>NC_141758.1:74035316-75344483 GCF_982258835.1 Parasteatoda tepidariorum | reverse complement strand
GTGAGACGGAAGCAACATGAAAATTGATTAGCCATCGGCGGATTCGAACATGGGTTTCGTGATTGGGAGATGAGAGCTTTGTCTTCACCATCTGACTAGTGTTTAGTAACATTGGTACACCTTAAAAAGCATAACTTTAATTACTGTCAATTTCTTTGCCTAAATTGAAAAAAAAAATCAGTTTCTCATAAATACAGACCCACGTATTTAAACCTCTTCCAACCAACTCGGCATTGCGTGATATATTTTTTTCACATTTTTAACTTATTCATTTTATCATTTCCTAAAAAAATGCTACCAATAAAGATATAACAGCGGGATAATCCTAACTATGGCATAACTTAAAATACAATATTTTCTATCATATTTAAAGTCTACAGTGGACGCTTCTAAAAATAACTTGTTAGAAAATACCTCGCAATAAATTGTGGTCTGACACTTTGTCAAAAACCATCATTTTGCACATTCTTTAACTAGAACATTTTCACACTCGTTCCATACTAGATCCTAAATTCTTCCTTCCCGTTTCATGCTTCCTCTTTTGGACATATTTGGGGGGATAGAGGAGATGATCCTCTTCTTCATGAATAATTCACAGGAATTCGAGAGCTTCGATTACTTTTTTAAGAAGGCGATTTTTTTCTTTTTTTTGTTCCTTGCTATAAATATCGAAAGTGAGATGATGAGAAATTGTTTGAAAATATACTGACATTTGATGATAAGTGGTTGCATCAGAGCAGAGAACGTTTAAAATCATCTTCAGTGTTGCATTTGCTATTTGATGTAGAATACTTTATGTATAAATGCATACTATATGTATAACTGCTTACTATATGTATGGATTCGACTATATCGATGCTCTGAAACCGTATATCTATAGATGTGAAACATATTTCCCCAATTTATTTGCGATTGAGTAGAATCGATTAAATTGAGTTGAGTTGTACTTAATTAATTTAATAGTAATTTTAAAATTTTTTTGAATTGGTGATTGAAGAAGAGATTCTATTCTTAAATATGACAAATTCAAGTGATAAAGGAACTAGATCAAGATTTACTCATTCTGTTCAGGGTAAGTGTTCATTCTGTTCAGTGAGGGTAAAAAAATAACTAATACAAACAGCAAAAAATTCCTGTAACTTTACTAACAACTTTTTTACTGTAACCGCTATTGTAACGATAAATGAAATCGTTTTTTATTTCGAAATGTGTATTGTACTCAGTCACGTGTACTAGATAACCAATCAAAACGAGTCTTGTTGATTAAAATCGTCTGCTGCCTTTTTCAGTTGGTTTAAAACATTCGACGAGGTTGGCTTGTAATTTCTATATAATATTAATTAACTTTTTGATTATGGTAAAGGTGAAAATTGAAAACTAATTGTGTTCTGTTGAATCAGATGGAATGTCATAGTTTTGAAGTAAAAATTTGATTTATGTAGCAGGAAAACGGAGGTTAAGAAAGAATATCTGATTATTGAATAGTACTGTAAGAAGAACGTACTTCAGACTAGATTTATTAAATGTCTAAGAAAATTGTGCAGATTGTCACGTGAGTTTTTATTTTCATTTAGAATTTTCTAGTATTAATTGTATAGAAATAAGTACTTATATTTACTATGAAATAATTAAAACTTTCAAAATGATTTTGCTGTAATGCTAGCGATTTTTTTTTACCTTACAGAGTCAGGAATGGACTATATCTGGTCACATAAAATAGTGCAAAAACACCGTGTTTGGGCAAGCATTCTTGCTAGCCATAAGAGGGAATATGTTTTGTTCATTCTTTACATTTATATTTTTTCATAGAGTTGCTATTGAGTGGAAAAAAATACTATTTCTAAAATATTGCTTTTTTTTCGCTTTTTACATACACAACCTACAAACGCCAGTTTCTGGGCATTCGGTTTGCGTGCTCACGCCTCTGCAAGGTTTTCTGTTTTAAATTAAATATTATAAATTCATTTATTTTTTTCCATATTTATGTATTTTAATATTCGAGGCATATTCTATTGAATCTACATTTTGTCTAAATACAGAGATAGTTTGTTGATGTACAATACTGATACTAAATAGCATATACTATAGACCTAACATAAAATATTTCTGATGGCCCTTCTCATCAAGCTAGTCTTAAAAATTCTTGTTCATTATATTATGTACCCTATTTCAGACAAATTTCACTGAAAAAATTCTACACATAAGAGAGTTTTTCCTAATGCTTGATCCGGAATTTTCCTTGTCTTCTGGATTAGGCTCAAAATTAGTAAGCTTCAATGATGAATCTTAACCTTGTTCCCACTTTAGAGATAATTTGTTTAAGAATAACTACAATAGACTAATGATATAGTACTAGTACTATACTCTTATTAATATATTTATTTTTATAAATTTCTTTGTAGCGTTTTGTAAATTTAATAAAGCAGGGCTCGAAATTACCCTTCCCCGAGGACGGCTTGTCCAACAATCCACCCGTCCTCCGTTGAAACTAACCCGTCGCTTTTAAATAAATAACAATATAATTTTCTCCTATTTATTACAAACATTTATATAAATTGCACAATGAATTAGTTGTTACTAGGATTACATTATACAGTAATAAAAGAAATACTAGGTTAGTAACCTAGTACTTCTTGTACGAAATAATTTAAATGACAAGGGTCAAGTTATCTGGAATGTCAAGTTATCCGAGGGTACTGCGTTTTTAATTTGAATCAAATATGACGTTTGCCAGTTCCACAATCAAGCCAATGATTTACAGAGGTTTCTGAACAGAAATCTGAAAGGGGTTTTCCATTTAGGTAGATGTTCATAATTGCTTTTAAAGTTTCTTGTTTAAGACCAGTACGTATTGTGTTTTTTTTTAAAAGTTTATTGCTGCAAAGCCCCTTTCAACCGCTGCATTACTCCCAGACAGAGAAAGCATCAATATATGCGCAGTATGTTGCTGTAGTGTGGGTCATTTTGCTGCCTTGTAACTTACAAGACTCTTGTAAGATAACAAAAATTGAAAATGTATCACGAACATTAACGGGAAAATGGCGGTCCGCGCGGACGTCGGATTCGAGAAATTCGTTGTCCGCGGAGAATTTTTGACCGCCGAGATCGGGCGGACGGGCTGTTTTTCGAGCCCTGTAATAAAGTGTTAGCGATTAAATTTATGTAAATATATATATGAATAAATCTATGATATGAATTTAGGTATATGAATATTTATATGAATAGGTCAGAGAAGCGATGATAAATATAAGAAACCTTACACCTACTATGGATAGCTTGTTTAAGAACAACTACAGCAAAAAGAATACTATAATATATTCATATTAATTTAAGTTTATTATATTTACATCATTTTAAGAGAACTATATTCATAGAAATTTGAGATTAAATTTATGAGAACATTCAAATTTAATCTGTCTTTTTATTGATCTTTCTGTTACTTTCTGACTATAAATATCACTGTCAAATTTATTTGAACAATTTTCCTTTTTCTTTTGTTTCAAATCTACTTATTTTTTACTATTTTTCATTTTAATACTTTTGAAATTTAAAACTAAACTGTTACTCATTAAGAAACTTGCAATTTTTATTTCTTGGTTTAATAAAAAATATGGCTTGATAAAAGTATTAAAAAGCATAAAATCGCGTCAAAGCGTATAGAAATTTTTTGACTGATATAAAATTATAAGCACGTATTTGTTTTCTGGGAAAACGAGAATGATCAACACTACCAGAACAAGAAAGAATTTACCGTCTTTCTGGCTCTACGGGAACATCAAAAATTTTCGTAATTTTTATGGAACTTCTTTGGCAATGATTTTGGTATCATTAACAATGAAATAATGTTTTATTAAATATTGTTTTATTAAATATTGTTTTATTAAATATTGATCCTTTTATTGATCTTTCTGTTACTTTCTGACTATAAATATACTGAATATTTTGATTTTAGTAACCAGAATTTTTTTTTGCTAGAAATGTTATTATTATAAAGTATGGTAATTTTATCAAAAATTTTTAATCCGTGCGTAAAATAATTTGAATTGGTTTCAAAAGTCATCTACATTGCACTTTCCCTCCTTTACTCTTGCAGTGAATGCAATAAACAGAAAGAGTTTTTCGAAATGTAATATTTCATTCATATAAAACAAAGAGAAAACAAAACCTTGGTTTAGATAAAGGGCTCTTGTTAAAAGCAAATAAACAAGAGCTTTTTTTGCCCCAAAAAAGTATTTCGGTGTCAAGTATAAATTAGTAAAAGAATAAATTTATAGTCACCAAAGTAATTTGGAGATTCCCATTTGTGGCATAAAAAATGGCGCGTACATTGGTTGCATGTCTAGCTTTTTCTTTATTGTACCTTCGGCTATTTGTAACATGTAATTAAGAACGAAATGAAGTATACACACAAAGAAAAAAATATGATTTACCACCAGAGGGCGTTGGAAAATGAGAAAAATTTCGAATTAGGATATATCTCAAAGAATTTTTTTCTGAATGGTTGAAATAAACAGCCAGTTGTGATGTCAAGCTATTTTTGCGAGAAAAGTTGAATTATGGTTGTGTAATGATAAAAATGATAGCCTCGTTAAATTTGGATTAGGAAAAATAAATTACTCCTAAATTAGAATCTTCCAGCTTATTTTTTTGTACTATTTGGGATTTTGTTGCTTCTTTGGGGCATTTCACTATTATTCTTACCGATAAAATGTATAACAACTGCTTAATTTTTTGTCTGCTCAAAAAAGCTGGAATATTTGTGAAGTATATCAGATTATGTTAATAAATGCTTAAATTTTTTCAGTCTTTCTATTAAACAGAAGCTAAAATTGATTCCTTTTTAAAAGGCGATTCTCTTTAAATCAACTGTCTAAGATCCAAGGAATATTTATTTACAGCTTAAGGTGTTTTAGATAATTTATTTCTTAACTTAATGAGAAAGAATAGATGACGAACTATTTGGTGTTTGATATTTTTAAATTGATCATAAAGTGTTTCGTTACTTATATAAAATCTCTGTTCGATTTTTTTCGAATTCTGCAAAAAAAATTTCGATTTCTAACTATGTAAATTTTATCCGCGGAGAAAAATAACAATTCTGGTAAAATAACCATGCTCTATGGTAGTGGCAATTCTTTTAAAAAGGTCATATAGTATATCCATATATATACATATTTACCTGAATTTTGGTTGCAATGTAAGGTTGTTGCATGGTTGTATAGATGTAAAACCAAAATATACGTACTTAAACCATTCATTTGGTAATCTTCCGTTAATATGGTAAAGGTTTACCGGATATTCGGATTTTTAAAAATTATATTTCTTATTCACGAATATTTTGTAAAAAATACTAAACTGAAAAGTAAATTTAACCGAACAAATGGTTTTTATGCCATGCTTTTTAGTACTACGATAAAATTTCTAGGTTTTACTACACTTACCAAATTTTATGTACATTATAAAACCATATTTAATTATTATTTCAACAAAATAATTACCAAAACGCTTCAGTAAAAATTATGAAGCTTTTTGTGTTGTTAAAGAGCCAGAAGCACAGTGAATTTTGCCATATTGTAGTCAACAGTTTTATTTATATCGATGGCTAGTTCTGAACCAAGAAGACAATTATAATTTTCAACCGCCTCATCTAAATGACCTAGTTCGAATTTCAGAACAATTTTCAGGATCGCAAGCTGAAATTGCCCCTTGTGACCACTGTCCAAGTTTAAGGATGAAGAGGAAAAACGGTTTTGAAGTTATTAGAGACACACAAATATACTCACTAACTTTTCATTTTATAAATATTGATAACTTTATTTTGAAGTTATTATTTCATACAAATAGGACAGCTTTAGGTATTTAAATTAAAAAACAGCTGTTTAAATTAAAAAACTCATAAAAGCGATTAATTGAAGCATTTAAATTAAAATTGAAATTAATGATCAAAAATAAAAATAAAATTAGATAATTGCATTTAATAAAAGCATTTAATTAAGGGCTTCTAACAAACGTTCTTCTAACAAACTTTCACTTAAATACTTAACAACTTAAATTCCTATCACTTAATAATAAATGAAATAGTTGGAAAATATTTCTTTTTCTGATAATTTCTTTAAAATTATTTTTCTCGTTATCAAGGAAAACATTTTATTCTTTTGATTAGTTTCTTCAACCTCTTAAGTATTTTGAAGCAAGGAATATAAATTTCTGCCCTTTTCTGAAGCCTAGGAAACACCAAATTCTATAAAGAATTTTCGTCATTTTGTATATGTCTTGATCGACTTTTAGTTCGTTTTATAAGCAGTTTATAAGAATATTGCTATAAATGCTAATTTTATCTTGAGTTGAAGATTTTTAAAAAGTTACTTGCCGGGTGGTTAAATGTAGTTTTTAGTCATAGCAATATTCTTGAAAATTCGTTTTAATGTGGTTTGAGTTTTTAGCTATATGTATGGTTTTGTTTGGTATTAAATTACTTACTCAATGTTTTGTAGAAATTCTTAAATGATGCTCATAGTGTTTAGATGTAAATGTTGGAAAAACATTGCATCCTTACATTATTTCAATTTTAAAGTAAAAATATTAATTCTAATAGCATTTTATTTTCAAATTTCAGTTCATGATAGAAATACATAAAAGGTAAGTTCATTACGAAAATGCAACTTGTTCAAAATTTTGAAAATGTACAGAAATTCTATTTTAGTAAATTTAAACAGTGGTTGAAAACAAGTTAAGGTATTATTCACCTTTGTTTTCGTATTAGTGCAAAATATTAATGTTAGCTTGTAAGTTTTTTAGTGACATAATCACCAGTTAATTTGAAATCTTTCTCCATGCTTTCATTATTAAATTTAGAATGTAGACTTATAATTTAGAATTACAACTAGAGTTATAATTACAGTTTAGACTTATAATGAAGAATGTTTTATACTGATTGTCTCATTCATTCATGCTAAGATTATTTCGTAGAATTCATAAATTCCGTAGTTCTTAGATCATCACTATTAAAATGTTAATTATTTCTATATCATAATAATATGAATAAAACACCATTTAAATTGCAAAAAAAAAACTCAAATAGAGTTTTAGATCTTAATAATAAGTTAAAATAAATTTTGAAACTAATGACCTTTCAGAATAAGGACAAACGTATTTTTTTTAATATAACATTCAACTTTTTGCATTTTAAAGCATAAGAATTTAGGTTCTTCCAATGCACACAACTAAGGACCATATGGAAAAGCATTTGGTGAGATGACTGATAGCGTTATTCCATAGCCTAAGGAATGTCGAAAATATAATGGAAAGTTTCAAACAAAATCTAAATGTCGAACAAAAAACGATAGAGCCCCAACTAAATATGCCAAATATTCGTAAAGAACGCAAATTCAAAACAAGAAAAATTCAATACTTAAAGCTCCAGCCATGGTAAAGTACAGTTATTCCACACAGATTTCTGAAGAACCACTTATTTTACTATATTCTATTCAATATTTTACTGTACTCTACTATATTCTCTATAAACACTAAACATTTTCAATAGACTGTGAAATTTATGAAGAATCAATTTGTAATTTTATTTAAAAAAGTTTTAATATATTATTGAATAATTTACTTTTAGTTTATGTTAATTAATTATTACTTCTTAATTGTTAACTTTTTAAATTAAATCATAGTAAAATTTGCGATTTCTGAGCAATAACAAAGAAAACTATGATATTTTTATAGAACGCGTTGCTTTAGATTAACTGATAACACCTAAATTATTTTAACTTTCAAAACAGTTATGTAAAATTCGCCAATTTATACTTAAATTTGCATTTTAATATCCTGAATTATATTTAACATTGGTTGTAACTGTAGCTTTTTTTATTGGTTTTAGCCGGTAAGATTTTTTAATATCTGTATGTTTTTGTTATAAATAAGGAATTAATGATAATAACAAGCGACTATGTACTTTAAACACAAAATTGTGACGGCATTTAATTTCGTTTATCATAATACCACAAATCATAGTTTTAACAGTATACATGAATTAAAAAGAATCTGGAAAAACTACCATACTGTTGGATGATGACATTTCTGGTAAAAAAAAAAACAATTTTGTTAATAAAACGAAAATATATGGTATTTAGACCATTCATCTGGTAATTTTCCGTTTATATGGTATTTGTTAGTCGAAATTCTGATATTCAAAATCATAGCTCTTATTATCAAACATATGAAAAAAAGAAAACAACTGAGAAGTAAATTTTACTGAATAGATGATTTTTATTTCATTCCCTAGTCACGTGATGTCATGATAAAATTGCCAAATTTTACCAAATATACAAATTTTTATCAGGTATAATAAAACCACATTTTCTTGTTAATTTTACCAAAATAATTACCACACCACTTCGGAAAAAAATTCCGAGCTGTTTGGTGCTCCGATATTGTCAGAATCATGGTTAGAATCAAGTTCTCAGAATCAAGTTTTACCCATATGTTGGTAATTTTGACCATACCTTTTTTCTCCGGGCACTTTGAACACAGGTGTAAAGGTACCATTATTTTTTTTATCAGAGTACCACTAAACTCTACTTGTCTTCTGAATTAGTTTAAAATTACAAGGCTACGGAGTAGAACATTAGTAGGCGTTAACCCAAAATTGGGTTAAATCTTCAACGAAGTTTATAAAATAAAATAATTTTTTTTTATTTGAGTCCCCTAACCATATTTGAGATAACTTACGATAACAATATTTGAGATGGAATAAAATGAATTTAAGAATTTTTTTTCAGAAAACCGCAAACCTTGATGAAAATTATGTAACAGTACATTTTAAACACAAATACCACATAGCCTAGTTTTAAACCATCTTTAAAACCGGAATAGCAATAAGCATAATATACGAAATAAATGAAATTAACTTTATACACGTGCAGGAGATCATCAGAGACATGTATGCAGGTTGAAAACCTCATGAAATAAAAAATGAAATTTACTCCATTTTTAGAATAACAAACTACCGGCGAAATAGGAAGTTCAGATGGAATGAAAACAAACATATACTGCTTGCTAAAATCTTAAATCAGATTAAAATCATTGCTGGAGGGCTTTTTTTCCAGCTACTTAGAACTTTTTAGACGATGGACTCTGCAGGCAAAAGCAAACACAAAAACTAAAACAAGCACAACGTATAACATAGAAAAATCCTTCCACTAAGCAAACTCATCGAGGAAATTTGTATTTTTTTTCTAGAATACGAGTTTCCTTATAAACAAGTTTTAAGTGTTATTATTATTGCTAGCTTTTCTTTTCTGTAATTTTAAATGTTTTCGTTTCGAATAAAAATTGTTTTATTAATGAATTTATAAAGAAAACAGGACTAGTTATAATTAGAGTCTTTTGTACGCAAAAATCTGATCAAGTTTTTATAATTGATTTATTATTTGAAATTTTCAGATATATATATTTTTTTAAATATTGAATTGTGTGTTAAAAAATAATTTAATTGCAGATGATTGTGCTTCAAAAGAATTCTTTTGTTTATTAAGTGAAAATGTAAAAGTATGTATTTTAAACATAATTTTTGTTTGATTTTATTATTTGACTTCTTATTTACTATTATTGACTGGTATTGTATGAAAGCAGGCTGTTACGGTTTGTTCCTCAATTGCATTTTTTAAATTGCGTTTGGCATTTGTAACGTTCGTATTTATTTGGAATGTGTTTCTAATAATACTTTGATTATATTCTTAAATTATTTGTATTTAAAAAAAATAAATTAAAGCTTACAAAAATTCTTTATGCAGCAAATTAGTTTAAAATTTTTTAATAGATATGTGCAATGACTTTTCTTTAAAGCTAGATGTAAGGGCATTTATTTTATCACTTCGTATAATTGGTATTTTCGTTTCGTATAAAAAGTTTTTGGTTTTAGCTTGTAAGAAAAATAATATTTGCCTTGTAAGAATATTATTGTTCCTGCAAACGCAAAAACTGCTGATTATTGATTGAAATGTTATCAATTTATTATTTTTAGGCATTATTAGTGCTTAAACTCTTTATTATAGTATTTTCTTATTTTAAGCTATATTATAGTGGAAAAGAATAAAGAAGAGAAATCTTAATTTAAATTAATTTGCTCCTTGTTATTTGTGAAATATTGTAGTAAACATGAGTAATCAACTGATTATCCTTTTTTTTAACTTTTATAATTCTCGCAATGAGTCTTGGCTCTTATGAGAAAAATATTTAAGCTACTTTTAAAAATAAAAATTTACGAATAATTATTTCAAACTTTTTAAAGAATAATGATATTTTCATTTACTAATAAAACTTTTTTTCATAGATTATAGTAGTTCATCTTTTATTGTATTAAAAAACATTTTTGCCTTTTGAAACTTTTCAAATTGCAACTGGTAAACAAATAATCTAAATAATAAATTAAAGAAGCATTATAGTTGCAAAGTAATTTGTTTAAGTATGTGTTTTAAACACGTTAGTGATTTTTGAAAGCTGTTTTTCAGAAATGCTTATTTTATATAGAATAACAACTACTAATGTATTATACATAAACAATATAATAAACTATATAATTTCCAGGAATCTCTGGAAACCGCTTAAACATAAAGTAAGAAGGGGCTTAAATAACAAACCAATGCGCAATTGAGTATTGTGATTAAGAAATGTATTCATACTCTATTTTAAGTAGTATAACAATATATTTCACTAAATTATCACTTATATTGCTACATTACAGAAGGCAAGATTTTTTTGTTTCAATGCGCAAATAGTCGAAAAATTTAACTAAATTGACATTTTTAAAAACATGTAATAATCTTTGTGTATCAGTTTTTTTTGTTGACAAATTTGGCAATTTTTTTACTTAGACCTAAGTTCATTAGTATATGAAATGCAAGCTTATATAGCACAAAGAGTATATTACGATTTTTAAATATTCTTTATATATTTGCTTGCTTTCTGTTTATTATTTATATACTAAAATATTTTTAATTAGCTTTTAACCACTTCTTTTTTAATTTTTCTTGTGAACT
Organism: Parasteatoda tepidariorum; assembly: GCF_982258835.1. NCBI lineage: Eukaryota > Metazoa > Arthropoda > Arachnida > Araneae > Theridiidae > Parasteatoda > Parasteatoda tepidariorum. The sequence goes on along the minus strand of NC_141758.1, from coordinate 75,333,441 downwards.
GTTTTGCGGCTTTATTTTAATTTTAAAATAAGTTTCTCCCTACAACCTGTTTAATTTCAATTTTTGATATATTTTCGTAATCACAATGTGTATATAATGAATTTTATTCATAATTGTAGATTTTTTATAATTTACATAATGAAGAAAATTATGCATGTTAAAAAGCAGTGTAAAATTTTAATTTAAAGCTAGATTAAAAAAAATACTAAGTACAAGCTGTAGCTTCAAAGATTTGGAGCTGGAGTTATGCACTTCAAAAAGTAAAACTTTTGTCAGTTATATTTACTACTTTATTAAGTTATATATAGTCGTCAAACTGTTCTTTCTTATTTTTACCGATTTTATTGAAAACACCTTAACTTATGAGTTCTTCCTTTCGAGGCTTATGCAGCAAAATCTTTCGCCACTTTTTAGTAAGTCCTATCTTATGTAAAGACTTCTCAACTTTCTCAAATCCATCTCAATGCAAGCTTTCATTTTCTGTAATTTGATAAAATAAACACCCCAATACTCTTTGCCGAGTTCAGCGTATTCCACGCTCTTCAAAGAATTTGATATTCCTTTCTGCAAATCTTTCAGCAAATGAACCGCCTGGTGCGTTGCCATAGAAACAACCTCCGATGTGACGTCATTGACTAATAGAGAAAAGAGACCCGTGGCCAATGATTAACAGTAGTCTTTTCTAATTCAAGTCAAATCATTCCCATTCTATAAAATTTATTATTTCTTATTCTGTAAGCAACATTCATTTTCTATTGTAGTTGAAATTATTTTAATAATTTCGATGGAATTCGACAATTTAAAGATCACAACCGAAATGCTCTTTTTCAGCATGAAAGCTAAACTGATATTTCATTTAGAAAAAAGTTTTAGCATCACAGCAGATTTCTTAAATTTTAGCAGATGAGACGTTTATTATTTCCGTGACTTCAAAAGGTTGTATTTTTTAATTAATCCATTTGAAATTAAATAATCCGTAGGCCACAGTCAAATTTGTGAAAAATATTCCACGCAAACTTTAGATTAATTAATATATTTTGGTTGGCATGATGCATTTTAAAAATAGTAAAAATTTGCTTCGTATATTTTGAAGTTAATAAATGCATAATAAATTATTTGTTAATTTAATAATATCTTATTTAAAAGGGAGATTATTTTTAAAGAAATTATATGTTTGCAACTCTTTTTTTTTATTTACTTCGTAAACTCATTCACAGATTCATTTATTTACTGATTAATTAATTCTCTAATTCCCACATCTTTTTACTCTTCAATTTACTAATTATTAATTTATCTTTGCTGCTTCGCTAATTTTTTGATTTGTCGTTTTATGATATGCTTTCTTTTCTTTATTCTCTCAACATATTAAGATTCATTTACAGTAACAGTATGTATAACGATATTAATCTATGAATATAGCTCTACTTCTAAGTACTTCTATAATTAAAAGTAAAATTATTCACTTTGCGTAAAATCAACTAATTATAAGAATATTGAAAAACTAAAATTGATGACCTTGAATAAAACACATGAAAAATCGAACTATTGCATAGTAGCAGAACATTTTAAATGACGCTTTGATTTAATATTGTACCGAGCATAAGGGTTCGTGTCAATTGGAGATTAATAAAACAGTACTTAAGACCCCAAAAATTTATTATCAGAAATTTCTAGAAAATACAAGAATTTTTAGCACTCAATTACAGTACGAATAACCGGTTAGTACACAACAAATCACAGGCTCTGAAACTTCAGACGATTCACAGGAGACACTATTGCAATCACCGAACAGACTAATATTCTCTCCAACCATACTGTGAGGCACACTCCTATTTATATAAGCTTATAGCCACAAGATGACGGAACTTTTGACATGATTCTAGACAATCCTCGTCTAACTTCACAAATATTAGTCCAATCACTTCGAAATTCGGATTTTCCAGAACTATCAATTTTTCGCCAAAATAGTCTCCAAATATAGCCAAACAACCAGAATTATCACCAAATCGGCAAAATTTTGCCAAACCGAGAAAATGCTTTAAGCCTTTTTTTCTCTCTAAATTACGTGATTTTCTTGCACATTTTTAATTAAACTATTTATTTACAGTTCGTCTGAGATATTTAGCTTAATATTAAAATAATATTTGCAAAATTATACGCCGATTTACAAATCCGTATCAATATTCCTATTCATATTATTGTTGGTCCATCATATTATCAGATGAATCATATTATCATCAGTAAACCTTATTATTTGTTGGGTCATATTTTCATTTAACCATATTATTAGCTGGGTCATATTATTATTCGAGCATATTTTATATCATAGTATAGTTGAACAATATTATTAGCTGGGTTACATGTTCATTGGTTAAAACAAACCCAGACCTTCAATGTATCAACAAAAACCACGTAAATCTGATAACATTATCACTCTCCCATATTATTAACTAGAATCACATTTTGATCCATTATTCTTTAAATCATATGATCACTGAATCACATTTTTAGCTTTTTATAATAATAAACAAAATGAGTAACTTAACTTGCTAATTACTTTCATCATTTAAAAAAACCAATTAAGCAATGAAATTATTAAAATATAAAATATTTGTTATTTCTAAAAGAAAAGTTTTTATATCTAAATATTTAGCACATAAACAAACATTTATGAGAAATGCCCGAGGTAAACAAAATCGACTTTTATACTCAAGTATTCGCAGTATTAAAGCAAAAAAGCCATTATTTTTCAGATTCAAACAAATCTTTTGTTTCAAAATTCATCCCTCTCATCATTATTTTGATATATTTTTTTGCCCTCAAAATCTCAGCTTCCATTTTCCTAAGGTATAAAAAATATGTTTAGCTAGATTATCCACAACCATTATTCTTTTCTCTGGAATTTACAATTCTATCTAGGTATCATTTCAAATGATATTTCCCCTTTATATTTAACATAATAGATACCGAAAGAAATATGCACCGTTATATGATGATATCCTTTGCTATTTACGTCTCTACCGCGTCACTAAATGTGTCGCCATTTGTCCCGCTAAAATATGTAAGTCGGATAAAATAAATGTTCGATAAAGCGTGACCCAGCACCATTTCGCGTCAAATGGAAAGTTAGTAATCCCGTTTTTTTTTCGTTTTTTTTTCCACATACTGTCAGAGAAAAAAAACTTTTACTTTCTTATTCTTTTACCCCTTTTCTTTCTATCCCAGCACTTTTCCAACCTGCATTTAAAAGTCGTCCCCCGTTTCTATCTCAGTTGATTTCCTGTCGCTTTTGCAAAAGGGGATCGTATATAAAATATGTTTTGTGTTGGTTGAATTAAAAAGATAAATCTGCGTTAAATGGCAAATATGTCAGGACGCTTTTTTTTCCCTTTTCTTCTTGGAAAAGTCATATATGTCAAAATTATTTTATTTGTTATTCATATTATTTTCATTTATTTATTGTTTTCAGCTCATAATTCAGTTTTATTTTTTTAATAAATACAAAATAAATATTCGAACCAACAATTATTTGTATCAATTTCTTTTTTAAATTCCTGAAATTTACGATTTTTTGTCGAATTTTGCTTGCATTTAAGTTGGTAGTTTTTTGCCTGAATTTGTAAAAATTAAAACGGAAATTAAAAATTTATGTAATTTAAAATTCAAGAGCACTACTGTCAATTCAAACGCACATTTACATTTATGTTTTTCACTAAATTTTACCAAGCGCTATGTTTTACTAGGGCATGTTTATATTCTAAAGAAGTTCAAAAATATGTAAAATTAAAAATGTATGTAGCAAACTTAAAATTTATTCCTTGAAAAAAAATCTAAAATAGGCGACTGAATAATCACCTATAGTTGGGAAAAACATAGTTTTTTAAACCCAGCTTCACAAAAGAGGCGTTAACTGCACCTAGCTATTATTCGTTTCAAATTTGTTAAGATGAAAAAAAAATATTTTATTGTATTAACACATGGGAAGGGTAATTTGTTAAAGTTTAAATCAATGTAGGAATTTAAATTGGAACGTTCTGAGCCAGATAATATACCTGACGATATATTCAGAACTTAGCATGCCAAACGGATTTTAAACTCTACTGTCGATGTTGTTTCAAAATTTTCAAAAGCTTTTTCTCTGTTGTTTTTAATCATTGACCAAATTTTTTTTTCGCTAAAAGATGAAACCGTTATTTTATTACAGTATTTTTCATTTCTCTACGACGTTTCCTTTCTCTGATAAGTAATAGAATCTATTTCAATATAAAAATTGAAAGATGTAAAGAGTATATATACTTCTTATAGATTCTGACATTTGCGATTGGCAACACAACCACCATCTCGTCTGATAAGTATTTAAACACTGTTTAATTTGTCTTAATAATAAACTCTACATAATTACAAAATTTATATTAAAGTTTCTGAAATAAACTACTTTTTTGTGGAAACTTCATACGTGCAAAAATATTTTTCTTTCATTATTTTAATAATTTTGTGATTCGACTTTAAAATGAAACTAGAATGATCCCTGATTTCAAATTCTAGCGTGGTAGTTTCTATTTTTAAATCGTTTTACAAAATTTTTATTTTGGGATTAAACAATCTGCTATAGATACAAAAATGAAATCATTAAAAAAATGCAGACTTATTCACACTGAGGAAAAAAAATATGGTAAAAACTATCTGAATCAATAAAATTTACCGTGTTTCTGGCTCCAGGGGAACACTAAAAAGCTTGGTAGTTTCTACCAAAGTGCTTTGATTGGTAAAATTAACATTAAAATGTGTTTTTATAATATGTGATAAAATTTGGTTAGAATTTGGGCGTTTTTCATGTTACCTCTTAAAATATAAAAACCATTTATTCCATTAAATTTACTTTTCAGTTTCGCATTTATTACAAAATGTGTAGTATTAGGTGTATTAGAACTATAACTTTGAAAACCAGAATTTCCGACAAACCATTAACATATGAACTAAAAAATTACCGAATGAATGGTTTAAACTATTGGTTATTTTCTAATGGTTATTAATGGTTAGTTTCATTAACCAGAATTATGTTTTCTTTGTACCAGAAATGTCATTACCATTCAGTACGCTAATTTTATCAGAATTATTTTCTCTTTCAGTACGCTCTTAGAATACTCGAAATTGTAAGTTCAAGTAAGCGGTCCAACTGTTTCCCACAGAAAAATTTGCGAACCATTTTATTGCCCTCTAATTTCCACTCGAAATATTAATACGATTTTTTTTAAGTATGCAATTGAAGTCAGAAAGAGGCAACGCGACCTGTGAACTTTTGATTTCGTGTACGTGAACAACTGCTTAATAGATACACCTAGGAATTGAATAAAAATTTATTTTTATTTAATATATATTTATATATACTACACACAGCTATATTTTATTTTTCATTCCACGACTCTTAAGGACAAGATAAATTCTAATAAAATAAAACACCAGTAAGAAAAAGAACTCGAAATAAATAGCTCCGATTACATTCTATCTCTCTTGGGTACGTGACGTACCATTAGAGGCGAAAGCTAAGCTTCAAAATGAGCATTTGCTTCTTTTTTTTTTCCTAGTTGTATTGTCTGTTTGGAAAAAAAGAATGAGTAAGATGAAATAGGATTTTGACACCCCAAAAAGTATCAATGTCCGGGGGAAACGAATTTGTTACCAACTGTTGTTGGGGATCAAAAACGTTGACGAGGATAAATAAATGATCACTGCGAAGAAGAAATCGAGTATCTTTTAGTGAAAATAAGTGCTGATGACGCAGTAAAAGGGATATGTTTTAGATTAAGTGAGCTTTGGAACAGGTTGGTGTAAAACGTTTTCGGTATACTGACGTACAATTGAAAAATCATATATATATATATATATATATATATATATATATATATATATATATATATATATATATATATGTAACATAAAAAGCTTCAATTGATCTTTTTATGTTAGTTTCTTTGTTATAAAACTTCATCCTAATTAATTATTCTAAACGAAATACTTTCTCACACTTTTAAAAGCCACATCCTGTTCTTAAATCTATTTTTGGCTCAAGTATGCATTTAATTAAGAGCAGGACATTTTTCCCTTTGCTCTTGTGTGGGAAACGTTCGATCTATCTCATAAACCAATAGCAACTACTAAGATTTCCCTCTTTCCCTAAATTAAGACATTTTACGGATTTTACTTTGCAAGATTTTCCCTAACATATAACCAAGGAGCGCAACTTTTCATGTGCACTTTTACTCATTCTCATGACTGCTCTTGTCTAATAATTAATAAATAAATTTTGTACCCTCCTTCCCGACCTATGACCTGTTTTAATCCTTCCACTCGGCAACGACGTTATAAGCCGGCAGGATTGAACGGTCGGGAAGGGGTACAGTTCGTACGGTACATTAAAGATATTAAATATCTCATTTGAAAATAAATAAATCATTTTCGGAAGAGGGTACATCAAAAATATGGAATAACTTCAAATCATTTTTTCAAATGGACATTTGGTAAATAAGCAGTCAAATTCTTCTTCAACTTATGGCAATAATTAATTCATCTAGTATCTTCATCAAAAAATAAACTCTTCAAAACTTTTTGTTTATTAAATGATACCTACGCACAGTGGAACTAAACGATCATCGGTTTTCCATATGTCTATGCTGCATATTTTGTCTACGTTCCTGAGACTACTAGAAAGCTGAGCTTCAATTTCCTGCCTTGGACTAAAAAGAATAACTGCATCGAACTCTTGATAATTAACATGTTTTATTGAAACCCTATCCCTTGGAGAAAGCGTTGATTTTGCCATTCTTAAGTGCTGAGCTGGATCTTATCGTCGATGAATAATTGTTCTCACACCCACGATGGTCTACTTAAATATTCGACATTCACAAGAAAAATAAGCTTCAATTTCTCCGTCACTATTGGTGTTAATTTACGATTCATCTTAACGAAGAAACAAATTTTTTCCCTAGCAGCTCACGTCTTTGGTTTTGGAATAGTGTTTACGGAATTTCAACGCATTCCCATCTCTGTTGTGGTTTTCAAAATATCTCGGACTAATTCGAACTTTTTCAGGTATCCTTTGAGTTAAAGTTTTTTACATTTCTCATAAATCAATTTCTTAAATGATTATGATTTTAATTTTTTCCCATATTTGATGTTTCAAAGTGAAACTACTTTTTATATATTAATCGTGTTTACTGTTGAAATTTTTATTTCTTTAAATTTTTATTTTCAGTTAATTGATTTATTTGATTGAAAAGTGTTTCGAGAAATTATTTTCATATTGTTTTATGTGTTACAGCTTCTATGATTTTTTGAGTAGTAGAAATTATATTTTTGTTTTACAGTGATTAGGATTTAAATGAAAATGCCATTTAAATTTTTTTTTCTCTTCGTAATGTAACTGCAATAATTATTGAGATTCACTTTTAATATATGAATGCAATTACGGTGTGGCAAAAATTAAATTAAGAAATGTTAGAACTCATACAAATAGTTTGGAAAAATGAATAAAATACTTGTTGATAGAATTTAAATTGAAGTACAACCAGACACTAATGCTTTAGTTCAACGTTGGTAAATAGTTCATAGCTCAGACATTTCCATAGACAAACAACATAAAGATAGGAAAATGATCAAACAAAAATTTAAAAGTATTAGTAACCAAATTCACTTCAAAAACAAGTAAGAAATAGAAATAAAATATTTGAATTTCCTAATTGTGACAAATTAAATTATCAGTTAAGATCTCTGCACAAAAATTACTTTAAAAAATATCCGAAGTAAAATTTTTGAAAAAAAAAAAAAAGTGTCCAAAAGGAAAGAATGAAAGATATAAATGAAAAATAAAATAAAAGGTAATTTGCAAATAAACCAAACTTGCACTTCAGATTAAAAATAAGGAAAATAGCTAGATCAGTCAAATTTTAAAAACTGATTTACCTTAATACCATATTAAATTTGAAAGTTTGTTTTGGATTTCAATTAGCGATTGTGTTAAACAGGTTGTAATGCAAAATCTGAGAAGACTGATCACCTTTTCTGATTATAAAAGCAATTTGTCTTTACATATTTCCTGAAATCCGGGTTAATAATTGCAATAAAAATACCAAGAACGAAAATAAAATTACAAATAAATAAATATAAAGAAAGTAGAAAGAAAAGAAAGTAGAAAGAAAAATAAGAGAGAAAAGGAAAAGAAAAAATTCTACAGAAGGCAAATTTTGGACATAAAGAAAAAAAAAAGAAATTTTTTTCGGATAATTAGCTATTAAAGTGACAAAAAATGAAAGGTAAATAAAGTGAAATAAAAACAATACTGAAGTCTTGGACTTCACAATAACAACCAATGTGTCATTTTTTTTACTTTGTTTTCAAAAAAGGCAAACAACACTCAAATCTAATTTCAGATTGAAATTTTTCCAGTAAAAATGTTTTTTGTGTTTTACATTTTAAATTACACATTTCTAACAAATGTTTATAATTTTTTAATCATGATTGAAGAGTTAACTTAAATAGTGTTTTTATGAAGAATACTTCTTATAGTGAAAAAGCTGTGTTGTGATTTTTAAACAAAAGACTTTTGAAACTGAAAAAACTGTTAAGTCAAAAAAACTGTTGAAAATGAAAATTTTAAATTTACTGATGATGCTACTACAGATTTTTAATTGTGTTAAAATTTTTACAATGAGAACATATGTAAATGTTTTATAATTTATATTACTTTTATATATTGTTAGCATTACAAATTTGATTATCTTAAATGTGCTTCTACCATAGGGAAGATTTTGCAAATGGATAATTTTTAAAATTTTTGGATTGTAACTAAACATTTTTGGCGAGGGGGGATGTAACATAAAAAGCTTCAATTGATCTTTTTATGTTAGTTTCTTTGTTATAAAACTTCATCCTAATTAATTATTCTAAACGAAATACTTTCTCACACTTTTAAAAGCCACATCCTGTTCTTAAATCTATTTTTGGCTCAAGTATGCATTTAATTAAGAGCAGGACATTTTTCCCTTTGCTCTTGTGTGGGAAACGTTCGATCTATCTCATAAACCAATAGCAACTACTAAGATTTCCCTCTTTCCCTAAATTAAGACATTTTACGGATTTTACTTTGCAAGATTTTCCCTAACATATAACCAAGGAGCGCAACTTTTCATGTGCACTTTTACTCATTCTCATGACTGCTCTTGTCTAATAATTAATAAATAAATTTTGTACCCTCCTTCCCGACCTATGACCTGTTTTAATCCTTCCACTCGGCAACGACGTTATATATATATATATATATATATATATATATATATATATATATATATATATATATATATATATATATATATATATATATATATATATATATATATATATATATATATATATATATATATATATATATATATATATATATATATAGAAAAGTTCAAGATGTAGAGAAAACATGGAAATATTACAGAACAATTTAAAAAAAAGGGGGGGGGGAGAATAATAATAATAATAAAAAAAACCCGAGAACAATATATATAATCCGAAAAAAAGTAAAAAATTAATAAAAATTCGGAAAATAGAAGGTATAATCTTTTATTTTCCGGATTTTTATTAATATTTTCCTTTTTTTTCGGATTATGAATATTTTTCCCGGTTTCTTATTATTTTTATTATTATTTTTCTTTTCCCCCTTTTATTTCATTGTTCTGTAATTTTTTCCACGTTTTCTCTACGTTTTGAACTAACTTATTTTATGAGTTCTATTTATTTGCAGCTTATGCGCAGTAAATAGAACTTCCTCCATTTTCTCCATTTTTTTTCTTTTTGTCATATATATATATATATATATATATATATACATATATACATATACACTTATATATTTATATATATATATATATATATATATATATATATATATATATATATATATATATATATATATATATATATATATATATATATATATATATATATATATATATATATATATATATATATATATATATATATATATATATATATATATATATATATATATATATATATATATATGTATATATATATATAATTTATATATAGGACATATATATATAAATATATGTCGATATATCTATTTATATTATTTATCTGTTTTTGAAATTCCATTCTAGCATTCATAACATTAGCGATAGAAGGAGAAAATTTGGCAAGCCACTTTTCTCCGAATCAATCTTGAAGCACCTACGTTGTTTTCACAATTGCATGGCAGTATACAAAGATTAGTTTTTTTCTCTTTCAAGAGATATTTCCAAATGCTTCACAAATTAATTATCGGGCAGATATGTATTCATTATTCATTTAGTTTCAAGTTTTTTTTCTCTATTTTAAGTACAGAATCAAATATAATAGCTAAACAAAAAAAACTAAATGATAGGGTATGTATAATTCCAATTTTAAACTTTAAAGATCTTACAGTTTCAGGAGATAGGATGGGTATTGCTGGCAAGTGGTTTCATTTCTGCTTATTATACTTCATTTAACAAACAATGTTTGCATAATTATTCATGTTTTGTTAAGAAAGTGTTGTTAAGAAAGTAGCAATTTCTTCAATAGCAACTTAAATAAACGCTCTCAATAGCATTTTACTATTTCTGGATTTATTAGACAATAATTTAAACAGCATTTTTATAATTTATCTTTACTTTCTTAGCTATATTGTGCAAATTCATCGATAATTTAATTTACTATATTATATTCGTACCTATTGTTTAATTATTAGCATCAGTTAGTTTTACTTACGGTATACCGAATTCGGTACCTGACCACTACTAAGGGACAAAAAAGCATTAAATACTGGACAAAAAGAATATAAATTTCTAATCAACATGAAAATTATTTTTGAGAATGAAATTGAAATGAAAAGGTAAATGTATTTTTAAACGAAAATTTGTAAAATTTAAATAAGTTAATGCATGTATTTAAAATACATATTTCGAATATATGTACTTTAAATTTATGAACTAAGATCACATATTATTTTTTTCTAATTCGTAGTTTGCAAGATAATAAAAACGCTGCTTTTTTAAGCAAAAAATAAATGTAGGATTTCTCCCTATGTTCATATTTTTATCTAATAAGCTTGTTTCAGCAACAAATTAAAATAATTAATTATACAGAAAGTAATACTTTGCTGAACAAGGGTATATTTTAATAATCTAATCTACACGAATCGAAGCATTAGCTTATCTTAAATTTAATTATGAAAACATACATTAGCATAATAGAATATTTCGTGTACCCTGTTTTTTTTGTTACATTTTTTTCACAGTATTTTCTCAATGTTGAGCTCTAGTGTCTGCTCTTATTTCAGAAATTTTTGACTTTTAAATGATGCATTTTAACTGCAATTTGTTTAAAGCTTCTGCGTGATATATCAACTATTAAAATACATGAAAAAAACTTCAGTCTAAGTTAGTCAGTAGTTCGAAAAAAACATTTTGTTTACTTAATTTTAAATTATCTTGGTAAAGAATAAACATGAATGAAAATTTCTTAAAAGTTTGATAAAACTGTGATATTTTTTGGAAAAAAGTAAACTTTTTTTAAAATTTTTCTATGATGTTTTTTATACTCCTATTCTAAAAATTAACACTAACCAAAGTACAAACTTTTAAATTAAAGTTAAGTTTTAAAAATTACAATTTTAGCAAATTAGAGAGTGTTATAGTTAAATAAATATAAAAGTATAATAAATAATATAATAAAGACATAATAAAATACTATAAAAATATAGTAAAATAAAAATAATATAATAAATATAATAAAAAAATCTATATGTGTACTGATGTGACATTATAAAGGTAAAAGGGGGTGTAAAATTGAAACTTATGATAAATGTTTACACGATTTATGTCCAAGTTTTGTATTTTCGAGTGGTAATTTTTGTTGTCAATTCTTGTTTTTTAATATCAGGTGGATTAATATAAGAACATTGTCTGGATTTAAATGTTGTTTGCATTTAATAACGATGATAGTATCAAAATAATTAAAGTAAAAAGTGTTGTTGGATTTTAATACAGATAATGTGTTTTTAATTGCACAAGGGAAAAAAACATTACACTGAGAGAAAGAGTATGGTTTAAACTACCAGAATACAGTAAAACTAGGTTTTTGACTTTATGGAAACACTAAATAGCAATTTAATTTTTACTGAAGCGCTTTGGTATTGATTTCGTTAAAAACAACAAAAAATATGGTTTTATTATATAGGATAAATGTTAAAATTTGGTAATTTTATCATGATTCGTTAGAACATGCTGTAAAAATTGTTTATACAGTTAAATTTACTTTTCAGTTTTGTAATTTTTATTAAATGTGTGGTGATAAGAACTATAATTTTGAAAATCAGATTTCCATATAAACCTTTATCATAGGACGAAAAAATTACTAAATCAATAGTTTAACTACAAAATATTTTGGTTTTATCAACCAAAATAATTCCCCCCCTCTTTTTTACCAGAAATGTCATTACCGTACAGAACAATAGTTTTATCAGAGTCGTTGTTTTCTTCGGGGAGGATATTTATATACAACAATTACGATATTTTAATTGCTTTCTTCCCTTTTTGTTATAGAAAGTTACAGTTAAGGGAATGTTTAGTTTACCATCAGTAATTATCAGCGTTTAATAACTTAATGAAAGTTGAGTATTGATTGATTCTATTGAAATTTTTTTCATTCACTAATATCAAGCATAAAGGGACATCATTTTTTCAACATTTCCAGCAGACTGAAGTTATTTATATTTTTCATAAAGGTATCAAGTTCGGTTTAAAAGTTGAATTTTTAGAAAGAGAAAATACCTTAGGGAAAGACGTTTATTTCAAGAAGGGAAAATAAATTAGACATTGGAGTATATTCACACAACACACCCTTACCTGAATAGCGATCTTAATAAATATTCCCAGAATTTATAAAACTCAAAGCATCTCGAAATCGACATTTGTAAGGAACTTTTGCATCTATTGATATGGAAATACTCCACTTACTGCTTCTGAAACTCAGATGTAGCAGTATAAATTGGCACAAACTTTGAAAAATAACTGAAAATTTAAAATGAGGAAATGTTAGAAAAAAATTGTCAAAACTGGAATAAACGTGAAAGTTCATATCCGGAAGGGCATTTTCAAAGAGACCCATAGGCCGCTTGTTCATAAAATGAATTTACGTGCACACTTTTGTCTAGGGTATAGAACTGTATAAATTTCAAAAGTAGACATTTTTGTTACAACTATATTTTTGTTTTTCTGCTGAGAGCTTGAGGGAAATTTTTTATTAACTAGTGTATCAAACATATTCTAAAATATTATTGATTGTTGTCGGTAAAAAATAACGTATCTTTCAAATAAATAAATAAACAGTGTAAAACTTTATTATTTGCATAAATTAGAACTAAATGTTTTTGAAATGTATTTTTCCATAAACACAAATATCCTGACAGCACTGTGGCACTGGCATTCTGGCACTGTATGTGTTAGAGAATAAAAAAATATTATCCGGAAACAGATTTTTTAATAAACAATTTCATGGATACAAATTGGTTTTCAAAGTCATATTAAGATGTTTTTGGAATTATTTAAGCATGTCACTCCAGTGAATGGAATTTGCTGTGACCATATGTGTTTTTATTGCGATTCACGTATTTAATTTTAAGAGATTAGTCACAAAAATGGCTTCGAAAACATTGAAGAGACTGGTCTGGTCCATATTGAGTGAAATCCTTACTTTAGTGAGACGAGTTGCATAAAAGTACACACGTGACATCAATGAAACAAATTCTCTAAAATGAAAATATGAGAACAGAATGAGGCAAGTCGCATAACGTACCCCTGTGACTTTAGTCAGACATGTTGTGAAAATCTTACCACCTGACTTTCAAGGGATCAGAGTTGCAACAATGTTTCTCAGTGGTTTAATCCCAGTAAAGTATAGTTGTGAGTTATAAGTGACAAGGCAACGATTAATAGTCAGTGAGACTCTTATGTGATCACAAGAAAAAGTGACGTCAAAGGCATATTCAGACCTCTTTAGGACAATTTAAAACTGTCTCATCTGTGACAGTTTTTGACTTTATTATGACTTCACAGTGACAATCTGTGCTATTTGTGTACTGGCCAAATCTTAAGACGATAGTTGTATAATGAAATTTTGTTTTTCAAGAAAATGATTTTATGAAAATTCGCTTTCGATCAGAGAAAATTTGTAGAAAATTTATTTTAGCAATTTATTAAACCTTTTTCCTAAAATTGAATAAAAATTAATATTAATTAAATAAAAATCAAATTATGATAAGTAAGCTAAACTTTCTTTTAATAAAATAAGAGTCATTAAATGACCTATTTCATGATTAAGGCAATTTTATTTAGCTTTGTTTTATTTATCATTTCAAGATAAAAGTGTTTTTCACTTAGTCTAAACTATAAAATCAGTTCAGTTCGTATTATACAAGAGCAGTTATCGTAATTGAAACTAGGGTATGCTGACTTAGAAACTGGGGCAGTTGAAATCATTCGAACATGCGAAAGGAGTGGTGTCAGATGGCCACTAATTTAGAATTTAAGCTGAGTTAAGCGAAAGTCGTAACTCTCTTCATGCTCACTTTAACAATTTAATGTCGTTTCGTAAAATCGTGCTTGAAAAGTAAATCTTTATTTTAAAGAACCAAGAAGTGGAATTTGAGATTCACTTTAAAAATGACAATATGTTTAAGAATTTTTAAATTCAAGGATCAAAAAGTAGAATTTGAGATTCTTTCGAGCAAATACTTATTTTCTTGAATCAAGAAGTGGAATTTGAGATTCGCTTTGAAAAGCACATTATGTTTAAGAATCTTTTAACTTAAGAATCAAGAAGTGGTATTTGAGAAGCACTCAAACAAATTTATATTTTTAAAAATATTTTTTCAAGAATCGAGAAGTGGAATTTAAGATTTGTTTTAAAATAGCACAATATGTTTAAAAATATTTAAATTCAAGAGTCAAGAAGTGGAATTTGAGATTCGTTTAAGCAAATCCTTATTTGCAGGAATCAAGAAGCGAAATTTGAGATTCATTTTAAAATAGCAGCGAATTGTTCCTTGAAATTGTAGACAGTTTGAATAATGGGTGCATTTTTTCATTGTTTTTAGTTTAAATAAATTTATAAAACTTGAACAAAAATGTGTTTTAAAGTTTGTATGTAAGACTTTAGATATAAAATTACTAATTCCTTAAAACTTCTCTTACGTAAGCCCAATTTTGACTAATATTTTTTTGTGAACCATTTAACAGTTATTGATAACTTATTTTTTATTTTTGCCTTTTTTGTCACTTATATCAAAACATTAATTAAATTTCGTTTTAATTCTTAACTGGAGTTTTTAAGACTTAAAAAGGGAGAGAACCATAGAAAATACAAATAAAAGTAGCTAATATAATCCATTATTCAAGTTTAGTTATTATGTGTTTATTATGTGTGGAAAATAAAGAAAGAAGTGGTGTTAAATAGATTTATTTCAACGCAAATACCCAGTTTATTCATTTTTCCTGAATTTGTTTTTATTATCCTAAATAGTTTTTGCAGTTTAGCAATCATCAGAAAATAAAATTGTTATACCGTATTTAATATGTTTTCGGTAAATTTTTTCCGAGATTTTATATGCAAATGAAAATACAAATAAAAATTAAATATAAGTACTCATAGAAAACTTTTTTATAATTATTAATTTAAAATTTATTTTTATAAGTTAAAACTACGAATCAAAACATGTTTGAAATTCACAATTTTTAAAATTTAATTAACAAATTATTTTGAAAGGTCTTTATGTATAAACTATGAAATGAATAAAGATTGAAAAATTTCATTTGTATGAAATGAATTTTTTTTAATGTTTAAAGTTGACACAATTGTAATTTTGGTATGCTCTGATGTTATAAATAAAAATAATTGAACGTATACTACTTTCAAAAAATATTTTTTTCAAAAATTAAATATTATATCCTTTAATTTTAAATATTAATTTAGTTTTAAGTATTTTGCCTGAATTTGTCATATTTAACAAATGTTTACTACCAAAAACAACAATTTCTTGCCGCAATGAAGCAGTTAATTTTATGTTCATTATTCGAACACTATTTTAAAAAAACCGCCCGAGGGTAATTGAATAAATTTCTTTCATTTTCTAAATTCCATTATTTTTTGTAAGACACACGCTACCTAACATGATTACAATACGGTTTTAAAAAAGCATACAATAAGAGAATAGGAAATCAATTATCACACAAGGCTTTGAAAACTTTGCTAAAACTAATTTCCTATCTATATATTGCAGATAAAAACTGTTATACAAGTTTTCTATACGAACTCAAAAAAGCAAATTAAAAAATAAAATAACTTGATAAAAATTGCAAATTTTTTGATTGAATAAATCTAATTAATTTCAATATGTTTTTCCACTACATATAAAGTAATTCAAATTTTAAATAGAACTAGTTAAACATTCTAACGTTGCATGTTTATAAGGGAAGTAAAATTTAAAAGAAAGTTTCACTTTAGGATACATTATACAATTTTAAAATAAAGTAGACTATAAAAATTTCTGGATAAAATTACAGTGAAAAGTACCAGCTCATTGAGAAATGGTACTTTTTACCGGAAAATCCATTTCCACGCGAAAAGATTACGGAAAAAAGTCCATTAAACTGTCATTTTTAAAATAATGATTACTATAAAATCAACGAATCACTCTTATTGAATTAGTATTACGGTAAAAATTACGTTATAATGTTTTGCAGTAAAAATGAATTTTCAGAATAATGCTCGTAAAGTGCGTAATTTTTTAAAGTGTATAAGTGTTAGCCAAACTTGAAAAAAATTAATCTCCTTTCTTCCCTAATGTAAGTAATACGAAAAAAAAAATATTTTCCAATATGCCACGGAATACCACATAATTTAATTACGAGATATTCCGGCTCAAGTGCTTAGGTTAAAATTAAAATTATGAATCTTATTTATTTTTAAAATTTTATTGTCAACGATACATTTGTCTCAATAATATAAGTTTATATATTGATACAAACAAATTATTCCCCCACAAGATAAATGCACAAAGTTATCACAAATTAACTATTTAAGAAACTATTTATTAAAATTACTTATTCACTTATTTGTGATCATTATATAGTAATATCACACGAATAGTTAGATTTATTTTACAATTAACTTCGAGGACAAATTAGTAAATTCACAAATTATGTATGGTGTAAATCAACAAGGAGTAAATTCAAATACTAACTATGTGTGAATCAAAATTAAAAAAAAACAATATTCTTAATTATGCTATTATAATAATACAAAAGTAATGTAAATACACTTTTTATCGTTATTAATAAGTTAGAATGTTTACAGATGAGGGTTCTAAATATTAACCTCACATATATAACAGTATTGAATTCGATCAAATGGACACTAATTAACAGTTTTTGAAAAAAAAAGGTTCTTAGCAGTGTCAAAGAAAGTAACTTTTGGGAATATTACGCTTAAACTCAGTAATTTATGGAAGTTTGAAAGAGCCCAATGTCAAAATTTTTGTTTCAAAGCTTTTCACTAATTGGAAAAGAGAAAGGTTTAAAACTACAATGTCTCAATACTGTGGAATCTTCTTTAATGTGGCTGGGATAAAAACCCGATAGTCCATGTTTAAAAATAAATTGAACTGGTGGAATCTTTCATATAAGGCTTGGGACTACCTTGGGCTGCCTATACAAATCGGAGGTAATGTTTTCTTAAAATAAATTTTTTTTTATAATTAATCATAACTGGTTATTAAAAACATTATTATTTTTTTTGTGGTTAATGGCGGGCACTTGGGTCTATTTTCCATTGGACTCAGGAATGCCAGAATTGCTGCTCTCTTATCCTTACCCACCTATGGCTAAGCAACGGCTGTGGAGTAGCATCGCCCACGTCATACAACCACAAACCCGTTTATAGGGCGGGTTACATTCACACAATCACACAGATGAAAGGACATAGAACACACAGAGGGAAAGAAATATTCATGCTCTGAGTGGGATTCGATCCCGCAACCATCGGCTCCGCAGGCAGGCAAGCTAACCACTCGGCCACCTGGTCGGCGTTATTAGAAATATAATATAACTAATTATAATAAATATATTTAGTATATTTATAGACGCACTTTTCAATTTTTACTAATAACGTAAAATTTGTCTTCTCTCTAATTATACAATCACTTTATGGAAGCATTATAATATAACTTAACGGGCTAATTAATTTTAAAATGAACTATTTCCTAGCTAAAATTAACAAAGTTGTTATAGTTTGCATCTTTTAATTAGGTATATAGGTGCGTAAAACGATTTATTATATTTATTAATTCACTAATTATAAATTAAACTACTTCTTAAATATAATTAACAAAGCTGCAAGAGGTGGCATTTTGCTAATAAAGTATACAGATGAGTAAAACGATTTATTTTATTTATATTGTATAATATATTTAATTATTATAAATATGACTTTGTATCATTATGTAAATGTTTTAGCTTTATATCCTATCAATTTGTTTAATAAAACGCATTTAGGAAACAAATATAAATAACAGACAATTATTTTCGTGTGGTAGTCGAGTTAGGATCCCATTATTTTAATAGGAATCTTATGTATGAAATGCATTTTCCGTGAAAATTAATGGGTAGCCAATAGCAGACCATACTGTTGAATTTTCACTCAATGAGGATTTTCATTATTTTTCCGAATTAATGCTCCCTAATTACTTTTGCGAGCGGTGTTTTGGCGCCACGTCGCCTTAATCGCCAGAATCAAATTAAATGGCGCCAATCGATGGAGCGAGCACATACGAAATATATTCTAGGTAAAAATCGTGCAAGTTTTAGCAGAAAAAGTGCTTCGGAAAAAATTATAAGCATTTCTAAACAAAAAAGAAAAATTTTTTAACACTTAATGCATAGTTATTTGCTTTTTTGTGGCAGTCAAGAATTACTTGAGTTTAATCTGTAGATGCTGTAAAATAACTCACAATTATAATTTGACTAAATAATCTATAACATAATAACTTTTGTTTTAAACTTAAAATATAAGTTCTTATCCTATTATAAAGATAAAATATTTACTTACTAATTCTATTTTACTACTAATTTAAATTTATATTGCTAATTCTAACAATTAAAAATTACTACAAGTTTTGATTCTATTGAAAGTACACTTAAACTTTTGAATTCGAATGATGCTCTGCAATAACTTTTAAATTTTAAGGGCAAATATTTCAAATTGTTTTAGACAATATATAATTATTTCGTATTCTTATGATATTATACCACTATTCCTTTCTCTTGAGAAATTATTATAGAGTTATTATACTCACTATAAGTTTGTCTAAAAAGGCAAAAAAGACAAAATTCTATGTAAACTTCGCCTAAATTTTGATTCAAACATGTTATTTAGTTCATTAATTTATTTTGATGGCACAATATATTCATTGTTTGATTCTTAAGGTGTTATAGAAATTTTTTTTTGTATTCTAAAGGCATTAAAATTTCTCATTCTAATATTCTAAATTTCATGAACCCTAATTCGAAATTCAATTAATTTTCGAAATTCAATTAAATTCGAAATTCAATTATATTACGCGTTATAATGCTTAATTTACCACAACTTTGTGCTATTATTAACTAGATTTAAGCAGCTATTTAAATAACATATTTATTTTATTGAATGAGTTTGAATCCAGTTCTTTTTAAGAAATTCGAACTTATACATTTGTTAATGGGTAGATTTCAGATTTTTCATTTTTGAAAGCAGACAAAAGAATATTTTTTTATTTTCGAATGTAATAGTCTGTTGGCTTAGATGATTGTATTCCCAAAAATATTTACGATTTAAAGTTTTTAAGTCTAATATTATAAGAAATTGTCTATGCTTTATTCCATGAAAAACACAATATAAAGATTATAATGGTCACCGCAATGACGCGTCATTTACTTATTTTCTTTTAGCATAATCATAAAATCATCTCAATAAATAAGCATAATCATAAAAATAAATCTTAATGATTATCTATTAATTTATTTAATAAGGGTCATCGAAATTTTGAATTGCAAATTTTTTCTTTTTTTTTTAAAGAAGTTTTCACTTCATTTAGAAAAAAAAGGACAAAATTTACAATTTGAACATAATCAAGAGAATTATTTTTGGGAAATTAAAAATTGAACACACGGCTTTTTCGAAATTTTATATCTCAATACGACCAATTTCATCCAATTATTTTCAATTTCATTCAATTTTGCAATTTTCTTCATCTATGAAAAGGTACCCATAAATAAAATCGAGATAACATGTCTTAAATACTAGTGAATTGGAATTGTATTTTTGTAGTGGTAGTCACACTATAAGGTGAAATATTAAGTTTTAGAATTTTTGGATTTAAGGTGAGTATTTTTTTATGTTGCCCGATTATGTTAACAACTTTTTAAAGCTAATTAGAAGAGCTCTATCAACTTGTTCCAGACAAAATAAGTCTAGGGAACCACATTTAAGCCTTGGTGTCATAAGCCTAAAAAATCTAATCGTGATTGCAGGTTAAGTCGGGTTAAAAATTCCTCCTCGTAGCTAGTTCATCCCTATGTTTGTTTCGTTAGGAGTTGTAGTTTGGGTTGAATTAAAAATTACATGGCTACGGAGTTGAACATTAATAATAACAAGCTTAGAATTAATTTGGCTTCCCCGGTTATAAAATGCAACACACCGGTTATAAAATAAAAATTTAAAAAAAAAGTTTCATTGTAACGCATGTAACTTTACACTATTTGTCCCTCTAAATTTCATGAAATAAATTTTGATAATTAGTAAATTGTTTGATAGCATTTTTACTTTTTTTTAATGTATACCGAATTTTGAGTATATCAGTTAAAAATTATTTAATTTTCTAAAGAAAAATCCTGTTTGTTCCACACGCATTATATATTCCCTGTTTGACCTCCTTAGTAAGAATTTATCTTAGAAATCAGGGAAGAAATTAATTACAAGTAGCCTACAGCCCAAGAACAATACGTCTCCACAAACCTTAAGATTACAAGGCTCAACATCACTGCAGGTCAGGATAAAATCATTAATTTTATGAAGTTGGCTAGCTTACCCGAACAGTTGTATAAATTTACAGCCAGAGCATAACCAAAGAATATTTTTTACCACCAATTGTACTTACATTAAAAAAAAAGTCTTGAAACTCGAAACATTTTGTTGTGATTGACGAATGAAGATTGCTATGTATTTTTATTAATTAAAATTCGCATTTATATCAAGGTAACTTTTTGATTATATGTCATTGGAAAGGAAAAACAAAAATGCGATTGTTTAGGGTAAAAAATACTACAGTTTTATAAACCGTAAGTCATGTTTGCAGAACAACAGAGCATATTGCATTAGAACTTAAGAACATTACTTAAAATCGCATGCCATTTTTGCATAATAATAAACCATTGCATAGGGATTATAATGTATAATTATTAAAGCAATATATGAAAAATTAAAACACGTAGTTTTCTGATAAATGTAATTTGAATCAAAGTAAAAATATATTACGCAGAGAAAAGAATTCTGTTAAAATTACCGTATTCTATGTTTAGGATACTTCTGTTAAAAAATTATAATTCCTGCAATAAAAACCAAAATACAAGGTATTTAATTCATTTATTTGGTAATTTTTTTTGTTCATGCATTAACGTTTCACAGGAAATTCTTGTTTTCAAAATTATAGTTTTTATTACTATTTAAAAAAATACAAAAATGATGAAAAGTAAATTAAACAGCATAAATAGTTTAGGCCATTGTCTAAAGTATCTTGATAAATTACTAAATTCTACGCTATTAACAAAATCTTATCACATATTATAAAACTATATTTTTATGTTAATTTTACCAAAATCATTAGCAAACCGCTTTTGTAAGAATTATGAAGCTCTTTGGTTTGACCATAGAGCCAGAAATACTGTGAATTTTTTCGTATTTTAGTAGTTTCAACCAAAGACTTAAACTATGAGTATTATTTTGAGTATTTTCATTAATTTTTTAAATAAAATATGCAGCGGGTGTTTCAGAAGCATAATGATTAAAAAGAAAATAAGTCTTATTACTGTGACATTATTTTTTTAACTCAAGAAATATTTTTCAAAAAAAAAGTATAGCAATAATTCAATCAAAATCTGTGCCTTTCAAATTTTTTACAAAGAATAGTTTTAAAAAGTTGCATTTTTGTTTAAGGGAAAGCAGTTGCTAATGAAACATTTAAAATAAATTATTATTTTTTTGCATAAAAGGGTTTGAATGTTTTTTTGTAAAAAAGGACTCGTTGAATTAGTCATGAAAATACTATTAAGAAAATGGAAAAAATTTTCAAAGCTAAATGGGTTATAGAGGCAATTTTTAAGCTAAGTATATGTATGTAAATATTAGTATAAGAGGCTTTTCGTATTTAAAAAATTAAACTTCAATCAAGAAAAGGTAATTGAGAATTTAAACAAAATTCAAAATTTTCTATAAAATCAAAACTAGGTATATTAAAAGGTATATTCATATTTTCGTCGGAAAATTATGGACATTTATTAGGATACATATTGTATTTTATTATTTATTATAGATTGAATTTAAATTTTTTTCAGTTTCATTCCAGTTTTAATGTTATTAGATTGAAACAATCACCATTCTATAATCACTTTTCCATGTTATATTAAGTACGAATTTTGTGTAATCTTAAAGCGCTTCCTCAAATATTATGTTAGGAGTTAAACTGTTGGATGATTAAACCATCAGCGTCTTAAGATGGAGATAAACATTAATGACCAACTTTATCCTCACCTTATCAAGGTGCCTAATAAATCAATGTCAACACCCCTTTTAGTCCAGTCAAAAGTGATTATTAATACCCTTTCCAAATGTCAAGAGTTCCACAGTTCAATTAATCTCGAATAAATATCAATATCGAAATGCTTTAGTATATTAAAATTTACATTGTGTATTATGTATGTGTATATTCTGTGCATTATTTAAATAATATATTATCGCATCTATCAATTTTCCCTTTTTCATTATTTATTATCTGTAATATTTCGTTCACGATAGCAAAGTATAATCCAATGTAGTAAAATGCTAAAAAATTAAAATCAAAATACAAAGATGATACGACTATATTGTAAAAAACTAATTTCTTCACTGAAAGTTTAAATGTAATCCGAGCATATATCATAAGCGTTAAGAATAGAAATCTAATTCTTGTAGCAATTTAATGTGACTGGGCATGCATTTAATTCCCGCTGCCTTTAAATTTAGTTTGAGAAGCTTGCAACAGAAGGTGCTTAGGGTTCTTTTTACTTATCTTCCCTTTGCGTTTGCTTGTTCTGTTCATTAATCACAACTAGTAATAGTGGCTGATGATTAACATTTTAAAATATTGAAATTTTATTTTTATTCCTGAAAGATTTTGAACTATTTTGTTGTAGTTTTCAGTTAGTTTTCTTTAACTTACAGGTTTTACCGTCTGTAGTGCCATCTGACAAAAAAACTTTAAACTGAAATCAAAAACTTTGGGAATAAAACGTATACCCTGTTGCACGTGTTATAAAATTTTGAAAACTGGCAGTCTCATTTAGGAAACCCTGCAATCATCTGTGGCTACTTCTATGTTCATAACAATGCCTATCTATATACCTCTACATCTATAAATCTATTTAACACTGCATATCTAAATCCATATATCTCAATTTCTATATATTATAATCTATATATATATAATCTATATATGATAAATATATATATAATCTATAAATGATCTATATATATAAATATTTTTTATATCTATAGTAGGGGGTGAGCCCCCTTTTCGCAGCGCTGACTGACCCCAAAGACTGCTTCGCAATAATTGTTTCTTGGAAGAAAATAGTTTTTTTTTTTTTTACAAAAGTTGAAATGATTGATTTTTATAATGTTTTTAAAAATCAACAATTATCTCAGCTTTGAACTCTTAAATAAAAAGCGTAATATACCAGTACAGGAAAATACTTTTATATTAGGAATACAAGAATATTTAAGGAAAACCAATACTTTTATAACTTTTATTAATTTTATGTTGATGGCAAACAAAACAAAATGGAAATGAATGAGGAAAAACTTGATTCTACCACGTGATTTTCGGCTAATAAAAATGCACGGCCAGCAATAGAAAACTGTGTTAGACCATTATGTTTTTATGTTATATAAAGATATCTGTCTAATGTATATCGTGTAAACTTTTGAAATAGTCTCTCTTATCCTTTTGGTATTCGAAATATGCTTGAAGTAAAGCTTTTAAAAAGATCAAGTGAAGTAAATTCTCATTAGAAACTCGTTAAGCTTTTAAATAGCATTTTCATTTTATTATGCTTTAGAGCTTTGAAATCTATAAGAAGATGTACCCTTTTTTATTTTTGCTTAGCTGAAAAATAATTGGTTTTGATGTTAAAAGCAGATATCTCTTTTTTAATTCAAGAATTAATCGTTTGAGTTTGATAATTGCAGTAAACATTAGTCGCTAGCTTCCTTAATGGAAAATATACTTAAGTTAAAACATGAATTGGCTGTTTTGATGAATTTATTGTACATTTGTTAATTTCAAAAGCGTTTAAGTTCACTCAATTTATGTTATACTTTTTAAATAAATACTAGACATTCGCGATTATATTATTGGAAACTATTTTCAGAAGATCTACTTCACAGAAACTAAATGTTTAGTATACACGTGTATGTTAATATTCAAATCATATTTATGTTAAGCATGCATGTAGTTTTAGAGAAGATGTATTTTTTGAGATTTTAAAATTGATTATATTGTGAATGAATTTTTGTATCGCTGAATAATATAAAGGAATTTATTCAAGTTTTGAATAACTTCAACGCGCTTTTTAATTGCGAATGAAGCAATTATTGAAAATATATTTGCTTGTAGAAACGTAAAAGTTTTTTTTTTTTGGTTTAAATTGCGTATGTTCAATAATAAAATAAACACTCTGCAGACAAAAATTTTATAAATACTATTGTTATGAAAATAGTTTCGCCCAATGTAAAAATCAAACATTTTCAAGAAGCATAGATATTTTTCAAATTTTACCCTCGCTCAAACGTTTAATAAGTTTTTTTTAAAAAAAAATCAGCTATAGGTATTATTATTACGGTGCGATAAAGTGCGATTTATTACAACCATTTTCTGGTTAAAAACTTTTGTTTTTGATCAGTAGAAAGAAATATGTTTCGCGCTCTTTTAAAACAGAGTAAAATGCTTTAGTAAAGTTTGAAAATAATATAATTGTAATGTTAAAAAGAATTCTATATTTTTCAAACGGAGTTTAATTCTTTTCTAAAAATTAGCTTTAAGTAAAATTTGAAATTAATGGGACTAATAACTAAAGATTTTTCACCATGTTTCAGCTAAAGACAAATGCACCTGCAAGGCACGATATATTAAAACTATTTTCTGATTAAACATTTTTGTTTTTCATCTGTAGACATATGTAACTTTTGAACTCCTTGGAAGCGGCGTAAAATGCATGAAGTAAATTTAAAAAGAAATATAATTTTACTTTTTAAAAAATTTTTACATTCTTGACATGAAGTTTAATTCTTGGTTAAAAACTAGTTTTGAAATAAAATTGGAAAATAATGGGACACTGGAATAATAAATTAAAAATTTTTGCAGTTCAATTTATTTTTTTAGAAACATTCTACGCATACTAATAAATTGGTAGTCAATCATAAGATGGAAATAAGTCAAGTAACTGCAAAACTGCATTAGTTTTAAACTCTTATCTCTGTCTTTCGCAGAATTTTGAAGAAAAAAAAAGATAAAAAGTATAACTTAAGTTTTCAAAAAAGCCTTAGTCGATTTTGATTTAATTACATTTAAAAAAGCTGAAGGTGTGTTAATATTAATAAAAAAATGAATTATCATTAAAAGAAAATGCTCAATATTCTTTTGCAATTTTATAGTTACTTCGATTATATTTCCTGACATTTACGAAAACGAGTAATTTATCTAAATATAAAAATGAACTTAAAAATAAGTTTTTATTACATTGCTATAAGTAATGTATGCATTAGTGCCACTTATAGTACACTTAAAGATAAATACGGTCAAAACTATGTGGATATGGTGATTTTAACCGTGTTTCTGGCTCTACGGAAAAACCAAAAAGCTCAGTAATTGTTACCGAAGCACTTTAGTAATGATAATGGTTAAATTTACAATAAACATGGATTTATAATATGAGATAAATTTTAATAAATGTAGTGGAATTTGATACTTTTTATCATGATACCAAAGAGAGGGGCACAGAATCCATTAATGCGGCTAAAGTGATTTTTTAGTTTTATATTTTTCACCAAACGTGTGTTAATAGAAACTATAATTTTAAAAATCAGAATTTCCAGTGAACCGCTACTGTATGAATGGAAAAAGTATTAAATAAATGGTTTAAATGTTGTAGTTGGGTTTTAATAACTAAAATTCTGGATTTTTTTTACCATAAATGTCATTACCATATAGTACGGTTATTTTACTTGAATTTATTTAGCTTGTTAAAAATGGCTGACAGAAATTAAGAAATAAATTCTCTTTCTAAAAGTTAATATTTGTCAGTAGAAATGCGTTAATGGCGCTTAATAAAAAAATTATTAATTGGGTTGGTAAAATGAGTTTGCTGAAGGTTGTTCTACAATTTAAATCAATATATTCGCTGTGCGTTCATAAAGTATATAAATTGACTTCATATTAATAAACTCAAAATACATGTTAATTGGAGATCTTTCAAAAAAATGCACCCATATTTTCATTGGTTTGCTAAACAGATCAATGGATTATCGCCGCAAATAATACCTGTTAATTTCGTACAAATAAATTGTTAATTATACATGCATCTATTACGTTTCTAATATAACTAAACAATTTGCCAGATATATTTGTAATTATATTCACTCAATCTTTCTCAAAACATAATTTTATTTTTATATCACAGCTACAAAAGTTCTTTTTTTATTTACTTAAAATTCTCCTTTAGACAGCCCCTTTCTTTCTTATCTCCTAGACTCAAAAATATCATTTTTTTAAATCCAGACTCTTCTAAGATATTTCTTCAAAAAATGTTTTTGGCATACAAAAGGATTTTTTATCCCGATAGATGTTTTTTTTTCCATATGTCTTGAAATATTTAACTTATATACTCGCCAAAAAGTGTATTTTCTTTTCTATCCTGTTCGAAAGTTTCGATTACAGTCTTAGGGCGTGTATAAATCTTTTCGGCATTTCGCCAAATCTCGTCAATAACCCTTTACATTTAAGGTGCAAGTCAAATTATTATTTGATGAGAGGGGTAGAATGGGCGTGATAAACAAAGACCGATGAAGATAAGATGAAGGGTGGAGTGATCCTCCTTTAAGGAAAAAAAGAATGTTTCCCTTTGAACTGTTTCAATGAAACTTTAAAGTTAATTGAGTGTGTGACTCAATTGTTCTTCTTTATGTTCTTTAAACTTTTAGAACTAAACCATTGGTCCTATTATATATATATCTATATATATATATATATATATATATATTTATATTTTTATGGAATCATTAGCAAAATTGCGCCCAAGGTTGGTTTTAAAAACTAATAGTTAAGTGTGGAAAAAACAAAATCATTTGTTTAAAAAATCACTACTGAGGAAGGTTGGACTAAAAATGTCAACTCATGTTTGACTTTTAGAGAAAACAAGAAAAACACTGATTGACGATTACTATATTTATCTCTAAATTTAATTAGGCAATCGAACATGCTATGGTATTTTCACTGCTCGAGTGTCTGGCCATGGTAGGGGGATGGTATTTTTGCTGCTGCCTTCCTCAGTAGTTATTCACTAGATTTAAATACTGTTTTATTTTACTTCGCATTAAAAATCCTAATTTTAATAAAACGTAAACAATCTCAAGAATCTGAAGTGGTAAGATATTACTTGAATAAAAACCTCATTCACTTCAAAAATACGTAAATTGTATTCTTATTTTGTATCTCCAAATACAGTTGTGACTCTTAACTTGTATATTTTATTAACTTTTTTTCCAGATTCATAAAATATACATTAAGTGGGGTCATAAAAGGATACATTCAGTGTACTGTTTTTTATTATAAATTAAAATTTTATAAATAAAGGCAAATTTAAGATTTTTTATTGCTCTTTTTATAAAAAAGGTAAAAAATATTTAATATAATATTAAAAATCTCTCTCAAATAATATTAAAGACCCTAATAACCGTTTTGACACCTAAATATTTCCTTCCCTTTGTTCTTTCACCTGTTGTGAAACAGCAATTTTCTCTCCTTTTGTTCAACGAGAAAGTTGTGAATTAAAAAGAAATTTCTATACATGCCCAAATACGAAAACTTAGTCGATTAGTTCATTTTTAGATGGTTGGATTCTAACAACGGAAGTTGATTAATATTCTTTAACAAGGAATAAAACACATTATTGAGATTTAACCTTAGTTTTCATTGTTTTTAAAAGATATCCACTTTGATGGATAGAACAGATTCTGAATTCTTGATAAATATTATGATATTAAGCTGCCTTTGTTTTGTTTACTTCTGAAATTTACTATAAACTTCATGGTGTGCATGAAACTATTTTACCATAAATGTTTAAATAAGTTCAAATAAATTGCGTAATTAAATTCTTTTTCTATTCAAACAATTTGAGTTCAAAGTTTTCCCAATATATAATCAAAAATATTACAAGAAATGATAAAAAATGCTTCTTTATCCGTGAACTTTAGTTCATGCTAAAAGCTGTTAAACATGAAACACTTAAGTCTGTGAACATTTTAATGTAATTTTGCTCGTTTTAAATTTTATTGCTTTAGTAAGATAAAACAAAGAATTTTTTTTATTGTAATTAATAAAAAAGATGTGTTTTTCATGTATTTTTTTAAAAAAAAAAATAGTACCTGTTCTACTTGAAATTTTAAGAAACCTAAGCTGATCTAATGAAAAATACAAAACTAATTAAAAAATAAGAAATAGAAAATAAAAGCTTTTTTCATTTGGTTTATTAATTTGCGAAAAACAAACATAAGCCAATCTATAAATCAATGCAAAATAATAAAATAACAGATAAACATGCTGCTTTTAATACCCTTCCAAATGAGCTTGTTCTAGACAATGCATTTAGTTTTGAAGTTCCTAACTTAACACTATCTCACTTATATTGCCCAATCTTATTCACTCACCTTACTCTAAAATGAATAAAAAACCTTAAATCCCTGATAAAACCGGAATTTTTTTAAAGATAAATGAAATTAAAATTTAGTGAAGTATCTGAAAATGCATCATAGCTGATTTTATTTATGCCTTTTCAGATTTTTTACAAATTCATTTTTTTCTGTACTGAATAGGAAAGAATGACTAACTACAAAAAGCGAGAAATTACGTAAAATATTTCTCCTTATATATTTCAATGTTATCTGTAATATTTTGAAAGACTTTTGATATTTTCAAATGAAAATATCATATCTTCAGGTTTTTATCAAGCAGGATTGATTTTGAAGGGAACTTAAAACTGAAGTAAATCACTTCTCCCTGGTATTTGTCCAACAATCATTCAAGGGTGACGAATTCAACCACTGAATCCGAAGCATCAGGAGCACCCCTCCCTTTTCACAAAGTATGAAAAATGATTCTCACAGAAAGTCGTTTGCTCTATCCTCCCATCCGGGAGCATAAAAGAATAATAGAAAATGTGAAAGAGGTTATCTTAGTCTTCAAAGACTAGATCCCTCATAGAAAGCTGCATTGTTATTTGACTCGGAGCAGTTTGTACAATACAGATAAAACACATAGAAAGAGCTAAACTACACTTCTTAACAAATTGAGAAGAATAACTTTCTGAGTTTAAAATAACATACTTTAAAGCAGATATTTTAGTTGATTATATCATTGATATATTGATATGTTTATATTGATATGTTGATATTCATCAATATATTTTAAATCCATTGTAAGTAAATCTCAACTGATAAGGTGCGAGAAGGATTTAAGGGATATTCCAATGAATTCGAGTAAATTAGCTCTTAAGTTTATATGTAGATAACAAGAAGCGTAAATGTGAATTTGAGTAAATTAGCTATGTTGACAACAAGTAGTGTAAATGTGAATTTAAGTAAATTAGCTCTAAAGCTTATGCGTTGACAACAAGAAGTGTAAATGTGAATTTGAGTAAATTAGCTCTAAAGCTTATGTGTTGACAACAAGAAGTGTAAATGTGAATTTAAGTAAATTAGCTCTAAAGCTTATGTGTTGACAACAAGAAGTGTAAATGTGAATTTAAGTAAATTAGCTCTAAAGCTTATATGTTGACAACAAGAAGTGTAAATGTGAATTTAAGTAAATTAGTTCTAAAGCTTATGTGTTGACAACAAGAAGTGTAAATGTGAATTTGAGTAAATTAGCTCTGAAATTTAAATAAAGAGACTTGAGTGGATGAAGGTTTTAAGTGACATTTTGGTGTGAACTTGGGTAAATAAGCTTTTAAGTTTATGCGCTGAAAATAACAAGTAAATGTTATGTCTAACCTCTCTACATTGGGAACAGGTTTCCACTTGTCGAAATTCACACATCAATTTACTTTAGATACAGTGTAAGAAAATTTTATTTGAAGACCTCAGTGAATGAAGGTTTTAAGTGACATTTTAGCGAATTTGTGTAAATTGTTTCGAAAGTTTATTCGTTTGCAATGCGGAATACAGGTCACGCTTATTCTCTGTTTATTGCAAGCACGCTTCTACTTGGCGAAATCTATTAATTCCTCATGTGTATTTACACTGATCGCGTAATAGGTTTTATACTCCAGATGTTTTAATTTGTAACAAAACAGAAGGCTTTTAAGGTTATTTATTGAGGTTTGTTTTCAAATGTACTTTAAGCCTTCTTTCGCTTTGAAAACATTCAAGACGTGCAACTCAGTATCTTTATTCATTGACTTATACAAAATTTCAATATTTGGTAAAATAAATGAAGATTGTAAAGTTTAGTTAAATAAGACTAAAACAATATCATTAAACAAGAAATCTTGATTTTTAAAGATGTAATTCAGAACCCTCTCCGTTTTAGTGCGTACTTCAATTGATCAGTGAATTTAATGCAATGTTTTTAAAAAACAAGGTGTTAAAAAAAATCCTTAGGAAATAAAGAGATGATTTAATACGAGTTTTGAATAATTTTTTCAGTTATGTTTTCTTAAGCAAACAAGCAAATATTATGTTTGCAATAATTTTATTTTTAATTTTATTAATTGTTGATAAACCAAAAGTTTCTTTTAGCCTAATTAGGCGATATTATAGATTTAAAAGCTTTCCTTATATATAATATTGAGTGAAAGGAATTTTCATCTTACTAGTTATCCTCTTCAATGTTTAATGAACTAATCTTCAATGTTTATTTGACCTAAATATTAGGAAGTTTTCATCTTATAAATATTTAGTTTAAATACACATTTAATAATATTTGGAAGTTTGCATTCATTTCTATGCTTGATCATTAAACATGTGAACAAATTGTGTACAAAAGCCACATATGTAATTAAATCAAAAGATAATAACAGAAAAAAAATACAATTCTAGTTAACGAAAACTAAAATATACGGTATTTAAGCCAGTAATTTGTTAGTTTTTACGTTAACAGAATAGCTGTTTACGGGGAATTCTAGAGTTTAAAATTATAGTTTTCATTACTAAGCATTATTTCCGAATAATTTTTTTTATGCTATGCACTAAAGTAACATAATAAAATTACCAAATTTTATTACATACTAGAAAATTATGTGTTATTTGCTGAAAATCATGTTTATTTAAATATCAATCTATTGAAATACGTTAGTCTTTTATAAAATATTAGTCTTTACTTATAAACTAAATATAAACAATTCAGTAGTTATAATACAATTTACTTTCAAATAGTATTATAGTTTTTGATAAAATATTAATTCCAGTTTCACATAACTCTAAAAGGTTCTTTGAAAAATAGAAAAATTTCACCAAATTATTTACTTGCGAAAAATCTGCCAAGTTTTTGAATTTCTACTCATTTCTTAAAATTTTGTATTTATTATTATTTCACTGGTTTTCAGTTTTAGCAAAACTGATGCAATAAAACAAAAATAATGTTAATGATTTTTTTTTTATTTTACTATTTAAAAAGAATTTATGACGATATTATTTCATTAAACAGAATTTATAACGAATTGCATTAAAGGAATTTATATTTTTATTAAAAAGAATTTATAACGATATTATGAAATTTGAAATAATTAATTTTCCAATAAATAACCGTTTTAAATAATGATAATTATTTAAAACTCATGGTATTGAAATAAGTTTTCGTACTTTTAATGAAAAATAAAATGTATTTATATTAAATATACTAACTTTAGTATAAAAAAAAGTAACACTTATAAAATGAAAATAACTTTTTCTTAAAATTTAATTTAAATGAAAATAACTTTTTCTTAAAATTTAATTTAAATGAAAAGAAACCTAAAGCCATAAACATCCATTTATCGATCTCAAGTGGCGTAAAAACAGATCAATTAACAAAGTTATTTGGTGTATACATGCTTATAGTTTTGATGATTTATTCATAATTTGTTTTATTAAACAAATTGTATTAGGAAAAGAATAATTTTAATAAATATATAAATGGTAAATACTGAATTATATTTTGGAAATAGCTTAATGTATGAAACTGAAAATAAATATATTATTTATATACATTCAGTTGTTTAAATAACATTAAAATTTTATGCTTTGTACATACCTTTTTGCTTACTCCATTTTTAAAAAAAAATCACGAAACACTTATTAGTGTTTATTAAATTTACAGTAATCCACACACGCTCTGGAAATGAGTTTCTGTTTTCTCAAAACGAAAAGTTTTATCGGAACATTTTAATGCAACATCATCAAATATATTATCTATTTTAATATGTAGGTATGATGACAGATATTTGGTTGCAATTTTTCATTCAAAATTAATATCAAGCACATAGCATTCATAGAAAGTTTATCGTGTTTGCAGTATATACGAACACTTCTTGAAACGTGGGGAGCAACTGGAGTTAGGAAGATGAAGACTAGTGCCATGCGGCTTTCCATCTGAACTCAGGGTTGTTGGTAAAAACGATCATATTTGGCGATGCCAATAAACTAGGGAGGTCGCCAAATAAACAAATCGAGAAAAGAAAAATATTAAAAAAGCTAAACATCTAGGGCATATCGAGAACAATTTTAATTTATTTCAAAATTATGCTAATATATTACTTTTAAAAATTACTGATGTGTTTGTTTAAGAAAGGGATGCATTAATGTAAAAGTTTAAAATGCATGTGGTGCCAAGTCAAATTTATTCTTTCCTAAACTTTTCGTCAAAATATGTTATGCATTCAGTCCTTTGAAATTCCTTTTATTTTTGTATGTCATGTTTGAGTTAGTAAACTTTATTGCGTGCTTTCTTTTCGAGTTTTAAAGTGTGTTTTAAAAGAAAGAGTCAAAGCCTTGGAGAAATTAGGAAAATATAGAATCTTTATTTCTTATTTGTTCTTAGAAATCCATGAATTTATTTTTTGATGCCTTTTTTGAACAAGAATAATGAGGAATTCATGAATATAAATTATAGGGAACACTATTATGATAATAAATATCATGTCTTCATGAGTTTTTCTTTTTATTAGTGATGTACGAGGTGTTTTAGAATTCGATGTTAGTATTAAAATTATTTCTCTTATGAATTTTTATAGTGTTTTGTAGTTTGCACTATTATTAAGTTTTTAACTGTTTGAAGTTTAGACCAATTACTAAATATTAAAGAAACAAAAAAATTTTT
The DNA here is from genome assembly GCF_982258835.1 of Parasteatoda tepidariorum. Lineage (NCBI taxonomy): Eukaryota > Metazoa > Arthropoda > Arachnida > Araneae > Theridiidae > Parasteatoda > Parasteatoda tepidariorum. Next base: position 75,299,444 of record NC_141758.1, on the reverse strand, counting down.
AATTAGGGATATTTTTAAGGCATTGTTTATTTTATATAATCTTTTTTCTTTCTATTTTTTATTGTATTCGTTTAATATTTATAATGACATTAATTAGCAAATTTTTTTTTGTACATGCAGTTAAAACTGCTTTTTTGGAAAAAAATATTAAAAAAAATTAATTTGTAAGTTTACAGAAGAACAAACACTCTATTGTATACTCTAGAACAAATGTTGCATGAAATGAATACAATATTCATCATATATAAAGCAAATTATTTTTAAGAAAAATTTTCGTTTATTTAAAATTTCACGACCGCTTTATATTTACTTTCATAAAGCTGCAAACATGATTACATGTTAGAATGATTACATCATTCTAAGTAACATTTGTTCGATACTATATTTAAAAAAAATGTTCAAAAAAATTAAAATTGTTCTTAAAAATTTGTAGTGTGAGATATTTTTTTAAAATTGGGTCCAACTAAAAATGCTTCAAAAAATCTCTCTATCTTCGTTGTTCTAGATCTTGGTACATTAAATACTTGTACATGCATAGATAGCGCTCTAGAATAAAAAAATCCTTAATTCTCTGAAAATTTAATTGACCCAATGAATAACAATCAACTTAAATCCTACATAAAGGAAAAAATTTAAACCAAAACATTCAATCTTTTGATAAACAAATCACGCCAAATACATGATAAAGAGCCAAAACTAGTCACTCGTTTTATAATGAGGGATACTTTTCATCTTCCGTCAATGATCCTAACGCTAAGATTCAAGGAGAGGATTAATACGTTGTTTTCCCCAAACAATTGTTATGCATAGAGCGCCAATATTAAATAACGTTGTATGAAACAAGTAGAAATCATGTGATGACTTCGATAAATATTTTGATCGCAAAGCAAATATTTTCTCTCAATATTTGCGAGCAAATGCCTAAGAATTGCAAAATATTTATAACTTGGATTTCGAGATTTGTTAATTTTAGTAAACATCTTTGCAATAAGTAAATTATTAGATCAACATTAAAATTGTTTTTGTTATTTTTCATTTAAATAATTAAAGTAGAATTTCCATGAAAATGGTATTGATGCATTAAGAAATTTAATAGTAAACCAGTATTTGCATAAATTTTTAAATTTTAGACCTATCTAAAGCTTTTTTTCCGATTCACACATAAAATAGTTTTATTTTTAATATGCAAATTACCAACAAAATTAAAGTAACTAAAGTATCTCTGTTATACATTAAGCTGTTGTTAAGTAAGTTACTATCTGTTAAGTAAGCATTAAAGTATTTCTGTCGAAACATTTTAAATTACATCTTAAACCTCACTAATTCTTCTTACTGGTCAAATTTTTTTGAAAATTTATTTTTAATTTCAGAATTTTTTTCCTTCAGACTTTCAAATAATATTTTATCTTTATGAATAATCACAATGGTTTAAAATGATATAAAAATAATCTGTATTTAACGTAATAAATATACTTCAATGAAATAATATATATTTTTAATTTAAATATATTTTTTATCGATTTACTAGTAATTTATTTTTATTTAATTTGTTTTAATTTAAGTTATTTAACTTTATTTGGTTTATTTATTTTTTTAGTTATAAAAGCTAATCATTTTCGCATTAACCCGTTGTGGGCCAGGGGCTTATCGGGAGGTAAAGGCTCCACAATTTTGTGACCAACGACATGATTGTTGCAATGTGTTCGGATCAAATAATTTTATTCAAAACAAATAGGCATACTTTAAAAAAAACTAAAACATATTTGAACAAATCCGTTTTATTATCTTTAGAAGAAAAAATTGATATTTATCAGGGATGCAAAAGAAACAGAAGCATACAAAATAAATTGTTTTAAAAATATTTATTTTTAAGTGTTTTCCTTTATGGCTGTTTTAAAACTATAATGGAGAAATAAAAATAAACTTATAAAATGCGCATTATTTTATAATTTATCGGAGATAGTGCGTATTAAACTTCCTAGCCTTATTAAAAGCATAATAAACAAATTTTTTATTTCAACATATCGAAGAAAATTTATATATTATTTTTTTTGTTTAAAAATTTTGCCGTTAAAATGTTTTTTTCTTCATTTATGTGACATAATTTACTGGTTAAACTGATCAAAAGAGATCATGCTTTTTTCAGACATTTTATCTGAAAAATTTGCTGATAAAATGTTTTTGGTCAATCTATGAAATGAAATACAAAGTAATTAGTGCCATGATTATCGACAGAAAAATGCATGTAAAATGTTAAAAAAACATTATTCAAAGTATGGACTTTTTTAATAGACTGAATTTTTGTTCTAAAATAACCGGCAGCAGTTTGTTTATCCAATTAATGGTAAAGTTTATACAGTAAAGAGCCCTTCTTACCTTTACGGTTTTGAAACCGTTTTCAACGAGTATCGTTAAAAAACCACGAATACAAAACTATACGGTTTCTCACCATTTACAACTAGTATGGTTTCAAAGCTCTGAAAAAAGTGTAGAACTGGACATTGAAAATAGGTTTTGAGTTAGGTAATGCGCACTGGAGAGTGCAGGTCACAAATTGGCGAATGCAAGACATGGAAACTTTTCATGTTTATTAATAGCACTTACGATCAATAAAATGTCAGATCAAATGAATGATTAAGTCAATCTATCAATACGGACTGGTTATATCAATTAATAAAATAAATTATCAATAAACGATAAACGTAAAATTTTAATTTTTTTTCTTTTTGCAGTACATAACTATAAATAATTCATTTCATTACATTTAGATTATGCGCCAAAAAATTTTATAAAATTAATTTTAATACTTAAATATGCTTCAAAAAAGTAAATTAATTGTCTAATGATAACAAAAAAAGTTAAAGTTTAAGCGTAGAAAGGGAATAAAAGCGTTAGCTGATATTTATAATATATTTTGATTTCTTTTAGTGTGTGTACGGGTAAGTTTCAAGATAGATTGTCAAAAAAAATTACGAAAATCATTTCAAAGATATTTTAAACAGTCATTTTCGAGTATATATTTTTCAGTTATTTTGACATTGCTTGAATGTCATAATCAGATGTTTTTCAACTTCTACATTTGGTGATGAAGAGATTGACATACATCTGGAAAGCAGACAGTCATACATGTGTCGATACATATGTTATTATGTAACTGATTTGAAATAGATTATTTAAACTTCCTATGCAAACAGTTCTCAAATTTTTTAAAGAGTGTAAAATGTGACACATAAATACTATATTTAATTTTTTATTTTGTTTTGATAGTTATTAAACTCAACAGAAAAATCTCAATTACTCTATATATTATTCCATGCATTCCACTATACATGTAATTTTTTTCAACAATCTAAAAACAAAGATTTTATTATAAATCAAAAATATGCTTCAAGCTGTTTTTATTTACGAAATGAAAATTACATCAAAATGAAATTTATAAATGTTTATTTTATCTCGTAAACTATATTTTACATTTTCTAAATATTTTCTATAATAATAATTAAGTTTTTCTAACTGAATTACTTATGAGCCTAAACATCTCTAATCTATGTTTTAAAAACGTCTTCAGTTTCATAAAAATGCATCATAATTTATATATTCTTTGAAAATTTCCACCAAGAATAGTTTGTAAAAATACAATTCTGATAGTATACAATTTTTTTAAAAAATATTTTAGTCCAAAATAGAGCAAGATTACAGTAAACAATGGAAATATTATGACAGTGTTTTAATCAACGTAGTGCAGATATTGCCCAACTTTTAAAGCCGTGGAGGAAATTGAAAATTTGAAAATAACCATGGAGTATTAAATTTTACCTCGCAGTTATTTGCAGCATTTCGTAAGTAAAGCGACAAAACAGCACAAATTATGCAAGGTTATTTTGCAAAATTTTACGTTTGCATAATATTAGATTTCGCAGTTTGCAAATTTTAGTTTTTGGACTAATATCTCACTGCAGACAGAAGAAGTATACATTGCAAAATTTATAATAAAATTTAAGGTAATACTTGTGAGCAAATATTTTTTTTCTTTTATTATTTTAGCATTGTTGCATTTGTAACAAATTTTTTACGTAGTTTCGTTGAAAACAAATTTTATGAGGAGAGCGTGGTCTGCAATATCATATAATATTCAGATAGTATTGCTAAGAATTAAATTTTGACATAAAAATGATTTTTTTCTTCCAATACCGGGTGATAAATAAGGTAACACAATAAATGCTGTCATCTTTTTTTAAATCAAGGCTTCAATTAAGTAGTGATAATTATTTCTTAGACATTGAGAGCCTGAGAGCACAAAATATCTTAATACTAAAAAATAATTTATTTTCTATTTTTCTTATTTTTTTAAATTTTTTTTCTTACCAATTTTTGATAACTGTCAGACTAATTAATCGTTTTTTAAAGCATTTATAATTTTATTTTACTTTATATCGTTGTTTTTTGCTTTCTTATTTTTTGTGTGGAAATATTACATTGCAAAATTGTATATATATATATATATATATATATATATATATATATATATATATATATATATATATATATATATATATATATATATATATATATATATATATATATATATATATATATATATATATATATATATATATATATATATATATATATATATATATATTTTCAATTATTTCCTTAGAATTATTTTTTGAATTTGCTGAAAGATATCTTCATAGAAGTGAGACATTTGCGTGACTTTAAAAAAATTCAATTGAAACACCAAAACGAAAAAAAAATGCTTTTAAAAGGTTTAAGAATTAAATAAAAAGATGATATGTTTTGGATTGGTTCATTGATGTTCATAAAATATAAAATCTCAAATAAAAAATTAAATGATAATCAAAATTCTCACACTTTGTTAAGGAGTTATTATTTCTTTTAGTCTATATAGTGCATACGTGAGTGAAAAAAATCCATTAAAGATAAGCTCATAGCTATGATTTTTAGACAGTTATTTAATATTTAGCAGAGACACATGGATATTTATTACTAATTTGAGGTAAAAGACATTTTCAAGACACTAACCATAATAGGTAATGAAAATCTACAAGATTAAAATGGTCACCTGTCATAAGTATATGACAGTTGTCCAAGTAAATAATTAAATTGTTGTCTTGATTCAAAATTGCAGTGACTTTAATTGTTAACGTTGCCTAGTTAAGTAAATTGTTACTGCCAAATGTCAATTAAAATTAGTAATTTTATCTTACTTGGTAGACACATCACTTTAGTTACTAATTAAAGAAATGTAAGCTTGTCGTAATTAGAATTTATCTTTCCATTCATTTATAAACAATAAATAGCATAACTAACTACATTAGTCGATTAAAAATAAATATTATGTTTGTTGCTTATGCAAGGCCGATATCTTTTAATAATTTGAATTATGTCTTTCAAAAAACAGTCGAAGAAAGTTAAAAATAATAGCGAGAAACTTTAAAAAGTTTGACAAATTGAAAAATAAATTTTAAAAAAATAGAAAAAGATAAAAATTTAAGATTTTCTGTGCTCTTTTTAGAAAATTAATTATTCCTTTCTACCAAATTTTAAAATTAATTGTAACAGTGATTTTCAATTAACAAATATCAATACTATTTAAGAAGCAATTAAACAATGAACTTTAAATAAGCACCTATAAAATGCATAATCAGAGTAGGAAATTAAGAGGTACCGGTGCAGATTCCTGTAAAAATTGGTTAGACAATACTGAAGAAAACATTGTTTTGTAGTTTTTTCCAGTCAGCAGTGCCATCTGTTGGCGTTTTTTATTATAATCAATTTTGAAATTTAGGGAGAAAATATGAATGAAAACCATTTATTTCTATATCCTTACTGATCAAATAAAAAAATGCTTAAGAAATACATTATGCATATTATGCGAAAATTATAGATGCGTACATAATAAAATGTTTAAATTTCAATCAGAAGTTTTATTTCTTTGAATATTTAGTAATTTATTAGCTGATTGAAAACTTCCTATGCTTAAAATATATATATATATATATATATATATATATATATATATATATATATATATATATATATATATATATATATATATATATATATATATATATATATATATATATATATATATATATATATATATATATATATATATATATATATATATATATATATATATATATATATATATATATATATATATATATATATATATATATATATATATATATATATATATATATATATATATATATATATGAAGAAAAACAGTCGATATGGTTCAAGCGCTTCAAAAATAGGCGCCCATTTTCATGACTTGTGAGACGTGGATGCAAACGTTACCCATTCACGTCTCTACAGACTAGAAAAATCGAAACTACGACGCCATAAGTTATTTAAAGCATCCATTAAAAGTATAAGAAATAGAATTAAATAAAAATGAAGATCAAAATTTAAATACAATAAGCCGAAATGGAAAAGCGCTGACAGCAGCATAAAACCAACATTGTCCTTAGTACACAATTTAAATAAAAATGGGAGAACTAAAATAAAAACCAAACGAAATTTCAAAATTAATCATATCAACAAAAAACGGTACTTCTTCAGGGGATACACTGTCTGCTAACACGCTGGAGCCTTTTTGTAGTCAGTTGTTCAATCAAAAAGCTCCGAGGACCCATAACGTAGATAAAATGAGAATTAAAATACAATGCCTTAAAAATTCAGAGATTAAAATAAAAAGGAAAATCCAGTGAATATCCAGTGTAACAAAATTTTTAAATGACATAATTTACCGAAAATTGAATTACGTCATTATGAAGTGTCATTGGACTATCATCACTCTTTAACACATGCACACATGCCATGCAATCCGGATTTAAAGTGAAACTTAATTTTAGGAGGAGGATTCAATAGAGGTGAACGATGGAGTTTAATGAAAGGACATCACGGGGAGCTGACGTAACATTGGCATACAAAAACAGCCCCAGCGTCTAAGAAAATTTAACCGTTTACTGGTGGTTAAGTAAAATGCCGACAATAATTCAATCTTTAAAGTGATGTGATTTTTAAAAGAACTGCTTTTGTATTTTTGAAAAGACTCAAGGACTTACTTTTTAACACAATTTCTGAAGTAAACAAATTATTTACTGTAAAGTTTCAAGTTAAAGACAAAACGATTTTTTGGGTTTTTTAAATGAACAATTATAATATTATAATTATATAATTATATATTATTAATAATTTTTCAAAATTTTTAACAGAAATTTTCTTTGAAAAATTCAATTCTGTTTTAAGATTACTTTGTTTTTTTTATGAGACATCATGGTAAGGAATACTAATATTTTATGAAAAAAGAACATTTCTTATAGACGTTCCTAAATGAAATGATGTTAGATTAAATATTTTTTTTAAGAATAGCTCCCTGAAATAAAGATGAAAACTCCTCTGCTGGTTGGATTTTTTTTCAAATGATTTTATTTGTTTCGTTTCATTTTTGCGAAAGATAAAGTCGAAAATATTCTAAGAAATATAAAATTTTACTGTTATCATATTGGTGGTATTTGTTGGATTGCGCTGTTACTGGAAAAATGTTTTAGTGACGTATAAAAACTGTTTTCTTTTAAGAATTTTCCCTTTCTGATTCTAAGGATTAAGGTAGTTTAAAAAAGCATTTCATGATATTTTTTGGACATTTGTGATATTATTCTGATAACGACATTTATTTTCATAAAATATTGACACTGATATATTTTCGCATATAACGTAAGCCAAACTTATCTAGCAAGATAGAAAAATATTTTGAGAATGTAGCAATCGAACTGCTAGTTTTTATCTCTAAAAATTTGCTTTTCAGTGAAAAAAATATTTTACTTATAATTTTTTTTCGAAATTATTCTGATAACGATATATAGTTTCTCAACATTTTGACACACTGATATATTTTTACATACAACTTAAATCCAAATTATCTAATGAATTTCAAAACTTATATTGAGAAAGTAGCAATCGAATTACTTGTTTTCAGTTCTAAAAATTTGCTTTTCAGTGTAAAAACTAATGTTATACTTAAGATGCTGTTTGTGAAATTATTTTAATACCGATATTTATTTTCACAACGTTTTGACACTAATATATTTTAAAATACAACTTAAATACAAATTATCGAACGAGTTCAAAAACTTATTTTTATAATGCAGTAATCGTAATGCCTGTTTTTAACTCTAAACATTTGCTTTTCAGTGTAAGAAACTAATGTTTTACTAATAATTTCCTGTTAAATTATTCTGATAACGATATTTTCAAAGAAATTTGACGATGATATATTTTAGCATATAACTTGATTTGAGCATTAAGGAAAACATTGCATTAAGGCCAGGAAATTGAAAGATATTCCTGTCAGGTATTGAACTTTGTTTCAACTATAAAGCTTTTTTGTTTATCAAGATTTAGGTTTTGGGTACAATAGTCCTCTGGTCGATGTGCCCTGCTCTTTGGAGCTGCCTCTAAGTCTAGCATATAACCTGAGACGCCTGTATCTTATGAGTTGAAAAAATTATTTTTATGAAGTAGTGATCGAATTGCTTGTTTTTAGTTCTTAAAATTTGGTTTTCAGAGTAAGTAACTAATATTTAACTAATATTTTCTTTCCGCCATTTTGTTCGGTTGTCCTGCCTGCCTTCACCATTCTTCCTGCTTTGTCTAGTTTTCCCCAAACACCATTCTGCCTTCTTTCCATTTTTGAACATAAATATATTTATAGCAGAAAAAATTAAGTGCGAGCTTTAAAAGATGTGTGCTTACAAATTAGTTTTTGCGATGCTAAAGAACACTTTTTAAACTCTTTGAAGTTCTACTACTACTAAGTTCTGCTACTTGAGTTCACGGAGAAAAATTCTAGTAAAATTACTAAGCTTTATAGTAATGACATTTCTAATTAAAAAAAACTAATTCTAGTAATAAATCCAAAATTTATGGTATTTAAAGAGCCACTAATTTGGAATTTTTTTTGGTTTACATAAAAGTCTGGTGTCAAAAATATAGTTTTTATTACCAAACTTATAGTTAAAAATACAAATTTGGAAAGTAAATTTAATTTATAAGCAATCGGGATAAAAGTACCTAGTTTTGCCATACATTAAAACACTATATTTTAGGGTTAATTTAACCAAAATCATTACAAAAGAAATTTTGTGAAATTAAACCAGCTTTTTAGGGCTCCCATGGAGCCAGAATCACGTTAAATTTCACCATAATCTTGTAGTTTTGACCAGACTTTTTTGACGAGTGCTAGTCAAAAAAAAGTTTGAGTAGTCAGACCCGTTGCATTTGGAAGTTTCCAATCATCTGATAAGACAGATCGCGAGATTTTAGAACTTTTTATTTGTTTGTTTTGGAAACTCTATTGTCTGTACCATTAAATGAACTATCAAATAATGGTCTGATTTCAAGAATTTAGTCACATGCGTCATATTTTCAACAGTGCTTTTCACTGATAGTCATCCAGCGTCAATTCAATGTTGAACTCTACACTACTTACAAAATCTTCTTCTGACACCAACAAACTTACTTTAACTCATTTATATTTTTTCTCAGTGTTTTAAAGTAAATATCATTTGTCCCTAAATATTATTAACTACGAGATTATTATAAATTTCTCAACACCAACGAAATTAAATTGAAAGTTTGTTGAAAATTTTTTTTTCTGGGATGACAGGACGCACACGTGAGACTCGAGAAGCAAATATCAATAAATTTAGCACGTTAATGAATTTTATACTCTTGTCGATTACCTTGATTCATAACATGTAAATTCATGTATCTGAAAATGTAATTTTAGCTATATATTTTTTATTTAAAATGAATTCCTTGATGCACAAAAAAATATACATATTTAAAAAAAAATCTTGGAATTTAGGTTCAAATAATAGCTTAAATTCAAATAAATAAGTCTTTAGCTTCAAAAAGGGAACGGTATTTCAAATTTAAATAACTAAGTAAAATAAAAGGTTATTGCAACAAGATTTTTTGTTTATCACACAGAGAAAAAATTCTTGTAAAATTACCCAACTGTATGATAATGACATTTCTGCTAAAAAAATGTAACTCCGGTTAATAAAATCAAAATTTACGGTTTTGAAGCCATTATTCAATTTGTAAATTTTTTGCTTACATAGTAATTATTTACCAAAAATTCTAGCTTTCAAAATTATAGTCCTTTTTACCACAAATTTCGTAAAAAATATAAAAATGAAATGCAAATTCTACGGAATAAATCGTTTTTATACCAAGTTTTAAAGTATTACGAGAAATTTTTAAAACTTTACCACTTTTGCCAAATTTTATCACATATTGTAAACCATATTTTTGTTAATTTTAACAAAATCATTACCAAAGCAGAAAAATCCACGCGCTTTTCCATGTTCCTAAATTACTTAAAGTGCGGTATATCTTACCATATTTGGTAGTTTGCACCATATATTTTTTTTACATTGTATAATTTTTTAAAATAATCTTTAAGAATTCTCTCTCTTGTGAAAAAGATAATCAATATAATTTTTTCAAACCCTTTAGAATAACATTCTATTGAATACCTTCAAATTGTTATTAGTTAAGTAAATAAAATATTAAAAACTATTATAATTAATAAACAACTGTTTAAATATATTATATTACACCTATTATAGTTTACACATATTCGAAACAACTGACTTTTCATTGGCAACTTAACGTTTTTTGTTTAAAATAATTTTCGTTTCGTTGCATTTACATCTGTCAAGTCATAAAAATGAGTGCCTATTTTTGAAGTGCTTGAAACATGTCGACTGTTATTTTATTTTTGTACATTTTGTAAGTTTGAATGCTTAGTATAGAGTCTTATTTGAGAGTGATTATTCCTAACTGTCTAATTTAACAAGATCAGATAAATTACTTGCTTAATATTCCAAATATTCATATTTTAGTTCAATTTTTATTAATTCAAAATTATCGAAATAACTTTATTCGCATTTAAAAATAAATTTCTAGAAACATAATTAACATTCCATTAAAAGTATCTATTCAATTTAGCAAATTGATGCGTTTAACTTTTAGTTTATATTAGTAAGCACACGAAAATTGAATTTAGTATTCTACTGCAGACGAAGATCTAAACATTTTCACTCGCATTCAAAAGTATGGATGGATGAAAATTAAATTTATTTTCTTCTCCCAGTTTCAGAATGCATATATTTATGTCCAAAACAGTCTTTCAACACTATCAGACAATGTTTTTCTTAAAATAAACATGAACACAAAAGAGAAAACTAGTGCCTGTGGGATTGAAAACCGACGACAAAAAAAGGGATATAACGAAAAATCTAATAATCCCAAGGCGTGGCGTGCTGCGTTATTTTTATTTGGTGTTCGTGTTACAATGAAAAAAATCAGGAAATTCAATTTTTACGTTTTTTTTTTGCTTGCATATTTTTTTTAAAGCTTGAACAAGTTAAATCTGGCAGAGTTCAGGTGTTTTTTAGATTTGCAAAATTGTTTTTCTGACAGGATTTCTACTGTGATAGGTATAAAATTTACTAACATATTTTAAATTCATGCTTAGGCTTGTTGGATTAACAAACTAGGATATCAATAAACTAAGATATGGCTGAACGAAACATATGCATGACGAATTTAAAATGCGAAATTCTTGTAAAGTGAAAAAATAATAATTTCTTGAATAGAAAAAAAACTTACTTTTCCTTTAATATTTATTAGAATCTATAAATTACTAATCAAAGAAGATTCATCTGATTTATTTCGAAATCTCAGTATTAGGAAAATAAAAATATAAGATAGGCTATTATTATAAGATATAGCTATTAATTATGAAAATCAATTTTTCATTTACTTATTTATTCTGGCTGAATGAAAACAATACAAGATAAATTTAAGATTCGAATTCAGAGTAGTTAAAAATTCGCGTTATATTTCAACTTATCTATAAATTTAAATATCTTGTAAGGGAAGGTAGACTATTTAGCTACTTTAGGTAATCAAAGAAATTTTATGTTGAAATCGAGGATAAATTTATTTATATGTTCTCTTTGTAATTTATTGCATTTTAAAAAGCAGCTGAAATGCAAAAATACGATATAAACAATAATATTTTTTTAAATATAATATTCATTTACATTTAGAAGAAACAATTTCAGCAAATTTTGTGTTTCGTCAGCATAGTAAATAAGTGTTCAGTCCAATTGCGTTTTTGTTTCTTATAGCATTAATTGTTTAAAAAAAACAGTGCATTTTAAGTTTCTACTCGGGTTTTTTAGTATTTTTATCACTAAAAAGAAATAATATAAGAGTTTTTAATTCAAAATAAAAATACATTAGGTTATGCTATCAATAATAGTTTATTTTTATAATTTTGTAACCGTCGTTGAACTGCTGATCCTATTTTTCGGCTTACGACTACTAATGTTCAACTCCGCAGCCTTGTAATTTTGAACCCAATCCAAAAGACAAGGAAACTCCTGGATCAAGTATTGGGAGAAATTCGCCTTCGTGGACTGCGATCGGTGCAAGCCGGAGGCGGAATTCGTATCGACTAGCCATTGCTGGGATTCATACCCAGGTCACGTTTTTGGAAGACGAACGCTCTATGCCCTGAGCCATCGCAACTGAATAAGAGTTTATTGCTAATTTTAGATGATAATTTGTGGTATTTTTCTTATTTAAATATGACTTCATGCAAATAACTAGCCTTATATTTATTTAATCCGGCCCTCCGATTTCAAGCCACTTCATTGGATGATTTGAAAACCATCAAGCGTCTGATCCAGCGGCGTATATAAAGGGGACTTCGGGGTTTAACCTCCTCCTTGTAAGCCCATTTCTTTTAATAATTGAACCCATCATTTTGAAAAAAATTATTTTAATTTTTCTTCCCAAATTTTTTTTTCATAAATAAAAAGAATTAATTAAGAGAAAAAAGACGAGTGTATAAAAAAAGTGCTTACAAAAATTAAATAATTGCTATTCGATACTCATCTGCTCAATGCTAGAAATTGTTCTCAGAAAAAAATTATTAAATAACAACGGAGATATCAATTGAGGTAATTTAAATGAAGATATTATAGAAGAATAAATGAGGTTATTTAAATGAAGATCTTCCGAAGCATAATGTCGTAATGGAAGATAATTGAAGAAGCAATTCCAAGAATTGAAGGTATCAATTGTTCAATTTGGGAACCTTTTTGATTGTCCAATTTTGCAACGAAACTTGGGGTCCCTATTTAAGGTTTTGAATTTTGGTGATTGCGATTGGGATAATTTAAATGGAAATATTATGGAGGAATAGAGGAATCGAATTTTCAAATTGAGTTTGAAAATCCAAACTTGCGATAAAAACTGGGGTCCTTTTTCTAAAATTTTGAATACCCCCCTAAAAAGAAAAAAAACAGAGGAAAAGGTTTAGTTTAGTATCATTTAATGAATTTTTTGAAAAGATTTCAATCGTGTGTTTCGTATATCCGGTGCAATTTTTAGCTAGTAGCTGACGATCTTCACATTTTTTTTAATACTCTATTTATTCTAAGATATTCAAGAATCTCAAAAATTGCTAGTCGAAAATACCTAAATACGAAAAAAAAGGAAGAAATAGAATGTTTTAGCATTCATCTATAATTTGTGCTTGAAAAAACTGAGTTTTATTTTTCTGCTTTGTTATTGCATGAATAAATTTACATTCCCTGAAACACTTTAATACAAAAGCACATTTTATATAGAATTTACAACATCAAAAAGAAAAAGGGGGCGTAGGAATCAGAAAAAGAGCTCTTAAGCTTCAAGAAAGGTAGAAACCAGAAGCCGGTTGAGTTTCGCTTATTTATCGTTGCCTAGGAGAGAAAGCTGAAAGTTTTATTCTGAGGAATTTTTTCATAACTTTTTGATTACCCTAAACTCTTGGGAAGTATGAAAGGTATGCGAAACTATTTAAAGCTGCAAAATGTTACATTTGAAAGTAAGGAAAAAGAACAACATTGTCTTAATAGTTTTAGTGTTTTTTTCCTTGAGGGTTTTCCTTAAATTTCAAAATGAAATTAAAATAAATTTTTAGAACAGGAGAAATAATTAAATTTCGTAGTACAAAATTTCAACATTCAGCATCAAAATTAGAATCCTCCTATGCATGTAGTTAAAATGTGGAAAGATTCGAGAATGAACTTTTTTAGTTTTAAATTTTCTCAATTGAAGCAAGAAATCCACACAAGCAAAACAATATGTCAATTTTTTATTCAAACGACTAAAGAAAAGTTTATACTAAAATGAAAGAAAAAGTTCAAGAAAAAAAAATTATATGGAAACTAATGGGTGGAGAACGTAATTCAATTTCTGTCTGATAAAAACCAAAAATATTTGGGTGCAACCCCTTTAAAAAAATGCTGGGGATTTCGGGACTATAACAAAGAATTTTCTTAAGAGTCAAAAAATGTTTTATTAACGTTATTGTAATTAATTGTTTTTTATTATGAAAAAAGAATCAAACAATGTCAAAAGTTCACAAGTAATTTCACATACCATTTTTTCGATACTATAATATGGAGTCTTTTCATCGTGCTCAAGTAAAAAATGTTTTGTTATCGTTATTTCATTGCAGTTATTATAAATAAAAGTAACTAAAATGAAAAGATCACAAATAATGTCTCGTAAATTGACACACTATAGATTCTATTATACAATGAAAAAACTTCTTCAATCCTCGTAAGATGTAAGATTGTTTTGTTAATGTTGCTTCTCTTTATTCATTAATTTTGAAAAAGCAACAAATAACGTCAAAGGATCTCAATTCGTGTGAGGTAAACAGATATATCATTGTTTTGTTACTATAGTGACGAACTTTTTTCAGTGTCCAAGCAAAAATTGTTTAATTAACGTTATATCACTTCATTTATTATGAATAGAGATAAGACACGTGAAAATATCACAAGTAATGTCTCGTAAATAGACAGACTATAACTTCTATTCTATAATAAAAAACACTATAACTTCTACTCTATAATAAAAAGCCTTCTTCAATGTTCATAGAAATTACGATCAACGTCAAAAGATCAAATTAATGTAACGTTAGCATGCTACTGTTTTGCTACTATAATGAAGGACTATTTTTAGCGTCCAAATAATAAGTATTTTGTTAACGTTATTTTAACGTTATTTAACTTCATTCATTATGAATAAAAATAACGAACATGAAAACATCTGAAGCAATGTCACGTAAGCAAATATACTATAGCTTCTATTCTATAGTGAATATCTTCTCCAGTATCCATATAATGATTGTTTTGTTAATGTTGTTTTCCATTCATTTACTACGAAAAATAATAATCAACATCAAAAGATCAAGTTAATACCACGTCACCATACTATTGTTTCACTACTATAATGAAGAAATATTTTTAGCGTCGAAATAAAAAATATTTTGTCAACGTTATTTTAACGTTATTTCACTTCATTCATTATGAATAAAACCAACCAACATGAAAATATCGCAAGCAATGTCACGTAAACAAACATACTATAGCTTCTACTCTATAGTGAAAAATCTTCTTTAGTATCCATGTAATGATTGTTTTGTTAATGTTGTTTTTTTCATTCATTCGCTACGAAAAATAATAATCAACATCAAAAGATCGCAAGTAATGCCACATAAACAGACATACTATAGCTTCTGTTCTACGTATATTGAAAAACCTTTTTCAGTGTTAAAGCAAAGAATATTTTGTTAAAGATGTTTCATCTTTATTATTTATAGAATTATTTATTTAATTGTACAGCGTGAAATATGATTAACCGATCAAAAACATAAGCAAAAAGTTTTTCAAACCCTCTGTTATAGTTTTTTCATTAGTTTATTAAGACTTCTTTCTTCTTACCAGTTAAACACTCATTATCTCTTAAATGTGATCGGTGACCTGGTAAGTGTGAAGCAAAAAGTGTTAGAGTAATGTCGTTAACTTACGGTGCTCTAATTAACTCTAATATCGTAATTGATGTTTAAGCTGATTCTTTTTGTAAAGAGAAAATGCTTTCTTTTCTAATCGAAATTTACGTCTTTTAAAGGTTGTGTAGCTTTAAAGAAACATAGATTAATTGATAATTTTTTTTCGTTTTTCTTAAAACATATATTTTTGATGAATAATTATATTTTAGAAATTAACTTGCAAGTACAAGACAGAATTACAATGGCTTAACTAATTAAAATATCTAGATTTGCTGAAAAAAAATCTCTGTATTAGCTAAGTGATCGAAATAATCCCTAAAAATAAATGTGCTTAGTTTGTTTTATATATTCTGTTAAAATTTGAAATATTTTTATTTCAGGCAGTTAGAAAAAAAGCAGCTTTTACTTTGAAAAACCAGTTTTTTGTAAGGAATTTCTTTTAAAATCAATATTTTGCTGTTTTTCATTATGGAGATTTTTACATTATATTTTTATATTATTTCGTATTTTGTAATACGAAAATTTACTTTTAAGTGTAAAAATACGCTTAAATATTTTTTGAAACGAAATTGTACTTTTAGGTTACGGAATTCAATTTTTTCATTTCCAAAATTAAAAAGAATTAAAAATAAATTGTTTAAAAAGTTATAAGAAATAAATTTTTATACAATCATATAGCTATATCATATAAAATAAAGCCGTTTCACAACCTTGCAATTTCTGTATATAGAGGCAATGTCATTTCTTTATGTTATCACTTAATGATCCAAAAAATTCATTTTTTTAAATTTAATTTGCTTATACGATGAAAAAATTATCGTAAAATTTATCACATTTCTGCTTCTATGGGAACACCAAAATACTCGGAAATTTTTATCGAAGTGCTTTGGCAATGATTGTGGTAATATTAACAAAAAATATTGTTTTAAAATATGCAATAAAAGTTAGTAAATGTTGCAAAATTTTCATGATATATTAGAGCATATCGTAAAACCCTTTATTCAGCTAAATTTACTTTCAATTTTGTATTTTTAACTAAATGAGTGGAAATAAGACATAAAATTTTGAAAAACAGAATTTTTCAATAAACCGTTAACATATAAAACGAAATAATACTAAATGAAGGGTTTAAATATCTCGTATTTTGGTTTTATTAACCAGAATTATGCTTTTGTTTTACTAGAAATTTCCATTGAGAAAAACTGTTTATTAACTGCTTCCACCTACTACGGTTAAACAACCAGAATTTTATCGCACCAACAAGAACCACCTAATGAAGCTACTTAGTTCTTTGCAAGTGTGTACATATCATAGCTGAGCCGGCTTATCTGTCAATCTCATGACCGGCAGAACTGGAGTTCGAGTCCTAGTGTTGACACCCCAATATTTCTTACATTCCTTTCAACACGTGAAGAATTTCCAGCGTCCAGCACTCTCCAATGCCCATTACCTTACGAAAAGCCAGTCTCCTATGTCTAGTTGAAAAAAATTTTTTTTTTACATTTTTGAAAAATTCTAGTTGTAAATGGTTGAAAAACCGTATAGTTTTGTATTAATGGTTTTATAACCATACTTTTTGTAAATGGTTTCAAAAATGTACTTTAGGAAGAAAAATGTACTTTACCGTAAACTTTACTATTAATCGTATGGAAAGACAGCTGCCAATTAGTTTACCATAATTTTAGAAAGAAAATTTTAACAGTGCATACAGTAGGGTAATTTTACCAGATTTTCCCCCATGTATTATTAAAGTAATTCAATTGTTTTACATTTCATTATGCATTAAATGATTCGTTTATTGTCTATAACGTAAAATTCAATCATTGAAGTTCTTCATAAAACAAAATATCATGAAATCCACATCATTGATAAAATTTTAACTCGTTCGTGTTGAATTTTGATTAGACAACGATAATTGAATATATGATTATTTTTTCGAGAAAGGCATAGAAAACTATTCCCATTTTCTGACAAGAATTTTTTAAAAAGAAGTTTTCGATTTCATTCTCTTTCATAAGATGCCCCTGGCATATAAATTGATTTATCGTCGTTCTCTTTAAGATCTACAAGTACAAGGACAAGGTAAAAGTTGGAGAAAAAAGGAAAAAAAAAACTAGACAAAGCGGAAATAATTTGGAAAAAAAAAGTTTTCATAAAAAAAACCAAGAAACTGAAATAGCCAAAAGGTAAGGATATTTTGTGATAGTTCTATTGAAGAAGGTGATTGTTTCGTTTTACCAATTATATCATTTTTCTGGAATCTACAAATGATAATTTTACCTCCGGTAGTACTTAAACTAACTTACTTTTATTTCGAAAAAAGTAATGTTACCATTATTTGTAAACAATTTTGCAACTAAAAAAGATATCGAATCACTTTTAAAGAAACATAAGCAACTCACATTTGTATTTTTTGCGATTATATATCATTTTTATTTTAAATTTTTAAGTCTAAAACTTTTCTAGAAATATTAAATTATATACATTGGGCAAAATTAAATTGCGTATGAATAAGATTTTTTAATTTTTTTATCGTAAGTTTTAATTTAACATTGAATGAACTTGTAGGTAATTATTTTTTAAATGTTTGATTCTAATTAGAAACAAATAGACATGGCGAATGTGAATACGCTTCTCAATAAAGAAATATGTATAAACTTGAAATCAGTAACATGTAATATTACTGATTTCATTGTGAAGCTTATGCACATTTCTGATCAATCAGACCAGCGGGTTGTAATTGGTGAATTTTAAAGGAGGGAGGGATCAGCTTACTTGCGCATGGTCTCTCTGTCCAACCAATCACATTAAGAAAAGAGAACAGCAAAAGCTACCAGAATATGGTGAACTTTACCGAGTCTCTGGCTCTATGGAAAAAACAAAAAGCTCAGTAATTTTTACCGATAGGCTTTGGTAATGATTTTGGAAATATTATCTAAAAAATATGGTTTTATATTTTATTCCGCCTTCTGAAGACGTTGAGCCCTGCTCCTTAAAATCTTGTCTGAATCCTTCAGAGGGCATCCCCAGAGTCCACTTCGACTTTTGTGCTTCGGTCACAAGGAAATATTATATTCCAGCTGAACTTAGGCAGCTAGCTTTGGAAATTTTAGGCGAGATTCCCAGTGACGCCGTAAAACTTTACGCAGACGGTAGTGTACTGGGAGACCTAGCTGGTAGCGGCGTCTTCATTGAAAAATCTGGGCAAAATTACTCCGTCACCGTAATCCTGATTTCACTTCCGTCTTTCGAAGTGAATTAATCGCAATTGAACAGGGCATCGATGCTATAATGAACGAGAGTGACTTTGGAGATC
This sequence comes from Parasteatoda tepidariorum, assembly GCF_982258835.1. NCBI lineage: Eukaryota > Metazoa > Arthropoda > Arachnida > Araneae > Theridiidae > Parasteatoda > Parasteatoda tepidariorum. Next base: position 75,280,164 of record NC_141758.1, on the reverse strand, counting down.
TTTGGATCCTGTCGGACAGTCGCAGCTCCCTTCAACACCTACACAATTGGACTAAAGTTGGAGACAAAACAAGCATCTCCATCCTCCTTAAACTTCAACTTATTTCAAAGTACCACGACGTTCATCTTCTGTGGATATTATCCCTCGGTGACATCTTTGGCAATGAGCAAGCGGATCGCTTGGCCAAGGAGGGATGTAGTCACGCAACACCTTCGTCCTCAGCCCTTACCTATACTCAGAGAATCAGCCCAAAATCAAAAGCCATCTATCAAAAAGTGGAGGATCCCCCCTCTCATAATTGGTATGCGGCCAAGGAACCGGGCTCTTCACTTGTTCATATAGGTGATAGAGCGTCTCAAACAGCAATTTCCAAATTGGTAAGTGGACACGCGAATAGTCTCTCATACTTCGAAGGAAGAAAGACTTATGCAGTCTGCTCCAAATGTGAAGCCCAGCAGGCCATGGCGAACTTATCCTTGACTGCTTGGGCATTTCCAAGGAGTACTTATACGCTACTCCACTTCTTGTTATCGACTTTTTGAGGGTCAACAACCTATTGGATCTTGTCTGACTCCGTCAGACAATTGGAGGATAATGAACAACAACAACAACAAAAATAATGACTTAGAACACGTCATGAAAACCATTTAATCGAAACCATTTAATTATTATTATATTTACTTTATATTGTATGATTATTACAATGTATTTTTTGTTAAATGCATGGTAAAAAGAACTATTATTTCAAAAACCAAAATTTCCAGTTAACCGTTACCATATGATCGGAAAAATTATTCTGGTTTTATTAGCAGGATTATGGTTTTTTAGTAACCAGAAATGACATTACCATACAGTACGGTATTTTACCAGAATTCTTTCTTCCGTGTAGATAATGACAGATATTTTATGTGTATCTCCTTTTTGTTCTTATTCGACGAGCCGCAATAGTTTTCCAGTATGTTTTGGGTGGAGCTAGGCTAGTTTGTTAAGTTAACATTAAGTTAGTAGAGTTAAAGACGTTAAGCTTCTTGGTGTCATAAGAAGGTTTTGTAAGTAGTGTAGAATTCTGCGATAAATTGATGCTGGATGGCTATTAGCGAAAATCCCTGTTGAAAGCTTTGCGCATGTGACTAAATTTTTAATATCAGATCGTGATCGTTATTTGAGAATTCATTTAATGGTACTGACAATAGAGTGTCCCAAACTCGGGATTTATCGTATCTGACCATTGTTAACTTCAGCACGCAACGGGTCTGACTAATCAACCTTTTTTGTGACTGGTACACAACAGAAAAGTCTGGCAAAAACTACTAGAATATGGTTAAACTTGCCGTGATTCAGGCTGTATGGGAACAAAGAGTTCGTTTAATTTTGACCGAAGTGCTTTGGTCATGATTTTGGTAAAATTAACAATAAAAGAAGGTTATATAATGTGTAATAAAATTTGTTGATCGTATAATGAAAAATTAGAGCCTGGCATAGAAATTTAATTTGCTCTTCTGTTTTGTAGATTTTTTACCAAATATGTGGTAATAATAAGTAGTAAAAACTATATTTTTGAGAACCAAAATTTCTGAATTGTACTCATCCTTACAGATATATGTGCTGTATTTTATTAGCTGAACAAGAAAATGATATTTTCAGACCAACATAATTTGGAAACTAATTCTTCTCAACTTTTAATATTTTGAAAAGGAAATAATTATTCCTCATATCTCAAATGAATTATTCAAAAAAAAAAAATATTTCCTTAAAAATTTAAAGTAAATAGAAAATTTTCCATCCTTTTAGTCCAAATTATGCATCATCTCTTATTAGCTACACGAAAATATAACAATTGCACCACCAGGGTAATTAGTTCCTAATTAAAACTTCCAAACTGCACTGCCAACCGCTTTTGTTACCTCATGTGTGAGCAATAAATACCGATGTTGCTCGGTTAATCTCTGCCATTTGTTGCCGAAACAGTCTGCCACACCTGACTCCAAGAGCGGTGTTAGAGAATGAACCCACCAAAGAGCAAACAAGGGTTTAAAGTAAAGTTTGAAGTCGGCCAACAATGAGTGAAAAAGAAGAATGGAGGGAGCGTCTCGTATACAATAATAATCGATGGTAGGGTTAAAAATAGACATCAGTTTGGGGATAAAGAAATCAATAAAAGGAAGAAGGTTACCGTAAATAGGATTCCGTTATCTATTACGAAGCGGGGTGAGATGAATTTGATATGAAACGGTGGCAATTGTGATGCAGCTTTTACTTTTACTTCAGTGTGATGCCTTTTGTTTGATTTTTCATGTGTTGGAGGTTTTTTATTTATAAATTTTTTTTTTTGCTGAGGAAGATATTTGACGCTCAAAAAAAGATGTGTGGACTAAAATTGAAATTTGCACGCATTTATTTGCACATTGTAGGGAAGTTTGGGATCCTACTGAACCATAATATTTTTCAAATATGCAGAAATATTTTTTTAATTTCTTATGAGCTGTGCAATCGTCTTCTCGATGAGCAGACTTAGAGCGTTCTCCAGAAATGGTATCTACTCTTTCAGGACCACCACAATGGGTGAGATACCGTTGGCCATGTTAATTTGGACGTCTAGTTTCTGCCACACTAGATGGCAGCACCGAAACTCTGTTTGGATGCTAAAGTGTACTAGGAATTTTAATTTTGCCGGAAATGCCAATAAGGCACTCCAGGTATCTTTTACATGTCGCATAATCATACGACATGGCCGCTGAGGATTTTCTGCATCCCGAAAATCCGGTGTCTGGGCTGGGGATCGAACCCGCAGATTTGGGCTCAGAAGGCCGACGACAAACCAACTGCGCCACCCAGCCACTGCAGAAATATTAATATGATGATTTATTGGCGAATCATTATGACAAGTGTCATCGTACAGAATTAACTTGATTACAAAAAGCTATGCTTCAATATGGCACTCTAAGGTGAGTGATGGCAATAGGCTCATTTTATGCACAGTTAAAAATCTGGTATCAAATTACGGTAAAAAAATCCGGTGCGCAAGGTGCCGGGAGTTTTTACCGAAAAATCTATTTTTACAGGAACATGTTGCGGAACAGAGAAAATCTGATATACCGTATTTTATACAGTAATAAGTACCGCAAAATAACTGAATCACTTTAATTTAATTAGTATTACTGTAAAAAATTACTGTGAATTTCACAATATAATGTAATTTTTACAGTAATAATAGCCGTAAAACAACCGAATCACTCTAATGAAATTAATATTGTTGTAAGAATTACAGTGAAATATTTTACGGTAAAAAAAGGATTTTTTGGTTTTATGGATGATGCACAAAAAGTGCCTGTACTTATACCGTAATTTAATCCAAAATTTATTACCTCGTGTATAATGTGCTGATGAACCTGTAACTGATTTTCTGAGAGTGTACTACTCACTGTAGGCGTTGCTTTAAGAATGAAAATATCAGCATTGCGATGCAAAATTTGCCTTTACTTTTACTTAAATGCAACATTTTTCGTTAGACTTTTTACGCTTCGAAGTTTTTTTCTGATATATGAATTTAATACGCAAAAAAGTTACATTGACTAAAACGTGAAAATATATACATTCATTTGTACACTGTAAGAAGTCTTGAAGCGGGATGAACCTTAATATCTTTCAAATTTGCTAAGACCTTAGTATGGTTGCTTGACACAAGTTATCATTCTTTATTTACTTGATCATAAAGTGCAATGTTTCAACTTGAACGGTTAATTTTTCTGTATGAAACTCTAATACTGTTGGTGCAAGTTTGCGCCTCATTATGGTTCACGGTACCGACATTAGTATCCAACAGGAATTCGAGTTTTTGGAGAGTGAAACTAATCATTGCATAGGGATATATTAAACATTAACATGTCAGATAACGTGACCTTTAAAGAAAAAATAAAGGACCTAAATCATTGTAAAAAATGGATATTCAAATACCCCGAAACTTCCTTTCTTTTTGCAGAAAGTCAAAAGTGGCCAAATAACCAACGCCACTTCATCAAAGAAACTTATTTCGTCAAATGTAAAAAAAAATATTTCACTATTCTACTTTTTTTCAAACAAATAATAATAATAGTAATAATGGATATTCAAATACCCCGAAACTTCCTTTCTTTCTGAAGAAGGTCGAAAGTGGCCAAATAACCAACGTCACTTCATCAAAGAAACTAATTTCGTCAAATGTAAAAAAAAAAATTATTTCGCTATTCTACTTTTTTCCAAACAAAAAATAATAATCAATAAATAATTAAATAACTATTTTTAGTGCCTAGTGGTATCTAGCAAGAGGTATTCTTAATTTTTTTGTGGCCATCATCATATAGGTAGATCAGGAATGCCCCAACAACGCAAGGAACAGAAAAAATTGGGAGATAAAAATTACACAGATACTCGAAGTGGGACTCGAACCAGAGATCTTCAAGGCATGATATCAACTACTTGACTATCATGCAAACCAATAGGTTTCTTTCGTCATTCTAATTTCGACGTTTAGTCTTCATTTGAGTTAGCAATCTCCCATAATTCACCGCAACAAGATATAACGTTGATTAAACATTTTAGTCATTTATTTGAGAATTCCCATATAACCTGACTTCGTGACAAACCTGACTTCGCCTGACTGACACATAACCTGACTTCGTGACAAAATAATTCTTAAAATTAACGAAATACAACTCAGGGATTGCTAAATTCTCAAAATTGAGAACTTTATTTCTGAGAATGATTAACTTTATAATCAAAATTTCAGGTAAAAACGTTAAACGTAAGAGAGTACTTATTTCAAAATATTAAAAATAGAAGCTTTTAACAGATGATTTGAATATTTCAAAATGGTTTTGTTTGCTAGCAGTTTTACGATAATTAAAGTTCATGCGTTTTTTATTCTTTTTTTAGCTCTTAAATCAAAATATAATATTCAAAATTTCGAATGTTTTTAATTTTAACTTGCTAAAGACAGAAAAATGAAGCCAGTAATACTTATTGAAATTGATTTTCACGAGAAATGCAAAAACCTCATTCTTCATACTTTATCAATTATGGAAAATGTTTGGAGAAATCAATACGAAGTGCATATGTTTTTTTGTCCAATTTTTTAAGGTAGTTATTTTCAAAATGAAAAATTTCGAGTTTGCAATCTAATGGAAATTATATCTTTTCAATAACACCTTATAATTTTATAATTTGTGAAGATTGAAAAGTGATAGAAATGTATATATATATATATATATATATATATATTAAGAAACTAGTTAAAGATATATTAAAATCCTGCATAATAGATTATTTTAAGCAGGTAATAAACGATATATTAATAACTTGAATAAGAATTCTTTAACATAGCTTTCATCAAATAGTAAGCGCTGTATTAAAAAATGCGTAAGAACTATTTTCATGATTTTAAGCAACAGTAATTGCTATATTAAACACTTGCGTAGGAATTATTTTAAAATAAGCTTTTATATTGCCTATTTGCCTCAAAAGTCTAATAGTAAAATACTTTAATATTATAAAGAATATTTAAAATCAAAGAAAAAGATTAAACAAAATCTGAGTTACTTAAAGAATAAGTTCCAAACATTTGTTTTATTTTTAATTTAAAAATATGATTTGTGAAAAACTCATTCTAAAAAAACATAAACTGAGTTAAAGTTAATTAAAGTTAATAAAAATTTTTTAGCTAATTCTAGTACATGCGTTCTTAGAAGAAATAGGGAATTTAAGATGCTTAAAATAAATTGTAACAGTATAATTATCGCCAAGACAAAAGCAATAATTGTAGTAACTATGAGATTTAGCGAGAGAAGCGAGAGTATGATAGAACTCTTACAAAAATAATGAAAAATGATTCTTAAAATTAAATATTAAAAACTTTAAATTATGAAATTACGTTCAATACTCTTACCATCCTCTATTCACCTCTCGACACCAAATGATTAATTATTAAACACTTGAAAATCTCGTGTACTCGTATTCTGGTAGAAGCAGGAACTGCAAATTCACTGTACGGGAGTAATAATTAGACTGCAATTACAATTTAAACATATTTAACAAGAATGAGAATGCTGCACTCAAAGCGCTGACGAGCCCAATGTTCGAATCGAATTATGAGAGTTGTTGCAAGGGTTAATTACGTTTATTCCATTTAAATAAACTCATCCTCTGAGGGAATAAGCAATTCACAAACATCTAGATTTAAATTGCATCATTACAAGCATGTATTAATACACAGGTAGATAGAAGGGATATTAGAATTCTTAATTGCGCAATGTCATTAATTGTGTCCTCTAATATTAATACAAGTGCTTCTTTTTTAATTTTCTTGAGAACTTCAGCTGCATTCTAGGGAGTTTAAATGATTTATGAGCTATAAAATTATGATGTTATGTCTTTAAATACATTTATGCATCCATTTGTACGGTTAAGTAAATATAAAAATTAAATGGCGGGCCGTTTCTGAGTAAAATATTCATGAAATAAGTTTTTTATCATGTTAGAAAAAAAATAAAGCATCGATAGATAGAAAAGAACAGAATTTTTTCCCCAATTTTCTTCTACACATTGAATGCTTTATGGAGAGAGATTAGAAAATTAAAAACAAATGGAAAACTGTAAAAAAATTGGATGCTTAAGTTTCCCGAAACTTCCGTCGTTTTTGACTAAACCGTTTCCTGGTACACTTCAAAAAAATTTAAAAAGGCTTCTGAGTATTTCGGAAACCTCTGAAACTGAATCGGCGTCAATAAGATTTAATTTTGTACTTTTGAAAATACTTAATAAATTTTTGGAAGCATTTTTGTCGAGTTAAATCAGTACTTGAACTTTTTTACAGTGTATTTGCTCTGAGCGAACATTTTGTCAAAGTGAATAAGTACCTATCATTTTAAATAAACGAATTTCGTCAATGGTAAAGGAACATTTTGACCTTTTATTTTTTCTTCGTAAAAAATAAATTAATATTTAGCCATTAAATAAATAATTAACCATTTTTTCTATGAATATGAGTTTTTCCCTAATTTTGAAGATTCCTAATGTTTACTGAAAATATATTTTATTGTTATAATTTTAGTTTTAGTTTTTTTTTATTTGCTGAATAATAAAGTCTTTCAAACAAATTAAATTATAATTTCTCAAATAAAAAACAAAGATTCTTAAAAATTTTAAGTGCACTGCGAGCAAATTTGGTACATAGTAGCCACTATTTTTAGTGTTGAGTTAAACTAAATTTCTTTACAGTGCATGCAGTCACACGTTTTATTTAATGTTCCTTCATTATAGTTTCATTTATTTATTTATTTATATTTTGTTTGTTTGTTACTAGCAACACATGTTTTCATGTCCCTTTAAATAATGGATTCATTACAAAAATATTTCGTCTTTAAACAAGCAAATTTTTAGTATTAAATTCCAACAAATTCTTTTATACAATTGTTAGTTAGTCAATTTCATATAATTATTTGCGTAATATTTGCATAATTATTTGTATTCTGTACTTAAAATTGCATTTAATTTACCTTAACACAAAAAATTATGGCGAGTATGAATCAAATGCTTTTATAATGTGATTTGTATTATTGTATAGTTTGTTTTGTAAAATATAAAAATTGCACACAAATGTTAAACCAATATAATTTAATTCTTTAAATTAAAAATTTAAGTTAAAGCAATGCACTGAAACAATAAAAAATTTCATGAAATATCTTATATCAAATATTTTCTTTAAAAATTATTATGTGTAGTTAAAAAAAATTACGTAGAAGAATAATAAAAACATAAAATGTGATTTTTTAAAAGAAAGTTTAATATCGAGATTATTATATCACGAATTGAACTAAACTGCGATAAAGTTCACTTTGTACAAGTTTTTTAAAAAACTATTTTTATAATATTTCTCTCACTTTTCATTTATTCTGAAACTATTTTTCCATTTTAAGATTTATTAATCCCTCAATAGTTACAAATAAAATTACAATACAAAATAAATATGCAAGTTTATTGTATCTCCCGCCTTAAGAATCTGTTCAATACTAATAAAACTGTTTTTTTTTTAACTGCAACTTTCTTAGTATTAAAATAAACAAATAAACAGTTATGCAAGTGAGAAATGTGAAAAGAAGCTTGAAATAACATTTAAACTAACGCCAGTCACGAATAAAATGTGACTGAATTCAACATATTTATGTAAAGTAGATTTTCTAACGCGACGTTTTGTGAATAACAAGTCTTGTTGCTGAACGAGTGAAATAGTTTAGTGTCACAAAATGCCAAACTTCTAAGATGTCGTGTTATTGTATGACCTAATCATGGTTATTCTTTTGACATAATTGGTATTGTTTTAAAATAAATATTTCTTTTATTGCCATTGGTATAATAAAAACATTGGTATAATAATTGGTATGATAGAGAATGGTATGACTTTCTAAATATTTTGCTCCTTTGTCGATGTTTAATCACTGTATAAGTCTTTTACAGGTCTTAAGTCTCTCTGTTTTCTTCACGTTCATTGCTATTTAAAAAAATAAAGGATGAAAAGTGCACATTAAGCAATTAAACAATAAGCATAAACCGTTTAACTATTTAAAAAAAAGAATCATTCTTTTTTGTTTACTTATTTTTTTAAACTAAAATTATTGCCCAGGAAGAGTTGAATATCATTTCTTAACTTTTTAAAACTAGCTCTATTAAACATAAAAGTAACTTCTGACATAAGGCATATACACAAACACGTGATCTTGCCTGATTCCGGTACACAAAATTCAAATCTATAATTAAATTTGCTCCTAAAAGCCACAGATTTTTGAAATGACATTTTTCGTCCCTTTTCGGTCGATTTGCACAAATCGGAAAATATATATATAACATGCTGCGACAAATTTCTAGGAGAATTAGGGCTCATCATCAGAATTAAAACTACATAGGAACTCATGCCTAAAAATGTCCTCGCATGCGGCTAGGGGAGCTTCTCTATTATGAACTGTTCATAAGCACACATAGAAACAGTTCGTAATAGAGCAGCGTCCCTTATGACGTATGGCAATATTTCCGGGTATGGGTTCCTATGCAATTTTAACTCTGATGATGCGTCCTAACTCCCCTAGACGTTTGTGTTGCAGTATTTATGCTATGTACATATATATATATATATATCTATCTATCTATCTATATATATATATATATATATATATATATATATATATATATATATATATATATATATATATATATATATATATATATATATATATATATATATATATATATATATATATATATATATATATATATATATATATATATATATATACATATATATATATATATACTAGGAGGCTGCGCCCCCTGCTCGCTAACGCTCGCCAACCCCCGAGAATTGCTACGCATTCCTATGTGGTTCACGACGTGAACCATGGCTCGCTGCGCTCGCTCGCCAAGGAACACAATGTTCTAGCACTAAGACATAGTATATTATCATCAAAGGCATAGTATTTTATCATTAAAGACATAGTATTGTTCTTATGTAGAAGAATTCTATCAATGTTCTTATTGGCTTTTAAAAAAGTATATTAGCTATTTAGATTGTACATGGTGAAAAAATCAAAACATTAGCTAAATGAGAAACATATTAGCAAAATAAATTATCAAATATTGCAGTTACTCACCTAAATTCAACTAAAGGTGTATAATAAATTAGTTAATGCTAGAAATTCTGAAAGTTTTAGAAAAAAATTTTATTATTTAAAAATATAAACTTTAAACCCTAACTTTTCCTTGTGAGATAATAACCCTCAAAAAGTCTTTCATTTTCAAGAACACAAAAATTTGTTTTATCGCCAAATGAAATATTTTTTGGTGATCAGCTTTATTGAAATCAATTTCTATATTAATTAACATTTGTGATAAAGTACATAACATTTTAGAACAAAATAAGGATGTTTTACATACAATAAATTAAAATGCATGGCTGTTAGCATTACCCGAGAAATATTACGTGGAGGTCGCCATGCTGCATTTCTAATCGGGAAGTTTTGATTTTGGCTGTTCCCCTTGCCTACTGCCAGTAGAAGTTTCAATTAAATTTTTTCCAAAAAACATTTTTTTCTGCAAAGCTCTAAGAAATTAACACTAAGCATTTAGAATTTCTTTGAAAACACAATTATAGATTTGGCATCTTGGAGCAATAACTGAAAGTCTGTCAAATGACTTAACTCTTGACCGACCAACATAAAGTTGTCCATGACTAAAAACTTGTTTAGTCAGTACTAAACTGATTTTCTCAAAAGTCTGACCTTGTGACTTATTTATAGTCATGTAGAAGGCCAGCCAAATTAATTCCTAATTGAGTTTAAATTAAATATTATCATGTTTTTAGGGCATGAATCTGAATTGAACATCCTGATAATGCTCACTCTGGTTATTGTTTCCATTTTTAAAAGCGCTATATGTTGAGCCACCTCATGTGACATTTGCCATGTGACATTTTTCATTTTTATCAGCAATCATTGGCAGATTTTCTAACTTTGCCATTCGGGGAGTTGTAATGAGGCTTTTTTTTGGTGCCGTGTAAGAGAAATATATATATATATATATATATATATATATATATATATATATATATATATATATATATATATATATATATATATATATATATATATATATATATATATATATATATATATATATATATATATATATATATATATATATATATATATACATATATATATATATATATATATATATATATATATATATATATATATATATATATATATATATATATATATATATATATATATATATATATATATATATATATATATATATATATATATATATATATATATAACGTTTTTAAATGTACTCAGTTTGATAAAAAGGGACTAAAAATGTCATTCAAAATTTCATGTATTTTATTTTATAAACTATAACGCGTGTCCTTTGCCTATTTTTTTTGTTTTGGATTCTTAGCTGCTATATCCAATTTTAAAATTCTGTTTAAACTGGTCAACTAGAGAGTTTTGTTCAGCCTGTCACGGTTCGTCAAATCTAAACCTCTGGGTTTCCCTGAATTTAGTCGTCTTAGATACCTGGAGCAAGTATATCAGCTTGTTGTTGAGTTTTCTAAAATCATCATCAGTGAAGTAAGTCACACTAAATTTGTTCAAATGACATTTTCGGAAACTTTTCAGACATATTTTGGAAAAATCCGTCAAGTATTAGAATAGGGGCTGGTATAGATATGATGACATTCGTGCAGACATGTAGTCCAAATGTGACGAACTCATCACGTCTAGTTAATTAGCAAGGAAATAAATACAACGCCATTGTTCATTTGGACAAATGTGTACTTCTCCCACCAAGAAGATATTCCTCTGGCCAGGATGACTGACTTTTGACCAGCTGACCGAGATGGTTCGAAGAAAAAGATTTAAAGAGCTTGACAAAATGATATTTAATGTTTGTGGAATCAAGTGAAAAACGCCTCTGGAAATAGGTGCATTTTGAAATGAAAAATTACGCAGATGCGATTCTATTGGAATTCATTTAAGTGTTCAATTCTATTCGAGTTCTATAAAAAAATTTAAAGATGAATTAAATGAAGAGCTCATGGTCGAGCACTAATTTCCTAACAGTATTTTGAGAACCAAAACTGAGTTGTTGCATGTAGAAAAGCCTTCTGTTTCTGTCCTGTTTACCCCTTTTCAAAAAGTCTAGACAGAAAACTTATTTTCCGCTATTAAAATAAGTGTGAAATATTCAAGTAAAAAAATTAAATTTAAGTTGTTCTGCCAAGACTATAAATATTTTTTTCTTCCGATTTAACGCACTGTTAGAAAAGAAGAAAATACTTTTCGTTCTTTTTTTTTCGAAGCAGGGCTGAAGGTATTTCTGCATGCGATTCATATGTCCTTCGCCGCCCTTTCGTGTAGCATGACCGAAGTATAAATGACAGTGAAGTTGATTATAGTTAAATATTCCAGTATGTGACAAAGGCTAGCGATGGTATAATGAGACCAACTTTACTTTCATGGCAAGCTCCAGCGAAATCCGAGTTTTTACCAAATTTGCTTGAAAACTGTTATTTGGATCTGATTAAGCCACGAAGGCTCAAGGAATAAAGCGTTTGCCTCCCAATGAGGAGGGGAAGACCCAGGTTTAATTCAATTTCAGATGAGCGTGATGTAATAATGTCCTCTATCAGCTCCTCAGAAAAAAATGTAATCTGCTTTGTAAGGATAATTTAGAAAATAAAAACTAAGCTAGGTATACCCAATTCACTTTTGTTGTTCTCGCTAAGCCTTTAAAAATGCTTTCGGATTGCTTCGTAATTACAACTTGCTCATTTGCTACTTATGCTTTTCAGTTTAACTTTGCATGTACGCTGGAACTCTTTTGAAAATTAAGTCCTGAACCTATGCAACGTAAGCATGTTGTTTACGTTACATGAGTTTTGATTTATAATATATTAGTTTATGTTCATTTTCTTATATTTTTTTAAATTTTATTTATAAGCATTTAGTCTTGAAAATTCTTCAAAATTAAAAAGAATTCACAAAATGACTAAATAAAAAAATTAAAGATTGCAGACTAGTAGAAAAGAGTTTCAAGTCTATTATTCAAACATAAGTTTTATAAAAAAATCAAATAAATGAATATAAAATGAATAAAAAGCATGGCTAGCTGATTTTAGTTGGTAAAACGAATCTTGATCTCTTCCATTTATTATAAAACATCATTTGAACTAAATAATAGAGCTTACTTATTATTGAAATAGCATAAATTTAAAAACAACAAAAATTGAAAAGAAAATATTAAATAGTTTGTTTACATGACTCATTCGTTCCTAAGTTTCCATTTCTGCAAAACGTATTAGTTACTTTCAGCTTTTTGTAAGCTATGCAAAGAAATTTCTAAGCACATACGCTTAAGCGTTTATGCTTATCACTTGATTGATAGTTTTCAGTTCTTGGTTAAAAACGTGAAAAAATGTCTTCGGTTATTTAACAAAATACTAGTTCTACCACATTATTTACGTTGCACTAGGATGTTAATGACGATCTGGAGAACATTCCAGAGGGTGAATTGAAGACATGGCATAGCAATGTTGATTATCTGCAGAGATAATGACTCCATCTCCTTCTTAACCTGATAGTCTGCGTGAGTTTGCGAGCAATTTACTGTAGAACAGATTAACGAAAATCGATACCGCGCACCCTCGTAGTCTCTTTTCAGGCTGATCAAAGTGGCCACTCACGCGCTCACTAACCACAGCCAGTGATGTTTGACTTTGGTGCTTTGCTGAAATTTAACATTTTAAATATATATCAATGTCTTGAATCTAAACGTTAATGCGTATTCTAAAAATATGCAACAAAGATATCCTGTTAGCGTATCTTGTAATGGACTCGTAACGTTATTTATCTGTGAGTTATCATTTATCCCTTGTTTAATGTTATATATCTGTTCTTTCTTGCCTCCCTGCTCTATAAATATCCTTAACATATATGTGTTGAAATTATCTACAACTATTTTAAACATTTAAGCTTGTTTTATCTTCTGTTTAGCAACTATCTAATATTAGTATTATAAACATCATTAATTAAAAATATTACTATACCGAAAAAAATAATTGAAGAAGGTAAAATCAAAAAAGAAAAACAGTCAAATAATTTTGAAAGCTATAAGAAGTTAAGTGATCATTAAATTTTCTCAAAACATATTGTAAATGTTGTGTTTGTAAAACGCTTAATGAGTGTATTTTGAAGTTTTAACTTTTCTCAAGCTAAAGCATTAATTGCCTAATTAAAGCTAGTACATTTAAAAAAAATCCCATAAGCATTCTACATAGTAAATTATGAATTAAAATGTTGCATTATTTTAAGCAATTAATTAGGCAAGAAATAATACTTGTTTTTTTTTCAATTTTAATGTAGTATACATTTAATAGGACCTAATAATCCTTCTAAGGTAGAATAAAATAAGATTTTAATTGTATTTTTAAATTAGTTTCATGTATTTCCACTTCTTTAATGGCCAAAAATTTAATTTAAAACAATCACTGTTCTATATTAATTTTATCATTATCCATACACTTTTTAAAACGTATAATTTTAAATCGAACTTCTAGGAAATAATCAGTGTTGAATCTAGTTCGCATTTATAAGAATTATATAAAAATGGAAACATAAAAATTAAAATTTTTTTCATATATAAAAATGAAATATAAAAAAAATATATCTAAAACACCGTAAAATAATAAAAATTAACATAATTTATTACTGATTTTCGTACATACTTTACAACAATATTTTTTTTTATTAATGCATTTTATTCATATATTTTTTAGGAGTTGAAAAATCTTATGCATTGAGAAAAACTAATAAACTGACAAACATGAATGTTATTGAAATGACTATATAAAGACGATACATAAAATATAAAAACGGAGAAAAGACAGGATGAAACTGCCATATAATGAATACTGCAAAAAAAGATGGATAAAAAGATGGATATGTAAAAACTCTTCAGTCTTTAACTTAAAATTATATTTTTTTGGCAACATATTAATGAGCAACACATTACATGAAATTCTAATGTATCATTTTTTATAATAAGAGCATTTTATATATCTCTCTATCTAAACTAATACCTGCATTCACTTTTGCATTGTTTTACTTAAATGAAAGTTCAATGAAAGTTATTTTTCTATATTTTGAAAATTAGATTCAAGCAGCATAAGTATTAAGTATATGTATTCTTCATATTTAGAATATATTCCCATTAAAATTTTCAAATTATTCGTTTAAATACTTGTTTATCTCATTGACTTAATAATTATAATATTTATACTTAATATTTAATTATGTTAAACTTAAAATTCGAGTAAATTTATAAAATTAAAAGCCTCTCGTGAAAAGTAAAAATCTAAGCATTTTATACACCTCTTTCTATGCATCAGACTATATAGACACAGGAAAGGCAATAAATAACTGAAAATATATTTTGTTGTGAATTGAAATATATACAATTTTATTCAATAATAAGTATGATTTTTGATTTAGCATTTGATATGTGTATTTTAAATTAAAGTAAATCCCCCCTTATTTTTTTTCAATTTTTATTTATTTGACGGAATTAATAATTGTTATCGTTTCGAATTGTATACATTTTTTCTTTATAATATCTACAACTATTGTCGTTTTTTAAAAATATATTTGTTTTTGGTATTTACAATAAAAATAAATTTCAGCCACTAAATTATAATCAAACAATAGCAATGAGAAGGATCATATACCAAAAAATTATTAAAGCCAAACAAGTATAAGATTAAATAATTAAAACATATTGAATAAAGCATTATGTTAGTGTATTTGTTTCGTATTTTTCAAGTAATTAACCATCACAATAATATTTTCACAAATTCTGTATGAAAAGGAAAGTTGGAAATTTTATTATTTTTTGAAACTTTGTTTTATTGTATTTGAACTGCATTTATTTTTTTTTCTTCCTGAAAAAAACTATAAACTATTTCGTTTAGTTGTACATTTTTGTTTGACTGGTTTGAGCATAACCATTAACTTTTTTTTTGCGCTGCTGGATTCATCTCTTTCTTCTCAAGCAATGGAACATGGTGACTTTAGATTCATCAGTATATCGGAAATAGTTGGATTTAACTTTATTTGGTGTAAGTAATGGTGTCAATAACAGTGTATCCGCAGCCAGCATGATGCAGAAGGCATAGAAATGGGACTATGTAGAAAGAAAATAAATTATATTGAAGCTAACATTAAGCTTTTGTTCAACAATAAATTTTTTTTAAAAAGCACGAGGACATACTATTTCCTTTTATAGTGTTTTATATAAAAATTGATTTTGGATTGAATTAAAAATTAGGCAAACTATTAAAATTTTAAATATTTTGAAACTTGTATTAAAAACATGATATTCCTCATTGAAAGGGTCTTATAAACTGAGCGAAACTAAGAAAATGTGGAAAATCGTATTATTTATAATTGTTCTCATAATTATCAAATATCCACATTATCTTAATGTAATTTTGCACCCCTTAATCCAGTTTATAAGAAAAAGTATTTTGCTTTCAGTACCTATAATATTCAGTGAAATTTCTAGTTTGATTCATAACAATATCACGCTGAATACTGTGACGTTTACCTATATTTTTCAACACTGGAATAAATATTTCACCTGAATTCTACTGGGGAAATGAATGTTATGTTTTAATAGATAGCAAGATTTTGAATTGGAACATGTTTAATATACTAATGGACATGTGAAGCATGTCCATTAATAAATTTTTAACATGGCATGCAGATTTTGCCAAGTTTTCAATAAACTTTCTGAGCTGCTGTCCAAACAATTTTTTTAACAATTGAAAACGTTTAGAAACTTTTTTAAAACGATTTTGAAATATCATAATCACGAAAAGTTTTTTGAGATATGTTTCTTTAAGAAGTGCCTTACAAAATTATTGCAAAATATAATACTTAGTACTCTCCGAAACTATACGTATCCTGTAACATTTTACCCAGAATCCTGAAACGTGCCACCTGTTACCCAGCATTTTGTCACCAAGCATTAAACTTCACGTAATTTGCTCTGGTTCTTCAGTAGGATCAATTGGTCAATTTAAATAATAAAAACTAGAGTATTTGAAAATATTGCAGGAATGAGTCATCCATGTATTTATTTCTCTTATGTGGCAAGACAAACTACTACTTTTATTCATATTCAGAATATGCTACTACCATTTATATTCAGAATGTACTACTTACATTCATATTCAGAAATACTGAAATTGCATTTATATTATAATAGAAGTAAAAAAAAATAATTTCAATCCTTATAAACTAACACCAAACAAGGCATAAAGTGAAATATTGTTCATTCAGAATAAATTTAAAAAATTTTATTTTGAAGCGAAAATAACAAAAATTAATTTTAGCTTTCACAAAAATATAAAACATCGATTTTAAAATCCTTTCAAATTTTCCAAATACACTGGTTATCATAAATTAAGGAAAATTCACAAAAATCGCGATAACTCAAGAAATTACACATGGAATTTTATGAAACTTACCCACAATATACAACACATAGTAAGGTATTAAACAACATAAAAAGAAATTATCAGACATTAATAGTAGTATAGAAATTAGCACATGTATAAAATAAACAAATTGGAAGTATCGGTTTGCAATAGAAAAAGTACCTTTAATATGGAATATGATTGCCTCTAGAAGCAATACAGCACAAACAGCGATGTGTGATGCTTTCAATTATGCGGTCTATCAGTTCAATAGGAAGTGAGAGCCATTGCTCTTGTAAAGCAGTTGCAAGCGTGGCAAGGGTCTGAGGGGGCGGATTGATGGCAGATACACGCCTCCCTAGAGCATCCCAAACGTGCTCGATAGGATTCAAGTCCGGGGATCGAGCTGGCCACTCCATGCGAGTAATTGTTTCCTGTTGAAGATAATCATCAACAATGCGAGCTCTGTGTGGTCTTGCATTATCGTCCTGTAACAGGAAGCAATCACCAATTGCCCCGGCATATGGGCGCACATAAGCATCAAGGATGTTGTCTCGATAAGCCTGAGCATTCACGGTTCCCCTTGGAAAGACATGGAGGTATGTGCGCCCTCCTAAGGATATGCCTCCCCAAACACAGACACTGCCTCTTCCGTATGCATCTCTTTCACGGATGTTTGATGGATGATAACGGGTCCCAGGTTCTCTCCATATCAAATAACGTCTACTGTCACTTTCTAGACTAAACCTGGACTCATCCGTAAAGAGAACAGGCCTCCATTGATCTGACGTCCAGTGGACATGTTGTCGGGCCCACTGCAAACGGTCTCTCCTATGGCGTGATGTGAGCGGCACGAAAATGGCTGGTCGTCTCGCATACAGACCACCTTCGTGGAGCCTTCTGCGCACAGTTGACGTTGACACCAACCTTCCGGTGGCTGCAGCAAGAGAGGATCTAAGATGTGTCGGAGTAGCGGTTCTATTCCTGCGTGCACTTAATGTCAAATATCGGTCATCGGCACTGGTCGTAACAGTTGGCCGTCCTTGACTGAACCTCCTAGATGCCGAATCTGTGGTTTGAAATTGCCTCCAAAGTCTATGAACCACAGATGGACTCACATTTAGCCATCTGGCCACTTCTGATTGACTCTGCCCTGCCTCTAGTCTCCCGATGGCTCTCCATCGTAGTTCTTCAGGCAAATGATGCCTAGAGGTCATTATTACGAATTGGCTATCTCAGATTTTCAATGTCGCAATCACAGTAAAATTTGTGTGCTTTCTCTCAAACTTGGACTTTTATGCTCCAGGCAGATGACGTAAGCCGAGTGCAGCGCCACTAATTTGCATATTGCAATTTTACTCAGCTACTCTTAGTGGACAACATATGCAAATTTTGCACGGTTTGGCTTACTTCTGAAAGAGTTATCGCTATTTTTGTGATTTTTCCTTAATTTATGATAACCAGTGTATTTACGATTTATGAACATTTTTTGTGCATCTATTTAGTTTGCTTGAATTTCAAATTTCATGTTTTATATAATAATTTATTGATATTAAAAAGAAACTAGCATTACATTCAGCGATACTAAAAAAAAACTAATTTCGCTTTGAATTATGTTTGAAACTTTATAATAATGTTCAAGCCATGTAGTCTCTTTACGTAGAAATAATCGTACTCTTACATTTTTTTTTAAAATATAGCTTTATAATTTCTAACGCAAACAAACTTTATCTTTTTAAATGCAAAAGATCAAACGTAAACGAAAAAATATTTTCTCTTTGTATAAGGGTCTATCTGTTTTATTTTAGCGAACTCACTGCAAATTTCCTTCTTTCTCATTTCAAAACTTACATCTGCTTTTAAACCTAAAAGTAATGTCCTGAACTTTCATAAGTTTTCCTTAAATTTTACAACAAGAAAAACAAAATAAAACCAACACCTTTAGTTTTCAAAAGAAATAGCACGATAAAAATTCGTTGCCAACATTTTCTTTAAGGTCTTAAGAATGCTGTTAGAATTTTTGTGTTGCTATTTCCCATTTCCTAAGAATTTATGATTCTGAAGCCTGAATTTTCAGATTCTTAAGATCTTTAAGAAAATACTGAATGTCGTCCTCAGCAAACGGAGATTCTGATTAATAGAAGAGAGTAGTTTGGATAAAATTAAATTGCTTTCGTATTAGGTAATTCAGAGTTGTTTATACAAGCTGAAAAATTTGAAAAGTTAGGCAGTTTAGTTTCTCTCTAGTATTAAAATGCTTTTAAATGAAAAGTTCAGTTTATCGTGTAAAGTATTTTACAGTTCAAAAATGTTTTTATATCTAAATAATGTATTTCATAATTTTTATTCTCTGATAAAAACGTGGTTAGTACGACTTTGAGACATAATTATGCAGTATCTTATACAACACCATACAAATGATTCCTGAAACGTAAAACATTTTATTATAAGTTATACAGTTAGCAATGAAAAAATAATTGATTGTGTAAGCATTTAATTTATTCTTTAAAAGAAACATGACGTTGTAGTTTTTAAAATGTTATAGGAATGTTTTGTCTAAACCTCTGAACTTTTTTAAGAGTGATATTGAATTGAGAAGAATTGTGGTTTTATTAAACTTAGTAAGCTGCTTATTTATTATGAAAGGAAATTTATTATTAAATAATCATCAAACGTTTAAAATTTTATTGTGTTTACAGCATATTATTATTATTATGGTCTTTATTTTAAATTTACCATAAATATAAAAAAAAATCTGTATTGAAAATAGGTAAACTCAAAATGTTTTTTCCACATTTGTAAAATAATTATCTTTATTTGTAGCAATACTACTTCTGAAACAAAGAACTCAGAAAATGCTTTGTATCATAATAATAACAATTGATGTATTGCAGCCTTTTTTCAGAGAATTAAGATTATTTAACGATAATTTCGGTGGAATACGTTGTTTTAAATCATAATTTTGGCTAAATCTGCAACTTCGTTAATAAAAAGCTTTTGATGTAACCAAGACTACAAAATATTTAAGGATTGTTTTTCAAACTGCATTTAATAAAAACTAAGTTATTCTTCACATTTTAATTATTTTTTCTTTTATTAAACATATACAATTATTTCCAATTCTTGAATGAAAATAGAATTTCAAATAATTGATATTTATTAATAAAATAACACTACGTATTCAAATCGAATTGCTCAGATTTACTTCAAAAGGATTTAATTTATGAAACAACTGATTACGATTTTATATGATTAAAAATTTGTATTATTATTATGAATTTAGTACTGTATTAATTCATTAAAAGACAATTATTATCTTTTGCAGATCTAAGAATTATAATTCAAAACCCATGTAACAGAATTGAACTCTAAAATATTTATTTGTGCCTGCGAAAAAAAATACCAGCACTCGGATTGACGGTACTTTATATTGTAAAATCCATTTTTACCGGAACAAAAAGAATCTGATACACTGTAAGTTTTACAGTTATAATTACCGTAAAAACGCCGAATCACTCTAATTAAATAAATATTACTGTAAAAATTATGATTTACTAGTTTACGGTTAAAAAGAAAGATTTTACTGTAAAATGAATTTTAGGAAAGATGTACCAAAGTTCCAGTTTCTTATAACTTAATTAGATGCGGAATTTTTCACAGTATGTATGCATAATCGATGCTTATAAATTCTGTCATATCTCAAAAAATGTTGAAATGCTGTATTATATTTAGAAATACTTTTTTTCAAGAAGAATATTTAAGAATACTTTTCATTAAGATGAATCCAGAATACGCAAATATTACGCAAGATTAGTCTCTTTCACATAAAATTATAATTCATCAAATATTTCAATTAATGAGAAACATACGAAGCCTTAGATATTTTATGGTGCTTAGAAATTCTAATTAAAATGATCTAAATATAAGAGTTTCAGTGTTCTTATTATGTGAGAAAAAAAAGCAAAAACTCAGGTATTTTTTTTTAAATGTATTTAATTTTATAAAATTTTTAAAATTATTTTTATTTATGCCTTTTCTATACATGAATGTTTTAATTTATTATTGGAATAGAAAACAAAATTTCTTTTTATTTCTTAAGATAGGAAGTAAAGTATTGTATAGTAAAAAGAAGATTGGTAATAGTAATTTTTATTTTTCATTGAGTTTCATAAAAATAATTTAAATATTTGATTTGATTTTCTTTATTCCTGAACATAGATACACTCTTATTTTAATTAAAATAAATTATTCACATCATACTATTATTAAATTCTAAAAATTAATCTCACGTTGATACAAAAGTTTAGCAATTGTTTTTTTGCGTTTATTATTTTTTTAAATATAAGGAAAAAATTGAACTTACAGTTCAGTTTAGTTTCCAATTATTAGTATTTTAA
Organism: Parasteatoda tepidariorum; assembly: GCF_982258835.1. NCBI lineage: Eukaryota > Metazoa > Arthropoda > Arachnida > Araneae > Theridiidae > Parasteatoda > Parasteatoda tepidariorum. The sequence continues at coordinate 75,258,702 of NC_141758.1, read as the reverse complement.
TTTAAAATTTCAATAATTTTAAACAAAAAAATTTTTTTTGCAGTTATTTATTTGATTTTTTTGTATATACGAAAATTTGAAAAAAAAGTTTAAAATATTATTCGTCCAGTTAAAAACAAAAGTTCAGATCACAAAATTTCTTAATACAATTTAATTTTTTTTTAAAACAACATGAGACTAAAAAGTTTTTTTAACTATTTCAAAAATGTTATTTAAGCAAAAATTGAAATATTTATGAAATACACTTCTTTCCTTTATCAAAAGCATGCAACTTGTTTTTATAAGCGTCTCATAAAATTTTGAAAGGAAAAGATGCATTGGAAATATTTTTTATAGTTTTATAAAACAGCTTAAAATTTTAGAGTCATAATTTGAATGAAATTTACTTGATTTGTTTTATTAATGTTTTTCCTCAAATTTAGTAATGTTTACTTCAGTTGTTATTTATTTTAATTGATATTCATTCAGTTTTATTATTAATTCTTAAATAACTTGATATATATTTGTTAACATTTTGATTTGCGTTTTTCTCTACTTTGATTTTTTTTTTATTAATATTTACTTAATTTCATTCTTCGTACTATTGGATTTTGTCAAATTTGAGTGATGCTTCACATTTATTTGTTATTTGTTTGATCACATCAATTCATTATTTTTTCTGGGCATGTTATTTATAGATTCCTCGTAAGAGATGTAATTTTTTTTATTCTGTCATACTTAGTGAAAAGAAAAGTATGCACTGTCATAATATATATTTTCTCTTAAAAGCAAGTTTAATCGCTAAAACTTTTGTTTTCCAGAAATTAAAAAGGTGAAGTCTAGCTTGATATGTTTAAAGATTAATATTCAAATACAATTAGTATTTTTTTTAAAATTCATTTCCCGTTTAGAAGAAAATTCGTACAAGGAATTTAGATACAAACACTCAAATTCGAAGAACTATTAAGAGTCTTTTATTATAGTCTTTTCGTATTTTCAAATTAAAGTACCCTTTTTTAAGCAGTTAAAGACATTCTGAATTTCAGGTAATTAAAAAATGAAAATTGCTGCATAAGTAATTTCTCACAAAATTAAAAATTGAAGCCTATTTAACTATTAATGCTCCTATTTTAAATTGGAATCACAGATAACTTTATCTTTTAGATATCCGACCAGTTTCAACACCTTTTTTTAAAAATAGTAATATAATTATTCTATTTGTTTAATTATGTGTAAAAGTTTATAAAACTGGTTAAAAAATATTATTATAGTTTTGATTTTTAATTAGTCATTTTTAAGAAAAAATAAGGCATTTTTTACATAGATGATAAACACTGTAAGAAATTCTATCATTCAAAACTAAATACTTTTGAGAATTTTATTTAAATGCCTCTCAACTATGTTTTGAATTATTATCTTAATTTTATCGTTCTATTATCTTAAAAACAAGTACATTACTGAGTTAGGGATCAATGTAGTTAAAAAAGCAAAGTGTTTAAAAAAATCGCGGTTGTGTTAGCAAAAATCGAACGAAAAAGCAAAATTCTGTTTTTTTTAGTCTGCAGTTCAAAACATGTGTGCTATAATCATATAGGGGAGAGTCGGGTAACCCCGCTCACATAAGGAGTATTGATTATATTTCTGCATAATACTGAGTAATAATCAACATTTTTGTATGTTTCTATTGTTTTATCATCTAATTAAATAATGCAAAAAGAATAAATCATAAAAAGAATAGTTAAATTTAAAAAAATAGAAATTTAAAAAAAACATGTTTTTCAGCTCTTTTCAAAATGTGTCGGGTAGCCCCGTCCAGTTACAAAAATTGTATTTTTTGGCTATTTTTTCAGGTGTAAATGAGAATGATCAATGTATTGACAATAGATAAACTTCATTTATCATTTTTATCACAAAATTATTTTATTTATTACATATTTATATACTTTTAGTGAATTCTATCTTTAATAACAACAAATGCCATACTTTTTATCATTATTAATATATATTAATATATTATAATATTAATATATATTTATATTAAATATTTAACGAAAATCATTTAATTTAAGTAACAATAATTAATAACAATAGTTGTTTTTCAATATAAACTTATTTGGTTGATCTCTTCTTATAAACTTAATATAACATACTTCTTATAAAATTACAAATTCACTTTGTATTTTGATTGCATTCAAATGCTTCTGTAGATTGATTCGTTCACAAATAAGTGAGAATAAATAAGTAAGCAAATAGCTTATCATAATATTTATGATTTTGATATTAAATTTAATTTTGATATTTCAATTACATTTTAAAAATATTTAATTTTTCATTTTTAAATATATAAATTTATGTTTCATTTAATATTAAAGCATATATTTGTTGTTAAAAATGCATATAACATTCAAATTTGAAGCAATAAAATAATAATCTTTGCAACCGTACATTTATCGACGAAATAAAATTGGGTGGTGATATCCGACATTCATGTGAGCGGGGCTACCCGAAATCCAATTTTTTTGTAAATTTGTCATTACTCGAACAATTTTTTACATACAAACTTCTTTCTTTGTGCAAATTAAACTTAAGACTACATACTTTAATGCTGTATGTATAGAAAAAATTATTTTTTTAGTATTAAAATGAAGTTTAATCGAAACATTCAACCAATTTTTTTTTAATTTCATGACTACTGTATTCAACATATTTTCAAAACTATTGTTTACCATGTTACCAGCTGCATAAATGCTTGAAACTTTGAAAATAATCTTTTTTTAATATAACAATTAATGTCCGATGGCCCATTGACTTGAAAAAAATATTCTATACATATGAAATTGACAGTGGGCGGGGGTACCCGACTCTCCCCTACACTTATAATAAATTGTAGACAATTATTTTCAAAATACATGAGATATCATATTTAAGGTGGTGTAAAATGTGAAAAAAAATCTGATTTTGAGATTAACACATTTATCACAAAATCACTAGTCTTTCCAATGTCTCAGAAAAACTACTATAACTTTGTAAATAAATGGAATACAAACAAAAGTAGAGTCATTTTAGAAAGCAAGGATTACAGGATTTTAAATTTATAATAAACTTAATTTCGAAAGTTTTGTCCAAAATCATATCTTTGCACCAGTCAAGTTAATTAATAAATAGTTTATTTAATTAATTATCTATCAATTAAAGGTGTCTACTTTAAACTAATTTATTACTTCTAAAATAGGCGAAATTAAATTAAACTGTAGAGTAATAAAAAAAACAAAAGTTTAAAAATACGACTTTCTTGAAATTCGATTTCTCAGGAATGTAAGCAATCTTTATCTTAATCTTTGATGAATCTAATGAATCTTTAAAATCTTGTTAAATTTATATAATTTCCAACTTAAAATTTTTCGACTAATATTAAATTAAATAAAAAATTATATTAAGTATTCACTAAGGGTTAATTTTTCATGAAGAATTTGAAAAAGAGAAAAAAAAAAAGAATTTTATGATTGCTTGCAAATAGGTTTAAATTCACCGTAGAAGTTCCCCAGATATGGCGAAATATGGAAAATATAAAATTAACATTAAAGGGTCTACTGACCAAAACTCTTGAACCATATTTCCCAAATTATGGCTGCCCCCTATACCTTAGAGATCGGAAATTCGAATAGGCTGAAGGAAATAAGTAGATCGAAGGTAATTCAAGGTGGATCATTTCTTATATTGTGCACTATTTAATATTTTTTAATTCTTTCCGCATTGCGCATTATTTTATTCCTTACCAAACCAAACTATTGGGAAAATATTGCCTATCAAGCACTATTGTCTTTAAATACACAAGTGGGCGACCTTTGAGCAAAATACAAACTAAGGTAAACAACGTTAAAGAGCACAAAAAAGCACTGTTGCACTGTTTGTTGTCTAAAGAGCGCTGTTGCACTGATGAAGGTTGCCCTTTGAGCATCCGAAACAGCTGTCTGCTTTTAATAATTTTTCTGTGCTCTTTAACGTTGTTTACCTTAGTTTGTACTATTGTTTTTAGTTGGTTTTAAAATTAACAAAGATATTATATGTGAAAGCTAGAGGGATATATTTTTATAAAAAATTTAATGTAGGTTTTTAACAATAAAAATGAAGAAATTACGAGTATATCGGAATAACAATGAAATAGTTTTGTTTTATCACACTATAAAATAATTCATCTGAAAATACGGACGAAGGATCCATCTGAAAATACGAAATTGGGGATCAGAATGTAAAACTAGCAGCATTACTACGTAAAAGCTCCCTAGTGAAAGAATGGACACCATTCGTAAAATGAATTTCAAAATCAACAATATCAGGTCAATGCCTTTAACCAGTGAGCTTACGCACATATTCAGTACATATTAGAATTAAGAAGGATATGAAAAACTGGTATATAAGTTAATAGAAGTACTGTACAGATAAAATGGAACTAATACTATTAGAAGTATGATACATTACTTCTTCAGTCGTTTTTCTATCTTTTCCTGAGCAAGAAAATTACATTGCATTGTAATCGCTTCTTATTTGACTAATTCCAAAATAATGTGATTTTGTGTTTTCTTTTTCAAAATTTTCAGATTTAAATCATGAAAGCTAATCTCAATTGTAAATACAAATAATATCAAGCTGAGATTTACACTCGCCAGCTGTAACTGATAGATGTTAAACAAGCATGACTATCGGAATATTTGACAGTGTTTTAGTATGTATGATGCGGATATAATTTTTTTATTCAGAATTTCATGTTTTTTTTACCTCTAAATATATTTATTCAGAAGTTGATAAGTTGTTGGAAAAAATTAAGTTAAAAATTGTTAAGTTGTTAGGTAAAAATTAAGTTAAAAATTGTTAAGTTGTTAGGTAAAAATTAAGTTAAAAATTGTTAAGTTGTTCGTTAAAAGTTAAGCTAAAAATTGCTAAATTGTTTGTTTAAAGTTAAAAGTTAAGGGTTTTTAAGATGCAAAATTTTGATTGACTGTATTTGAAAGAAAACACTTAAACGACGAAGATGTTTGTCGCTCTGAACTCCTAATTCTGTAAGAAAAAAATAACTTCCTGGGTTTAAAAATGTTTCGCTTGTTTTTTTTTTCTGACGATATTAAGAGAATAAATTATCCTAAATGGGTGAATGAAGCTCGATTGTTTCAACCTCCGTAATAGTGTTTCTATCATGTTGTCACTAGGCTAGGTATTTTCATTAAGGTTATTTTTTAACAATGTTATCGTTAGAACATTTAGTGCTGATTAAAAAAACCTACGTTAGGTAATGATTAACACTCATTCTCTCGGTTTTAATATGTTTGGTGACTGTTGCAGTATGGTACCAAATTATTACTAAAACATGAAATTCTTCTTGGTTCGCTAATTACAACTAAAAATAAATATTAAATTACAAAGAAAATGAAAACTAGTCATACTGTTATGCTATTTACATAAAATGAAAAATAGAAAGAGTGGAATAAGACATTCATGACAAACATGAAAGGCGTAGCTCTTCATGATGGTGACGCAAACTGTGAAGAATTAGGTCATTTAACAGACGCACAATAATAGTTCGAAATACTGAAATCTATTACAAAAAAATTAAATAAAATGCTTATCAAGAGCTTTTGTTTAGCAACATTTTTAATTTCGCAATCACATTATCAATTTTTTTTTGCAATGAAGTTTCTGCTATTTATGCTGCTAAGTGTCTCCAGTTATTTCTGTTTCGTGTAATCCCCGGGGATTTCTAAATAAGAATTTGTGATAATTATTTAACATTTAAACAGAAACATTTAAAAATGAAAAATATTTGAAGTATTAGGAATATACAAAAAAGTGTCTCTAAGTACCCCAGAAGAGTCTTCATTTATTTTACAAAGCGTAAAAATTCTGTTTCCTGCGTTAACTTTGAAAACTTTTGATTTGCATTCTTTTTAAAATCTCATTATTTAGATGCTGAAATTTGTTGAATCGTAAGTTTTATTGATTGCTGAATTCATTTTATTATTTTAAGCGAATTAGTATTTAACACTCTTGCAGAAACATTTAAAACTCTTGCAGAAACATTTGAAAATGAAAAATATTTGAAGTATTAGGAATATACAAAAAAGTGTCTCTAAGTACCCCAGAAAAGTCTTTATTTATTTTAAAAACGTAAAAATTCTGTTTCCTGCGTTAACTTGGAAAACTTTGATTTGCATTCTTTTAAAAATCTCATTATTTAGTTGCTGAAATTTGTTGAATCGTAAGTTTCATTGATTGCTGAATTCATTTTATTATTTTCAGCGAATTAGTATTTAACACTCTTGCAGAAACATTTAAAACTCTTGCAGAAACACTTAAAAATGAAAAATATTTGAAGTATTAGGAATATACAAAAAAGTGTCTCTATAAGTACCCCAGAAAAGTCTTTATTTATTTTAAAAAACGTAAAAATTCTGTTTCCTGCGTTAACTTGGAAAACTTTGATTTGCATTCTTTTAAAAATCTCATTATTTAGTTGCTGAAATTTGTTGAATCGGAAGTTTTATTGATTGCTGAATTCTTTTTATTATTTTAAGCGAATTAGTATTTAACACTCTTGCAGAAACATTTAAAACTCTTGCAGAACCATTTAAAAATGAAAAATATTTGAAGTATTAGGAATATACCAAAAAGTGTCTCTAAGTACCCCATAAAATTCTTTATTTATTTTAAAAAACGTAAAAATTCTGTTTCCTGCGTTAACTTGGAAAACTTTTGATTTGCATTTTTTTAAAAATCTCATTATTTAGATGCTAAAACTTGTTGAATCGTAAGTTTTATTGATTGCTAAATTCATTTTATTATTTGAATTAATATTTAATACTTTCATTTCTAGAATTGTATTAGAATCTGTAAAGCTAAATATTACAGAAATTGAAAAAATCAAAATTGTATTGAAATTTATTATTGTTTATGTTGCTATTAAATTATTATAAAAAGTTTAGTTTTAAAATAGGAAGAAATAAACTTGGTATCTTTTACATGCAGAAAGAATATGAGCTAAAATCATTTTAACCATACCATAGTGGCATGCTGCATAGGAATAGTGAAAATTCTTGTACATTGTCTTTGTAGTGCAAAGGAAAAGTGCTTAGATATGATCGAACGAAGAAAATCACCCTTTTTCATTAGACTGAATTTTAAAAATTAACATATACACCAAAAAGCCATTACATTATGACCACTCTCCATCTATAACAATGGGCTCGCCCAGATTTTCATAGTTTCTCGCACTGGAACAATGTTTTCATGTGGCACATTAGGAACAATCCCTGACATCTGTAAGCTACTTGAACATAGTTGCAGACCAGGTTCACACATTCATGGCAGCAGTTTTTCCTGCCGGGGATGGTGTTTCCCAACAGGATAATGCACCCTGTCATAAGGGTCGAATCGTCATGGATTGGTTCGAGGAGCATTCCAGTGACTTTCAAGTCATGTCTTGGCCCCCAAATTCACCTGATCAATAGAGCATTTGTGGTCCTACTTGGAAAATCAAATTCGTGCTGCCACCCTACCACCTCGCAATGTGAGGGAATTGCAGGACCAGTTGGTGAGCGCTTGGTACCAGATACCTCAGGCTACCTATCAGCACCTTGTGGAATCAATGCCACGGCGGGTGCTAGCAGTTTTGAGAGCTAAAGGTGGTCCTACATGTTATTAGCAGGGTGGTCATAATGTAATGTAATGGCTAATATATGGCCAAACTTATAACATCAAAAACATATTACATTAACAAAATAAAATATTAATCAGAATTTTTTTTTACAGGGAAGAGAGTTTCCTTCTAAGCATTGATTTTTATGTAACATTTTTGCAACACTTTCAATGGTCGAACTAAAAAACCAGTGGACATACAAAAATCCTACCAGTCCTAACGAAAAATAGTTAAAATTTCCAGCAAATGCTTAGTTGCTAGTGGAGACTTCAGAGCATGGGAAGAGATTCAAAATTTAGTGAGTTATCGATAGATGACATAACAAAAAATAAAGCAAACCCCGCTATATTAATATTAAATTTTAAATAATCTGTTACAACTCAATTGCCAAAAAGACCGTTAGAATTTAATAGAACCCTGTAACCGAAACATTTTTGTGGTTAGAGAAATAAAGGAACTCAAGTAAAAAATAGTTTTTGTTGATTATTGTAAATATTATATTTATTAATAATGTTTATTATATTTTTATTAGTTATTCTAAATATTATTTTTATTAATTACTTTAATTATTATTTTTTTTAATATTTTGCTCATTAGAATTTTTTTCTTTGTAAGTTCAAAAAAGATCTTGATATTCGAAAGAGAGTTGTGAAATTGAATTAGCGAGTCATACACTCGTATTGAATTAAAAAGTTAACAGTTACATTGATTGCTAAAAAAAAGTTTTTATATTCGCTTTTTCTAAAATATGATGAAAAGTAAATAATTAATTTAATTTAAATATAATAGGATTAAAAATAATTAAAGGAATTTAAATTTATGAAATTAAAGGAATTTTAAAAGCTAGGGAATATATAATGCCTATAATGGCATCCCACTCAGAACAAAACAATACATAGTTAAAACAAATCACGTATAATATTATTTAGGTTGCTTTTGTACTGCACCTTTTAACGAATTTCAGAAGCCACTATAAATGCTTCTTTTAACTTAGAATTTGGTTAGAAATGCCGGAGTTTACTTTTACAATGCTTATATCAATAATTGTTTAACACTGTACGGATTTCAGTGATTTGTATATATATTTTTAAATATATATTTTTAAATATCGATTTATTCATACGGATTTTGAAGTAATATTTTTCATAATAGTCAAAAATAAGTGGAAAAAACAAGATATCTGTATGATCATATCCATTCATATTTCGTTTATAACCGTATAATGACATTACGTTATGCCGACGTCAAGAAAGTTATAAATAGTATCTGAATAACTAAGTTTGTTGCATCTGTCGGGAGAATATACTATTCCATGCGATATCAAATCCATAACTTACTCGTACAATCAAACTAATGTCAGCTATCTGAGCTCAGCAACATTTATGGACAAAAATATTTCGTTTTGAATGAGTTCTCGAATATTAAAATATAATTCTAGATAAAATAAATGCGTTTCAAGGTTCTTAAAATATAGAAATGTATTCCTTATGGTTAAATACGTAAATTCACTTATATAAGTTTTTGTCACACAGTACATATCTTTTTATTGAACATATGTCTTAATGAATAATATTAACATCGATATATTAGGTAGATACATATGTTATGTGCATCGATGCGTTATTTGGAAGACAAGCAAGTATATTAATGTTTAACAAGGATATAATGGTTAAGTTGCTTGACTTGATGTATATTTAATAATATTTATATTTTAAATGCCAAAAATATACTTTAGTTCTTTAAATTGAGTTTGATGAAACCAATTTAATATTATTTTCTTTCATAGCTACATATAATGAAAGAATAATGTCGCAAAAAAAAATTTTGTCATTTTTTTTTATGGGTGTTGGCGTTTCGGTTTGTAGGGCATAGTATATTTGACTGTATTTGTTTTAAATTGGTTAGATCTTTTATCACGCATTTGAGTTAAAATAAAATTTTAACATACTAACCGAACTATTTTTTTAACATATGAACATATTAATTTTTTCACATAGCACAATCAATAGCATTGAAAAACCTTTTTTTCGCATTTATTCATAACGTATTCGTATTTTCACCAATATTTCGATTCTTGATTCCCAAATTTTTCCGAATCATTGATACTCCTACATTTTTCATGTTTTCTAATCTTTTTTCTTTGAAACAATGGTCGAAATTATCAGAACATGGTAAAATTTACCGAGATTCTAGCCCTAAGGGAACACCAAAAAACTCGGTAATTTTTACCTAAGCGCTATTGGTAATATTTTGCAGAAAATTAACAATAAAATATGATCTTATAAGTAAGTGATAAAATTTAGTAAATGGGTGAAAATTGGTAATTTGATCATGACATTTTAGAGCATGGCATAAAATCCATTTAAACGGTTAAGTTTACTGCAAGTTTTGTATTTTTTACTAAATCTGTGGTAAAAAGAGCTATTGAAAACCTAAATTTATAGGAAACCGCTTCCATGCGGACAGGTAAATTACGAAATGAATAGTTTAAATAACATATATTTTGGTTTTATTAACCAGACATATGATTTTTCTTTAGCAGAAATTTCATTGCCCTACAAAGCGGCAACTCTATCAGATTATAATGCTTTTAGAATCCAATATAATTTGACAATTTCGTCATCAATATATATATATATATATATATATATATATATATATATATATATATATATATATATATATATATATAACAATCAAAAAGACTAAAAAGTGTAACTTTGCTTATCAATAATAGAAATAAATATTAAGTTTGTAATTAGATAAGAAAATCACTTTCGATCGAATGATTTTCAATAAACACTAATAACAGCAGAAAAGTTTCCCAAACAATGATTCACGATCGTTGGAATAAGATTCTCTACTTATTTTTAAGCATAAAATCGAATTCTTCTAAAGCAGTAGGGAAAATTTTTCCCGCTCCAGGGAAAAACCACATCCTATCGTTTCAGTTAATGTGATGAGGTTTTCAGTCTTTGCTTTGCTTTTGAGAAGTAAACCGATATGCCGGAATGCTCTACAATTAATCGATGATTTTTGCTTTTATTAAAGAACAAACATTTTATTGGTGAAAATATGCGGTTAAGTAAAATTATCTGTTATTGAAACAAGGTTTCCGAAAAGTGATGTCGATTAAAGAGTGAAAGCTATTTCGATGGAGAGTGGAAGAAATATCGTTTAATCGATGATATCGATATTATTAGGAAACTTCGGAAGCGATAATTAGTACGAAGTCACAAAAAGTTTTCATTTGGACTTGATTTGATGTTTCATACCAAATAATCATTCTGAAACTTTTACGAAATTAGGTAAGTCAAACTATTTTTTTCTTTTTTTATTTGTAATTTATTTTGAATCAAATTGTTTGTAAATAGTTGAATGATTCAAATTCAAAATATTTTTGAACGCGTTTCGAAAATAAATGTAAACTTTCATGTAACTTTAAAAATGTTGTGAAACATACAGTTGTAAATATTGAATTTTTACTTCGGGTTACTTATAATATTTTTTTCAATCAATATTTTTTACGAAAATTCGCTTACGTTTTTTCTTTCAAATTGATTCTCGATTTTGTTCAACAAGATTATTCAATTGAAATTGGGTTAGTAAAAATGTTTGTTTTAAATTTTTTCAATTAGTTATTTTTAAACGTATGTACAATTACTAATTTTGATTATACTTTCGAAGCCTTTTTATAGTTAATTAAAACATTTTAGTAACATTTAAAATTCCATGCATCATGTAAATTTCACTGTTTTTAAATTGTTATTTCGTATCATTTTCAAAACGCTTAAGGACTTTTGTACACTTCGTACAAACTAAGTATTATTATTTACATTAACAAGAAGTAAAATCTCAATATTAAAAATACACTAAAAATAATGAACTGTAAAAGAAACTATTATAATATGAAAAATTACGAGTAATATGTGGGGGTATTTATTTACTTTGAAAAATAAGTTCACAAAAATACTAACATTGTAACTTTGAAAATAATAGCTACTTAAAGATTCTTCTAAATCTTTCATACAATTTGGTGTGTCACATTTGATTTAAAATCTTAGTGAGTTAATTCCAAAAAATATTTTTCTCTTGTAAAGAAAAATTATCTTATATATTTTACTATATATATATATATAAATGTAACATTTTTATTTTGATCCAGAAAGTTGTTTCTTCTATGTATATAATAAAAGCACTGTTTTCAATAATAATTAAAGAACAATTTTAAATTAAAGCACTTTTTTAAATAACTATAAATTACTTTAAAAGAAGATATGATAATACAACTTGGTCGTAATAATCTTTTCCCAGATTTATAGATATCGGAAAAGTTGAATTAAATCATGAAATTTTCAATTAAATGTTTAATATTTAAATCAAAAAAAGTTTCCGTATTCTCATTTCTGTTTGATTCATGTAATAGTTTACCATGTTTGTATAATTTTTAAAAAAAGAGTTATTATGTTTGTATTACTTAAAATATGTATGTTATATTCTGAAATATTTTAAATAGACCACACAATAGATTCTAGTTTATCACTTCTAAAAAAACAATTTAGTTTTTTTAGATAAATAATATATTTAACTAAAAAATATATGTTTTATAATATATGTTTTATAAATTTAAACAATTTTAAATTTATAAAATTTCGATTTTATATTTTAAGTTAAATTCAAATAAAGTTACCACGTTTGCATTTTCAAGATTTGCTTGTTATATTGCAGGACATTTATGCATAGAATATTATTTGAATAATAATTTGGCATTTGTATTTCTTAAAGATTTTAAAAAGGTTTTTCATAACTAATATATACAAGTTATTGTTCATATAACTTGCAAGCTTCCACGTATGTAATTTTATTTAAGAACTATAGTTTAAAATAAGCTGTGTATAAAATCTTTACCTATTAAAGTGCTTTTTATTCCATGTTTTTAGTTACAAGTTATGATTTATTTCGGTAACCTTGAAATAATATTTCTAATAAATCAATCTTATTGAAATTTTAAATCTTAAGTTCAAATAAAGTTATTACGCTTGCAGTTTCAAGATTTGTTTGTTATATGTTAAGATTTTTATACATAGAATATTATTTAAAATAATATTTCGATATTTGCAATATTTCAAATTTTGCATTTTAAAAATTTTACTATAAAACAGTTTTTCATGACTATAATGGACAATTACAGCATATCATAATTTTTTTTATTTTCATACCTAACTTATTGGAAATTCTCCCCTGAAACCGAAAATCTGATTGTTTTTTTCGGCAAATGTTAATTTATTTAGTTATTAAACATTTAAATTGCCCCAAAAGGCCTCCGTAAGTGATGCAATCAAAAACGACCCCTGATTGGTTATGACGTCAAATGTGCCGAAGGGAAACGTGCCGTCTCCATCCGCTAAGGCTATTTCAATGCTCTTTTAGTTTTGATATCACGTATACCGTATGAACATCCTTTGTAAATTATCAGTAGAAATTTTGTGAATTAAATTTACGGTTCTGAGAGTGTGTGCAAAATGAAAGAAATATTTTAAAACTTCAAACGTTGTTATTTATCATTAAAATATCTGAAGAAATGATTATGTAGCTCTTTACAGCGAATCAACATTTCATTTCGGTTGAAATCAGTAGTGTTAAAGTTCATAGAAAATGCTATTTCATTCCACTTACTTTTAAATTAAATTAATGCTTCATTACAACCTAATTACTTAATTAAAATAAGTCGCAGATTGGATAGAAATTTTATACATTTTGATATAGGATGGATGATTTTATAATTCGTTATTGCATTGAAACAAATCAGTACTTTCATAAATCTAGTCCATTGAAAAATATCAGTCCATCATCGTTACAATCTATGTGCTAATGATCAAAAATTCAAATAATGTAATTTAATGTTGCTTCTTTAATTTATTTATTTATTACTAGAGTTGAAGGATTTTCTTTTTAAGTAAATACTTACTAATGCAGTTTATGTCATCTTTTTTTGTCTGTTTCACTATGTTTTAAGTATTTAAATGCACATTAACGCTTATATTTATTATTCTTAGCTTAAATAGGAATTCCGTTACAGTTCGAAATTACTTTTATTTTTAAATTTGTAAATTTTAATTCCTTTTTCTGCAATATAGTATTAATAAAGTATGGTTATTGTTAATTTCTCTCCTTATTTTTGAGAAGCTATTTGTCAGTGCTTGCAATGAAGAATTCTAAAATAGTAAAATTAATACATTATACATTTTTAATTAAAAATAATTTAATAAAAAATATTTTAAAAAAATCTCAGGTTATGCATACGGTATAGCCGAAAACGTATCAACACTTTCAAGAATCTAGTCCATTGAAATATATCTGACCATCATCATCACCATTATCTAGTTATACTTAAAATTTCACTTAATTTCTCATTTATCCATATCTAATTAACTTATTTATCCACAAAATTTCAGCGAATATCATTAAGCTGGAAGTTTTTGTTTCACTAAAGCTAGAGAACAAAAATAAAAAATTAACTTATTCAAAATGGAAAGAAATTCTAATGCACATTCTTTATTATTTATTAAATAATTAAAAAATAAACAGTAATGTTGATATTTTTTCTCAATATTTTTATTCTTTGAGTAAATAGGAACTTTGCTATAGCGAAAAATTATTTTTATATGCATTTATAAAATTTTATTCTTATTTCTGCAATAAAGAACTAAATAAATGCATATGCTAGATTTCAAATACTCTTATAACATAGATTAAGGCAATTAAAGTAAAGTTAATAAAATCTGCAGGAATATATATATATATATATATATATATATATATATATATATATATATATATATATATATATATATATATATATATATATATATATATATACACACACAATATATATGAATTTAAAGTTTTGCTGGGATCACAAGTTTTTTAAGAGGCTACTGCTATGAATACAATTACATGCTTTGAATTCACGCTAGAATAAATAGATAAAAATTATCAATAACTTAAGCTGTCCTACATTTTAAAATCTAAAACTATTTATTCTACATAAGAAATTGATCCAACATTTCTTTCACTAAAGATGAAAATAAATCTTCCAAATGAACTTGAAGTATACATTAAAATTAAGATTATAGTTTAAAAATGAAAGAACGAAGTTATTTTGTATTTATAACGCATCATTTATAAGCAATACCATGCACTTTTTTTATTGAACTAAAAAATCTTAAATATTCCGAGCTACAAAATTTCGTCAAGTATTAACAATGTTTCAGTGGGTACCACTGAAATTTAACATTATAAAAATACGTTATATCAAATCCACATTTTTATGAAGCGATATTAGGCGCAATTTTTTATACAGATGGCTTTAGACCATCTAAAATGGTTGGATTTAATTAGAAAATTTAAACGAAAGCAAGAACGTATTGGTTTTCACAGCACGGCTATTGTAAGTGAACGGCATATGGACACGTGTGACGTCAGTTCGTGAATAATCACGTGACTCCCCGTTTCAGGCGAAAACGAAAGTAAGCGGTTTTTGATTGAAAATAACTAAATAAATAGCCTTCTTAGAAAAGTAAAAAAAATGTTTTCTGGGGGTTTTGAGGGATTCTGAATGCATTAAAATGAAAAAAAAATTTGACTGTAATTGTCCATTATAAATCATAATTTATTGTAATAACACTAAAATAATATTTATCAAAATTCAATTTCGTTAAATTTTCAGCTCTAGCTAAATTCAAGTAAAAGTATCATGTTTGCTCTTTCAAAATTTGTTTATTACATTAAAGATTATTTATAAATTGAATAGTGTATGTATTATAATCTGTATGACTATTTATAAATAGAATAGTATCTGTATCATAATCTGTATGATTATTTATAAATAGAATAGTATCTGTATCATAAATCAACATTTGCAATATTTGAAGCTTTAAAAAGGTTTGTTATAACTAATATATACAAATTATTGCTTATATTACTTTCAAGCTTTCAAATATGTGAGTTTTTCAACAGCTATAATTTAAAATTACTTATGTATTATAAAAATTTAATCTAATAACCTTTGCTTTTTATTCCGTGACTATATTTATCAGTTATTATTTTTTTGCATGAACACTAAAGTAATATTTATAAAAAATAAATTTTACATTCTTAAATTTGACACATATTAATTTTTGGACATTTTTAAAAAAAAATTTCCCTTAAGTCGATTTTGCGAATTTGCATTAGTAAGGAAAAATGAGCACTACACCCCAATTTTAATGGGGAAGAACTCTCATCTTTAGGATAAGCGCTACAATCCCTTCAATTTCATATTTTAAGTAAAGTTGAAATTTATTATGGTAAAAGTGATATGGTTAAGATTACAGATAGAAAAAACTGTGGTACACGGAGATTAAAATTATGGTGAAATTACCATATTGTATCTGATATTTCTGGTAAAAAAGGACATATTTCTGGTTAATAAAACCAAAATATATGGTATTCAAACTATTCATTTGGTAATTTTTTTGTACATATATATGATAACGGTTTACCAGAAATTCTAATTTTCAAATTTATAATTCTTACAATTTTGGAAATAAGAATTTCTTAATTAAAAATACAAAACTAAGAAGTAAATTTAACCGAATAAATGGCTTTCATACCATGTTCAAAGACATTATGATGAAACTACCAAACTTAACCACATTTGCCAAATTTTTTCACCTATTTTAAAACAAAATTGCATTGTTATTTTAACCAAAATCATTACTAAAGCGTTTCTGTTAAAATAACTGACGTTTTCCGTATTCCCATAGAGCCAGGAACGCTTAAAATTTTACTATATTCTGAACTTTTTTTACCAGTGTAGAACCGAAATAGGTTTCAAAACTGTTTTCTTAAAAGTAAAATCGGGCCTTTAAAAAGTTTTCCATCAAGACAATTTTGCAAATTTTCACTAGTAGGGGAAAAAGGAGCACTACACCCCAATTTTAGGGGGATGACCTCTCATCTATCGGATAAGCGCTACAACTTCTTCCTCAGTATGGATGAGAATTCACCCCCACTCATAAGCTCCTAGTATGGATTATGTAGCATGGCTCTTTAGGTAGCATGGTTTAGACTAAGCAAATGATTCTTAAACATTTTTGGTATTTATTTTTTCACAACTATGGGTATATTTGAAAAATGTGACGCTATTTTTTCAAACTGAAGCAAGCTTCAAATGAATTCCTCATTACAAATAATTATTTAAAAAATCACAAAGTGTCTTATTTTATGTTTACCATTATCTTAACGTCGCATGGTGTGGACTAAACAAATGCATCTTAAAGCTTTTTAGTTTTTATTTCTTTACATCTATAAGTATTTTTGAAAAATTTTACTCTTGCTTTGTAATCTGGAACAACTTTCAAATGAATTTCTCATCAGATAAAGTTACAAAAAATGCTCTCCGTTATTTTTATATGTATTCTATTAAGGAAGCATTGTCTGGAACAAAAATTGCTTCTTAGAAATAGTGAGTTCATATTTTTCGACATATAGGGATATTTTTGAAAAAAATTGACGCTCATTTTATTATCTGAAACAAGTTTAAAATTATTTTCGCATTGCAAAAAAGTAAAAAACAATTCCCAAATTGTTCTTCATTACGATAATTATACATATCGCTCACTTGGTGAAACAATAACGTGACTGATAGTTTCTATAATATATCAGTTACGTCATTGTTTTACCAAATGAGCGATATATGGTCTTCACGTGAGAAAACAAATCCTTCTTAACAGTTTTGAGTACTTATTTATTAAAACAAGTTAGTATTTTTGAGAAAAAAATGATGCTCACTTCGTAATTTGAAATAAGTTTAAAATTAATTCCTTAATGCAAAAAATTATAAAAAATTCACGCAGTGCATATGACCCACCCTATAAACGGGTTTGTGGTTGAATGAATGGGGCGACAGAAGTCGAATTCTTGGACATATATGGCGCCACTGAAAAACAAGAACAATCGCACTCTCTCTGCCTAAACATGCATACGACAAAAAAAAGAAGATATTTGTACTCCTGATTTTCCTGATACGATGTCATTTATAAAGTGCCTTCCTTTATGTTAACTATATATATGCTCTTAACATAGCAACGTTTGGACTAAACAAATGCTTCTTAAAAAAATTAGAGCATATAGTTCTTTTATTCTATGAAAATTTTCGAAAAATTTGAAGCTTACTTTGTAAATTGAGACAAGTTTCGAATGAATTCCTCATTGCAAAAAAATATAAAAAATTCGTACTTTATCTAACATTATGTCAACAATATTAATGGTCCAAACGCAGCATGGTTTGGACTAAACCACTGCTTCTTTCTTCTTTCTTGACACATAGGGGTATATCTGAAAGAATTGATGCTCACCTTGTAATCTAAAAAGAAAGTTTCATTTGATTTTCTTTTTGCAAAAAATTTTGAGAAATTCGCAAACATTTGTTTCGCCCAAACCATGCTGCGTTAAGAGCAAAAATATAATTAACATAAGGGAAGGCACTTCGTAAATGACATCGTATCAGGAAGATCAGGAGTACTAATCTCGCATCGTGTATGGGTCTAGCGTATTTCTCTGTTCCATTTGTTATTAAGATGACATTCTGTTCTATGTCTTATTAAGGTGGCATTGAGGCAGCTATATGCTGCCCACATTAATATTATTGTTAGAAAAGTTATATACATCTAGCACTACGAGTGTTTTTATTTATTTATTTTTTCTATGTTGAAAAAAATAGAAGGGCGAAAAATTTTGTTACTATTGACGAAATTCGTTTCCTAGACGAGGAGATAGTTGTTTCGCCACTTTGACGAAATATTCGCTCGGAGCATATGTCAAGAAACGCTTTCGTCAAAAACGAGAAAAATTTCGTGATATTTGAGTATCAATTTTTTACAGTTAAAAAAGTGCTATTTAATTTAAAGTAATGCATATGTAATAAAACTACAAAGATTACTACTACACTACTATTACTAAGGTTACTATTACAACTACACTTGAATGCTAATAAAATTTTTTAAAAAAACGTGTTTTACTTTATGCTTTTATGTTTTTAATTTCATTTTGTAAGCCAAAGACAGCTAGAATGTGCGTATAAGTTACTAAGTACGAAAGACTATTTCACAAGAGTTAATTGGAACTTTCGAAATATAATCAGTATAGCTTTATATTTTTAATTTTTAACTTACAAAAATATAATTTTTGCCAGTAAAGTAGCTTTTCATAGCTAATTTATTATCATACACTGCCATGCCACTGAAAAAACAATTTAACATCTGAGGAATATTTACAAAAAAATGGTTTGACGAAAGTTTTCTTTCTCTAACTAACATTATCCATGCTAAAATTAAATAAAAACTGATAAAAATATGATTTTTGAGGGAAAAAATGCATTGTAGTGTATTGTATAGAAGATCAAAGATTTAAAATTCTTTTAAAGATTACATTGGAATTTCTGTTGTACTTTATGGTAAAGTAATGATCTCATAATAGAACTACGTTTATGTTGCTTCGCATATATCATAGAAAATACATCGGATAAGCAATTTCAGCAATCTCAATTTTTCCCCCTTAGTGCTTGCATGTATTAAGAAGTACTTCAGTAATATGCATCCAATCACTTTAAACAACGTACAGTGCATAAAAAATAAATGGACCTCCTTAAAAATACTTTTTTCTTAAAATTCAATTTCTCAGAAACTATTCGACCTAATTTTTAAAAATTTTGTATTTTGTCATTAAAAACTACATTTTTTTCAGAAGATGCAAAAATTTGTCTATTTTACAATTCAACATGTTTTTGATTATTGTTAAAGAATAATAAATAATTAGTAAAGTTATATTTTGCATGGAATTATCTTTAGACAACCGAATTTCATAATTGTGGGCAAAAAGTTTTCAATTCGCTCAAACAGTTCTCTAGATATGGTGAAATACGCAGAAAGTGAAAGTAACATTAGGATATCCAAACGTAAGGCCGTTTTTCTGACCAACAATTGACCAAATGTAGGCTAGCTTTATATATTAGGGGTCAGAAATCCAAATCTGCAGAAAAAAACGTATGTTTATCCAGAGAAAGAACGTTTTTGTGTCTTATTTCGTAACTTAAAATATCATCTACACTAGTTAATTAGCATATTTGAGGTCACCTCTTTAAACCTTTAGATTCAGTCCTAGATTGTGAAAATCCGATCATCAGATCAAAAGTGTCTCAAGGTGGTCCATTTCTTATGTTGCGCACTATACAACATCATTACATCATTTTAGAAATAATTATGTAACTAAGTGAACATATATCCACTTATATGTAAAAGGAGTAAAGAAAATTAAAAAAAAAAGAAACTCAATTTCTTCGTATTTTTTTAAAGTTAGTTTTTCAGTTTCCATTCAAAATGTTTAATAAAACTAAAAGTAAAAACTCGAAAGAGTAATATTCTAAATGTAAACGGTTGGCATATTTTGGACGCATTTATTTATTTCTGTAGAATATGAAATACA
This sequence comes from Parasteatoda tepidariorum, assembly GCF_982258835.1. Classification (NCBI taxonomy): domain Eukaryota; kingdom Metazoa; phylum Arthropoda; class Arachnida; order Araneae; family Theridiidae; genus Parasteatoda; species Parasteatoda tepidariorum. Next base: position 75,238,511 of record NC_141758.1, on the reverse strand, counting down.
CAAAATAATAGTTTTATTTTTCAACAACCCCCCCCCCCCTGAAAATAGAATTACAGTCGGATCCCGATTTAACGAATTAATCGGGACCGGAAATTTTATTCGTTAAATCGGGGTTATTCGTAAAATCAGGGTTAAAAAAATGGTTTTTTGTACATATGTATTATTAAAAATTACTAGTTATAAACGACTATCTAAGATAAGAAAGGAATTTCCTGTTTGACTCATAGTCCACGTGACAAACCCCCGGAAAATGACCTTGCAAGTGTAATGTCTTATTGACTCTGCCCACCTACCCACAGCGAATTTTGCTTTTCCCCGTTGCGGGCTTTTCTTTTGTTTGAAACGAATATGCACTTTTTCTATTTTATTCCTCCCAGGAAAGCTTTTTTCCCTTTAGAATCTGCCAATTACAAAAAAATGCAGTATTTTTCTGATCAAAATTAATGAAAAATATTTTTTCCGGATGCTGAAATTATTCGTTAATTCGGGGTTAATTATTCGTTAATTCGGGGTTAATTATTCGTTAATTCGGGGTTAATTATTCGTTAATGAGGGGTTTTTGACTCTGTTTTTGCTGGGGTTGAAAAAATTTTCGTTAAATCGCGAAATTCACTAAATAGGGGATCGTTAAATCGGGGTGTGACTGTATTTTTTATAAAAAATATCTGATTATTTTATATCAAGTCTTTCATGCTGCCGCCGTTTACTGATATTCAATTTAATTCCTATTTTGGATGCATTAAATTTAGTATAGCAGTTTATAAAATTAAATTTAACAGAAAAAAATGTCTCAAATAAAAGCAAATAGAAATTAATGTAATGATGTATAACAGTTGTAAAGACAAATTTTAAATAAATTGGTGGAGCATTTAACGGAAAGAAATGTTCTTAAAATTATTTCAAGCGTACCTGAGTTTGAAGCGAAGCATTTTATTTGTCGCTTTTATCGAACAACTTAAAATGAGAAAAAAAAATTCCTTTACAACTCTTAATTGATTTTGGAATAATGCTTGTTACGCTAATTTGCAATTTAAATTATCTTGAAAGAACTGATTAATTTAATTTGTATTTCTAATCCGGTGAAAAAAATGCAACGAAAAAAAAAATAATGCTTCGCAAAAATGCTTCTTTTTTATTTCGTTCTCAGAGTTACGTTATATTTTCTCTTTCAAATTCTAAAAGGTTTTTTAAGGACTTACAAAATTAAATAATACAGACAAACAAAATATTTTCTTTTATCGATTTAATAAACTTATTTATAGGATTTGAATAGTTTTGTTTAAATGAAAAAATAAAATAATTTGTACATACTTTTGGTTATGCTTTAACATTTTCTATTGCGTATTATTACATCATGTTTATTTTATTATTCAAATTTTTTTTTTAAAAATTAAAGCAATACAATAGGATTAACACTAGATCTTGCTTTTGAACAAAATATATATTTAAATTCTGTTTACTAAAACTGCTTTAAATGTTGTTTAAGACATATTTACGAATCTATTCTACTATATATGTAAATGTAATGAATATGTCTCAGTATTCATGAGAGATGCAGTATTATTTCCTATATTTCTTTGAAAATCAAGTAATATATAAAAAATAAATTAAAAGATGTATTCAATTTTTGTTAATGAATGTCCAAAGTTACGAAATTGTTACATTGTTGCCAATTATATAAATTGATTTATCGTTTTTTCAACTGCCCTATTTTATCTTCTTTATTCCATAAATATGATAATTACAACTTTCCAAATAATCGTAAAAGAAGATGAATTGTTTTGAATGAACAGATGATTGGTTGGGTATTTGATTGATTGAAGTTTAAAGAGCTAGTAAAGGCTGTGTTGAACCAGCCACTAGCGAAGTGAAAGTGAAAGTAGTTCTTTTGCTTCGACTAATAGATTGGACGAATATATTGTGGAAGTTATAATAATGACTTCAAAACAAACTTTATTGTTACTGACGTTTAGCTACATTGTAACCACAAAGTTTAGTTGTTTGAAACAGTGGAATTTAAAACAGTGGAACTTTGAAACAGTGGAATTTGAAACAGTGGAATTTAAAACAGGGGAATTTAAAATATCGGAAACATCGGAAAACGAAATTTTAAAAAGAGGAATTTAAAAGCTGAATTTGAAACAGTAGAATTTAAAAGCGTAATTTAAAACAGCATAATTTAAAATAACGGAATTTAAAACATCGGAATTTAAAAAAGTGGGATTTAAAAGCGGAATTTAAACAGTGGAATTTAAAAGCGGAATTTGAAATAGTGGAACTTAAAAGCGGGATTTAAAACGGCAGAATTTAAAACAGCATTGAGGAGTTCGAACATTTGGACGGATTTTGAAATTTGTTATCCTGCTTTAACAGGATGAACAGCAATGTTGAAAATAAAAATTATATGTTTGGTATTGAAGATACCTGCACACCTTCTTTGATCGTCATGTGGAACGCATTTAGATCACATTGATTAGAGAGATCTATTATTTCTAAGATGGGTAGGGATTGTAGAATTTTAACTGAAATGACTCATTTATATATATTTATATAAATATATTTGTGGGGTTACTGTAGAATTATCTATCCCAACTTGTTTAAATTTTAGTAGTGAAACTTTTAAGTAGAATTTGTTTCAACTAATGAGTCTCTTGATGACATCGGTTTGACCATTTCTGTATTCCCAGTGTGCGTTGCGAACGATTTTTGTACTAGGAATGTTGACATACAAGATAGTTTCTTTTTTGTAGAATTAAGAATCAGAATATTTGATTTAGAGTTGTAGTGTTGTGAGAATTTTTTGCAAGTTAAAACTAGGTTAAAAGCTTGCCCTTGTATTGTTTTGGTGCATCGAACAATACAGGAACAAGCTTTTCACCTAGTTTTAGCTTGCAAAAAATGTACCGAACTTGTTTTGGTGTACCTAACAAAACTGAAACAAAACCGAACAAAAATTAAAATAAAAAAAAACAGGAGACAACGGAATTCACGGAATATAAACAAAAATATAATACAAATAAATCACAGTATAAGCAAAAAATATATAATTCAAAAAGGGAAAGCACTGATAACTTAGTAGATTCTGCATTAGGATTTTCATTTTTCTTTTTCTTTTTATTTATATTATATTTGGAGATGTTCATCTGCTGATTTTTGAATTTTTAGACAGGTATTTTGTATGAAATTATTTCTTAAAAATTTAAATTATCATTTTTATAAATATATTTCTTACCATATGTACATATTTCGTAAATACATATTTCATATATTATACACATAACGTATATTTCAATGCTAGCTACTGAGTTTTTTCAATCATTTAATAACGAAGAATTTTCTTTTGGAATGTTAAAATTTTTTATTCATTTACAGAAAGTATAAAGTGAAGTATATATTTCTTCTAAAATAAATAATAGTCTAAAAGTCACATAAATACTAGTTAAAAAGTCACATAAATACTAGTTAAAAAGTCACAATACCAGTTAAGAAGTCACATTCAAATAAAATAATTACTTCTACTAATTATGAAAATATAACTATTTAAAAGAGAAATAATTTACTTTGTAAGGCATTAAGGACTAGAAATTGAAGAAAAAAACTGCCGAATTTAACAAAGTAACAATATTAGTGTCTAAAATTAAGATATTAAAATTAATATAATCAATTAGTGAAACATTATTAGTAAAACTTAATGTTTGGAACTAAAGCTGTTTCAATTTTTTCATCCGAAATACATCATTATATTTTTAGAAATAAACTTTCTCATTTGAAGCTTTCTCATTTGAGACAGAGGAACAACTTTCTATTAACTTGATTTTATTTAGGCAAAGTTTTTATATGTTTTTCTTCTTAAAAAAAATGTTTCTTGATTATGTTTATCTAGTATAAATGAATTTTAAAACTTATAAATTGTAAATGAACTCTAGAACAAATTTAATATTTCCTTTAAATTGCGAATTTGAAATATAATCAATCGAAGCATATAAGCAAATTTAATTTTATCACTTAAATATATATTCTGCGATTCTAGAAAAGATGTTTGATTTATGTTTCAAAATTAAATCCTCGATTAGCTTTTGGTCATTAGCTATTTTTTTCCTTATTTTTTTACGTATTGAAATTTAATTGGTTTTTATGAATAAAAGTATACATAAAAATTTTTTTACGGATACAAGTAAAGTTAATAAGAAATTTTTTCTTTTGTTTCTTATTAGAAAAAGATTTATTTTTTACAAAAGGTGGAATTAGGATAGAAAACTTATTACTTAAATAAATGCACTTTTAATGGGCTGCAAAACTGTTTTTAAAAGCTTGATTATAAAAGAAATGCTCTTAGCTCAATCGCGTTTCAAAATTAAATTACTTCAGTTTAGAATGTAATTAAATTTTATAAATTGTTCTAGCTGAGTTCCATATTCTTAGGGTAATTAGAATTTTCTAGTGTGTTTGTTTAAAAAGTATGTCGTAAAATTATTTAATGTTTATTTGAATTTTTTTTACTATTTATTGAAAATTAAGACTTCTCATAAGTTATACGTAAGCGAACTATTTATGTGTATGACTTCTGTTTTATGGCATGATCTTAAAAATTTCTAGGAAAAAATAGTTAAGAAATAATTTATTTAATCAGTCAGATAGCCATATATAAGATGGTATTCAGACTGTTAACTCTGAGAAAAACCGTTAATTAACTATTTCAACTAATACTGTTGAATAATCAGAATTTTATCGGGCTAGTTAAGTTCACTTAATGAAGTCACTCAGTAAGTTGCATATCATAGCCGAGAGGGTTAATCTAACAATCTCCTGACCGACAGTCCCAGCGCTGACACTAATATATTTCATTCATTCCCTGCAAATGAAGAGTTTCCATCTTCCTACTCTCCCTAATTTGTAATCCTGGAGTATAAGTACGATACTTTCATTCATGCATAGAGCGCAGCACCATAACGTAGCAAAACTATCACTAGAGTTAATATAGTTTTCCTTTTTTACAGTTTTGAAACATGCTAGTTGTAAATGGTTGAAAAAACCATATAGTTTTGTATTAATGGTTTTTTAACAATACTAGTTGTACGCGATTTCAAAACCGTAAAAGTAAAAAATGTTTTTTGCCGTATACTTTACTGCTAATTTAACCTGTCAATTTACCGGTCATTTTACCTTTATTTTGAAATAAAAATTCTAACAGTGTATTGCTAATGCAATTTCATTATAATTATATTTTAACCTTATGCTGTTAAAATAAAATTAAGTAATTTATTGGTTCAATTAGATTATATTTAATGAGTTTACTGAAAAGCGTTGATCTAATTCAGCAGAAATAAATATTTTGTAAAAGTAAATCTTTCATGCATTGGTTTAAAATAGGGATCTTCAACCTTTTACATTAAAAGACCAAATCAGTAAATTTCGTAAATAACTTGGGCCATCATGTATTTGTATCATGACATAGATTGTTCTTTGGAATAAGGGAGACAACTCATCATTTAAACAAAGATTGTCGAATTTTGAATTTGTTTATATATTTTTTAAAAAATTGAAATAATATAGAGAAAAGTCAAGCTATTTTACTAACTCTCGTATTGTTTGTTTTATAATATTACTGCGGTTTTACAATAATTTAAGGGTTATTTAACGACTCTTTCATGATTTATGTTCGGATGATAACAGATAAAGTAAAAAAAATGAAACAAATGTCATTTAATTTCAATTATAGGGTTTTATCAACAAATATCTATTTTTCATAGGTGTGTGACATTATTATAACTGTCACTAAACAGCCGACCTAATTTTGAGTTTACAACTACTAATGCTCAACTTGTAATTTTGAGCCCCATCTAGAAGACAAAAGAACTCCTGTCTCAAGTATTTGGAGAAATTTGCCTTCGTGGAGGACTTTTTGATGAAACTAACCCACATCTGTGTTACGTGGAGAGGAAGATGACGAGAACCTTCCCCGGTTCGCCTGACAGCAAGGGGCTCTAACCCATGATACGTCTACCACTGAGGATATTTTACATCAGCACTGTGGTTGGTGTAAGTCGAATGCGGAATTCATATAGATTGCGCATCGCTGAGATTTGAGCCCTGTTCACTTCTTTGGAAGGCGAATGCTCTATCCCCTGAGACATTACAATGTGTGATATTATATTATTATATAATAACCGTTGTTGAACAGCCGACCTAATTTTATGGGCTTACGACAAATAATTTTTAACTCCGTAGCCTTTGTAATTTTGAACCCAATCCAGAAGACAAGGGAGCTCCTGGATCGAGTAGTGGAGAAATTTGCCGTCGTGGAGGACTTTTTGATGGAGCTAACTCGCATTTGCGTTACATGGAGAGGAAGACCACGAGAACCTCCCGCGGTTTTTATAAATTGCGCATGCTATTTAATCTTGTTTAAATCTTCTGCTATGTCTGATAATCAATAGTCATGAATGGAATCACGCCTTTCATATCATCAGTTATTTCGTTAAGATAAGAATATAATTAAATTTTTAATATATACAGTCACACAATTTATTATCATATAAAATGTAAAGAATCTTCAATAAGTTTTAGATTTTTTGGATGAAAATTTGAAAATTTGATTAAAAATACTTATATATATTCTTTATACATTATAAAATTATTGAAAATGAATATTAAATTCGAATAAATCTTGTTAATCCTTATACGTTAATTCGAATGTATATTAAATCTTAGTTTGTTCGATTCCTATATTTCTCATCCACAACACAGGCCTCAAATTAATCTTAAATATAATCAATAAAATTATCGTGCTGAGAAAAAAGCATATTCATAATATAATTACAGTCTTGCGAACTATCTTTTATTAACTGAATATTAAAGGAAAAAGAATCATAGAATTAAATAGAATAACACAAAAAACCTCTCCCCTGTGAAAAATTAATTGTAATTGTTTGTCATTAATTGAGAATTAAAGCATTTTATGAACGTAACACGAAATTAACAGACAGATTTGAGTAAGTTCGTAATTAGACGTAGCATCTTATTAAAATACTTTTTTCCTAGTTAGAAACTCAACTCTTTATTAGAATAATGCGGATCTTATTACTTAAGTTATAAAAAAGTAATTTGGTATAAATTATACGCAGCATTTTCGATCTTCCCTCATTTAAAACAATTCCAATTAAATTTTCCAAAGCTTTGCAAAGCTTCTTTTTTTATGCAATTAAAGCGGAATCTTTTTTATAATTGATAATTGGGATTGCTGCAAATCTTTAACAGCTTATATTATCTGGAAATAAACGTGATTAAAATGCCAAATTAGATCTGCAACAGTTAGAGTGCACTAAGACGTAGTAAAAATGATAAACTTTATTTTTTATTTTTGTAAATGTAAATTTTTGACAAGGGAATCTTTAAATGAAATTTTTGTTCTTTTTTCGGCTTTGCAATATCTATTCTACATAGCATTTCATTTCAGAATTTTTTAATAAAGATTTTCTTTAACTGAAACATCATCAATGCAATTTTGAGCCAGTTATAACAGTAAAAACATTAGATAAAAGTACAAAATATTGTGTAAACCCTTTAGAAATATTGATATTGGAGCAACTTAAAAGACGATTTTGTAATAACTTGTAAACTTTTGGTTAGATTAATGCATAATCTATCATATAAAAGCTGAACTTTGTAAGACAAGTATATTATTTCAAAAATCTAATAATTTTTCACATATTTCTTCTAAATCCCCTCTAATAGGGGTTATTCGTCATTTGTCAAAACATTTTAATCTGCGTAGTCCAAAAAATAATACAGATATTTTTTTTTAAATTTTCTTTGTTTATAAGAATATATCCATTGATCGTATGGTCATATTTAAACAAATAATTTACAGATACTTTATGTAATCATTTTCAAAACCACTAAAAGAACAACTTACCTAAAAACAAAACAACGAACTTCTGATAAATTTTCTTACCTGAAATAAAAAATACTTTGTTAAAAATCAAGCAAAAATCCAAATAAAATTCATTAAAATGAAAACAATGTACATATTTTAGTGAAATCTTCCTCTATTATCACTATCAATTTACCTTACATCCATATTAAGCTCCGAAATAGTTTTGCAATGATATTTTGAGTATTTTTCCATTTTCATATTATTAGTTGTTAATATCCGAAACATATGCATATAAGAATATAAAAACGCATTAATAAAAGTATGGTCAAAACTACCAGAATATGGTAAAATTTATCGTGTTTCTGGCTCTAAGAGGGCACCAAAAATTTCAGTAATTTTCACCGAAGCGTATTATCAATGGTTTTGGTAAAATTAGCAATAAAGTATTTAATAATATAGATGGTAAACTTAGCAAATGTATTAATTCTGTCACGACGCCTTTGAACATAGCATAAAAACTCTTTATTTAGTTAATATTAATTTCTTGCTTTGTTTTTGTTTACTACGTGTGTTATAATATTTATAAGAATTTGGGGATTTTATCATGATACCTCAGAGCATGATAATAAGTTTATGTACATTAGATAAAAGTTTCTTAATAATATTTTTTTCCAAATGTGAAACAAATATATTTCGAATGTTTAATTGTATTTTCATGATATAATCTTCAATACAACAATCTATTTTATGCTTATAATGCCATTAAGATATTTTTACTCGTGTAATTGAATTAATTATATGCATGCCAAAAACTATGTTATAAATAGTTTCTTTAATTCTTTAGTTTTTCCTTTAAACGTTTTCAAACCGTCACAAGCACTATGAAACTTCTTAGTTATTTGATGAGAAGTGTTATTTAAAAAAAGAAAGTGGACATAAAATGTCTAACTTTAAATAAAATAATAAATGGGTTTTATATTTTGGTGAGGAACTATACGCAGGAAAAGAATGTTACTATAGCATTACTCTACAGGCCCCTAGTTCTTTCCTGTCAAATCCCTTACTATTAGCAAAATTTAAATTGACAGTTTGGCAGGCTTTGCTTTTGAGTTTAGTTTGAGAATTAGAGTTTCGCCGACAAAATAACACTAATTGCATTAGTATTACTTTTAAAACTTCCAGGAAAGTTCTTTAAGCTAGCATTTAAATAAAATTAATTTGTCGTCAAATATATTACTAAATTGTGAATATTTTAGATTTTATTTAAAAATAGAGTATTCTAATAAATGCTCGGTACTTTGCTATTTTCTGTTGCTATTAAAATTAACTGCAGAGCACTAACTAACTAGACACTATTTATATTTCACAGAATTCAATGTTAGGAATGAACAACCAAAATGATTTTATTTTGTTTCTGATTTTCATTTTGTTTTTTACTGATTTTCTTTTGTTTCTGGATTGTTTTGCCAAAAAAAAAATGTAAGGAATCGTTGATAAAGAATTTTTCATTATCAAAGTGATGAAAACTTTTTTGTACTATTCATCATATACTATTCATCATCGATACTATTTAAAATTAGTATCGATTATGAATTTTTGAAATACCAAAATGCTTTAAAATTAAATATATCTTTGTTACGATTTTTAAAGAGTTTCTAAAAAATTAGTTTATTTATAAATGCAGTGTGTTTCTTAATAATCATATTTATTGAATGCTTATATAGTCCTTATCAAAATTGAAGTGAAAAATACATACATAAGAGGTCAAAAATTTATATCTAACAGAAGAAAAAACGATAAAGAAGTAATGTCTGAAGAAGCCTGGACTAAAAACATCAGTGTTTCATTGATAGCCAGACGAAACTGAAAAGAGTTGAACAGTGATGAATAGAAAAGTTTTCGATTTTTGTTTGGGCAATCAAACTAGTTTTGACGTTTTTCCTTTTGTTCCGCCTATTTCAACGATGCGTCGTCAGATTTTGTAATTTTTTTATTTTTTATTTGCTCAAATGTTTATTTGTGACCTCTATAACGTACGCACGATTGACTACATTTCTGAGAACGTTTTTTTAAAAGATATGCTATGGACAATGTTCATGGAAAAGACAGACTGTACCTTTAAATAAACCAATTTCTCGCAAACGTTTTAAGCATAATATCAAAAACGTAGGCAGTTTTAAATCTCATTGGTATTTTATTATATGACATTTTTGGAAATAGAAATAAGAAATTATTTGCTAAATTTAAGTGTTTTAGTGAAAAGTTCACATTGTACTTTATAAATTTAGAAGGTCATGTTCAAAAGTTCATATAAAGTTAATGTATAGTTCATATATAAGAGGTTAAAAAATACCTCTACAAATAAAACAATAATAAATTAAACAATAAATGAATATGATGTATGGATGACTTATTCCAAGCATTTGCTTCATTATAACACTTATTTATATATAATTTATTCTAAATTTAAAAATAAACTACATATTTAAAGATCATAATTTATACCAGAGAACACGCTTTCAATTTTTTAGATTATTATTACCAAATAATGATTCTTATTTTTAAAATTAAAGCCAGTATACTTAATAATATTTTTAGAATATTTGAAGAAATATTTCACATTAATTATGATGTTTTCGTAAAGTTTAAGTAAATTTGAAAAAGTATTATTTTCCCCTCCCTCTCTTTAAGCTTTATAAAACAATTTATGGAAATTAACTTGTGTAACTCTATCATATATACTTTAAATGATTGTAAATTTTTTTTTCATTCTGAAACTATCCTAAAATAAATGGCAGCAGTTTGTCTATACAATTAACCAGAAAGTTTAAGGTTGCAACTGGTATGGCTAAAAACCTCGAACACAAAACTTTACGAGTTTGTAACCATACGTAACTAGTTTCAAAACCAGGAAAATGAAATTTAAATGGACATTGAATTTAGATTGTGTTAGAATTTGTATTAGGTAATGGACATTGTAGTTAGGTTGTGTTAGGGTTACGTTATGTCAAGAGAACTATGGAATATGGCTTATTTAATTTTTCCTGGTGAGGCCCTCTACCGTTAGCGATAAAACATACTAGACTCTTTTGTGTGTATTAGTATCTCCGTGGTGCTGTCATCTATACATGAATAAGAGTTTCTTTATCTAAAAGTCCAGAGTCACTAATTGGGGAGTACAGGAATCTGAAAATTCCTAATTTTTTTAAAGAAGGGTAGAAATATTGTGGTGCCAACGCTGAGATTCGAACTTCTGTTCAATAGGTCGTGAAATTGATAGAACTACCCTCTCCGTAACAATATGTACCAGAAACAAAGTGGCTTGATAAGGTGGGTTTAGTAGGCATGGTTAAAATTCTGGTTGTTTAACCGCATAAGGTGAAAAAAGTCAATAAATGATTTTTTCACAGTAATTAGTTAGAATAATATCTTTTTTTATGGTTATTCGACTTTTTTCCTGAATATGGTAAAAAAAACATAATTATTATTATTAAGTGAAAACTATCGTAATTGGTTAAAATTGTAAGTAAATGATTTTTCTCACAGTTTATAGTCTGAATACTATCTATGTTATGGCTATTTGACTGTTTTTGTTGAATATGGTAAATTAACATTTAAATGAATTGCTATTTAATATTTTCCCCCAAAATTTTAACCCTGTACAGTTATATTCAATGTCGATATGGGTAAATCTATTTATAACGTGCAATCAACATCGGTATCTAACACATCTAGAGATTGCGGGTACAATCACCCGCATCACTGGAAGGAGTTTTCAACTAATGCTTGACCAATCTGTACGTGATCAGATTTACCCTAGTAATTGCATTGAACAAATTACATACAGCTAATAGGGGTAGCTTTATACAAGACTACCACTTTACATTCAATTACGGTTTCACTCTGTTATCAATCAAGTTTGCTAACTCTAACTAAAGCGATTTAATAAGGAACTTAATTTCATAAATTATCTATAAGCTAAGAATATTCCCTGTGACTTAAGGTTTGTCGGAATAGAGAATTAATCTCAGAGCAGATTTCGTTTTATTCCTGTTCATGTGTAATTCAATTTTATAGTAGTAATAATGTAGTTCAATTTTTTAACAAAATCAAACATCAAATTTTAAAAGAAAATAATCGAAAAATAAAACTAACGAAACAATTACAGTTTTTCTAAAATAAAAATATAACCTTTTATTTATGACACTACTAAGTTTATAATTTTATTCTAATTTTTAATTGCGTTATTAATTAAAAAAAATATTCTAACTGGTAATAACTGATTATTTTTTAAAATATTTAAGAAATTTAAAAAAAAATGCTTAAAATACGCGACGTAAAAATCATAGCTGTATTTTTAATTTCAATTTATACTACTTCAGAAATATTGATATCATTGTATTATAGTAGTGATTCTTGGTTATTTTTAATTATCTTCGTATTTCTTAATAAGAAATGAAGATCCTAGATATTCATAATAAGTTATTAAAATTTATGAAAATAGTAATCAAGTTAAATTTGGAGGAGTAAGATTTAAGTGCTTATAGATTACGAATAAATCTTCCAGGTTAGAAAAGCTATTATCAACACAAATAACATTTAAATAAGTCTTACTTTATTAATTTTGGGTAGTATCAACAAAATATTTCATTTTTTATAAAAAAAAGTCAAAATTTCCAGTAGATAAAAAATATTTGTCGCTGTGGTTATATATTTATCAAAGAACTTCAGTCCAGATTTAAAAAAAATTTCAAAATGTGAAACATTTTCTGTTTAGATTATACTTGTAAAATTTAATATTTACAGCTTCCGAAATCTCCAAGAATATTTTAATTTCCTTCAGCAATATTCAAACTTTACATTTTTCAAATGCGTAATTTACGAGTAAGTTTAGGGTTTATATAAAAATTCCAGAAGACCTAAAATGTTATATTGCATTTAAAATTATTTTACAATTAGTTTACATTTATTAACTTCACAGTAAATTATTATTAACTAACTATGTAAATTATTAGTAATAATTATTTATTAACTAATTAGGTTCGTAAACATAAAACTGAAATTCGCTTTATGATTATGCTTTGGAAATATAAATAAATAAAATTTATGTTTCTGACCAAAAAAAAAATTAAAATTTAGTTATATATAATATATAATGTAGAAAAACATTTAATAGGAAAATGTAAAGGTCTTCATCAGGACACATCCTTTACGATAAATGTGATATTTCTTGGACATATATATATACATAAATAAATAAATGCGAAAAGGAAATAGAGAAAAATGAAGGAAATTAAGAAAATTAATAAATTTTATTTAATATGCATAAGCTGCCAGGATATAGAACTCATAAAATAAGTTCAAGATATGGATAAACCATTTAGAAAATTACAGAATAATGAATAGAGAAGAAGTAAATTATTAAAATAAAATAACATAAAAAAGTAAAACTAAAAAAAATTAATAAAAATTCGGGAAAAAAGGATATAATCTCTTCATTCAGCTCTCACGACTATATTCGCAAAAAAGAGTGCTTTCTAATATTGTATTAATATAGCCGAAGCAAAATATATCAATACAATAGTGTGAGGAGCACTGTAAATAGAATACAGTAAGTAATAAATATCATGTAGGAAACAGAAAATAAAATGTAAAGAAAAAACAGAACAAAACACGAAACGAAATCTATAAGGCGAGAAGCGAATTCGAGTACCGGAGAAGTTTCAAGAATTATTTAAAATATTTTTGCAATAAGTTTGCCAGATTACAAAATATGAAAACAAAAGCGCAAATTGTGGTAAAAGTGTAAATAGAATGATTTTGCTTTACAGCGCATTCTTACTGTACTACTGAAAGTACCAGGGATTACCAGGAGTAGTTAGTTCGTAATAATAGTGTTCGAGAGAGCAGCAACATAAATAAAGAAGGTCCCTTAATGCCATATTTATCTTTTTAATCACGTATTACCGTTCATAATATAAAGCCAGAACATCATTAAAAATCATGCTATACAAGACTATAATCTTTATGAATTTTTTATTTTTAGCTGAATAAACAATTGAGCAATCTTGAGCATGAGTTTTGCAATAGTTAAATTTACCAATATAAGCACAAAAAAATCAAAACCTCAAAAAGTTCTTCATCAATCACTGAAAAAATAGCTAAGCTATAAAATTTGCATGTAAATACAAAATCTTAAGTAGGCAGGCTAAAAAGGAAACATTCAACTGAAACTTAAATCGTAAACAAAATAAATTGAGGCGGAAAGTAATCGAAAGTTGAAAGATATTTTTTTTCTTAAGATAAATCCTGAGTTAGTTTGTTTATTGAGGCTTTCAATAGAGATTAGCGATTTTATAAACTAGTAGTTTTCTTAATTGGAATTTCGAGGTTTCCAAATCCTTCAAATTTGCATAGAACTATCGTCTTCTCCGAAAACTTTTTCACGGAAATCATTTTTTTTTCTATCTAGGAACTAGAACCATGATAGAGAAAGTTATTTAAAATTCCATTTTCGGAAGATTGAGAGATTTTGACTTTCTATGGAAATCCAAGATGATGGAAATAAAAAAGATGGACATATGATTAGATTCTGAAACCATCATAAAATGGAATTTAATAATGCTATGTTTGATTATTTCGCTATTTATTTCCTTTGGAATATATTCAAATATATCTTTATTTACGGTATATGATTCAGGTAAGAAAGTGTTGCCATAGCTTGGGTATAAATGACGTAAAAGTATATTTTAATTATGTTTAAAATGATGAAATTCAAGATTATTGCAATAAAATAAATATGGAGACATATTAGATTTTGGAACTGTCATAAAAACAAATTTTATAATGCTATGTTTGATTATTTTTCTGTTTATTTCCCTTGAAATGTAGCCAAATATATCTTTATTTACGGTATATGATTAATGTATAAGATTGATGCCGTATTAACTTGGCTATAAGTGGCGTAGAAGTACAGAACGATGAAATCAAAGACGATGGAAATTAAACAAGAACGCTTAGATCTTAATTTTTTTTAAAAAAAAATACATTATATTAGGAATAAATCATAAAATCTAATTTAATGTCTGATTATTTGGTTATTTATTTCCTTCGGAATATATTCAAATATATCGTTACTAACGGTATACAATTTATGTAAACGAGTGATTCCCTAATAACTTGGACATAAGAGACGTGAAAGTATATAATGGCAAAATCCAAGATGATGGGAGTTAAAAGAGATAGAGCTATGCTTAGAATTTGAAAAAATTATAAAATGGAATTTAATAATGCAATGTCTGATTACTTCACTAATTATTCCCTTTAGAATTTATCTACGATTTCACGGTAATGATTCACGGTACATGATGTTTTGGACATAAGGGCAGTAAAACTTTATTTGTGTTGCATTTATAGCTTATTTATAAAATAAAAAATAGTTTTATTTTATTGCAAAATGAATGGAACTAATGTTAAAGGAAAAAGTTCTTTTTTCTATAATGACATAGTTGAGAATGATTGCTAATGTAACGACTTATAGCTCTCAAATCCTGCGCAGTAAAAGAAAAGTGCCATTGATTGGTCAAAATTTAAATTAATTTTTTTACTGAAGATAGTCTTTTGTCTTTTTCTACGGTTCTTATAGCTTTTACAAAAATTTCATCTGTGTACAAGAAACGATTCCACGTTGCTGTAAATATATATATATATATATATATATATATATATATATATATATATATATATATATATATATATATATATATATATATATATATATATATATATATATATATATATATATATATATATATATATATATATATATATATAATATATATATATATATATATACATATATATATATACATATATATATATATATATATATATATATATATATATATATATATATATATATATATATATATATATACATATATATATATATATATATATATATATATATATATATATATATATATATATATATATATATATATATATATATATATATGTATATATATATATATATATATATATATATATATATATATATATATATATATATATATATATATATATATATATATATATATATATATATATATATATATATATATATATATATATATATATATATATATATATATATATATATATATATATATATATATTTATAATTCTTCAAGTAATTCTATTTAAATGAAAAATAATAAATAAAGTACAAAACTCAATTTTTTTCTTAAAATACAAACATTGCTGAAATTGTTTCATCTATTAACTTAAATAAATAATTGCAATATACAACAGGCATTTTACTGTGAAAGTTTACTATAAGATAATTGAAGAACGTAGTGAAAGAACCGGCTAAGAGACAATTTAGTGAATTTGAGTAAATGAGTGTTAAATTTCAGACGGTCCTCTTTTTTATTTTTTTCGCTCAATTTTACTGTCTTCAGTATCTTTGTGAGAAAATGTCTCACAAAATTTTTGGTGTTCTTTTTATTTGATTCTAAATTTCTTACAAAGGAAGATTTTAAAGATTTTTTGGCGTATAATTTGCTTCTTTTCACGGAGGGTTTTAATATTTTTCAAGAAGAACTTCAAGCAGAATTCTTTTGAGTGAAACTATGCAAATTGGATGCAAAAACCACGGAAACCGCACGTGGTTAACCCAATGCCAATGAAGATCTGCTGGCCGGGAGCGAAATACATTTAACCATCTATCTTTATGATTCGTTCATATGTAGACTTAATCTGTCTCTGAGCCATACCGATTCTTATGAAAAAAGTTGCCATTAGTTTTATGAAATATATAAGTACGCTTATCAGTTTGGATTTAACACTTAATATTTGCTCACACATCTTAAAGATTATTGATGAGGCCCTTATTATTTTCAATTTAAACGTAATAATCTGAAAATAGAAAAAAATTGGTATTAAGTATTGCTGATATTATGTTAATTCATGATGTTTTAATCTTTACTATATATACTATTATATGTATCACGATATCTATTAGAAAAACTGGGAAATAGAATTTTATACATTCTACCAAATGGAATAAGTACCGGAGAAAATTGTTGATAACGGTAATTTTTGGCTATCAAGAATTTTGGGAGACTTTAACGTTTAAAACATGTTTTGCTTAATCTAATAGCGTAAAGCCACTAGGAAGAGTAACAGATAACAATAAATAAAAAAAACATGCTTAAATGATAATAAAAATTGGTACTGGTATAACATGTTAAAGAATTGTGTCCGCATATCTCCTTCAATTGTGTGCTTGATTTCGTATAATGTATAATCACTATCGT
Source organism: Parasteatoda tepidariorum (assembly GCF_982258835.1). Classification (NCBI taxonomy): domain Eukaryota; kingdom Metazoa; phylum Arthropoda; class Arachnida; order Araneae; family Theridiidae; genus Parasteatoda; species Parasteatoda tepidariorum. The sequence continues at coordinate 75,221,315 of NC_141758.1, read as the reverse complement.
ATAATCACTACCGATTAATTGAGTATTTAGTTTTATTTCACCCCGCGAGAAGAACGAGTATTCAACTGAAAAAGTTGCATAAACACAAAATAATGTTCATTTTCAGCTTAGATTAAAAAATTTAATTTTTAATAGGGCATTGTGTCAGAAACAAAAACTAATGCGAATCAAAACCAAAAAATATATATATGTTGAAGCTATTCAAGGATTTATTTTCTTGTCTTTCTCAATTATTGATTAGTAAAAAAAAATATAAATTCCTCTTGTGGCTGGGTGGCGCAGTTAGTTTGTCGTCGGCCTTCTGAGCCCAAGTCTGCGGGTTTGATCCCCGGCCCAGGCACCGGATTTTCGGGATGCAGAAAATCCTCATCGGCCATGTCGTATGATTATGCGGCATGTAAAAAATCCCTGGAGTACCCTATTGGCTCTTGGCATTTCCGGCAAAATTAAAATTCCTAGTGCACTTAAGCATCCAAATAAGAGTCTCGGTGCTGCCATCTAGTGTGGCAGAAACTAGATGTCCAAATTAACATGGCCAACGGTATCTCACCCATTGTGGTGGTCCTGAAAGAGTGGATACCACTTCTGGAGAACGCACTCCACCGGTTCCACCAAGCTCAGGTAATTCAAAATATAGGGCGCTTCTGGGAAGCAAGGTCACTGAATTCATTCAGCTCATACTCTATACAGCAATCCCAAAACAGTTGGGATTGTTAAAAAAAGGCGATTGCGTTTGTGTGATAGTTGAATCGCCTCCGACGTGATCCATTCAGGCATTTTCGTGATACAATATTTTATGACTTCCGCGTAAGTCGTCCTGCAGTGATCAGAGGATATAAATTAAGTTTTTTGTGAAACAATTTCGCAGTGGAAACTGTTTTCGTGAAAAAGATGGTCTTTGGAGATGATTGCTTGTTAGAATGGCAAATTTAGCGATGACACAAATTATGAGGAGGTATACATCGTTCACCAGAAGTTGGCACTTAGCTCCGCCCTCATCACGTGGTATCCGACTATACTATTTCGCCATTTTTGGGAGAAGGATATGAACAATCCTGAACAAGGCTGCCATTTGGCGATCGTGTGATAAAAATATTTATTTCGTAAACAACTTTATGTGCATTTTTTTAACATTAAATATATATTAAATTTGATGATATTCCTATCTTTAGAGGGAATAGTTTGTCCTTTTTGAGTCATTTTGCTGGGAAAACTATTTTATTTGAAATTGAAATGACAATATGTTGCTGTTAAAAATTATCACAAAGTTATAAATCAAATTTATACAATCCATTATCTGAATCATGTAATCCCCGAAAAATCTCTTTTCTTTAACATTAAAATTTACTTTTCGTACTAAAAAGAAATTTTTGATTTTAGTTTCATTGATTTTTTTTAAATAATGTGCTTTTAATTCCGCAACTATAAAATACAATTTTAAAATTTTATTAACAGTTATTTAACATTGAGTTTCAGAAGTACGCAAATGCGAATTACAAAATCACTTTAAATTCGCACATGACTTATCTTCAACACATTTTAAACTTAAAGCTAAGATGTCGTTCCTACCTTTAAGATTGAACAATCTAAAGTAATTTTATCACACGAAGGGGAAGAAAATAAGGCTAAGGTTCCTGAAAGTGACGGATAAATATTCCTAAATTTGATTAATGATGGCACTTTAATCAACCTAAAGTTTACGCTTAACAAATAATCTACGGTTACAAATAAATTAAGCTTGCTTTAGATAGCGTCAGTCATAAGATTTTTGTTCTTGGAGGAAAAATATTTTAAATTTCATTTGACAAGACATAAATGCTTGTTAGAGAAGATAAGTTCGTAATAACTTATGCGTTTAACAAAAAAATTATGATAAAATTAAAGAAATTTGAAAACTTTTATGGTGCTTTTCTTTTCTTTAGAAACCTTTCAGATTTTGTGTTCAAAAAATGCTTTTTTTTCTCAAAAATATTTCCTTAAATTAATGTTTAGTACAGAAATATTTTAGTATAAGAATATTTTAGTATAGAAATATTTTTGTATAAAAATATTTTAGTATAAAAATATTTTAGTATAAAATATTTTAGTATAAAAATATTTTAGTGTTACATTCTATTATTTACTAACAATCCATCTATTTCCCATCTAAACTGCTGTTTGTAGAAAATGCAACACCATGAAAGAATCATCAGAATCAAATAAAATTTAATGCAGAAACGACTTGTACTGATACAAATAAATGATGAAATTTTCAAAACAAAAGAAACAAATTAAGCGTCCGAAATCAGTATTTGGTGCAGCCACCACGCGCTGCAATAAGTGCTGCTATACGACGTGGCATGGAGTCAAACAGATGTTGAATATCTGCTTGAGGAAGAGAATTCCATATCGCTTGTATGCGCAACCAAAGTTCGTCTTTGGAAACTGCAGGACGCGGATCACGAGTGAGACGCCGACCAACCATATCCCACACGTGCTCAATAGGCGACATATCCGGCGAATAAGCAGGCCAAGGAAGAAGTTGCATGCGTTGTGCTGAACAGAAGTCTCTAACAGTCCGCGCAACATGTGGGCGTGCATTATCCTGCTGAAAGATAGCTCCAGGGATGCCTTGAAGGAAAGGAACGACTTCGGGCTGTAGCACTTCACGGACGTATCTGTTGCTATTGAGATTACCCTCAATTCGTATCAAATTGGATCGTCCATGATACGAAATCGCACCCCAGACCATAACTCCGGGTGTTCGACCACTATGTCGTTCAATAATACACTCAGGAAGGCAGCGTTGACCGGCATAACGTCTAACACTAACACGGCCATCATGGGTCCACAAATTGAAGCGTGATTCATCTGAAAAGACAACTTGGTGCCAATCAGCTCGCCAGTCTCTGTGCTCAAGAGCCCACTGCCGACGCAGCCGTCGATGATCCGCCGTGAGGGGAATCCTGTATAATGGCACCCTTGCACGCAATCCACGGCGCAGCAGACGACGACGAATTGACGAAGCCGACAATTGTACACCTGTAGCAGTAGACCAATGTGCTGCCAGCTGCCTGGAGGAAGCTGTGCGATCATTCACCGCCATGCGGAGCAGGTGTCGATCATCGCGCTCTGACGTCACCTTCTGTCGTCCAGTGCCTGTTTTTCGAGTTGTTCGGTGTTCGTCGGTCCACTGCTTCCAAACTCGCATCACTGTGGAACAGTTCCGCTGCATACGAGCTGCTATTGCGCGATAGGAAAATCCTCCTTCTCGAAGGCCGATTATCCTCCCTCGTTCAAACTCCGTAAGTTGCTTGAATTTCTTATTCTTCCGTCGTGGAGGCATACTCAGGTCTCACTAAACGTTTGCCACTAACAAATAATCATAGACTATTTTCAACGTCCCGCTACAGCACTTTATTTATACGCTTTCAGCATCAATTCAGAGGGCGCTGCGCGCGCCACGCACGCGCGATGGCTCTGAAACTTTATTAATTTGCATAATATCCTATAATTGACATTTGCTGCGAATTTCATTTGATTCTGATGATTCCTTCATGGTGTTGCATTTTCTACAAACAGCAGTTTATTATATACTAATGTTCACCAACCTCCAAAAAATATTAAGTACTCTCACATAATTCGCTGCAAATGTTTCTAAAATGTTCTTTTCTTGTAAAAATTTCTGGCAAAAAAATCAAGCATAATTCTAGCAATAAAACTCAAATATTCGGTGGTGTGCAAACCATTTTCATGGTTATAGGTTTACTGGAAATTCTGGTTTTCAAAATTATAGTTTTTATTACCACACATTTAACAAAAAATATAAAATCGAAAATTAAATTTAATTGAATTATTGGTTTTCATGTCATGCTTAGTATCATGTTAAAATTCCTACATTTACCATATTTTAACACAGATTATAAAATAATATTTTGTTGTTAATTTTTCCGAAATCACCACCAAGGACCGGAGGATTACCAATTACAGTGATTCTTCTTGTTCTCATACAGCTATAAACACAGTAAATTTTACCATATTCTGGGAATTCTGACCACACTTCTTTTCTCAGTGTGGTATTTAGCGAAATAAATATTTACATAAACAAACTTTTTTACAGAAATAAATGCTCGATAAATTCATAATCATTAATTCTAATTTTAAAATAAAAAGAAAATTACTGAGTTAATTTCCTTCCAAATATTTTCAACTAGTTAGCAACACTTTGCAGTAAATGTTAAAAACACAATTAAATTACCACTAGACATAATGAGACGTAATAAAAAAAATCTATGACTTACACCAATCAATTGCAACAGGCGAATCGAGTGTTGGAATCAGCATGATAATATTTGTAATTAAAATTAGCTCTCATGTTTTAAAATCGATGTCCTTTTTATATAAGTAAGACTATTTATGCTCCTTCCCGTGGAAAAGTCACAAAGTACTATATTTAGTAAACTTGTAACGAATGTTTTCTTTTCTTTGGACTTGATTTCTAAGTATTTTTAAAATATGAGCAGTGCCGACCGGACTGTGTAGGGGTCAGGGTACTGGTCTTGCATCAGAAAGGTTCTGGGTTCGAATCCCGGGCAAGGCATGGATGTTCTTTCATTCTATGTACTATCTGTCCTTACTGTGGGAGCAACGTTGGCCCACCTAATATGGTGCTCCTAAAGGAGTGGTTGACGCCCGGTGGCAGAACCGTAGCGCTTCGCGCCGCCGTGCCAAAGGTCCCTGGTTCGATCCTCGATCCGGGCAAGGTTGACTCAGACTTTCATCCCTTCAGTGGATCGATAAATGAGTACCAAGCCTACTTGGAACTAAACACTGGTGGTTCCGCGTTCGGCTGACCACCTGACCGGAACATCTGCTCCTGCACCCCAGAGCCCAAGGTCAAGAAAACTGAGATGGCCACAGTAGGCCTTGGCCCTCTCTGGGCTGTCGTACCACTGAGTTTAGTTTAAGACGGAGTGGTTAACAAATGTGCCCCTTAGATGCTTGTATAACCTCGGCATTGGAAAAAAAATGATATAAGCTGTTTCTAAAATTAGATTAAATGATGCAAGATATATGCGAAATAATACTATAATAATAATGTTACTACTGCTTGAAAGCATTATAAAGGTAGTGGATTACTTTTCCCCTCTTTTTAATAGTGTAGATATTTGGGCTATTAATATTATTCATTACACTGTTAAAATTTTCATTCTAAAATTACGGTAAAATAAATGCAAACGGTTTGTCCGTCCAGTTATCCTTAAAGCTTACATTTACGGTTTTGAAACCATTCACAACTTGTATGGTTAATACAAAGCTAAATTTTTCTCTTCCAATTATTTACAACTTCCATGGTTTAAAAACCGTAAAAAAAAATTTAATTGGTTATAGGAAGTAGACATTTCGTTAGGTAATAGGAAATGGAGTTAAGTTGTGGTTGAGTTGCGCTTTATCAGATGAACCATTGAATGTAGTTTAATAAGTTTTTTCTGGTTGTTTCACCTGTCACGATAAACATGAGATGAGAAATACTTGACTTAAGAGATGGGGAATACAAGTCTTTTTTGTGTTAAGCAGCTTTATAACGTGTTATGCGTGAATGAAAGTATTGTATTCTAGTATTCAGGGTCACGAATTGGAGAGTGCACATCTTTAAATAGTCAGGGCTCTGTAGAATCGAACCCCGTTTTGTTGGTCATGAGATTCACAGATTAACTGGATACAAAATTAATATAATAACTGAAAAAGTTATCAACAAAAAACATGCTATAAAAGACTGTATAAATAATTGCAAAATAACGCTTATTTTTAGACCATAATCTGCTTAATTTTTCTGTTTCATTTGAATTTTTGTTTTCTTTAATTAAACAAAAAAAATATTATAATTATTTAAATTTTTTTCCTGTTTATTAAAAAATCTGTAAATTTTTTTCTCGTTCAGATACTCTGTATACATATTTTTACAATGATATATTATTACAGTTAAAAAAAAAATATTATTTGCATTGATTAATGAGATAATTTGAATAAAATAATTGATGTATTTACCGTAGAGCTCGTAATTTTTGGAAATTTGTAATTATTATTTTTATAATTTTATTGCTTAGAAAATAAACTATTCAATGTAACTTACGCAATTGATATTAAAATTTTTCTTCTTTGTTAATTACTTTTGTAATAGTTAGCAAGAATTGTGCATGCAACAAATATTGCATGCAAAAAGTATGTTTAAATAGTCATAAAATTTTACTTTTAAATTTCTGTGTAAATAAAATATGCAATCCGTTTCATGATTTGATGTTAGGTCAAAAGATGGCGCCAGGATTTGTGTCAGATTTTATTACTTCTTTGCTTTCCAGGGAAACAAAACTTAAGCAATGTGCACTTAAGTTTGTCAGCATTGTCCAATTAAATTTATTGACAATAAATTATCAATACAAGTTTAAGTGTAAATTGTTTGATGCATGCAATTATTTATTATTATTTTTTTTATGTTCAGCGTGATTAAATTAAATTTAAATATTACAGAAATTTCCACTTTTTTGCATTTATTTACTTTTCATCATAAATGTAGAATGATTGCAGAAATTTCCAATTATCATTCGTATTTCTTAGATTTTAGAAAAGTCACGCATTAATCTTTTCCTAACTGCATGTTCCCGAAATTGATAAAAAAAATCTACGAAACGAGCATTATTTAAACGGATCGCACATCTGTACCCAAAACTTTAAAAAAAATCGGTTGAAATTGCATTATTTATGCACCAAAAAATACAAATATAGAGTAAAGTATACTGATATAGAATCTAATGACCAATATCAAGAAAAAAGAATATATCGTTGATGTACTGAAATTAATTAGTTATTCCGATTTCTACTTTCGTTTAGTTAAGTTAAAAAGTATAAACACTAACTTCTGAAACCATTGGTAAAATACCGTTGGTCTACAGTTGATAAAAAATAATTAATTATTACGAATTAATTTATTCTTAGCTTAAGTAAAAAGGTATGAAAATAATACTAGAAACAAGCGTATTAGAAATAAAAAAACTAAATAAAAAGTTTGATTGATACAACTGAACTTATTCTTACTTTTAAAAACCATATTGAATTTTATTTTTTGAAAGAAAATTTCAATTATATTTTATTATATTAATTGCATTATATAAAGAAATATAACAAATCTAAGCTATTTTAATAAGCATAACTTAAACATCACCACTCATTAAATTGTACTACGAATCAGTTTCGATGGCACGAAGAGCAGCATCTTTTTCTAGCGCAGAATTTAAAAAAAGTGATGGGAAAACATTTACAAAAGAAAAAAAAATGAAACCGAAACGTGTTCATTAATGCAAATAAATAATAAATTAAACTGAGAATTATTAATGACACTAGTTTTCCTTTTTTTTCTTTGAAATTATTATTTTATTTAAATATTTCTTTGTTTCTTTAAATTTTAACTAGTTATGTTTCGATATTTAACATATTTCTTAACTTTTACTATTTTTCGGGTAAAGAAAAAAAATACATTTTTAAAACCAAAATTATATTTCCAAAATTTCAAAATGTTTTAATCAATTAAATTACTGCACTTTTAAAAGCAGCTTATAAATTCTAACAGACAAATTTAATCAAGTATTTATCAGTGATAAAAAAGCTATCAATTTTAGTTTAATACTTTTTTCAAAGTAGCGATTTTTTAGTTATAGCAAAAGTAAAATTAGCAATAAGTTAAAGTGTTAAGGACTAAAAAAGTAAATTAATTGCTTCCCTTCTAGGACTTGTCCATAGAAGGGATTGTCTATTGTTGTTTTACATTTAAATTTAAAAATAGTTTTTATATTTATAAATACATTTCTTGTATTGACTCATTTAGTGTTCCAAATAAATGACCACACTTTAAGGTCATGAATATAAAGAATAGTTTAGTATTTCATTGTCTAATTTACATTAAAAATTCTAAGAGATTAGAGTTTCTTACAAACCTGAATATAGATGGCGATATTAGTCATTTCAAAACACACCTTCCTTTAACTGTTTCGTTAAAATATTTATATTTGGGGATGAATTTCTTATTAAAAGTAAAATAATAATATCATAGCTTTAGTTTGATTCATAACTGTTAGACTCAAAAAAATAGTGACAAAAAAACCCATTCTTATTTTAAATTACACTCATAAAAATTACTTTTTACTCCCTAAAGTTCTCTTTATTTTTTTTTTTATTTATTTATTTATTTTTTGCTTTTTCGAGAGTCTCTTTGTTAGTGTAATAACAACTTCGTAATAATCGTAAATTAAATGTCTGTAAATATTTTCCATTTAAATGAAGCGTGCATGAGCATCTAGTGAACAGGAATCTCATTTAATTATTACTAAACATTTCTAAAAATGCTTAAACTATTTATATTCATATATTATAAATGATACTTGCTCAAATATGAAATACATGCCACTTATTAAAAAAATATTTGTTGATAAATATTTCTTTTTGATTAAACTTATAAAATTATATTAAAAAGTGCAACACATCATTCGTGTCTCAAATATTGACAGAAAGTCTTTATGTCTTATTTAATGAAAAAAATTAGGAAAATATCAACGCAAGGACCAATTTATCTTTAGTTGTGATTAAGAAAAAAAGATCGCTGAATGCATTTTTTCTTAAGAAAATGTGTTTTAACCGACTCAAGCCAAAGCAAAAAATTTCGTAATGGTTATTTCAACCAAGCAACTCTTAGTTAATTTTTTAATAATCATATGATGCTTAATGCCAAATTCCTGAAAATATTGACTTGAGACAAAAAAAATGAACAAATACTGGTAGGAAAAAATGTTGTCAAAATTACCATACTATATTGCAATTATATTCTTGAAAAATATCTGGTTAATATTACTAACACATACGATATTTCAACTAATCATTTGGTATTTATTTTCGTTAATAAGGCAACTTACGAAAATGTTTATTTTTCAAAATTATAGTTCTTACTGCCACACAATAAATAAAAAATGCTAAACTGAAAAGTAAATTCAATCGAATAAATGATTTTTATACAAATTATTAAATTTCACCACATATTAACAAAAATTTATCACTTATTATAAATCCACATTTTATTGCTAATTTTAGCAGAAACTTCACCAAATTGCTTCGGTAAAAATGAGCCAGCGTTTTGTCGTTCCCACAAAGTCAGAAACACAATAAATTTTACCATATTCTATAGTAGTTTTGATCATACTTTTTTTCTCAGTGTGTAATCTAATAAAAAAATTAACTTTAATAAAAAATAAACACAAATTGCTGATATAATTGGTATGATATGTTTAAAAACTTTTTTTTATAGAGAACAAATGCCAACACTAAACAGCAACCAGAAAATAGCTTTGCATTTCAGACAATGTCGTGTTTTTGTAAATACAATAGTTTTAAGGTCCCATAATACCTTAAAGAAGTTTAGCGAATTCAAGATGTTCCTGTTGCTCTCACACTAGCTTACTCACAGTACCCTCATAGCTAGTAAAATGAGATATCAGAAGGTGACAAGCGTGATTGTAAACTTTTTACTTTTCGAAGTTTGCTGTAATCTTCGTATAACAGTCTAATCTTCAATTCCATCAAAATAAAATCAAAGATACTTTGAGTATTGAAAAGCCCACGCACTGTAAAAACATGTTCAAAATTACCAGTGTATAGTAAAAATTATCGCATTTCTCGCTCAATGGGAGCACCCAAAATTTCAGTGATTTTTATCAAAGTACTTGTACATGATAAAATATAAATTAGACTAGTCAGCAATAAAATATGGTTTCATGATATGTGATAAAATTTGGTAAATGTGTTAACATTTGGTAATTTTGACACGATACCTTTATGACAGCTGAAAAAATATGTTTTATCTTTTTAAAATAGTTAACTTTTGCTAACTTTTTGTTTTTAACTATTACCATTGACATATTTCTATACTATTACATTTATAAAATGATATATATAATTAAAAGGACAATCAAAATAATATGTATTCAGTTTTTCCATTTAGTGATTATGTGCTATTTTATAATGAAATTAAATCAAGAAACAAACCATGATTTCCATTTTTTAGAAACGCGAATTGCTTTTTTATTGCATTTAATTGATTTTAATACTAAATATGTGAATCATTCTTAAATTATGTGATAAACTTATAACTCGACATTTAATTATTTTATACATCACTTATTCATTATAATGTACTCGTGAACTTGAATATTTTTCATACATGTTTTTGATTTCATTTTTTCACAAAAATTCAAAATACATTTAAAAATTTACAAACGAATAGCAATGTGTTTTATTTTAGAGAATTTTTAATCTTCGTTTTTACTCAAACTTTAGGCAATTCAGTTAAAATTTTACGAAAATATAACCTTTTTTTTAATTAATAAATTTCTACCGAAATATTAGAAATTTGGAATATCGCTTAGAAGTGATTGTTTAATAAAAACCACATGAATTATTTTGAAATCTGTCCAACAATACTTAGTGCTGCCCTCTTGGTTCTAAAACAAAAGACAAATTCTACAAAGATGCTAAAAAAGATATAATATTACACAGAAAAGGATGATAACTGGAAATGTATTTACTTATCTAGAGAAATACAAATTTTTAATGAATGATTAACTATTGATAAGAAATTGGATTCGGAGTCAACCGAACAGAGATTTTATGCATTAAATATTAATACATTATTTTTAAAACAAAGTATACGTATCTTGAAAAAAAATCTATTTAATTCTAAAATTTAATACGCAATTAAAATATTTCATACTTATCCAAATTGTTTGGCACTAAAATCTAATTTTATTAAGACAGAAGAGTAAAGAAGGAAAATAATCAAAATTATTGATTCTTCATGAATTATTTAAAACTTCTCTTACACCGTAGTGAGATTTTCTATGTATATCTGACAAAGAAAGACGTTAAAATAAATAAAAAATAAAGATTCATAGATTATGTTTTATTACAAAGATGATTTAATTAGAACAGATTCTTCTATTATAATTAATTTATCGTAATAACAAGAGTTTAAATTTAAGGATGTGCAATAAAAATTCAGTAAAATAATTAATAAATTCATTTATTTAGAAATGTTTATGCAGAAAGAAAATTGGCTTTTTGTTAAAAATTGGAAAGGGACAAAATTTTCATTCTTATAAAAACACTTATTACCAGAGATGGTTATGAATATTATTTTGGAAATTAATTATTTTAAGATCCAAAAATAGGTGCTTACTCAGAGAGTTAAGGCAAAATAATATTTATGAAAAACAAACAAACTAAATGATATAAAAATACCATTTTTAGAGAGTGTCAACCACAACATACCATGAATTCAAAATTATTTCTATTGAAGATATTAAAAATATTTTTACGTTTATAAGAAATCTTATCTATATTAAAATAAATCATAGTGTTTCAGTGTTATGTTGATATTTAAGAAAACCGGAAAGGGGAAAAAATTAATTTTTCTTGTTAGGGTTTAATGCTTTAAACTTTTTTATCTATACTTTTTCTTGTATTTTAACCATCAAATAAACAGAAGTAAAAGCTTAAACCCGTATATGTATTAAATAACATAATGGAGACAAAAATGTGTGTGTTTGTGTAATAAGGAGCGTTTTTTGTACGTTTCCTATGTTTTTCTTAGCGTGCACGTTTTTACAGATTTTTTCTACGAAAAATGAATATTAATATTAGAAAATATAATAATATTATAATCATGATAATAATATTAGAAAAAAAAAATTCAACAAAAAAAATGCAGAAAAAGTTTTTTTGAAAGAGGAATTTTTTTTTGCAAAAAAAGGCATTGAGTTGGTCAGATATATACTTTGCAAAGTAAAATTCTAAAAAGCAATTCAAATCAATAGGTATTATAAGAAAGTTAAAGTTTTAAAATAACTCAAACTGGAGTAATATATAACACAATATACACCGAAGAGCCATTACATTATGACCACCCTGTTAATAACATGTAGGACCACCACCTTTAGCCCTCAAAACTGCTAGCACCCGTCGTGGCATTGATTCCACAAGGTGCTGATAGGTAGTCTGAGGTATCTGGTACCAAGCGCTCACCAACTGCAATTCCCTCACATTGCGAGGGGGTAGCGTGGCAGCACGAATTAGGTTTTCCAAGTAGAACCACCAATGCTCTATTGGAATAAGGTCAGGTGAATTTGGGGGCCAAGACATGACTTGAAAGTCAATGGAATGTTCCTCGAACCAATCAATGACGATTCGACCCTTATTACATGGTGCATTATCCTGTTGTAAACACCATCCCCCGCAGGAAAAACTGTTGCCATGAATGGGTGAACCTGGTCTGCAACTATGTTCAAGTAGCTTACAGACGTCAGGGATTGTTCAATGAGGATTATGGCTCCTAATGTGCCCCATAGAAACATTGTTCCTGGGCGAAAAAACCATGAAAACCTGGGCGAGCCCATTGTTATAGATGGAGGATGGTCATAATGTAATGGCTCTTCGGTGCATAATAGTACGCCGGTCTTGATATTGTTCAGGACTTTTGTGATTTCTCTCTCCTTGCCTGTCGTTATGGAAAGAAAATGGATCCCAAAATAGAGAATCTGAATTACATTTTCAGAAATTAATTAAATTTTTCAAATGAGATAAGGAAAAAAAAATGCTGCAACTTTTATGAAGAGTTAAATATAATTGTGTTTTCGTTTATAGTACCTCAATTTTAAGAAATACTGTATGGTTTACCTTAGCTTAGCCTCAGATTCAGTTTGATGCAAATTTCATCAATTTTCGGGTTCAACACACTGTCAAAAATTCCAGATCAAATTACGGTAAAGTTTTACGGTAAAAAAATCTGATGTATAGTAATTTTTTCAGGGATTTTTACTGTAAAATCACGAAATAAATGAATGACTTTAATTTAAAAAGATAACTATAAAGTTTATAAGTACAATATTGTGCGTTATAATATTATACGATACTTTAAAATATTTTTACGTTAGACGTTATACTATTTTAAGGTAAGACTTTTGCTCTACACTAGAATGTATTCTACGGGTGCTGCACTCAGTGTGCCAGTTCTTAATACTGTAATTTGATCCGCAATTGTTTGCAGGGTCATGCTCGGAAATTTCACCCAGTATATATATATTTCTCCTGTATATATAATGTAAATCATTTTAATATTAATGTTTGTTTCGGTACACCTGTGCATTTAAATAACTAATAACTAATTTAAATAAGTAATTTTATTAAAATGTAATTGCTAAATATTTTGTCATGAAAATCATTAAGGATTTTAATAAAAGATCTCCTCACAATTAATGCTATTTCTAAATAATTATCCCTTTATTGCATTTTTTGAAGGTTCATGTTTCTCAACAAGTTCTATAATTCAAGACATAAGTTCTGTTTTTAATAGGATACATTACTTAATGCAATGTTATATTTTACATTCTTATTTACATTTAGAATAATTGTTTCTTACGTTGTTATTTATTTCTCTCTCAAAAAAATAACCATCTCTTAAACGCCTACGTTGCGAAAACAGTAAAATTGGTTAAGTTTATCTTATTAATTTGATAAATTCTCAAAACTATCGATTGAATGTTCAACTAAAATATCTGTAGTTGGATTTTTAATGAGGAGCATATTTGTTAAAGACCTTAAAATATGTTACGTTGAACATTACATCCGTTTAAGTTTAGTTTAACCACTATCATTAGTTTATCCCTAGTTTTGGGTAGTCAAGTTTACCTTTTCCCTCTCGATCTCGTTAAAATCACTGAGTGAGCTCGTTTCCTATTTCTTATGTCCATAATATTTCCGGGCAATAGACTTCAAAAGGAATGCATCAACAATGTTTAAATATGTCCATCTCTTTATGTCTCAGGATTTTTTTTTAAATTTATTATCAGACTTCAAATTTATCATGCAAAAAATATTTTTAATATTTATTAATATTGTGCGTAAATTTAATAAAATTATACTTTAATGTTTGAAACAAATATTTTTTAATTTTCCTTGCTTAATGGAAAACCATCATTCAATCCTAATAATCCTAAATGTTAACTTCACCTAGGAAAACAATTTTCTTAAAAAAATTTCAAGCAAAAACATTTATTAAAAATCAAAAATGAATACATGTATTTTACATACATCTTCTTTTACAAATTTTTCTGATTAAAAAAAATGGTTCTTTTAATACCGTCCGTTTTCTTGAAAATAATAAGATTGTTAAGGAGTCAACTACGACAATAGATTTTAACTTTGCACCATACTAAACCTGCAGCAAATTTGTTCTCCTTAATAATACAAAATATTCAAAATATCTAACAATGTTGATTAACCTCTGGTAGTTAGTTAGTGCAATTACTTTCCAAACTCCAAGTTTTATATCTAAGAGAGAAATCACGTTTTCCTGAAGAAATGTATGGTTCTTTATATTAAGGCATAACTTTGGACTATTGCTTTTAATGAACAGAAAGGTGAAAAAAAAGAAAAATAATTTTTCTCATGCGTAAAAAAACCCTTTAGGCAAGAGGTTTTGTTCAACTGTATTTTGAAAAACAAATCATAACACGTAAATTATTAAAAAAAAGTATACTTGGAAAAGGGATTTTATGTGGGAGCGAAACTTTAAGACTCAAACAAACCTAGTGAAAATAAAAGAAGTGTACTTATTAGTTTAATAATATTTAAAGCCTCTCTCTAACAAGAGGTTTAGTCTTTGCGTGAGAGGAAATCCAGCTAATTTACTATTTTTCTTATTAAAAAAGGAAGAAGAAAAAACTGAAAAAAAATAAACATTCGTTTTTTTGTACAGGACATATTTTTCTTAAGTCATGTCTAGACTTAACTGGTATAAATGCTTTAAATAATTACTATACAAAAACTTCGCAGAAGAAAATTACGAGCCTTATTTATATTGCTTTGCAAAAGCTTCTCTAACCAAAATTTCTTTAGAAAAGTTTTTCAGGATTCTTGTTCTTAGTTCTAAACAATATTATTAGCCTTTTGTGTGTGAATAAATGAATTAAGTGCATTGAAGATTCTTTGAACTAAAAAAACTCCATATAATGCTATACTTATAAATAAGCATCAAAGATAGAATGAATTTTATCTTTTTCTGACAAATTATTATTTTAGATATCACGCAAGGATAAGATAAGGTACTAAAGAGTTGAATCTATATTTGTACTGTTATTAATGTTTATATTTGTTGTAATCTATATTTGTATTGCATATAATGTAATATTTATACATTAATCTATATTTGTCGTCAAATTAGCAAAAATATTTGAAAAAAAATATAAAGTGTGATACTTTGGTAAAAAGCTCATATGGTGTTTAGCAATTGAAAACAAATGTTCCCCCTTACTGAAAGGGGATATAAGAATATCCCTTTTGTTTCTCCCTAAAACTCTTAGTTTTGGGAACTTTACACATGCAGACTTTATACATATTTTGCTTTTATTTTTAAGAAATTAAATGTTAGAATATAATTCAAATGGAACATATTAATGAAAACAATTAGGTAATATTTCCTGAAGATGACATTACTCTAGCTAATCCCCTAAGCCCATAAGTTTCAGGTGTCTTCCAAATAATATTTTTCTCGCATTTTTGTTTTTCAATTATAAACAATTTTCAAGCAACTGAATGTCGAAATGTAAAATATCTCGATCCTAATGTTAAAAAAGTACATATAATATTTTTTGAGTCTTACCTTACTCCCTTTCCTCCTCTTATAAAAATTTCAAATGCCTTAAAAATAAAATCCGTGCACACATTTTTTTACTTATCAGTAATTTTAAGTTGTTGTCATTTGAACTATATGGATCCTAGTAATAAATAAAAAGTATTTCATATTTCCTTAAGCACTCATTCAAAGTGGTTCAGTGCTTTCCTTAAGCACTGAACCACTCTTTCAAAGTGATCATAATTTCTATGCAGTTTCAAAATAAAATTTACAAGCAGATTTTCTGTTGATTTTTAACGAATTAAACGTTGGAATTTAATTGGAATTTATTCCAGTAGTAGAAAAATTTATTTATTTCCATTCCAAAGAATGGAATCCCTCCCTAAACGGTAAATTTTTACGTTCTTTCCAAAAAAAGTTTTTATGCATATTTTTATTTTAAACTTTAGCAATTCTATGTAAGAACATAATTTTAATGGAATCTAGCAATGAAAAAAATGTTTCTCTTCTCTAAGGATAATATTCCCCCACCCTTTACATTTTTAAGTACTTATCAAAAAAAAAATTTTATTCATGTTTAAATTTTTACGCCAAATATGAATATAAAAGTATTTTTAAAAGTAATGGTATAACATTTTTTTCCACTTTTGAGCAATTAAATGCAGGGATTAAACTTATATGATCTCCTGTAGTAAAAAAACCCTAATAGTTACTCTGCTCTGTGGATGAAATTTCTTTTTCTCCTTCAAATGCTATAAATTTAATGTATGCACTTCGAAATAAAGCTTTTACAGATATTCTTATTTTAACTTTTAAGCAATTAAGTGCTAGAATATAAGTTATACAGATTCTAGTAATGTAGAAAAAGTCAGTTGCCATTCTTTGTGGACGATATCCCCCCCCCCACCCCACCTGTAATCTTACACATTAGGTACTTTTTGAACAAAAAAAAAAAAAAAAAACTACACCAATTTGTTTTTTTTTTCTACAGTTAAACAATGGAACATAATTTAAACATATATCATTATTAAGAAGCTATGAAACTTTAAATTTAGCAAATTTGCGAGTTTAAATTTTTCCAAACTTCCTTTTTTGATTTTTTTAAAAATTATATTTAAGTAATGTTGATAATTTTTCAGATATAGACAATACTTTTTCCAATACAATTCATGCATTAACCACATGTTATTACATGACATAACAATAACCACACGGTGAGAAATTCTAGTTTAAATTACCGCAAAAAGTACCGGCACTCAAGGAGTCAGTACATTTTAAGATGAAATTCATTTTTGCCGTAAAGTTTATGGAACAAAAAAGTCTGATATACTGTTATTTTTACAATTCTACTTGCTGTAAAATTTCCGAATCAGTGTAATTAAATGAATATTATTATAAACATTACGGTAAAAATGAACTTTACGGATGCTGCACTCAGGGTGTCACTATTTTTCACCGTAATTTGATTAAGTTTCTTTACAGTGAATATAACTTGTTAACGAGAGGTTCATTGATTAAAAATATGGAATTTTTAGAGAAAAATGAATATAATTTTCATAGTTATTTTAAAAAAAAGCTCGTAAAATGCTGAATTTTATAACTCAAAACAAATTGAATTTTATAATTCAAAAAAATAAATATTTGTTCCAATATTTACTTTAAGTTTTTCGGCTATAGCCTTTAAAGTGCAAATAATGAAATTTTGATTAAGAAAAATCCTAGATAAAATCAACATTTTACAGATAACATTGCTCCACGTATGCGTGGTAAAAGATGAAAATTGAAAATTCCTTAACTTAATATTTACCTCAATGATCAATATCGACAAAATAAATTTCATGAATGGTATTCTAAACTAAAAAATGACAATCTTTACAAATATATACAGAGCGATTGGCGATAAACATTTCGGATATATTCCTTGTACGAAAAAATTCATTCACTTGCTTTGTTCTTTTTTGTTTTTTTATTCAGATTGTATAGACATTCACTGGCGATTAGATGTGAGAAATATTGAATATTTATAAGTAGTAATTTATCTATAACTATAAACCATTTTACGTTTTCTTTTTTTGCTAAGACCAATTATCCTCACTTCAGGACTATTTTACTCTTCTTCATTTCTAAAACGAATTCATAAGAACATGCTAATATAAAGAGCAAAATTACTCAGCTTAAAATATTTTTGAATATAATGTATTATAAAAATATTATATAAAATTTCAACAACGTTTTATTCCTTGAATTAACTCTTGTGCAGTTGCAATCGATAAAAATTGTTGTTTAAATCTCCTTAGATTTTTTTACTATGATTTGCTTAACATTTCGTAATAATTTACAACACAAATATCATTTTATTTAAAATGCAACAAATAATAAATAAAAATTATCTGTGCAATTTAAGAACATATAATATATGCTAAATTTACTATCTAAAAATACGAACAGGGAACTATTAAAACGCTTGTAACTGGCAAAGAGAAAAAAAGCGCGCCCCCAGTTTCACGCGCTCCAAGAATTTACGAACAAAAGAGTTTGTATTCGTATACTCAATAATAAGAGTTGTATCAGTACAATTGAGATCACGTTCGTGTGATTTTGGGATGTTGCAGCCACACGGAGAAAAAAAAACCTGATAAAACTATCTGAATGTAATAACATTTCTGATACAAGAAAACAGCAGTTCTGATTATTAAAATCAAAATTTACGATGCTTAATCTATTCATATGGTAGCGGTTAATTTGAAATTCCGGGTTTGACAATTATAGTTCTTACACACATTGAGTAAAAAATACAAAATTAAAAAGTAAATTTAATAAAGGGTTTAAATTTTAGGGTATCAATTACCAAATTTTATCATATTTTATTGTTAAATTTGCCAAGAATAAAATCATATTTTATTGTTAAATTTACCAAAACGCTTCGTTAAAATTACCGTGATTTTTGGTGTTCCCTGAAACAAGGTAAATTGTATCATATTTTGTTAGTTTTAACCGTACTTTTTCTCGTATTGAGAAAGGCTCGTTTCAGAAATGATATTGAGCAGCGAAGGGAGAATCACTGATCGTTGTCCTAAAGGAGTTAAATTGTTCCTCAATATTAAAAAAAGAGAACTCCGTTGCACCTTTTTTTTTCGTGTTACATTTAGTTGGCGAATTTGCAACAGTTAATCGTGTGGGAAAAATATTATATGAACCGATCTGCAGATCACAGGAATGTGGTACAGCAGAATTGAAATTCGGCATTCTGGAAGCACAAGATTTGTTTTTGAGTTTTAA
The DNA here is from genome assembly GCF_982258835.1 of Parasteatoda tepidariorum. NCBI lineage: Eukaryota > Metazoa > Arthropoda > Arachnida > Araneae > Theridiidae > Parasteatoda > Parasteatoda tepidariorum. Next base: position 75,202,330 of record NC_141758.1, on the reverse strand, counting down.
ACAGAGCTTTCCTTTCAAAATTCCAATTCGTGAGAAAATTATTTCAATTTTAAATACTTATTGAGCTAATTCTTTCACTTTTTCATTTAAATAGATGTTATTTACACACTGTTATCAAAAAAGTTATCTTTCTCTAGTTTTTTATTCTACAAGCTCGTACTTAATTTCATATGAAAAGCAACAAAAATAAATAAAATAAAAAAATATGAGAAAGAGATTAGGTGTTTATATAGAAATCTTTTAAAAATATAAAAGTATCTAGAGTGCTGAAACCGTTTCTGATTTGAACTGTTATACAATATTAGGTTATCTTTATAGAGATTTTGCAAGTAAACTTCACCCAGTATCAAATGAGGGCAACACATTCCTTCCCTGATTTCATTATTTTAAAGCAGTTTGATAATTTTCGGGTTAAAAAAATAATTAGGCAATAGAATTTCAGATTTTATTATTTTGTAAAATATTAATTTAGTTTAAAAAGTGAATAAATAGAAATTTCATTTTGGAAAACAATGTTATCTGAGTTTCAAGGAAAAAAATCTCTAGAAGACATTTTAAATACTTTCTTTCTCCAGAAAACAAACTATGTTTACACTTGTCAAAAAATATTTTGCATATTAGGGAAAAAAATGAGTAAATGGATACATCTGTCTTTTTAAATCAAGCAATAATTTAATTTACTAAATTAAATGAAAACATTGATTTTATACTATTTATGCATCGAACTAAAACTATAAAAGAAAAAAAAATTCTACCTTCTTCCCTCTGGTGTATTAAATTATTTTGGAAAAAAAAATTTATGATGGTTTCTAAGTATATTTGTATGTATATAAGTTTTAATCAACGAAAATAATTTATGAAAGAATGTTTTGATTAACTCTTTGAGATTAAAATTACAAATTCTTTTATCTCGTTATTTTTTTTTAAATATGTCTTTAAAATTATTTACTTCTCAGAACATCTGCTTAAATCAATATTAGTCGCATACTTAAGAAAACGTTTCGAAGATTTAATTGAATTTTACAGAAAATTAATGAAGTAAAACGCATTTAGAGTAATAACGATGCGGTTAGATTAATTTAAAATTGAACCTAGTTTTTTTTTTTAAAAAATGATGCGTTTAGTTGTTTTAATATCTCTAGTTTCAGTGGAATAAATTAAAAAGAATACTTTTTTTGCAGAATTTCAATCGGACTTAAAAAATAATACCTGGAAAAGAATTTTCGTAGGAAGAAAAAATATGCAAATTATGCATAAAAAATATTTTTATAATCATAATTAATTCTAATGAAGATTATGATCAAGGAAAGCCGCTACGAATTTTTAAAACGTATTGCGAGGTTTAAAAAAAATATAGACATCGTTAAACTTTATTTTCATTTTTTTTAATTAATATTTTTTTAAAGTTTTCTTTTTAATGAACAGAGGGTGAAATATCGGATATATATTCACGTTATGCCTGGCATAAACGTCTTAGGAAGAACAGATGACAAAATCAATTTCACAATTGGTATTTTGTAATTATTCTTATGTAATAGTAGTAGATTTTCATATTGTATTAGTAGTAGTCATATTTTTAAAAAAAATATCAAATGATTTTTGTTGTTTGTGCTTAATTTTTTGTGAGTCAGCTGTTCATATATTCACGTGTATACTTTCTGAGCAAAGTATGTCAATACATGTCATTGAACTTAAGGCTATACATACTATACAAAGTGTGCATTTAAAAATAATTTTAGTAAAAGGAAATTTGTGTAACTAAAAAGTAATTAAGTATATATATAAATGTTTTATTGCTTATTTATTTAAATATTTAATGAATATGGTCTCGAATGAAGTTTGAAACAAGAAATACTTTCAAAAGAATGTATTAGCATAGTAAAAAAATCGCAGAATTTTATAACGGAAAGAGAAAAAAATTATCTCACTTAATGAAATCTGTATCAAAATGACAAATTTAGAAATCAATTATCGTAATATTTCTTTTGACAGCATTTTTTCCATTTTTTTTTACATTTGATAAATTTTAAGCAACATTTTGTGCAACATACATTTTTATGTACTGAAAGCTAAAAAAAAAAAATTAATATTTTGTACTGAAAATCAATAGTTTGGTTCATAATTTAGTCTCAAAAAAAATTTATTTCCATCAAGATTTGAAATTTTTTAAGGCACAAGAAAAAAGTTGTTCGTGTACAGAAGAACTACAAAGCAAAATAAGTTTGCTGCCTTCATACGTACATTAAAATTCAAAAAATAAAAAGAAATTTGCAAAATTTAAAAGGTTCACTGTCGTTATAAAAGAGACATAAATTTTTTTTTAAGTATTGTCACAGGATACCTTCTAGTTCTTTTCAAGAACAGAAAGAGAAGTTAATTTTTAGATATATGTGGTTTTCGAAATGAAGAGAAAACAAAGAAAAATTATAGACTTATGAAAAAAAGGGGGGGAAATAATAAGTAAAAAAAATAACAAACAACAGTTTAAAAGAAAAAGGGATGAAATTTTATTTAAAAAACCTGGAAAAAAAAGATATAATCTTTTCATCAGTCCACACGATTATATCCGCAAAGCAGAGTGCTTTCTGATAATGTATTATATATATATATATATATATATATATATATATATATATATATATATATATATATATATATATATATATATATATATATATATATATATATATATATATATATATATATATATATATATATATATATATATATATATATATATATATATATATATATATATATATATATATATATATATATATATATATATATATATATATATATATACAGTGGTGGCCAAAAGTGTGGACACTTTTTGAAAGTTTCATGTTTTTCAAATTTGTGTGCTTGTAGAATATATTAATTTTCACTTAAATACAAACGTTTATATATCAAATTGTAGGTAATTTAATGTAGAATTTAATAATAAATACAGTATTACAATATCTGTATTACAAAAAAAGTTATGCAATTAATAGTAAGATCTATCTTAGATTTGCATTTTTCTAAAGTGATACTTACACAATCAATATTTAGTAGGATAACCCTTAATTTTTAAGACAGCTTCACGGCGTCTTTTCGTCGAGTGGATGAGTGTTTGGAGTTCATCTTTCGTAATCACATGGTGCCACGAATCAATTATAGTTTCACTTAGTTGTCTTTTATTGGATGGACGTTTTTTTCGTACAAGAATTTTCAAACGTCGCCACAAATCTTCAATTGGATTGAGATCAGGGCTGTTTCCTGGCCTTGGTAATATATCTATGCCTTTATTTTGAAAGCATGCTTTGCATACTTTTGATGTGTGGCATGGAGCTGAATCCTGCTGAAAAATGAATGGTTCGTTGTTGGGGAAGAGATCCCTGATGGAAGGTATCAATTTTGGTTTCAAGACAGTTTCGATGTATTTTTTGGCATTCAGGATGCCAAATCTGGCCGGAAAAAATGCACAAGTGCTACTGCCGATAGAAAAATTAAATGGCTATGCCTTCAAGATAGAAAAATGTCATCAGAGGCCATTAGATGTGAAATGAATGCAGCTGGTATTGCAGTACAGCTAGAATTCCAAGGAAAAAAACATATTTAAATCAAAAGCTACGCGAAAAACGAGTTAAGTGGGCAGAAGAACACATTAAATGGTTAGAAAATCAATGGAAGCAAGTAATCTGGAGTGATGAGAGTAAAATATCGCTCTTTGGAAGTGATGGAAGAAAATACGTGAGACGTAGAGTAGGTGAAGCGCTTCATCCTGATTGCATTGACGCAACTACAGAAAATCCAACAAATGTCATGATTTGGGCATGTATATCTGCAGACGGTGTGGGCCTAATTCAAGTGATTGATGGCATCCTGAATGCCAAAAAATACATCGAAACTGCCCTGAAACCAAAAATTGATACCTTCAATCGGGGATCTCTTCTCCAACAACGCACCATTTATTTTTCAGCAGGATTCAGCTCCATGCCACACAGCAAAAGTATGCAAAGCATGGTTTCAAAATAAAGGCATAGATATATTACCAAGGCCAGGAAACAGCCCTGATCTCAATCCAATTGAAAACTTGTGGCGGCGTTTGAAAATTCTTGCACGAAAAAAACGTCCGTCCAATAAAAGACAACTTATTGAAGCTATAATTGATTCTTGGCACAATGTGATTACGAAAGATGAACTCCAAACACTCGTTCACTCGATGAAAAGACGCTATGAAGCTGTCTTAAAAATTAAGGGTTATCCTACTAAGTATTGATTGTGTAAGTATCACTTTAAAAAAATGCAAATCTAAGGTAGATCTGATTATTTGTTGCATAACCTTTTTTGTAATACAGATATTGTAATACTGTATTTACTATTAAATTCCACATTAAATTATCTTCAATTTGATATATAAACGTTTGTATTTAAGTGAAAATTAATATATTCTACAAGCGCACAAAGTTGAAAAACATGAAACTTTCAAAAAGTGTCTACACTTTTGGCCACCACTGTATATATATATATATATATATATATATATATATATATATATATATATATATATATATATATATATATATATATATATATATATATATATATATATATATATATATATATATATATATATATATATATATATATATATATATATATATATATATATATATATATATATATATATATATATACATACATACATACATATATATACATATATACATATACATATATAATATATATATGCGTGTGTATACACTGCTAATTATCATTGTTTTCAATCTATTTTTAAATTTCCAGTTAAATTTTAATATTCCTTAGTCTGTTTATTATCATCATTAATGTAGTACATTATTATAATTTTAAATCGTTATCAAAAATCTTATTATTGCATGAGAGATGCATCATTTTTAGATTAACAATATGTACGGAAACAATAAATTGACATTGCCTTATATTCAACCAAACCTTTCTAACAATGAAAACGTTCTAACAAAATCCGCCATTCTTTTCTGAAAGGATATTATTTTTAATTCTTGCTTATTTAAATTATTTAATTTATTTTATTATATCTTTTGAAAATAAAATACCTAAAAAAGTACTCCTCCTTGGCAAACAACACTTTTTTAAAAGAAAAAAAAATTCCTTATTCGAATCATCCAAGACAATTTTATTTTTATGTGAAAATGCATAGCTGTAATTCTAGTTGGTTTTGATTCCTTTAAAACTGATATAACTGTTACGACTCGCTGTATTTAATCATAAAATTCTGATAACATGGCTTTTATTTTTTAATAATGTGTGATATGCACATCATTTTGACTACATTTTTGACAAAAACTTAAAAATATATATTTTGAGTACATTAAAAATGCTTCATGATATTCTTGAAGACAAGAATTATTTGAATTACTTTCTACAACTACTTATTGATGCATTATTACTTTGGAAAGTTGTATATTAAATTTAATTATAAATAATTTTAATATACAACTTTTAATTTTAATAATAGTATTAAAATTAATTATAAATGTTTCATTATTTTAATTATTACTTTAATTATTTTAATATGTTATATGTTTAATCCTTAAATGAATTTAAACTGTAACGCACGACAATTTTCTATCCTCACAAAATTCAATATTTAAGAAGTAGCCAAAAGCAACAAAAGAATAAACTAAATTGCAATTTATTAAATATTTTTTTATTGAAACTTTAGTTTAACGTTCTAAATTCTCTTAGGCTTTAACTAAATTAGTTTCTTTTAAAAATAACAAAACCATACTTTGTCTTCCTTATCATTATGCATTCTAATCGCTATCTTAAAATGAATGGAACAAAGACCGAAGAACAATCGCAAATCAAATAATCGCGGCCATGAATTCAGTTTAGAATGGAAATAAATTCAGCCAAATCTTGTTACTCATGTTCTTTAAGCTTATAAGCTTGGCGATCGTTGGTTGTTTATACGCTCGCCACATGTACACAAAAATACGAGATAATGCTATTTAGTTTTTCTGGCTGAGTTTTCTCTAGGGATTTCATCCTGCATTAATGAAAGAAAGAATTGATTTTTTCCCTTTTTTCATGCAGTTTTTCCCCCGTCTGACTGCAAAATCTACATTAGATAAGAAATTAAAAAAAACAAAAGCATATTGTAGCTTTTATTATGCTACTTTTAAGAGATGGCTTCATATTATTTACTTTTTTTTTGTTTTAAATACATTGTACCTAGGATTAAGGCAAGACTATTTAGTTTCTTGCCTTTTATAAAATAATTGCAGTTTTTTCTAAGAAAAAAAGCTGTCTCCATTTTGCTCCAAAAACGAGTGAAATAAGAGAAAAAACAGAATTGTTAGAAACATAAAACCCGATACATATTTCCAATTATAGTTTGTTTTTCTCCGCTAGAAGATAAGGATTAAGGATTTATTTTAAAAATTGCATGTTCTCTTTTTAATTCATTTATTAAAAGCTTACTTTTTTAAAACATTTTATTTAAAAAGTTAATTAAAAAAACTAGAATTATTTATGTAATAAAAGTTAGATTCCTTTTTACGATTTAATTAATATTATAGATGGATTCATATTGAACATTATTAACATTATGCAATATATAGCATTATTATTGCACAATTAAGAGAGTGAGCCTAATTAAAAACTATACTTTTCAATCTAGATCTGTGATTTGCATGGAACTAGTTGTATTTTTGATAGTTTGATAAAAATTCATAATTCACTTATTCAATGTAAATTTAGCAAATAAGTTGTGCTAGAAATAGACAACAAACTGAAATCGCTTATGAAATAAAGTTAAATCCTTTTTCATGATCTAATTAATATTGTAGATGATTTCATATAGCATTATTATTGCACAATTAGAAGAGTGAAGCTAATAAAAAACCACTCTATAAACGAATAAATGATTTTTCATGCTATGCTCTAAGGTATGATAAATTTGTCCAATTTTGCAACATTTTCCAAATTTCATCACATATTATAATACTATATTTTATTGTAAATTTTACCAAAAGTCCTTCAGTAAAATTACCGAGATTTTTGGTGTTTCATAGAGCCAGATAACACGGTACATTTTACCATATTCTGATAATTTTACCGTACTTTTTTTCTCAGTGAATAATGCAATTTCAGATGTTTTATTGGAATGAAGTGCAAAAAAGTAACTGTTTATAATTGTTTATAATAACTGTATACAAATTTAGCAAATAAGTTGAGTTAAAAATAGTCAACAAACTCGAATCGCTTATGTAATAAGTTAAATCCCTTTTCATGATCGAATTAATGTTGTAGATGAATTCATATAGCATCATTATTGCATAATTAGAACAGTGAAGCTAATAAAACTCCACTCTATAAACGAATAAATGATTTTTCATGCCATGCTCTAAGGTATGATAAAATTATCAAATTTCGAGACATTTTCCAAATTTTGTCACATATTATAATACTTTATTTTATTATTAATTTTGCTAAAATTAATACAAAAGTGCTTCAGTAAAACTACCGAGCTTTTTGGTGTTTCATGGAGTCAAATGACACGGTACATTTTACCATATTCTGATAATTTGTAAGTACTTTTTTTCTCATTGAGTAATGTAATTTCAGATGTTTTATTAGAATGAAGTGTAAAAAAGTAACTGTTTATAAATAATATAGTTGTGCTTTCAACAATAAATACACATTTTTGCTCTTTGTCAAAACCTGTTTTTTCGTGAGAAAAAGAATCTCTCAGAAAAAAAACGATAATAGAAGTTTAAAATATATTTCTCCAGTTATTCCCATTGTTTTCATCATTCCGGATTACCGAAATGGCCCTAGAAAAGCACCTTCACATTATCGAGGGAATCTTTTTCCGTGATATTAGACTTTTATCGTGTAACTTTTTCCCTCGTAAGGAAAAACTACAAATTGACGTTTCGTTAATGGTCTCATATCTCCTCGAGAGGGATTTCTTCCTTCAAAGTACTGTCGACAATGTTCTTTCAAAATAAATGGTAGAGCTTTAAATTGTTTATCTTCGTTAATGTACAATGAAAAGTAAGCAAGTGCGCACTTTTCTTCCCCAATCACTTAATAGTTTCATTTTAAACCATTTGGTTTTCTCTTTCTTTTTAACAAATTTTCTTAAATTTACTTCAAAAGAACAGAAAAAAATTAAGTAAAAATAATATAAAAAATAAGTTTCGAATATATTTACACTGTAAAAAAACATACTCAAACTTCGCGAAACTTTTCTCGTTTTTGATGAAACTGTTTCTTAATATATGCTAAACTATGAAATCCATCAATGGAATAAATAATAATCACAATACAAGTTTTAAAAAAATGCATTATAATAATTGAATAATTAAAATAACTAATTTTCTTTTAACAAGGCGATGAAGGTTAATGAGTTTCATAGCTAAATATGAAAACAGCTATTTCCTCATTTTCTAGTATGTTAGTAACTATTTTTAAAAATACATAAACTTTGTCTCACTTCATAAACTAATTAATTATTTCTGCAGATTTTTTAGAACCTCTCTTTGCTATTTTGCTTTTTGTTTTCAGTGCCACAATTACAATCTGATCACTGCTTTGAAATGCAAATTAATTCACTTGGAGTAGGTACAAATGATCTTTACCACTGGAAAAAGAATTGTATAATATTCTTTCAGCCCCCTCTCTGTCTCTTTTCTCTCATTCCTTTTTATTAAAAAATTATTTCAAGCAAATCGGAATTTTATTAAAATATTAATTTCATGAATATTATTTATAATTAATTTAAATTTTACTCATAAAATGTCAGATTAAGGATTCCAGTTTAAAAAAATAAAATTTTATTTATTTTTACTTTTTTACTAAACATTTTCTTCTGTTTTAGCATTTCATATTGTTCCCCGGGCCATTTATTAATTTGTTCTTTTGGGCTACGGCTAGAGTAGCCCCTGCCCTTGATCCGGTCCTGTTTGTGGTAAAATACACTGACAGAAAACGTTATTTAAATTCGAAGTACGGCTTTATTTTAGTTTGTTAGGTAAGCTTGAAAATTTTTTTAAAAATAAATGATATTATAGCAGCAAAAACGCCGATTATTTGTTTAAAAAATGCAAAAAGGGAATTAAAATTCAATAAAAAATTAGATTTAAAACTCTTGTAGTTAAATAAATGATTTTAAATTATTTGTAATCGCGAAAGTTTTAGGTTTCAGAAAAAAACTGAATTTTTAATAAATAGTTATGTAAATGAAATATGAAGCATTTTTCATACACGCTATTGTATATTTTATTGCGCAATCATTTCTATCAACTGTAAACGTTTGGTATATTTTAGTTCTCCTGCAGATTTTTTTTATTTGCCATGTAATAATTTATAATTTTTAAATGCCTCTCACTCACAACAGAAAATTTAAAACTATTTCATTTGTGTTATAACATTCATAAATCAATATTTGACATAAATTTACTTTTCAAAACCACCTTTTTTTTTAGATCACTCTAAGGATTTTTCTCTCTTACTGGAATTGAAATGTGAAAACTTGTTTCCATACGCTATTGAGAAAAAATCCTTTCATAAATGCACTCTAAATCTTGGGTCTCCATGGTTCGATATGTTTAAGAAAAGAAAGCACGTGTCAGATGTTGTACCTTAGGGTATTGCTCATGCTAAAACGTCGACATTTTAGATTCAAATAGTTGATATATATAAGAGAAGAAACATTTTAAATCTTCTTTCTGGGAAGTTTTAAAAATAGCTTAAAATAGAACATTTTTAAAAATTTAAAAAAAATAAGTAGGTAAAATTTTTTAACATGTAATATTTTTCAAGTAAAAAATAGTAGATGATGGTACAAGCATGTATTATTTCATCAACTGCTTGTATTTAACATTTAAAGCATTCGCATATTTTAATACAGGGATTTTGTTAAGGATATCGGTATTTGGAAAGGCGAGAATGGGAATAAATATATTTTTAGAATTCTAAACGTATATTTTGTTCGAAAACAGAGTTAAAAGTGTTTATACATAAGGGGTTGCAAATAAATATGTAGGCAAGGAAAAACCAAAACCAATTTCATTTTTAATAAGGATGTTAAAGGTTCTCTTAGTGATTACCTTATTACAGTTCGTTTACTTTCATTTCTTTTTAGCAATCAAACAGGTTTAGATATTCTAATCTGGTCGCTTTCATTGATGAAAAAGTTACGTTTAATAAATTTACAATTCATACAAGTCTTATACATTAATTTGCAATCGTTAACGAGTATATATTTTAGATATAATTTCGACAAATTATTATTTTTTTTCATTTTTGAACTCAATTCAGAATGTGTATAGGTACAAAATAACCTTTGGCATCTTCAGGTGATACAAAAGTGGATTTAAGTGTTTAAAATGGCTTATAATAAAATCTATAAATGGAAATAACGCGTGAGATATTTTTTTAGGAATTCAAACATTCATGAATCTTTCCCGTTTTATTCACTATCCTGCTTATGTTTAAAAAAAAAGCAGAATTGCGTTAAAATTAAATCAAGTTTAAAATAATTTTAAAAAATAATAATTTCTCACAAACTTAAACACCTTTAATTCCAGTTAAAATCACATTAACCATAATTTTTAACAATGAGTTATAGTTTCAGTTAGATAGGCTAATTTTAGGCGGAGAATATTTAGCTAGGATACACGGGAAATTTCACCGCACAAACACACTCCCCAATAATGAAATAATGGGTCTTTTCTGTAAAACAATGCACTTTTGTAGAGCGGTATGCCATTTAAGGAAGGAACAACGTCAGTCATAAATGTAGGGGCTTAACAAAGTTATGACTACAGCTTGTCAAAACTTTAGAGAACCGTAAAACATGGAATGCATTTGCTAAAAGCGTTTCCCTTTAGAGAACTCTATTAAGCCTACTTAACGGAATTTAAAGCTCGAGTATCACATCAGGAGGAGAATATACTCTAGTGTTATGACGCTTTATTTAGCAATAAAATGTGCTTTTAATGAAAGAAAGAGTGTGCTCTGATAGAAGATGTTAGAAATTCATTATTATTTAATGCTGGGAACAAATTCTTTTTGACGGTGTTGAATAATTAAGAAGAATTAGACTTATGAATAATTAAGGTGAATCTTTCATAGATAGTATGAATATTTAAGGAATTTTCCCCGAATAAAAGAGTTTTAAAATGGTTAAATATGCTTAAAAAATATATTCTGTTCTGACTTGCTTACTTTATTCATATATAACTATATATAAACTATATATATAGGTATATACAATACATATATATACATACTATATATATATATATATATATATATATATATATATATATATATATATATATATATATATATATATATATATATATATATATATATATATATATATATATATATATATATATATATATATATATATATATATATATATATATATATATATATATATATATATGCATATTTATATTGCATTGTTAAGAACTTTCTATTTGTTTTTCAATAATTAGAAAAATTTTGTGATGTTTATTTCATGCATTATATAATAATGTTAAATACTAAAACACAACTAAATGAATGGACTTATGCAAAAATTATTCAACGAGTAGTTTTGTTTAGTCACGTATAATTACAAATATACGTATAACTACAAATATAATATATATATAATATACATATAACTACAGATATTACAAAAGTGTTAAACGTAATTTTTTTAAAAATCTTCATTTTGCAATAAAATGTGTTTTTTTTTATGAAATAAAATATTCATTTATATTGAGAGCGCCAGAAATTCATTATTATTAAAGGCATAAACAAAGAAATTCTTTTCGACGGTATCAAATAAATAAGCGTTTTGAAAGTTATGAATAATTTGGGAAAATCTTTTATAGATATTATAAATAATGAAGAACTTTTTTACCGATCAAAAGGGCTCTTAAATTAAAAAAAAGCTTTAAAAGCAAATTCTTTTAGAACTACTTTAATATATAATTTCTTTAGTTTGCTACGTACTTCCAAGATGTTCTTACTGTAGTTATAGAATATATTTTACTTCTTATTTTATGAATTGTGATAAATTCATGAAATTTGAAAGACATACTGTAAATAACCATCTGACTGACAATTAGTTTTATCACGATTTATGTGTATGCAATTTTTTTTAATCATAATTAGATAAATCTCGATTTACGTTAAGATCTGCATTTACATGCACGCAAAATAGCGATATTACGTTGTTAGTATTTTTATTCTTAATCTAGTAATTGTTGATGTTAAGATTCGGGAACAATCAAAGTCAGTAATGAGGGGTTTCCTGAAGGAATGGGGCAGAAGTTTGTGTCTTGCAACTGCATTTGCGTCTGCAAGCTAATTGGAGCTTGAGGATGCTATTTTGAAGGCACTAGAGACCATTTAATTGTCCATAGACACAATAAAAAAAGTATTTTCATTTTAAAATTAGAGTAAGATAACCGATAGCAGTCTATCCATCTGATTAACTGTGACGCTTACAGTAAAGAATATTTCTTCACGTTTTTTTAAACCGTTTACAACTAGTTTGGTTATAAAACTATGAATGCAAAACTATGGGGTTTTTAAACCATTTACAACTAGCATGATTTCAAAACCATAGAAAAGAAATTTAACTAATCACAGAAGCTAGGTTTTTTGTTAGGTAATAGGCATTGGAGAGGACATGACACAAATAGGAGATAGTAAAACACCGTGAACTCTTCCTGTGTTGAAGGGAATGGAGGAAATATTGTGGTGTCAACGCTTTGACTCGAACCCAAATTCTGTCTGTCATGAGACAGACAGATTAGCCATCGCGGCTATAATATCTCGGCTCGGCAGATTAGCATTCTCGGCTGTAATATGCATGCAGTTACAAGGAACTAAGTGGCTAATTAGGTGGGCTTAGTTGATGCGATAAAATTCTGTTTGCTCAACCGTATTTAGTGAATGCAGATAGTAAACGGTTCTTCTCACAGTTTACCGTTTCAACACAAGCAACATCTCTTTTCGGAGCTCCAAAAAATCGCTAATAAAAGCGTTAAATATCTATTTGTTCTACCCAATTCTTAATAAAAACAGCATGTAACACCCCAAGGCATCCCTGGTGAGTCTTTTCCGGTCTCTGGGAGGCCCCTTTTTCCGTTTTCAAGTTTTAGATTTCCGATGTTCCATTGATTTAGGCTTAGAGTGTCAGATCGCCATTTTAACATGTCATCCACTGCAAGTGGTAATCATTGCTATCTTTGGCTTAAATTTTCATTAACTTATCGACTCTTTTCAAATTTAAAGCATTTCATTTCAATCCTCCATGCGATTCTCTATTCAAATATATTAACTTTTTATTTTCCAGTGGTCTGGTACTCTAATTATCAGTATCTTTAAATTTTTTGGCGCTCCTAGGTATAGGCTATCGCTATGTTAAAATTAGTATTTTGTAAACTCTGACTTTGGACTCTCAAATTTTTATCTTAGCGTCTTTATTTCTATCTAAATTTTTTATATGTTGTTTCCCTAAATGTTTTCAATTGTCCGCCACCCTGTTTTTAATTTTTTATCCATCCTTTGACTTTATATTAAATTTCAAAGAGACATCACTTTCCCATGTTAATGGTGTTCTATTCCCCATAACAAAATGTAAACAATTTCTATGATCGCAAACACAGTTAAGTGATTTAAATCAGACCATATTCATAATTCTTTAATCAATTAAATTTATAATCGACATTATTCATTTTAATAGCTTTTCCTATTCCATGCTGTTTTTAAGTTAATACCAGAGTCATTGTTTACAAACCTTTATTACATTGATTCTATCATACATTTGTTGTCTTAGTTCATTTTTATTTCTTTTTACATAGATTAGGGTCATTTTATTTATCTTTATGTGTTTTTTTAATTATGTATCATTATATTATTGTCAATATTGTCTCCGAGTGCTTTATTTTGATTTTTCTTTGCATTTTTACAATGTTTTTTTCTCAAATAACAAAGCTCAAGTTAGATTTACATACTCATATATAGCTTAAGGTCATCTAGCAATATTTTGCATCAGCCTACCAGAAGATTTTGGATACTACCAACCAATGGAATACTCAGGTCAACTCATCAACAGTAGTACTTATTAATACTTCGGTTTGTTTACTCTCACCATTTTTAAGCACTAAGAAATTGTTTGTTAACATAGCGATGGCCTATCCTCTCTTTATTAGTACATTTATTCATAGAACTTTTACCGGCCTAGTACCAGTTGTTATCTACTGTTGCATCTTATCTTTTTAGCACTAATTTTGATATATAGTTAACTGTCTTAAATTACCACATATGTTTCCAGTTAAATTTTCTTAGGCAACTTTTAGTACTTGTATGCCATCGCCAGTGTATCCATTAATGACTGATCATTCTGCTTCAACCAATTAAGTTTCCTCACTCTGCCTAGAGCCGCTTTCATTGTTTCCTGCATTCTATCAGGTTTTCAGCACATCTAATACGCATTTATCCTCCCACACCTCTTTTCTCTGGCGGTGACATACCTTATCAATTGGAGCATCGGTTCTCAATTAACTTCTACTCTGGGTTTTCTCAGGAGCCAGGCTTTGACTCACCATTGCCACTCTTTTTAATTTGTATTTTTACATTAACTAACGTTTTTTAAGAGCTCTATTTACCCTTTCTGCTTACATATTGACTACCTTCTTTCATGGCTAATTCACAAGTTACAGACAATTTTCAAAATCCTGCAAGATCAGCAAGATCCCAACGCAGAGTTACGCAAAACTTTCAAAGAGTTGACTATAATATCTCACTCACAGAAACTCCTTCCAGATCAAAAAATTCTCATAGAAAAGACAATAAAACCATACAATGTCCTGATACTAATACATCACCTTCAGTAATCGTTGATCTCACTTCTGTCTATGAACATACTTCTCCAGTAACCAACGACTGCATCATCAGTGATACTCCAACTTCTACCAACAAAAATACCTCCATCATGCCACAGACTAAAACGGATATAGAACGCCTTCTACATATAATAGAGAAAAACATCAACTACAGCAATCATAAGAAAATATTCCTTCCGCAAGAACCACGATCTGCTTGTATCAATGCAATTCAACAAATAAGGAAGATAACTTCGGAACAAGAAACTCATGACTTGATAAATTCTAGAAACTTCCAAACATCTTTGGACAAGAAAATTGACTATATGCGAACAAAACTTAATGACTTTTCATCAAATGTTCACTCCTCAAACCCACTAAATCAAATTGAAGAGAATCTAAAGACCATCAACGCAAGACTCGAAAAATTAGAAAATACCACCTCTATCAATGTTGATGTTCCACGAGTAATAATTGAACCAAAACCAATAATAGTAAAACCACAAGAAGACTGCTCCACAACTGATATTGTGGAAAGGCTGATTCAGGAAGAACCTAAACTGCCCGTGAAAGAAGTATATAGAAGCAGCAAGATTCTAGAACTAAAGTTTCATAACAATCAACATAAGGAAACGGTCCTCTCAACCTTACAAAAGACAGGCATCCAATATCACGACAAAGACGTAAAGTTGTTCTCTCTAATTCTTCTTAACACACCTGTCACAATCACCGAAACTGAGATTATTAACTTGATAAAAATCAATGGCAATTTCAACCCTGCCTATGATATCATCAAACTGACCAAAGAAATCCCACATAAAAGAGATAATTCTAAGAGACACATCATCATAAGAGTCAACAGAAAACTCTCCATCAAGCTTTTGAGTCTTAATTATTTTTACACTGGTCTACAACGTTGCACAATTAAAAAAAGACTGGTTTTATTAAGGTGCAGAAAATGCCAGACAATAGGTCATCACCAAAACACATGTATTGAATCATACTGTTATTGCGAGAAGTGCGGATACAAAGGTCATAGTATCGAAAATTGCTCAGAAAAAGAAGAATTCTGCATAAACTGTCACTCATCCAACCAAGACTCCAATTTAAATCTGGACTGTAATCACAGAGCCTCCTCACCTTCCTGCCCAACTTACTTGCACGATCTAAAAGAGCTACGTCAATCCAATCAAGTCTATACACATCCTTACTAAAAAGACATATATATATATATTTGTTTATTAAGATTTCTCTATATCTAGTAATACTTTCATCTCTATTAGTTTTTTTAACGCTATATTTTTTTTCTCTTTCTTTCTTATTAATTTATTTTATTCATTTCTTTTTACTAATTTCCCATTTCACATGTATATTTTTTTTTTGTCTTATTTCTTCTTAAATTCCACACTTTAAGTAAAAAAAAATATATATATACATATTTTTTTTAAATATCATGTTATGTAGGCTGGAGTGGAGCTGGATTAGTGGCCAAGTCTTGGGCTATATGGTTAAGGGTTTTTCATAACCTAGGTACAGTCCGCAAAAAAAAAAACGAATCACCCTGAATAACTTTCGTTCTAATGATCGGATTTTCACGAACTAAGTGTCAATCTTAATGGTTCCTGGGGGTGACCTCAAATATGTTAATTAATTAGTGCTAACTATTAATTAAGTTACGAAATCAGACACAAAAACGTACTTTCTCTGAATAAACATATATTTTTTTTTACATATTTGGAATCTAGACCCTTGAATTAGTGGGGGTAGACAAAATTTTAAAAAAATTGGGTGGTAAATTGGGCCGCAATAAATGTTTATATATTTGGCGATAGTCCAGAAAACCGCCAAAAAAAGTCGCCTGCGCAAATAAATATTTTAAGATAACCCATTGACTAATTCAAAAGAGGAGTGCTTAATTTTACTAGGTTGCTACGCAACCAAACTCTGATAGTAAAAAAATTGAAATAATGCTCAGTGATTGCTCGGAGGGGCTTAATTTATTGTTAATAGAAAATATCTCGAAGTTTTCAGGCCATAAACAATTTTTTTAGGGGATTTCTGTCCAAAAAGCAAAAAAAATATTATTTTAATCTCCTTTGAAAAGTAAATTTGAATTGATTTATAAATTATTTATGATAGTTTTTAGAATTTAAATACATGAACTTTTTATCTGATATTGTTTAGATTACACTGTTTTTACTATATTTATTCGAGGATTTTATACTAAAATAAAATGAGCATAACTTATTATAGCTATATACAAAATTTTAGGGATAATCATTTTTACAGTTTTAATCGAGTCTTCTAGGCAAGAAAATTTGAAGAAAAAAAAAGTGCTTGAAAAATAAAATGTAGATTGTATAATAATTCTAATGCACATTCACAAGGCTTTCTATAATTTACGATATTTCTTTTTTCTATAACTCAAGGAATTGCTGAATGTTTAGTGGCATTTTAAAAAGATTGAAATATGTTATGTTTAAGAATAAGATATTGAAATAATATGTTGCTAATTGTAGGATTCATTGCTTAAAAAATCGCTTCATTCTACTAGCTATTGAGGTTACATCGTTTCCTTTGGATAAAGATGATTAGCAAATAGCATCCTCATGTTTCGATGCATTCTGAAACTTATACGTTCGCAAATTCACCATAAAATGTCGCACAGCATATTCTTCAATTACGATAAGCTACATTTACCACCAAATACTGCTACTATGGTTATTTTTGCTTTCTTATATATATCTGATGATCTCTTTTTAAACAGAGCTCGTAAGATCCTTAAGATACTGAAATGGGGGCACAAAAACTTAAGAGATAAAATATTTAATTTCATTAACTCAAAATATCTGGTGTCAAAATGTTAATTTTTAAGTTAAATATAACTTTTACAATATTGATGTTCTTACATTTTTAAAGACCATATGAATCCTGATAAAATATTAAAATGCATATGTTTACTTTAACTAGTGTAAAATCCTTATCAAAATAATGATCAAGACAAGACCCAAATGTAAAACAGTATAATTGACGATAAAAACTCAACTGGCTTCAAAACATATGAAGAGGGAAGTAAAAGTCGACATGTTTCGAGTTTTCAAATATAATCGCCCATTCTCAAGACTTGTCAGGCATGGATAACTTGTGACTTTTATTATTGGACGCTCAAAACATGTCTATTTTTATTATCATCAATTATTTTTTTAAATCAATGAAGTTTTTATATTTTCGATTCAGTTTCTTGGGATTATCCATTTAGTTACACAACATATTAAATTATTTCACTCGATATTAAAATAAGTTTTACATATGTTATAGGCACAGGTTCTTAGATTGAAAAAATAATAATTCACTACTTTGTAAAAAAATTAATGCAGTAAAAAAAAATTTTTTTTTTTTGCTTCAAGCCTTAACATTTTAGTTTAAGGTCATAAAAAAATTCCGTTTACAATTGAAATTTCAAAAGTCGAATGTGAAAATGGAATGTCCCCTAGTACCAGGAATCGAAATTAAATAGTAACAAGGACAACTTTTTTAAACAAGTTAGCGTTGCCGTCCTACTCGAGGTTGTTTGAAAAGGTATTTTTTATATATCGATTCCAAAGTTTATTCTACATATATTTCAGGGTATACTTTCGGAGTATTTCGATCGAGTTTATTTTTACACCCTTATTTGCTTAAAATTATTAAATAATTTACTTAAAATAAATTATTCAAGCTACATGATTTAATGCATTTATAGTATAATAATAAATGGAGCTTCCGACGCATATCCTTAACCTTAATACCGCTATCATTAAATAAATGGAATAAGCTTAGATAAATAATAAAAGTTAATTTTTCCCTCGTGTAATTTTCAAGGAATAATATGTTTCGATCAAACAGATTTCATTCTGGAAATAGCGAAATTATTGAGTAGGTCCCTTGGAGCAATATAATTCTTATCCTCTTTTGACGAAATATAGGAAAAATTAGTTTTCACAGTTTCTGTAAAAAGTATGTTAGCCTACTTGCCACGTTTTTTTTTAAATTTTTTTTTTATTAAAATAAGGTCGGAAATTGTGTATTGTGTGCACAGCTTCGGAATCTTTACAAATTTCAATTTTTAGTACTTCCTGATTAACAAAATAAAGCATTTTCCTGATAACAAATTATACTACAATAATATCTTGGAAATCATGCTAAAGTAAAAAATTAAACAAAATAGTTTAGTATATTATCAGAAAAAAAATCTACTTGGTATCATAAAGAGTAAAAGATAAAATGAAATAATTAGCGAATCACACGTGGTCAGATAATTAAAAATTTAATTTCACAACTAAGATAGTAGGACGACATTTAAGATACTGAGATATTTTAAGACACTAAAAAAATTGGTTACGTATTCCACAGCTTCTTTTGTTCGGAACACATCTTTATCCACTTTGTAGTGACTTATAAAACATCAACACTATTTTAGATAATCTAAGTTGAAGTCACAAGAAACAAAAAAAAGAAGACAATCAATAATTTATATTCTTTTTTCAAAAAAATAGTATGCTAAGTAAATAATCAGCTGTTTTGCATTAAATAATTTTAAACAGCTGAATGTTTTTAATTTCTTAACAAGGTTTTATTCTTAGCTAGCAGACAATAATTCTTTAAAAAAACTTGACTATAATTTGAAAAGGAAACCTAAATTAAGGAAAATCTAAATTAAAGTTCTAAAAAAATTATTAGTATATTAATGAAGAAATAATAAACGTAAAATGGAAAAGAATAAGAATTTTAAAATGTTAAAATTTTATTAAATAGTTGGTAAAATAGTTCTGCGATACACTTCCGGAAATTTCTTTTAAGATTAGGATGATATAGGGCAGGGGTTTCCAACTTACATGAGGCCGGGGGCCACAATTAAAAACATAAATTAAATGGCGGGCCACAACTTTGTCACAATTTTATGTAGATCTCTTTCATGTTTGAAGGAACATTAAATATTACTGTCAGATTTTTATCAAGTTTTACGAAAAAAAAGTATTGAATTACAAATTAAAATAGGAAGTAGATTTTTAAAAATATTTAATTGCATATTAAAAAATTCGGGCTACAATAACTTTAATGTGCACCCATGCATTAAGCAATTAATGTGAAACAGATATCTAATAGTTAAGATATAAAACTTTAAAAAGGTTGGTATTAAAACTTACATAGTAGCACACAAAATTTTCAATGAAAAAATTGATATTTGTCTGCTGCAACCACCAGAGAATAGATATTGACATTTTAAATTTAAAATTTACAAATGTGTGTGTAAATAGTTTCGTCCAAAATGAGTGGTTTAAAAAAGTTAAATCAGAGAATTTCTTCGAGAAAATTTCTGATACACACATGCTAAATTATATTCACAAAATACAAAAAAATTAAATAAAAAAGAGCAACATACGCGATTATTTTTGTATTGAATAAATATTTTCTTGGATGCAAAACCTGAGAATTAATTTTTTTTGCACCTTTGGTATGATAAATTTCACAGAAACGAAGAAATTAGGTTTTTATTTACGAGAAAAGTGTTTTGAACCCACATAGATTTTTTACGAAAATTGTCCGCAAAAAAATGACAACTAATGTATTTTAGTTCGCGGGCCACAAAAAATGGGCTCGCGGGCCGGATGCGGCCCCCGTGCCGCCAGTTGGACACCACTGATATAGGGTAAACCAACAAATGAAGGAGCATTTCATAGATATTTCTTAGAAATAAGATTTTAAACGTTTTAATTTAGATTGATTGGTAAGAGTAGCTTACTACCTAACAATAGGAAGTCCTTTAACAATGCATTTAGTTATCTGGTCTTTGAGTCTTCTCTGGAAAAAGTTTTGAATTTGTTAGTATCTGTTCAACGCCTTGTTTCTTTGACAAAATTATAAGGTCACTGTTTGTTGTTATCCGTTTAAACTACAATTAATTGCATATAATAATGCTTTTTCTTTTCATTGTGAAAAAAAGAATTCGAAATATGGTCATAAGTTACGTTTTATTTATTTTAAGCATCATAACATAAGCAAGTACTGAGATTAGGGGGTGTTTATTAACTGGATTACAGAACAATGAAAAACCAATGTATAAACAAGTGTTCCTTTACAGGGATTTTTTCAAGTTAATGAAAATAAAAGAAAAATTTTAATTTTCTTGTACCTTTTGTCATATTATAAATCAAAATTATGTTAAAAATAAAAAAAAACAACTTCTAACCAGTGAAGGAACAGGCATGTTCCTTCACTGAGAATAGATTTCCCAGTGAATGAATAGTATGTGTGAAATATGATTTTACTTGGATAATTAGTAGTTCAGCGACATAGAGGACTCCTAAAATTCAATTAATTGTATGAATAGTTCCTATAACTATTTCATTTAAATATGCAAATTTAATTGCTAAATTTATTTAAAGAATTATAATAATAATTAATTTATTATTTATCTTTATAAATGTAGTGATTAGTTATTACATCATACCTTAGACTCCTTAATAAACTATGTTTATTAACTAAATATAACAGCTAAATATAATAATAAAAGTTTGAATGGAATCTTTGCAGGATTTTGTGCCAATAATTAGCTAAATTATTATCCTATTGTCGTCTTTAATGTCCTAACGGGAACTGGTAGGAAAAATCCATTTAAAGACAATTATCTAGGTGAAAAATGGGTGAAGTTTTTTTAAGGTGACATCCACCGATAACTCAGTGCAATGCGAAGATAATTTCAAAAGGCAAAACTTCCCTTAGAGAATAATATTCGAAATACTGGTTTTAAGAACTTCAGAGAATATTTAGGAGGGAAGTAGCCCTGGCATCCTTTTATAAAGTGATTGCATTTACAATGCGAATGAAACAAGAGTTGAATACTGCCCAAAAACGGGAAAAATCTGCGGCCTTAAAAATTATAAGGATTTATATTCTAAAGTACCTAGGAAAGAAAAAGTACCTCCATTGGTAGTTTTTCCTTACAGGAGAATTCGTAGAGATATTACAGAATCAGTCCCTGCTACATATTTCATTGGAAAAAGCTATTCATGAAATGAAACGATGACCGCAGCAACATTTCACAAATATATTGCAAATGTTTCTACCCATGGCTAATTAAAAATGCAATCAAATTCCTAATTTTGCTTCTTCTGGATAGGTTTAAATCTCATATCAATTTGAAACTGAGCAAGTTTTGTTCCTCAAAACAAATTTTCTGGTTTAGTTTTCTACGTAATTCTTGGAAATCTCGTTAGATCTTGAAAACAAAAGAATTGTAAAACAATATGTCTAGAAAATTTTACATCCATTTTTAAATAAGATTTGAGGCATCAACTGATGAAGTTAAAATGCTTTTATGAAATGCGATATTTTTTCATTCGATGTAGAAAACGTTGACTGTAACAAATGCATGCAAAACAGACACCAAGAGTTAATGAGCAAGACAACTTATCAACAAAACACATGCTTCGAGAATAACGATGCGCTATTTTTTCAGAAGCTTGAGAAGGAAATCTCACAAGTTATGTTGCAAATTTTTGAAGGAACATTGACAGAAAAGTTTAATCTCCCAAATATCCAATAGCCTGCGCTTTTCTCAATATTGAAGAATTTATTTCAAAAAGAACAATTGTATAATCAAATTTTGGCTCTGAAGCTGAGACAACTAACATTAATAATGAAAGTATCTTGAAAACCGATTTTGAGATAAGTCCTCTTGAGGCATTGTTAGTTGCAAAAACGATTGGTTTCATAAGTAACTACTAGATATAAGTCAATGAGAGATGGGTTTTACTCAAACTTCGAAACTCCTTTTTCTCATTTATTATCCAGTGAGGAATTCTGGAAATGGAACTGGAAAATCAAAAGAAATTTCGAAGATATATTTACATTGGCCAAAAATTTGGAAAAAAGAGGAAGGTTAAAACAAAAGAAAAAGATATAAATTACTCATGACGAAGAGAAAAAAAATACTTAAAAAGATTTAAAAAAAAGCTTGAAAAATATGAGGAAAAGATTAAACAAAAAAATGATCGAATTATAATAATAATAAAAACATCATCAGATTACACAATGATAAACATTCATAATTTAGAACGGACTATTAAACTGTGAGAAAAAAATGAAAAACATTTTTTTAAAATTATGTATTCAAACATATTTTACTTTCCATTCCATGACTGAAAAAAAAGTAAAATTTTCCACATTAACTATGGTTATATGTCGTAATTCCAAGAAAAATCTTGTTTTTAGACATTTGTGTGGCCTATGGATTCCTAACGAGCATCAAACATTATCAAAATTAAGTGTTCATTCTCTGGAAAATTTAGTGTTTATTCACTGGTAAGAACTGTTCCTTCACTTGGTCATCTTACTACTTATTATTTAAACCACCAAAAGCTTAAAACAATATTATGTAAGTTATCTAACTTTTTTTTACATAATTTGCATTTAATAACAAATATGTCAAAACCATCATTTAGCTAAAATTACAAATTTTGAAATTTTTATGAATTTTTTTTAAAGGCAAGCTAAGCTTAAGTGTTCCTTCATTGTTTAGTTTACCCTATAAGATGTTGAGAAATTTGCGATGTTGTGAGAGATGTTTAAAAATGTTGACTACGTATTTTTATTAATATTTATAAAATATATATTCAAGAAATTGATAAATATATTATTCCAAATCTATGCATACGTATGTATATTATTGAAATTGTATCAGTTATTGAAAAACAAAATAAAAAAAATAAAAAATAATCACATTAAATAAGCACAATCTGGTGTATTCTATCAGAAGCACGCTTTTTTAAAACTAGACATTTGTTGAATAAAGTGTTTTTTATTCAAAATTCTTTACTAAATTGCAAATAAATTATTAAATGACTAAAAAAGAAACATCGTATTTTATAGTGTGAAAGAAATAAAAATAAAAAGATTAGCAAACGATTATTAGCGAAAAAAATATGAATGAAATTTTACGCTACGCGCGCCAAGTCAAGTTCCTCCCAAGTTTATCACATTTTAATATTAATCGCCCCAATTGGTTATTTCTTCATTGTCGCCAAATTATTTTTTTAAAAATAATTAATTTTAATTTTTCTCAGCTTCTAATAAATAAAAACAGTTGAAACTTTAGATTTTTCAATTGAAAAATATGTAGATTAATATGGTATAAAAAAATTCATACCTTATAATTCAATATTTTTTCATCATCGCTTTAATTAAATAATAAAAAATAATAAATAATTATTAAAAATTATTTTTTGCATGAAATTATCTTTGGGTAAATGAGTTTTATGAGTGGGTGCAATTTTTTTTGAATTGCTTCATTAGTTTTGAAAATATGACTGAAAACGCAAAAAGCGAAATTAACATTAAGGGGTACGAACTTTGAATCGCTCTCCTGACCAAACTATGGGGACCATATTTCCCAGATTGCGGCTACCCCCTATATTTTGAAGATAAGAAATCCAAATATGTAAAAAAAAATGCATGTTTATTCAGAGAAAGTACGTTTTTGTGTCTGATTTCGTAACTTAATTAATAGTTAGCACTAATTAATTAGCATATTTGAGGTCACCCCCAGGAACCATTAAGATTGACACTTAGTTCGTGAAAATCCGATCATTAGAACGAAAGTTATTCAGGGTGATTCGTTTTTTTTTTTGCGGACTGTACATGCCCAGGGCTTGGAGGAAAGAAAAAAAGGAAAGAAAAAGTTTACCGTTTCATTGCCATATTATTTATGGCTATTTGACTGTTTTGTTTGAATAACGTAAAATGACATTAAATAAACTGTCATTTAATTATTTTTTCCGAGAAATTTCTAACAATGTGTAAAAGCCTCATTATAAAGTGATTACATGCGAGTCTTTAAAGACAGAAAAAAGTTTTACTGTATGGTTTGCTATTAAATTATTCAAATTTTTATATGGAAAGTCTTTATTTTGACAGTACATTAAATGTTCACCATTAATAATTTTACAATAAGTATTTGTGTAATCTGAACTCACTTCTTGCAGTTAGGCCCTAGGACATAGACGTCCTAGTGTTCAGTTTGACTGGGACATATGTCTTCACACCAGTATCCAACGGCAGCAGATGGTAAACTTTAAAAATCTTACAAATTATCATTCAAAACAACGTAAAATGATATGAATAATATTTATATTAAGGCACCCACTTTTTTTAGCTCCAGTTCAATTATTTTTCTCATTTAATAATGCATAAATATTCAAAAACGGGATTTCTTCAAATCTATGTCACGCTGACAGTTTTACATGTGCTGACAACCATCCAAATGGAAGGAGGAAAGTTAGAGAGACTGTCTATAATCTAATGTTAAAATGCTATCGTATTAGTTCAACAGTCTACTTGGACGTAGACATGGTGATGGGACATATATGTTCCGACAGACTTGACAAAGCGTGCTTACTACTATAATAATAAAAAACACTTCTCGCTCCATAGACATTAAAAGCAAAATCTGAAAAAGCAACCATTAAGTCAAGAGTTATATCTGATTATATTTTTATTTTGACAACTGAAAATATCTGAATGCAGCGATAATTCAATTTCTTTCAATTTCTTATAAATAGACAACAATAAGAAATCAGTTAGTTTTTGATGCTACAGATTATTTTTAGAATCAATTATACAGGATTTTACTACTGTTTCACTCAATTAGTTCTAAGTACTTTCAAGAAAAATTGAAGGCAATTAATAATGTTGGGAATTGATACATCCTTATGGTAGATTCAGTTACAGCACGATTAATTAAACCTAGAAAGGCAAAACGTGTCAAAAGCATTTCTAAGTAGGGGGATTTCCCGCTTGTATGCTAAATTAAAAGAGAAAGCTAAAAATTAAACTAGTAAACCAAAAGTTATTAATTATAATATATTTTAGTTTTCTTTGTAAAAAGATTAAAGACAATTATAAAACTCTTTAACTTCTCATGTACAAATATGTACTACGCCAATAAAAAACATGTTATTCTTAGATTGATGAAGTACTTTTTCATGCTATTAGAGTCGTTTATCCAGATAATTTTTAGTACTTTTCAGGAAAAAAATGACACGTGTCTGTAGCAATTCCTAGTAAAGAGATTTCCGCTCTATGCAAAAAAAAATTGAAAACTAAAATTTTTTCCAGCAGATCTTGTTATTTTTAGTTTTCTAACTAACTATTTTTAATACAATTATAAAATTCTTTAACTTCTAATCTATATACTCATGAAGCCTATAAAAACAGGTTATTCAGGTATAAAACAAGTACATTTTCACACTATTTAGATACTTTAACCGAACTAGTTGTAGTACTTTTCAGGAAAAAAAAACACAGGTTAGTCTTAGATTCGTGAAGTACCTTTTTACGCTATTAGATTCATTAATCCAACTAGGACCAGTAGGTTTCCATTACTTTTCAAGAAAAAAATAACATCATAAATAATGTTATGAATTATTAACTAATGGATTCAAAAATTAGTTAAAAAATTAACTAAACACGTGTCCACAAATATCTTAACTACGAAAAATTCTTCTGTGAATGGTAATTAATAGTGGAAGCTTAGAAGTCTACCATTAGAACAAAAGTTATTATTGTGGATTTTTTTTTAAATTTTCTAAAAACACATTCCTTAATTCTGCTATAAAGTTCTTTAAGTTTTCATACATTAACCACATGACGATAATGAAAAAAAAAGGCTATTTTTAGATTCGCTTAATATCTTTTCACGGAACAAGATTCATTAACTCAACTAGCTCTAAGTACTTTTCATAAAAGAGTTTAACGTAAAGAATGTTTGAGAATTGTTACCTTAACTTAACGAGTGATTCATCAGAAGAAAAATACGAAAAAGAAAAGAAAAATACCATTCCGATTCACACAAAGAATCCTTTGTTGATTCGGATATCATTGAGACTTAAAGGAAAATTGATTTTGCTTTTCCTGGCTGGAGTGTCAACCATCTTTTCTGAATTTTTATTTCCGCGGTGAGTTTTTTCTCTCCACCAATCGTGTGTTTGTTTGATTTCGAACGGATCCGTCTTTGTTGGATTGTTTCCCTTACTGATTTGTTTTTCCGCAGTGAATCGGAGAAGTGATGTATTGATGGTTTTTGCCAGTGTCAGTTTTAAAAGGCTTATTTTTTTCATAAGTTTTGTATTTCGCTCTAACTTATTCAGTTGAATTTGTTGAATTCGAGTTTTACTTACTTCTTATCAAATGTTTCTGTATTTTTGAACTTTATTTATGTTTTAGTTTTATTAAGTTCTTTCTTATTTAATTTAGTTATGTTAATTGAATTTATTTATATTTTTTAAACTGAAATGCTTTTTACTGGTTTTTAGTTGAATTCAAATATTTTTTTTTCAAAATTTGATAAAGTAAGAAGACTAATTGTCTAAATTGTCTTTGTCTGATTCTAATCCAATCCGATCCGCCTTTGTTAAATTATTTCCTTTTTTTTTACCATAGCGAATCAAAGAAGTGATTGATCTATTGATGATTTCTACCAGCGTCGGTTTTAAAATGCTTGTTTGTTTCCTAAGTTCTGTATTTTGTTTTATTGTATTCATTAGGCTTTTTTTAAAAATTCAGTTTTACTTACTTTTACAAATTTTTCCGTATTTCTGGATTTCATTTTTTTTTGTTTAGTTTTATTCTTTTATTTGGTTTTATACTTTTAATCTTTTCAAGTTTAAATTAGTTATTTTAATTTAATTTAAATATAGTTTTCAAATTAAAATAACTTTTACTTCTTTTCAATTTAATTTAAATAAAGGAGTTTTCAATTTATTTTATTACATTTTTAAATGTTTATGCTCTTTTTATTCGAGGAATAGGGATCTAAATTGTGTGTCTTTAATTCCAAATGGTGGCTCTTTCGATCCAGATCAACCAAATGCTGGAGCTGGTATCTTTTATAATCTCTTCTCCTTTGGTGCCGCAGTGGGTGCCAATAGATCTGCTTTTGACGGGGAAGTTGTTGCTATCCGTATTGCTCTCGAACAGCTTTCTTGTTTTATTGAGTCTTTTTCAAATGTGGTTGTCCTTTCTGACTCGAAGGTGGAGCTTTGCTCGATTGAATCTATGCATTGCCCTTCCACTTGCGATGTTCTAAAATGTCAGGATGCTCCACCAATTTGGTAAAACTGCAACCCTACAATGGATTCCCGGTCACTGTGATATTGCAGGAAATGAGAGGGCTGATGTTTTGGCAAAGAGAGGCACTAGAATTCTCCAGGCTCTTAGTAGCCCAGTCCCCTTTACAACTTTAAAAAGGATTGTTAGATCAAAAATCAATGGGGATTTCCATCACCAATTGTCAGAAAGGGTAAAAACCAAAATGTGGAGTGATCTTCGGCAGAACACCATTCCATACTGGCCTCGCCGTGAAGCGGTGGCTCAGCTTCGACTATATACCGGACATGACTGCCTAGCCGCGCACCTGTTTCCTTTAGGGCTGGCACCTGATCCCTATTGTTCTCTGCACAAGAACCAAGCTGTTTTGGATGGCAGCCGCATCCTGTGCTGCGGGTCGTCGTCTACCGAACGATATTGGGAAGCAAGAGCGCTCCTGAGGAAATGACTTTTTACTTTCTAGTTTCGTTCCCATGTTTTTGCTTTTTGACATGTCAATTCACCTCTACCATTTGAAATAAATAAATAATTCCAAATGGATCCGTCTTTGTTGAATTGTTTCCGTCACTAATTTGTTTTCCCATAGTGAATCGGAGATGTGATCTATTGATGGTCCCTGCCAGTTTTAAAAGTCTTATTTTTTCGTACATGCCCATCGGTCTATGTAGGAGTCAGGGAACTGACCTTGCATCAGAAAAGTTCTGGGCTCGAATCCCGGGCAAGGCATGGATGCTCTTTCCTACTCTGTACTATCTGTTCTTACTGTTCTTACCTTCCCTGTACTATCTGCCCTTACTGTTCTTACCTTCCCTTTACTATCTGGGCATATAATATGGTGCCCCTTAAAGAGTGGTCCGCAAATCTGCCCTTCAGATACCTGTATGACGAAAGGTCATTCTCCAGATGGGCATTGTAAAAAAAAAAATCATAACTTTTGTATTTCGTTCTTTTGTACACAGTTGGATATGTTGAACTTGGGTTTTACTTAATTTTTATCAGATGCTTTCGTATTTTCGGATTTTATTATTATTGTTTTTAGTTTTTTTTATGTTTAGTTATTTAATTGAACTCAATTATATTTTTCAAATTAAAATGTTTTCTACTTCTTTTCAATTTAAGTTAAATAAAGCAATTTTCAATTTATTTTATTCCATATATAATGGTATTTGTCCTTTTTATTTGATAAAGTAAGGAGTAGAGATCCAAATAGTATTTGTTTTATTCCAAATAGATCCGTCTTTGTAGGATTGTTTCCCTTGCTGATTTGTTGCTCCATAGTGACTCGCAGAAGTGATCTATTGATGGTTTCTGCCGGTCTGGGTTTTAAAAGACTTGTTTAAGTTTTGTATTCTGCTCCTTTGTATTCAGTTGGATTCGTTGAAATTCAGTTCTACTTACTTCTCACCAAATGTTTCTGTTTGTTTGGGTTTTATATTTTATTTAGTTTCATTTTTATTCTCAAGTTCAATTTTTGTAATTGAATTTAATGGTGTTTTTCAAATTATAAACACTTTTTCACTTGTATTTATTTCAATTTTGCGGAATCAGTTTTGAATTGTTTTAATTACATTTATTTTATGTTATTTTAAATTCAAGTTACAGATATTAATTTTAGTTTGTTTTATTTTAATTATTTTTATCCAATTCATTTCAATCAATCAATTTTTTAATTTAATTTAAATTAACTTTTTTTTTCCATTCTCATTAATTTTATTGTTACTGAAGTTTTTTTAAATAACTTATTTTCATAATGAAATTTATTTGTCAATTTTTATTTATTTTAATTGCTTAAAGTTAGATTAATCTACTTTGTGCTTGATTGATTTGTTGTATCCGCATTTCTGTACTGATTTGTTTTTCGACAGTGAATCGGAGCTGAATCTCATTGTTTCTGCGAGTGTTTGTTTAACATTTTGGTAGGTTCTGTATTGTCTCTCGCTTTCTCTCTCATTTTTTTGTTATGTAAAAGTTATTAGTCAAAGATACTATTATATATCTAGTAAAATTTAGTTTCGATGTATTTAACTGAGCACAACACAATTTATACATCCGTATTACTCCTAACAGAATATTAGTAATCTTATCAACTTACGGTGAAAAGTACCGATTCTCAGGGACCAATAATTTTTATTGTAAAATTTTAAGGAACAAAACATCTGATACTCTAAATTTTACAGCAATATTTACTAGTGTAACTTTACTGAATTGAATAAATATTACTGTAAAAATTACTGTAAACTAAATTTTACACGCTAAGGAAAAATTCTGATAAAATTGCAATACTGCTTGGTAATACATTTTTGGTAAGAAAAATTCATAATTCTCGTAAATATTTCCTAATTGTACAGTATTTGAACCATTTATTTGATGTTTTTTTCCTTCAAATTGTATCGGTAGCTAGAAATTCTGGTTTTCAAAATTATAATTCTTATTACCACACATTTAGTAAACAATACAAAAACTGAAAATTAAACTAACCAAATAAATGGCTTTTATGTCATGCACATAAGGTATCATGATAAAAAAATCACATTTAATCCCTTAGGATAAGTTAAATTACATGTTATAAAACCATGCTTTGTTGTTAGTTTTAACAAAGAGCTTTGATTAAAATAAAAGAGTTTTTTGATGTCCCATAGAACCTGAAACACTGTAAATTTTACTATATTCTGGTAATTTTGACCACCTTTTTTCTCAGCGTGAATGTAAAATCTAAATCAATTGAAAAAAGTTTCCTGATCTCAAATGAAGTGGGCTACATGTAGTAACACAATAATTAAGTTACTTGAATATCGTGTTTCATTTTTCACTAATTTTCTAAGTAAATCATTAACACAAAAGAGATTTATTTTCTAATTACTTTTCTTGCTTCTGTATATAAATTTAATGATTTAACTCAGCTCCTTCTAGTAAAAATTACCCTGAGTAACTCTTGTCATAATGTTCGCATTTCGATATCAATGGTTTAAAGAGTTAACTTCAAATATGATAATTAATTAAGGCTAACTATTAACTAATTTATCTAAATAGGCAAAAAAAAAGTAATTTCCTTAACAAAATAATATTTTTGATAAATTTTAATTCCTGATTGATAATTTTTGATGTTTATTATAGTCTGGAAGAATGATTCAATTAGTTTATTACGGAGAACTATCCTAAAACAGAGCCTTTGAATCTTAATCTCTATTTCTTGCGTTTTAACCAATTTTCTTTAACTAGTTGGACAATTAAGGAATTCTTTCACATTGCTTATAAAAATAGTTAACCCAAAGATATTGCCATGGAAAGAAGTTTCAATAATTGCTTATTATTGTTTGATTATTTTATTTATCAATAGTTGGAACATTTTTAGACGTAAGATTGTGCATTTTAAAGAACAATTATGCAAATTTAATGGACTCGATCAAAATGTTTCTGGGATGTAAAAAAAGTTAATTAAAATAAGTTAAGTTTTTTAAAACTATAACTCTCTTTTACTGTTACTTTCTTAAAAACCATTATGTCCATTTCGCTTACAGTTTGCTTTTTTTCATGTATATTTGCAAAGTTAAAAATCATTTTAAAATAAATATGTCTTTTTCGATTAATAAAATAATAAATATTAAAGCATATATCTTTAAAAAAAGTCCTAAAACTATATTTGGTTAAACAAATTTCATAAATATGTGCAAGAAATTTTTGGTTAACTTAAAATAGTTTTGAATTATGACAAAATAGTGAAAAAAAGAGAAATTTTTATTAAATGAGATCAAAATTTTCAGCCTCTTTTCTAATTAAATTGAGTTTTAGTGGATAAAATACCAATCTTAAATAAATGAATAAAAGTTATTCTGATTATATTTTCTCTCTCTCTCGGTTACTTATTTACAGAGCAGAAAATAAACATGATTTGTATCCTAATAAAGTGAAAGTATTACTTACAATTTATAACTTAAATTTTATAAATTTTATTTTTTATAAATTTAATTTTAAAAATTTTATTTTATAAATTTTATTTTATAAATTTTATTTTATAAATTTTATAAATTTTATTTTATAAATTTCATAAATTTTATTTTATAAATTTTATAAATTTTATAAAATGCTTTATTTTATAAATTTTATAAATTTTATTTCATAAATTTTATAAATTTCATTTTAAAAATTTATAAATTTGAATTCCATAAATTTTAGTTCTGTGTTCTTAACAGTTTAAAAAATAAATATAACCATTCATAATGAGACAATCACAACAAAAATTTTTAATGTAAATAAAATTCAATGACACAATTTATTCAAATAGATTAAAAAACAAGAGTGAAAATAAGTTGCTCAACTCTTTATTCTCTGTTCTGTAATAATATTTCGCTAAATTCAATCGATGCTTATTTTAAATCTCAAATAAAAATATAATGAGAAATTTAAAAGTTAGATAAAGCATATTTATTTTAAAATACTAGTTTGTAGTTATAGTTACTTGACATACTAAAAGATGTAAATAGTAGAAGCTGGAATTTACTTAATTTAAATAGTTTTGTGTCAGAAAAAATATGTTTTTGAACTAGTATAGAATGTTTACTTTTGTGTTTCATAAAAATATTTCATTAATTTTTTTAAAATATTTTTATCAATATTTGGAATGAGATGTTACCGTATCTTATAATGTCATTTAAAGAAGAATTTTGTTAAGTACATATCCTGAAGCAATATAACGGAATTTATTTTAAAATAAACCTTTGGAAAAATCATGTTTCATTTATAAGTTGCCTTAAGACCTTTCACAGAAAATAAAAAACATTGCCAAAGCTATCTTAATTTCGTAAAATTCACTGTGTTTTTGACTCTATGGGAAGACCAAAAGAGCTCTGTAAATTTACCTAAGAGCTTTGATAATATTGCTAAAAATAACAATAAACTATGATTTTAAATTTCATAAAATTTGTTAAATGCTGAAAATCTGAGTAATTTTATCATGATGCCTTATAGCATAGCAGAAAGAAAAGCCCATTTATTTGGTCAAATTTTCTTTTTAGTTTTGTATTTTTTCCTTAATGTGTTTGAATAAGAGTATATAATAAACTTAAAAAAAGTAAGGTTAAAACTATCAGAATATGATAAAATTGACCGTGTTTCTGGCTCTATCAGAACACTGAAAGGTTGATAATTCTTACCGAAGCGCTTTGGTAATGAGTTTTGCTAAATTATCAATAATATATTGCTTTATAATCTACGATAAAATTTTATCATAATACCTTAGAGAATGGCATGAAAACTATTTATTTGGTTAAATTTACTGTCCTCTATTGTACTTTATACAAAATGTGTTGTACAAAGAACTATAATTTGAAAACCAGAATTCTCGTTAAACTGTCGCCATTCAAATGGAAAATTTACCAAAGGAATGGTTTGAATATTGTATACTTTGACTTTTTTTAATAAAATAACGTTTTTTTTTATTTATTTTTACTAGAAAGGTCATTATCATACAATATGGTAATTTTCTCAGAATGTCTTTGTTCGTGTCGGCTTAACTTTCCAATAAAAAATTTAAATACTGGTTCTTTTAATCTAAATCTTTTAACTTAAGGGGTTTCATTAAATCAAATTTCTGTGCTTTTATTTATTAAAGGACAGTGATAAAATTTTGATTTAAAAAAATATAATATGAGTTTAATAACTTAAATTGCCAGGTAAGCATTTCAAAAAGTTTGTTGAAACTGGTTGGTAGAAAGAAAAAAAAGAAAGGATTTGATTAGGTTAGTCTTCAGATCAGCAACTGTAGAGGATTCTACTATTCTATAGTAATTACAAGCTATTCATACGAATCGTTGTCTAAACATAACTAGACCTTAGCTGTAACAAAATTAGAGACGTTCCACACGTTTTTGAAGCAACAAAAAATAATCTCACAAAATGCATGATAAGAAACAGAAAATTCTGAATAACTTTTGATCTAATGATCTAATTTTCATGTCCCAGTAATTAATCCTCGTGGTACCAAGTACAAAACATCCTGAATAATAACTTTTGATCTAATGATCAAATGTTCCTCCTCCAGAAATCAATGCTGGTGTTCCCATCCTCAAATATGTTGACCAATTGATGAAACGCTTCGGCAAAATATACAGTAAAATATGGTTTTATAAAAAGTGATGAAATTTGGTAATTTTATCGAGACACCTTAGAGCATGGCACAAATAAACATTTATTTGGTTAAATTTTCGTTCCAGTTTTGTCTGGAAATTAGAATTATTTTGAAAACTAGAATTTTCGGTTTCATTAAGCAGGATTATGGCTTTCTGAATAATGTATATATATATATATATATATATATATATATATATATATATATATATATATCACAGAACACCTTGTATGTAAACATGTGTATACGTTTAAGTAACAAAATATTGTATACTAAGCTCTAAACAAAATTATAAAAAATACACTCCTTCCTTAACATAATTAAGCAATAAATTAATTTCTTAATGCTGCACTGATTCTAATTTATCAATAATGACCTTTTGTTGTTACATTTAATTCTCCCTATATATGAATGCAACAATGCTTAACAATTTAATATCATCGTATGTAAGCAAATGGAAAGGTTTGAAACACAACTTAATATTAATTGCTTTTGTTGGGATCCCACATTAATCGTACTAATTAATAGCATCGCAACATAAATTATTTCAATCACTACAAACAATAAAGAATAGCTGTTATCAGTGTTTGATTGCATAATATTAGTACATTTAATAAACGATGCATTTTGTGAAAATGCACTTGTATGCCTTAAACGAATTATTTATATAATTTGAGAAATTGCTTTACAATTGAGAGAAATGAGTTTTGATTTTATATCATGTAGATGCGAACCATAACTAATAAGTTAAATAGCTTAGGGTATGTATTTAATTGAAAATAAAGAATGCAAAAAGTGTTTTAATGATATATCGTAATTTTTATTAGCAATCTATCAGTATTTATTATTATTATTATTTATCGGTTATTGAGGATAGTATTTGATATCTTAATTAAAATGTAAATATCAAAAAATTGTGAAAAAATTACAAATATTATTATGCAGTATTAAATAAATAATACAGCACAGTAATGAATTAAAACATAATTTATTGAATTTATGGTATTAATTTTATTCAAAAACATAAATTGGTTCAATTTATCTGAGTTGTAAGAATATAAGAATAAATAATGCAGCAAGGTAATTGCATGGTTTAGAACATTATTTACTGATTTTAAGATATTTATTTTATAAGAAAACATAAATTGGTTCAATTTATCTGCGTTGTGAGAATATAATAATAAATAATGCAGCAAAGTAATTACATGGATTAAGACATAATTTATTGAATTTAAGTCATTTATTTTATGAGAATACATAAATTGATTCAATTTATCTGCGTTGTAAGAATATAAGAACAAATAATGTAGCAAAATAATTACATACATTAAGACATAATTTATTGAATATAAGGTATTTATTTTATGAGAAAACATAAATTGGTTAAATTTATCTGCGCTGCATATAACATGCAATGAAAAGATTTCCAGAAAAAATAATTACAGTATAGTAGTGACAATACTGTTTTTTTTTTAAAAAAAATATTTATAATTTTGGTCATAAAACTCAAAATGTAGCATATTTAAAACCATTCATTCGGTAATTTTTCCATTCGTATAGTAATGATTTACTTAGAATTCTGGTTCTCAAAATTATAGATCTCATTACCTCACAGTTACCTGACAACTGAGAAGTAAATTTAATCAAACAAATGAATTTTATGTTATGATCTGAGGCATCAAGATAAAATTATCAAATTTTACTACATTTACCATATACGCAGAGATTTAGATTTAAACTTCTAAGAACGCACGAGTCAAACATTTTCAAAAAATTCACTAGACAACGTGGTGGAGGCATAGGGCAACGTCAAAATTTTAAGCAGTAGTTCCAGCCATTTTGTGTAGCGGATTTGGAGTTTTATGAAAAGAAAATGTTTTCATATAAATAATTGCAATCATCATTTCATCTATCTAGTAGAAATTTGCAAAATATCATTTAAATGTGTATATTTTTATTATTTTTTTTAAAATATTAATTGCCAATGTGCAGAAAAAAATGGCTCACCCCGAATAACTTTTGGTCTAATGAACGGATCTTGAGAACGGAATCTTGTCTAATGAACGGATCTTGGTCTAATGAACGGAAGTTTGAGGGACTCAACTTAATGATTCAAGTAGTGTGATTTCAAATATGCTAATTAAATAGTGCAGACGATATTTTAATTTAAAAATCAGTGACAAAAACTTACTTTCTCTGAATATGCATATCTCTTTTCGACATATTCGGATTTCTTATTACCAAATTATAGGGGGTAGTCGCAATTTAGGTAATACGGTTCCCATTATTCGGTCAGGAAAGCGATCCGAAGTTTGGACCCCATAATGTGTTAATTTTACTTTTTGTTTATTTCGCCATTTCTCAAGAATTTTTTAAGCGAGATTAAAAAATATTCAACACTATTTCAAAATTTGTTTATTCAAAGATAATTCCATGAAAAAAACTAATTTCGTTAAATATTTATTATCTTTTATTATTTTATTAAATAACAGTCAAAAAATTTTGAATATTAAGGTGTACATTTCTTGCGTCATTTTAAAAAAATGTAATTCTAAAATACAAAATTTGAGCGGAATTGGTTGAGTAGTTTCAACTTAAAGACGGAGAGCATTTTATTCCAGCGAAATCAAATTTTAAGGAAGCTATATTAACCGAAATATAATATAGTATTTTATATTATAACCGATGCAGAATATTATATTATAACCGCTATATATATAAATTTACATTATAACTAAATGAGCTTCAATTTCGTATTTTGAAATGAAAAATTACATATTTTAAGATAACGTAACAATTTTTATACCTTACAATTCAAAATTTAAAAAGTAAATTTGCTTAAAAAGTTCTCTAGATACGACGAAATACACAAAAATTAAAATAAACATTAAGAGATTCAAGCTTTGGATCGCTCTCCAAACTATGGGGACGACCTTTCCTAAATTGCGAATGTCCTCTATGTTTTTTTTTCTGGGGGGGGGGGTCTGAAATACGAAACCGTTGGAAAAAAGGAGTGTTTATTCTTAGAAAGTATGTTTTTGTGTCTGATTTCGTAACTTCGTCTGCACTAATGATTAGCATATTTGAAATCACCCCCTCAAACCATTAAGGAGTTCGAGAACTTGAAGATCCGATCATTAGTTCAGTTATTCAGAGTGGTCCTCTTTTTGGCGCAATTTGTAAATGAATATTTAAAAAAAATAGTAAAAAAGCATTCACGTTGAACTGAATTTAAGGAAGTTTCTACTAGATACATGAATCGAAAATTGCAATATTTTATAGTAAAACAATTCTTTCTGAAAGAATCCATTCTTCTGAAGAATCCAAATCTGCTGGAAAAAATAGATGTGGACTCCTATTTAAAATGTTGACTTTGCTTTATGCCTCCCGTACACTGTTAAAATTTTCATTTAAAAATTATGGTAAAATAACTGGCAGCTGTCTGTCCATCCTATTAAACGTAAAAATTACG
The DNA here is from genome assembly GCF_982258835.1 of Parasteatoda tepidariorum. Classification (NCBI taxonomy): domain Eukaryota; kingdom Metazoa; phylum Arthropoda; class Arachnida; order Araneae; family Theridiidae; genus Parasteatoda; species Parasteatoda tepidariorum. The sequence goes on along the minus strand of NC_141758.1, from coordinate 75,164,700 downwards.
GTAAAGACAATTTTTTTCCTTTATGGATTTGAAAACATTTACAAAATGTACAGTTATAAAACCATGAATACAAAACTATACAATTTTTTAGCCATTTACAACTAGCATTTTTCATGAAAGTAAAAAATAATTAATTATTTAACTAGGCATAGGAGCTCGGCATTCCGTATAGTAATAGGCACTAGAGAGTGCCACACACCGGAAATTCTTCATGTGTTGAAGGGAATGGAGGAAATATTGTGGTGTCAACATTAGGTCTCGAACTCGGTCATGAGAATGACAGATAAGCCCGCTCGGCTATGATATGTACTCTGTTGTAAAGAATTAAGTAGTTTCGTTAGGTGGTTCGAGTTGGTGAGATAAGATTCTGGTTGTTTAACCGTATTAGGTGAAAGCAGTTAATAAGCAGTTTTTCTCAAACTTAACAGTTTGATTACCATTTTATTTATGGTTATTTGACTGTTTTGATTAAATATGGTAAATTAACCATTCACTAAATTGTTATTTAACCATTTTTTCCGAGAAATTTCTAACAGTCTACGCTGTTTAGTCATTTTTTTTAAAAATGTTTTTAGTGTTTATTTTTTAAAAGTTTAATTCTATGAGTACTTCGGAATTATACTTGATTGCTTCTATACTTTTCAGACAATCATTGTTTACGTGCGTTTCACACATCTAAACACATCTAAATCTGTAATATTATTTTTGGTGCAATGCACGTTGTAATAATATCGTTTAATTTAGTTTAACTTTTTTTCAAGAACTATTGTTACATACATCTATACATCTATTCGGGAGCCTCATTACAACTCCCCGAATGGCGAGGCTAGAAAATCGACCAATGATTGCCACTAAAAATGTCGCATGCCAAATCTAGCTAAGATGGCTCAACATATAGCGCTTTTAAGAAAGGAAACTGAAATAACCAGAGAGAAAATAAGCTAGGCAGAAGTGAGTAGTCTTTGTCGATAGATCTCTATTTTAGTATTTTGTCGAAAGCGCTTTTTTTTTACGAATTTATATGTTACGAATTTATTTGACGATTTTTTATTTATATCACGAATTTATTTGTTTTACTAGAATTTATTTGTTTATGCAGGTTTTTCCATTGCAATTCACTTATTTCAATTTTTAATAGACTTAATTATAGCCAAAATTTTAACCTTTTTAAAGGGATATCAGTTTCAGAAATTTTATCGTAAGATTTTATACTATAGCACATTTCTAATAGGTTTAATGAATTACATGTCATTTATTTGAATTCAAATTTATTTTAATGACTTAGTATTTAATAAAAAGATGTAATTTTTTTTAAAAAAAAAGTTGTTATATGGATTTGAATGATTGTTTCGAATTCTTAGAATTTTGTCCATTTGCAATGTACCTAAGTTAGTAGCGATCGAAGCGAGCTTGGTTTACGAAGCAAACCATATAAGATTGCGTAGCAATTTTCGGGAGTTGGCAAGCGTTAGCGAGCAGGGGGCGCAGCCCACTAGTAAAATAAATTAGATTACTAGGCACTTTTTGCCATTAAATGAACAGAATTTCTATACAATGCTTCACCCGACGTCCGATCAACAAATTTTCATGCATCTTAACCACAGTCACTATTGATGAAAGATGCATTTCGAAGATAAACTTTACTCTCACAAAATCTCCCCAAATTTCTAAATAATAAATATCCTTACTTCAGTTCACTTCATGCCTCACTAATTAATATTGCGCTCAGAAATGTCATTTCTCGGAGCTTATTCTTCGAAGAGATAGTCTCGATCTTTTAAGGTAGAACTAGAATTCATTTCCACGGAAATGTAGAATTTTCCACATTTAGTAATAATTTACTGTTTTAATTTGGTTTTCCCCAGAGAATTTTCCCTAAAGGATTTCTTCCAATTAACCGGAGCTCGAGAAGTTCATTTGTATCCACTTGATCCACATGAAGCAGTTGCATTTCACTAGGCTTAAAATGGCATCAAGTCTTGTTAAAAATTATGCTGAGAAATTGTTGTCATTTTAAAAGAAGAAGCACCGGATATTTTGTGTAGTTTTGCGAAATTTAAATATTTTTTTTATTTTAATTTTTCTTCACACAAAATTAAATGTGCGAAGTTAATTTTATTTGACCTTTCATTAATGAAGAACGCTATTATGGATTTAATAAATCACTGAAAAATAATTTTCCTTCGAAGATTTCTTCCAATTATCCGGAGCTCGAGAAGTTCATTTGCATGCATTTGATACACAAAAGGCAATTTAATTTTACTACGCTTAAAATGACATCAAATCTTGCTAAAAATTATTCTGAAATTTTTATTTTTATTTTATAAGAATAAAGTCCAAAGATTTTGTATAGTTTTTCAAATTTAACTTTTTATTTATTTTTACTTTTTATTTATTTTAAATTAAGCATTCAAAATTAATTTTATTTGATATTAATCACATCAATGAAAAACGCATATTATGAATCGAACAAGTTATAGAAAGAATTTTTTCCTTAAAAAGATTTCTTCCAATTATCCGGAGCTCAAAAAGTTCATTTGTATCGACTTAATCCACATGAAGCAATTGCGTTTTACTAAAGCTTAAAAGGGCATCAAGTTTTCTAAAAAAGTAAAGCTGGAAAATTGTTGTTATTCTGAAAGAAGTACTGAATAATTTGTGTATTTTTCAAATTTTAAATATTTTTTTTTACATCACAGAGAATTAAACGTTCTGAGCTAATTTTATTTGACATAATTCTCATTGATGAAAAACACATATTGTGGATTTAATAAGGAAGGAAAAACTTTTTTCCCTATAGAATTTCTTTCAAATAACCGCAGCTCAAGAAATTCATTTTTTTCTGCTTGATCTGAATGACGCTATTGAATTTCACTACACTTAAAAGGGTATCAAGTCTTGTCAAAATTTATAAAGGAAATTGTTATATGTTAAAAGTAATAGTCCCAAAAAATTTAGAATATTTCTAAATATCTTTTTTCAGTTTATCGAAGTATCAAATTCGAGACTGCTTTTATTTGACATAAATTATTTTCTATGAAAACTTTGATTTAGTATATAATTTTAAAATGATACATTTGTTTGTTTACGTCTGCGTCTTTATTTTATATAACTCCGGTTCCATATATGACCTCCAAATACTGGAATAACAATTGCAAAAGTCTCCATCTTGAAGTTATACATTTTAGCCCCCTATCTTAAAAATAGGAGCAATACTTTATTGCTTTTTATTGTTCAATTATTTTAAAAACAAAAAAAAAATTGAATATTAAGATTGACGCATTTTTAATGCACTTAAAATGACAAATTAAAATAAAATGTAAGTGATATCGAACAAATAGTATTTGAAAAGTTAAAATCAAGAATGCGACTTCCTTGCCACGCGGTATTATAGCCGAGAGGGCAAATATGTCAATCTCATGACTGACAGAATTGGAGTTCAAGTCCCAGCCACAATATTTCCCTCATCCCATTCAACGCATAAAGAAGAGTCTCCAGTATACTGCATTCCCCAATAAATGACCATGAGCAAATAGACTACGATGCTCTCACTTTCGCATAGATAACAGCTCCGTAAAGCTGCTAAACTATCTCCAATGCCAGTTAAATTAATTTTTTACGGTTTTGAAACCATGCTAGTTGTAAATGGTTAAAAAAACAGTACAGTTTTGTAATCATGATTTTTAACCACGTTATTTATAAATGGTTTCTAAAACCGTAAAGGAAAAAAAAATTCTTTTAGTGGCGAAGACGGTTATCAGGAAAAGAAACAGTGTTACATGCTATTAAATAGTCATTACTTCTTTTGGAATGATTTAACTTTTGCCCGGTGAGCTAATTTTCTAACAACTAAACGCTTAAAATAAACCTACATCAACATTTTTTTAAAAGTTCATTATAATATATTCTAAGCTTAAATAAATGAGTTTGAGCAGGTAACAATTGTGTTTCGTGTGGAGAAAGTATTTTTATTTCATGCTCTAGTGAACAATTTAAAGAAAAGATTTGCTTGAATATTACTTTTTTTACCTCTTAAAAATCTCTTAACAATGTAAGTTATGTGTGGCGAAAATCTTATCTTTATGCTTTACTTTGATTACGGAAGAAAAATCCTGAAGATAAATATAAGAAAAAATTGAAGGATGTTGTCAACGGTTATTTTTCAATCTCAAAGAAAATTTTACCTGTTGTTTACTTTTTATATTATAGAGAATTATTTAAACGTAGCATAATTTATTTAACATAAACATGGATAAGGTATTTTTCTTCTTAAACGTTTTTTGAAATTATATCAGTTCAATGCTAAGTCATTTGCTGTGGTTTTTATTGTTAAATCATTAATTTAGATTGCGCGTTATACAAGCTTGATTAATAACGACACATTGGTCAAGGCACTGAGCTGTCCATGTAAAGGTTTGGGGTATTAAATCCGGTGGTGGCTTAAAGTCTACTCATCTTCTGATCGATGAGTAGTAGCTTGGTTGGTATGTAAAGGTGGTTGGTGTGCATAGTTTACCACTCTGGGTGGTGCCATCGTTCTATTTGTCAAGAAGTTCTGGATCACTATCCTTTACAAACTCCAAGACCAGCTGTTTTGGAGCATTTTTAAAACTAAAAAATAAATATTAATTAACTAAAAAAATCTTGTAATGTTACATTTTATAAAATATAACAAGACTGCTGGAAAGCGCTATCAGAACAAAAATTTAAGAAAACTTTTCCAGCTATATTGCAGATATTATTTAGCTACAATAGTCATGTGAATATAGTTCCATGAATTTAAGAAAAAAGTCCACACATTTTCAAGATTACTAAATCGCAGGCCTTGTAGCTTAATTCCGGTTAATTCATTTAAAAAATTTTATTTTATAATTCTTGAAGCTTTTTGATTGTATTAACTTTTACTTCCGTCAGTAACATTTCACAAAAACTGTAAGTTGATATATTTTGTAAACTAACATTATTGTTTTTAATAATTAAATTTTTCTTTCTCCGTGAAGAAAGAAATTATTAAATTTAAAAAAAAATAATCATAAGTATTTAAAAAATATATTTTATATGTTTGTTTTTATTGCCATGGTGGTGCCACCTGAATATTGACCTGATCCACGAGTCTGGCTGCAATATCGGTGGGCGTTCCAGGGATTTGATCCGTATTTTGATTTGAATTTATAAACTCTAAGTTCGCTTTTAGTACAGTTTTAAAAGAATAATTTACCCTGATTTTTCATCGTTTCTACTATATTTTAGGATATATATTTTAAGATAAGCCTTTTATTTTTAATCGTGTTTACAGGAATCAGAGAATATTATGATCCGTATTTTTAATTGATTTTAATAGATTTTAAGATAAGTGTGCCTTTTATTCTTAATGTTTTTTTTCTGGATTTGGAGTAATAAAATGTTGAGCATTCGATTTTTGATTGCATTTTATTGAAAAGATAATTTTATGTTGATAAATTTTAAACTTGAAGTAATGTATTATTTGGAAATATGTGTTATTTACGTGATAGCATTTGGAAATGATTTGAGTTTGTGTTTGTTTGAAAATTTGAGTCTTAATAAAATTGGTTGTAAGCGTTAAATGTTTCAATTAATTCCTTTGTTGAACCTGGGTAACTGTTACCAAAAATTTATTGATCACAGCATAATCAAAGTTTTAAGGGTAACAGTATAATATAATGGTAGAGTTATTTAAATATAACTTATAAAATTTTTAAGACTTTGATGAAAAAATTCAGAAAATTTTTGTAAAAAAATTAATATTAAAGTAAGCGTTTTCGCAAAGAAAGAAATTCTGATAAAATCATCATATTGTATACTAAAGACATTTCTAGTTAAAAGAAAAAAAAAAACTTGTCCAGGAAAAAAAAATATACGTCATTTAAACTATGGTATCTTTTCCGATCACGGTTTACGAGAATTTCTGGTTTTCATAATTTTTGTCGTAATTACCAATATTTAGTAAAAAATACAAAACTGAAAAAATATATTTAACCGATTTTTTATGACCTGTTCAAAAGCATAGTGATAAAGTTACAAAATTTTATCACAATTACCAAACTTTATCATTTACTTTAAAACTATATTTAATTGTTATTCTAACCAAAACCAAACCATCATCAGTCGGTTAATAACAAACCATTATCGTTTCGATATAAATCCCTGAGCTTTTTAGTGTTCTTGAACATGGTAAATAAGACATGGAAGATAGTGAAACATGGTAAATTTTATTATGTTCCGGTAGCTTTGACAATATCTTTCACTCAGTGTAACAAAAATTAACTAATTTCAATAAGATATAACTTCTAATTTTTTTTTTGAAAATTAGAAAAAAGAGAAACAGAAATAAAAGGATTAGTTTAGGAATAAATTCCAAAATTTTGTTGATGATCTCTATGAAATAATTCCTTTTCCACTAAGCAGCGTAGCAGTTTTGACCTTGCCGTTTTTCTCGGTGAAATAAAAAAGAAATAATTTCAATAAAATCTAACATCTAATTTTTCTTCTGCTTGAAATTAAAAAAAAAAGATTAATTTAGGAATAAATGCCAAAATTTTGTTGATGATCCCTATGAAATAATTCTTTTTCCACTAAGCAGCTTGGTAGTTTTGACCTTGCCTTTTTCTCAGTGAATTAAAAAAGAAATAATTTCAATAAAGCCTAACATACAATTTAATTTCTTTTTCTTGAAATTTAAAAAAAATATTTGAAACAAAAAGATTAATGTAGGAATAAATGCCGAAAATTTGTTGATGATCCCTAGGAAACAATTCCTCTTCCACTAAGCAGCGTAGTACGAAGAGGAGTAAACTCTACCATTTCATATTCCCGACAATCTTTTACACTTCAACTATAAAATAGAAGACATTTTTGCGGCGCAAAACTTCAATTTATTTTCCTCCTTTTTCTAGAATATTGCGCGGGTAAGGTGAGGGTGTTATCGGTGAAGTGGGGGATTCCACCACCACTTGAGAAGTGAAATATATTTGAAAACAGGGGGGCGGCGAAAAGCGCGAAATTCGACTCTCCCAACACCATTCTTGAGAACTATGATCATCATTATGAGAAAGTAGAAGGGGAAAAAAAAGAGAAAAAATGAAGAAAAATGGTGCCATGGCTTTCTGACAAAATCCCTCACTGACGCAGAAAATTATGATGGCGGGAAGTTTGTGAACATTAAAACAGTCTTAACTCATTATTTCAGTTTGTGTTTTTTATTCTTTCCGAATAATGTGTAAGGAAATAAATGAGAGAAGTAATCCTGTTTGGTTTGAGAAGTCGGTTTTCATTTCGAGGTGTTTTCGTTAGAATGATTAAAGATAAGAAAACATACTAAAAGAAAGCGTATGTTTATGCTTCAGTAGCGAAGCGATGGAAAAAATAAAATTGAAAAATAAATTAAAAGAAACCTAAAGATGATTTTTATTTATTAGAAAAATGAATTAGTTCAAGATTTCAGACATTGCATGAATCTTTTAACAAAATTTTAAATCGATAATTCTGAAATTGAAATACTTTTAAAGATAAATTCATAAAAATTTTATGTTTATTTTATCAATTATCATGCAAATATTCATGCTTTTATGTTTTTAACTTTTCATAAAAACGATTTTTTCTAAATTTAAATTTAAAATAAAACCTATAAAAATAAAAGACTCTTAAGAAATTTGACGCATTAATGAGATAAGCAATTAGTATTTTCTTCTACTAAAAATTTAAAAACATCTACATTTATTTACCACTAAGCATCAACTAACATTTTATCTTAAAATTTTAAAAACATCGTATTTTCTTCCTTAATTTGGAAAAAAATAGACACAGTTTGATCGAACGAAAAAATATAACAAAATTTAAATTCTAGCTTCTATTCTTTTTAAATTTAAATTCGAAATTTAAATTTTAAAAAAAATATGGATCTTTTTAAATTTGGCAAATGTATATAAAAACTACTATAAAATAATGTTTCTATCTTTCAATAAATTGTCTTTCTATACTTAATAAACAGAAAACAGTATGATACATTTTGTTTGGTCAGCATAATATCATTTTGCATAAATGTAGCTTGATAAAATGCATAGTAAATTTAAAAGAAAAGTAATTAAAAGTAAACGTAAGGTTATATAGATAATGACACAGTACTTAAGGCATTAAACTGTCATAATGAGGAATTAGAGTTCTATTCCCAGATTTCTTTGACTGAGTTTTTGGCTAAATGGGCACCTCCTTGGCTGGAAGTAAAGGTTGTTGGTGCACAATGATATCGTCCTAGCCATTTCACGCCATTGGATACGAAATTTCTAAGCCGTTAACTCAATGACGCACAGCAGGTCGACAACTGGTTTGCTTAAAAATAGATTTAATAAAAATATAACTACAATGTAGATGAAACAATTGTTGCAAAAAGGTGTCTTTCAAAAAATTAAATTGTATACTTTTATTTCAGTTTTGTTTTACTTGATGGTTACATGTGCGATTATTATTACTTAGATCTGTTTCAGTACATTACATAGATAATGTAAACATTTTGAAAATAATATTATAATTTATTATAAAAGAAATATAAAATATATAAGTGAAAATAAAATGTATAAAAGAATATAAAATATTATAAAAGAAATTTAATATATAATAATACTGTTATTGTAATCAAAATTAGTATATTAGTATACTAATATACTGATATCCCATGTGCTTATTTGTGTTGTTAATACTATTAACGCGTTTACAAATGAAGAAAAATTAATGATTAAAAATTACTTAATTGTTTTTAGTATTATATAGATAAAGAAAAGTGTTCTTGCAAGTAGCCCGAGTGGTTCAGGGGAATCATGACGATTAAAGTTCCACAATTACGTAACCAACGGCATGATAACGACCATGTGATCAGCATTGTGCACAGGTCGCCGTTGCTTCTCAGACTAGTTGGTGCTCATTGATCTGAAGCTGGGTGGGCTTCAGGCCGCCACTGGGGATTGGACCCCAATTCTTCATAATGACAGTTCAGTTCCAATCACTGAGCCATCTCGGCTTTGACGGTTATATACTTAATAATAATTTGATTATTTAATAATAATTTAATTATTTTGTTAAACATTCAAATATCGTTTTTTTCCTTATTTAAATAGATTTTTAAAATGTTTTTATTATTTAAATTTCGTTATTATAACTTACACTATTATAACTTACATTGATTTTATACTCAATTTTCAAAAATTTTACTTATTATTTTGTAAACGGCAAATCTTACATTATTTACTCAGCTACCGCATGTTCGACTCCGCAGTTATGCAAAATACAGCAAAACAATGATTGTCTCAGGTGCTTATTGTCATCATCCGACTAATTATGTTTTCTAGGGTTCTTAATCCATTCCAATTTTCATAGAGATAAGCTAAGTTAGACATCTATGCTAATTAGTTTTATCAGTATAAAATAAATATCGTTCTCAAATGTTGTATACTTCTCTTTTGGCTAATACACCCCTTTGTCATCGACAGCACCTAAGTTAAATTCTGTACAAGCTGTACACTTTTCTTTTTACTTAATAAACGATTTCAGCATTTCATAATTTATTTTATATAAAAAAAGTTGCATGAATAACTTATACACCTCAAATGGTGACCCAAACGTTTTTCTAAGATTACATCCCAGCTGTTAACTAAAGCTGGTTCCCATGGATTTTCACTATTTTGGCATTTTTCCTTCGCCTTGATTGAGGATTTTTCATTTTTTTCACCCTTCATCAATTGTCAAATTACGCCATTCATTGATTACGCCCTTCATCATCAAAATTCGCCCTTCATCAATTGCCAAGTGTCAAATCAAATTGAGGAACTGTAAAGTCTAAAGCAATTGAGCAAGACATAAATTATTGCTCATATATGCTAGTTCAATTCATACTTAAGGCAAGACCACTTCAGTTTAAGAAAAGGTAACTTGAGGGTCAAATCAGTTTATTAGAGCAGGAAGAAGATACGTCATAGTTGATACGTCAATTTTTGCTCCATGGTTAAAGCTTTATTAATTTTTATCAGCTGTTAAGTATGCCTACCTTAAATGCAGGCATTGATGAATCACGAGGTAGCGAACAAATCTTAAATTATTGCTCATACAAGCTAGTTCAATTCATACTTAAGACAGAACAACTAAGGAAATTAACTTCAACTAAGGAAATTAACTTCACAACTTAGAAAAAACTAACTTGATCGTCATATCAGATCACAGGAACAAGAGGTAGAGCGCATCTCTTTAAACTCTCATAATTACTCAGATAATGGAAGGTCATATTAGAAAAAAATATGCAGTACAAAATCTTAAATTGTGTTGGTATCATTACGAGGTTAAGAACTAAATAAGGTGTTGTTTTAAGCCAAGCGAATGTCTGAATTTTACCTTAAAATTCGGTCGGACGATCTTCAATTATTTGCAATAAGTAACTTGCTCTTATAATGTGTTTTCAAATTTGTATATATTTCAGAAAAAAATGCAAAAAGTCATTTTTTAAATACAAAAACTGGTTAAAAATGTTTTAAAACGTAATGCTTATAATTTTTTGATGAGTGAAATACTGTCATTAATATTTTAATTTTAAACCAACCAGAAATAAAAAAAAAATTATTAGCATTTAAAATAAATATAGTTACTTAAGAAAATTGTGTTCCTATTCAAAATTAGAGTAAACAATGCTACATTTCAAGAAAGGAAAACAATCTCACAGAAAACGCTGTGTATATATTGAAAATAAAAAGAGTTAAAAGCTGTACATTTCAAAATTGGAAATGTTAGCAAAGTCTTTTATAGATTTATGATGTATTTTTTTTAACTTGAAGAAAAGGGTTAAAAAGTGCCTGAAGCTAAGAAATAGATTATTGAAAGTTTGAAAATTATGGAAATGGAATATGCAAGAATAATTTGAAAAAATGTAAAAAGAAAAAAATACACACAAGTTTTTTTTTTAATATTTCTGATTTTTTTTTTACATTAAACTAACTTTGAAAAGTTCCAATCATGTTCAATAATGCTCTTTTGAGAGGAGCTGATTTTTTTCTTCCAAAAAAAAATTTATGCCATTCTCCTAGAAGAAAAAAAAATTCAATAGTTTATTCCCATACCCCTTTTTTTTAAATGAGATGAAAAAAGTATATTCAAGAACTCTAAAATGGCGGGGAAAAAAAGAATCTGTCATGATTTTTCTGTGGTCGAGGAACAGTCTTTCAACGTAGAAAAGATAAATGAAATCCAAACGTCAGAACAAGAAAGTAGAAAAGGGAACATATTTAAATTTACTCATTTATAATTTGTCTCAAGTAATCAAGAGTTCTTCGCTTGATAATTTATAATTGTTCCTGTTTAACAATGATTTTTATGCCTTTAATGCTCGCTTTATCTTATTAAAGAAGTGTCATATTAATTTAATAAATTTATGAAAATTGGTGGTTGATTTGGAATAAAAAGACTTTTATTTTCAAGTTGTTCCGAATGAGTTTTAATCGCTGTCTAATTGTATTTGCGATTTTATTATCTCAAATCTAGCTGGCGGTTTTTTTCTCCAGTTTTCAAACATTTCTTTTTCTTTCAAATTAGTTATTGTCGTTTTCTTATTATATTTGCGGTTTTATTGTAGAGCAACGTTAGGGTTAACTAGTCTTACAGTCATGTTTTTGCAAATGCTGGGAGCGCTTTTTCTCTAACTCTTCTAATTGTATATTCTTTGTCTTGTTTTGAAAATTGTGCATTACAATTTTATATTATTGGGTAATATTCAGTCATCAACGTTATGGTAAACAATAACAGTCATGTGTCTACAAATGTAGAAAGAGGTCAATTTTTTCTCCATTTTCGTAAAATATCTGCTAATTCTTTTCTTTCAATACATTTAATAATTGAAACAATTAAAATGATTTAAAATAGTTTCGTAAATTTTTAGCATTTAATATTTTAAGAATGCAACATATTAGACTTATTCTTCGTTTCATACATTTTACCTTATAATCCTATGTTTATTTTGAAAATTGCATGGCAGTAATAAGTTCGTTTTGTAAACTTTTTTCTTTTTATATCTTTCTCCTACATCATATGTTAGATTCACTTTAAGATTACAAAAAATAAAATAAAATTAACATTTTAAATTAAATATCTTGCTCAAAGTAAGCATCTTAAATTTGAGGATATGGCCTGATGACCTTATAATAAGATGAGAGTTACAAATATCTAAGATTTATATGATTTATCCTTCTCGTGTATTTCAAATTAAGATTTTATGTTTATTAATTTTCTCTTTTGTCTTTTTTATTGATTATTTAGACAACATTTATGTTAAAATAATTTTATCTACACCAACTTGGTTCTGGAGATGCTTAACATTTAATTTTTGTTTAATAAGAAAAAAATCTACCCCCTTTTTTTCCCTAAAAAATCTGAATTATTTGTTGGATTTATATTTATTAGACTAGAAGTACAGCACGTGTGTTGCAAAATAATATTTTCTCAGATTCAGTTTGAAAAATTATTAAACATTAAATAAACTTAAGTTTATTATCCCAATTTAATGGTTGTATACAGTTCGTACATTTTAAAAGAACACAAAAAAAACTTCAAGCTTTCAGATTTAGGTCCATCATTTATAAAGGTAGTATGAATTAGAGAGTAGATTATTTGTAAAGCTTTATTTCTCTTCGTAAAACAATGCTTTTGGAAGCAATTATTTTGTTGGAACTAATTGCGAACCGTTTATATTTACGTAATATTAACGTATATTAACCATTAACGTGTAAATGAACTGAACTATTCATTCATTATATCCTTTCTTCCTTTAGAACATGGGTTCAAACTTTCTTACAATATTCTCTTTTAAGAATATTTATTTGAATCAAAAAAAGTTTATGTTTTCAGACTCGCTGTTGTTCCGAAAGAAGATACAAATTCAAATTTTTTCCCTCTTATGAAAATATCACAAACTTTACTAGTATTAAAATTGTGTGATATCTTAAAACTTTAATAACGATCTTTCTATGTAAGTTAAAAGTTTATACTTTCGAAATTTTTCAGAACCTTACTAGCGAAAGTAAATAATAGTCTTACATAGTTTGCTGGGTAAAACTACCTTAAAAATAAGTATAAGTCACTCTAAAAAAACTAACATAATAGTAATTTCGAAAATAAGTATAAGTTACTATTGATTATTTTTAATATAAAATTTTTGTTACTTCATTGTAGCAAATTAAGTGAAAATAGTTTGCTTATTTATGTCTCTTATGTTCTTATTCTCAAAACTAAGTTGTAAAATGACGCCAATTTAATAAATGTACGGTCCCCACATATTTGTAATTCATTCGTTCTTTTCCAATGTTCCCATTTCCGCATCTACTCGCCTAAGGTGATTGAGGTGTCTGATCATATGACGTCATCAATTGTGATCCAATGTCTGCGACCGGCCGGGATCACTTGGCTATGATAGCTTCTGCGCACCATTAGAACCAAGAATCCTCTCCATAAAAATGAAAGTTTCAAAAAGTGAAACCAAATGAGCTGGCTATGTTCAAAATGAATAAATAGAATTGGAGCTGGGCGATATCGTTCGTAAAATATACTTTCCATTTTTAAACTTAAAGAACTGCATTTTGAAGAACAGAATAGGAAAATGGAATATGATTTTCTTTAGATGGTAACTAGCAATAATAATATTAGAATAACTCGTGTTCGATATTTTTAACTGAAAAAGTGTATTTTTAATTGTTAGCATCCACTGATATCTCTTAGCTTTTAGCAGTTTTCAACACTTAGGAAATCGTCTGAAGGTTTCAAAATATTTTTTTATTCCCAAACTCACAAAGGAGAATAAAATAATTTTGTACACTAAGGCGATTAAAATGGTTGTGTTTCTCCAATTTTTTTCTTATGTTCAATAACATTTTTTTTATTTACTTTTAGAACTGCTTAAAGACTTGCATTTGGACTGATTTTGCTATGATGAACATAAAATAAATTTCAAATTCATCTTAACAAAACTTATAGTAAAATACATTGCTTATAAAGTTTATCAGAACAACTCTTAAACAATCAAAAGTGACCTTGATGCCGTGTATTAAACAATAGAGAAGACGTGTCAAGGTCTGGTTTCTTAGGACAAGCGCCTTATCTGGGCGTCAGCGGGACGTCAACGTCGCGCTGACGCCAACAAAATACTGGTTTGTTAGCTCAAGGCCTGGTTTCTTAGAACTAGCGCCTTATCTGGGCGTCAGCGGAAAGTTGACGTAGAGCTGACGCCAAAAAAATACTTTTTTGTTAGCTCAGCGTGAGCAGTCGGTCCAACGCAGACATTATCTCTCATTACGCATGCGTTAATAACGTAAACAAATATTTATTTTGAATTTGTATTGATTTTGTGATTGTCGACCAGTGTTTTAGAGAACAAATAATGACTTTGTCCAAGAAAAAACTCATTATAGCTGAGCTAAATGAAGAGTGCTATGCTTAATGAAGAAGCTATGTTTAATGTCAAAGTCAAAATCTTTGCTGATTTCAATGTGCTGTTGGATGTTGTCCGCCATTGCTTCTGTGGTTAACGTCACGTTGTAATCCAACTGCAGTTGAGTTGGACGGCAATTGTAGTTCAAGATGAGCGTTCGATGACGTATACTATCAAACTCACAAATGGACCAATCAGAGGTTAACGCTGATTTCCAGATAACGGCGTCCTGTTCTAAGAAACCAGGCCTTTAGAAAGCAGACATTGAAGACACGTGTAAGTACCGAAATGTTACAAAAAGAATTGTACTGCTCTACTCTATCTAATACTCGTGTACTCTGTTTAATTGTACAGCTGCTCATAAACACAAAAACTACATTAACGCATCTAAACCATTAATTTACTCATGATCTTTTATAATTTGTAGACCTAACCTAAGCAAAAAAACCTGAAATAAAACTGCTACCAATTCCTAGCTAGTCTTAAAATCTCTTCAAAGTTAAAGTTTTTATTATGCTCTTTCATTGCTTTTTTGTTTATTGTATATTGCTCCTGATGATAAAACTGACATAAAACTATTACCAAATACTGGGTAGCCATAAAATATTTTCATAATTTTCTGATTTATGACTCTTTTGAAATCACACTCAATGCAATGACTCTCTTATGAAGTACTCCTTTATGATTTGTATACTACTCAGATATAAAAAGCTGAGCAGCGGTACCTCAGGGAATGGAGTGTTCGCCTTCCAATCAGGGGAAACTGGTTTGAGTTCCAATGGTACCTGGTTCATACAAACCGACCACAGTGTTAGCGTAAAATATTCTTAGTGTTAAGGCCTGTTTAGACGATCCAATTTCTTGGACAGAGATTGATTGATATTGATGGAAACTTGTTTTGCTTTGAGCTTTGATCGTGTAAACAAACATCCAAGAACTTGGTCCAACTTCTTGGACGATAGTAGAGCATGTTCTACTTTCCATCCAAGTTTTTTCTCCCTTAACCAATCAGCGTCTTAGGTTTTGTGACGTCAACAATCAGGCAGCAAATTATGTCATCTTCTTGTAGGTTTTCATATATTTTAGTCCAAATAAATTGATCTGTTGCGGTTTATTTGTGCTATTATGATTTTATTTGAATTTATTTAGGAATTTTAAACTTATGTAAGTATTATTTTATAATGTTGAATATGAACAATGCGCGTGCGCAAGTTTTTCTTTCAACGAATCAGCGGCATTCAAGAACTTGGATAGTGTCAACGAATCATCCAATTTCTTGGACAGAGAAATCCGTCCAATTTCTCGGATTCAAGAAATTGGACCGTGTAAACAGGCCTTTAGACGAATTATTGGTTAAAATCTCCTAAGCTTCCTGGCTAACCATGGAGGGTTTCGTGTTTTTCCTCTCCAATGAACGTAAATGCGGATTATTCAATCAAAAAGACCTCCACGATGGCTAGCTAGTACCAATGCGTGAGTCTGATGTTCCCTTGCTTTCAGGGTTGAGTTCAAAATTACAGGATTAAGGAGTTGAACATTGATAGTCATAAACTCAAAAGCGGGTCAAGTGTTCAACACCGGTTAGATTATAAAATAAATAATATGTAAAGCTGATATAAAACAATTACCAGCTACTGATTAGACAAATAATAATTGTTTCATTTTCCTTTTATAGCAGTGGAAATGCTCTTTCTATTCAGTGTCGCTTTATTATTTATAATACTGCTCCCGGTCAGCTGACAGAAAATTATTACCAGATACTGGCTAGCAATAAAACATTTTCGTAGTTTTCTTTTTAAGTTAGAGGAAATATTCCTTTTATTTAGCGCTTTCATTTAACAATTACCAGCTACTGACGAGCAGTAAAATAATTTCGTATTTTTCCCCTTGAAAGCAGTGTAAATGATCAATTTATGTTGTGCTCCTCTATCGTTAGCAAACTACAAAACTAATTTTCATTAATGCTTCGTAATTTTGAATTGAATTTTGAATTGAACTGTAAAAAAGAATAACTGCAAAAATGTTTCAAAACTTGTATCTCTGTCACAAAAAAGACAATTACTGAATACAATTTCAATTGGTATCCTGCAAGTTAAATTCAATTGACAGTTATTTATTAGAAATTTAGGTGATCCTGATATTCGTCAAAAGTACATGGAAAAGAAATTGGAAAAATTACCGCACAGAATGGTATTGACTTTTCTAATTAAAAAAAAAACACATAATTCGTATATATAAAGACAAGATATACTGTACATAAAGCCATTGTTTGGTAAATTTTCCGTTCCTATGGTAACGGTTTACTGGAAATTATGGTTTTCAAAATTATTGTTCTTATTCTCACACAACTAATAAAAATTATAAAACGGAAAAGTAAACTTAATCGAATAAAAATTTTTGTGACATGCGTGAAGATATCATGATAAACTTAACCATATCTGCGGAATTTCACCACTTTTGTCAAGTTTTATCACATATTTTATTGTTAATGTAACAAAATCCTTACCAAAACGTTTCGGTAATTACCGAGCTTTTTTGGTGTTTCCATAGAGCCAAAAGCACTGTAAATTTTATCATGTTTTGCTAGTTTTGATCATCTTTCTTTTTTCAAAGTAGTAATAATGCAGTAATTTTTTTTTAAAAAGGGAGAAGAATTATTGGTACTGTAACGTATCAAGCTATATTAAGAACAGTTCTTTTTTTTTAAAAAAGCACATTTATTCAAAAACAACACGCACAGTAACAAAATTGAAGTACCCGTAGCGGGATAGTAATAATCTTGCTAACAAACATAGCAAAACCCGTAGCGGGTGAGTATAAACCTCAAATTTGAAAAAAACAAAACAAAAAACTGTCTACTAAAAAACCAATAATTTTCTGCTGTTCTAAAAATTGTCTCGTGCTTTTAATTTTAATTTTCCCTCGTTTTATGATTTGTTTCTTCATGCTTTCGTTAGCCAGATATTTTTAAAAATACTTTTAGACTTTATAATACACATTACTGATTTAAAAGCTTTCCAGCTTAAAAAACAATTCTTTTTTTTTGAAATCTCCAGAAACAGGCTATCTTATTTTTTTACAGGCTATTTTACATGAAAAATATAAATAATTTTAGTCTAAAAAGTAATTAAGACTTAAAATATAGCAGAATATTTTCCTTCCGTGTCCAATAACTGAATACGTATTTCTTTTTATGCCACAAAAATATCAATAACTAAGCATTATCGCAATATTAAGTTTTATCATATCTTTTTATCAAAATCCGTTTATATTTATTTATTATTACTACATCTTTTGAGGTACTTCAAATTAAAAAACTGAAATTAATTTATAATATTAATTAACTCTAATTATGTAGATAAAATTATTCTCATTCAATTATTAGTCACTTGGACCCTCATTTTTTTCCATACGGAATTTCAACATATATTTAATTCCTATTATTTGAAGAAAGAATTATTCCGAATTAAAACAGTAAATAAAACTTTTATAAGAACACAGTTTTTTTTCGGAAAAGAATTTAATCAAACATTCCATAGCCTACACTTTAATTCAACCACTGAAGGACTTCCACTACGAAACTTCCACTGAAGGACTACGAAATATTCGCTCAATATCTTTTTTATGATACTATTGATGGTCTCATTACATTTCACACAAAATAAACTCCTGTCACATAAAATGTATTACACTATAATAGCTCTACTATTTTCCTCTTGAATATGAGAATCATATTGTAAATATTAGTTTTTTTGAAAATCAATGATTTATGTTTTCTTCGAATCTGCTAAAAAGTAAAATAAAACTTAGAATAAAAATAGGTTTTGTTCAATTATTGTATTGAAACTTATAATATATTTACTGAAAATAATTGCCTTATTTTTATGTTTTACAACATAAAAAGAAGTTTTTTTTTTTTTTAATAATTTATCCCTTTAAGCTTCATTTAACTATCAGTTAAGAATTTCAATATTTATTTCATTCATACTCTTTAAGAAAAAAGTAATTTTGAGTTAAAACAGCAAAACAATTGTGCCATTTTTATGTTTTTATAACAGTTACGCATATTTTTCGATAAAATGCTTTTTTTTTATTTTTTTTTCCTTCTTTCGAAAATTTATGTTTGACAATATTTCGTAGAATCTATCAGTTAAGTTCTATAAATTTTTTTTAAAAATAGATTTTACTCAATTATTGTATTCAAGCGTATAATTTCCTTTAAATAATTGTTCATGATCTTCATGTCTCAAAATATCAAAATAAATTTTATACATTTAGAAATTAAGTTATTCTCATTTATTTTTAATTTATCATTTAAATCCTCCTTTATCTTTATATAGTGAATTTCACCACTCATTTAATTTCCACTATTGAAAGAAAAAGTTACTCTGATATCAATAAACTTTTATGATAGAGCAGTTTTTTTTGGAGGAGAATTTAATCAAACATTCCAGCTCATGCACTTCAACTCAACCACAAGTGGACTTCCACTACTTTCCATGAAATATTTGCTCAATATTTTTTATTTTTATTTTATTACATTACTTTTGATAACCTTATAACAGTTTGATTTATTTTCACATAAAATAGATATCCTTATGAGAATTTAATTCTACGTGTTGAATACCTTGAATATGTAGAATTATACTCAAGTACAAAAATCTAATTTTTTGAAAATCTTTGTATTGACATTTATTACATTTTACATATTATAAAATATGAATCAGAAATATACTTTATTCAATTATTGCATATTATAATTTGTTTATTGAAAAAGTATTATATGGTTTTTATATTTTGAAGTATTAAAATAAATTTCATAAAATTGTAGATTGAGTCTCCTTAATCGTTTACAGTTTATCCCTTTAAACCTCATGTGAATTGTGAATTTAAATTTTTATTTAATTTATTGCTGTTTGAAGTAATAGTTATTTTTAAATTAAAACATCAAATCTAGCTTTTATGAGAGCACAGTTTTTTATTGCAAAAAAGAATTTAATCAAAGATTTCATCTTTTCACTTCAACTTAACCACAAGACGACTTCTACAATTTTCCACGAAGTATTTGTTCAATATTCTCTTTCTTTATATTATTATCTGTAGCCTGATGGCCTTATAACAGTTTCTTTGAAATAAAATAATTTCTATTGAAATACGAAGAATTAGATTCAATTGAAAAAAAGTAGTTTTCTGATTATCTCTTTTGATCATTTTTCTGAAAATTTGACAAATGTCAAATAAGAGACATAGAAACTGAAATAGAAATGAAATGACTTGATTGGTTTTTGAAAAAGAACTTTATTTCAATTCTAAAATGACGAACTATATGCTTATTTCAACAAAATATAATATAACAGGCGATGTTGTTTTCTTCAGACTGTGGTAATATAAAGGAAAGAAAATCATATTTATAAAATTATTCAGGAATATATAAGAAAGGTTTGTTTTAAAATATAATGCGAACACGGAGAAAACAATTCAGGTGAAATTACCTTACTGTATGATAGTGACATTTTTGAGGGGAACAACATGATTCAAGTCAAAAAAAATTAAATTGTTTTTAAATCATTCATTTGTAAATTTTTCAGTTCATAAGGTAAAGGCTTACAACGCTAACCATAGTAAAGAATACAAAACTGAAAAGTCAATTTAACCGAATAAATGATTATAATGCCATGCTCTAAAATACCATGAAAAAATTACAAAATTTTATCACATTTACCGAATTTTATCACATATTCTAGAACCATATTTTATCAAATTCATAATCAGATTTGCGATGGCTCAGAGGTGAGAGCGTTCGGCTTCAAATGAGGTAGTCGGGTAGGAATCCCGGCGATGGCAGGTCGATACGTATTCCGCATCCGACTTGCAGCGACAAGAGATGGCAGGAAGATACGTATTCCGCATCTGGCTTGCACCGAAAACAGTTCTGACGGGAAGTATCCTCAGGGGTAGACAGACGATGGGTTAGAGTCCTTGCCGTCAGGCTAACCATGGGAGGTTCTCGTGGTCTTCCTCTCCATGTCATGCAAATGCGGGTGAGCTCTATCAAAAAGTCCCCCACGAAGGTAAATTTCTCCCAATACTTGATAAAAGAGTTTCTTGGTCTTCTGGGTCGGTTTAAAAATTGCAAGGCTACGTAACTGAACATTCGTAGTCGTAAACCCAAAATTGGGCCGGCTGTTCAATGACGGATATAAAATAAAATAAAATAAAAATGTTCAATTTCATAATGTATATTAGTTAATGACTTTCTGTTATTTTTATTTCGCACGATTTATTTACGTTGCAAGTCATAAAATATAAACATATTAAACTGCGATGGACAAAATACTAGGATTGGCAGATTCGTAACTGTGTGATGGTTTCGTAATCTTCTTCTAGCTCGTTTTGGTTTATAGGTAATACTTTGGCTTGATTGAAGGTTGACATTATAGAGCACGCACGCCCCAAAGAGAGGAACCAGGGTTTAATCCCATTAATGGTTGATTTGAATTCCACATCCGGCTTTCACCGATCCAACACCTCCTAGGAGAAAGAAGGCCTCAGCACGGATCAATTTAGTAGTCAGGCGTAATGAACATAAACTGAGCAGTGGATGATAAATAAGAAAGATGTCACTGCGTTTGGGCTATTAAGCTGCGAAGTGGTGGTAAATACGAAAGATGTCATCACGTTTGGACTGCTAAAGGATTACATTTCTTGTTTATGGTAACCCGTGCTGAGGCCGTCTCTTTTCTAAGAGGTACTGACCGACCACAGTGCTGACAGAAAATACCTCATAAACGGATTATGGGTTAGAGCTCCCTTGCTGCAAGACTAACTGTGGGAGGTTTTCGTGGTTTTCTTACATCATGTAACGCAAATGTGAACTAGGTCTATCAAAAAGTTCTCTACGAAGGCAAGTTTCCCCCAATACTTGATCTAGGAGATCCTTTGTCTTCTGGATTTGATTCAAAATTACAAAGCTATAGAGTTGAACATTGAACATTGACGGTCGTAAATCCTAAATTAGGTCGGCTGTTCAACGATGGTTATAAAATAAAATAAAATGTAAAGTGAATTTTAATAAATCAGTAATTTTGTAAAGCTTCTTTCGTTCTATATTCATCAAGAAAACCAAGATGTATTAGCATATATGACGCCCGGTGGCTGAGCGGTAGCGCTTCGCGCTGTCGTGCCACAGGTCCCTGGTTCGATCCTCGGGCCGGGCAAGGTTGACTCAGCCTTTCATCCTTTCAGTGGGTGGATAAATGAGTACCAAGCATTCTTGGGAACTAAACACAGGGGGTTTCGCGTTCGGCTGACCACCTAACCGGAACATCTGCTCCTGCACCCCAGAGCCCAAAAAAGGTCAAGAAAACTGAGATGGGCACAGTAGGCCTTGGCCCTGTATGGGCTGTTGCGCCGCTGAGTTTAGTGTTAGCATCTATAACTATATTTTGTACGCGTTATAAATTGTGTTTATTATAAGTTACTTTTTATTTTAAAAGAAAAGTTTATAGTTTAGTTAATTTTTATCATAGTATTATTATGTAATATTTGAATGTTATATTTTTACATTTCCTAATAAATTTCCTATTATATCATATTTACACTTCTAAAGAAATATTACTTCCATTTTTAACATCATTTATAATTATTAAAAGCTTAAAAAAGATTATATCTTGCCTTAATTAAATGAGATTCTTACTTTGGTTTTCTACAAATAATGTTAAGATATTCTATTTTTTTAACTGCACTCAAGGATAAAAAATATAGGATATGAGGAATGTGCCTACGGAAATGAAAACACACTTTAACTAGATTACGTTTAAACAAATTAAATTTTAACTTGACAGCCTGCCTTTACCTTTTAATATGTAAACTAAATTTTACGAAATTAGATGTTTTTCAATTAAAAAAGCCCTTTTTATTCAAAGATTAAATTACAAAAATTAAAATATAATAAACTAAATGCTTTTCACGCTTTCTTTGTCTGTTTAAATAGCACCAGAGTATTTTAGCTTATAACTAAACAAGTGTTATAAAAAAAATAAATGAGAAACGTAGCTGCAGAAATGAAAATAATTTCTCTAAGGAACGGTCGAGAAAACTATCCAATTAAAGGCCGACAATTACTTTTTAAAATTTTTATGTCCGCCATAAATAACTCCTGGCAAAAGCTTAAGCTCTCTTTTCCTTAATTCATTTCTTAACTTGTGATGTATTTATCACAAAGCTTTTCTTTATTTTTATTTCAGAAAGGAAGTTTAATTTTTGCTTTTGTTTGTTTTACTTATCAACTATTTAGTAAGATATTAATGCGCAAAATTAAATTTCAAATTTTACTTTTGAAGATAACACAATATCAGTAACAATATATTGCTTGAGGCTACCTTTATTCTATTAAATTTAGTTTTTTATTTATATTATTGATTAAAAATACGATGGTCACAATACATTAGGTAGTTATAAAAAGGAACAGTTAAACTGAACTTTTATTCCACTATTATTAATAGTCGGTTTATCTCTCAGAATTTTAAAAATGAGCTACGAGAAGGAGATGACTCTCTAACTTTGCCCCCTGCTCGGTTTACTGTTAAAAAAAAAAAATCCCGAAACGTTTCTGAATATATGAGACAGCTACGGTGCATGTAGTTTTCAAAATCATTTTTTAATATTTGTGAAAACTCTTATACGGCTGGGCTACCAGCAATGTCAACCGTCATCTATCAAAAGGTAACTCAAGATAGAATCAGGTTATTGCTTACATACTAGTGAATTGTAATTTAATAGTTATAGTGGTAGCTGAGCTAAATTACTCCCACATCAGAATTTTATATGTGATAGAATTCGTTGAATGGATACCGCTAGTTGATTCAGAGTTGTTTTGCGAGGAGCCGGGAGAGCTGTATTTTGATCACCGGTCTTCGAGCGCTGGTTGTGGTAGTTGCGTTAGTATCATGGTTGTGGGCGTGATCATTCCTGTCTTATAGCAGTTCCTTGTGATAGACCCAGACTGAGTAACAACAGCAGGAGGAGGACAATGTTGCTGTCCCAAGTAGCAAGTCAACTGCTCACTGTGAACCATCCATGGAATTGTATGTATAAGTCAAAGTGGGTGTTTCAGTTGAGGTAGGCATGTTCTAAAGACTTTTACGATTCACCCTTCAGGTGCTAGGCTACAGAAAATGTCAACCATCATCTATTAAATGGAACCTTCTGATAGAATTGAGTTAACATGACTTATATACGACTGAATTGGAATTTAATAGTTGTAGTGGTAGCTGCGCTACAGCGAGAAACTAAATTAGCGTCAATGCGATACAGTTTCCTTCTTTTGAAAATATAATAAATGTATCTCAATTGATCGGAAACATGATTTTGAATTTCTTCGAGAATTTCGGAAACAGTTTTTTCGAGTGAAAATTAGTTTCTGAAATTTTTCCCATTGCAACACTCACTATCCCGTCTCATATGCGTTTGAAAAGTCAAAGGTACCTCTAGTGTATTTCAAAATGTTTTATACAAGTCTTTCTTTTCTAAAAGTGCATAAAGCAAAATGGAAATCATTCATTTTTGAAAAATGTGCGATTAAAAAAATTCTAAAAAGTAACTGAAATTTGTTAAGCTCATGCACTGGAAAAAAAGTTCTGGTGGAATTATCGTACTGTATTGTAATGATATTTCTGGTGGAAAAATTCTCGTTTATAAAAACAAATTATTTAATTATTTATTTCAAACCATTTACTTGGTAATTTTTTCTTTTTTATTGTAACGCTTTAGAGGAAATTCTAGTTTTTAAGATTATAGTCCTTCTTACCACACATTTAGTAAAAAAATAGGTAACTCAAAAGTAATTTTAACAAAATAAATGATTTTTACACCATGCTAATTCCTGGATAAAATTACCAAATATTACCACATTTACCAAATATTAACACACATTATAAAACCATATTTTACTGTTAATTTTACCGAAATCATTACCAAAGCGCTTCCCTTAAAATTACCAAGCTACTTTGTGTTTCCATAGAGATAGAAACAAAATGTTATCCTATTCTGCTAGTTTTGAATATATGTTTCTTCTCAGCGTGTAATTCTGAAATTTCAATACTTAGATGGTCAATACTTAGTGCCTTGAAATAATTAAAGTATTATAATTACATTTTGCACATAGTTTTATTAAAGTTCAAATATTTGAAACTTCGTAAATAGAATTTCGTTTTGCATTTAGTATCAGTAGAAATTATTATAAGAAATGGATAAAATATTTTCGTAAAAAGATTTTTCGAATAAAATGTAAAAATTTTAAAGGAATAAGTACGCATTCCTGAATAAATATTACACATGAGGAAACTTTTCATTTCACATGGATGAGCACAAAGAGAATAGTTCAGTGAGACTTTATTTCCCTCTTTTATGGTTGATAAATTTTAGTACCAATATATTTTGAAAAACAAATTGATTAGATTTTTTCAAAGTAAAAAAATTATATGGAAGATAAATTGTCATTCCTTAATTTCAATTATATTTTATTCAAACAAAGAAAATATCAATTAATTTGCAAAAGTTAAATATATAAACAAATATTTTAGTTATTTGAATTTAAAGTTATGTACATCATTAGAACTTTTCACATGTAAAAAATATCAATTCCAAACAAATGATCAAAAGGAAATATAGAGCAATAGTATGTAATTTATTGTTTTAGATTAGTAGTTACAGAAACAAGATAAAGAGGAAAACATATTCTCGTAAACACGAATTTTTAAGCTGTGCGAAGTTTCGTAAACACTCTTTCTGAGCTTTTTTTTCGTATACATCAATTTCGAGCTGTGTCCATTTTCGTATGCAAGTATTTCGAGCTGTGTCCATTTTCGTAAACGTGCATTTCGAGTTATATCAATTTTTTAAGCGCTCATTTTCAGCTGAGTACATCTTCTTAAACACGCTTTTATGAGCGGTGTCTATTTAAGTAAACGCTCATTTCGAGCTGGTCTTATTTTCGTAAACACGCATTTCGAGCTGTGTCTAATTTTTTAAACGTGCCTTTCGAGTTGTGTCTCTTTTCTTAAACATGCATATCGAGCTGTGACTATTTTCTTTAATACGCATTTCGAGCTGCATTTATTTTGTTAAACACGCATTTTGAGTAGTGATTATTTTCGTAAACAGGCATTTCGAGTTATCTCCAGATTTAAAAATTCACTGACGATACATTAAAAAAATACCAATTGATGAAACAAATAAACTTATCTGATAGTTTCAGTCTTGCATCAGATTTTGTGTTTATGTTTTATGTTTTAAATTGATTTTAATGTTTACGCCACGTCTATTTGAATCTTCTGGCCAATTGAGCCATTATGTATTCACACTCATTTTGCACCAAATATTTGATCTAAAAATTAAGTAATTTTAGCATTGCTATAAAATTATACGACCGGAAGAAAATTCAAATTCATTTATTCACGTAAAAAATAATGCAGGTCTTAAAAGTAAAGAATTCAAAAAATACACGATGGATAAAAATCAAATAAACATTTAGAGTTAGTATAAATATCGTAAATTCGAGTGTGTGAATTTATTATTCAATAATTATCTTTCACAATTAAGTAAAATGTTAACCATTGCACATAATTTAACATAATTATTTATGTCGCATTTTAAGTTTCAAAAGACGTTTACTTGCAATAGTATTGCACTGATTGACAAAAAAACCATAATGAAGTTCGTGTCTACTACTATAATTTGGGGAAAAATACATTTCCTCATTTCGCTAATTATTCCCCAAAATAAGGATAATTTTTCCTGCCTTGACTGCTTGCCATCTGGAAATGTGGTATCGTTTCATTCTTTGCAGGGCAATTTCAGCTCTTGTAGAACGGCATTTTGGCCATTACCTGGTACTTCAGGCAACTCTATGCTCTAGAGTCTATACGGTATCAAATTTCCTACTTTAACTGTGACATATACAATAAATTACAGAAATATATGGCAGTAAAACTGAAAATAAAACGGAAAATTTTTGTTTTTCCAATTATTATAGCCATTATAATAATCACGTTCATTTTAATTTTACTAAAGATCTGTTCTAAAGAAAATTTAGAGGTTAATTAAAAATTTATCTGTGTATTCGTAAAAATTTGTGACAAATTATAACACCAACTTCGAAATTTCATTCAATATATAATCTGATTGCTTCGAAGCTCGAATTGATTCTGCCTAGAAGCATTCGTATTTCCAAATGAACCAATTTATTTAATCAAATACTCTACATTTTGGAAATTGTAAACTGTAAATGCAAAATATTTAAGTATTGTTTCGCTTGAAAAGTTTATACTGCAATTTTAAAATATGTTCTATTTATTTTCAACTAACCACTTTATATAAAATGAAAATTTTAAATCTGAATTTCATCTAAATTTTACTTAACTTTTGTAACTGGCACTCAATTGTATGACATCATGATATATTTTATTTTTCTTTTATTTACAGAAACATATTTAGCTTATAAATTGATACCTTTTCAACGTTGCATACATACATGTAACGTTGCAATAAGCGACGTTGTATTTTCCTTAATCTCAATGATGGTTATATAATTTTAAGAATTTTTCTTTATTTAATTAAAGATATCACTGAAAGGAGTTAATAAGAGAAAAATATGTATCGAAAAATTAATTTTAAGGAAAAAAGAAGTGATCTCTGTATTGAAACACTGAACATATGTTCCAGAATAGAAGAAAGAGAATGGGGAAAAAGATTATTGAGTGACGATGTAAGAAAAGGTTCTAAGATACTATATTTTTGTTGTTTCAGCGCGGTATTTTTTTAGACTGGAACAGATTTATTTTATAATTATCTGTCCTTTCTTAAATGAGAATCCTTAAATTTTATTTTCTTAATTTAGCTATTTAAGTTGAAAATGATGCATTTATTTATGCATAAAATATATAATTTTGTACCAATACCCAATATATATTTATCAGCTATTGGTGGAAATATTATTACTGCTTACTGATTGGAGGAAATATTATTACTGATTGGTGGAAATATTATTACTGCTTACTAATTTAATTACCATATTAACTCAATTATTTATTAAAAGAAACAAAATATTCGTTTTTTCAAGAAATTATCTGAATACCCGCTTTTCATTTGGATTAAGAAATAACTAAATTTGTATTTATCAACACTATGAAATCATGCATGAAACTAAAAGGCTTATACCTAGACATGAAAACTTAAATTTTCAGTTAGAAGCCAATGACCAGAGGACTTGAATAATTTAATAGCCACTTCTCCCACAAACTTAATGAGTCCAGTGCTGACGTGAAATATCCTCAGTGATAGACGGGTCATGGGTTTGAGTCCCCTTGCCGCCAGGCTAACCGTGGGAGATTATCGTGGTCTCCCTCTCTATGAAACGCAAATGCGGGTTAGCTCCATCAAAAAGTCTTACAGGAAGGCAAAATTCTCCCAATACTTGATCCAGGCGCTCCTTTGTCTTCTGGATTTGGTTCAAAATTATAAAGCTGCGGAATTGAACATTTGGCATTGACAGTCTTAAATTCTAAATTAGGTTAGCTGTTCAACAACGGTTATAAACTAAAATAAATTGTTAAGAGAATTTTAATATATCAGTACTTTTGTAAAGCGTCTTTCGTTTTATATTCATCAAAAAAATTATGATGTATAGCATCTAAAATTTCTGGATTGTTTTCAAAATTACAAAGCTATGGAGTTGAACATTAGTAGTCGTAAGCCTATAAAATTGGATCGGCTGTTCTACGACGGTTATAAAATAAAATAAAAACTTAATGAGTCGGTGACCGATATCGATCAGTTCCTCTCATTTAATAGCAATTTTTGCAATTATTTCTTAACTGGATTAAGATATAGTTTTTTTTAAAAATTCATGCTAGAAATTATCTACTTCTATAAAAAGTTAATTGAACAATAAATTTTGTTTCAAAATTTTGTTGAAGATGCTGACTTTATAGATTATTTAAAAATGTTTGGGGAGGTGAAATACGTTTAACAATTTACAACTTTAAATTATTTGAATCGTTAATGAGCACTTCTTTGACATCAATTTCCATCACAAATTGATGGATTCTGAAGGATAAAAATTTTGAATAATTTTCAATCGATACTTTGGATATTTTAATGAATTTTTTTTTCTGAATCCTTTTGGGCTGATATACCTTTATCATTAAAATATTTTAAAAAATATACATGGAAAAAAGTGACCGGCTGTTTAATTAGTTTAAGTCGCCCCTTTTTCTTGACACCACTCATGGCGAGTGGTACATTGGTTATTTCCAGGTCTACTCATACCAATTTAATACATACATTTAAAATATTCATATTGCATTTGTTTATTATTGTTTGCTGTCCTTTATTTAGCCTTTACATTATTAGATAATGCAAAGCGCATTTTTATAATTTCATCTCATCGAAACAAAAACTCAAACTATTTGTTTCAGGCTAATTCTCGTGAATTAGCTACCACCACCACGCTTAGTCAACTACCACAATCAAGAATTTTCCTGGTACATATCAGCATCGGAAAACATCGATTACACCAGTATCTACATTCGGTACCTTGGTACCAAATTAAACTGTCTTTATTAGTTATAGTTGGTACCTATTAAAACAGCACCTATTACCACAATGTCAATCGTACCCATTAACAAAATTAATTTAGCACCATTCACGACAATTTTTATTCGATCTCTTTTTTTACGGTTCTCTGGAATGAATAAATGCCTTTGTTCCATAATTTAGGTTTCTAGAATCTAAATTTTTTTTCACTTATCTGTGATTTTAAATTACTTCTTTTTATTGAAACCTGTCTCAAAAGCTTAGCTATAAACGAACTAAACACATGGTTTCAGGTAACTTTAGAATTATTAATTTGGTGTTTCCCGAATATGCTACTGTGTTCACGCTGATCATCGAGAAAACAAGCGAAAAATAATTAAATATTAAATAACTTTCAATAAACTCCAATTTTGATTAACAGAGCTATAAGCGAATGAAAATCACTGATGATATCTCTAATATATTTGAAAAGTCTACTGTTTCATTTTAACTAAAGGCTAATTCTAAAGCAATGAAAATAACTCTTTTAACTAACTCTTATTACATTTCTCCCGGGAGAATCCATGTGAGAATTTTAAATAAATTTTGGATAGGGGCTAACATTCCACTTTTTCATCTTCTATCAGAATTTCAGAACCAAAGCATATCTGCTCAATAGTTATAAGAGAGATGAAAAAGTCTTTATTTTGTTAACATAGATTAAGTTTCAAAACACATTAAGCATTATTTGAAAATTATGCCTCACAGAAAAGCACCTGCTTTCCCATAGATTCCAAAGTAGATAATAATTTGATTAAACCATTTTCGAAAATTTAAGTCCTAAGTAAATCATTAGAACCTTACCACGGAATAAACCTTATAATATTTGTCTTTCATTGTTATTGCAAAAGCATTTTCTTTTGCTATAGCTAAAATAAATGCATTTTTTAAACCTTATTTCGAAATAATGAAGAAAACGTAAAGGGAGAAAAAGAGAAGGAAAAACAACTATAAAAAACAAATCTCTCTCTATATTATTCCGAACAAAATGTTTATTTTTGAAAGAATTAAGTTTGTTTTAATTTTTATCTTGTTTTCTTTCATCAATTTTTTTCCTTTCGATTTCGAAAATTTTTTTCTTTAAAAAAAATGTCGTAATATTTTCTATTTTCAGTATTTAACCAATAAATTGTTTTGATTTTTTAAACAAAAAATGTTATATTTAAATAAATTATGCTTTGATTTTATTAAAATGAACTTTAATATAATAACTGTCGAGAAAATAACTTAATGCAAGTAAATACATTTTCTAGTAAAAGGGCTAATAGAAAAAAAAATTCTATAAAGGAATAATAATTTTTGATAAATATCTATATTAAATTGCGGAGAGAAAAATAGCATAAGATAAATAAACGAATTTAACGTATTTTTTACAGCTGCGTTGACATTTAAAAAAAATTGCACCATTTTAATAAATATTGTGACTAATAAAACTGAATATCAAACACAAAAACCAAATACATTAATATACGATGCAACGTACGAGTTGTAAAAATATAATTAATTCACAGGTTCATGTAGGACATAACCATTAGAAATACAAATATTAATTGACACTGAAAGATCAACTAAATGTTATATTTAACATAACATATCAAACTTTATATCTTGATAATTTAATCGGTGTGAAAAGAATAATAAATTAAAAATAATATTCATGGAGATTAAATTGAAAATAAAAATAATTTATGCAACTAATTTAATGTATCAAGCAAATGTAATTCTTTAGTGTAACGAATCCTATCACGAATATATGCAACGGAATCTAACTTGTATTAATCGAATGATCGTATTAAGGAAGGAATTAAAAATTGAAGCGATAAATATTGCTTGATTACAAAACTTCATTCACTTCATAAATTTACAGGTTAGGAATAACATTCAGCATGTTTCAAGTGTTCGAAAATTTGCTATGTTCTTTATCAAGAATACGAGGAATCATCAACTGCTGCACATTTATGGAATCTTGGGAATAAATTTATTTTCGACAATGCCAAAAGTATTTCCTGTCCCGTCACATTAGACCATTTAGATCTCTGGGAATCTTGTTTTATTCATATAAATGCTGACTCCCTTGCTAACGACATTAGTTCCTCAAATAGATACCCTGATTTGTATTTCTCCGGGAAAAAAAACAATTCATTCTTTCTTGGCTATTAATGTTTTCTGGTTTAGTTTCTGATCTTTATTTTCCATTTCCTTTTGTCAACTATACGTTTTATATTTCGTATTACGTTTGTTTCTTCTCATTTATGTCAAGTAAGTCTTGAAAATGGACTCCTATTTTTGAGCACTTGGAACATGTCGACTCATTATTACAATTATTTCCAATTTGTATATTTTTGAAGCAAGTTTTTCAATCAAATAATATCAATTTAGTCCAAATGAATGCGCATGTCAAACCCCTGAAGCAAGGAATAACATTTTGAAAGGTTTATTTTAATATGTTTTTTAAATATTAGTTAAAAAAAACCGTAATTAGGTTAATTTTTAACTGTGAGCTATCTTATATAATTTGCCGTATATACAAAAATAATATGCATTTAAATTGTGGTTAAATTTTCACGTTTAATTAATTTTGTTTTAAAATTTATTAACGAATTCTAACAGTAATATCATGCTCCCAAGCAATTAAACGCACATTTTCTGAAGAGCATCAACCCAATAACCACGTGAGACCCCAAAGCAAGGGTTAGTTTGCTTTGAAATCTTTACAAAAACAGTTCCATTCCAGGATAAAGGACAGAAATTGTGTTTAGCTCTACACATAGAGTTTCGGCAAAGCCTTCTCGGGGCCAAAATTTATTTTAATCTTGCGTAGGTAATTCATCGGTTTCGGGGCAATGCCGACAAGTATGCCGGTCACAATTTGTCATTTATCTCTGAATTTATCATTTCCTTTTAGTTCTGAGCAAAAGCCGACCGGCCAGTGTAGGGGGCAGGGAACTGTCCTTGCATCAGAAAGGTTCTGGGTTCGAATCCCGGGCAAGGCATGGATGTTCTTTCCTTCTCCGTACTATCTGTCCTCACTGTGGGAGCGATGTTGGCTGACCTAATAGGATGCCCCTGAAAGAGAGGTCAACAAAATCACCCTGTAAATGCCTGAATTGACGGATGTTAACAAAGGCGGGCACTGGAAAAAAAAAGTTCTGCGCAAAACAGTTTTCTACGTATTTTTATGTAAGTTTACCCGCTTAAATATGCATACAATAACATTTTGAAAGGTTAATTTTGCACGTTTTTTTTAAATTTTGCTTCTTTTAAAAACAGTGATTGTATTTATTGTATTAATTAACTGTGAGCTATACTTTTAAGTCTTATGTATAAAAATCCTATACATTTAAACTATAGTTAAATTTTTACGTTTAATCAAGTATGTTTCAAAATTTATCAACGAATTCGCATAGTAATAACATGCTGCTCTAACAATTAAAGGTGCATTTTCTGAAGTAATGCGAGATTTTAAACCCAATGACCACGTGAGACCCCCAAAGCAAGGATTAGTTTGCCTTGAATCTGCCTTGAAATCTCTCTAACAGTTACACTCCTGGATAAAGGACGGAAATTGTGTTTAGCTCGACACATAGAGTTTCTGTACAGACTTCTCGGGGCCCAAGATTAATTTTAATCTTGCTCAGATAATTCATCGGTTTTGGAGCACTGCCGACAAGCATGCCGCTCATAATTTGTCATTTATCTCTGAATTTATCGTTGCCTCCTAGTTCTGCTCTCCCTTTTATAGCATCAGATAATTAGATGAGGATTAGGACTCTTCAAATGGGTTTTACAGACTTCCCATGACATGCCGGAGTAAATGAAAATAGGAAGAGAGAAGCGAGGCTTAGAGAAGTAAAGAAATATCGTAATTTAAATTTTGTACTGTAAACAAAGTAGGAGTGTAAATAAGGAATTGAGCTCCATTAACTTTGGCCGCTAATTACACTTCCTGCAATAGTTTGGCTGTTTAATCTACTTAGCCTTATTGAGTCTGGTAGATTAATGAGGAAATCTATTTGTTGGCATTTCGTATCGTTTTATCCTTGTTTACCGATTTTTCAGAAAAGGAGGATTACATGAGAAGAATTTGGAAAAATTTCTATCCACATAATATGATTGGAAAAGATGTAACAATAAACATATCAAAATGCAACGGATTACTTTATTTTGTTTTAATTAAAACCAGATAATTTGACGTTCTTCAAAAATAAAATGTGATAATTAATTGCTGTAACTTACAGGTTTCAAAACTTATACATAGTGAAATTTGGCACTAAAAGGAAGAGGAGCTATTTAAATCAGGTTTTAAATAAACTGGTTAGCATTCAAACATAAATTCGCTTTGATACTTCTTTAAAATTTCTTTATGACAACTATGCAATGAAAAGAGAATAATCAGTCAAGAAGCAATTAGAAGTTTTTAGCTGCATAGTTTTGTAGAAATGCTCTTAAAAGTAAAATACGATGGTAGTTTGATAGGCCTACGAACTAATTATTGGTTTCAAAGTTATAAACGAATAATAGTATCATATGATGTCATGATATAAAAATGCTTTGATATAAATTACTATTTAAATAATCTGATAATTTAAAACAATTCAGATAATTTTTTAATTTTTAGCTGAAGACAGAGGTGCTATAACTCCATATAGGAAAGCTGTCTAAATCCTACCACTTTTCACTGTTAAATATTCATAAGCCTCATTTAAAATATTTTTTTGTAAAAATATAGTCTTGCATCTACCTATATTATTTTTAGTAATAATATCTGCGTAGTAAGTATCGGAAATTAATTGTTATACTAGGCCTGCAAGAAGTACGATTTAGGAAACCGATAGCCAAATTTTTACCAGCTGCTCCTTAAACCGCACCATTCTCAAAAACACTGAGTATTTATGATTAAATGAATAAGTGAACCCAGTGTAACCCGAAACAATTGTTCAATAACATAATTAATGGGATATTACATTTCCGAACTTCTGCAAGCATTGTAATAGTATTATAATCCAATAAAATGTAAATGGACTATGAAGATTCATGCTACAAAGTGCAAGTGAGACTTTTATATGAGCTGCTTTTTAAAACAGAGTTTTTTTTTATCTGTAACAAACTTCTGTCTTTTTCCTAAGAATGGGGAAATTGCTTACTTTAAACCTTCAACATCGTAGGTACTGGGACAGACCAAACAGCATTACTACACTGTAAGAAATTTCTCGGAAAAATGGTTAAATAACAATTTATTGAATGGTTATTTTACCATATTTAATCAAAACTATCAAATAACCATAAATAAAATGATAATCAAACTGTTAATTTTGAGAAAGACTGTTTATTAACTTCTTTCACTTAATACGGTTAAACAACCAGAATTTCATCGCACAAACTAGAACCACCTAATGAAGCTACTTAGTTCTTTGAAATTGCGTACATATCATAGCCGAGCGAGCTTATCTGTCGACCGGCGGAACTGGAGTTCGAGTCCTAGTGTTGACACCTCAATATTTCCTCCCTTCCCTTCAATGCATGAAGAATTTCCAGTGTCCGGCACTCTCCAATGCCCATTGCCTTACGGAATGCCGAGATCCTATGGCTAGTTAAATAATTCATTTTTCTTTTAAGTTTTTGAAAAATGCCAGTTGTAAATGGGTGAAAAACCGTACAGTTTTATATTCATGGTTTTATAACCATACTTTTTGAAAATGGCTTGAAAACCGTAAAGGAAAAAATTTTCTTTACCGTAAACTTTACGGTTAATCGGATGGACAGACAGCTGCCAGTTGTTTTACCATAATTTTTGAAAGAAAATTTTGACAATGTATCCAATAATTACTAGATAAGTTTTTAATTAACCAAAAGGCTCATCACTTAGATGTTTCAATTACTATTTCATTCTTGGAATAAGTAAAATTAATCTCATCACAAGGTTATTAAAATCTCGTCAAATTTACTAAAATAGTCTAACTTCTTCCCGATTGATTTACTTAAAGAGTGAGGTTTTCTTTAGTGAGTGAGGTTAGTAAATTTTATTAGAGATTGGCGCACCAGGCACTTTGAATATTTCTCTCTTCACCAATACTTTTGAA
Organism: Parasteatoda tepidariorum; assembly: GCF_982258835.1. Classification (NCBI taxonomy): domain Eukaryota; kingdom Metazoa; phylum Arthropoda; class Arachnida; order Araneae; family Theridiidae; genus Parasteatoda; species Parasteatoda tepidariorum. The sequence continues at coordinate 75,129,516 of NC_141758.1, read as the reverse complement.
TACTCCTCTCAGTTGTTGAAATCTTATTGTAAGTCTTACTGATAGGAGGAGAAATTCAGCAATGTGTGAAAGTTAGCTAAGCAATAGCTCTTAGCCACTATTCAATAGTTTGGATGAAGTAAATTTTAAATAGTTTAAAGCTTTATCTGTTCAGTTGTTGAAGTTGATAAATTGCTTCTAAATTGTACCAGTATTATTTAGGAATAATACTGGTTTGTTACGAGGTACCGTTTTAGCAGCTACGTAACGTTTTTAAACGAACAGTTATTCCAAGCTTCAAACAATAGTAAGTTAATTAAGAAAAAAGTATAAAATATCATGGTAAGTTAGTTTAAAAATTACAAAATGCATTAAATTATCTGAAACTTGCTGTGTTCAACTGTATACTTACACTGGATGTTAAAAAAAGTCCATTGAAAACTTATAAAACTGATTAACTAAAATAAAATTTTACCGCAGTATACAGAGACTTGATTCTCAATCTCAATGAAAAAAAAACTTCATAATTCATTCGCTAGACTGTTCTCTATGCAATTTTTCCTCTTTCAGAAATCAGAGGTGGATCAGAGAGGATAGATTTTGGAGTGGGATAGCCAACTGAATTTAGCCAACTCTCCTCTAATATTCTATAAACTAAATAACAGTTCCCCGTAATTGGAAAAAAAGCAAATAATAACTAAATTCGTATTTACCAATACTCCGAAATCATGTACGAAATTGAAAGACAACTACAAATATAATAGATGGCGTGATTGCTGTTCGGGGTCTTTCCCGGTGGCTTAACGTAATTAGATTAAGCAAAATACGTTTTTAGAATCAAAATAAAGATCAACTATATTCATTTAACATAATACCAAACATAATTTACCACTATCTCGAAATTTTTTCTTGTTCTCATCCCTTTCGACAGAGCATAAAAGTCGATAATTTCGATTAGTAATTATGGAATCAGTACTGCATACATTATGTTTGGTACTTATTAATAAATCAACTATCACTACAGTATTAGTAGTATCTATAATATGCTCTAAATAAAACACAACCTCCGAAAAACGAGGAAATAGTGCAGTCGAAGGAAGAGCAATTTCTTGTGAAATATTTATATGCCCTGATAGACAGACAGATGTCGTTGGTTTTAACAAGATAAAGCCACTGTCTATGCCTTTCCATAAATAGATTTTGGGCACCAGCTTAATTTGCAACAAACTGTGACCTCAACTGAGTGTGGAGTTGTCACCTCCGGACAAGTTACATCTGGACAAGATATTTCCGGAGAAATTCCGATTGCCCAGCATCTAACTCTGAACTAAAGACGAAAATTGAACAAGACATCAAAAACGTTTTCCCACAAATGTTGATTCAAGTTTTTGATAATATTGTTAAAATAGTCTTGTTTATGTTTCTAATATTCTTGTCAATTTGTTAATTGGAGAGTTAACGTGTTCAATAAACATTCTTCTTTTCCTTTGTAAATGTTCTGCTTTTCTGTGTTGCGTCTTATTTGGGACATACTGTATTACCAAGATTAATTAAGCACTGTTGATGTCAATGATACTTAAGATTCTATTAAAACATCAAACCCTTTTTCTGTTTGTTTTATATCTAACTTATTTGAAAAATAAATATTGTTATAAGCCTACATACGTTCTTGAAGCATTATTCAAAATGTGGCATGTAAAATTATAGAATCGAAAACTTTTCATAACCGGCTCAAAATTTATTTTCTCTTTAAAACTTTTAAAATAACTTTGGAGTCATAGTTTAAGTGTTCTCCAACCTCAGTATTATTTTAGAAAAAAAGAATTTTATCCATTGACTTTCCTATGAAATTCCCACACCACTCTTACTTTTATCAATCTTTCATGGAATCAGGGACTTGAAACATTGAATCCTTTTCTGGAGCTTATCGTAATGCCCTGATTTTTTTATATTAAATAACTAGAGATTTAAGCCGATAGAGATCAAAATTTGTTTTTGATGTTTTTCCCTCTTATCCTCCTTCCCATGGAGAATTCTCGAAGAATCCCAGGTGGCAATGTTGAAATGCAACGTTTGAACTCAACCATATTGCTTAACCCAGAAAAGTGAAGAAAAAAAAATATGTCTCGCGATTTATATGTGCATTAAATGTATGAGAAAAATTTTATTTCTTACTGGATTTATTTTTAAGAAAATAGGACAAATATACGAAAGTAAGGTAACGGAATTAACTTAACGATATTTTTAGCACAATATCATGATTGAATTTGCTTAGTACAAAATGTGCAAAATTATCATCAATTTTATTCCTGGTTAGTTTAATTTTAAAAAGTGATATATTTTCGTAAAATTACCGCACTGCATAGTAATAATAATTATATTAGCAAAAAAAAAAAAAAAAAACTCTGGTTAATGACACACTATTAAGTACGACATCTTAATTATTCATTTGGCAATTTTGCATCTCATAGGATAATTGTTAGCCAGAAATTCCGGTTTTTAAATCTACAGTTCGTATTACCACACATTCAGTAACTGAATACAAAACTGAAAAAATAATTTTAACCGAATAAATGGTTTTCATGCCGTACTGTAAGGTTATCGTGATAAACTTAACAAATTTTATCATATTTAATTAAATCATGTTTTACTGTTACTTTTTCAAAAATCATTACCAAAGAGCATTGGTAAAAGTTACACAGTTTTTTTGGTGTTCTCATAGAGCCAGAAACTCGCTAAATTTTACCATATTCTGATAGCTTTCACCATACTTTTTTCTTAGAGTAAAAATCAAATTAAGGTAATAGGATTAGTCCACGTACAATGTTAAGAAAATATCTTTAATGAATTTATTCAGCGCTATAAACTTTTAATATATATATATATATATATATATATATATATATATATATATATATATATATATATATATATATATATATATATATATATATATATATATATATATATATATATATATATATATATATATATATATATATATATATATATATATATATATATATATATATATATATATATATATATACACACACAGGGTGTCTCAGTTAAGCGTTTCAGAATTTCTGAGAGGGGTAGGGGGAATCCTGACGACTCGAAATCATATAGCAATGTGGGGTCGGAAATACTTTCCTGAAGCGGTGACGTACACAGAAGCACCATAAAGAAAAGAGGCCGTAAGTGAAAAATCGCTATAATAATACATTGAAAAAATTATATGGCCTCCTCGGTCACCCGACCTATCATGTCTTGATTTCTGGAGTCATATGAAATCGCTGGTTTGTGACACCCCTGTTGATAATGCTGGTTGCAAGAATCGCAGTAGCTGCCTGCGAAATATGCCTGGAGTATTGTAGAATCTTCCAATGTCCATGCGCCGGAGATGTGAGGTGTACATTGTAGCCGATGGCAGAAACTTCGAACACTTACTTTGGGCCATGTACCATATAATTTTTTCAACATATTATTATAGCGATTTTTCACTTACGGTCTCTTTTCTTTATGGTGCTTCTGTGTACGTCACCGCTTCAGGAAAGCATTTTCGACCCCACATTGCTATATGATTTCGAGTCGTCAGGATGCCCCCTACCCCTCTTAGAAGTTCTGAAACGCTTAACTGAGACACCCTGTATATATATATATATATATATATATATATATATATATATATATATATATATATATATATATATATATATATATATATATATATATATTGAGTTTTTTTTCTCAAATAAATAATGGTTTTGACACAGTATTTTTAACTTAACGTTATTGTGTATGCATATTGTTAGACACAATTTTTCTTTCAAAATAATTTAGCAAATCATTATCTCTTACTCTTTTACAACATAAAGTCAATCATTTATCTCAATGAAAATTAAACCTCCTTGATTTTTAAAAATAAACTTTATCGTTGCAGTAAATGTTCACGATTTGAAAATAATTTTTATTATCTTTCATTCGATTGATTGGTTGTATTGGTTGTAAATCTTTTTCTATGAATTTGTCATATTCTACAATTTATTTTTCTCTGAAAATGCTTAAAAAAAGACAAATGTCTAATGAATTTGAAATAGTTCGTTTACTGGCAATTCTTTTATGAAGGATAGTTTTTAATATTTTATTTGTTTATAATTTTTATGAACCAATTCAATAAGAAATACTTTGAAAATTCAGTTTTTAATCTAATATTTTGAGAATAATTTACAAAATTTTAATCAGAAAGAGAAAAAATTAACTATTTCTAAATCGGAAGCTATCGATAGCAAAAATTTAACTGAAATTTATGAATCAAAGTTGTAAACTATATACCTTTGAAATGTTTTACCACGCAATCAATTATTATAAGTCGAAATCATCAAACGAATTATTATTTAATTTATTCTAAGCCTCGTTCAACTGAGTTTTTAAATTTTTAATTAAGCAGTAGGAGACAGAACAATTCAGCAAAACTTTACCGAGTGTTAGAAATCATCTACGCTCTCAATATTTGTCATAGAATATATAATTGGTACACAAACAGTGAGAATTTAAAAGGTAGTTTTCTACTGTCATACTTAAAAAAATAATAGAGAAAAAGATGCTTCAGGAAACTTTTTATTCACGGTAATATGATTGATGTACATACAAGCTACTCAAATAAATATTATTGATGAATAAAGAATTGCTCGAAGAGATGCTCAAAGAAATTGATTGCTGTTTTCAGAAATGTACGACACTCCGTGAAGCCTGCATTGCAGCTGGCAGATCTTTAGAGTAATTTCTTTGAGTATCTCTTCGAGCAATCCTTGTTCATCAATAACATGTTTTTTTTTGAGAAATTTGTTTGTACATCAATCATATTACCTTGAATAAAAAGTTTTCTGAAGTATCTTTTTGCCTTTCTCGTGGTAGTGTGACAGTAGAAATCTACCTTTTAACTTTTCACTCACTACTTGTGTTCTAATCATATATTCTGGAACAAATATTGATCGTGTAGATGAGTATAACTCTGTGAAGTTTTGCCATCTTGTACCATCTTGCTCTCCATGTACATTTTTTTATAAACAACTTCCATTTTCAATATTATTGTTATTATTTGCATTTATATTATTATTTGCAATATTATTGTTTATAAAGTTGTGATGCTTTTAAAAACTGTTGGTAAAAGAATACAGTAAAAAGTATAACTAAATTCAGAGTTCAAATTTTACGGACACGTCCACTCTTTTGTATGTTAAAGTGCGTTCCAATAACGAACCTAATACAAGTTTGAAAACTAAATTCTCCAAGAGATAATCAATCACGTGATTTCCACTTTAAGAATATTTATTGTATTATTTTATATCAATATCTGTTAAATTTTAAATCTCAGATATTTTTCATGATATTTGTCTGCATATAATATATTATGTTGTTAAGGCACTTTTAAAAATTTCAGTGATTCAACAAAAAAATTTCGGAATTATAAAGTAAAATATTTAAAAAAAAAATTCAGGTGGTTTCTCCTTCAAACACTTTTTATTATTATTTTTTATATCCAACACACATACTTTTAAATTATAAATCATTGCTTTTTACATAAAATTTGTATACTTATAATATATTATTTTAAAACACTTTTATAATTTTGATGCTTTAATCAATTGTTGGTGAACATAAACAGTATTGTTATAAAAACTGAATTATATAACAATATTATATTAATTAATTATGTATTCCGCTTTCAGTTTTTACCTATATTTAATCTTTTTTCTTATATGTTGAAGCACATTTCAATTATAAATCTAATTGAAATTTGAAAGCTTAATTTTTCTACAGGTAGTCAATCACGTGATTTCTAGCTCAAATTTTTAATTATATAATTTTGATTTCTAAATCATATACTTTTAAATTATAAGTCACTGATTTTTTTCAGACATTTTGTCTACTTATAAATTATGTTGTTGTTATGAGACCCTTAAAAGTTGCAATACTTTAAACAATTGTCGGCGGAAATATGGGTTAAAACTTTATAGAAAGATCTGATTTCAATATTTAATTTAAAACGGTATTTAAGACTTGTTTTTAAATATTAAAATGTAATTCCAAATAATCCTAGTAAAACTTTAAGAATTAAATAGTTTATTACGTTATCACAGTAAATGTTCTTTAAAACTATTTATCATTTTATTTTAACTTACATTTTTAGAATAAAAGACATTAATCTTTTATTTAAGACAAAATGATGCAAATAGTTCATGAGAAACAGATAAAAACTTAAACAACTATACATTTGGAAATCAATCATTCGCTTTAAAAATTTATGTTCCATATACAGTATTTATGCCACCAATTGAATATTTTCGATGTGTTTTCTGGAAAACGTCCAACTACAATATTTTCGTCCAAAGAAGGAAAGAAAAAAACAACAAAACACTATCATCAAAATAAAGATCTCTTATCTGGAAAAGTTCAAATAAAAGAATAAAAAATACATCAAAATCAAAAAACATTAGAGATCGTCTGCGTTTCTTTCTTTTTCCTTCAGAATATTCTTGTCTTCATTTCTTTCTTACCAAAAATAAATTTAAAATTCTGTTTGAGAAGAGCGAAAAGAAAAGTTGAAAAAAAAAGCTTTACTCTCCTTTCCTTCACATTTCCAGACAGGAATATCTCCAGAAATACGACTCTTTTTTTTTGCCAGCTCTGCATAACTTATTCAGAAAGACAACGTGAACGGGAACATCTCCCGAGTCTCGACGCATCGTAAAGATTTGCGTCATGTATTGATTATGAAAAGGGTTACTCTTATCTGGAGTTAAGCCCGGCTGAGTCCCTTATTTCCAACTCTCGTACGTTTAATAACGCGCACTAAATTTTAGCGACGTTCTCAAATTCCATTTTGAAGTGAGGGCAACATTAACAAATACGAGCTTGGCGCAAGACAGATAGGGAAACTATTTCGGCCAAAGGCGTGAACTCTGAAGGGAGAAAAGAGGAAGGAGCAACTAGATAAATTTTCTACTTTATATGTGTTTGAAGCTGATTCAAAAGAAATAAAAAATGTACTAAAATATTGCAAGTATAAATAAATAAAGACAAGATTTGTCTCAATATAATAGTTCCTAAAATGTAGTCTAAATGCACTGGTATACTACGGGTATATAACTGCTATATAACGGGCACTAAATTTTAGCGACGCTTTCAAATTCGATTTTGAAGAGAGGGCAACGAAAACAAATACGAGCTTGGCGCAAGATAGATAGGGAAACTATTTCGGCCAAAGGCGTGAACTCTGAAGGGAGAAAAGAGGAAGCAGCAGCTAGATAAATTTTCTACTTTATATGTGTTTGAAGCTGATTCAAAAAAAATATAAAAAATGTACTAAAATATTGCAAGTATAAATAAATAAAGACAAGATTTGTCTCAATACAATAGTTCCTAAAATGTAGTCTACATGCACTGGTATACTACGGGTATATAACTATTACATAACGGGCACTCGTACATTTAATAACGGGCACTAAATTTTAGCACCGTTCTCAAATTTGATTTTGAAGTGAGGGCAACATTAATAAATATGAGCTTGGAGCAAGATAGATAGGGAAAGTATTTCTACCAAAGGCGTGAACTCTGAAGGGAGAAAAGAGGAAGTAATAGATAGATAAATTTTCTACTTTATATCTGCTTGAAGCTGATTCAAAAGAAATAAAAAATGAACTGTAAAACTTAAATATTGTAAGTATAAATAAGTAAAGACAAGATTTGCCTCTATATGTAAGAACCTAAAATTTAGCTACATACGCTGGCATTTCGAACTTGGAAGCAGGTGATAACGCGACCTGCCATTGCATATAAGCTAACTGAGTAAATGAGTATATCTCTTGAATTTTGACGCATCGTAATGATTTACGTCATGTATTAATTATGTAAAAAAATTTTGCTCTTATTTGAAATTAGGATCGGTTAAGTTCTTATTTACAACTCTCGTACGTTTAATAACGCGCACTAAATTTTAGCTACGTTCTCAAATTCCATTTTGAAGTGAGGCCAACATTAACAAATACGAGCTTGGCACAAGATAAATAGGGAAACTATTTCGGCCAAAGGCGTGAACTCTGAAGGGAGAAAAGAGGAAGCAGCAGCTAGATAAATTTTCTACTTTATATGTGTTTGAAGCTGATTCAAAAAAAATAAAAAATGTACTAAAATATTGCAAGTATAAATAAATAAAGACAAGATTTGTCTCAATACAATAGTTCCTAAAATGTAGTCTACATGCACTGGTATACTACGGGTATATAACTGTTACATAACGGGCACTCGTACATTTAATAACGGGCACTAAATTTTAGCGCCGTTCTCAAATTCCATTTTGAAGTGAGGGCAACATTAACAAATACGAGCTTGGAGCAAGATAGATCGGGAAAGTATTTCGGCCAAAGGCGTGAACTCTGAAGGGAGAAAAGAGGAAGCAGTAGATAGATAAATTTTCTACTTTAAATCTGCTTGAAGCTGATTCAAAAGAAATAAAAGAGTAAACGGTAAAACTAAAATATTGCAAGTATAAATAAGTAAAGACAAGATTTGTCTCAATATAATAGTTTCTAAAATGTAGTCTACATACACTGGTACACGGAACTTAGAAGTAGGCGATAAGATTTGTCATTGCACATAAGCTGACTGAGTACTTCTCTTGATTCTCGACGTCTCCTAATGATTTACGTCATTTATTAATTATGTAGAAAAAAGTTGCTCTTACTTGAAATTAAGATCTTTTGAGTTCTTATTTCCACTTCTCATACAGTTAAAAACGGGTAAATTTTAGCAACATTTTCAAATTCCATTTTGAAGTGAGGGCAACATTAACAAATACGAGCTTGGCGCAAGATAGATCGGGAAACTTTTTCGGCTAAAGGCGTGAACTCTGAAGGGAGAAAAGAGGAAGCAATAGATAGATAAATTTTCTAATTCACACGTGCTTGAAGCTGATGCAAAAGAAATAAAAAATGAACGGTGAAACTAAAGTATTGCAAGTATAAATAAGTAAATACAGGATTTTTCTTAGTATGTTAACTTCTGAAAAGTCGTGTAAATACACTGGTGGACCAAACTTGGAAGTAGATGGCAACTAGACTGGTTATTGCACGGAGACTGACTGAGTGAACGAGTATATCTTTTGACTTTCGACGCATCGTATAAGGCCTGTATAAATTATAAAAAAATGCTACCTTTATTCGAAATAAGGCTGAGCTGAATCTTCAATTCCAACTTTTGTACATTTCAAAACGCACTCTAAATTTCTGTAACATTTTCAATTTTAGCTTTAGCGTGAGAGAGCCAATAAACAAATATAGACATGTCGAGACATGGATCTGAACTATATCCTGTGAGTGTAATAAATCATTCAAATTGGTTTTTGCATATCCATCGTACGCACGCATGTGACCTATGACGTCAGCACCAGCTATTATTTATCACCAAAATGGCGTCTTGAAGTTGAGCTAAGTTTCTCTACATAAGTTAGAATGTTTTTTTTCCATTTATTTAATTTTTTTTTTTATTTCCAATGAGCTGCACAATCGGTCTTGCCGATGAGCAGACCTAGTGTCTTCTCCAGAGGTGGTATCCACTCTTTCAGGACCACCACAATGGGTGAGATACCATTGGTCAGGTTAATTTGGACGTCTAGTTTCTGCCACACTAGATGGCAGCACCGAATTAATGTTAATTAACATTTAACGGTTAACTAAATACAGATAGGTTAACTAAATACAGAGCCGTATCGACTTCGAATTAGTTGAAATATAATTCTTTCTCGACTACTTCTCTTACTTAACTAATATTTAATATTTTGTTATGTATTTTATTGAAACCATGACATATTTTTGTTTTCTGTACCTGGCAACTTCGATGCATAATTAGTTTGTTTATGTTCCACATGGCTTCGTACCTATCTTTGTTTTAAGTCTCTGTGTAAATATGTAGTAAAAGAATTGAAATAATCGAAAAAGAATCTTTGTGAAAGAATTTAGAATGTGTCACTTACGAGAATTGATACTTGACGAGCTTGGATTTCTTGAAATAGAGTGGAAAGAACAGTTGCTAACTTAAACAACTGCCACGTTTCAGCAACCAATCAGGATCGTGATTTCCACAATACGTCACTTGCAGGTATCCCATTGTAGTAATTTTATTCCTATTAGACGATTGGTATTCCTATCCCCAAAAAAATTTTCTTATTGGTTGCTAACTGTAAGTTATAGATCATTGATGGATTGTCAGTGTACAGGCAAGTGAAAGGACGTCAACGTAAACATCCTTATAAGTTTGTTACTCGAGAGACAGTGAAAATATTTTGAAAGGTAGCTCGAACTATTTAGGGAAAAATATGAAGCAATGAAACTATAAGGTTTAAACTTTATTCCTGTTCCACATTACTTCCAAAGAAAAAGGAAAAAAATAACGGGAGAAAAAATTAAAATATTGACTTATGAATAAAAAAGCCCAATTTAGCTAAGTTTACCTTTTTTGAAACCGTGTGCCCAATCTGCGAATTCAAAGATGTTACAAATCATTATACTTTCTCAGTTATTTGTTTATAAACTTTCCCCGGTAATGAAATCATCCATTATATGAATCATAGGAACTGGCTATGAACCATCATCATATATACAAGACAAATCAGAGCATATAACTGTAATTTTTCTGTTCAACTTGTATCTTTTTTTAAAATGGAAATCGACTAAACGCAGTATTTTAGAAATATTACAGTTCAGTTTTCAGATTACGAAACGTATCCTAAAGTGCGCACCCTTTATGCTATGCAATAAAATAAAATAAAAGTTATTAATACTAGATAATTTAATTTTTTATGATATGAAATTTTTAATTTATACATGCAATTAAAAATATATTATTAATAGCTTTTATTTTTTGTCCATAAATCGGTTTAAGTCCGAGTAAGCGCGACGTTTAATGTTGAAATTTATCAACCATGTAATTTATCTTTGGAATATAATTTGCTACTTTTAATGACCCACAAGAATCAATTAAATCTAAAACATTTCTTTAGTTGATGAAACAGAATTCATTTGCTCACAAACGTATGAAGAGTAGTGTAAGTTTACTGTTGCAATTTCTTTCCTCAAAATTTAAAAATTAACTTACAACCGGTTTTCAATTGTTTATAACTGTTCTGTTTATAACTTTTCTCACTCGGTCTTCTCACAAAAAACATATACAGCATGGCTTGCATAGGCGCTTCATGTCAAAATTACGTCCTGTAAAATGCTATAATAACGCTCAAAATCTCTATCGCGTTTTTTAAATTTTATTTTAAATGAAGATAAGTGAATAAAATCAATTTAATAACGTCTTCTTGCTTGCAACCGAAATAACTCTCATGTACCACCTGGTAGCTTTTGTGTGTCAAAGTTTTGACATCCTTAATCTTGAAGGACGCTCAGAATTTCATTTGCTAGCATTTTTCTCCTCCTATTCTGAAAAAAATGGATATTCAAATATCACGAATCTTTCTTCGTTTTTGACGAAACCGTAATTTTTATCAAAGTGATGAAATAACTGTCGTCAAAACCACAAGAAAGACTGATAGAACAGTGAATAAATTCACAACTATGCCCGAAGCGGGATTCGAACCCGGATCCTTCCTGTCATGAGACCAATTCTTTGATTACCAAACTGGCCGGTTGGCGTTACCGTCACTTTATTTCCGATTGTATGGTTTCCATTTTAGTTTCGTCATTCCAGTTAACTATTTCCCAGAATGCACTTAGATGAGGTTACGTGGTGACGTAATTGAGGAAACATTTTCGTCATATATTTGAGAGTTCACTTTTCGTCACAAATCAGGTGATTTAATGACGAAATGATTTCCTAAGGTAACGAAATACAGCTCAGAGATTGTTGAATCGTCAAATAAAAGAGCTTTATTTATGAGAGTGTAAGTTGACGTCAGGTTTAGATGAGTCTAGACCGCATGCTCTATGCTAATATCATTCGAAGTTCGTGCTTACAACTCACAAACATTTTCCCGAAATGAACTTTCTTATTTTACCTAAATGTAAAAAAAAAATAGTAATTGTTATAGACTGTAAATTTTTTTTAAATTCCAGAAACCACAAATAGGGGCTTCATATTAATATTTTCACTTATAAAAGCGACAGCCTGAAATTAGTCACCTTTCAAGAAACGTATTTTGTATAAGCAGTTGTGACAAAACCAGCTTAGTTCACATTTTATAATATCTTACTATTATTGGTACTATTAACCTTTACTGCAATAATAGTGATTCGCGTTATGAAAAGACTTCAAGAAACAGAAACGAATAACAGAAATCACAAATGTCCGTGAGCTTTAGAGTTCGTTTTTGTTTTTATTACCATAAAGACAACGTTTTCCTTTTCTCAATAATGCTCCGCCTTGTCACTTATTTTCTTAAAGCAATGCTTTTGATTAAACACAGTTCTTAATGTTTAAGAGCAAAATGAATATAAATACCGCAAATTCTTTCATTGTGTTTTTAATATGTTATCAAACCTTACACAAAGCAAACACTAAACTTTTTCAAATCAAACACTAAGTAAATCAACTTCTATGAGTAGTTCTTAAGTTCAAAAATGAAATACTGCTTATTTATAAAATGCGCCATTTTAATTTTACATTTTTTTGGCTAATGGCCGGCACTTGGGTCTATTTCCCATTAGCCTCAGAAATGCCAGAATTGCTACTCTCTTATCATTACTCAGTGAGCACATATGGCTAAGCCACGGAGGCGGAGTAGCGTCACCCACGTCATACAACCACAATCCCGTTTATAAGGTGGGTAGCATTCTCACAATCACACAGAAAGAAGGGCATAGAATACACACGGAGAGAAAGAAACAACCATGCTCTGAGCGGGATTCGAACCCGTAACCATCGACGCCGTAGTCAGGAACACTAACCTCTCAGCCACCTGGTCGGCTTACACGAAAAATAAGATCTTCATATTGAAAACATGATAAAAACAACCTAATCTGTAGTTCCCATCAAAAATATTTACACTCATGAAAGATATTCCTTTTTTCTTATCTTGTCTGAAAAATATCTGAAGATATACCCAATTGTTATTAAAATCAAGTAATTATATAATTTAAGGAAAATATAATATCAAGCACGTTTTAGTTATGAAATTAAATTGCTTATATTTTATGATCAATTAATCAGATTATGTTTGTAAGGAGCCAAAGCGTATTATTACAAAAGAAAATTTAACTTTTCGTCGAACAATATTATAATCCTTTTGCTGAAACTAAACTTATATTTGATTTCGAACTGCTTGATCAGACAAAACTATATATTTAAACTCCTGATTCTTAAAACTGCTAAGGATTTCCAGTAAAATAGTTTCTAGAGAATCTTAATTTATGCTAGAAACAGGGTGAGTACATTTAGTGTCAAATTCATGAATCCATACAAACCGAACACTGAATCCCGAAATAGAGTTTCATTTTCATCCGAAATTTAAATGTGATTACTTTAACACGATTAACATATTTTGAGAACTGCAATAATATTTATTGAAAACAAGATGCTCAAAATTTAGGAGATTTGCCTTGGGAAAATAAATCAGAAAATTTTTCTCGTAGTTTGAACAGTAAAAATTTTATTTTATTCTAAGTAAATAAAATTGAATTCCTATGCAAATAAAATATTAGAAATACTAAAATTATTTAAATGCAAATCAAATGCAATGGAAACAGCTGTAAAGTAAATACAATTGAAAATAACATTGTAAAAATAAATACTCACATTTCATGAAACTTAACCGATTCCTGGTAAGCTCCGAGCAAACATTTCGTCAAACTGGTGAAATAATTATCACCACTTCTTTGAGAAAACGAATTTCACCAAAATTAAATAAATATTTTATCATGATATTTTAACAAAAAACCTAATATTAATGTCACTCAAACAATACAAGAAGTACAGATAGATAAATTACCTATGCTTATTCCACAGGAGAGGAATGAAGTTTAAATTCCATATTATAACTGAAAATACGAGAACTATTGTTCCCATGTGGTAATTAAAGACGAGTGAGAAAAAAACTACGAGTCCCATAACCGTAGACGATTGGTTTAACCTTAATTGTTTATATTTTAGTTTATTCTGTGATTGTCATTTCAGTTTTATTTTACTTCTGAATTTTTCTGTGTTTGAAGCATTCCAATCCATGGATATAATTTAAAGTTTTAACGCTATAAATCATTTTCGGAAACTTTTGTTATGGTCTTTTGGAGTGGCTATGGTGATTGTTGTCTAGTGTAACTTGAGAAACATATCAGTTGTTCCACCAAATGCTATTTAGTTTTAAGCGTAGTTGGTGAGCTTATGTGCTGTTGCAATATAACATACACTGTTGCATCTTATTTTACTGTTGGTATAAACTGCAAATAAATGGCATATTTTCCAGATTTAGCTTTTTTACGTTGACTGCGTCTAGATTTAGCGTGTATTAGACAAAATAAGAATTTCTATAAAAAAAAGATTTTTAGTAATATTTCTAAGCATGTATACACATTTTCGGAAATGATGATATCTATGAACTTCAATATGAAACCCGTTTCGAATGAATTCAACTTTCCAAAAAAATTAAGAAAAGTGTCCAACTAGCTCTAGGTATTCTCTAGACTTTGAATCTGTTGAACTGATTAAGACTTTAATCAGGGCTCTAGTTGTCATTAATCAGGGCTCTAGGTTATTACAGTGACTGCTAAAATTTAATGTATGAGTACGGCCTCGATCTTCATCAATCATAATCCACAACCAGTATCAATCCATCGTTAGATCGATTATATTTTCTCTTTGTTCAAGAAATATCAGCTGGAAAATATCCACAAATATATTTTTTCTACATTTCTACCGTTCATCTTTATTTCGAACTGCATGACATACCCGAAAGTGAAATAGCGTTGCTTATTATTTGTATTAAAATACCATAGATTGCGAAGTTTGTTTAATAAAAGATTCCCCAGTGAAAATTGGAATCGATTCAATGTCGTGTTTTGTTTAATGTCTTGTCAAATTTACGTCAAGTAGTTAAGCAATTCAGTGTCATGCTTTTCTTAAAAATCGAAATGTATGACCTATCCACTGTGGCACCTGACTAAAACAAACTCTATATTGTGCACTATCACTCTATTTTATCAGACTACATATCGAACAAATAGTGGAGAAAAAAATTCAAAACTCAAGAGAGGATAAAATTAACCCATTTTAAAGCATGCATAGAAATTTTATAAAATACAGCATTATTTTTATTTAAATATGCTTAGATCATATTCATTAAGATATAAAAATACTTCGCGTGGAAAAAATAACACTTTATTTAAGAAATAAATTTGCGCATAAATGATTTTAAAATGCCTGATGGAAATGCCGCATAAATGGTATTAAGGAATTAAATTGTAATTTTATATGCATAACTTAAAACTTTAATCCACAATTGAAACATATGATTTTATCTCAAGTGAAATAATTATACATCTTCAAAACTTCGAATTTATCAATAACCGTTCCAAGTTTTATAAAAAACTAGCGTGTTAATAAATTTTCTCAATCGAAAGTGTTTCCTCCGATCGAATTTCTAACATTTCACAGTTGTTTTCAGAACCCTTAAATATAGCAGAAAAAGAAAATCAGTGAAAAATATACACTGAATTGAATTTATTAAAATGGTATTTTAACGCACTTTCGGCCGAAAATTAAGGCATTGGAATGACGAAGATCACTTATAGAAATCGACTGTAGTCAACGTCGAGAAGCTGTTGTTGTCCACTTCAATTTTCTGACTGGACATGACTATCTGACATAACATCTCTCCCACATTGGAATATTTTCGAACCCTTGTTGCACTTTCAGCAGGTCCAATGATTTGAGATCACATTCTAAAGATAGCCCCCACTTTTTGACGACTTTGAAACAATGCTCATCTGACGCGTTTGAGAACTTCAGAAGCATTGACTATGATCGCCTTCACCTTGCAACTTTTTTATTTCTATACTTGTGTATTTCGCTTTACGATAAGAAATGAAAAACACCAAGTTGTCTAGCAAAGTCAACGTCAAGAATAAATTCTTACACAAAATTATGGGGAATGCGATATTTTTTTTTCGATAAAAGACACAAAATATTTGTAAACGCTATCCGAATATAAAAACATAAAACGAGAATAAAAAAATAAAAACAAACAATGTAATCTCTGTGCAGAGAATACAGATTGAAATGTACCTAAATAATGGTAAGTTATGTTTATTTATGCTTTATTCTTTTTTTAAGGCGCAAATGCGCATATAAAAGGAAAACAATTTGCATTTTAAACTGAAAATCAATGCTTTAAGCGTGAAATACAAAATAAAAAAGCTTGAAACCACAATCGATATTTTAAGAAATCGGTTTGAAAGAATTCCTCACCTTTCCTTTATGTTCCAAAAAAATTTTTTTTTTTTCAATTTTTTTTCTATAACATTCTGTGACAAAGAAGGTTTTTCAAACTTTTTTTTCACCACATTTGAATAGATTTGCTTTTTCTATCGCCAACTGACGTAAAGTAGCAGTGAGAGATAGCGGAAGTGGAAGGCACGTGATATACAAACATATTGGCTTGGCAGATTTTCTGTTCCGTATACGGCTTATAACGAAATAAAGAATGACTTGGTGCTTTTCTTGTGTAGAGAAGTTTAACTTGCAAATGCTTGGCGAGTTATTTTAAATTTCTTTTTTTATAGACTGTAGGAAAAACGTTTCGAAACGGTATTAGGCTTAGCAGGAATATGAGATGGCTGTCTTGAGAATAGGGGATGTTTTATACTAAAATAACTGAGAAAACTTGAAAAACGACAGATGAAACTCGAGAAACGTTTGTAAACAAGCGTAAGTGAGAAAAATTTGGCTTTCGTGAATTTATTTTGGTTAAAGTAAAAGCTTTTAGTACCAGTTAAGTTATTCATACATAATCACAAATGGAATCAAATGCATCTAAGGTATAAGAAGCTCTTAAGATCTGATTTCTTTAACATCTTATAACTGAAAACCGAATAGTTTGTGCATACAATAGATTAGTTTAAAAATTAAAAAAAAGCATGTTAACAAAGTCTATTAATTAAGTTAAAAGGATTTATAATTTCAGTGGAATACTGTATTATTTTTACAAATGAATTATACCAAACCAATGAGTAGATGAATAAAATAAAATAATATAAAGAGAAGTTTCACATGTACTAGTTTCACAAAATGTATCTGCAGTTTCAAGAAAGACAATATCTATATTTCATGAACTATGCAAACAGTGTGAACAAATATTATAATTTAACATGAACCAACAGAAACGACAATAGTAAGAAAAATTAGGCTATTTTTAGACTGAAATTAACTATGAAATATTGTTTTTAAAATGTGTTAAAATTTAGTTAATATAGTAAAATAAAATAGTTTTATTATGATATCTTAGAGCATTGAAAAAAGACCATTAACTCAGTTAAATTAACTTTTCAGTTTTTTTTTACTCAGTTTACAGTTTTATGTTTTGAGGTAAAAAGAACTATTATTTTTAAATACTAAATTTTTGGAAAACTGTTACCTTTTGAAAGGAAAAATTACAAAATGAATGACTTCATACAGTGTATTTTTTAAACCAAAATTCTGTTTTATTTATTTATTATTTTTTTACCCAAAATTTCAAGTGTGTGGGAATTTTATCAGAATTTTCCTTTGTGTATGTTTATTCAGAGATAGCACATTTCTGCGCCTATTTTTGTACCATGAAAAATTGTCTGCAGCAAATAACTAGCATATTTAAGGTTACCTTTTTCAATCACTAAAAGTGGCACTAGATTTTCTTAAAATTGTTTTTCAGGGTGATATTTTTTGCTCACTATACATTGTATAAAATAAAAGACTGATCAATTTGATATATTTGTTATTTAATGGTCCTATTTTAACTCATTAAGAAACAATTTTATTAATCTGAAGCTTTGACTCCAATTTTAAACATTATATTTAATTAGTAAAAGCTAAAGGAGATATTTAGTGTTACTTAATTAATAAATCCGGCTCAAAAATGTACTCTCTCTGACAAATCATAAATTTTTTGACAGACTTTAATTTTTTATTTTCAAAATACAAGGGATAGCCCAATATAGATAATGTGTTCAATATGGTCGCACTTATTCCAGTAAAAAAACTGGTATTTAAGGTGCCGGCACTTCTTTCCGAAAATCCAATCTATGATAGGGAACAAAAAATCGGATATACAATAAATTTTATAGTAATAATTACCGTAAAATAACTAAATCACTTTAATTACATAAATATTACTGTAAAATTTACGGTATAATATTTTACGGTAAAAGCTGATTTTACGGGTAATGCACCCTAAGTGCCTGTACTTTATACCGCAATTTGATCCGTAATTTTTACAGTGTAGGAAATGAGTGCTATCAAAAATTTAGACCCCTTATTATCATTTGAATATGTTTTGAATGCTTTCAGGAAACTACAAATTGCTTTTAAATCATTGTTTGAATATTTTATCAAAAAATAATTACATAACAAAATAGTTTTCTATACAGTTTAGTATTCTTTATTTACTTTATTAATCCTGAAAGAAATCCTGAGAATAGTAAAATAAACAAGCTTTTACACAATTTTAAACTACGTTATTTTAGAAGACAAAATACAATTTTTTGAGGGAATCGGCTTAATAGTTATAAGAAAAGTAGAAATTTAAAAGGCAAAATCTATAAAAAGGAAAAATAAACATTTTACACTGAGAAAAAAGTGTAAGGAAAACTATCAGAATATGATAGAATTTATCGCGTGTCTGGCTCTATAGGAACACAAAAAAGCTTGATAATTTTTACCGAAGCGATATCTCAAAGATTTTGGTAAAATTAACAATAAATATAACTTTATAATTTGTGATAATAATTTGTGATAATGTGAAAAACTTTTATAATTTTTTCAATAATATCTTACTGCGTAGCATAAAAAATATTAATTTGGTCAAATTTACTTTCCACTTTTATATTTTTTACTAAATGTGTGGTAATCAGAATTATATTTTTGAAAAACCTGAATTTCCTGTTAACAATTACCATATGAAAGGAAAAAATACCTAATGTATAGCTTAAATATAGTACAGTTTGGTAAACCAAAATTATTAGTTTCGTACCATTAAGATCCTTACCATTGAGTGTGGCAGTTTTACAATACTTTTTTTTCAAAATTTTCCTGACTATACTATTCAGGCTATACTTCTATACTGGGATAACACTCTCAACCCCCAAATTTTGACGGTTAAGAATTCTAAGACGTCAGTCTGAAACGGGGGTTAAGTTTATACTAAGTAAGTTCAGAATGATTAAGTGTTTTGAAATATCTCCAGCATTAATTAGTTAGCATATAAAAGTTAGATCCGAGAATGATTAAATCCCAATTTTACGTAATCTCACCATTAGTTCAAAAGTTATTAAAATTATTCCTTTTTTTAAATTTTGCTCACTGATTTTAACCTCAAAAACGATACTTTTTCCTTTTTTTCTACTGTTAATGCAATTTACGAACATTTGGAGTGAAATGTTTACATCTGGGGAAAAAGTTAAAACATGATAATGTTTTTTGAGCAAGCAAATTTATTTTTATAGTATGAATCTTCATTTAGCCGAATCATCATTTTAAAATCCTTGAAAGACGATATTATGGTAGGTGTCAAACTTCTTGAGGAAAGTTATTTTTTTTGCACTCTGTCAAAAATTGCGATAAGTTTAATTTTACAACTTTTCTTCGAAAAAACGGAAGTAAAATCTTTCTTTTTTCTTCCTAGAATATATTTTACTTTTTTTCGGAATAAACGAAATTTTACAAATATTTCTTATCTTATTTCTCTTCCTATCATCATGTTCGCATAAAGTAAAAATTCTGAACAAATTACCGTACCGTATGGTAATGACGTTTCTGGTAAAAATACCGAATTCTGGTAATAAAAATCTAAAATATACGATATTTAATGCATTCTTGTGATAATTTTTCCGTTTCTATGGTAACGATTTTCCGAAAATGAAAGCTTCCGAAATTCTAGTTTTTATTACCTCACATTTAGCAAAAATTTAAAACTAAAAGATAATCTTAATCAAAATAGATGGTTTTGATGTTATGCCTTAAGGTGAAAGATAATCCATGCTATAATTACCAAATTTTACAGCGTTTACCAATTTTTTAACATAAAACCATTTTTGATTATTAACTTTACTAAACTCATTACCAAAGCACTTCAGTAAAAATTTACCGAGCTTTTTGCTGTTCTAATAGAACCAAAAAGTCAAAAGATTTACCTATATTATAGTAATTTTGACCATACATTTTTCTCAATATACCTCTTCGTTATTTTCAGCACATTTCATTGTAAAACTAACATTATGATAATAAATATTCAAAAATAACTAAAAATAAAAACATATTTTTCTTATGTTTATTCTTGTCATCGTATTTAATTTAAAGTTTTTAAGTACCTTATAGGTATTTAAAAGAAATATTTCTTCATTCCTTGGAAAGAATCATTCCTACGTACAAAAATGAGTAAAATTATATGTATTTTTATAATGTACCAGTATTGTAGCATTGTACAAAGGTAATCTGTATTCAATAAATAATTAAATATATTATTTTAAATGTATTTGTGTGCCAAAATATGGATAAAAAACAGTTTTTATGATAGTTCAGTTGGTTTTTTAATATTTCAATTTCAATATTGAAATCTTCTAATTTATCTAAAGAAAGATTATTAAAAGTTAAGTAGTTTTTTGATGCTTAAAAAGAAATTCGTTGAGTACATCTTTCCAAATTAAAAAAAAATTCGTTATGATCATCAGTTTTCTGAAAGTAGAAAAATACAATACTTTATTTTAAAACTTACAAATAATAATTTGTTATACACCCAAAAAACTTAAGTATGAGTTTCATTTTCCACTTATGTATTTCTTTTTCTTGTTATTCAAGAAACATGCAATATCGTTATCGGAATATTTTTACGAAACTTTTCGTTAAAATATTTCCCTTTTTCTCCTGAATATGTATTTTTTTTATCTTTACTTAATAATTAGCAATCTTTGTCATTTATAATTTGGAAAAAACAGTCTTCTTTACATGATGCCATAAAAAAACCTTTATCGGAAATAATTGGAGTGAAATAATGGCTCTTTCTTGCAAACGATGCGTTAGAGAAAGACAATTTAAGGAGATGTAAAATAAAACGATCCAATTTATCAAACGATTTTTTAGCTCAAGTTATTCTTTCCAACGATGAAATAATTTTGACTTCTTCCCCATCGAAAATAATTTATATGACAGTTTTATGATATTTTTTCGGTATTTAAATTCTGTAGATTTACTTAGTGTACGTGGAAGCAAATATTTGAAATGAACCTTTAACATAATAATGATAATTTAAATTCAAGTTTTATTTAAAAATATATTTTTAGTTTTAACGGAAATTGCATACGAAATGTGTGTTTTTAGTGGAATTTAAATTTGGACTGAAGAAAATGCTTTATGATTTAGAAATTTTAATGTTTCAAAATTTATGATTAATATAATGCTTTTTATTTTGGCCTTTAGTGCAATTAAAACTCAAAATAAATAATGTACTTTAGGTGTGCTTAAAAAATAAGCCATTCATGAAGGTACGAGGACATGTGGGTTTATATTATATGGTTTATGTTATGTGTATTTTTATGTGTGTTTATATTATAGTAGTATGCATCACCTACTAACAACAGCAAGGTAAAACATCTTCTTCTAGTGATACCAAAGTAGTTTTGCATGCATCGTTATTAGGCCAAAACTTGGTTCAAACTGTTGAATAAAAAAAAGGGTTTGATATTCAATCTTGTGCTAATATGGCTTAAGGAAATGAGAGTTCGTCTTCTTATTAGACGAGTAAGGTTGCAATCCCGGTGATAACTGGCCAAAAAGTCTATTTTTCCATCTCCCACAGACCATGGAGCTTACTACGAACAATATCTTAGCGATATAAGGATCATGAGTTAAAGTGCCGTTACCATTGGTTTAACTGTGAAAGATTCACAGTGAGAGACTTACTTGAATTTATTTTTTAGTGTAACACGAATAGGGGTTAGTTTCCTCATGACATCATCCAGGAAGGTGATTATGCTTCAAATCTTGGCTCACGAGTTTCCTTTTCCCTTTGAGTTGGGTTCAATGAGCACAGTGCTACGAAACTGTACATTTATTGCTGCAAGTCCACTATGGGTTGTCTGCTTAACATCAGAACCTGCTTAACAAAATGTAACAAAATAAAAATAAAAATGTTAAACTATATTACCGAGTAACTTTGTTGCATCCTTATTTATAGTGTTTTACTCTTTCAGATCAAAGAACCATACCATAGGGTGGCGTAACCATTTTAAGTTTGAAATAAATGGTGATAAAGTTGAATTTGGTACAGAATTTAAGGGTGTAGTGAATTTGAAAGCAGTTGTGTTGAATCACTCTCCAAACTTTCTCCAAAAGGTACCACAAATAGGACAAATATTATCATTTCTATTTGATTTCCTAAATGATTCTTAAATTTACGGATTGAAAAAAAAAGTACAGTCAAGACTACCAGAATGTGTTGAAATTTACCTTTGAACAACAAAAAGGTCGGTAATTTTTATCGAAACGCTTTGGTAATGATTTTGGGTAAAATTAATTAAATATGGTATAAGTGATAAAATTTGGTGAATGTGGTAAAATCTGATACTTTTATCATGGTACCTTAGAGTATTTCATAAAAACCATTTATTCTGTTCAATTTATATTTTAGTTTTGTATTTATTACTAAATGTGGAGTAATAAGAGCTATAATTTCGAAAACCAAAGTTCTGGTAACAGTTACGGTATGAATGAAAAAATAACAAAATGAATGCTTTAAATGCTGCCTATTTTGCTTCTATTAACCAGAAGTTTGTTTTTTATATCAGGAATGCCACTACCAGATGTACTGTAATTTGTACTGTAATGTAAGAATTTTTTTCTCTGTACCTGATGTGCGAAAGCAACTTACCAATTACTATGTTGTTAAAACCAGATATCGGTTACATTATATTCTGAAAAAAATAGTGAAGAAAAAAATCCAAATACAATAGCTCGTTACTCTAATTTTGGTCAATAGTAGCTTTAGATATATTAATAAAAAATTTCAATAACTTTACATTGAACTTCCATAATTTTTTTGTAATTATTATTTGCTGCTGGAATATATTTGGGAACTCAGTAAAAAAAAATCTGAATCAAATAATGATAAAAAAGTGCTGGCAGTTTTAGTGCAGCATCCGTGAAATACATTTTACCGTAAAATCCATCTTTACCGTAATTTTATCAGCAATATTTATTTAATTACAGTGATTCAGTGATTTTACTGTAAATATTTCTCCAAAAAATTGCGATGCGTCGAATTTTTTCCCCCAAAATTTTACACAAAAAAGGGGATTTTACGGTAAAAATTTCTGGCATCTTATACTAGTGTATTTTACCGTAATTTGATCTGTAATTTCTTACTGCATATTTATTTTGAAATATATACATATGTCATCTGGCTTTCATGATCTGGATTCATATATATTACTACGCAAAACCCATGTGGTACAAAAATAATGGTACACTTTGATACACTTGCATGGTATTTGACAAACTTGCATGGTGTTTGGTACACTTGTTTGGTACATTTGTTCTGCATTCTTGCATGGTACAATTTTAAATAAATTTTAAGAAGGACACTAAATTTAAATTTATTATATTATAGTTTATATTATAGTTATATATATATAGTTATATAGTTATATATTTGTTATAGTATTAAGAAATCAACAAATCACGTTTTTAAAAAAATTTTGATCTGACTAAACGAACTTGTGTTTCATATTTTGAAATTAGAAAAGAATATACAAGAAATATATACAAGAAAATTAGATGTTGCAAAATAGATTAGTAAAACTGCTAAGTCTATTTAATACACCGTAGAAGTATCTCAAAAGAACGCCATGAATTGAAAAGGTATCAAATAACATGACTTTAGATTTTTAATTGGAGGAAGAGCTATAATATTCCATGTCGTTGAGAAGATTTGCTATGTGCTAGAAATAGTCTTATCATTTCAATTCTTTCAAGCAATATGTTACGGTTAACTGTTGAAGATCATTTATAATGTTTTTTAACGAAAAACGAGCAAAAATGTCCAATAATCAATCATGCTCATAGATATTGAACTTAAAAATTCTTTGATATCGCCATTTCCCAGACCAATCCTGAAAACTGTTGAGTCTGGCCAACATATTTCCGACTATCTAGCATAAACAATAATAAATAAAACATCAAAATAAATTATTCAAATTAAATACACTATATATTTAGAAGTACACTGTATATTAAAACACTAAATATTAAAACTGGAGAGGAAAAAATATATTTTTTAAAATTTTATGAATAAAGTTTCAGATTTTCATATATATTACTATTTTACTTCAACTTAATAATTCAAAACATTTATCGCTCTAAGTGTTTTATGATTTAAATTTATAGTTCAACTAAACACATAAAATATTTTAAACTATGAAGCTTTGTAAGGAAAAATATAAATATATTTGATGCTACAAGACTTAAGTATTTCAAATGTGTTTCAGTGTTTGATAAAAGTATTGCCAGCCAGTTGTTATTTTGACGAAGAGTTAAAACGTAATAAGAAAAGCCCAAAAAATATTTATTTTCATTGCGATACTATATATATTTTTAGTACCCGACAGGGGTTGAGGTAATAAAATAACTAAGAAAAAAAGTGAAAAGGATTGGTGGTAAATATTTTTATTCGTTTTATAGGAACTTTCCTCATAGAGATATAAATATCGTGCGAGTGTTTACGTTTTACAAAGTAATTTAACTTAGAAAGACCGTATTTCCTAAAATTACTGAACTGTTAGAATATTCTGTGAAAATAGTGAAATAACAATTTCTTTAATTGTTATATTACTATATTTAATCAAAACAGTAAAATAACCACAAAAAAGATGGTATCCGTGCTATTAGCTGCTAGAAAAAACGTCGATTGATCGTTTTTATTTAACAGGATAAAGGAACCAAAATTTAGTCTGCGCCTGTAGGCTTGCCCAATTTTAGTTATTCACTTAGTTAATTGCATCTGAGTAAGTATTATACTTGAGAGGGATAATCTGTCAAACTGATGACCAGTTGAAAGAATGGTTCGATTCACAATGTTCGCAGTAAAGTATTTCTTCCATTCCATTTACACGTGAAGAGTTTTCTGTTCCTTCACTTCCCGATTGGTGACACTGGACTGTTAGAATTAGAAACTCTTATTCGCGCTTAGATATTTGCACTACAGAATTTCCTACTACGAAAAATTTTAGTATTTCCCTCTCTAATGATAGATGGCACCATCAGATAAACAAATTAAGTCATATTCTACGGTTCATTTGACAAAACAAAACGAAACTTAATTCCAACGTCCATTACCTAACGAAAAGCCTAATATTACCAACGGGGAATGTCCAGTTAACTTAATTTTAACGGTTTTGATACCTTGCCTGCTGTAAACGGTTATGTAACGATATAGTATTGTATTCATGTTTTTTTTAAACATTACCAGTTATTAACGGTTTTAAAACCATAGACGTAAAAATATTTTCCGAACCGAAAGCTTTACGGTTGATTTGATAAATAGGTTATTTTACCGTAATTTTAGAATGAAAATTCTGACAGTGTGATAATATATTAATTGTGGTATTCATTGCAAGTATGAATACCAAAGTTGTTATATGCGTATTGTTGTCTTTATAACAAGTTTATTCACGAACTCTTGGAAATCATTTTAATAAGAATCCTCTCCTGAAATGTAAATGGAAAATTAAAAACTTAATGTTCATACGTAATACTCGATGCAATGCGAGATGTAATCGTTCCCCCTGTAAGCAAAGGTTATCGCTATATAATTATCAAGATGCGAAATTATCGTCAATCAATATTTTGGCTACTTTCCCTCTGGCTAGAATGTTCTAATTTTAAATTGAGCATAAAGATGATAAGACAAGTTTAAATTCGCCTTGATCGCTGGAATCAGAATTTATGTTGCTATTTCATCGAATATTATGACCAATTAAAATGTATAATCACTTTCTGAAATAGCTAAAATTGGATGTCAACACAAATTACGATTATTTTCTAAATTTTGTGACCCAAATTTATTATTATTTATAAAGTTAGTTTGTTCCCTACATAGATAAATTTG
Source organism: Parasteatoda tepidariorum (assembly GCF_982258835.1). NCBI lineage: Eukaryota > Metazoa > Arthropoda > Arachnida > Araneae > Theridiidae > Parasteatoda > Parasteatoda tepidariorum. The sequence goes on along the minus strand of NC_141758.1, from coordinate 75,103,193 downwards.
ACGCAAAACTGAAAAGAATGATACAAAAAAAGAGAAAAGAGACAGAAGGTTTAACAATTACAATTGAAGCCATACTTAACGGTTTTAATGCAGTAAGTTTTTACTAAATGAGTTATTATGGCTAGATTAGGTTTGATTACGTTTGTCAAATATGAAGGAAAAAAATTATAATCAAAACTATCAGAATATGGAACAATATATCATATTTCAGGTTTTAAGGGGACACAAAAAATCACCATAATTTTTTAACGACTAGTTTTACTAATGATTTCAATAAAATTAACGAAAATATTAGGCTTCAAAATAAATTGGTAAATGTGTTAAAAGTTGGTGATTTTATCATATTACTTTTAGAGCATGGCGTAGGAGGCATTTATTGGATTAAATTTTTTTTCTCAGTTTCATATTGTTTACTAAACGTAAGGCAATAAGAACTATAGTTTTAAAGCAAGAATTTCCTATAAACCGTTACCATATGAACAGAAAAATTACTAGTTAAAATACCGAATTTTTTAAAAAAAATCTTTCAACAAAAATTGTTATTTTCCTTTTTACTAGAAATGTCATTGCCAGAATTTTTTTCAGTACCTACATAAATGCGCAATAACAAAAGTAACATTCACAGGTTCAAATGTACGCCGGTTTAACTCTTATAATTAAAAGATACAGACAAGTCCTTAAAATGAGAAGAAATTTATTTTAAAAAAAAAGTATGATACAGGCCACTGTATAATAGTTACCCATGACTATATATCATATACCATATATGGGTATCACCTATATATCACATATACACATCATTTGTGTATTACTTATGAAATGCAGTTAGACTCAAAAGTACTAAATGCGTGAGCACATCTGCAGAAGTAAACCTATGTATGAATTTATAATTTTTTCTTTATTTATTATGTTAGTTTTTGTGTTGGATTTAAAAATGTGAAGAGTTATAACCAAAAATAGCTGCATATTTTATAAATAATAGCAAAACCAGTTTATGATCTACTTTTTATTGTATTTAAAGATCCCCATTTGATTTCTCATCAAAGTAAGTGTTATCTCATTATTCTGAAATACGGTTTCCTTTTGATTTTGAATACGATACGATTCTTAAGTAATCAAGTTAACTTTTTCCCCGTTCGTAAATAATAGATAGGTTTTCTTTTATATTAAATGCTCCAAAGGCACAGGATGAGGAAAAGAAGGAAAGTAGTCTCGTTTTTGTGAAAAGAAAAACAAACTGAGAAAACGTGATGCGAAGATTCCTCCGGAAGGAGTAAATTGATCAAATTAATCTTCAGTAATGGGTTCGTTCGTCGAACTTCTCTAAAAAGTTTTTTTAATCATTTTATCAATATATGTATACATGTATCTCTAATCGAATGTATTGTTTGTTGTAAATTTAATCACTTTCATGAAATTTTAAATTAAATCCATCACCTTCAGGAGATCATTGATTTTGTAGAATTTCTAATATTTGTTCACTGTGCAAATTTTTTACGGAAATTAAGAAACGACATTGATTAAGTAACGCAATTTGCAATTACTTTAAAATAAATTTTAGACTTTGTAATATTTCTGATTAATGAAACATATTGTCTTTTATTAATATTATTATTTTAGTAAATTTATGAACTATTTTTCACCTGAGCAAATTTTATTTCGATAAATGGAACCTTATACTATTTAACACCCTGAATTTTAATTAAAAAAAGAATGATAGAACATTCTTCTTTCGAATATTTTTATCATGCAACGATAATAAAAGCAAGTTAGAAAGTTAAAAAATATTTATATATGTATATGGAACACATATTAAAATTATCTTTTGAAGGAAATTCAAAAATTTTTTAAGCATAAAAAAGTTATTAATAATATGTGTTTTTGAAATTTGATAAGTTTTCGGAAGATCAACAGAATATTTAATTTTATTTTTTTAACAAAGACTGCCAAGCGCATTTCTCTCAAAATCGTAAGCAGCGTTGCCGTCACCCCTGTTTTGGTTGAGCAACTTCCCTTTTCACTTTGCTTCACTGTTTAAAACGCTTGAGACTTAAAAACTTGATATTACGCAACTACATAGTAAAATTTACAGAAAATAGAAAATTTAACATTCGATTATTAGTTCCAGAATAATTAACCGTTTAACTTGTAGTAAAAAAAATACCATGCAAGTCACGCTCTGCAGCCCTATTAAATTCAGCTACTGATTTGAAAACTGAAATACTGGTAAGTCCATTTGAAACTATAAAACTCAAGTATATTTTATTCCAATTCGTTCGAAAATTATCATATTGTTATTCTTATACTAAAATACTTTGCTAAAAAATCAATTAAGACGTTGAATGCATACAAAACTACGGACTGCTTAAGGTATTTCACTATTTCCTTGCTACTTATACTAAAATACCTTAGTTATGAATCGTTTTCCTAACATTAAAATTTAATTTATCTATTTTCAATAATATTCGATCAAATTTTTTTTATTTGAAACATTTATTTATATGCTTTTATTCATTTTTTTTCATTTATTGAGATTCTGGTTACTAAAGCTTTCAGTTTCCAATTAAAATTTTAAGAATTCTATTTTTTTTTTTCAAAAAAAGATATCAAAACCCATGTCAAGATTAAAAAAAACAGAGTAACGTTTTAAAAATTGAAATAGTAGATTTTGAAAGAATTGATATTTCTCGTAAAAAAAAGTAATTATTTACAATAATTATTAAAAGTGTTACAAAAAAAATGCAGAAAGATTGCGAACATAATGCACAAAAATTACTTTAGCAGCCTCGTCATCAACAAGAACTTACCTTTAATTGGGAAGTAAATTGATCTTGAAGACAATTAGAGTTAAACTAAATGCATTACAATTTTTGACTTAAAGGGAGAAATTTTCCTTTTTCCTTTGATTGAATGGACACTCAAAAATATCAAATTTCATTAATAAAATGGGCATGCATGCAACAAAAAAAAAAGAGTAAAAAAGAGAAAAACAGCTCTTGATCTGTTGAATTGAAGATGAGGAAAGTGATCAAGTCGGTGATACTATTTAATTTTTTTAAAAGATTAATAAATTGAAAAATCATTTTCTTAACAAGCTTTATTAAAAACTAGCCGCCTAAGGCGGCCAGCTGTCCGCCACGCTAAAGGTTTCCACAAATAAAGTTTTTTAAAACGTAGCAGGAAATCTGAAGATTAGTGGACAATTAAAGTGTTTCTGTCCTGCAATTTTGTCTTCATATCCAGTTCTGCTGCAGATGTGTTATAGCTCTTGAGGATGTTTGAAGATGTAACTTTGCTATGGTAACCTGACCTATAATATAACTATCAGGTGGAGACTTGTTTTTTTTTTCTTAAAAAAAGGCTTCAGAAATTGTAAAAGCATACAAAAGTTGCTTTAAATACGTGAAAAGAACACGAAAACGAATTAATTTTTTATGGTATCTATTTCTCTATAATTTTTTTATGGTATCAATTTCTATTTCTATATCGCTACAAAAATTAACGTCGGGTAGACTATATTTGAGGGTGCCCCTTGATTCTCGCCAAGTTGTGATCGCGGTTGATCGCCAAGCTGGGCGATGTTGAAACCCAATCGTGATTCTCAACGGTTTAGATTTTAGCGTTATTAATGTTCAACGGTATACGTAATTTCAGAGGCTCATTAGTTCTTCGTTAGATACCGGCTGGTAAGGTTACTTTTACTTCTGGTCAATAAGATCGAAGGTATGAGCAGTCATAAAAAGGGACTTTATAAAAAAATGTCATCACCAGTTCGGTACCACAAACGCCATTTTCGATTCATATTTCGCCGAATTTATGTGAGGATGGAGGTACAGAGATTCTATTCACGATGAATTTAGACAGTATCTAACTGGGTAGACTATACTTGAGGGTGCCCCCGCCAAGTTGTGATCACGATTGATCGCCAAGCTGGGAGATGCTGAAAACCAATCGTGATTCTGATTGGTTTAGATTTTAATCGTGATTCTGATTAGTTTAGAATTTAGCGTTGTTTTTAAATGAATTTTTAAATGTAATTTCAGAGATCCGTTAGTTCTACTTTGGATACCGGCTGGTAAAGTTATTTTTGCTTCTGGTACTAAAAATGAATACTGTCAATAAGATAAATCCTAAGTTTCTGTACGATTTTAATAACAATGAGAAAAAAACAGTGATTGACTGGTGTATGAATGAAGGTTTAATTAGTAATAGATATAAATGTCCTGTTTGTGGGTTACCACGGCGTTCCCGGCAAACAAATATGGCGCCAAACATAAGTCGCCAATTTCGCCAAGGGGCACCCTCAAGTATATTTTTCCCTCTAACTGTTATTAGATAATTCTGTGCACCTAAATCTGAGTATATTCAAGCTTAATGTGTTTGAGTGAGTTGTTTTTTTTCCTTTTCTTTCTGCACCTACTCCATTAATTTTTGCTTCGATTCAAAATCCTTTTTATTGGATTTATTAATTTTGCTTATATTGGGTTCATTGCAAGCTTTTCGCGATGTTTTGTTGAAATTTTCCAATGTTTTTTGAAATATCATTATGTTTTGGCCGTTATTTCTGTTACCACGGTGTTCCACGCAAACAGGAATAGCGCCAAACATAAGTCACCAATTTCGCCAAGGGGCATCCTCAAGTATAATTTTCCCTTATCGTCTTCGCTTAAGAAAAAAAAAGAGCGTGGAAAGAAGAAGAAAAACTTATTATAACAACTATGAACAGCGATAAATATATCAAAGCGTAGCGTTCTATTTACGTATCTAATATGTTGCCACATTTTTAGTACAAAAGTTAAAGCTTTATCCACTTTGATAAATGTAAACTAATGCGAACCTTACAATTAAATTATTAATTCCTTCGTATATTATTGGTTTAAGTTGTCGAAAATTAATATTTCAATTGTAAGGTTCGCATTAGCATACATTTATAAGAGTGGAGAAAAGTATATGCATTTTTTAATAGTTTCTTGAATATGGCTCTTTGAAGACGAAAAAGCATAGATTTTCTTACAAAATGACTGATAACTAAGAAACTAATCCAAATTTTTGAAAAAGAAAAAAAATACTTCTTCATTATGTCAAAACACAATTATGTGCCGAGTTTCGTGCCTGGGCGAGGCTTCTGGGGCGATATATTGTGATTACACACACACACACACACACACAGCCGCGTTTATTATTATGTATAGATTAAAAGCGGAGGTTAAAACTTGTGTGAATTTTATGCTTTTATAGTTCCAATTGGGAATTTTACTTTTTATTTATTTTGTTTTAAACGTTTTTAACTGCTTGAATGAATTTAGGCATAACTATTTAAGGCTTTAAAAACTATTATTTCTCGAAATTTGTTTCAAAAAAAGTGCTTTTTTCACAAACAACTCAATGAGTGTGTTTTCAAATCTTCATCGTCTCCATAATAATATAAAAAGAACAATTCACAAAATAATTGTTGTTGTTGTCGTAAGACATCTTGGCAAGGGGTGCGATTGTTCTTGTTTTCCAGTGACACCATCTATAGCCAAGAATTTGACTTCTGCCACACCCATACGTCACACCCGTTTTATAGGGCGCACCTTTTCACACATCCATTCATCCACTGATCGTAATTTTCACCCGAACCAGAGAACGATCAATCTCGAATTAAGTACCCCCAGAGGTATAATTAGTCATGGGAACATGGAGGACATTGTGAGCGGACAGATTTAAGATGCACCAGTCATAATTTATTACGGGGGAAGTCTTTGGCCTGCTGGATTCGAACTCCCGCTCTCACTAACGTGAGTCCAGTGCCCTGTCAACTAGGCTACCTCGATCTGTAAAATATTCGCGGAATAAAAATGGTTGGTTGAGTTCTTTCTAGATGTCGGCTGCTGTAAAATATATTTCTTGTTAAATTGTAGGTGTCTTCAATCGATAGAAGATTGGTTTTCTTGTATGTATTAGATCTTAAAATAAATATTAAATATCGTTTATCGCTCATTATTAAAACACTCCGTGATAAAAAAGTAAATAAAAAAATAATAATAAATGGATAAAAGAATCCCTTCTAAACAGTAGGAGCCAACCATTAAGAAAAATGTGGAAAATACTTATTCAAATTGGATACAGTTTTGCAATAAGTACGTTTGCTGATGAAAACGAGTATCAATCAATAAACAATTTTGGCGGACGTGACATTTTAGAAAAGCGCCAGATAGTGTTTTGCTCCGTTCTAATATTGAAATATAATACTAATAAAAATGCAACGGCGATGAGGTGGTACAGAAATCAGCCAAGTCAGAACCTTTTAAAAGCACTTTAAAATATCGCAGAATATCTGAAACACGGCATTTTATTCCCTTTTGTTTCGTCATAACGTCAGTGCTGTTAGAATTAATGGTCGCCAAAAATTGGCTTCTACTCCTGCTGGAAATCGAATTAAATTCACACCAAATGGGAATATTTTATGGGGAATAGGGAATTAAGAAGAAAGATATTAAGGAAGTCATTATTAAGTTAGTTTTTTTTTCCTTTTTGGGAACTGTGTAATGGCGTTAATGATTTTGTTTCTTGTAGTTATTGAGTTATACTTTTTCGTTCTCATAAGTTAATATTTTGGTTGTTTTTTTTATGATTTTTGTTTCATTTCGTAAAGCTGTCTTTAAAGAAGTTCTGTTAATTATCAAAGGAAGGAATAAAATGAATTTGCCTGTAAGTGCGCAAAGTTCCTTTCTCAGTTTTGTTAACCTCATTATTTGATTTTCCTTTCTTTATTTTTGGAATTTTTTTCTGCGAAAATTTATAACTTAAGTAATACTTAACGTTTTCCTTTAGGAGAGCTATTAAGTTTTTTATTAGAAAAATCTCTAGGTTAGTATTTATAACATGCATGCATCTTTTGCATAATTTTCAAGTCTTATATGAAGATAGGTATTTGTAAACTACAGGAAATAAAAAAGCATATCTATAAAAAGGCAGTTACATTTTTTAGATACAAATAAGAGCAAATCATTGTGTAAGCATTTAGCATGAAATCGAAGAACTGTTGTTTAGATATGAACAAAACACATTAAATAGAATTTAATAAAAGAAAACTTCTAAGAGTAATACAGTAGAATTTAAAAAAATACTATAACGAAATAATTATTTTATTCTATACTAGCTAAATACCTGTTTTTCCTACATGGTTAAAGACAGCAAATAGACAAAATGCAAGTGTTAAACAACTCTAAGAAATCATAGGCAAAATTAAATACGTGTGAAAATTAAAAGGATTAAGACGCAATGAAAAAAGCTAAAATAATTGCATTTTTTTATTTATTATATTTTGTTTTTCTCTGAGTTTTTATATGATATTAGATTAAAAGAAGCACGTTTTTAGTAGTTCATCCCACAGGAATAAAGAGTAACTATATTAAATATTATTTGACATGATTCTGTTTTACTAATTCTGTTTTACTAATTCTAAACATTCTGTTATACTATCATAATAGATTGTATCTATATAAGTAATATACCTAGTGGGAACAATTATTTTAAGAACAGTAGTGCCTATTGCCAAACAATAAATACCGTAGATAATAATATGGAATTTTTTTTACGTTTCCCAGAAACAAATTGGCCAATTTTCCACATTAACTACGTTTTATAAGTTCATAGAGTACTTTTCTAGTCTTTTTTTCAATTTCAATTGGTAATTATTTCCAAAATTAGTTAGACAAAATTGGAGTTAATAATATCTTGGCATGTGTTTACTATTCTCTAAAGTGGATAAGTACATATCCCTATTAGTTGTACTTTTAACATAATTTTTCTTTTGATTTTAATTAGTACTTATTACCAAGATAATTTAAGCATTATTAATGTCATAAGTAGTACATAAAGATTTTTCACTTTCATTCTAAACGAATTAGTTCTGTTTCTCCACTAACTTTGCTTATTAGTACATAGCTTATTTTCTTATATCAATTAATGTTTATTACCAAAACTAATTAAGTATCGTTGGTGCCAATAATAGCATCATAATTTTTATGACTCACCTAAACGTATTTGTACCATTTCTTTACGTTTGCTTTGTACATAGTTTATTTTTTAATTTAATTTTTCTATTTGTAATTTTTCTACTATTGATGTTTACGCTTTAGCATAAAGAATTTAAAAAGTACCTTGCATTACTTTTTTCGAATATTTTTTTCCCTTCTAAGAGTTTAATTAACTGTCGTCAATTCGCTTATTTACTAGTATAATATGAAATGAAAATATTAAACATCATATGTTGCTTTGTTACTTTTTAACTATATTAAGAGCACGAAAATAAAACTATTTTTACAAGTTACATGCGTAATTTCCTTGCTCGGCAATAAAAACAATACCTTAATTCCATTTCTAGCTGTCAACAAAGAACTGAAATATCAAGTGTGTGAGCTGTAACCGGCAATAAGTTGAGAAAAAAAGGAAAGGTTAAGAGCAAACAGTTCGTATCAACAAACGGACTGTTTCAATTGTACTCCATAATTGACCTGGGAGAAAGATATATTTGACCATCAAATATTTGATTTCCTGCTGTGAATTCCTTAATTAACTTTTTCTTCGGTTTGTATAAATTTTGCGAGTTTAAGTCATCATAAATGTACTATGTGAACAGATGTGTCTCAAAACACGCAAATTTATGATTTTTTATGCATAAACTTGTAATCTATATTAATTGAAATAATAGTTTATAAATCAGAGCTTTCACAAGATGAATACGTTACTAGTTTTGTAATTTTATTTAAAAAAAAAAAGTATCGGCATGCATACAAAGCTATATCAAATTATGTAATGATCCAATAAGCGAACAAAGCTCCAGTGATGCATGCATGGGTGGGGCCTATGGATCTGGAAAATTTGCAATCTACAAAAACTGTATCAACAAAATCCTTACTTTCAATCTAAAAATCCTAACCCTACTTTAAATCTACAAAAGTCAGAAGAAAAAATGCTAATAAAAAACGGAACACTGTTGAATTATAATATTTGATGCCTTTAAACTTAGAATTGTGAAAGTTTAACAAGATGCTAAAGTTGAATCATGTTTCCATGTTCAATTTGAACAAAAATACCATGCAATCAAGTTTAGAAGTATTCATTTGCCTGAGTGTATGCTTACATTTAATTATGTTAGGGTTTTGACAAATTTGAATAAAATTATGAACCATTGTCCTAAATTTTTGGTTTAAGTTGTTTTTATCAATTTTTTTAATTTTTAATTTACTTTGTAAGCGTTGAAACTATTACTTCCGATGTACGATTAATTTAAACTATTTCAAATAGCTTTTCATGATTTCCGTATTTTCGTTAATATTAAACATATTTTTTCTTTTTTACTTTTCTTTCTTTTTAGTGTAATGAAAGCGTGATTGTAAAGATTTTCTCTATATTAAAAAATCGTAAAGGCACCCGTCTTTGTGTTGAGTGTTTTACTAACGACGCGAAACTTAGAAACGAAACTTCACGAAACTTGGAAACTTCAAATCATTAAGATTTGCAGAAAAATACTCTCGAATTCACCATGGTATAAAAAAGGAAAATTTTATAATTAGTTTGATAATTATAAGCATTTAATTTTAAATAATTCCATACGAACCTCTCTACCGACCTCTGGAATGTAACTTCAGAGTAAAAATTTGGAAATTTGATATCCTGAGAGGGCCTTATTTGTTTATAATCTTAACACATATTTTCCTGAAAATTCCAACTTATTCGAATGTTATTGCAGTTTTAAGTGCTTTTTTGAAATTCTTATTACATTTTTGGCTTCCAGCTGCATTTTATTTTTCCTCGCAAAAATTATAAGTCGTGGAAACTAGAAAGTAAGAAGGTCTTTAGAAAAATGTACAAGGTGCTTGATGGAATAAAAAATTTACAATTAAATTTTGAGTTCGAAAATTTTAAATTTTTGAACTTGTAGTAAAATAAAAAAACATCTTGGCCAATCTATTCCATGCTGAAATGCAACTATAAAGTTTAAACCAAACGGGTGGATAGTTTTTTTTTAAATTTTCATTATGTCCAAAAGTAAGAGCTATTTCAAATGCTTTTTATTCTTTCTCTAAATAATAATTGTAAACCAATTGTAGCAGGAAAATTGATGTCCCTCCAATTTTTCCCTTTTATGAACTCGCCCTTGATTTAAATATGAAAAATAACAATAAAAAATTAATAAATAAAATGCAAAAGAGAGAGATTGATTAGATGTTGTCCGATGTTAATTTAATTACATTAAAATTTAAAAAATATTAAGACTGAAGAAAGAAAACTGTTTTCTATGCGTAGGGGAGAGTGGGGTCAATTGTAACATTTTTTACTTAACTATTTTTAACTAAAAACAAATTTAATATATTATTAGTATTAATTGACAGACGAGTAAAGTAGACTATCCTCAACTGGAAAAAAATGAATACCTTATTTTAAATGTTATTATATTAGTTATTAACAATTTTTGACAGTCGCGCACTTGTTACAATTGTCCCCACTTATGGGGTCAATTGTAACAGCTCATAAATTCAACTAAAATATAGTTAATTATACATATTATCATAGTTGTGATATATTTTTTATTGATCAAAATAGTAGTGATATTTTAGGAGTAAAAATAATAATGTGCACAGACCTAAAGGGTTAAACTTTTAACTTTAAGGGGTAAAAAATTTTAATTTATGCTGTGAAAGGAGACAAATAAAATAATGCACATGCAACATAATATAAATGATATAGGAAACTATTGGTGGTTCTTAAAAAGTTAAGTAATGGTTTTTAAATATAAGATTAGTTATTTTCAGCTGTTACAATCGTCCCTTTACTTATTGTTACAATCATCCCCAAGACGCCATTTCATCTTCATTTGTTAAAAACAATGCTAGTTAATTAACAAAACTAATCTTTTTTTTTGAAATGTTAATTAAGGTGTCCAATTACATATTACGCAAATAATTTTTTTTTGTTTAAACAAAATTACTTTTTTACAATATAATATTCTAATACCAAAAAAAGTACTTACGTATCGTGAAAATATCTTTTGTGATGTAACTCTTTCAAAATTACATAAAAATGGTTGCCAGCAGGGATGTACATGTAGATTTATTAAATACACCATGTGAGCCACCTAGGAACCAAATCTGGAACCCGACACTCGAAATTTTTGCTCTGTTACAATCGTACCCTGTTACAATTGACCCCACTCTCCCCTACTGTTATCATCGTTACATATTGTTAAGTAACAAAATCACTTTTCATTTATTACTTCTTATTAAATCGCATATTCTATATTTTCAAACTTATTTTTTTTAAGTACAGTTGAGTAATTTTTCGCATTTCTGTATCCTTTCATTTCAGTGCGTTTAACATATTAGCAAAATGTGCTTACATAAAATTTTAACAATTAAAAACTTTATAAACAAAATCGACTTTTATGAAAAAAAACTTTTCGACTTTTAAGAAAAACTTTTTCAACTTCAAAAGAAAAGAAAAAACTCGAATGAATAAGAAAGTTAATGAGCGGAAAGAATGGAGAATGAAGCCTCTTAGTTATTTAAAAAAGTTAGCGATAACAAAAATATTTAACTTTTTTTTCTGATATAATTTATCTTAATTAATTCTGCTAAATTGAAAGATTTCAGTCGACCACATTTGTAATATTAGTACTTCAAAGAGGGAAATCGGAAACTTGTTTCATTGAAATTCCAATTTATTGCTTCATAACATTATACCCTTGTTAATTTCCATGCGGACTCTAAAAAGTGATTGCATGGTATCAAATGTGGTCATTAAATTAATGATTTCGAAATTGGAAGTCGACATTGGAAGCCAGCGACGAATTTCCAAGTAAAAGTAATTGGAAAAGTTTCTCCACGAAATTTACACTAGAGAAAAATAGTAATCTACTAAATAGGGAAGATCTTAGATAAAATCTCAGATAAATTGAAGAATACTTGGTGATGAACATGCTCCCTAAGTGATCTTCATCAAAATTTTTATGTTATTTTTTACATGAGCAATAAAATTCTCAAAATTTTCTTCCATTATTTCTTTTTGTTTGCTTGAATTAAAAATAAGTGAAGTTACATAATATGTAATAAAAATTTAGAAATAATTAAAGGATGAGGAACATTAAAATTGCTCTTAAGAAGTACACCTTAAAAAAATAGTGTATCTTAATCCCAAAAATGGAGGTAAGTACATTTTACCATAGAAATTACGTAATCATTACACCATTAAGTGAAATTACATAAGTGTACCATATTACACTTCTTTTCGTGAAATTTAACAAATGTTCCTTTACGCTTTTGCACGAAAGTATTTGCAACCATGTTGGTGTTTATTTACTCCAAATACTGTATCAACAAACATGACAATACAAGACATTCAGCGTATAATCCAATTAAGTTACTTTTACTGTACAATTTATCGCAAAAACTATATACTTAGAATGTATAAACTCTACGATCCTTGAAATAAAATTGGTTTGTTAGCCATTAGAACACCACAACATTATTAGAAAGTAAGAATATGAGAAAAAAATCCAGTTAGGCTTAATCGATAACGAATATAAATAAAGTAAAATGTATTATATCATTGACAAAGTTTTGCAAATGTTCTTGTGATAATATAATTTTCCTTATCAGACATCTAAAAACAGACATGCCTTTCGTAAAAGTGAACTTCCATTTGTTTTGTTAGAATGCCCAGTACGGTGAGAGGCGTTATCAAACTAACTTACGGGCTCGTTTGTAGACAATTTACCGTTGTCTTCTGAATGTTTCCAAATGGATGCTAGAATAGACGGAAATAGTTCAGGAACAGAGTAAATGCATCTGAACTTGGTGTAAGCTTTCTCAATTATTAATGTTCAGACTTAACCACTCCCTTTAAAGTGCGTGTGAATATTCAATTGTCAAATAACTTGAAATAAAGTACGCATTCATTTAATTTTTGGAGTTATAAAACAACAAATTTGGGGAAGTAATTCACCAAAAGTTTTTCAAGTGACATTTAAAAATAATGTTTCACGAAACATAATTATTTATTTAGTGTTTTTTTTCAGATTTTGAAAAAACTCTTTAACTGTAACGAAAAACTGGAATAGTAAAATAGCTCATGAGATGCTATATTTCTGCTACTGTAAACTTTCAAGTGACATAAGGTGATAACGGTGCTTGACAAACAGCTTATATTGAGTTTCTTTCAAAAATTACTAATATGAGTTAACTAATTTGCAGGGCTCGAAAAACGTCCCGTCCACGGCGGTCAAAAATTCCCAGCGGACAACGAGTCTCTCGAATCCAACGTCCGCGCGGATGACCATTTTCCCGTTAATGGTCGTGATATATTTTCAATTTTTGTTATCTTGCAAAAGTCTAGCGCCTCACTTCCAAAATGAACCTCTAGTCTAGAAATACAGCAACATTCTGCGCATGGTGGAATTGATGTTTTCTCTGTCTGGGAGTACTGCAGCGGTCGAAAGGGGCTTTTCAGATATGAACCTAATAAAAAAAAACAAAAAAAAAAACAAAAAAAAAACATTACGTGGTGGTCTGAAACAAGAAGCGTTAAATGCAATTATGAACATCTACCTAAATGGAAAACCCCTTTCAGATTTCTGAGCAAAAACCTCTGTAAATCATGGGCTTGATTGCGGAACTGGTAAACGTTATATTTGATTCATTTAAAAAACGCAGTACTCTTGGATAAATTGACATTCCAGATAATTTGGCCTTTGTCATTTAAATTATTTCATAAAAGAAGTAAATCATTTCATGAAAGAAATGCTAGGTTACTATTAGCAACCTAGTATTTCTTTTATTAGTGTATAATCTAATCCTAGTATTTGTAATCCTAGTAAGTAATAATTCATTGTGTAATTTATATAAGTGTTTGTAATAAATAAGAGAAAATTATATTTGTATTTATTTAGAAGCTGCGGGTTAGTTTCAAAGGAGGACGGGTACATTGCTGGACAAGCCGTCCTCTTGGACGGGTAAAATTTCTGAGGTTCTTCGAGCCTTGCTAATTTGCATCCATGAAAGTAAATATTCATTTTTTGTTTCAATTTTAGTTACTTCATGAGATTTTTAATATCATCTAATAACAAAATTTATAAAAAACATGAAGCATACAACTAATAACAGAACATAAAACATGCAGAATAATTTAATATATTTACCATCTTGTTTATTTAATGAATGGCATAGCGGTTATGTGAGAGATATTGCAAGAAAATAACTACTTATGTGTATCAGAATAATCTTCTGTATTAATATTTCATTCACATGGATTAGTTACTCTAGGAATATAACATAGCATTAATAGTTAATGATACGATGTGTGATAATTCTATCATTAAATGTATCAAGAAACAAGATATTTATTCTGAAGATAACATAGCTTTTTTTTCATTGATACGGTGTTACAAATAAGGAGGGACAGCAAAACAATTTTTGGGATTAATCGCAAAAATTAAATTCTAGTAACTCTGCTGATAACTTGAATAATTTAGAATATGAGGCTCAAATTGAAAACTTCCTTAAGTAAACAAAATATTATTGCAAATTGGTATAAGTGCAGAGGGAAAACATTTAGAGATAAAAAAATATTTCAATGCTGATAGTAGTTTTATGAAAATCTCTTACAAATGATGCCACATCAAATACTTTTGAGTACCATTTAAAATTAAAAAAAAAATATTGTTTCCTGTTTAAACTATTAGCCTCACAAATTTTTTTAGTTTATATATGAAGTAATTAACGATAAAAAATATTTTGAACAATTATATATTTCAGTTCTTTAAACATTATAGTTCGGAAACTACAAGGCATCAAAAAACTAGTACGATATTTAAAACTCAATATTTTTATGTTTTAACTCGTTTTGGAACTTGTTATGCTCCTAAAATAGAGAAGTATTTTTACAAACCAATAATAGACATCCTGGCTTCAACTCACAGGACTAAAGGCACTAAAGCCTATTCCCTGAATTTAAAAATTACTACTTAATTCGCCTGGCTTGATTTCATAGACCTTTTTTGTCCATCTGGGAGACAAGGTTTTGAGCTAAACATTATAAAAATTTGAGACATTAAAAGGAAAGAAACTCTTTGTGCAAGGAATGAGGCACCGTGATATAATAACTAATATTTTTAATGAGAGTCCTAAAGTAATTCTAAAACTTAGAAATGCATCGAGTCCTAAAATTTTGCTGCATCCGGGTATCCAGCAAAAACGTTATTTATACCCCGCCGGTTTCGGGTATCTTGTAAATTAGGATTCATTACCCGGCTAGGAATTATATCAATAATGCGAAACAATATATAAATCGCATACTTTTTTAATCAATAAATGTTCTACAATATAAATATATAGTTTGTTTTACGCTCTTATGTAAACACGTTTTTATATTCAAGTTTTTTTAAAAACTAAATTTAAAAAAAAAGAGTACGGAAAAATTGAGTTGTCTGGTTGGATATTGAAGAATTAACCTAAACATTTGCTATTAAGTGAAAAAAAATCTGATAATAATGAATTTTATAATTAATGAATTTTTCATGCGATTTACTTAAAGAAATGTTAGTATTTATTTACAAAATTATCTATATTGCAAAAAATTATATATTACAAAAGTTTTAAATTTCTCCTCGAACAATTCAGAACAATGAATTAGTTATTAAGATTGTGTTCGAACAGTATTGTAACTTTCGAAAATTTAATCTTAAAAAGAAATTTATTGGTATTTTCAGCCATATGGAAGACAGAAAAACCATAGGACAAAATGTTATTAAATATTTGAGAAAAAATTCTTTTGAAACTCTTTTTTTTATCAATGTTTTTCATACATTCATACTAGTTTTCAGAGAGAAATAGGATACAGAAGCCAAATACAGCTATGGAAATGGACATATGGATGACATTTGATTTAGTGGATGACATTTAATTTACAGAAATTTAGTGTTAAAGTAAAAATAAAAAGTTGGATTTAATTGTGCAGAACGTAACAAAAACAACTTTTTAGTGCGCAAACATTCCCAAATTTGTGAAGCACTTTACAGAAATTTAGTGTTAAAGTAAAAATAAAAAGTTGGATTTACTTGTTCAGAACGCAACAAAAGCATCTTTTTAGTGCGCAGACATTCCCAAATTTGTGAACCACTCTTGTACATTTAGCAAACTCGATTACTCCATTCTGCAGTTTAAACGTAAATAACCTGAATTCTTTTCCTTTATAATTTATTAATTCCAGTTATTCACAGTTCATAACACGATTATAATAATTCTGAGTAAAATTACACTGCAATTTCCAGTTTCACACTTTCCGCGTAAGTAAAACTGATTGTATTGTCATGTGTATTAGAATTAATGGATCAGGAGAAAGAATTCTTATTTACGCTTTGGCAACTCGAATCATAATCGAATACGTTTCTCTCCTAAGAGAATACGTAATGAGGGTTTTCTCGAAGAAGCTTTCAAAAAGTTTCACAGTTATTGTTCAGCTTAAAGGTGAAGATTCTTTTATCACTGATGGAAAAATTCTTGTTTCATGAAACTCTAAGAATGTCGAACATTTATATATATATATATATATATATATATATATATATATATATATATATATATATATATATATATATATATATATATATATATATATATATATATATATATATATATATATATATATATATATATATATATATATATATATATATATATATATATATATATATATATATATATATATATATATATATATATATATATATATATATATATATATATATATATATATATATATATATATATATATATATATATATATATATATATATATATATATATATATATATATATATATATATATATATATATATATATTTATATATATATATATATATATATATATATATATATATATATATATATATATATATATATATATATATATATATATATTTATATATATATATATATATATATATATATATATATATATATATATATATATATATATATATATATATATATATATATATATAAAAATACAAGAAAACACGAAGAAAGTTAAGAAAATATTTTGCTTTGGCTCTATTGATACAATATCAGAAAGCACTCTGTTTTACGGATATAATCGTGTGGGCTGATGAAAAGATTATATCTTTTTTTCCGGTTCTTTTAAATAAAATTTAATAATTTTTTTTTCTTTTTTTTTAAAATTGTTATTAGTTATTTTTTTACTTATTATTTCCCCCCCTTTTTTCATATGTATATAATTTTTCTTTGTTTTATCTTCATTTTGATATATATATATATATATATATATATATATATATATATTATTGTTTTTTATTTTTACTAAGAATGTTTCTACCATACAATTGCAGCAATTTTGCCAAAACTTTTTAATCCGTGTGTCATAATAATGATAATATTAATAATAAAAAATCCTTGTGGTAGAAATCAAATTCTCATGGCTTTCTTTGATGATAAACTATTCAAATATTATACGAAATTGAATGAAAAAATCTGTAAAATGTTTTGGGTAAAACATAGCAAATGATGGAAAATATATTTTTGGTCTATAAATACTTTTCTTTATTAAAACGTTTTGTATGTCATTATGGATTTTTGTAATCATTTGATACAAAAATATTATATTTTTCAGAAAATTCATAATATTTGTAATTAATTTTGGCTTCATAAGCAGAAATCCTTACTTCCTTCGTTCACAATAAATTTCGATTTAGACTTCCTCTTATTCTTTTTGCAATTTTAAATATTTAAGTCTAAAACATTGCATAGCATCTCTTGGCGAATATAACCATACTTTGTCAGGAAACTAAATAATTTTTCTTATTGAAATAATGAAATGACATATATACATATATATGACATAAAAAAATCAAACATTTTCGTCTTCTGTCATAATTATTTAATTAGTTAATTTTTTATGTGTTTTTGTGCAACTTGATCATATAAACTAACCATTCTTTTTAATATAAAAAAATCAATTCAATCATTCAAAAAACTTCCGAAAAGGGTTCATTTTCTCTTCGATGTAAGACAAGAACACACTACTTAGTCATTAAAATACAAAATTTCGGCTGCAATTTATTAGAATATGCATGACATTTTAAACTGAAACATATATTCCAGAATTTACCTGAACTTTGGCATTGTGAATCCAAACTGACTTCTCTTCTTACTATCGTACCACCACCGCTACCTTTACGCTGCGGGACACCAGAAATGTGGTGCTGTTCCATGGTGCGAGAGGTCAGGAAGATGCGCGATCTTTTATGATTCGCATCTTGTTCCCTCGCACTCCTTGGAAGTGTCGCAAATCTGCAACGAGAAAAACTAAAACTTAGCAAGACATAATATCACTTAATTTATTTACGAATGACAAAATAAACAACTCTTAAGATAATTAGAATAAATATACAATTATTTTCCCACTGTTTCCTGCTCGGTTTATGTTATTTCAAATGTCTCAATATTAGAATCTTTTCTTTTTCTTTTTGTATATGTTACCAATAAAATCTGAAAGTGCACACTTAAGTCCGTTAAAGTGCACACTTAAGTCCGTTAAAGTGCACACTACTCTAGTCTCTAATCTGCAACCCAGTTTTCTAAGATGTTCCATTAATTGTGAAATCAAAACTTTTCCGTATTATCTTGGTAATGTGTTCATTAATGAGATGGAAAAATTTCAAAATCCCGATTGATTTGCGGTGTTATAATTTCTTAATTGATTGTTCAATGACTATCAGTTAATTTGTTAATTGTTCTACTTTATTAACTTGATTTTAAAAATAAATACATAACATCACATAATTCAAGCTTAGAGAAATGATGCTGTAATACCATCAGAGATCTTAATTTCACTTTAATGAATATCAAAATAATTTGCAGAAAACCTTAATAACATTTGAAAGAAAAAAATGTTTAATGCTTAAACGGATACCTTAGTAAGTTCGATGCATTCCTTTAGTCTGCATATTACTTTGATAATGTGCAGAATTTTTAATTTCATAAAAATTTATCTTTTGAAGCTTTATTTTAATATTCTGTTGTACAGGAAACGTACAGAACCAACTAAAGTACACTATAGAACATTCCAAATTAAACTATGGTATGAAATTCTGGTACTTTTGGTGCATTATCTGTTAAATCCATTTTAGTGTTATATCTATTTTTATTGAAAAATATTATATCTGAAATCTTACAATAATATTTATTTAATTAGAGTGGTATTCAGTGACATGACGGTAATTATTACTGTAAGAAATACAATCAGATTTTTTGTTACATGACATGTTCCGGTAAAAATAGATTTTACTGTAAAAAGTATAATCCCCCTGAGGGCCGGTACTTTTTACAGGAATTTTTTTATAGCGTGCTTTTGTTCAGAAATTGAAGTCCCAGTTTGAGGTTCTTCTGCAAATGAAATAAATAGATATCAATTTTCTGTTTTATTCGTAAAACATGAAACTTTATTAATACCCAAGCTTGAGTTTTAATCTCTGTATCTTGAAATAAGATGTTAATAGTTAATTATAAATTAAATAAGAGCAAATAATGTTATCTTCATTTCCTACAACAGTGATTAATTAATGACATTCAAAAATAGCAGATGGATTAAAAATTATTTACTTCTATAATAAAATGTTGAATTTTTTTACTATTATTACCAATATTAAAAAAATTCAAAAAGAAAGCGATTTCAAAAGGTTTCCGGAAAGTAACTCTTAGATTCAAAATTGACAAAAATGAAATAATACTAGAAGTCAATATTTTTTTCCGCACACGTTAATTCAAGTAAAGGTTAGATTTCAAAGTATCAAAATAAATTAATACCCAAAAATAGAAAACTTTGATAACGAAAGATTGTGATTGTATGGTTAGAGAGAATAAATATAGAAATAAAAAAATAATAATCTAAATATGCTAAATAAGCTACAACACAGGAAAAAAATTCAATTTCAATTTTAAATTTTCATTAACAATTTAATTTACTTTTAAAAAGATGTGATTTTAAGTTTCTCTTACTCCATCTGAAAAACTTGTTTATACTTGCTGGTAGCGAAGATGTAACAGGTTGTAGACATGTTGCAATTTTATTTCGAAGATGAACTTTTTTTAATAAAATTTTGATCAGGGACCATTTATTGCAGAAATAGTACATACCATTGGAAACACAAAGCTTTTTGTTTCTAGAAACTACACTGTCCTTTGTTTCAGTTGCTATTTTTTTCAAGCAACATGGAGCTAAACATATTTGTTTACATATTATAGTCTATCGTACTATAACATCTTAAAAATGCACTTTATATTCTACTGAAATTTCCTGTTCCGGAAAAGGTTAAAAATTTTGTGAAAGCAAGTGAATAAACATAAAAAAAATTTTATTTATTGTAAAAATTATTTAAACAAAAGCAAATTTAAAAATGATTTGTTTATTTTTTTTATTGGAAAAGAAGTATTAGTTTGTAAACAATTGCTTTCTTCATCCCTTTTTTTATTTTTTTATTTGCACAGTGAAAAAAATTCCAGTAAAGTTTTTTTTGCATATTAATGACATTTCAGGAAAATTAAGCATTATCCCGGTTAAAAAAAACAAAATATACGGTAATTAAAACATTCATTGTATAGTTTTTCCGTTCGTAAGGCAATAGCTTACCGAAAATTCTGGTTTACAAAATTATAGGTGTTATTACCACACATTTAGTAAAAACTACAAATTTCAAAAGTTAATCTAACCAAAGAAATGTTTTTTTATGTCGTTCTCTAAGGTATTATAATAAGATAACCAAATTTTACCCCATTTTCCAAATTTTATAACATATTATAAAACCATATATATTTTATTAATATATTTAGCAAAATCATAAACAATCTTCTTTCTTATAAATTACCGAGCTTTTTGGTGTTCTCTTAAAGCCAGAAACACGGTATACTTTAACACGATAGCTCAGGGGATAGAGCGTTCGCCTTCTAATGAGGTGAACTTGGTTTGAACCCCAGAGATGGCTGGTCGATACGAATCCGCATCCTGCTTGCATCGACCACTGTGCTGACGTGAAATATCCTAAGGGGTGGTCGGATCATGGGTTGGAGTCTTTTCCCAGTAGGAGTTTCTCGTGGTCTTCCTCTCCATGTAACACAAATGCGGGTAGGTTCCATCAAAAACGGGCCTTCACGAAGGCAAATTTCTCTCAATACTTGATCCCCGAGTTCCCTTGTCTTCTAGATTGGGTTCAAAATTACAAGGCTACGGAGATGAAAATTAGTGGTTGTGAACCCATAAAATTTGGCTGGCTGTTCAACGATGGTTGTAAAGTAAAATAATATTTTTTTAGAGTAGATAAGAAAAAGAAACTTTAGAAATATTTAACTTTTATGCCGTGGAAAGTATATCTTACACCAACTTCATTTCAATGTCAATGAGAAACTATTTTTCTCCCCTGATTTTGCTGAGCTTCCACTGATAACTTTAAAAAATACAAAACAAAACAAAAAACACCAAAGAAGGGCTTTGTTTATAAACGTGGGTAGCAGTAAAAGTTAGCTTGGGGGCAAATGTATATTATTTTCTCGTGTGAATTTTGGCCTCAAATATTTTTCCTCAATTTTATTTGTAGTTACAAATACAGAATTTATAAATTCGGTTATTTATAAGCTCATAAATATATAGAAAACTCTAGGAGGAACGGTAGGTAAAATTTTTATTTAGAGATTTATTTTTTATATAATTTAGAGAAGATCTATACATAATATCTATTTTATATACAGTGGATTGAGTTCCTGAGAAAATCTTAATCCCAAAAATATTTCAACATGGCATTACTAGAAAAAAAACGAAGCTCAATAAGGAATTAAAGCAACTTGGGGTTTGTTAAATAAACAAAATGAAAGTTTCTTAAATTGTACAACTTAATTCTATAGCACTGAAATATATTTTAATATCACAAAACACTAAAAGAACTCACATAGGGCTTTAGTTTATCTTTACTAATATACTATTATGCAATCCTCAGAAATCTAAATCATTAATAATGTCATTTAAAACAGATTAAAATCTTGAGCTAAATCGTTGTGCTGCTGAAACATTTCAAACCGAATCGTTTTTAACTTCTGAAATATGTCCACAGTGGATGCCAAAAGCCACAACACAGTCAGGACACATTTGTTTCTTAACTAACAACGTCCTCTTTAGGCTGACTAAACGCAACTCTTTCCGCAAAATTCCATTTATTTTCCGCAACAATTCATTAATGCTGTAATCCCTTACAGACTCAAAGGAACACCACTGGAGTAAAAAAAAATGAATGCTTTGCAGCTACAGGAAGTTCTTAACCTGATCTTAATTACGGAGGAGAGAGAGGTTGCATCATTAATTCTAACCTTCGCTCGTTTCCACTAAATTACTTTATTGATGAAAAACCCTTCTCATTACATATGAGCTTTGGGGGACAAAACCTTAATTTTTCTGACGTCACTTTAATAATTTGTATCGATTGTTTTGGCAACACTTAATGTACTCTTGGATAGCTGAAGTGAAAATATTTAGCAGTCTAGGATGATGTAGTCGAAAGCTACAGTGTAGTTATTACTGATTAATATAATAAGTTGATAAAGATTAAAATTCCTTAACGTAACTACATCAAATGTATCACTTTTGAATTGTATGAAATTACATTGATTAATTTGCATCGATTGTTTTGGCGAAACTTGAAGTACTTTGGGGTAACAAAAGTTAAAGGTTTTACAGCAGTCTACAAAAATGTCATCTAAAAGGCTTCATTACAGCTAAGTTTGATAATCTAGTAATTAAATAAGGATTAAAATTGCGTTAAGCAACTTTACCAAATGTATAACTTTCTAATTAAGTTAACTACCCTTTAATAGCGTGTATCGTTTTCTTTGGAAAACCTTTATGCACTTTGCGAAGTTACTTAATTGAAGTCTAGGAAAATATAATTACATAAGTTACTTTGTTACATTGCAGTTAGGCTGATTAGTCTACTAGCTTTATTAGAATAAAAATTATTTTACTTAACTATACCAAATGAATAACTTTTATACTGAGGCTTAAGATTAAAAAAATTTTCTTATGTATTAACTATTTAGCACCAATTGTCAATTAAATGTACGATTAGTAAATTTATAGCGTAGTAATTATATACAGAATGCATAATCTTTTAATCATTGGAGAGAGTTTTACCAAAGTATGATAAAAATATAATACAATTTCAGTAGTGTGCCACGTTGAACCATCTATTAGATTAGCTACTAAATTCCACCGTATTTTTTTTAAAGTTTAAAATGTGGAAATGATCATTTTTCTCTGTCATATTCATAAAGCCTTATGTTTGGCTTAAATTTTCGTTCAGAAATTAGTTTAATCGCTCTTTATCTAACTCAACTGGGTGACAAGTCTGAGGTTCGCCTTTGAATTAAACCTTTTAATTTTAAAATTTGGCATTCCATTCTTGAGCGGTTCCTTCATCCGTGATACACTATCTATACAAAACACAAATGTCACTAATAGCTTTTGTGACCTCTTAGATACTCGACGAGGAACAAAAAAGAGAGGGTGGCTAAAAGAATGTTATTTTTTTAAATTTTGCATTCCATTTTAAACTAAAACTAAACTCAGTGGCATGACAGCCCATAGAAGGCCAAGGCCCACTGTGCTCATCTCAGTTGCTGCACCCTGGGGTGCAGAGCAGATGTTCTGGTTAGGTGGTCAGCCGAACGCGAAACCCCCAGTGTTTAGTTCCCAAGCATGCCTGGTACTCATTTATCGACCCACTAAAGGGATGAAAGGCTGAGTCAACCTTGCCCGGCCCAAGGATCGAATCCAAGACCTGTGTCCTAGGAGCGCGACGGGCTACCACTCAGCCACCGGGCGCCTTATTCCATTTTAATGGTCTCAAAAATAATATTTATCAACTGGGACAGAATAAATAATATAGATTCTAGTAATACAGAATATCCTCCTTCGAATAATACACGGAATTTTCACCATATAAAATCATCGGTAACTTCAGCTGCCAACATACTTAGTTGCATAAACTCCTACTTTAACGTTACCTGGAGGGGTCATGTTTTTATTGTTATGGAATCATGGTTCGATTTAACATGCCCGCCAGTTTGTGCAAAATTATGATTTGAGGTAACGGTTTCATAGTTCAGTATTGAATTGGTTTTCTTTTTGCTCAAAATAAATTTTAAAATCACGATTGGCTGAAAATGACTAATTACGTGGTCGATAAATCGAGCCTAGATTTTTTTTTCAATGCCCACCTGGAGAATGACCATTAGTCATACAGGCACCTGAAGGGCAGATTTGCTAGCCACTCTTTCAGAGGCACCATATTAGGTGGGCCAACGCTTCTCCCACGGTAAGGACATATAGTACAGAGAAGGAAAAAACATCCATGTCTTGCCCGGGATTCAAACTCAGAAACTTTCTAATGCAAGGTCAGTTCCCCAACCCCTTCACAGGTTGGTTGGTATCGAGCCTACATAAAAACCAGTATTTTAAGTCTTTTGAGGTGCTAACAGAAACTATGGACCTTCTTTACTTCCAATGAATTATAAATTTCACTACTAAATTATTAAAGCTTAAAATGGCCCAAGAAAATGGGTAATTGTAAGTCAAAATTGGTGACTCAATCATGTGCAATTTCGACACTCAGAAATAGTGAAGTGTGTCGAGTTCCGGTAAAGTATAAATGATTTGAAAATGACTTCAACTGGGTTTGATTCTCCGTTAATACCATGCGAAATGTTTTTTTATCCTTCCTATTCATTGTTAATCTCAATAAAATTGCTTAGTTTCTTGTCCTAAATTAACCAAACTCTGCTCTGTACTTTCTCTACTATTCATTTTTTTTCTCTTTTTTCATAAGTAATAAATATTATTAAAATATTACAACAAATTAATTAGGCGGAAGTTGAATAGTTTCACTAAACAAAAAGTGTACATATTATTATGAAATAATATATATTTCGCTTGTTTAAATAAACACTATAATAAAAAAAAATAAACTCTCAAATGAGTGCAATGAAAAATAATGAAGATTAAAGTTTATTTACTGAGAGTATAAAGAATAAAAAGCGGCTTTTGCGTTAATACTGTAATAAATATAAGAAGAAAATTTATATAAATAATTATCTTTTAAACTTTTAAGCAGTAAATATTTATGAAAGAAATGCTCTTACTTTTTACAAAATAAATATTCGTCTTATGTTTGAATGAAATTATTTTATGTGATATTTAGAAAATAAAGGCTATTCATTTAAACATTTCTTTTAAATATTTTAAGGAAAATTAATTTTCCCCCTATTTCATATCGAAACAAATATTCTTTGTTTTTTATACGATGCAATAAAGAAGAAGAGTAGATTTTCAAGCTGAACAAATATCCTAATAATCTTCACAGATGATATATACAGAAATAAAAATAAATATTTATAGCATTTAATTAATGAAATAAAAAAATATTGCATCATCACGCGTATTATTTGAATTTTTATTTTAAATAAAAACTCATATTAAACTCGATTTTAATCTCTTCACCCTTTCTTGCAATGTAGACACATAATTAAAATGTATTTTGTTTAAATATTTTTATTAATGTATACAGATATAGTTACCAGTTGTTTTCAAATGTTTGTTAGTTCTTATTGCTGCAGAGGAAAATTTTTTTAATGCTTAATCGTTACAGAAATATTTTTAAGCTCTATTTGTTTCCGAAACAATTTCATTAGCTTCAAAAAAATAAGGTAGAAAAAGTCAACATGTTTTAAACACTCTAGACGGGAACCTATTATCAACACTCGAATATTAAGAAAAAGAATATTTGTAGGAAGAAACGCAAACATTTCCAACGTATAAAAATTAAAAAGAAAATGAAAGTGAACAAGAAAATCGAGGAATCCATTGCGTTTCTAGATTCAGGCCCTTACCTGGTTTCAGAGCAACAAAATGAGCTGGTGTAGCAGGGGTTGGAAAGCAAGGTGTAAATGCCCCATCCAGTATCAATACTGGTGTAATCGTTAAGTGACTCAAATTT
Source organism: Parasteatoda tepidariorum (assembly GCF_982258835.1). Lineage (NCBI taxonomy): Eukaryota > Metazoa > Arthropoda > Arachnida > Araneae > Theridiidae > Parasteatoda > Parasteatoda tepidariorum. Next base: position 75,077,101 of record NC_141758.1, on the reverse strand, counting down.
AATTTTGTTAACAGTTTAGAAAACGATTTTAAAAACTAGAAAAGGCAGGATATTAGCAATTAAGTAGCAAACGAAGGAGAAAAACAGTGTAGTCACGGGAATTGTGACTTGACCGTTATCCTCTCCTGTAGTATCTTCGGAATAATTTTAACTTCGATAACTCTAAAATACTTACCACCCCTGCCACATTAGCTCATCTTGATGCTCTGCAAACTTGTTTTATTTAAACGTGGATATCGATTCAGATGTTAGTGACACTAATTACCCTGATTACTTATTATGTATCTTACCCTGAGTTGCCTCTTTCAGCCCCTGTTATTTAACCCGTTGGCGCTGATGGGAACCGGTGTCTCTTTCATTTATATATTTTCTTCTGACACTCTACTTAGAAGTAAAAATATGTTTTGATAATATTTATTAAAGAAAACAATCTGAAATCTACTAAAAATATCTGTTAGATTCTCGAAATTGCATTTGTTCTAAAATAAGAACCCAAAAAAAGACGTTTTTTTTTTGTTTGGTTTTTCAAATTCATGTTAGAAAATTAAACAATAATTGATTGTGTCAATTTACGTAATTTCAATGACGAATTACTGTTTCCCATCAATCTAAATATCTGCAATTAAGTGCAAATTTGAAAAATAAGTGATTGGATTAATTTTAATGCTAAAAGAGGGGGAACTGGTTTCCGATATTGTAATACCCTACCAAAAATTATTAAAATGCTCAGTTATTTTGATATAAATAATACGAAATGATAAAAAAAATGTCTAAAAAGAATGTAAAATTTGTTTAAGGTATCTGACTGGTGCAAAAAAAAATATTTTAGGCAAAACCTTCAAAACTGAATTTCTTATAAATTTAGAATTCCTGTACTTAGCTTTCTAAAAATACTTTACTTTGGTTTGTACTCAAACTATTTACAAATTATAGCAGTTTTTGTGCAAAGTGATAACAGTGGGTAGACTAATGATTTCAAGTCTCTGAATGCTTTTTTAGCTCGAAATCAAATTTTTTCACATTTTGCACCACCTTAAATACGATATGTCATGTTGTTTCCTTCAAAATAATTGTCTACAGTTTTTAATGAGAGTTCATAATCATAGCACACATGTTTTGAACTACTGACTAAGAGAAAAATTAGAATTTCATTTTCATGCATGTTTTTTTGACAAATACAAGAGCGGAAATGTGTGAAAAATTGATATTTTAACGACATTGATGCCTAACACTGTGGTATATGCACTTGCTTTTAGGATTAGCTTAGAAACTTTTTATTAACGTAAAACTGTAACTGAATTATTAATTTATTAACTTACATATTTGAACTATTAATTTTTAAATAATAATGATTCTTTATTATCAGTGAAAGAGTTCTTTATTTAAGTACATAGCCTCGTTCAAATATTGAAGTACCAGTTCAGATTCAATCTAATTCTTAACATAAATTCAATATATATTATTCATTATTAAAATTTGATGATTCCCTATTAGCTGAAAAAGGAATATATTCAATATATTCCTCAATATTGAAGTATATATTCAAATATTGAAGTATATATTACACTTCAGATATTCAATCTAATTCTGAACATTAATTCAATATATATTAATCATTATTAAAATTTGATGATTCCCTATTAACTGGAAAAGGAATATATTCCACCTCAATCTCTTTGATTATATAATGCAAATCAAATTTTAAATTTTATGATACCTTTAATTCTAAATGTATTCGTTAAGGCATAATAATCATTCTTTATTAACAGAAAAGCAAATTCCATGTTTAAGTACATACAAATATTGAAGAATAAAATAAAATTCAGATATTCAATCTAATGCTTAACATAAATTCATTATATAATATTCATTATATAAGATTTGAGGATTCTCCATTCACTAGAAAATGAATATGTTACAACTCAATTTCTTTGATTATATAATGCAAATCAAATTTTAAATTTTATGATACCTTTAAATCTAAATATATTTGTTAAGGCATAATACTCAGTCTTTATTAACAGAAAAACAAATAAACTTCAGCCCGAATCATCAAGATGTAAAGAAAATTTAAACATTCCTAAGCTCAATTTTATTTTACATGCATTATTGGATATAGAGTATTATTCTCCATTAACTGAAAAACGGAAGCAGATCAAATATTCAAGTATATGCCTAACACGTCTTCAAGAATTGTGCCCCATTACTAGTTTTAGCACTGATATATTTATTTTACGCTACATTTTAACATTTATAAAATACTTCCATTTCCTACTTAACATTTCTTTCGAGAAAGTATTCGTATGACACTTGTTATGAGTTTGTAACGTGTCACTTTGCATAATATTGAAACAAGGCACTGAAATTCCATTTCGTCAAATCGTTAAAACATTTAAATCTGACGACCCGAGGGAAATAGGTATCACCTTCGTTTTATGGAATTTCACATGTTATTAGCGTTTCCTTTATAAATATCGCCAAATATTTATTTCATTTCCACTTATTAAGAACTGCTATCTAGTGAAATACTAGAATATTTTTCTTCGATACACTTTGTTTGAAATTATCTCGGCCCCTCAAGGAACTGATTGAAAAGATAGGGAGCACTTTTCTGGTGAATACTAATTTATTTCTTTTATGTTGGTTCTCAATTTGCATAAAGTTCCCCCATTTGTTTATTCTCTGGTGCGACTCAAAAATGTGAAAGAGGAAATTTTCCAGATACGTTCGCCAATTTGCATTTTGCAAAAGATCCTTTTCTGGAAAGTGGAAAACTGAAAAGAAACAGAGAAAGTGAATTATTCAAATCCTTAACTAATATTGATTTTTCGTTAATTGTCAGAGAGGAAACTTGATCTCAAGTGGCCACTTCAAATTTGCTAAGAACAATAAGTGGAGTGATTAAAAATTAGGAAAAAATAAATTCCTCTCCAATTGTTCGATAAATGTTCAAGAAATGATTGGGAGTTTTTTTCTTCTTCTTCAAAGGGATAAATGAGTTAAGGTGCGTAGCGACCTTTGTTTCTGATTGTTTTTAAAGAGAAAGAAAGAATATCTCAGGAAAAAAGCGATAAAATAATCAAAATTTTAATGTTTTTGTAATTTCATAGTTATGTTTTTTTTCATAAGTGGATACTTAAAGTCAAGTCGTTGACTTTTCAACACTTTTTTGACAGGGTAATAATTTAATACAAATATTGATTAAAGTGGTTGAAAAAAGAGGCTTTTTAATTTTTATGAGAAATCCATAAAGGCTTTTCCGTGCGCAATTGATGTAAACACAAATTGGAAAAATGCAGATGAAATTTAAAGTGACTTAAATATTCTAAATAAATTTGCTACGCACACGAGCAAAAAAAGATTCTGTTGAAATTACCTTTCTGCATGATAATAATATTTCTCACAAGAAAAAACAACATAATTCTGATTAAATAAATGAAGTATACGGTATTTAAACCATTCAATTGGTAATTTTTCCATACATATGGTAACGGTTTATTGAAAATTCGGGTTTTCAAAATGATAGTTCTGTTACCAAATTTGTATAGTACCACACATTTTGTGAAAAAAAAACTGAAAAGTAAACTTAATCGAAAAACAGTTTTTTATGCCATGCACTGAGGTATCTTGATAAAACTACCAAATTGTTCCACATTATCAAATTTTATCGCATATCATAAAATAATATTTTATAGTTAATTTGTTCCAAATTCATTAGCAAAGCGATTTGTTAAAATTTAATAAACTGCTTAGTGTTTAAATAGAGTCAGAAATATTTAAAATATGACCATTTTCTGGTAGTTTTTATCATACCTTTTTTCTTGGTGCAGCTGAAATATTTGCTGAGTTCAATGCTTGCTCAGATTCAAAAGTATGATTAAGTAATCTTTATTGAGAAGAAAATAAAAATTCAATAATATTTTAAATGGCAATATAGAAACCAAATATTATACTCAGCTATAAGTTAATAAACAACCATTATCCTTATAGAGAGAACCTGTTTGCATCTAACTGCACGCCAAAAGAATGCCAAGCTCCCAGCAGCGTGAACGAATATAAACATCGCCAACTCTTGAAACGACGTTACACACCCTTCTTTTTGCTTACTTTCTTAAATCGTGTGAAATGTAGAAAACAAAACACATTGAATGATAAATTATATCTAAAAATTGTAACAAATATAAGCTTTTACGTTCACATTTAAAGAAACTGAATAAAGAATAATACTTTCTCTTGTAAATAGTTTTCTTCTACAGCGTAACATAAGTAAAAATACTTTATCTCGCATTTATTTTGTTAAGGACATGTCTGTATAAGACGCATCATTATTTGTGGTCCAATGAAATCAAATGTTCTTGCAACGTTATATAGTTGTTTCTTTTTCAAGAACGAATGCTCTCCTTATTTATCAAAATATATCGCCGAGTCTAGGATTCCAGTAAGACATCGAAACTGTAACCTTTTTTTTTTTAATAATTCTATGATTTGTATCTGAAAAGATTGCATGAATTAAATTTCTATCTGACATGATTAACTTTTAAAATCTTTAATAGTGCTTTGAAAGCATATTTTTATAATTTATTAAGGAGATAAAATAGAACTATATGCGGTCGCGGCTGATTATTTAAATCATTAGTCTTTTCTTAACTTGTAGTAAAATTTTATAACATAGTAGAACTATTTTTCTGAAGTTTTTTAATTCAAATTGAAAATAAGAAAATACTACTTTATTGTCATCAGGCTGCGGTTTTTACAAAGTTTAAAATGAAAGAGAGTGTTTCTTGGAAGTATATCCTCAAAATTAAGTAAACGAATATTATAAGCTTATGATTATATTTGTAAAACTGTGTATGTAAAAGAACAATAAAATGAGCATATTTAATGGATCAAAATTAATGGAAAAATGAAGGATTTTGAAGAAAATATTACATCCTTTCACAAGATTTGTTCGAAAACCTAAACATAACAGCTGTCAAAGGAGTCAACTGCTATTAAATGTACACAAAAGGAAGGAATGTATTATGAAAAACGAAACCACATTTTTACAATGTCTAATACTACAGAATAACATTTATCATCTACGCTGTCATTAAGGAAAGATATAACCTTGATCTAAATTTGACTAAAAATAACTTGTGTAAGATATTTGGTGAAATTTTTTAATGTTTCCTATTGTTATACTACAATTGTTTAAAAGTAAAATTGATCCATTTTTTTTATTTTTCGGATTGTACCACTTACCCAATAACATAAAACCTTATATTGAGAGTTTTCATCAATTTTTCTACCCCTTTGTTGAATCAATACGTTATCCGTGAGGTTATTAGTTTTAAATTCTACTGCAGAAGTGCAGTACAGTGCAGAAGTACTGTAAAAGTAAAGCAAAAAAAGCAACAAAAAAAAAAGACTCAATGGGAAGTGATTAACAAATAAGCGTAGAAACTTATAGTTTAACACATTGTATAATTTTCTACTTCGAAGTTCTTTTAAAAGCTTCTTTTCATTTCCTATGCTCAAAAAAGTATGGCTGCTTAAAAATCGGTAGAAATATTTGCCCGGAACTATCGTGAATAATAATGACAATAGCAATTAAAGTTTTCAGTCGGTTAATAGTGTCGGAATAATGTTTTTATTTTCACAACTGATATATACAAGAATACTAATTTTTAATTAGCCATCATTAGTATCTAATAATCGGATTGAATATGAATAGTATGAACGGTAAATAATTAACTGAATAGAGTTGATTAGTGTTTAATAGGATTGATATAATTTTTCTGCAGGGAATCGCAATTCCTGTAAGGAATAATTGATTACATTAAACTTATTGTATATTTAAATTAAATAAATAATCTCAGGAAGTTAAAGTGGTAAGAATTTACTTTATTAAGAACTTTTACTTGAAAAAAAAAACAAATTTTAAATAACAATTGATGTTTTTCAAGTGAAAATTGGCCCCCATTTTTAAGACAAGCCAGATGATTGTTAAAAGAAACGAAAGTGATTTGAATAACTTTATTACTTTACTTTTTATGTCTCAAATAATTTTTCCTTCTTCTCATTCATGTTTGGTAACCTTGAAAATTGGTTTATATACTAAATTTTTTTATATTCTAAAAAGAAAAAGAAATCTGGTTTAGTTCGCAATTCAAGTTAGTAAACTAAATATAATTTTGCAATAAAAAATATATATATTTTTTAAATGAAAAAAAAATAGGAATTTCAATTTGTCATTGTTTAACAAATTTATTAAAGGTTTGTGTTGTATTTTTTTTGTATTACATAATTTTTTTTTATATGTTAATGAACTGAAATAAACAGTTAAAGTACTATAACAATCAAAATCTAAAAGAACTGCGGAACTTAATTTGAAAAATGTTCATTTTATACTTGTTTATATAATTTGTTCAAACTTCTTTGCTTTCATTTATCAGTCTTAAATTTCATATTGATAAAAGAAAAAAATTATATCCGTCGATAGCAAAAAATTTCTTCTTCAGCATTCGTCAATTTTTTCTTCATGTTCGTGTTATGCCCCTGTAAATGTTTTTCTATTATAACAGTAACTAATACCAATCGTTATAAAATCCATACCAAAATTTCAATGAAAACAAAATTTTTAAGAAAACGTCTAAATATTTTATATTTGATCATTTCTTTCAGCTCTGTCATTTTCTTGTCAAAATAAAAATATATTGATAAGTAAAAGAATTCGTTAACGGGCTCTTTTTCAAAAACACAGACAGAATAAAGACATTAATTCAAGATAAAAAGAAAAGATACAATAATAAAAAAAAAATTTAAGAGTGACGGTAAATAAATTGAGTTATTTGGAGCAGAAATGCCTATGCTGGTTTACTTACATTTTGAATAATTTAAGAAAATGTATTTGTTGGAAACTTTGAAAGGTAACTGTTTCGGAAAAAAAGGAAACGTTGGTGTATATTCCTAAATATAGTAAAATACATATTTATAATGCATTAATATTCCTTCAAGATATTTACTATAGCATAGTTTACAATTAAAAGTATTTTCTGCAACATATTTTTAACAAGTTTGTTAAGCTTACTAAACTACACTGGAAAAGAAAAGATTTTTAAGAACTACCAATAGTAGCGATTTTGTTAAAATCCCCAATAAATTGTGATTTTATAACTTGAAAAAAAAATTGTACATGCGGTAAAATTGGGTCATCTTTTCAAGATACCTTAGAGTTGACATAAAAACAATTTATTAGCTTAAATTACTTTTTTCTGTTTTGTAGTTCCTACTAAATATGTGGTAATAAGAAATAAAATTTTGAAAATCTGAATTTCCAATTACATTAAACCGTGAGCATTAAATTATGGTATGAAGTACCGGCACGATGTTACCTTCCGTAATTTCTGTAAAAAAATCTTCCGATGTTATCCGATGCATGTTATCTTCCGTAAAACTCATTTTACTCTAAAATCAAATTTTACCCAAAAATATTATATCGAAATTTTTGCAGTAAAATTAATTAATGTGATTCAGTGATTCCACGGTAATTATTACTGCAAAAATTAAGGTAGGGGAGAGTCGGGAAGCCCCGCCCAGCGGGTACCCCCTGCCACAGTCAATTTCATATGTATAGAATACTTTTTCAAATCAATGGGCCATCGGACATTAATTGTTATATTAAAAAAACATTATTATCAAAGTTTCAAATATTTATGCAGCTGTTAACATGGTAAACAATAGTTTTGAAACTATGTTGAATACTGTAGACATGAAATTAAGAAAAATTGGGTGAATGTTTCGATTAAACTTCATTTTAATACTGAAAAAATAATTTTTTCTATACATACAGCTTTAAAGTATGTAGTTTTAAGTTTAATTTGCACAAAGAAAGAGGTTTATATGTGAAAATTTGTTCGAGTAATTACAAATTTACAAAAAAAAAATTGGATTTCGGGTAGCCCCGCTCACATGAATGTCGGGTATCACCGCCCAATTTTATTTCGTCGATAAATGTACGGTAGCAAAGATTATTATTTTATTGCTTCAAATCTGAATGTTATATGCATTTTTAACAACAAATATTGTTGTTATTAAAGGATTATTAATATTAAATGATAGAATTCACTAAAAGTATAAAAATATGTAATAAATAAAATAATTTTGTGATAAAAATGATAAATGAGGTTTATCTATTGTCAATACATTGGTCACTTTCATTTACACCTGAAGAAACAGTCAAAAAACATAATTTTTGTAACTGGGCGGGGCTACCCGACACATTTTGAAAAGAGCTAAAAAACATGTTTTTTTAAATTTCTATTTAAGTTAAACTATTCTTTTTTTGGTTTATTCTTTTTGTATTATTTAATTAGATGGTAAAACAATAGAAACATGCAAAAATATTGATTATTACTCAATATTATACAGAAATATAAGCAATACTCCTTAAGTGGGCGGGGCTACCCGACTCTCCCCTGTATCAAAAAATTTTTTCCGTATAATGAAAATCAGTAAAATGGATTTTACGGCGCACATGAGTGGAACAACTATGAAATGAATGGTTGTATACTGTATATTTTAGTTTTATTAGCCAGAATTATGGTTTATTATACGAGAAATGTTATTGCTATACAATACATTAATTTAAAAGTTTTTTTTCTCTTTGTACTATTCAAAACTATTCTTTCTACAATGTTATTGACCAGATTAAGAAAGTAATAAAAAATAGAAAAAACTTCTATTTAAAACGGAAACAAACCAAAATTAATAATGAGAAAATAGTGTTTTTAAACTCTTTCATATTATATAAAGGTAATACAAGCATAATAAAACCGAAAAAAATTTCAGATCGTTCTTCGGAGCAAACGAAGATGGAGAAAATAATGATATTTTTTTCAGATTAAAGACAAGAAATTGAGGACGCAATTTTTTCAAGAGGCACCTTAAGTGTTTTTGGTGATGATGGAATTTGGAAATGTGGATTAGTTTTATTAACAATATTTAATAATATTTTAAAAATATTTATAATATTTATTTATTTATAATATAATTATTTTTTCTTTTTAAGTATACTTGGAAAACACAATTTTTAAGTGGTCGCAAGTTCTATTGACGATAAATCCCATTTGGTGATAAAATTTGTTTGTAGTTGTTCATTTTAGTGATTTTTTTTTCTAACTGAAGGAGAAGTTGTTGGTGCTTTTTGTGCCATTCTGCACAGTTATTTATTTAGATTAAATTTTCTCCAGTTAATTTTAAAATCGTTTGAATTTTGATTGAAAATTTCTTTTTGAAAGAAGATCGCTAATCTAAATTTCGGATGCAGTGATAAAAAGAAATAAATTGAAATTTGTATTGCCCTTTAGCACAAAGCAAAGAAAATTGAACTTGCTTCGTTTTTTTTTGTTGTTGTTTATTGCTTCATGTTACTCGTCCCCTCTTTTAAATGAAAACTGTCACTGTAACTTATTCATCTTACTTTTCAAAAAAGATTGTAGATCTCAGTAGAAGAACACAGCAAGGAAAAAAAATTTCCGAAAATTAAGATGTGATTAATTATAATATTTAATATAATAATATAATTAATCACTTCTTAACTTATATTTTCTATTCTAGACACTTCAAAGGTTCATGTCTATAAACTACAAAGGTTATAAAAGAAATCATTATTATTTTTCTTCCATAAATCAATACTGCATCCCAACCACTATATTAAAATTATTTGAAACTACTAAAATATAAGAAAAAATACTATTAAAATTTAGGGATGGTAAATTTATAATACAGTAGAAAAAATCTCAGAGAAAAAAATCCCTAGAAGAAATTTGTTTCGTTGAACTCAAGTGGAAGAAATGAAATAATTCTGTAAAAAATAGAATATTAAATCTATTTTTTAAACAATTTATAATGAAATTTTTTCTCTAATTAAGTATAGTATTAATTTTCAAGGTATTAATTTCATATCATAATTCCACTTTTATTATGACATAAGTTGAAAAATAAAATTAACAACTTAAAAAAAGAATGGATGTTCAAAGCAATTTTATAAAATAATAAGAAAAAATTATTAAACAATCAATTTTTAGACAAAAAATATTGATCAAAAGTTAGCTTAAATATTAATTCTTCATAATTTCTTTCAAAAATGTTATGTTCAATTTTGAATTTTTTTTTCTTCTCACCTTTTTAACCCGTTTTGCATTTTATATTTCGAATGTAGAAATATTTTTTTTTAAACTGATTATACAGCACACTAAAATATCCAAATATCAATGTACTTATATGTATGAGAATAATGTAAATATCATTTCCCATAAGCACGGAACTAAAATAAATAATATAAAAACAGTCATTTGCGTAAAAAATAACCTTTCAAATAACTTATGACTTTTTTTATGGATATTCATAATTATTTGCTTACTTTTAAAATATTCCTGCCATACTTATCTAAACTCTAGAGTTGATCATTTTATTCAATTTCTTGCAGTTCTCGCTTCTTTCGGGTAATTTTTTTCGGTAACTTACAGTGTTCTAAAAGAAATTCTAATCCTGATAAAATTCATGCAAAATCATTTGAGTCATGTAAAAAAACAAGTAAAAAGTTTATAATTTTAACATTGAACAGCTTTCTACGGTATTTATCCAGTTAAAATTAGTAGAAATACATATTTATTTCCACGACACTGTATTTTAGTAAAACTATATTCATATTCTTATAATAATCGAATACTTTTTTTGTGCTAATAATAAAATGCACCTTTACTTCTTATGAAGTACTGAAATAAATGAATTAGATTGAAACTAATCGAAAATATTTTTCTATCAATTTTCAATCAAATAACTATTTTCATTTAAGGTAAACAATGCAAAATTCAGTTCTAAAATTTTAATTAAACCCTAGCTTTTCCACTTTATAATTACATTTGGTTTAATTTACTTCCTTATTTCACCAAATTAAAAACAGACGTATGAGGTTCATTTTAGTTGTTTCAAGTGATGGGTTTCAATTAATAAAGCTTTTGAAAATATAATTTAAAAAATATAGTACGTAATTCAGAAAAGTGCGGAAACTTCAGCATAATGATAATCAAATATACAAATGAAACTAAACCTTTAACTAGGCAGAATAGGAGTAAAGATGAATCAGGCTTAATAAATTATTCATAAATGACAGCGAACTGCAGTTAGAACAGAATTTGAATTAGCTCAGAATTGCAATGTACAATATAATCTCTAGATATATCACTTTCTTAGATTAGAGTAAAAGCCATGTTTCTCCAATTTCTCAAACCAACTTGTTATAGCACAGTATCCACTTAAACTCTCAACTTAAACATCAATTTAATAACTAGTAATAACTAATATCATCAACCTAATAAGTGGTAGTAACTAATAACATCAACTTAATATCTAGTAGTAACTTATAACATCAACTTAAAAACAAGTAATAACTAGTAACATCAATTTAAGAACTAGTAATCACTAATAACATCAACTTAGTCACTAATAATAACTAACAACATCAACTTAATTGCTAGTGATTACTATTAGCATCATTTTAATATCTAGTAATAAATAATATCAACTTAAAGTCACATAATAACGAGTAACATCAGCTTAATAACTGGTAATAACTAATAACAGTAACATAATAACTCGCAATAACTAATAACATCAACTTAATAACTAAAAACGTCAATTAAATAACTAGTCTAGTAACAACAATAAAAAGTTAAGAAATTGTAATGTCATTCAGTTGTTTTTTCCATTTAAATTCGACTAGCAAGTTTTCCAAGCAAATATAAAATTTACTAAACAAAAACATTACAAATATTTCTTGTTTTCGCTTGGCAGCGTACCGATATTTTTCTATGTACAATTCTCAAACATTTTGGTTTTATTTTTTAAGGTCTTCCTGAAAAATCAGTCTGATGTTTAACATCAGAGTACAATATTTAAACTGTCTAAAATCAAAACTCAATAAATTAGAACCCAACTAATTACATAAAGCAAAACAACGAGAATAAAATACGCATGAAGGTGAAAAAATGGACTTATTATGCTTTCGAGTCTATCAGCATGAACATTTTTCAGTGCAATACAAAATGACAGTAGAAAATTAAAATTGCTTCATTATTTGTGTTTGGCTCTCATTGATTTGCTTTATTTATAGACAGAGAAAAAAAATAAGGTCAAAACTTTCAGAATAGGGTGAAATGTACCGTGTTTGTGGCTTTATTGGAAGAACTAAAATCTCGCAAATTCTTACCTAAGTGCTTTTGTGATGATTACAGCAAAATTAACTATAAAATTTGGTTTAATAATATGTGATAAAAGTTGGTAATTTTATCATGATACCTTAGAGCATGGTATAAAAACCATTTATTTTTTAAAAATTACTTTTCAACTTGTTTTTTTTAAGTAACATACATATTTTATTTTACTGATGAATTCCTATGATCGCACGATGCAAAAGCATTTACAAAAGATTCGTAAACATTTTTATTTTATCGAGGAAATGCATAAATTCAAATATTTTTTATATATTTCTGCAATATCGCAAAAACAATTTAAAATTAATTTTAATGAAATATTTCAAAAATGATAATATTAACATTCAAGCTATTTTTACAAGACTATTTTAGGGAAACGCATTTAAACATATTTAAGTACATATATAAAAGTTTAACTGCGACGTTTTTCACTGTACGGAAAAAAACACTAATGCTAAGAATAAAATATATTTAAAAATATTATTAATGACTCTTAACTATAATTAAGCAATTATTAACTTTAAAATATTTTATAAACCATGAAACTATAAGAAATAGCTCTAATAGTTTATATTAATTATTAATATAAGTTTTGTGCAAACTGGTATTTTATTTTCAAATAAATCTTGTTTATTGAACTTATTTGTGATAACAATCTTTTTTTTGTTAATGTTCTTCTACAAGAGCGTTAACCTGCTCTGCAATCTTTTTTTTTAAGATTAATGACTTTTTCTTAACATTAATATATTTTTTCTGCTACATTCAGTTCTCCCTTGCTTTCTTTTTGATTTGCTTAAAAAAAACAACAACAACTTATATACTACAATGAATGTGGTAATATATTATTTAATACATAATAATAACTCTTTTACCTTTTTTTGTATTTTATTATGGAAATGTAATTCAATTTGAAACTAACAAAAATTTAAATTAGATTACGAAAAGATGAAAAAATAATTTTTCTCGAAAGGTTAAAATTACTTCAGTATTATTACATGCTTTGCTGTCAAAAACAATTTAAGAGAGTTTGTTCTTAATACTTCTCGCCTCTAAGTAAAACGTAGAGAGGAAGAAGAAAAACTAAATTTGCATTAAATAAATTTATGGCATACATTTAAATGAAATGTTTTGCTTGTTATATTTTTGATAAATATGGATTATTTAAGAACAAAAAATCGAATTTTAGCTGAGAAATATGAGTAAAATTATTCTTTTTGTATATGCAATTTTACAGCTATGAAGAACACAAATACATTTTCTGAGATTTGATTGATAAGTGACATATGAAATTTTTGTTTAACTTGGTGAATTGGAAAAATATGTTAGCTAAAAAAACATACCATGATAAAGAAAAATGACGTTCTACGTAATTTAAAACTTGTTTAGTGAAGTATCACCACCTGCAATTCCAGAAAATTACTGTATATTTTAATCAAGCGATTGCCATTTAGACGCATTTAATTCTTATAATAATTTATATTACTTTTCCTGAAATTAAATTTAAGTTTTTCTAATTCTCTCTCTCTCTCTATATATATATATATATAATATTATATATATCTATATATATATATATATACATATATATATATATATATATATATATATAATATTATATATATCTATATATATATATATACATATATATATATATATATATATATATATATATATATATATATATATATATATATATATATATATATATATATATATATATATATATATATATATATATATATATATATATATTTATACAACGAATTTAAATGAGAGTGACTAAATACATTGCATAGATTATCTAAAAATGACCTATGATAAAATGTGGAAGTTACCAAAAATCGCCTTTCCAATTTCAGATTGCAATATTTGGAGTTAAAAATTCGTTAATAATGTTCGGGAAGTAGTATTTTAGTGGAAAATAAATTTTTATTGTTTATATGAATAATTGGAGCTATGTCTTGTGTAATTATCAGAGTAATGTTATATATGATATTCTAACTCCAGTCAACTCTCTTCAAAACTCCAACTCAGCTCTCTACAAAAATTTCGAAGATCTATTGACCGGATTTGTGAAACAGTAATGTAATTTAGTAGTAATAAAGTTTTTTATTCCAATTTTTTTTTATTTGGTTATACAATTTGAATGAAAACTACTTTCATACATTAATTTACAGCAACTAAATGCAATAAATATTAAGAACTACTTCTCAATCGTATTAATAAAATTCATTACGCAAAAAGTTATCGTTATATTTTTTTTCCACAAGATTTGCGAGTTTAAACCAAATTTTAAACACACTTAAATTTATAAAGCTAATAATTTCAGAAAGAAGCCCAACGTTTTAATAAATGAGTGATTTAGTAAGTGATTAAATATGTTATAGATTTATTGAATGAGTTGGAGTCATTGAATGAGTAACTGGGAAATTTTATGAATAATCTTTCGGGTGGCTATAAGAATGAACTGATTAACTACGTGAATGTAGTATCGAGTAAATAATTGCAGTATTTGATTCATTGGGTAGACAATTAACTGATTGAGAATTTGATAGATTGATTAAATGATACGTTCAGTTAGTGACAGACTCATTAAATAATTGTTGAAGCGATTATTTGATTGTACGAACAAGATTTTCTGTCAACAACCTAATCTAACAAGATATTTCTCCTCAAATTCTGAACAAATCATACGTTCTTAACAAACACAGACATTCACCAAGACCCGTTTGCAAGAGCATATGATTTAGAATTTTCTATTGGTTATAAATATTGGAATAAAAATAATTTCTTTATTCCTGTCAGCATAGTATAGCAACTAATCTAGGAGTCAGCCCTAACATGCTAAAATGATCCACAAATGCACATGTTAAGAAACTTACGAGTAAGATACGCGAACCATATCTTGTTTTTTAGGAATATCGAGGTAATAATAAATTCCTTTTTCCAATCTGCATTGATCACCAACTGCTGAGCCAATTGAGGAGTTAGCAAAAACATGCTAAAATGATCCACTAATGCACATGTTAAGAGGCTCAGGAGTAAGACACTTCCACTGCTTAGGAATATCAAGGTAAAAATAAATTCCTCACTCCGGTCAGCATCAGTTCGGATAATCGAAGAGATAACCAAACATGTTAAAATGATCCACTTATACACATGTTCAGAATCTCAGGGTTTAGATATTGGTTAGACATATTGATGATAATACTAAAATCCACACTCTTGTAAGACTAGAATAGAAATTGACCATATTTTATTCCTTAGGAATATCGGGATAATAATAAATTCCTTTTTCCAATATGCATTGATCAGTAACTGCTGAGCCAATCGAGGAGTTAACCAAAACATGCTAAAATAATACACTAACGCACAAGGTACTTCTACAGTTTAGGAATATCAATGTAAAAATAAATTCCTCATTCCGGTCAGCATTTGTTCGGATAATCGAAGAGATAACCAAACATGTTAAAATGATCCACCGATACACATTTTCAGAATCTCAGGGTTTAGATATTGGCTAGACATATTGATGATAATACTAAAATTCATACTCTTGTCAAGGCTAGAAAAGAAATTGGCCAAATAAGCGAGAAGAAAAAGTTCATGATTTAGTATGTCTACCGGTTATGCCTTCCGGGAAGTTAATAAAATCCTTTAATTCAGTCATTTTCGAATAAGGACTGTTAAACCATTAGAGGAATTGAATTGATAAAACTAAGAGATATAGTCTGGAATGATCTACTAATAAAAGAAAGTGATTGCCTTGAGACTAAACTGGAAAGTTTTCCATTGTATTTGGATCAAAGAAAATGAATATATCGTTAAATATAGAGACAGTAATCAATAAGTTACTTCCATCTAATGTAAATTGTTTGCAAAAGTTTAATCAACTAACTGATATAATTTCCCCCCTTTCAATATTGCGATATATAAGCCATTAAAATGTCTTACATTTATTCATTACAATACAAAACAAATGAAATAAAACAAAAATACGACCACCGAAGCCGACGTCTTCAGGGGGTACCGGCCCCGGTAGCCATTAAAAACAAAACCATTTCTATTTGAGGGAGAAGCAAAAGCTTAAAATATCTCCCTCAGTACCCCGATGGTTTTGTATAGAGGTCCAGGAAAAACAAGATACATTCAAAAGAATAAACAAATTACGAAAAGAAAATCAATAAAAATCATCAGAAAATTAAAAACTCACATTCACAGGTCAAGAATCAACTTCAAAAGCGGAGGAAAAGAAAACACTAAAAACTGAAAAACAACGCCCCCTATAATAATGCGCAGTAAAAGTTTAAAAATGATATGAAAAGGTCAGGAGAAGGAGATACGTAGATAAATTAATAGAATACATTTATTCATGCGTGATTAAAACTACACCTCTTTTTTAAAGAGAGAAAATAAAAACAAAAATTATGCTTTTTAAGCAAATTATTTTTTGACATTATAGGATATGAAATGTTATATTTCGTGAATAATATTGAAAAGAATATAATATTGTAGATACTTATACGGTAACACTTATATTGTAAACATTACTATATATTGTATTATAAATAATTATATTATGTATTATAAATAACTGACTCACTGTAATGAGATAGTACATTATTCATTCAAAAGCGTTGTTTTACATCATAAAAGATCTTAAGATATTGATAATAGAGACATAAACTGCAATATTGATGTAAAACATGCACGGATGATTACATAATTCCAACTCTTACATACTTTTACAAATCCTTCCTTCAACGAAAAAATGGAATGAAGTGACAATATTAGATGAACACAGATTTTGAAAAGGAAACACGTGACAAAGATATGCTCGTAACTAAAACTCTCAGCACACGCATACTTCTGAGATTGTATTCAAAAGAAGAATTGCTATTTTATGGTGTAAAAGTAAGGCAAATTATTTTTGTCCCACTCAATGTAACGAAAACTTTTTTGTACCTTTGTTTTCCGCATCATTTAATTCATTTATAAGATACATAATCTGTGCATCCCTTATATGAATGATAAAAATGATACAATAAATTTCCTGCTTTAATATAACAAGTGCGGCTTTTAGATTGCACTTATTACATTAAATATATTTGATTTTATATATGTCATTATAGTTATTCGAAATTTCTTTGTGTCAAATGGCTAAATAGAAGCTTTTTGTAAATTCTTTTTTTTTTATTTGTTGAAAAATGTGGGAAAACAAATGTTTATTCCCATCCTTATCTAAACTTTACTCCGCTGAAAAGAACTGCGGAAATTCTCTTTAGTTTTCGTTACAATTTCGCTTATTTGCACTGAGTATTGACATTTATTCAACGATGTTATCTAAACAAAGTTTTATCCGGATGCAATTAAAAGTCTTAAATTCACTTTCAAAGATTTAAACAGCAATGATTTAAATTATTCTACCAGAAATAGCAAATTATCAGTTGCCTAGAAGAATTTGCTAAGTTATATTCTTTTGAATGATTTCTCTAAGTATTTTCCGTTTTGTTTGATAACAAATAAATTAAATGGAGTTAAAATTTCAAACTAATATCACTAATCAAACTTTTAAATTATATTATTTTACAGTATAATAAGTAAGTGTTTGCGATATTAAAAGTAGTTTAGATTCATTCATTTGAGATTTCATAATGATTTAGTTATATTTATAGATTTTTTGAAATTGCAATTTATTCCTGTTTTCAATGTTAATTCATACTTTAATCTCAAAAATATTTTTTTCGTCCCCTTTTTTGCTGTTTCAATTATTTTTTTCCTCTAAGTTAATATATTTCTATTTAATTATTTCTATTTTTCACCAACGATGATGTTTTCTAATGGTAAGGAATTTAGCACCCGGAATCGAAATATTCATCGATTGATAGTTCTTCATAACCTGTGTTGTTATGTAGTTAGTACTAACTATTCAATTAAACCACCAAGTTTAACAAGAAATAACTAAATAAAATTATGAAAGAAACATTTGTATAAAATTAATCTTGAAATAGCGTTTTAAAGGAGTATGAAAATTTGTATACCCTAAGTTATACTAAAAACAAAATTAAAAGAAATGAAAGGTGTGTATTAATCACCGGCATTTCTGTATAAATTTTAAATATTTGACGAAAATCATTTCTAAAATATAGGTGTTGTTGTGTAACTACCACTACTATTATTAAACATAAATTCACTACTATATAACGCGTGTTAACTCGATTCTAAGTATCTTGTCTTACCATTAGATAGATGAAGGTCGGCATTATTGATAACTACAAGCTCAACATTGATGACCCGGACGTGATATGAATTCGCCTACCTCGGCAGTTAAGCCTTCTTCGATCTATGGTCCGCATTAAACAGTTAATCTGTATTTGTCCCTGTGACATTGTCCTTCCCACGCTTTTGCTTCTTTGTCTCATTTAGGCGCAACGGGATATTGCACTCACTCGACTGCTAATAGCAACACAGGAGAGACGGCACACACAACCGTGAACTTAATGCAGCTCTCACGACAAACGTTCAAGACTCATTGAACTTAATACAAATCTTCCGGTCATTCACAAATATGGTTACTAGTGGTATCCGTTCATCGAATTCTATCCCTGATAAAGTTCTAGTGGAGTAGTATTGTGGCGTAACTACCACTACTATTATTAAACATAAATTCACTAGTATATACGACGCGTAAACTCGATTCTATCTTGAGGAGCCTTTAAATAGATGAATGTCGATAACTACTAGCCCGACAGGCAATATTTAACTCAGTAAAATATCGAACATCTGTTTGAAGACCGGATGAAAAAGTTAGAATGTGAAAATGTTTATAAGTCCAGTAGTAAAACAGTTTTAAAATATTTTCAATCTATTTATCTGTTCTATTTCAATATCCATTCAAGCCAATCTATTTCAATCTACTTAATGCGTATCTAACATCCAAGTATATTATGCACAACTAGAAGTTATTATTAACAGTTCTGAAAAAAAGGTGGAGATTAAAGGTAGTTTCATTTCCAACTAAAATGAAGGGTACAGGTACCTCAAGAAAATTGAAAATCAGATGAGTTGTAAGCAATGTATTGCATCACTGTTTTTTAAACTTTTTATCACATGCAACCCAATTTTCAATCATGATTCTTGCCATAGTCTCTCTTATTTGCATTGAAATCAGGCCGTAATCATACTTTTAATTTGCATTATATTGAATTGAATTGAATTGAATTGAATTGTATTGTATTGTATTGTATTGTATTGCATTGCATTCTATTGTATTGTATTGTATTGTATTATATTGTATTGTATTTTATTGTATTGTGTAGTGTTGTGTTGTATTGCGTGTTGTATTGTAGTGTACTGTATTGTAGTATAGTGTAGTGTAGTGTAGCGTAGTGTATTGTAGTGTAATGTATTGCATTGCATCGCACTGTATTGTAGTGTAGTGTGCTGTACTGTACTGGACTGTACAGTACTGTACTCCAGTTTATTGTATTGTATTGTTATGCTGAGACTTTACTATAACCTTGATTGCAAACGTTAATTATTTTATACTGAAATGCATTGCAATAAACGTTAGCATAAAGAAATTTCTTCTTTAATTTACACCCGATGTGCATTTATAAACATCTGAAAGTCATAGCACGTAATGCATAGATCAAATTTACTCATCAATGTTCAAAATAAATTAATGCATATATCAAGTAATTGAATCTGCAATAATAGTGCCAGTGCGTTGTCAAAGTGTCAGAATGTATTTTATTGTTTTTTTCAGTAAATTAAATAAAATTTTAAGTAACATTTTTCTATAAACATTTTTCTCAAATATTTTATCTCGTTTTTATATTTTGTCCCCTACTTATTAAAAGTGGCATTTGTTACATAAAGTAACTCCCATTTTTTGTCATTAATTAATATTTTGTTCCCCACTCAGTTTTACCACGCCCTCTAGGAGATGTTCCAAAGAGGTCGAGTCTCTCTGTGCTACATAATATAATATGTAACTAATGTCTAAGTACTTAACTTAAAACTTATGTATATTTAATGAATAACTGGAAATTATGACTAATACAATTTTGAAAAAAAATATTCAGCTTAAAATTAACGTTATACGTGAGTGTATAGGTTCCCCAAACAAAATTGGTTACTTTATAAGGAGAAAGCAGTAAGTGTAATTACAACTAAGAATAGAATGAACCAAAACATGATCTTTCAACCTAATATTTCCAACACCTATAAAGAGATCATTACAGCAAAGGTTAAAATTTATCATTACAATACATCATGATTCGTTTAAAATTCTTCTCTGTTTACAAATCTAAATCATCAAGACCTTAATAATGTTTAAAAGTCTTAAAAATGTTAAAATATTTATAGTTTTGGTTTCCTATAGGAAGAAGAGTTATGGAAATAATCGATTGAGTCAGTAATTGACTCTTGATACATCACCTAAATCTCATCCAGATAACAGCAAGTGTGAAACAGAGATTCTATGGGTGAATGAATTCGTTCTTCTCTTAATTTGTAAGTTTGTCTCTAAATAATATCGTGCTGTAACTAAAATGACTCTGTATAGTTTTTTCTGTGTATTGGTGATTATGACAGTACAAAGTACCGAAATTACTGAGTTTTAAATTCCAGCTACTTTATACAAAAAAACATCTGCATCTTTTGAATATGTTATTAGATCATCAAAACTTAATTATAACAAAATATTTCTTAAAAAAATATAAAGATAATAAAAGTTCGCTTTTACCCAGACTACTATTTTATTTCCTTCCAATTAAAATATTACGACAGACATAAACAAGCACAATGAGATTTTTCCTGATAGCAACATTCCTTCATTTATAGCAGAAAGGATGATAAAATCAGCCGCAAAACTAAAAAAAGCAATAAAGAACGCAAGGGCGTCAAAAATAAACTATACAAAACACCTCGTCTTTAACAAGCTCATTAAATCGAAAACCTGACAGTACTACTCTAAAACGCCACAGCTCAGCTATAACTTGGTGCAACTAAGGTGGAAAAGAAACAAAAGAAGGGCAAGACAAAACAGCTTTCTACCAAGCATGTGACGTCACATCCGGCACTCAACTCTCTGACTGTTGCCAAAACAATAAAACTAAAAAAAAATCGATGGCTTAATGGCCACGCCGAGATGCAGTTGTCATAGCGACCGTTCTGCTCCGATGTTTCTTCTTGGGACACTGGCGTGCTTAGAAGCAAAATGATCATCCCTGCACTTAAGAAACGTCCCGAACTTATGCCTTTTGATGATTTTTCTTTATAGGTTTAAGAACTATTGCCAGATACTTGGTATTTCACGAGAAGATTAACTTTTGTGGAATTAAGTATGGACTTAACGTCATAAGTGTCACGGAACACTTGTCTGTCCATTAAAACCTTCTTAGTTATGACAGAAGCACCACCCACAAATTAAACAGCAATTCACTTGTAAAAACAAAGGACACTAAAGGCAGATTCAATAAAGTTCTTCAGTCAATTTTCAAACCAACACGTCATTGGTTTTATTGCGCTTAATACTGTCAATAACCTTTTTTCCCGTATCAGTTCACAAAAATGTTTTATGGAATTTTTTAACTGAAAATATTGTTTTAAAAATATTGGAGAAAACAAATATTTTAAGGTTGGAAGAAAAGATAAAAAATAAATCACAATTCTTAACAGAAAAATTAATTCTGCGTTGAAAATTCACTTCTCAAATTCACAAGATGGACTCCTTTTTTAACAGTAGCATAATTTTTTTATTTTTATTTATCAGATAATATAAAAGATAATTGCGCTTAAATCCAATTGAAGCATTGAGAATGTCAGAATGTAGAATTTCTGCCCATTTGTTATGTCCAAAAAAAAGAAGAAAAACGATATCGTGATTTTTGATTATGAATAATTCTATATGATTTATATAGTTAAGAGAAAATTTCCGATAGAAAAACTCAACTATATTCTAAAAGAAAAACAAAACATTAACCAATAGCTTAACTATTTTCAGCATATGTTAGTTCTACTGAAAATTAAAATCATCCTCATTAAACAACTTAATAATGTTTCTATATTTTAGTTTACTTAATGATATAATTAAATGCAAATTATCCATTTTTATTCGACAGTTTGATTGTGTTTGTTGACAAAATAAGAAATCAGTATTTTTTGAACACAACAGAGGAGTCGAAAATGCTAACCAAAATGCAAGAAACATGTGCTAGATTTCAAATTGGAAGCTTCCCAGTCAGTGCACTTAGAAAAGTAGTATGGTCCCAACTACATGAATAAGGAAAATTTACAGCGTTTGTGGCTCTATAAAGCTCGGTAATTGTTAATGGTTAACTTTGGTAATGCATTTGGAAACATTAGCAATAAATAAATAAATATATATATATATATATATATATATATATATATATATATATATATATATATATATATATATATATATATATATATATATATATATATATATAATATGTGATAAAATTCGGTATATGTGATGAAATTTGAGGATTTTATTATGACATCTTATAGAATGTCATATTAATCAATTATTCGATTAAATTTACTTTTAAGTTTTGTATTTTTTACTATGTGGAAATAAGAACTATAATTTTGAGAACCAGAATTTCCACTAAACCGCTACCGAACGGAAATGTTTCCAAATGAATGGTTTAAATGCAATATATTTTGTTTTTTTTTTCAATCAGAAATCTCACTTCCATAAAATACGGTTATTTTAACAGAATTTTTTCCTGTGTGAGTATTGATCTGAGCTTTTATCCATCGCTATTTGGACTGGAGTTCAATTCCTTGTGATAAAAGCAGAGAGTCTGATTGAACTACACTTTCTCGTATCATGTTTTACCGGTTCGGAATCCTCTGAAATGAAATGTCCTCTTTGGTTTCGGAACCAGATAGGTCCACGTATGGTTGGGTGATTATGGAGAGTAGTGCGAGGAGGGGGGAGTAGATGATTACTCCCACAATCTGTATTGGATCTAAGTAAATTGTGGAATTGTAGTGAGCGAATTCCCAACTCTCAACAATATCCTTTTCGTTTAGCTGAGAGCGGCATAAAAAATCAATTTAAATTTAAATAGTAACACTTATCAAGCCATACTGTTAAGAAAATTGTTTTTATAATTCAAAATATTTTGAATTTAATACATTTTGCAAATCATAAAGATTATATGTTTGAAATGTTTCCATAAAATTTTAAAATGAGCTAATGTTATTAATCAACAACAATAAATTCATATAAATCCAGGAATATCCAATAATATATCAAATCGGAACTATTGTTAAACTACAACCATTTGATTTAAATTAATCTTCTATTTCCACTGAATTTAATATGCTGTGAACACCATTGCTTAATATTGACCTAAAGAGAACATTCATTTTGGAATACCTTTTCTGAAACTAGTTTAGATTAAACAAAAACTATAACAAACAACCCATTAATATTCTTGCATCTGCCATAAGTGACTATTTGCGGTGAACACAATGTTGACTCGATTTATAGATGCCATTACTCTTGCAGTGGTTTGGTGCCAACATCATAACGTCAACATAGGAATAAATTGTTGATTGTAATATGTCTATGGGAAAGAGGCTATTTAATAGCTAAGCAAATGGGATTCAATAGTTCTTGATCAGTGAAAATTGTCTTACAGAAATTAACTGCCATAGATTAAACTGTTTCGAAATTAATATTTGTTTCAGTTGTTCGCCAGAACAGTGATTCTAATGCCATGCAGGAAATATTGGGTTTTAGCACTCTTTGAAACTAATCTTATTTTTTTTTGTTCGTATATTACTTACAGTTTTACAGATAAGAAACATTAATTCTCATTTTGTTTCATCTTTCCCTTCTAGCAGTATCTTTCCCCGATGGATTTAAGTTTCCAAAACTATTTCACATATTGCCTAAATATGTTTATAAAAAATAGAGTCATACTTAAGGTACCTTTTTCTGTCGATTTTCCCAAAAATTTTGCTTCCTGTTTCTTTTTAAATAAAATAAAACAATAAACTCTGTTTAAAATCGTTCAAGTTTTACTTCTTCCTGAAATAGAATAGAAGTTATGAGGATTTAAGAAATCATTCATTTTGGTTATTTCATTGATGACTGTGTCCTTTTTGTTTCTTTTTACCCATGACTTATTTTAAGGTTATTTTATTTTATTTTAAATGAAATATCTCTAAATATTTTAGTTCAATTTTCTTGACATTTTTCATGAATATTTCCGATACATATATCAAGGGAATGGACTACAGACTGGTTAATTAAACTACTATTTTATACTTTATAGCTAAAATAAAAATAGCTTATTCAAATTTTTGATCTTTTTTGCCAAATAAGTTTCGATACTTGATCTAAAATATCTAAATATTTATAACTCGTTACTTATTTTGTTCCCTTAGTTGAGTTTCTATGAGTATTTAAAATCAAGAGTAATGAAAAAAAGAACAAATTTAAACAAAGCTCTATGTGGTTTGAAGAGCCTGATCCTTAGTCTTTTTTGACCAGTTTTCCCCCTATATTTTCTAAAAAAAAGTTTTTCATTATTTTTTTATATTTATATCATGTTTTTGTGCTGTATAATACACGCGTATGCCCATCCAAATAAAATATTTCTAATTTTAAAATTTTGTTTCCGAAGGTATTCGGGAATCTTAAATTGAAATAGAACAAAAGAAATAAGAAGGTAATACATGATTCCCTGCATGTAATTTTGTTGGTGCTTTTCTTTGACTGTTTAACGAAGCAAAAGTTCGATTCGTACCTAATTTGAAAAAAATATATAAAATGAAAATTCATTCTAGGATAGGACAGCGAGATCGGAATGCATTTGTTTGAATACATATACTATATATATATACAGACAAATGCATTCCGATCTCGCTGTCCTATCCTAGAATGAATTTTTATTTTATATATTTTTATTTTATATATTTTATTTTATTATTATTATTTTATTTTATGAAAAGAAACATAATTTTGGTTAATGAAAAGAAAGATACGGAATTTAAACCGTTTATTTAGTAATTTGTTTGTCCATACGGTAACGGTTTGCCAAAAATTATGTATTTTAAAATTATAGTTCTTATTGCCACGCATTTAGTAAAAAGTACAAAACTGAAAACTAAATTTAACCAAATAAATGATTTTTATGCCATGTTCTAAGGTATAATGACAAATTTACCAAATTTTAAAACATTAATAAAATTTTATCCCATATTATAAAACCATATTCAACACTTTCATTATTCCTCTATTTCTACGCTTCCATTTTAACGTTGTTTCAGCCCCAATGCGTAATAATTTAGCTACTAATTTAGTTTAGCCTAGTTCAGACCTTTGTATGTTTACAAATACATGGGTGTCACTAAAATAATATAAATGTTTTAAGTTTTACGGTTTTAAGTGTTGGTAGAGTTTAGCCTAGAGTTTACATAGAAATGAAAACAACTAACCGACGAAAAGTAGAGTAAAAATTTAAATAATTCAGAAAGAGGTTATCAAACTGAATTTTTTTGCGTCATATTGAAATACTGTAATATTGTGAAAATTACCGACTTTTTGATTAAAAGTTAGAAATTTTACCATATTTACTATTGGACATCATGGTATTAAACCATATTTTATTCTTAATTTCACCAAAAAGCATTAATAATGCATTGAGCCACTATGGTTCAGTGGTTAAGGCACTGAACTGTTATTGCTGATAGCTAAGGTTCGGTTCCAAGTGGAGGCTTAAAGTGCAACCAGCTTTAGAACGATAGGTACCAGCTTTTCTGGAAAATAAAGGCAGCTCGTGCGTGGTTTTAACCACATTGCCCCAATCATTCCGTTGTCACGAAATTGTGGAGCCCTAATCTCCTTGACTCCCTTGGCCCTCAAAGGGATGTTGCCGAAATGCTTTACTTTGAAGTGCTTCTGTAAAAATTACTGTTCTTTTTGGGGCTCTCTTAGAGTCAGAAATGTGGCAAATTATGCCATATTCAGGTGATTTCGATTAAATCTTTATTCTCAGTTAATAATTAATTTTTTTTTTAAATTTAATTGCTTCAAATACAGTTATTATTTTTCAAGACACATTTTTAAAGTATTTTCTGATAAAATTTAATTTCAAAATGTCTGCATATTTACTAAGGATAGTTTTTTAACTAGACTTTCAATACCAATTACGCATCGAAATACATCAAATGATTTAATCAATGTAAAAGTTTAGTTAGAGTGTGTTTTATGTAATATGATTGAGAAAATGTGTTAACTAGTTTAAAATAAACATATGTTACAATGATGAGTTCCTTAATTCCTTACTTATTTGATATTTATAAAGAAATATAGCAAAGAGAAATATAGTAATTAAAGAAATTAAGTAAGGAGTGGGAGCAACTTTAAATAGTCCAAATTTGTTAACAAGTTCTTAAAAAAGTATTTTCAAATTTGGTTTTATAGAAAACTTTAATTTGGAATTGTGACAATTTTGCTAAAATTAAACTGTAAATTCTACAGTAAAGTTTGATTTTCTACTTTTAGTCAATAAGATACCCTAGCAAAGGTTAAATTCTAGCCCTACAAATTACTTGAATCCAATTAAAATCTTAGCTTAAATAATTATGTTTACTCAAATTCAATGCAGTATTAATCGGAGGAAATTCCATTTTCGAAAACGTATTTATTAAAGAATTAATTCAAATAAATTTTCAGAGTTTTGTATTATTTGATTAACTAATTAAATCATATTTATTGAAATGAAGCAATAGGGAACACAATTTAAAGAAAGGTAAAATAATAAAGAATAAATAAAAACCTCCTTTAAACGTTAAAAAAAATTATAAATACTCGTTTCAAACTTTTGAATCCCCGCTGGCAATTGCTTCAAAATTATCTCAACACAATTATGCATTAAATGAGAAAGACGAATAATATATTGTTCACTTACAAAAGGATTTATTGAATTATTCCCCATTTTTTTTCCTAAGCGGAACTAAAACATTTCATTTGAAATGTTAATTTAAATCCCAAAATGTTTTTCTCGTAAAATATGGAGTATCATTACAATATTAAATATGTATGTGTACAATAACTTCTATTTTCTTTGTTTAGCTTTGAGTGCAAATAATTACAGTTATGAATTTTAAGAAATAGACATTTGCAAAGAATATGATGTATGATATTATTCCTTTATTTTATATATATTTATTTTATTTGAAATTTACATTATTTATTTTTATCACTCATTCAATTTTTTTTAATAATTATTTTGTTATGATTCACTTTGCAGCTGTGATTATTATGCAGTTAAACGATGCTGATTAATATATAAAAATTGGAAATCATTGAATAAAAGATCCGAAGATGTATTAACACAGATTTTATTCCCCAGATTGAACACAGTTTTTTTCCTTGGATAAAATTCAATTTAATCTTTTGTTCTTTTCTCATTGTAACTTCATTCATAAATTTGTTCTTATTTTATTTATTTATTTTTAAAAATTTTCTCATATAATCGTTTTAAATTTTTTTGTTACGGAAATATTTTAGAATATTTAGAATATATTTCCTAAAATATTTAGAAATAATTTAGGAAATATTAAATTCACATGAAATTTTTTTTATAATAACAAATCAGAAATTGGTGTGCAAGGAACATTTTGAAGTGGCGAGAACATTGAAAAATTCCATTACGAGAAAAAGCAACTTTGTCAACGAGAACAACATATTAATATATGGGACTTTACAATTTCTTATAATTCGGCAAGTAAAACTCCGATTTAAACAGGGTTTCTTATATATTACTTGCTTAAGTGTGAATATTTTTAATATCTGAAAAAACAACTAATGGTTTTTCAAAGGATAATTCTCATTCTGAACGACCAGTGTCCCTTACTTATTTAAATGTCAACATTCATCAAATGTTGGGTTGCCACAATGGCATATAAATTGGAGTGAATTATAAAATTGGATACTTGTAAGTCACGTCCCACAAAGGATCAGCCAATTAAGGTTCAACACACGCGAGTGATGTCGCTTGCATGTATCCGGTTAAACCTGATTCAAAAAATGATTCAGCATGATATCAAATCCAAGACATAAAGTTATAAGGTAAATACATAATGCACAACTATGTGATTAGTTGCAAGTATCGAACTATGCGTATTACCAAATTCAATACAATCAATCATTAAATAATAGGAAGTTATATATCCTTTTTCGCTTTTATCAAGCACTAAAATCTAAATACTTTCTAATTGTTCTGCTAATTGGTTTGGTTATCGAATCTCTAAATTTTATTAGACTTCTTAAATTGTCTCATACATCGTTGGTGAAAAGTGGACAAAATTATCCCCATAAATATCAGAAGATCATTATTATCATCAAATGTTGATATGCTGCTTATTACAAGAATTTTAGTGAATAAAGAAAATAATTTATTTTCTATCATTATTATGTTCAGTGTATCATGCTGAATATTAAGCTTTATACTTAATATGCATTTAGACAACTTAATAGAGCAATTTCGTAAAGGCTATCTTTTATCTCATTTCATTTCTACAATATATTTCAGACGGCACTGCTTCAATAGCATATGTATATATATATATATATATATATATGTAATACAAAAATAGTAAATACTTTTGTATTAATAAAAGAATTAAAACTCTTTCGGTTTCATAAAATGTCTTTGTTAAAGAGTAAGAGTAGAGACATTCTATTTTGGGAATTCAAGGCTGAAAACATACCATTGAATAATAATTAAACTTATATTTGAAAGGAGGAGTTATTTTTAGAATCTTGTCCCTCTTTCACTTTCATATTAGGAAGCATTAAATGATTTTCCATAGTGCGTAGAGTTACAAAGGTATGTACGACTGGAACCTAATTACACCAATATCTGTACTATTTTAAGCGAAGGTTTTCGCATTTTTCTTGCTGAATAACGGGTAAAACATCTGCAGGAACCATCCATAATTTCGTTCCCACCCCCTCCTTTGCGGAGTGGGGATGTGAACTGTTATAACCACCAGCATAACTTTTAATAAACCTTTTGATAACAGGGATGTAGCCCTGTTATATATATATATATATATATATATATATATATATATATATATATATATATATATATATATATATATATATATATATATATATATATATATATATATATATATATATATATATATATATATATATATATATATATATATATATATATATATATTATATATATATATATATATATATATATATATATATATATATATAATATTATAATATTATTGTACTTTTTATATCTATTTTTTATTAAATTTATTAATTATCTTTCAAAATTTAATTCTTTTTTAACTATTTAATTAATAGTTTTTAGAAGGTAATCACTAATAGCTAATCAATAATTTGTAAAATGTAAAGCACTCTCGAAACAATAGGTCCAGGAGTTTAGAGGTCCACATTTTCATTGCCAACGGTCATGATGGGAAACATGTGTTCAGCAATGTGCACGTGCTGCCTTTACTTCTCGGATAAGTTCTGGTACCCATTGATCTAAAGCTGAGTTGGCTTCAACCCGTCGTCGGGGATTGAATCCCAGTTCTTCACAATGACAGCTCCGTGTCTTAACTACTAAGCCACGGTGGCTCCCCACTTATCATGATAAGTATGTAATTAGAATATTAAAAACGTTATGAATTAAACATTTAATAAAACAATAATCAATAAAATAATTTTATTTAAATTTTTTTTAAATTATGTTTCGATTTTATTTAAATTTTATTAATTATTTAATGATTTAATGATTATTAATTATTTAATTATTTAATGATTCATGTTGTTATTAATGTTAATGATTTTGCTATTGCGATGATGATTCAGAACCTGATAAATGCTATCTACAACGAAATAAGAAACACAAATAAGGCCTTCATGTCGTGTGATAAGGGCTTTTTTTTTACCATGGAATTGATAATTTTGTACAGTTTAAGATATGCTTAAGTAAGATCTAGATGATTTTAACAATCACACTAATTGATTTACTCAAATAAACTATGATTTTTTTATAATTTAGACAGGGACAGCTCCAATCAAATGACCAAGTATGATATCCATTAAATGACTAGTTACTTGGTTCTAACTGACCTCGATTCTGAGGCAAATAAACATCCTTGGGGATAGATAGATTGCGAGTTAGAGCCCTCTTCCTATCAAGCTAATCAGTGTTTATTTTTCTTCTATGTTGTGCAAATGCGGGTTAGTTTCAGGAATTATAGTCACACATTCAAAATGGATCGAATGTTCAACAATCGTAGTAAGAAATAGAAATAAAATAGCTTAGCTGTATCAACAGACTTGGAATAGGATGAGCTATCTAATTTATAGACTAGGATAATGAAAAAATAAAGACAAAAACTTTTCACATGTTAATCTAATATTAATGGCATATATTTTTAAACATCTAAGACTAAAAAAGGAAGATTTATTAAAAAAAAGTTGAATATTATTTTTAAATCATGATTAATCGAAACTTTTGAATGTGTATGAAAAAATTATTATTTTGTTTTTCTTTATTATTTTAAAAATTATTAATAAAACTGAAAGACGTGTTCTCATCGCTCACCATCCCTCGTGGTTGCTTTACATTTATCATTGAAGATCAAGAGGAGAGAACTGTATATGTCCATTTTTTCAAAGAATAGGATTGAATTCTCACTTGTTGCATTATTTGAGGCTGACTAAATTTCGGCAAATCAATAATATGAAAAATATTACCTCCTGAGGGTTATTACAAAGTGAAGATTAGCCACGCTAGCAGTTCCTGTTCATGTGCAAATTAATTTTTTTTCAGGATCAATGTTAATGGATATAAGCCGTTTTCACCCTTGCTCTTTTTGAAAGTCTTGTCTTTCTCAAAAGTCGATAAAAAGAACATTATATTTAGAAAAAAATAAATATTATAATTATATAGAAGCACATTTTATTAATATGCTAATCTTTAACAAAATAAAAGGATTGTTAGTTTTGAAATTTTTTTAATTGTACTAAAAATGATTCAATTTAAGAATACATAATCTGTGAAACAATAAGCAATAATAAATGAGAAAGGGAATTTACTTGATAAGAATATAATAATTAGCTTCAGCTCAGATAACAGCTCATGTTAGAAACAGTTTTTATCTCTTTTCAGTTTCCGTATTTTTATAGATTTTGAAAGATTTTTTAAATATATGTTTTTAATATTTTTTGGAAAAATTAAATTAGTCTTGCCTTTAGCGTTGCTCAAATATTCAAATTCAACTGTAGCGTCATGTTCGCTAGCTTTATTCGAAGCCTCTATCACAAGTTTGACACACCTTTCCACAACTTGGGGTTGGCAGGAAAATTTTGATATTATTCTAATGCAGGTAGTAACAGAATTGATTATCTCCTTCACCGAAGCCTAGTAGCATTGAAGGAAGATATACCACACAAGAATTCTAATTAATGAAATCACAGTAATGGGAAGCTTGAAAAGTTATTTTCGGCAATACAGAATTCGGTCTTAACTCCAGAAATTCCTGTCAAACAGCAATATCTCTTGCACATTTTGAATGCAATAGCCTCGGGGCACTGTTCAGAAAATTTCATCTAGTAGACCTTTTTTCCCATTTCAGATGGCTTACGGTTGTCAACTGGGTCCTTATGTTGTATATAAGATGCATTTTAAAAGCAAGACAAACCGTCCCCAAAAAGTTTGAAATGATTAATTGACTGACAGTAATGGAAATTCTGACACTACGCGCATTACAAAAATACCAGTTTCTCTATCTCTTTCATACTTTGAAAAGGTATGTTAAACTTGTAGCCGAGAAAAATAGTGAAACAATTGTGAACTACCTTTTTCTAAGATCTTGCAGAAACGTAAAATAATGCTTTAAACTATTGTTCAGAATTAATTTATTTAGTAATTAGGTTATTCAAACTATCAAACAGGCATAAAAATCCAAAGTATTTTATAACATAAATCATTGCGCAGAATTAATTTATTTAGTATTTCGGTTATTACTATTAAACAAGCATAAAAATCTAAATCATTTTTTGGCATAAACTATTGTTCAGAATTAATTTATTTAGCATTTAGATCATTCTAACTATCAAACAAGCATAAAAATGGCATTTTTAGTAAAATTTAAAAATGTAAAAAAAGCATGATTTTTTTTATTTTTTTTTAAATGCTAAACCGAATTAAAAAACAAACAAAAAATGTGCATTTCTTATTCTTATTACAATAGGCAACTTTTTCGCACTAAAGTAACCGAATCAAATATAAAAAATAAAAAAATTTGCTTTCCTTTATGATTATGAGCATTACTTAAGTTACTATTCAGTACATTAGTAATTATCTAATGGTAACTAATACAAACTTTAAAGGTAATTATCTTCATCATTTTATTTTAAATTGCTGTTTATTTAAGATGTAATTTCCATTTTGTTTTATGCGTATTGCCCATTAAATAAGTGACTTGAAACATTACGCTTCAAACGTTAATAAAAAAATTTCTAAAGTAACGAAGTACAAGTGAAAGTACGTACTTTTTACTTGTACCGGCGGTACATCAAGTTTAAAAGCTGATGCGTGAAGTTTTTAAAAGAGATGTTTAAAAACTTCACGCATAAGCATTTGCAAGTCATCCGAGCAATTACAAAGAATTTACCAATGAAAGCCCCATTTATTTTTTAAATAAAATTGGGTAAAAAAGAATTAAAATAATAATAACAATAATATTTTAGCAATATAAACGGAAAACATTGCATTCGATAAAAAAAATCAACAATTTTAATCTCAATAATTTAAAAATTTATTATAAATAAAAAATTTAAACAGTCTGCAAAAAGGTCAAACATTTGAAGCTAAATTTAACAATATTTTATAATTTGAATTATACGAAAAATGAAACAAGTTAATGTAATTACTTTTTTCAAACGCTATTAAAAAGGAAAATACAAAGATTAAAAATGGCATTTGTAGTGCATAGTTTATCGCCCAGTCTAGTGATTTTAAATAATAAAAAAATTAACGTTTTGACTTAGATATTTACCTCTTCTTTTTTTAATATCTCATTAACTTCTAACCTTTTTTTATACGAATTACTCTTCAAGTAAATAACTTGCGACATTAAGCATTAAAACAATTCCATTATAAAAAAGAATTAAACAGCTTTTTATGCTCAAATTAAAATTTTTATGCATCAGCTTTCGCAAGTCATCCGTTCAGTAAGAACTCATTTACTAATGAAAGTCACATTTAACTTTATAAAAAAGGTAGTTGAGTAAAAAAAAAATGGAAAAAGCTTATTGGCTAACCACAAACCATTGCATTTAATGCAAAATCAAACATTCTAAATCGAGGGGGGAAAAAAGAAACTATTTTTCGATCTTGAAGGAAATATTCCTTTCTCTGCATCAAGCCAAAATCTCTTTGCTGACTGTCTGCTTGGCTGATTTTGAATGAGCTTAATCTTGTGATCTTTTTGCGCTGTCTCTTTTGGCGAACTTTTCCTTTTACAATTGCTTCCAAATCAATAAGTACCAGCTGTGCTTTCTTAAAAAAGCTTGTTGCTCACTTCGAAGCCTTACAAAAGGTACTTTTTTTCTCTCTCCAACACACTATTTGTAAAACTAATTTGTTGAAACTAAACAACCTTGTTCTTGACTTTTATCTGAGTTTGTTTTATTTTAAAGAAGAACCTTTTCAACTTGTGGTTTTATTTTGAGGAAGAAACACTCGATTGGTTTTTAATTGAATGAAGAGTTGAGGTTTGGATATTTTTTGGGGTATTAAATGATGCAGTGAAACAAAACACACGAATCATTGTTTATTTGTTCTCTGTAAGCTTTTTTTATGTTTTAAAGGAAGACAAACGTCTTTACAAAGAAGTTTTTTGCAGATTTTTCTTTTATCAAATTACTACAGGTGCGTTTCTGAATCTTTGTGCCAGTCGTCATTATATGCAGTTAAATTTTTGCTTATTTACTTGTTTTTTTTTTTAAAGTTTTTAAGCACTGCATGCAAATATCATGAATTATTTTATGGAAAAAGAAAAACAAAAAAAACGAATACATTTATTTTTTAACTTCAGGATTGTAAAACATTTTCCTAAAATCGAACTAATCAATTACCATAAAGTGTAATCATATTTATTTGTTTTTTAAATGCTTTTAAACGCTACATGCAAATGCTATAAAATAGTCAATGGAAAACTGCTACAAAGTAAAATCTACCAATAAATATATATATATATATATATATATATATGTATATTTATTGGTATATATATATATATATATATATATATATATGTATATTTATTGGTATATATATATATATATATATATATATATATATATATATATATATATATATATATATATATATATATATATATATATATATATATATATATTAAGTTCAAAATGGTTCAATGGCACACTAAGTTCAAAATGAAGAATAAAACAGAGAAAAATGATAGACATATGAAAAAAGGGGGAGGGAAATAATAAGTAAAAAAAGTAACAAACAACATTTTATTAAAAAAAAAAATTTAAATGTTAATTAAAAAACCGGAAAAAAGGCCGGGAAAAAAAGATATAATCTTTTCTTCAGCCCACACGATTATATCCGCAAAACAGAGTGCTTTCTGATATTGTATCAATAAAGCCAAAGCAAAATATATTAATACAATAGTGTGAGGAGCACTCAAAAATTTTTTTTATAAAATAACTACATAAAAATAGATCATAAAAAGTAAAAATAACATGTAGAAACAGATCATAAAATAAAATAAAAAGTAAAAACATTAAAAAGGGGGGACTATAAAGCGAGTAGCAAAATCATAACAACTTACTTGGACGGATATTTTTCAAGAATGATTTAAAAATGTTTTCGCAGAAAGATTGCCAGATTACAAAATATGAAAACAAAAGATGAAAACAAAAGCGCAAATAGAGTGTAACAAGAGGGTTTTAAAGTGTCGTTCTTACTGCACTGCTGAAGTGATTTGTTATTTTGAGTTTGGATTTGTTAGTTACCAATACATATATATATATATATATATATATATATATATATATATATATATATATATATATATATATATATATATATATATATATATATATATATATATAATAATAATAATAATAATACTAATTCAAAAGCATCCTTAATTATTTTTATGTTATTTGGAATCATGTTTTGTATTTTAAATAAACAGATATAATTATTAAGCAAGGAGAAATATTTAATAGTAGTTAATATCAAATATCACAAGGGGAGTTTTTTAATGACAAAGTGATTAAAAAAATCACGAATCGCTAAAATTTTGTTTAGTTATATTATCAATAATACAAGGGAATAAATATGTTTTATTATTAAAAATATATTCAGATAAATGAAATGATTGATAGAAAAATGTTAAAAAACATGTTGCAATTTTTCTAGATTCCAGTCAATAAAAATCTTTACTTTATCTTACTATTTCAAAACAAAAATGATCATAAACTGTAAAAAAGTTTTAAATATTTCATTCCATATTTCACTTAATTTCTGAAATTTTCGTGCAATAATTATTATTATAATTAAATAAAGATTAATAAAAAACAAGCAAAACATGTTTTATTTAGCTTTATTAAAGTATGTCCGAGTTTTAAGATGTTTCATAATGAAAACATTAAAGAATAAAAGAATCAAAGAAACTGTGGTTATTTATGAGGTTTAGAGTTAACTAAAATTATCGAATTTTTTCATATCATTATGTTTCCAGTAAGTAAGTTTTAACAGTTTGAATAAATTAATAACGATCGAGAATATTAAAACTAAAACAGAAAATCATTCTACCCAAAAAATACACCTAATGGTGCGAAAATACATTTTCATTCTCCCTTTCGGAATATATTAAACAATTATCCCCAGCCTTAACAATATAGAGCCCATGCCTGCGATTTTCTCAGGCGAAGCCAAATGCAACTCCAATGCCCTACTGGCAATAATTCAGATCCCCAAAACTGTGTTTTTAACGAGTGGGATTAATTGCTACAGGAATACCTAAAAGTCTTATTCACTATACAGAATCACAGCTATAGAACTGAATTAATGAATTGGGTTTTTTTGGTAACTCCTGTTTTGTACCTTTTGGTAACTCCTATTTTGTACCTTCCGAGTTCTACGGTTGTTATACTCGAGTGGGAGTTTGTATTATAACTATTGAATAGTTGTTGCGTTTGAACTATACCAAGCTATCTCCATAGAAAACTGCTTTTAAATGAGTTCATTAGTTCTGGTTAGTATGTATTTTAATATCGGGGTCTACACATGCATTTCCATCTATAATAAACTAAAAACCATTTTCCAATATCACGAAATACACCAACACTGGGTACCATCACATGTGGATATTTATGGCAACGAAATAGCAGACAAACTCGAGAAAGAAGGTTGCTGTGAACATACTTCTTATACCACTAAACTAACAGTAATCAGTCTAACTCCATTAAAAAATCTGATTTTAAAAAAGACTGGTTACGCCCCCCCCCCAACAACTGGTACATGTTGACTGAACCGGGATTCTCTCTTTCCATTTCGGGAAACAGATCTACCCAAACTTGCCTATCTCGTCTCCCTAACGATCACTTGAAGTGCCTAAAATTCTCTGGCAGAGTGAAAACCTTTCCCCTTTGTTCTAAATATCAGATTCACCAGGCTACTCCCAATCATATCTTGGACTGCGTTGAACTCTGCAGAGAAGAAATCTACTAGTCTTCTCTGTTTGTCATCGACATGCTTGAAGTTAACGGTTTATTCGACCTGGTCTCATTCAGTCAGACGAAATAGGAGATGAGAAGACTAGTTCTGGCCTGTAAAACATTCCGGATAAAATTACAATATAAAGTACTGGCTCTTTGGCTGGGTGGCGCAGTTGGTTTGTAATCGGCCTTCTGAGCCCAAGTCCACGGGTTCGATCCCTGGCCCAGACAACGGATTTTTGGGATGCAGAAAATCCTCATCTGCCATGTCGTATGATTATGCGGCATGTAAGAGATCCCTGGAGTGCCTTATTGGCTCTTGGTATTTCCGGCAAAATTAAATTCCTAGTGCACTTTAGCATCCAAATAGAGTCTCGGTGCTGCCATCTAGTGTGGCAGAAATTAGACGGCCAAATTAACATGACCAACGGCATCTCACCCACTGTGGTGGTCCTGAAAGAGTGTGTTGCGGTACGCATAAGCAAACTGTAAAATAATTGAATTATTCTTATATGTTTATTTTTGTTTATGTAAATTAAATACGTTTTTGGAATATTGTACGCCACGTCATCTAAAATTAAATATATAGTTTTCATTGATATTTCTTATTCTTATTAGTTGATAATCTTTAATATATGGTGCCGAATACTCGATTAAGCATTTTATTTCAAAGTTTACGTTTTGATTGATAATAAAATTAAAGTAAAAATCGTTTTGTTTCTTGGCTGAGACGAGTGAAAATGGCGACGAGCAAAAGTAATACGGTAAACGATAATGCGGTGACCTTGTTAAAACGGAAAAGAAAAACCGTTAGAGGTAATATTACTCGTTTTATTTCTAATTTAGACGAAGAAAATAATGCTTCATTTAGAGAAAATATTGACTATTTATGTGATCGTCTTTCAAATTATTTAACGGAAATGAAAAGTTTGGATAATGAAATTCATAATTTATTGTCTAATGAGGATTATGATTTAGATGTTATACAATGTGAAGAATATACGGACAATGCTGAATTAGCAATTTATAAAGCACGAAAAATAATGAAAAATACAGAGGCTGTAAATACTAGTAATGTGTTTATGCCAAGTACAACTACTACGAATACAGTGCCAATGTCTCAAACACATACGGTTAAACTACCTACGATTAAATTGGAGCCTTTTAGAGGGGAAGTGGAGCAGTGGCACAGTTTTTGGGAACAGTTCAAATCCTCTATACATGATAATCCAAATCTTTCGACGATTGATAAGCATGTATTTCTAAGAGGTTACTTAGAAGAAGAGCCAAAGCACTTGGTTGACGGAATAAGCATAATTGCTGACACATACGAAACTACAAAAAAGCTCTTAATGAATAGGTATGGTGATAAAAACAGTATCATTCAGGCTCATTTGGACTTTTTAGAAAATATCAAGCCAATAAGAAATGCTACTCCTACAGCTCTGAATGAAACTTTTATAGAATGCAATAGAAGATTACAAGCTTTAACTGCATTGGGTGAAGATATTAATGCATACGGGCGAGTTTTATCGCCAAAAATTTTACGCGCTTTTCCCGATGATATATGTCGTCGATGGATTATACATGCCAAACGCGAAAAGCTTTCTGAGGGAGATATTAAAAAATTACTGGAATTTCTTACAGATGAAGTAGAAGGTGCACTTACAACTTTAAAGATTAAAGGTGAGCAATCCATTGACTATAATTTTAAATCTACTACATATGCATTAAATATTAATTCCAAATCTAAAAGTAGTGGAGCAAAAAAACAATCTCCTTATTGTGCATTTTGTGATTGTTCTGGACACTGGCCTCAAGATTGCAAAACAATTATTGATACTAATTTAAGAATTCAAAAGCTGAAAACTACTAATCGTTGCTTTTTATGTATAAATAGAGGACATAATTCTAAAAATTGTCCACGTAAGGACAGAGCTTGCTGTGTTAAATGTAAAAGGAAACATCATGTTTCAATTTGCAGACTAAGTACTGAACCAGTGGTAACATCAACTAATCATATTGGAAATATTAATACAAACTTTACTCATTTACAAACTGCCTGCATTCGCATAACTGGTCCTACAGGTATTACTAAAATGTCACGATGTATTTTAGACTGTGGGAGTCAGACAAGCTTTGTTCAGTCAAGTTTAATAGATTTTCTAGGATTAGAAGTTATTAATTCAAGTTCATTAGAAATTAGAGCTTTTGAATCGCAATCGATTCAACTAGAATCCAGGCGTCAGGTAAAAATGCAGCTATCTAATATTTGGAACAATTCTACAGTTAATATTATAGCATTTGAAAGTTTTAACACGTACGCATCACACCCTAGTGTACCAAAAGACATTCATGATCTTGCTATGAACCAAAACTATGAATTGGCTGATCCTTACGATAATCTCCAAAATTTACCCATAGAAATTTTAATCGGCGCTGATTTCTACTGGAACGTGGTATACTCTGAAAGTCCGACAAGATTATCTGAGTCATTTGTTTTAATGCCTTCTAAATTCGGTTGGATTTTAAGTGGGCGTCGTTCTTGCACTACAACTAAATGTATTAACGCATCTTCAGTGCATAACGTTACCACAAACAATTCATCACATCAATTTGAAGAAGAGGTAAAAGGTTTTTGGGATTTAGAAACTATTGGTATAAATATTTCGCAAGAGAGAAGTATGTCATTCCGTGATAGCGAAATTATGCAAGAATTTTATGATTCGTATGAATTAGTAGACGAAAGACGAGTGGTAAAACTGCCCTGGAAACCTAATGTTAGCCTTTCATCAGATAACTATTATGTTGCACTGAGTCGTCTAAAACTGCTGTCTAAAAGATTGAAAGATAAACCAGAATTAGAAAACATTTATGTTAAACAGATGCAAGATTATATTACGAAGGAACATGTTGAAAAGGTGGTTACTGAACCCAAAAACCAAGACAAAGTTTTTTACTTACCTCATCATATAGTTAAAAAACAAAAAAATAACTCACTTAAGTGGAGAGTAGTTTTCGATGCCTCTTCTCATACAACAAAGAGTCTTTCTCTTAACGACGTACTAGAACAAGGTCCAAATTTACTCCCAGAAATTCTAGGAACATTATTACGATTTCGATTTTGCAAATATGCTATTACATGTGATGGAGTTCAGGCCTTTTTGCAGCTAATTTTGAATGAAGATGACAGAGATGCAACTAGATTTCTGTGGTTTGAAACGGAAAATGATGCTGATGGTACAAATAGAATACTAGAAGATAACATAATTACGTATCGATTTTCTCGTTTACCATTCGGTTTAACATCAAGCCCTTTTTTACTATCAGCAACATTAAAATAATTAGTTGAAATGCACTCAGAGTCTCATAAAATTGCTTCTAAACACCTTAAACGTAATATTTTTATGGACGATTTCATCATGACAGTAAGTACAGAAAGTGATGCTATAATGATTTACCATGAAATTCAGGATTTGATGTCACGTATAAAACTACCCTTGGCAAAATGGAACAGTAACTCCAAAGAATTAAAAAAAATCTGGAATCAAAACGAAACTGATTTTAAACGAGAATCTATGGTATTAGGAGTTAATTGGAATACTGAAAGTGATACATTTAATCAAAACATAGATGAAATTTTGCTAAATTTAAGCAGCAACCCCGCTACAAAACGCTCTCTTTTACAATCAATAGCAAAATTTTATGATCCTCTAGGCCTCTTCGCACCAGTTTTAGTTTTGGGGAAGATAATGTTTCAAGACACATGGTTTTGTGGTATACAATGGGATGAGATATTACCACCGGACATTGCATCGAAATACAACAGATGGAGTACAGAATTGTCATTATTGAAGGATGTAAACATTCCCAGGTGGATAGGAGTTTCGAATTTATCAAACATTGAATTCCACATATTCTGTGATGCTTCAGAGCGAGCATATGGTGCTTCAATTTACATGCGCTCAACAACAGGCAATAATATTACAGTTAGATTAGTGTGCAGCCGTAATCGCCCGTCTCCTGTTAAGAAAATTACTCTTCCACGTCTTGAACTGTTATCAGCGTTAACAGGAGCACGATTATATCACTACGTTTGTAAAGAAACTAATATCCAGTCTTCATCAGCAACGTTTTGGAGTGATTCAACAGTAACAGTGAATTGGATAAAAGGCGATCCCAATCGGTGGAAAACTTTCGTATGTAATCGTGTTACAGAAATACATCAATACTCTTCTCCATCTCAATGGCGTTACTGTCCAGGTCCTCAAAATCCAGCTGACCATCTTTCTCGTGGGACAAATCCATCAGAACTTACAAATTTGAAAAACTGGTTTAATGGTCCGGAATGGTTACTTCAATCTCATAAAACATGGCCATCGAAAACATTATCCGTAAAAGAGAACGACTCTATAAATAAAGAAGCTAGAAAATTACCAGTAAAGGAAATTTTATGTTCTGTTACTACTGAACCTCTTATAGATATTTCACGATACAGTTCATATTTAAAACTCTTAAGAATAACAGCTTGGATCTATCGCTTTATATGCAATTGTAAATATCGACAACATTCTACCTCAGAATTAACAGCTGATGAGATGAATAAAGCAAGAAATTATTGGATTTCAGCTGTACAAAAACAATGTTTTTTTGCAGAATACAATGCCCTGAAGAATAATCAATCCTTATCTAAATCATCAACAATTTCTCGTTTTCACCCTTTCCTTAAGGACAATATTTTACGACTTGGTGGTAGACTACACTTCGCACAAATATCGTTTAAACAACGACATCCAATATTACTTGAAGGATCTCATCGTTTTGTGCACTTGTTGATTAGACATACTCATATTCGTCTTCATCACATGGGAGTTCGTGTAGTTCTGTCAGAATTACGTTCTGAATTTTGGATACTCCGAGGTCGTCAAGCCATAAAGCGGGTAATTAACACATGCTTACCGTGCAAACTATCCCATGCTATATGCTCAAATGAAATAGAAGCACCCCTTCCATTAGATAGACTTACTCCGTGTGTACCCTTTGATACGACTGGAATAGATTTTGCAGGTCCAGTTTATGTTAAAACATTCAAACCTACAAAAACAGTCTACATCGCATTATTTACATGTTCAACTACTAGAGTCTTGCACATTGAGCTTGTTTCCGACCTTTCTACAGACAAGTTTCTTTTGGCCCTACAAAGATTTGTTAGTAGAAGAGGACTTCCACACATCATATATACTGGCAATGCCACCACCTTCCATGCTGCAAACAAGGAACTAATTTTTCTATGGAATGCATTGACTTCAGCGGAAGTGCAGCAATTCTATGCTCATAATGGCATAAAGTGGAAGTTTATTACACCACGAGCAGCTTGGTGGGGAGGATGGTGGGAACGACTAATAGGTCTAACTAAACGGTGCCTTCGAAAGTCACTTGGTCGCTCATTACTAGATGAGGAAACCTTAGCTACAGTATTGGTGGGAATAGAAGCCTCGCTCAACAGTAGACCTTTGATTTACGAGCATGGTGAGAATGATACAGAAGAAGCTTTGACGCCATCTCATTTCTTAACTGGTCGAAAGCTTACTACTGTTCCATCAGGACCTGAGCTTAAAGGTGATAAACTCACTAATATTTACAGAAAACAACAAGATGTACTTGATATGTTTTGGAAAAGGTGGACTAAAGAGTATTTGCTGGAACTGCGTTCACATCATCAAGTAAAAAATGTTCGGCAATCACCACGAGTACGAGTAGGAGATTTGGTTCTACTGCAAGAGGATGTACGACCAAGACACGTCTGGAAAAAAGCTCTCGTGGTTGAATTAATTAACGGTCGGGACGGAAAAATTCGTACTTGTATTCTTCGTGTCGAAGGAAAACATATTACCCGTCCAATCCAACTGGTCATACCTTTGGAGGTTGACCAGGGTGGGGAGGATGTTGCGGTACGCATAAGCAAACTGTAAAATAATTGAATTATTCTTATATGTTTATTTTTGTTTATGTAAATTAAATACGTTTTTGGAATATTGTACGCCACGTCATCTAAAATTAAATATATAGTTTTCATTGATATTTCTTATTCTTATTAGTTGATA
This sequence comes from Parasteatoda tepidariorum, assembly GCF_982258835.1. Taxonomy (NCBI): domain Eukaryota; kingdom Metazoa; phylum Arthropoda; class Arachnida; order Araneae; family Theridiidae; genus Parasteatoda; species Parasteatoda tepidariorum. Next base: position 75,033,941 of record NC_141758.1, on the reverse strand, counting down.
ATCTTTAATAGAGTGCATACCACTTCTGGAGAACGCACTAGGTCTGCTCATCGGGAAGACTGATTGTGCAGCTCATAGGAAATGAAAAAAAGTACTGGCTCTTTGGTTGCGTCGTCTGTAAAATCTATTTTTTCCGAAAATCATTGCACGGTAATTTTTACAGTTATATTTATTTATCTAATAAGATTCAGTGATTTTATAGTATTTATTACTGTAAAAATTACTGTATATTAGATCATAAGTTTTGGTAAAAATAGATTTTGCGGTAAAAAGTACCTGAACCCTGAGTACTGGATTTTCACCGAAATTTGTAACAGTGTGGAATTAATGCTGAAATAGGAAAAATTCTTTAGCAGTTAAAGTTCGCCAATATTTCTCAAGAAAGCTTATAGACTTTTAACTTTCGAAAACGTCTGTAAAAATACTTAAAATAATTCGAGAATAAATGTTACAGTTTTTAAAACTTGATATAATTATCTAATGAATATTTTTCTCTATCAAAGAAATTTATACGTAGTGAATATTTTTAAAATGGATCATGAAATTTAAATGTTATATTCATATTTGAACACGACGAAATTTTAATTATGTTGCTTGGCTTTAATATCTATATAATGTTCCTCACGAATAATTAAAAACATAATGCAATGAAATATATCTCACATATTGCTTTGAATAACCTATTTTCAACTGCCTTAAGGAGTTTCAATCCATCTAAAATGGTAATGTAACATCTCCAATATTTCGCAATCATGTACGGCGCCAACATCCCCGATGATGGGTTCCTCACTTACTAGCCCCCTTCATTAATTGCAAACTAGCTTTGGGGTTATTTAAGTTTAGATGAGTAACCTTATAGCTCATAAGGCAAGTTATCAACCTGATCATCAGATTATCCCCTCAAATATTGATCGCAATTTGTAGTCTGTAATTAGATATTTCAGTTTAGCGCTCGGAAAATTGCAATATAAGGAACTTTGCTTTTGTTCAAGAAATACAGATTGATTTATTTCGGAAATCTTATTATGCAGTATAAATGAGTTTATTACTCGTATGGATTAGATGAGTAATGCATAATATAAAATGTTTTGGTGAACTCTATCAACCGTGTAATTTAATTCGAAATGCAGTTTAATAAAGAGTTTTCTTCTATCGAGATCTTGTCCAAGACAAATACTAGTAATACGAAGATTAAGCAGTTTATATTTATTTTATTTTTACAAATTTGTAGATAGTATATATATATATATATATATATATATATATATATATATATATATATATATATATATACATTGAGAAAACTAAACTGTAGATTATGACTCCGAATATGAATTATTTTATGTATTTCAATATTAAACTTTTGTTATTTAATAAAATAAGACGCATTAGTACCTTCGGTAGATACTAAAGTACTCTGCAAAAATGGTTTTTAAAATGTTGGAAAACCCGTAAATTAAAATTAACCTGCAATTGATTTGCCGCTAACGAAAAACTCTTGCCAAAGGTGATGAAGGGATAGAAGCATACAGGGATCTAAATTAATTATTATTATTGTAAGAAAAATGATTCAAATATGTATTAAAATATGAAAACATTATAAAAAAGCAGTTTGATTTTAAAAAAATTAAAAATTGATTTTATTAATCGAATAATTAGGTTTTTTTCAGCTTAACAATCTTGTAAAAAATATCTACTAAATTATTTGACGAATTTTCAAAAATTGCAAAATTTTCTTCTCTCAAAACATCTGAAGAATTTCTTTTTTAAAAAAAAATTTGCTCAAGAGTTGAAGAATATTTAAGATCATTTAAAAGAACTGCCTCTAACTTGGGTAAATTTAATTAAATGGTATCAGAGAAAGTGAAAAAAAATGTTTAAAACAAGTACTTTAAATAACAGCAGTAAAAAGTGAAAGCTTTGTGAAGAAAAATAATTCAGCTTAAAACCTTTTACAGAAAATTTATACAACTGAAACGTGCTTAAAAGACTTTTAATTAGTATTTAAATCGATTTATTAACACTTGTTGAAAATATTTTGTTTTGATTGCCTTTAAAAAACCTTAAGTATTATTTAAGAAACCTTTAAAATGAGGAGATTTGTGCAGGATTTTTTACTTGGGTGAATATAATGACTTGTAATATGCTTCAGATTTTCAACAAGGATGCTAAGTTAAAAAATGATAAATTGAATATAATTACACAAAAATGAATTCTTCAGTATTTTGAAGCATTAAAAAGTAAATTTTTTATTTACAATAAATTTTTATTAGTGAGAAAACCTTTATTTATCATAAAAATAAAATTTAAATTTAAGTCAGTTTCCGGTAAATTTTTATTTGGATAAAGTATTTATTTTACGACCACATGAGTAACAGGACTCATGAGTAACTGGATTATTCATTCGTTATCTTTACACTTGATTTAAAGTGCCTTCAATAGAAAAAGATTCTTTCTAATCTATCGAAGTAATTGTAAATAGAAAAACAAATCAAACAGAAAAGTTTTCCACCAGAAAAACTCAAACAAATGTATTTGAAGCTGAGAAAATTCGCTTTAGTTCCATCACATTAAACTCAGGCCGTCGAAAATTCTGGAACTTTAATTGAAAGTTCTAGTGACGTGAACTGAAAGATACAGTTTAAGATCGATCTTTGCGAAGGTTGAGAGATCCGAGGAAAAGAAATCAAAAAAAATCCGAAAAGAAAATAGTAAGTAGAAAAACTGTTGTATTTGATTCAGAAGAAAATGTACGTGCAACCGAGGTTGAATTAGAAAATTTCCAATTGTCAAACATAACTTATTGAATCTCAATTTCATTTTGAGATTTTTATCGGATATTTTTCAGCGTTAGATAAGATTTTAGTTTTATCTTTAAGTGAAGAAGAGCATTTTTTTAATTTTCTTATTGAGTTGCACAGAACTCCATCATGATTATAAAAATTCTTTCCGATTTTCCTTACTAGAAAGCTTTTTTTATGTAATACCCATGCAGGGTTCATTGATATACAAAAAACGCTTTTTGCTAGCTAAAGCTATGGATTGGAGTTCAAATTTTATCACAACATTTTTTTCTAAATACTGATTCAGAAAAAAACATATTGGATACACTGGTTTACAGTGTAAAAATTAAGAATTCAGAATTAACAAATTTTTTTTCGTAAGTCACAAACCATTTCTTGAACATGATTCGAACAAACATTTTAAAAATTTTAAAAATTACTGTTTGAATGTTAGAAATTAATTTTTGAGTTAAAAATGTCATTATAAACATTAGATTTAATACAACAAACGATTAACACATCTTATTCAGATTCAGAAAAAACTAATAAGTCTACTAATAAGTTTACAGTGTAAAAAGTAAGAACTCAGAATTAACGAAATGTTTTACGTTAGAAATAACTGTCTTAATTTTTTGAGTTGCAAATTTCATCATAAACATTAGGTTTAAAACAACAAATCCATAAACATAATTTATTAGACATTAGAACGTCAAATATAAAAAAGAATTTGAATGAAATAATACGCAGTCAATATTTAAAACTAAACCTCGGAAACCAGCTTGATTTGTGAGTGCTCTGAACTCTATATCATCAAATCGATGATAAGAAGCAATGGGTTTAAAGTCAGAAAAAATGAATAGAAACTCTCACTCGAACTCCCACCCAAAGTACCGATACTTTATACCGTAATTTGAACCGGGATTTTTTTACAGTGCACTACCATTTTTCAGACAAATGTGAGTTTTTAATTTTCAAAATGCGTAAAGAAATGTCGCTGCCACAGTTTAGAAAGAAAATTGTTATAATAGTTTAGTTAAAGAGATTAATTTTAAATTTAAGTAACTCTTTTTTTTCCAATTTTTGAATTTTCCCAAATTTGTCTAAAACTACTTGTACTACTAAGTAATTTTTCAAACTTTTAAAAATAATTTGAATTACAAATATGTTAAACAATGTTTCCAGATTATAACTAGCTTTTCCATACCTAAGTATGGTAAAAGCAACTAAATACCTAATACCTAAATAGCCAACTAAATACCTAAATAGTATGGAAATGGCTAAATTTGTAAAATTGTTATTTATGTTTGGATTCCACAGTATGCGCCATTTTGCAATTTCACATAAATTGATTTTCGAAGCACTAAAATTGCATTCTAATGTATGGAATTCTTATTAGTTAAATGTTTTAATGTGCTTTATTTTTGTTTTCTCCTTCTTTCATTAACTCATTGAACAATTTACTTAATGACAAAAAACGAAATATTAAATTCTTGCAAAATAAAAATGATTGGCATTTGCTTACTTTTATAAGCATGGAATCAACGCACACACATACCTAGAATAAGAAGCACAGATTAGTATATATATTCATACAAATTATAAATCAGCATACACAAAATTCAATTAAAACAAAACGTGTCATTCCTTAATCAAATAATATTATGAAACTTAACTAAATGAAATCCTCTTATTTTAGACAGAAAAGGTATAGATAAACAAGAGTATCCAAAACATTAAAAAAAATTTCACTTAAAAAAATTCTTCGACTCTTTAAAAAGAAGAGAAATTATTAGTGTCTTGCATTTAGCATTTAATATATCACTTTTAAAAGTAATATATTAGAGCATGTTTTAGTTTTTTTAAATTAGTATTGTTACGGTTTGATCGGTATTGTAAATTATTGATATTTAAAATCCTTACATCTTTTCCCAAAACTGATAGCTTGCTGTTTTTTTGTAGATAATGCTTTTAAACCAAGTATTAAAATACAATATTTTCTAATCATCTAGTAATATTTTCATCAAAATTTTTTTTAATTGGAGAAAGTATGCACAAATGAAAATGTGTGAATTTTAAATGTAATAAAAATTTCATTATTGTCAGACTTATGCCAAACAGTTGTTTTCATAACTTTTTAAATAGAAATTTTCTATGAAACTCTGAAATTATTGCGCATAAATTGCCTGCATAAAAAGAATAAAGTTATTAAATTGGATCTAACATCTCAGCAAACTAATGAAAATGTTTAGTTTTTTAAGTATTATTTTTAAATTACAATCTGAGCAATTTAGACATAAAAACAGAATTAGAATCTTCGAATTTAATAAAATAATATAAGCAGAAATTATGCAGACACATGCGTGCAGGGAAGAAAATAAAATATAAATCAAATACTTGAATCAATCACATTTTCTAAATAATTTTGCATTATTAATGGCTGTGCGAAATGCAAGGGAAAATATACTTAAAAAGAATATTCATATGATAAAAAATAATCAAATGTAGTCTTGAAACTCCTTTCTGTAAAATTACTTTTTTTCTTTCTTTGATAAGATGCTTTTCAAAGCGAAAGAAAAAAGAACAAAAACCTCATCAGCAAGAAAAAAGCTTCATATTCGAAGAGCATTAAAGCTAACAACAGTTCTTTTATTATTTCGTGAAAAGGGACCATTTTCTTTCAACGATATTTTTTTTCTTTTAGATTTTGTTTAGTTGCGCAGAATTCTTTTTCGGTTGAGTCTATTTAAGTTATTTATTTAATTAAAGCAAGCTAATAAACAAATATGAAGTTTTAAAGTTTTGTATAATTAGATTATATTTTGCTATCTCAATTATAAAATCTTTATTCTCTTGTTTAAAGATTTTAAATTCAATTAAAAAGATAATTGTAGAAGTTTTTTCAAATTTAGATTTCGTTTGATATCTTAAATTAAATCTTGAAATATAATCTTATTTAGATCCTATTTAGCCATTTTGTAATTGGTATTAACGTGTTAGTGACTTTTAGATCAGTATATGAAAATTTAAAAAGTTTTTCTGTATGAGGAAATTTATTTTTATTTATAATAATCTAAACTAAACATCAAAACAAAAACAGATCAAAATAGATATTTTATAAATATATGTTATATTCCCTGATCTACATATTTCTTACTCTGTTTTGCTATACATAGTTCATTCTCAGAGTTAATTTTGCAAGATCTTTTAGAATAATTATGATTCTAACGGAAATATAAGGAAACTGTTTTACTGAAAATAACACAAATAACACTGTTTTCAAAACAGTTTAAAAATGTCAACTTATTAAATGAATTTGTTTTTTAACGTTTTCAGCATATTAATGACTAATCATGAACAACATCACGTCATAACGAAGTTTTTCATGATTTTGGCTTGCCCATTACCCAAACATAATGAATGACAAACCTTAAGAAGATAACCTGTAAGAGTAATAATGTTACTGATTTCAAGAATTGTAATAAAATTGTAATAAAATAATTTAATTTTGAACAAATGAAATTGAACGAATTTTCATTTAAGAGTATCATAAATTAGATAATAGGTAAAATAAGTGTGTACTAATAGATGAAATTAGATAAAATAAAAACGTAACATAAATTAGATAAAATCATTTACTTTATAAAAGATTTTTTAAAAATTATGTTTGCATGAAATATGATTCAGCTGTCGAATCTGAAATAAAATCGGTAATGATTATTGAAATTCCTATAGATTGATTGATATTATAATACAATTTAAGGCTGAAGGAAATTTTTTTCACTAAAGTCTTCCACAGCATGAAAGAAAAACCAATGTATAATCGATATTTCATCGATTACCAATCGCAAGCACCTCTGAAAGTTTTATCGTATCTGTGCTCTCTGCAGGGCAATGTTTTTTTTTATTATTATTCTTTTCTGTTTTCTTTTTTTCCCTTCTCCTCCATATTGCTTCAAGGAAAGAAAAAGCCTAATAGGATTTCTTATAAGTATCTTTAATTCCCAGCTCCCCACAAACAAGTAATTGAAGATGGTAGCTTTTAAGAGAGTAGGGAGCCTATAAGAGTTGAGGAGTCTTTCATAAAGTGATTGTGAAAGGAAGGCAAACACCTAAGGATAATGCTTTTTTTGAAGGTGGATTACTATAAATTAAGTTTTAGTTCAAAAAGACTAATAATTTTATAAGATGTTGGTCATAATAGTATGAAAGATAACTATTTCATAACTCTAGTTAGTATGATTATGACTTATCGACTTTAAAAGTAATTTCTTGGTGTTTAAAATATTTTCATATTTAATTTTACTTCCTCTTAATAGAAAATGACACATTTTTAGTAATTTCCATAAATTATTAAAAATGTCCCATCTGCAATATTTGAACCATCGTCTTCTTGATCATTCCTTTCACTGATGTTTTGCCTACTTGGTTATTTTTAAAAATAATCAAGTCAAGTGATTAAAGTAATATTTAAATTTCACACACGAGAGTTGCTTTCTAAAATAAAGAAAATGTGATGATTTTTTGTTTGTTTTTCAATTTGAAAATTTATTAATTAGTTATTTACTTTTTTTTAATGAAAGCAAAGAAAAATTAATGCGCTATTTTATTTTACATGATTTACATCAGCTAAACCCTGTCTATTCTGCTTTGCCTAATAGATATTTGTCAATGCATTAAGCGCTTATGAATTGCAATCAGCATATATGTATTCTATGCAATGTCAACTCTTATCTCAAGCTTTGCCATGCATTGTATACAATAAAAATTTTTCTTCCATGGTGATTAACAAATACGCATTTTAAAACGAATTCATTTCATAACTGTTGCTGACATTTTTTTTACTTTCGCTTATTTTATGGAGTTATTGATAACTGACAAGAAGACGGAACAAAAAAAATTGTTTCCCTTATTACAGACGTAAACAAATAATTTCTTTTTAAAAAATACTGAAAAAAGAAGTTGATTTGGATTTAGAAATATTTGCATATTTCTTGTAAATACAATTTTAAGCGACAGGAGCCTAGCAATCTAATTTAGAAAAAAAAACAAGTTCTGTTTTTTATAAAATTTATTCATTTTTTTAATGTGATTCTATTATTTTTTCTGCATCATTTCTGTTTTTATTCATCCTATATAAATTTTCTAAATTTTCAAAAATAAATTTTACCAACAGTTCCTAAGAATACTTGTTTTTTCAAAAAAAATTTTCCTTCAGAATAATAAATGAATTATATTTAGTTAGAATAAATATCAAATTATCAAGAAGAAGTGTGTGTATTATAAATAAAATATAAGGTGTAAGAAGAATTAAGGAATTTATTCAATTTGTATTTGTATGTAATTCTTCTCTGTCTTTTTCTATAATACTAAAAGCAGACTTCTTTGTTGATTAAGAAAAAAAGTCGAAAAGCAATCATCATTTGAAAACAGACTGAAACGAAAGTCTTAGAAAATACATTTAAAATACATTAAAAAGCAATAAAGTTCAGGGAATCGTAATTTCATGAGATAAGGTTTCCTTGTTATTATTGTCACTACCATAATATTCAGTTGAAAAAATTTATTCAATGGAATAATTTAGATTTGATTAAAAATTTCAGTTTACTAAATATAAGCTATTTTAACTAAATGTAATTGATTAAATAAATATTTAATACTAATTATAAGTAATCGAGTATAATAATTAGCTTTTCTTTTCTTCAAATCCTACCTATCGTATTTCTAACATCAAATTTTTGACGAAATTCATTATACAGCTTTGGAAAGTATCTACAATTTTGAACAAACTTGTTCCAAACTTTTCTGTTAACCACGAAAAAGAGATTTTTTCAAAATCAGTCAAATTATATTCCACACATTTGACAATTACACTTGGTGGATTACATGATATCCATACATATACATAATGCAGTACTTCAAGAAATTTTGGATAATGTTAGATCAGAAATGAAAAAAAATGGCAGAAAAAAATTTTGATTTGTTACAACATGTTTTCCAAAACATGATTGCATGACACTGTGGTTCAATTAGCCCAATGAAACAATGTTCGAGTTTAAATCTTATTAAGCCTGCAGTGAACTTGCACAATGTTATGTTACAAAATGCATATTTTAAGCATCAATATTGAGCAATTTGCATGTACAATGACAACACTTAATTCATACATAAATGAGTTGTATTTTTTGTTGCCTATCAAACATAAGTAAATAAACAGAAAAACTGAAGAATTTAGACATTTTTAATAAGAATTTTTTTATAAAGCTAAAAAAAATTAATTTGATTTTAATTTCTTCACAATAAAAAGCAATTATTGTAGAGAGATATCTAAAAGAGGATATGAAATGAAACTGTTAGTATGGAAATGTTACATAAGATTTTTTAATTATAATCTATTTAAACATTACCGATTTAAAAAAATACTAAAACATTTTACATTTGAGAAGATTTTAATTAGTTTTTGAACTCATCTAAAAAGTTCCAGTGGCTAATTTTTAAATTGATTCCATGAAGTTATTTTGTTGTCAAATTCAACTTTACATTTTAAAACAAAATAACCTTCCATTGTACTCTTAATCGATACGTAGATGCTGTTATGGCCTTTTATAATATTGTCTTAATTTTTAAATGATAATATTTACTATATTTTATTTGATTACTATGAATATTTACTATGAATATCTTTCTCATTTTTCGCAAATAAATATTTCTAATTTTTGTGTCTGTTAAGCAGGCTTTGAAAACGAATTTAGATTTTATGTATATATATATATATATATATATATATATATATATATATATATATATATATATATATATATATATATATATATATATATATATATATATATATATATATATATATATATATATATATATATATATATATATATATATATATATATTAGAATATATATATATATATATAGAGGTAGATAGATACATAGATAGGATCATGATATACATACATAGATGTAAATTGATATAGATTTCAGCATCTTCGTTCAACCTTTTATTTAATTATAAGCTATTTTTTTCCAAGGATAAATTAGGATTTAAAGATACCACAATTGAATTTGCAAATTCAATAGATCACTCAGCAAACTTTGAAAAATATATGACAATACAGCTGTGGAATGTTTGTTTAAGAACAAAGTTCCTATATCCATAGCTTGACTAACACAAACATAGCTGCTAGAACATAAAGTAAACTTAAGATTAAATATCAAGCTGCACCATGAATATTAATCCATGGCCTTCCCAAACACGGTAGTTTGACAAGACGTGAATAATTAATCACGAAGCTTATACTTCGTATTAGATGAAATTGAGTATTTAGTTTGGATTAATATTTGCGTGTTTACATTTGTATCAATGTATCAAAAATAGGAAAATTCTTTGCTTTAAACTAGTGCTATTCACCGGTATATTCTTACTAATATCCAGGTATATATATATATATATATATATATATATATATATATATATATATATATATATATATATATATATATATATATATATATATATATATATATATATATATATATATATAGGGGAGAGTCGGATAGTCCCGCCCACTGTCAATTTCATATGTATAGAATATTTTTTCAAGTCAATGGGCCATCGGACATTAATTGTTATATTAAACAAAGATTATTTTCAAAGTTCCAAGTATTTATGCAGCTGGTAACATTTTAAACAATAGTTTTGAAAATATGTTGAATACAGTAGTCATGAAATTAAGAAAAATTGGTTGAATGTTTCGATTAAACTTCATTTTAATACTAAAAAAACAATTTTTTCTATACATACAGCATTAAAGTATGTAGTCTTAAGTTTAATTTGCACAAAGAAAGAAGTTTGTATGTAAAAAATTGTTCGAGTAATTACAAATTTACAAAAAAATTGGATTTCGGGTAGCCCAGCTCACATGAATGTCGGGTATCACAGCCCAATTTTATTTCGTCGATAAATGTACGGTTGCAAAGATTATTATTTTATTGCTTCAAATTTGAGTGTTATATGCATTTTTAGCAACAAATATATGTTTCAATATTATATTTAACATAAATTTATATATTTAAAAATGAAAAATTAAATATTTTTAAAATGTAATTGATATATCCAAATTAAATTTAATATCAAGAAATCATAAATATTATGATAAGCTATTTGCTTGCTTATTTATTTTCACTTATTTGTGAACGAATCAATCTACAGAAGCATTTGAATGCAATCAAAATACAAAGTGAATTTGTAATTTTATAAGAAGTGTTTTATATTAAGTTTATAGGAAGAGATCAACCAAATAACTTTATATTGAAAAACAACTATTGTTATTAATTATTGTTACTTAAATTAAGTTATTTTCGTTAAATATTTAATGTAAATATATATTAATATTATAATATATTAATATACATTAATAATGATAAAAAGTATGACATTTGTTGTTATTAAATGATAGATTTCACTAAAAGTATATAATTATGTAATAAATAAAATAATTTTGTGATAAAAATGATAAATGAGGTTTATCTATTGTCAATACGTTGGTCATTCTCATTTACACCTCAAAAAATAGCCAAGAAGCACAATTTTTGTAACTGGGCGGGGCTACCCGACACATTTTGAAAAGAGCTGAAAAACATGTTTTTTTAAATTTCTATTTTTTTAAGTTTAACTATTCTTTTTTTGGTTTATTCTTTTTGCATTATTTAATTAGATGATAAAACAATAGAAATATACAAAAATGTTGATTATTACTCAGTATTATACAGAAATATAAGCAATACTCCTTAAGTGAGCGGGGTTACCCGACTCTCCCCTATATATATATATATATATATATATATATATATATATATATATATATATATATATATATATATATATATATATATATATATATATATATATATATATATATATATATAGTTCACATGCTCTGCGGCCCACTCTGTTGCCCTACGGGCGTGATGGTGCCTTTGACGTCCCATTTATCGGTGAGCATACAGACCTACAGCGTGAAGGCAGTTTCGAACAGCTTGTGTTGAAACTGTGGTGCCAGTAGCCGAGCGAAATTTTTGTTGAAGAAGAGTAGCATTAGTATTTAGGGGACTCCGAGCTGTTAGCGTTAAATAACGTTCTTCATTGGGCGCTGCTGTACGTCTACACCCTTGCCCTGAAGTACGGCTTACATTTCCAATCTCCAAAAACAATTCAGAAACGATTCCCAAATCTTTGAAATCACACTTTGTAGATCTCCAATGGCTCTTCTACTTCGGCTTGTGTCCAGGCCCCTCTAACTGGCCAACAACTCTGAAAGCTTCTGATTCAGTCAATTGGCTTCGTTGAGACATTGCACTCATCGAACAACGTGCTTAATGAATGTCGATCATTCTTTTCTGCTTTGTTTTGCATCAAGTTGAATACCAAATCAAATTAGCAAATCATTTAACAAAGTGAATTAATTCTTAACAAAAGTAATGCTTGAAATTTTTTCAGCAAATTTTCTATATTTAACTCGTACTATTAATGGAGATAGTAAAATTATATTTAAACATTTTGACATAAGAGCTTATTTTAACTTTCCAATCAAAAAGAGCATTGATTTCAATTCCACCTTAGCCAATAAGGTTTTTACCAATATCATTACAAATCAGATTCTTAGATTTCACAGGAATAATTCCAACTATAAAGAAATTTTAAAAGAAACAGGTAAATTTAAAACAGATTTAATTGATAGCCATTTTCCTAGTCCATTCCTTAAATTTCATTAAAAAATTTTTTAACCTCTTAGATCACTAAAATTTTTATATATATATACATACGTATAGATTTTTATTTTTATTATTTTTTCTTATTTTAATTAAATATCTTCCTTCTGATTTTAGAAATAGCTTTTATTTATTTTTAACTAATTATGATAAGTCAATCATAATGCCACTGGAAGGTATAGTTTTGATGACCTTTTTAACTGAATCAATCAATTTATTAAGTAATCTTCTGAATAAATTGCAATCTTTGTAAAATAATTTTAATTATTTACTTTTAATTATCCAGTGAAACAAACATTTTATTTTTATTTATTGCTTTTATTACTATATAGTTTTTTTTTCTTGTACGTACGGAATGAACTCTGGTTTCTGAACAGCCACTCCCGATGAATGCAGGTAATACATGTATACTTAACAAAGAATTTACTGTTATGAGAGAATGTAGGATGTACGAATGAAGGATAAAGTCTATAAACGGTTTTCTTTCCGTGTATGTAGGCTCTGATTTTTTAACAGTCATCTTATGAGAGAAGTTACTGTTATGAAAGAATGTGCGAATGATGGATAAAGTCTATAAACGGCTTTCTTTCCGTGTATGTAGGATCTGATTTATTAACAGTCATCTTATGAGAGAAGTTACTGTTATGAAAGAATGTACGAATGAAGGATAAAGTCTATAAACGGCTTTCTTTCCGTGTATGTAAGCTCTGATTTATTAACAGTAATCTTATGAGAGAAGTTACTGTTATGAAAGAATGTACGAATGAAGGATAAAGTCTATAAATGGCTTTCTTTCCGTGTATGTAGGCTCTGATTTATTAGCAGTCATCTTATGAGAGAAGGGATATCAATAAAATGATTCATTCCTAATTTACGGCTGTGATTTAAACTCTAAAACGAGTAACTATTTGAAAGTATTTTTTTTATTTTAATTTTTTTAATTAATTTTAATTTTTTATAAATTTTTACTTTTTTATTAATTTTAATTTTTCATTATTTTAAATTTTTTAATTTTTGTTATTTTAAATTTTTTATTATTTTTAACTTTTGTTATTTTAAATTTTTTATTATTTATTTTAATAATTTTTCTTCCTATTAAAAGTTTCGTTACTTAAATTTTCCCAATATTTTTTATTAAAGTGCTTGTTTCATTGATAACAGCAATGAAATGCAATTTTTTTCATATTTTTTCTACCAAATAAAGGTTTAAAACTATTCTGTACTATTTACGCTCTAAGCACTGTTTTATATCTTTTTCTTCTTAGCGAATTTTTGTTAGCTGTTAGACTAGTAGATTTATTTGTAAGACCTTTTAACTTTTACTCCACATCGGTAACTTTTTTTTCTGCTTTCTTTTATCTCAAACTCATTTTCAACTGCATTTTTATTTTTTAGCAATACTGACGCATTATAAGGGGTTATTTTTATCTAATAATTATTCTGTATTTTCAAGTATTGCATTTACCATCGTAACGGAATGCATCCTGAAGAGAACCTTTACATATACAATTACATTTCATTTCGAATGTTACATTTTCAAATATTGCATTTACCATCGTAAAGGAATGCATCCTGACGAGAACCATACATACTTAAACATATATATAACAATGACGAAGGGCTAAGACTTTAATACGGTGTATGGTAATAAAATCAGCCATGATCCTTTTAAATTGAATCATAATATGAGTAATTTATTTTAACAAGAGTCGATTTGCTGGATAACGATAATTCAACGCGCTTCGTTTCCAAATATTTTCTCGGTGCATATTTTAGAATAACACACTGCATTATAAATAAGTAATAACCTTTGCATGACACACATATGAATTATTTCTGACTGAAAAACTCCTTACAATAATGATTTATTTTCAATTCATGCTCAGTAACTTATTAATCGCAAAATTTATCGTATATTAACTATTATTATGCATCTCAGTCTCATTACTTTCTATTCTCACAGTATGAGTTATTTTCCCTAATCATTATTTAAGCTTAGTAAATTAAATATATCAAGTGAGTTTAGGATCTACCTCATTAGGTTAACAAATTAATAAACGAAGCATTTCCAGATAAGACAATACGGCAAGTTGTATAAGAATTCTGTATACGGAATCAATTTCTGAGTACATCATTTTACGCTACGCTTTCAAAAGTGGTTTCTCGGAATGACATGATACCATTGAAGAATGGAGTCTGCTAACAAAATTTACAACAGAATTCTATTCAAAATATCCTTTATCGAAAATGTAATATGCATGAATGATTAATTACGCCAGTGTTAAGATTAGCATTTACAATTATAACTCAATACAACAGACGAAGAATTTATTTGGCCATATTTAAATGCAACGTGACAGAATATATATAAAAAAATGGCATAAAGCTATTTCTTATCAATTGAGGAACTTAATCAGAGGATCTTTTGATATCTAAAAAATAAAGATTATTAACTTTTCAAAGTGTTCGATTTTATCATTGGCGATGTATCTTAAAAATAAATTTATTTTTATTACATATTTAATATTATATTACATATTATATTTATTACATATTTAATATTACATATTTAATATTTATTACATATTTTTATTACATATAATTTATTAAAATATTTATTTCTCCTTTTTTATTTAATTTCTTTAAAATTTTGCTAAATCTGCTTGAATTTTGAATACTGATATCCTTACTTATAAGAATATATTACCGAGAAAGTTAGCGGTAACTTTTATACAATTAAATTGAATCCCGTTTCCGTTTATTTAAACATGGTGTCATGTAAACAATTTTAAAATGAATTGACTTGCATAATTATATGGTTAAATTGAGCAACTTGTTAACGAAGTATTAATTTGAACGACGTTATTGGTTGACTAACTTTTGATCTAATTACCGGATCTTCACGTTTGAAAAATGAGTCTTCATGGTTGAAGGACTAACCTCAAATAAGCTAATTAATTAGATCAGACGATATTTTAAGTTACGAAATCAGACATAAAAACGTACTTTATCTAAATAAAAATATTTTTTTTCGATAACTTCGGATTTCTAACTGACAAAATATAGGGGGTAGCAGCAATCTGGGAAATATGGTTGCAATAGTCTGGTCAAGAGAGCTGTCGAAAGTTTGGATCCCCTGATGTTTATTTTACTTTTTGCGTATTACGGCATACCTGGAGAAATTTATTAGTGAATTGAAATCTTTTTGTATGCAGTTATAAAATTATTTTCTCCAAAGAAAATTCAATGAAAAAAATATTTTTTTTTAGTAAATATCAATTAAATTTTATTACTTCATTTAAAAATAGTAGAAACAATTTTGAATAGTAAGATATGCAATTTTTACACAATTTCAACAAATTTAATTTTACTTGGCGAAATGGAAAATTTTAGCGAAATCAGCTGAATATTTGGAATATTTGTCCTGAGAAATATTTTAAAAATTTAAATTTTTTTTAAAAAATTCAATTTCTCAGCAACTATTAAAAAGTTTACGAGATATGACGAAATACTCAAAAATAAAATTAACATTAAGAGGTTACAAGTTTTTGCCAGCTCTCCTGATCAAAGATATTCACACTATTAGCTCATAATTGCGACTACCCCTAAAATTTTAAAGGTCAGAAATTCAATTCCATTAAAAGATTTCATGAGTATACAAAGAAAGTACATTTTTTGCTTTTGATTTTTTAACTTAAAATATCGTCTATGCTAATTAATTAGCATTATTTGAGGGTACCCCATCGATCCATTAAGATTGAGCCCTAAAATGCGCATTTTTTTCCAAGGAGTTCATTTTTTTAAAGACAATATTCTAAAGAGCGATTAAATTAATAGAAGAGAATATTCATATAATGTCTCCTGCTTTTTTTTGTTGGTATATTCAGATGCATGATCTATTTAAAATAAGAAGTCGACTTAATCCAGATAATATGGTCCCAAATTTCAATTGTCAGGACATAAGAGTGAGCGCGGAAATTAGGATCTCCCATTGTTCTTTAAGTACTTCATCAAAATATTAGTAATGAAGAAAATGAGGGAAATAAAAATGAAAATATGACCACCGAAGCCCACGTCATCAGGGGGTACCGGCCCCGGTAGCCATAAAAACAAAACCATTTCTAATTGAGGGAGAAGCAAATGCCTAAATTAACTCCCTCAGTACCCCGATGGTTTTGTATAGAAGTCCAGGAAAAAAAACATAGAATATAAATAACAAATTAAGAAAAGAAACCATTTCTACTTTTTTCTGAAATTTCTGCTGCTTTTCAGCGCGTTTTTTTCAAAGAAGTTTTTTCTATTTAGAATTAAAAATATTTGTGTCTTCTTTTAGTATCAAAATATTAGAACTGTTTCTGAGGATCGATAAATAAATAAATAAAAAAAGTTGTGAAACCCGTTTAGGAAAAAACTTCCCTGAAAATGCATATTTTTCAGATTATTTATGTTTTTTTTTACTATTACTGGAAATTTGTCCTCCTGCTCGCTTCGTTTAAAAATATTTATGGTTACTGCTCGTTCATCGTCAAAAATCAAAGGCGATGATACGTTAATACGCACTTTTTTACATTAATTACGATATGATTTCCATCTCTTTAATTTTGAAGATTACTACATTTTTATCAAAATCAAAAACATGGAAAATCGGTTCCTCTCGGAGTAAAAATGTGCTGTGTTGCGCTAAAAACAGTTCCTGTTCACAAATCCGTTTTTTTTTCCCTCAGAATCAGCTTTCATTAACATAAACCGTTTTTCACCGCAGATCCTCTTAAAAGTTTCTTTTCTTAAAAGTCGATTAAAAAAAAGGTAATTTAGTTTATAAAATATATAATTATTATAATTTGATGTTAGCACATTTTAGTACCATAACGAAATCAAAGTATTGCTAAGTTTGAAAAATAATCAACTGCATTTGGAAAAAAATAGGAATACAGAGTGTGTGAAAAGAGTGAAAATCGTGAGAGATAGAAACTTCGAGATATAGGAATTTCCAGAAAAGTTCTCGTTAAGTTTTTATTTCAAAAATGACCCTATCTGTACGTCAAATTTCAGTTGTGCAGTTGCATTTAAACGGTCAGTAGGGGATAGCCTGGTTGGCGGAGCGCTGGACTCACGTTTGAGAGAACTGGAGTTCGAATCCAGGCGGCCACCGAAGACTACCCGTGTAGTAAATGGTGACTGATACATGTTAAATCAGTCGGGTCACAAGGTCCTCCATGTTCACATAACAAATCAATAATTATGGGGATACTGGATTTGAGGTTTATCGTTCTATGGTTCAGGTCAAAATTACGATCTGTGGATGAATGAATGGGTACATTCTATAAACGGGTGTGACGTATGAGTGTGGCTGAAGACAAATTCTCGTCCATAGAGGGCGTCACTGGAAAACAAAAACAATCGCATCTCCTCTGCCTTAATGGCCGACGACAACAATAACGGTCAGTCGCTCGACCAATAGGATTTTTCTTAGCTACAAGTTGAATAGTTGCTTACGAGGTTTTAAAAAATGTATTCCACTTGTACTATAACAAAACTCCCCAAATAAACCAATCTACGTCAAAAATCAAATTAATTTTATATGTTTTATTTTGTTAAAGTGATACATTTTAAGTTAATTTGTACAATTAATGGTTCAACAGTCTTCAAAAGTTTAGAAAGGTCTACTTAGTGTATCCCTATAATTATGTTGTTCTAGAACTTATTTAATGTGTTAAATGCTTAATCCACGAAGAACGATTTCTTAAATAATCAATAATTTTTAAAATAAATATTAAAGTGCTTTATAGTTAATCATGAAGAGTATATTTAATTTACACCTTCCTTTAAGGATATCCTAAATTCAAATAGTTACATAAAGGGTCTTGTAATATTAATTTGCTTAAAAATGTGCAGGAAATATTCGTCATTGAAGTACACGGACCCATTAGAGTTAAATGTGTAAAAACTATAAATTATGATAAAATTAATAAATAAAAATTATAAGTTTGTACAGTTAGTTTTAAAAATAAATAGAAATTTTTACTTAGGTTTTCAAAGTCTAAAATGTATTTATTTATTTGTCAGAAATTTACCAGTTTTTGAAATGATAATGAAAAATAGTTCTAATTTCAAATTAATGTGTCAAAAAACTCGATAATTGTTATTATTAAAATTGTACGCTAAAAGCTATAAAAAGGATTAAGCTTTTTAAAAATTTCAAATTAGAGATGTTTTATGAACTCTTAAAGTATAAACAAATAGCACCTACACAAATGCCTTCTATAAAATGTTTCTAAAAAAATATTTGCTGAAAACATTTTTACGCATGCATTGTTTAATTTTTTAGAATCTTTTTTTATTCAAGAGTAAAATGCAGTCAAATTGATGATAGAAATTCAGTACAGACTGAATTTTCATTCTTTATAAGTAACAAACACCCAATCTTAAAATTTAAATTAAAAAAAGGCTTAGAACTTTGAAATGCGTGAAGATTTTAAGTTTAGTGTCTTGTTTTAAATTCTATGCTTTAAAAATTTTATTGTAGCTCTTATTTATACACTGAGAAAAAAAGAATGGTCAAAACAATCTTACCATGAATTTTATTAATTCATAGCAAACTTACAGCGTTTCTTGCTCTATGGAAACACCAAAAAGCTCCGTAATTTCTTCCAAAGCGCTTTGATAATGATTTTATGGTTAAATTAACAATAAAATATGGTTTTATAATGAGAATTATTGTGAGCAATTGTGTGATCGTAAAATTTGACGAATTTGGTAAAATTTAGTAATTTATATTGATACCTTAGAGTATGGCATAAAACCATCTTTTTGATTAAATTTGGTCTTCAGTTTCGTATTTTTTACTGAATGTGATAATAAGAACTATAGCTTTAAAAAATCAGAATTTTCGGTAAATCATTACCATATGACCGAAACAAATTACCAAATGAATGGTTCGAATATCGTATATTTTGATTTTTATTATCAAAATTAAGTTATTTATTTATTTTTTTAACCAAAAACGTTAGTTCCGTAGAGTACGGTAATTTCACCAGATTTTTTTCCCTGCATATTCATTATGCTAAAAATGTAGAAATATACAATACTAGAAAAAAATGAAATAAGAAAATTCTAAAAACTAAAAAAAAAAAACAATGGAAATTCAAAAGCATTTTTTATTGCATTCTAAATTCCTAATTGTCTGACAAATTTTATTTACTAAACAATTTTTAACATCTTTACTTTGGTGCGTCGTTCTTAAACTGAATGTAGTTCTGCCTATTTTACTTTTAATTAGATATCCTTTGAGTTAAAATATTTGAATCTATTTCGACATCGTTTTTAGAATGAAGGCACGGTATTTCAAAAATAAATGGGTTTCTACGAAACTGCTATACATTGTCTTGAAGCTAAAAGAAATTGAATAAATAATCGTCTGCATTTTTTTTCTCTTATCTGTGTTGCCATTACGTAAAAGAAATGAGGAAACAAAAAATGAACTTTATTCTAACAGGGAATTACCTTTTGGTTTTACAACGGTATTTTATGTTTATGAATCAAATGAGAAAAGCCATTGAGGCACGAAATAGTGAAATTCAATCGTCAATACAGATTTCTTTTCTTTCCTATTAAAATAGTTCTAACAGTTTCAAAAAGAATAATGCCTTCCATTGGATATTATCTTTTGGTAAAGATGAATAAAGGATTTTTGATTAGAATTTTCTTTTCTTTTCGAAATTTGCTTTTTTTTATTTTCTTTTTTTTCAGTTTATTTAAGAAAGATGTTTTATGGAAGGACGTTGAGGCGTTCCTATGGAAATTTGTGCTTAGAGGCAAAAGGAAATAATTGTCGGCATGTTTTTCTTATTTTAAGTAAATGTATTTTAAGCAAAGAGTTCATTTAAATAGGAAAGTTTGATTTTAGCAAACATCCTAAGGGTAGTAAGAAGCTACTTATTGTTTTCCTCCTCATATTTCTCCTTTAGTTTAAGCTAGTTAAGTAAGAGAAATATATTTTCATTTTTCTAGATATTATCACTTAATTAGATGTGAATTGGAGTTTTCTAATAGAAAAAAAAATTGCATAGGTAATATTAGTTTTACGATATTCCATTATTTATTTATTTCCTCTAACAACAAAAACTAATTATTAGAGGCTTGATCTGTGAAACTATATTCTAAATATATATGGCAATATTTAGCACAAAATGGGTACACCTCATGAGGCCTATATCATTTAGTTAAAACAGAAATTTACCACTTTAAAAATGTAACTAAATAAGGGAAAAAAATTAAATGTCGCATAGGTATCATCAGATACTCTCATAAAAAATATAACAGTGTAAAAATCGAAGGGTATATAGATTACAAAAACGCGTAACAGGACAAGGGCAAGAATGATATCAATACTGTTTATCTATACATAATAATAAACGCGGCTGTGTGTGTGTCTGTTTGTCTGTCTGTCTGTAATCACAATATATCGCCTCAGAAGCCTCGCCCAGGCACGAAACTCGGCACATAATTGAGTCGCTCAGAAGCCAATGCGGTTAAGTCCAAAACACAACAATTGAGAAAATTAATGTTTTTTGATACATTAGTTTTTAAAATTCTTGGTTTATTAATTTAATTAGAAAAGTGTATAAAGTCTTTTTTCGAGGTGTAAACTCTGCAAAAAAACAAGATATGTTCAGGATGTGTAAATAAAATCGTAAGTATTTATTGAAATAATGACAGCATCTTAAAAATTTTAGGACTTATACCTTTTGGCAGCTGAAAAAGATAAGAAATTTATGTCTACTAGTATAAACGAACTTTTATTTTTCTCAATCATCACTAGATACAGTGACTAATAGAAAATAAACTGTTGGATTATTTCAAAAATTGTTTTTTACTTCAAAACTAGAGTGGCACTTTTCTTTGCTTCAGGAAATGAAAATAAAAAAAGAAATAAAAATTAAAAAATACCACATTTTAAATAAAATACTACGAAAAATACGATACCCCCTTTTATTGGAGAAAAAATACTACCGTAGTATAAAAAATACTACGTCTGGCAACCCTGAGTTACTATGAATTTCTTGTTTTTCAGTGTTACCAACAAATATCGAAAGAAGAAGAAGAATTTAATTTTTATTTCAAAGTTTATGTAAAAAAATATTGATAAAAGGTGGACTTATTCACAATGGCTTCTGAAATTATTATACAATATATTCAGAAGCTATTAAAAAAAGTGCTGTCTAACCTAGAAAAAAGTAACCAACGAGTAAATCCTTTAATAACTAAGAAGATTATTATTTATTTCATCAAAATTTCCAAAAATCAGAAAATATCAAAAAATGGACTTAACCGCATTGGCTTCTGAGCGGCTCAATTGTGTTTTGACATAATAAAGAAGTATTTTTTTTCTTTTTCAAAAATTTGGATTAATTTTTTAGTTATCAGTCATTTTGTAAGAAAATCTATGCTTTTTCGTCTTCAAAGTGCCATGTTAAAAAAACTATTAAAAAATGCATATACTTTTCTCCACTCGTATAAATGTATGCTAATGCGAACCTTACAATTGAAATATTAATTTTCGACAACTTAAACCAATAATATACGAAAGAATTAATAATTTAATTGTACGGTTCGCATTAGTTTACATTATCCCTGGATCTTTCCCTACATTATATTTACACCTTACCTTTCCATACACCTACTTATCCATACCTATCCATACACCTTACATTATATCTAGTTTCTCCCTGGATGCCCCCTGACGGGGGTGGGGCAGGGTTGAATAATAAAATAGCTTAGCTTACATTTATCAAAGTGGAGAAAAGTTTAACTTTTGTATTAAAAATGTGGCAACATATTCGATACGAAAATAAAACGCTTCGCTTTGATATATTTGTCGCTGTTCATAACTGTTATAATAAGTTTTTCTTCTTCTTTTCACGCTCTATTTTATTTCTTAAGCGAAGACGATAATTTTTGTAGCGATATAGAAATAGAAATTGATACCATAATAAATTATATAGAAATAGAAAGTGATTCCATAAAAAATTAATTCGTTTACGTGTTCTTTTCATGTATTTAGCATTTTAGTTTTTTTTTTAAGCGTTGTAGCTATATAATATATAAAATAGGAATTTAAGACAAAATTGCAGGACAGGAACACTTTAATTGTTCACTAATATTCAGATTTCCTGCTATGTTTTAAAAAACTTTATTCGTGAAAACCTTTAACGTGGCGGACAGCTGGCCGCCTTAGGCGGCTAGTAAAATATAAAACTAGAGAGCTACAAATTATTTTAATTAAAAATTGAAAATGGCAAGCTGAATTATAAGAACCAATGCATTTTCCATTCACATTATTTCTTAAAAATTTTGAGAAAATGCAATTTTTGTTAGTAGTATTTGTAGTATTTTCGTAGTAGTATTGGTAACGGGATGATTACACACTGAAAACTATTAACCATGTCACTAAGCTTTGTAATATTACACGTCAATGCAATGAATTCATTAGCATACATTGAGAATATTGCTTTTAAAGTAATATAATTTATAAAGTAACCGTTACAAAATTTGCAAAAATATTTTCCAACAAAATCCCACGTTTTTCTTTTAACTCTTAATTTGATGCGCAAAATTGAAATAAAAATAACACAAACTTTTTGTTCCATCATATGCATACTTTTCATACTACAATGTTATAATTTTCATTAGAAAACTAAGGTATAATAAGTGACAGCTGTCTTTCCATCCAACTAACCTTTAGAAAAAATTTTATAGACACCTTAATGGTAATTTAGGGTAACCTACGACAACTATAGTGAAATATATGATGGCAAGATACCTTAAGCCTATAGTAACCATAGAAATTCATATGGCATTTATATGGCAAAATACCATACGCCTATGGTTACCATGGAAATTTGTATGGTGTAATATGGCAGAACATAGACTTATGGTACGATTAAAGGGAAGTACCGTAGGCATATGGCAAACTGTTGAAAACACATTATACAAATGCATCATTCATATGGAAGAGTGAACATTGTTGGTGGAGGAACCTGGCGTTTTTACTGCAAATTCGGCGATTCAGATCAATTTTACGCAAACTAAATCCATCCAACAAAAACAATTGCACTTTTCAAAAAAGTTCACCCAGCCTTATATAAAGTTACAGTTATTTAAAATTATTTTCGATTATTTCAACGAAAAAAACAGCATTTCACAACAGCAATTCCCACTGCCGACAAGTCGGCGGCAAAGTATACGCATGTTGACGATACCTCGACGAAGCATTATTCGGCCAAAGAGACTGAAGATTTTCTATTTTTTTATCTATTTTATTTTATTTAATTTTTAGTCAGATATTCGAGAAAAAAAAAGAAAATTCAATCTGTCATTTTGTTATTTTTTTTCTTCGTATGTCTGACTGAATTGATTTTCAAACTTCTAATCAATATCCTATTCAACAACATTATATACAATTCGACAGCATTTTTCTAAATTTTTTAACTTAGTCTATTTTTTAAACAACTTAATAATTCAGAGCCGATAATTTGCTCTCGTGGCTACAATAATATTGTGTGAATTTCACTAACATCAAATGATAGATTTTGCGCCTTTTTACGGTATTGTGTTCAATCTTTGAGTTGGGATTGATTTTTGGATTAATGAACAGTAGAGAATCAACAAATCTTTAAGTCCATTTTATTTTATATAGTTTTTTTTTCATTACTTATATTGCATTTTTAATTTTGTAAATAATTTTTTTTGTAAATAATTTTTTTCGTAAAATTTAAATTATCCGCGTATTAACCGGTAAGAATTCTTTGCTTTCTTACATAAAAATTGTTTTTGTCTCATATATTTAATAACTTAATCTCGCACCTTAATATCTCTTATTAAAATTAATGAGAAAAGCCCTGAAAGCTCTTTGATTCAATCACTATTATTTATTACTGTCTATGTATAAATTTCCCTCTGTATAGTTGCAGATAACCTTCCATTCGGCTGCGAAGAAATGTTGCTATAGCCTATAAAAAATTTAATTAAAGGCTTTAGCACGCGATAATTTTGTGGCAAAAATTTGCTATGTAAGAAAATACCATATGATATCCCAATGTGGTTTTGCCTATGGTAAAATTTTACCATATACTTTTCCCGTATACCAATAGTTAAAATTTACCATACTCTTATAGCAAAATTTTGCCAAACGCTTATTACTAACAATGTATAAATTTCCCTCTGTATAGTTGAAGATAAACTTCCATTCGGCTCTGAAGAAATGTCGCTATAGCCTATGGAAAAGTTCAATTAAAGGCTTTAGCACACAATAATTTTATGGAAAATTTCTATCTGCGAAAAGACCACAGGCTTATGGCAAAATTTTTCCAAGCGTTTAGGGCAAAAGAGCATGGAAAAATTTTACATAGGAGAAATTCTGTAAGAATATCCTATGGTTTTTTTTACGGCAAACCTTAGGCAAATTTTCCAAAGGGACCCGCAAAACATATAGAAAAGAAAATTTTTTACCTTTACGATTTTGAAACCGTTTACAACTAATATGGTTAAAAAGCAATGAATAGAAATCTTACTGTTTTTAACCGTTTACAACTAGCATGGTTTCAAAACGGCAAAAAATAGTTTAACTGAACATTGGAATTAGGCTTTTCAGCATTAAATTAGGTTGCCATTTAGTTGTGTTTAATCAAAAGAACCATGGAATGTGGTTTAATTTGTTTAACTGATTGCTTCATCTACCGAAAGAGATACGAAATACTATGTTAAGTGTTAAGGTGCTGATATCTATGCGTGAAAGAGAATATATCACAATCTAATGATCCAGGGTCACAAAACAAGGAGTGCAGGACATTTGAAACTCTTCATGTGTTAAAGGTAATGGAGGAAATATTGTGGAGTAAACTTTAGGACTTGTATCCCAGTTCTGTCTGTCATGAAATTGTCAGATTCACCCTCTCGGCTGTAATATGTTCCTAGTTGCATAAAACTAAGAAGCTTTATTAGGTGGGCCAATTTAGTGAGATAAAATTCCGGTTGTTTAACCGTATTAGCAGTTGAAAACAGTTAATAAATTGATTAAGCAATTAATTAAAATGTTATTTAATCAATTTTTCGAGGTATTTCTAACAGTGTATAGAAAAATTTAAAAAAATCAGACAAATATCTATTTCGTGATATTTAAATATATAGTTCGAAGTTTATTTCAAATGATAATTAAAATAATGCTTAACTGAGATAACATTCCTCCTACGATACGCTTTATTATAAGAAACACAAATAAACTACATATATTTTACAGAAAAGAATAATAAGTTATTTTAATTATTCGAGTTATATTTTTGCTCTAAATAGAAACACACCGCATGGCTTATAGTCGCCTTGTTATTTCTAAAGTTACTCTCTCTCCTTTTCAATGAACAGGAGGCCTTCAATTACAATTATATTGACCACTTCTTGGTGTATTTCCGTTTCCCGGAGGTGATTACTAATGAGAAAGGATGGACAAAGGCCGTCACTAACAGCACTGTGTCAAAATCATTCTCATATATTACGCTTCCTAATGCGATATCTGCAAAATTATTCGACAAGCGAGCAGTAACTAAAATAGGAAATTTTCTCTTATATAATACTGCACAAAGAGCATTATCTAAACAATGGTTGTTTCATGTATGTTTCCAGTTAGGAGAGAATATTTTTTTGTTAAGTGGGGAGTTTGCACTGAAAGAATAAAAACATTTTCGCCTAATAATATTTGGGTACGAAATGAATATTTTAAGGGAAAGAACATGTCCGTTTCAAAGGGATGTTACACAACAAATTGTAATTAGAGGATTCAAATTTTAGGAACTATTTGGGTTTTAATATAATGTATAGTTTATTAGTTTACTTTCATGCTACGGAGAATTTATTTGAGTCTGAACACTATAAAGATTGGGACATAATACGTATCTAAATTTAGTGTTGAAAAACACTAAAAGTTGTGTGAATGAATCCTTTGTTCTGAGTTAATGATTTATTCCTAGTCGAACGTTCTTACTCACTCTAAAGAGTTCAAATAAATTTTAACACGAATGATTGATAAAGCTTATGCCGATCTGCAGCTCGTTGTTGAAGAAGATTTGCTGCTTTTCGGAGCTCCGTAAAATTAGTATATACATAAAATATTAAACAAAATTATTTCTTAAAATAATAACAGGATGTTTTAAACGAATAACAGATGTCTTTGAACCATTATTAAAAGCTTAAAGGCGAATATTCGCGCAATTTTAAGAAATGGACAATATGGCGGCGACGATGGCTGTTTGTTTACATGAAGTGTACTTGTTATTAAATTTGCTTGCCAAATTTATTGTAGCCTAATATATATAGATATCAAGTAAGTTCCAATCGTTTTTAGTAATTGATAAATAACTCGTATAAACTGTTATAAATGCATTGCATGTTTTTATTTTTAGTCTCATAATATTTACACATTTGTGTCAATTCTATAAAATAATTTTATAATATTTAACTTCTATTCACTTCGGTTTTGTTTAAACACCTGTTAATATTCTGCCTGAGCGGGGTACATGTTTGATTAACAAACTCATTTTATTTTAAGAACAATGGTATAAATGTATCTGCAATTCACGATTCTTGTTTAGTATCGCAAAAGTAACTTTATTGATTCCATTGTGTATTGTGTCTTAATGTAATTAAAGATTTTAATGTTACTGATAACAAACATAGTGGCAAATACTTCATACTTTGTAGTATAAAAAGAAATTTTTTGTGTTTCACTACACCAGGACTACCATTTCTTAGTTTTAGTGCAATAGAACACCTAGTTTACTATTGCACTCTTGACACTATTCTTGATGATAAAATACATGAAAAATTTTTACTAAGTAATATTACCAGTGTTAAAGTACAGGCTTGCTGATTCCGACTTTCATTAACATTATATAACCAGCTGTATCTGCTAGTTTCGTGTTTCGAACGATTGGCCTTTATACATAATTTTGAATACTTGACGAAAATGACGTCAATAGATATACGTAATGCATTATATATTTGATTTATTAAAGATTAAAGCGAGGAAAAAACTAAAACACAATAGCAATGTTATGGATTACAACTGAAATTGAGAGAATTGAAAACATCAAAGCCTATTAGATTGCCAGAAAAAACTTAGAGAAAGTTAAAAGGCAGATATTATTGATATAAATTACATGAAGCAATTAAATAGTTTTTTTTCCTCACATCACTTTCCTCACCAGCGATACGAGAGATTTTGAAAGTTTTTAGTGCTTAGTTGCTTAAACTTTAATTATAACAGAGAATTAAATTAATTGTGTGATGATTTTTTTTACATAATTTGACGAGGATTTTAAAAATAAAAGTCAAAGTTTATAGTAATGAAAATTTCTCGTTTACTTCATTGTTTTTAATTTTTATCTCCTATATTGTACGATCTGTAAGTTATTTAAATTTTCCAATTTATCCATTGCAAAATTCATATATCTTTTTTTCAATAAATATTTTTTGTATCTTTGAAAACTCATATAATAGTTAAATTGATATGGGAAAATTCTGGGGATATTTGTTTTAATCTGGCTATATTTATTTCATTACTCTTCTAATGATGATGATTCTCATAACGAGTAATAATAATGAGTAAATTCTAATAACTTTGGCGAGGATTCTAATAACTTTGGTGATGATTCTAATAATAATACTTAAAGTCGGTGATTATGGAAAGCCAAGATATATTTTAATATATTATTTTTAAATTTTTACTCCTCAACTTGTACAATTCGTAAGTCATCCAGTACAAATCGCATACCTCGCATTCTATAAAATATCATTCGTTTTCTTCGAAAAATAATTTGATTAGATATAGCAAATAAATTGTTATGTGTAAGTTTCTTAAATCTAATTTATTTCGGTTATTCCCACTCAAAAAAAATCTGATAATAAAAAAATTACTCTTAAAAGCTCCAAAAACCAGGAGTGAAGTTAAAATTTTATGATAAAATGTAGATAAAGTTTAGTTTTGTAATACATCAAGTATTTTAAATTAGGTGTGACACGAAGCAATTTATTTTTTTCTAAATATGCAGAAATGATACCAATCTAAAATACGTAAATAATAAATTATTTTAATTAAGAAAAATAAGAATATTTCCTTTGTTTATCAAAGTACTTAAGTTGTGCACACTTAAAAGGAATATAATTTTGATTAATTTCTTAGTTTTTTCGATAAGAGAAGTAAATTAAAATTTATTTTGATGTTCTGCAGTAAATATTTATAAAGAAGAATATACTTTTTTTCTAACTTAACTTCATTAAAACTATTCTTTAATTTTTCTAACGTTTGTAAGGAACTTTGTTTTTCATTTTGTGAGAGAATACAATAAGTCAAATTAAATATGCAAATAAGTTTCTTTATTTTATAAAAATGTTTCAGAAATTAAGGAAAGAAGTAATTAAATATTCAATTATTATTTATAAACAAACATAAATTCTGAAAAATCATTTGATTAAATGATGTGGCGTGTACAGTTTTATTAATTTACCATAGTTCAATTTTAAAAATAATTTGATGTATATCTATTCAGTTTCTTCTGAACTAAGTTCTGCGAACTATGTGGAATTAAAAGTTTCAGAATAGTAAGGGAACGCAATGAAATATTATTGCATACACGGTGTAAAAACTACTAGTACTGTATGGTAGCCACTATTCTAGTAAAAAAAATTACATACATGATATCATATGGTAACGGTTAATCGGAAATTCTGGCTTTCACAATTATAATTCTTGTTAGCACTCATTTAGTGAAAAATACAAAACTGAATACTAAATTTCAAAATTATAGCTTTTATGCTACTTTTTAAGGTGTCTCTTACAAACTGTAAATTATATAAAATATAAAACCACATTTTGTTGTTAATTACTCCACAATAATTACTGAAGTGCTTTGATAAAAACAACTGATCTTTTTGATGTTCCTATGGAACCACCAGCGACGCAGTAAATTTTCTCATATTCTGGTAGTTTTAACCATTCCTTTTTTTTCAGCAAATAATCAGATTTACAATAAAAATGGACAAACTTAAATAAATATTAAGTATATTATTAAATTTCAGCAAATTATTTAGTAAATAAATTTAAGCAAATTATTAGGTAAATAGTATATTAAGTGAAGTTTCGACAAATAATTTGTCTTTAAATTTTGTATATCTTTTTAATAGCTATGGTTGGAACAAGCATGTGATTTTTTCCCTCTTCAATAGCCAAGATGATCACCAATAAAAACTTTTCATGTTGAATTAGCGACCATCAAAAAACTTTGCAGATAAATCGTTCTAATTCCATATTAAAAATACTGTTTCTTAGAAAATGAATACCGAAGTTACAATGTTTCACACATAACTCATAATAATAAACACATATGAATGCGATACTTTAATGTTGAAGAAAGTGTAAAATTTGTGTCCCAAGTTATTTAAATAGCCACGTAACATTAGTCACTCGGCAGATATTAAAACTATAATCAATGCCCTTTTATGTCTTGTAGAGCACCTTTGATGTTGAATTTTCAGTGGCAGCTATAATACGCATTTTTACGTGGCTGATTT
The DNA here is from genome assembly GCF_982258835.1 of Parasteatoda tepidariorum. NCBI lineage: Eukaryota > Metazoa > Arthropoda > Arachnida > Araneae > Theridiidae > Parasteatoda > Parasteatoda tepidariorum. The sequence continues at coordinate 75,003,760 of NC_141758.1, read as the reverse complement.
CAGTAATTGCTTCATTGTAATTCTACTGAGTGGTGGAAACATTCTTTCTCAACACATTTAAGGTAAGAATTATTTTCGTCATTTAAAATTTAATTTTCGGCGAGGTATCAGAATTCATGCATTCTCTCTCGTTTACCAGTATATTATTTTTAAATATTAGTTACGAGTTTTCATTAGTCAAATAAATTTATTTCTTACTGTAAGCGTATAAAGAGAGAGTTTTTTTTTGTTGCAAAATGTAAATAATTTTAAATTTTTGATATATTCCTGCTTTTATTATTTTTTTTTCTTTCGTTTCTCCACTACCTGATATTTTTAACTTATACTTCTCTTGCGTTACTAAGATTTTTGTCATACTTGTTCTGTAATTTAATTATGAAGGATAACAAAAATAGAGAGCAGACAATTATTTTTATTTAGTTTCTTTTCAAGGTATAACTTTATTTAGAACATGAAACTACATTATGTCTCCAACCCGCGTTCAGTTTTTCATATATGTGTTTCTCTGAAAAGCTATTAAGCTTTGTTATGAAAAATAAAACAATATCACTTTTTGCGAATTTTTTTTTCGCGTAAAGTAAAATAATCTCTAAGGAACAATTTCGTTTCAAGCGATATTCTATAGATTATGTTTTCGACCGCTGAGGCGCCTGGGATACATCATTGACGTCATTGGGAAGTGGGCCAATCCCTCAATTCCTGAGTTAAGTCTCCTTTGTTTGCTTTTGGGCTGCTTTAACTCCGTCCCTTATTTCCTGCCTGGAAATTTCAATAAGCCTATTAGCAAACATTATTCCTATTATTGAACTTTGAAAAAATATAATTGAATTTACGAATGAAAGTTTATTTAACTCGTTTTGTTTTAATAAGTTATGAAATATTCGGTCAGAGAAAAAATTTTTATAAATTATTTTTAATAGAATTATTTTAAACGTGTCGTTTTCTGTTTCTAAATTTGAAAAAAGAAGTGTGAGGTAACACAAAATGGCAATTAACGTTTATTTTCTACTAAATAATTTATAAATAGAACTTTAATTTAATATAATGCACCTTTAATATTTAATGATAAAAAATGATGTTTATTTAAATTAAGATATTTGTAGTGTTTTATATATTTAAAGAAAATATAAAGATTTTTAATTATTTAGTAGTTTAAAACTTCACAATTTGAAAAACTGGTAAGCTCTTTACCTTATTAAAAAAGTTAAATATTAACAAATATGAATAAATGTTTTTCTCAATAGTTAAATTACTATATTTTTACTTCTTAAAATGCAAGTTTCAAAATGTATTAAAACCATAATTTATGGCGATTGTCAAAATTTTCATTTTAATTTTACAATATTGAAGCAACCTTGAACTTTTACAAGAAGTAAACAATGTAGGTTTTTATATATTTGTTAAAGTAACTTCATATTTCAAACTCTGAATTTTAAGCAGTATGCTAATAAATCATTCCTACTTTTGAAATGGCAATTTATTACGTACTACTCTTTTTAAAAAATTAAGATGATTATAATAAACTATAAATTAAAATTCAATGTCTTTCTTTAACGCCGTACGTTTCTTCGAACTATTTTTCTTAAAATTTACAGTTTCATTCGTCTTCTAATATAATGGTTCACTTTAGAAATTTCAAATTAGCATTGCAGTCAGATGTGATAGTTAAAAGAAAACTGAGTTGCAAGTTAGGTAGAATAATTATGAATTATTGAAAGCGATTTGTTCATATAAACAAACAATGCGTGCTGTATTTTGTTTATTTTCGCTGATTAATGTTTGCAAATTATATAGTAATTTAGATCTATTATGTTGTTTTAATGCTGCTTTATAATTTACGCAAGAAAAAGAACGTTTTAATGAAACTATAAAAATAAATACAGAATAAATAAATCCTGGTCGCTAATTTACTATCCAGCGGCCTTTAACGAGTAGCTCCTTTTTTTTTTCTTTTTTTTTGAGATTTTCCTTTTGCTGTAGTTGGTCTCAATTCTAACATAATATTTTATTTCTTATAAAATGTGTTACCTGTGCAAAAGAAGTCAAAAATCGTGTGTTTTTCTACTTAAAAAAACTAAATGCCCAACAGGGGTTCATAAGTAGTCGCTGGATAAGAAAATCATAACTTGGTCAATAATATTACCGAGCAGTCAACCATTTGTAATTTTTATGCACAAAACTTTACATGATATCGTGATAATGATATTGTCATAATAATGATAGTTACTATCTATAATATATTTCGGTTTATCAAAAAGTAAACTTAGTGGAAACTATATTTGTAGGTTTTAGAGTGAGACTATTTCAATCTACTAAAATACTGTGTAAACTCTCGACTTCACAGTTTTAATGAAGGAAAAATAGATAAATTTCCAGGAAAGTCCACATTAATGCTACTTGAGTTTAATTCATTCTCTTGTCTGTTTCTTTGGTTTTTACAATTTAAGAGTTCATGTTGGAACCTAAGTCTTCTGCGTTTTGAAACATTGAATTATAGCATTGAGAGTTATGTGAGAGAGATATGCTGCATATTTTTAAAACTTTATTTTAAATAGAGTACCAACATGCATACAAAGTTAGACTAAAATAGTTTAGTGTTTAATGCTAAAGCTAGGCAAATAAAAGGGAATAATAAGAGCCGTTCTGCAGCTAGACAAACTATATTTATGTGTATTTTCCGTAACCAAATGATTTAGGCATAAAATCATTTCTAAGATATGAACTAATATATTACATACAATTAATATATGGTTATAGCTCAATATGGTTAACGTAATATGGTTATAACTTAGTATGGTTAACGTAATATGGTTATTACAATTAATATATGGTTATAACTAATATATTACATAAATACAATTAATATATGGTTTATAACTTTAGAAATTATTACAAATTAATTTTATGTCTAACGACAGAGTTTCTTTTATTTTATTCAAGACATACCTAATTATATTTTATTTCATTTGTAACTAATTTATGTTAGGTTCAAAAAAATGTAATGCTATGACAAATAATATCAGAGAAAATAATAATCAATGGCAAAAAATATTTAAAATTAACAAGCAACTTTTATTTTTATTTTGAAATATTATGATAACGGCAGCTAGATATCCACCGTATCTTTCGCTAACAAAAAGTAAACATAATGGAGGCTATTTTTCATCCAAAATGTTGAGTATACAAGGGATCTATAAACAAGAAAGTCAGGTGTTTTTCTTCCATCACTTCTGAAGCATACTTTATGGAGATTTTGAATAGAGGAATGTATGAACGCGTGTTTGATGCATACACTTAAGTCACATCTACGTAAATCTTTTGCGCCAGACGAAGCTCGGGAAAGATGGAACATAAAATAGGAAATCGCATTTGTGTTGCCTTTGGAGTGTTTCGGAAGAGCTTATTTTCTATGCTATAAAGTGTGATGTGTGTTTAAAAATAAATGCACAACTAGGTATTCATTGTACTGAAAGGGAAAGTGCCACTATATGTGAAATAATAAATCATGTGCAAAATATCGCACTATATATATATATGTATCTATATATCTATATATCTATCTACCTATCTCTCTCTCTCTCTCTCTCTCTCTCTCTCTCTCTCTATATATATATATATATATATATATATATATATATATATATATATATATATATATATATATATAAATATATATATATATATATATATATATATATATATATATATATATATATATATATAAATATATATATATATATATATATATATATATATATATATATATATATATATATATATATATATATATATATATATATATATATATATATATATATATATATATATATATATATATATATATATATATATATATATTCAAGTTCAAAATGAAGATAAAACAAAGAAAAATTACGAACAACAGTTTAAAAAAAAAAAGGATGAAATTTTATTTAAAAACCGCAAAAAAATCTTTCGGTTTTTTAAATGAAATTTCATCCTTTTTTTTTTTTAACTGTTGTTTGTTATTTTTTTACTTATTCCCCCCCTTTTTTTTCTCACATGTCTATAATTTTTCTTTGTATTATCTTCATTTTGAACTTATGTAATGAGTTCTGTTTACTTGCAGCTTAAGCGCAATAAATGAAACTTATTGTTTTTCTTAACTTTCTTCATGTTTTCTTGTATTTATATATATATATATATATATATATTGTGGAGCAAAAAGGTATATTTCTTATATACATTATAAAGCAAATAAATTTACATTTTGATGCATATGCTTGATACTAAATACAGCAATATGCGTCACAAATATTTTGTTAATGAACACAAATTTGCACTTGATGCTTACCACTTTAAGGAAACAGAAACGTTTGACAGATATTTTGTAAGAAAATAAATAATTTAAGAATGTATAAAGTATGTATCTAACATTACCTGAGTAGTGCGCATGTAATAACTCTTCTGCCAAGTGTTGCTAACAATTCACAATTTATTTGAAGAAAAAAGACAAAATTAATTTCATAGTTAGTTAATTCACCCTTTGAAAAAATCACACAAGTACTTCTAACCAAAAATTAATAAATTATGCACAATTTTGCACAAATGGGCAAAATTAAATCAAACGAAATCATTTTTCCGTAAGTCAAGAAATTTCTGTTTGCTTATTGATATTAATTTAGTGATTGGAATGTATACTCTCTTAAAATGAAAGAGTTATTTCCCCTACTCAAAAAAGAGTTAAATTTTTTTAACTCAACTTGAGTGAAATACATTCTTATTTGAGCGAAATTCTTTCTTTGCATTAACTCAAACTTGAGTGGTATTTATTAAGCAATATTCGAGTGCTTTTAGCTCAAACTTGACTGATCTATTTGTTATTTAATTGTGTGCGAGATATAAGCTGGAATTTCTATCGTTTTATTTTAAAAAGCAAACGATAATAAATCTAAATAAAACTGTTATGTTCTGTGATCTAAATAGACTATGTCTTCGTTTTTATTTTCTTTTTAATTTTTTTTTCTGGAGAATATGTCATTTAATATTTTGAATTAAGAAGAATTAAAACAACTTTTAGTTCGCAGCGGTATTTCTGAAGAAGACGCTGTTTTACTTTTCAGTAAGTAGATATACTTTGTTGTTTTTATTTTGAATGTGTTATATACACATTCCATTTAAATTATCTGTTTTTCAGCGTTTTTTAATAAAATATACTATTCTTTTAAATTATTTGTCAAAAAGATTTTCTAAAATTGAAAGTGTTAAATGTGGATGATTATGAAATATTAAAAAAATATGATTCCCTGCCAGAATCTTTGTCAAAGCATGTGGGAATATATTATATCTGATAAGAGTTTTAGAATTTTTTCAGATTTCATATTAAAGTTTTAACATTTTATTTTAATATAATAAATTTATATCCATGTTTTAGTTTTTTTGATGTATAATTTTTGTACAAAACATTTCTGGATAATTAATTTCATATCATTCTATACTTCTTTTATAAAAGATATTTACGAAATTATTGTTCATACTGTCTATAATTGCTGTTATTTAAATTGCTTTCTATTAATAAAGTTGACTGTCTTTAATTTATGAAAGCTTACATCTGCAACAACCATTCATGCAAATCAGAATCTTCAGATGTTCAATGTATTTTATTATAAATATATCATTCAAAGAAAAAGTGGAAAATATAATATTTAAAAAAATTAAGCAGCATTTCGAATTTTTCTGTTTTTATCCTGTTTTTAGCTTTTATTTAATTGGAATTCAGAATTAATACTATCTTCTTATTTCATAAAGTATTTATCACATTATACAAACTATTTTTCCTTTGTTGCTAGCATAAAAGTTCTTACCACTTTTCTTCAGATTCAATTTTCGAGGCAAAATTGAAAATGCAGAATTAATATTTAATTAAAAGTACAATGCTAATTAAAGTATTTGAAAATGCAAATAAATTAGAATTTTACAATAGTTATAGATTAATAGTAAAAAAATAGGAACAAAATTAAAAGTAATATTTATTATGAGATATAGTTCAATTTGAATTTATATACCTATATCCCAGCTGAAAATAAACTGTAGTTATTCTACAGAACTGAAGTAATTTCGTAGTTTTTCTAGAGTTAACTGCAAATTTTCTGTAGTGCAATCTTAACTGTAAAAACACTGCAGTTATTTTGCAGCTAATGCGAAGTAATTTCTCAGTAATTTATTTCGAAAAAATTTTAGCTATTGTCTACAAAATTACTGTAGTTTAAGTGAGGTCACTTTAAAATCATAAATTTAGAAAAAACTGAAATTTTAAATCCGTGGTCATTCTGCAGTAAATTTGAAGTAATTATGCAGTCATTGTTTCAGAAGTATACTTTCTGATGAATCTGCAGGAAAACTGCAGTTACTTTGCATTGTTGTAAAATTGAAGGAGTTTGATGTCTTCAATCTTGCTTTCCTGGCTGGTATATTAAATTTTTATAATGTTTTTTCTTTTTGATTATATATTAATTTCTTACAATTAGGTAAAAATTCTAAACATATATATTGATAACGGAAATAACGCACACTATCTATGTTCATAATAGTTAAAGTTCATAAAATACGTACTTGATTTAATTGTAATTATTTATAATTCAGAAGCGATACAATTTAATTAGTTTAAAATGTGCCTAAAATTAGGTATTTAAATATTTCTGTATTTTAGTAATTTTATTAAAAATGTCGTTTTCATTAATTTTTATTATTTATTTCTTTTTGACTTAAGAAAACTATGTTTGAGCAAAGTTTATGGTAAAAACAATATTAAAGTAAAGTCAAGTAGTTAATGTAAATTAGTTAATTTTTTTATTCGAATTCATACTAAACTAGGATTATTGCAGAACAAAAATTATAATTATTTTTTTTCTAATCAAAACAAATATATAGTTTGGATTTTAAACAAATTTATATCAAAAGAGTTTGCAAAATTGAGCTTGAAAAAGGGTATTCAATCCAGATTTTTTAGCTTTTAACGTCTTCTTCAAAAATTTATTAATTTCACTTAGTTTCAGAAATTTGTCTTAAAAAAATTTAGGCAATTTAAAACAATATACCTTTTTTATTGCTTGAAAATCAAGCTTTATAAATTCAACGAATAAATTTGTTCGAAAAAAAATGACTCATAGTATTTTCAATTGAACCTAAATGAGTATAATATTTATAAAACTGCTTACTTTAAAAATTCGTTTAGAGCTCCTTACTTTTAAAAATTAAACTTGAAAGAAAAATGACGTAACTTAGGGGAAAGGAAAAAAAAAACTCAAATCTACAATGGTTAGGAATTTTTCATAAAAAAACCTCTTAAGTAATAATTCATTTAATTGTTGTTTTACCGTATACAATCAAAATAATTGGATAACCACAAAATGCTGCTATTCAAACTGTTAACTCTGAAAATTTTTTTTAACTGTGTTTTCACCTTATTTGATTTAACAAATAAAAACTTTATACTCGCCAACGAGACCCAGCTCATGAAACTAATTAGTTCTTTGTAGCCGTCATGACACAGGACTGTAGCCGAGATGGTTAATCGGTCAATCTCACGACAGGCGAATCCCAGTTCGAATCCCAGCCAGTGTCAATATGCTCACAGCGAAAACTTTCACTAGTACTATATTATCTAATTCGATATTTAAATTCAACAAACGTTAAGATAAAAAAAATTCCTGTCTAAGGCCTTCTCTATCAAAAGGAATTTTTTTGAAACGAAAACTATAGTATTTTTTATCGCTTACGATAGATGGCACCACTAAATACAAAAATTTCGAATATTAACAGTAAAAATTTTGACTGCAATTTACAAACTGAAATACTGAAAATCGCTCAAACACGAGTTAAAATCACTCAAGTTTGAGTGAAAACGATTCACTCAGGTGATACTGAAAATCACTCAAACTGGAGTGAAAATAACTCAAGTTAGAGTGAAATTTTTTTCACTCAAATTGAGCTATTTCCATATAACTCTTTTACTTGAGTGATTTTAACTCCAGATGAGAAGGCCGGTTTTTTCTAGGTGAAAGAGTTAAATCGCACTCAAGTTGAGTTATTTTCACTCGTTCATTTTAAGAGAGTAATTATTGTACTTTTCAATTCCATGTAAAAGAAAAATTTAGATGAAATAGTTTAAATTCAAATTTAAACATATAGTACATATAATTCAATGTGTTGAAAAACAAGGTTTATTAGCTTAGTGATCTTATTTAGCATGGGGAATGTCGTGAAAATAATCCCATGGTTTTGTGAATTTGATCATACATTTGTTACCTACTAAGAAAAATATAATATATTAAAGAAAAGAGAGGCAAAAATCTGTGCTTGTAAATTCCATTTTGTGATAAATTTTTAATATTTATATTCAAATATTTTAATCATAAATATAAATTTGCCATCCTTTTACTATTTTACCCCTAGGCGTATATCTAGTGGATAGAAGGTCTAACTTTGAAGATTTAAAGGCTTTCTTTTTTATATCAGTTTTTATACCTTTAAAGTCACTCACAATCCAATTTCAGTAGTTTTTGGTTACAGCAAATTTTCATATTTTAAATATTACAAATAAATAAATTGACTTAATAAATTCTTAGACTCTCTAAAGAGCCTAATCGAAATAAGTTACCCACATTATTTATTCTTTTCTTTAAGAAAATGGTATGTGAGATAACTCAAGAAATACAACTCAACTCAAGAAAACTGATAACTCGAGAAAAAACAAACCAACTGACCTGAAAATAAGAAAAATATTTGAAATAAGAAATTCAATCTCCTATTTCAAATAATTCTTACAACTCTCTTATAAAATGAAGAAAATTGATAAGTAAACTTAATTTTTTTTTATTTAAAGTAATGGTTCAGTAGTATTATGGTAATAAATTAATTACTAAATGTAAGCTTGTCCCTAAATTTTATTCGTTTCTTTACTGAATACGAAATTTTTTCCAAGTGTTTCAGAAGCAACTAATCATATTTTTAACAATATGTCGGATTTCATTCATTTTACACCTTACTTCTCTCTTGTAAAAAAATATTAGCTTTAAATATTTTCAACTGAGTAAATGTTAAACTTTTATACAAAACAACTACTTTTTAATTAAAAGTCTATCTCTAGGGATAATTATTATTATTTTTGCTAATTCTTACAAAAAACGGCCGCATTGATAGTAAATTTCGAATAATAACTATTGCTTAGTTCAAAAATATTTTAATTTAAATAGTAGATATTCCAAGATCGTTCGTAAAAATGCTTAGTAGTGCTTTACTTGCATTTCTTTACTTTTGAAAATAAGTACTTTTAGTCGAATTTTTCTTGTAAGCGGAAAAAAGAAATACCGTTACTTTTAACAGAAAATCAATACTTTTTGTTCCCAAAGTTTGGTTTTCATTTTTTACAGTCTGTTCTTTGATTTATTAAATAATTATTAAGATAAAAATAAAATTTATTAAGGTTAAAATAATTTAAATTTTTAGATTTGTTTATAAGGATATATTAGTTAATAACAATAATTTGAATTCTAACCATTTTCAATATTTTTTTCTTATCAAAATATCTTAAAATGCAAATTTAACGACGCAAATGTTAAAAAATAAATATTAACATACCGTACATGTAAATTGCTTAGAAACTAAAACATACTTTATTTCTAAAGAATGAATGTCTTAAAATTTGATAAATAAATGCATAACATTAAAAACAAATGTTCATATTTTTAGGTTAAAAACTGCCTTAATTTCGAAACATTTAATTTAAGCACCATTTATTCTTTACAGTAAAAAAAATAAATATTTCTATTAGATTTATCACTTTTGATCTCAAAAACTGCTTTATAAATTAGAAGAAATTTGCTACACACATCTTTACACAGCTAGACTCCTTAAACCTAATTATTTTCACTGCTCTTCATCTATTGATTGTATCTCGGGTTTGAGTAAACTTCTTTGTTCCAAGATTGTTTTAATAATTGAATTTTTCAAGCTTCCACAAAAGGGCAAAAAGTGACAAGATAATCAACGTGGAGAATTAGTGGTCTGCAGTCGTGATAGTTCTTTTCATAATTAGAGTAATTTATAGTGACAGTCTAGCCCTTAGACATTAAAATAAGAATGAATTAATATATGTGATAGCATTTAAATTTGTTGGAATCGAATAACTTATAACTTGAACTTAAAATAACGTGCTGCGTTTTATTTAATAATTTTGTTTAAAATGAAATAAAAATGTAACTTTAGAATATTTTGACAAATATAGAACTACATTAATGAAAAATAAATATTTATAATAATATCATAATGCAAAAAATTAACTAAATTTTCAAAACATCTGTATATATTAGTATTTCATTACGACAGATTCGATCTACTACTGAACTAAGGTCATGAGAGGCGGAGATGAGTTGTTAGTCTACAATGCTGAAATTGAATAACAAGGGGGAAGAACGGTTATTGTCCATTTTTGTTTCACAAAAAACGGTGACTGCACCGCAATCTGTTGCATTTTGAATCTGTTGCATTTTTAAAAGTCAATGACGTGAAAAAATTGCCCTAAGTTATTACACATTGTAGATGAGTGAGGAAGCATTGAACATGGAGGAATATTTAAGGAAAAAATGGTTCTTGCCCAATCTCTGTTCCAAAAATTACTTTTTTCCACATCAAAAATTGCAATGTTTTTTTTGAAAATTATTAAGGAATTTGAATAATTACTTGAGACAGTCAAGCATATTTTTATTTTTACAGTTTCAATTGAATGATTGTTCCTCGCTGTTTTAAAATCGTTTGCTCAAAATCAACTTCAATGAAAATAAACCATCCTCCCCTTTTATTCCTTAATTGTCAATACATGGAAACTTCCGATGACGTCTGGAGCAAACGTTTTGATTTCAGTGATGATTTGAGGATTATTTTCATATTTTTTTTCTTTCTTAAGAAATGAGTCTTCAAAGTTTAGCCGCAATCAATCTGTTACGACTCGAAAAAATAGTCTTGATGATTGATAGGTTGTATGTCGACAATTCTCCCAAAAAAATTAACAACAATAAGAATCCAGAAAAGTTCCAAATTAGACTTTCAACTTACAAATTCTAACTGAATCTAGCCAAAAGTTTAAAGTTATGGAATGCTTTTTTCATATAGCTTAATATTTTTAAATAATTGGCTTTTGCTCTCATCATTATTATTTTTATAATGACCTTATTGTATGTCAATGTCTCAAATAGGTCTAATGTATAAAACTTTTATTTAGATATCGATGATAAGAAATCGATGATGAAAAACTCTTGATGCCAAGATAATACCAAGGCTTTTCGAGATTGACTGTGTTACTTTAGTTTATTTCGGTCAAATATATGGTTTTTAGTCATGATGATGCGTCTATTTATCTACCCTCGTAAATTTTCTAGTTTGGCTAATTTACCCGACTTTATGATGCGAACTTACCTTTATTAGTTTAAGACGAAATAAAAGCTGCAAGGTTCTATGAAACATTTTATCTTTAAAAAATTTTATTGCAAATACAAAGCAAATTCAACTTATTTTTTACTTACTATTGAAAAGTAAGTACTTTTTTTTATAAAATTGCTATTATATAAAATGCATTATTTTATAAAATTATAAAATTAATTTAAAATTAAAAACTGCAAGCTGTTATGAAACACTTCATCCTTAAAAAATTTTATTATTGAAATGTAAATACAAAGGAAATTTAACGCATTCTGTGCCTCTTATTGAAAAGTACTTTGTTTATAAAATTGCTATTATACAAAACATGTCACTTTATAAAATTTATAAAATTTTAAACAATTTCTTAATAAATATTTCATAAAATCGCCATTTAAAAGGTATATATTACTAAAACTTCAATGGGTTATGCTTTTACAGTACAATACTTTCTTGAAATATAAGATATTGAGAGTAATAAAATTATTTTCTTTGTGAACATGTACTTATTGTACTTGAATTAGCTGACGAATTAAGATTTTCCATTTCTGATCATAACTCATTAATCCTTATAATAGGCAATCGACTATTTTTATAAAAAAAATGCATAAATACTTTTACAAACAAAATACTGTAAACATAAATCCAAGGCTTGCAAATAAAATTTAATGTAACAGCAAACCTTTAAAGTTTTTTCAGGACAATTTCTTTGAGCAAAAACCCGAAATAGGTTTATGGGTGAAAAAAAAATCCCTCATAAAACCAGGCTTACTACTCTAACATAACAGATTAAAGGAGAAGTTTATTGGGGAAATTTTCAACAGACTTTCTTTTACCGAATTTATCTCGTAATATACACCACTCACGATTTGAGATAACAAAAGTTTCCTCTCGCGTAATCCGCATTTTAAATGTGTGACTGTAACCACCATTATTTTTAAACAAAATACCAAACAAAACTGCAAAAAAAAAATATCGGCTTTACGGAACTGCTTTGTATTCATCGTTTATGAGCCATAAAAGTCTAAACCGTAAACGTGGTTTAAATTAAATTTTCTTTTCCTTGTCTTCCTTCAGCTGACGCAGCCATAAATAAATTAAGATTGCTGACGTCAAGTTTGGTAAAAGAAGAAAATTATGACAAACACAACAAATAAAGATAAACGAATTTTCTCTATGGTATGGTCGCTATTTATCCTTATTTGGTATATTGCCGACCTGACTTCATTTAAAAGACATTATTTTTAAGATAATTATTGAATATATCTCATTTCCTTTTTATAATTGTAATTATTGCTTCAAATTGTTTAAGGAAATTCTCGTACATGATAAAAAAAAAGATACCTAACCTTTAAATAAATACCAATCCTAAAATTTGAAGGATTAAATGTCATGAATGTTCAATGTTAAGTAAGTAAATGTATCTGGAGTTTCCAATGATAAAAATCAACATAAAATATTTCTTGATTGATTTAAAATTTTATATGGCCTTTATGGTTTCTTAAGTTTTAAGAAGTACTGATTTGAGTTTGTTTTCCGTCAAGACTGTGAAAAACGTTTTTAAAAAAAATACGTCAATTCTCTAAAATATTCTCTTCGTTGTTCTACGATGTCAAAAGTGTTGTTGAATACCTATTTAAATTTGGAGTTGAAAAATTCTAAAACAAAAATTGTGCGTGATTGTTTTATTTAAAGTTATTTCAAGTTAATACATGATCGAACTTTCCATCCCTTTTGAAAGGGTGTAGTTAAAACCTAACGCTAATAAGCCTAAACCAATTTGCAGTCGTTCGCAAAGAAGGTGGTGTTAATCGGAGCTTCGTAAATTTAGTGAATAATTACAGTATATTTAAACTGCTTATCTAAATTCTCGGGGTAAAATGATGATAGGGCATGTTTTAAACGTATAACAAAGGGTTTTGGAACATTATTCGAAGTTAAAAGGCGAATAATTGTGCAATTTCAAGATAGTGCCATTATTTCAACCAATATAGCGGTTTGTTTATACGTCGTGTATTGGTGTTAGTTGTTGTGGGATTGTATTGACAAACTCTTCATAGCCTCCTTAATACTGAGTAAGTTTCACTTCTCGTTACTGATTGACTTAGAACATTGATTGTGGTCGATTATTTGCCAAGTTGTTTCAATCTTATTGTAGACTGATTTGACAAACTGCTCGATTATTTACATTTGAAGTGGATATAAAATAATACTTATGTTTACAGTATTTATTATACAATAATTGAGTCAAAAATGCAAAAAAAAAAATTTTTTTATAAAATTAAGTAATTGTAAATGCCTAATTAATTTTTTAGTTTTCAACCAATTAAAACTTCAGCACCAAAAATAAAACTATTGTTATATTTTTAAAGAAAGTCTGCAAGCTCAACAAGTTTTAAAAAGAAAACTAAATAAATGCAAATTAGAATATTCCTTTCAATTATAACGTAGTAATTCACTAAACACCCCACCCAATATAATTCTGAGCTATTTATTCATACATTAGGCGCTGGTGCTAAAATATTAATTCGTGTATCAAACGCAGACGTTAATTTTTTATTACCAATATCATAATTCGTAAATTTTTTTAAAATTTTCTTTAGCAAACTGCGCCAAGTTTTTGCGCTAACAAATTTCGTTTTTGTTCATCCTGGACAATTAAACTCTAAATCAAGTGTTAAAAATGCGTCATAAAAAGTAAGCGTAAATTACATAAATTTCAAACTACTATAAATTTAAATATAACATTCAGCTTTACATTCGCTTTTAAGACTAAAGGTTTAATATGAACTACAGAATTTTTTCCTAGTGTAACTAAAATAATTTCTGAAAAAATTCCACGCCATCAATGCTAGAAGTACATGATAAAACATCAGTTCTTGTATATCTATATATCTAATAAAAAATATCAATTATCATCATAAAAATAAAGCGTATGAAACTAAAGTCAAATATGCAAAAGTAATTTAAACTTTTTCTGATATTGGAATGTGATAAACACAAACTTGTAACTTTATATTATAGGTAATATTATAGGTAACTTATTATAGGTAAACTAGAAGTTTTAAAGTTAAACTGAATTTAATATCCCTTAATACTGATTTCTTAACTATTGTACTAACTTTCTCTGCTTTCACACGCGAATAATTAGTGCATCCCGTAGTCAAGAGTGGTACTACCCACTTTACACCTACGTGAAACGCCTTATATAACTCTTGGATCTAGTGTAAAGTAGTTACCACCTTTTTTAGTGTTCAGTAACACTAAAATTTATAATTTCATTAAGATAAGATATACACAAGATTCCGTGAAGTTAATTTTAGAATACAACAATATATATAGTAAAAAATTGCGATGTAAAGTTGCCCCCATTATTGGCGTTGAGGTAAACGAAATACATTTTTAAAAGAAAACTGTAGTTCTTGTGAAAAATTTTAGAAACAAATTGACAAATACCAATTGTTTGAAGGAATTAGTGTGAGTATATTGTTTAAAATATGCTTCTTTTTAAACGAAATGTGTTTGCAATGAAGCCATTAAATGATTCTAATGCGCATTTAAATATATGTTGTCAGTAGGAATTCTAACAGTGAAAAAACAATTATGCTACATGAACTGTAAAATTTTTTTAATTCGCCTCAAACACCAGAAATTGTAAGAATTAAAATCAAAACATTTTACAGTGTAAAGTAAAAATCATTAATGTAGAATGAATATATACACTAATTTTCAAAAATTTAATTATGTTTTTATATCAAATATACACATAGCACAAAGAGAATTATAAGACAAATTTAAACTAGGCTTAACAGAAGTGCATAGAAATTATACATTATAAAATAATTTAATACAGTTATCAGAGGCTTAAAAATTATTATCTAATTATACTTACTACACAATTAAAAACATACATACATTTCAAATTTTTTTTTCTGTTAATTAATATCAGCGTTAATGAATATCATCAAACAACAACTAACTCGAACCAGCTCATTCCGATTGTAAGCTAATTTCTGGCGATGCGATATTCTACTTGGCGTTTCTTTAATTTTTGATATTCAAAGCACGTCAATACTGTTTTTTTTCGGAAGTAAAAATAGTTCTCGTATGGGGTAAAAGTGCGTCAGTTTGGTATACGATTTTTCAATTTTAATTATTTAGATTTAAATTGCACCGTTTAAATAGCATATGAACTTTCGATTTAGTGTGAACCTGGAATGAAGTATTCCTTCAGACAAATTTTTGGGTTGCAGTTTCGGGTTTAGCGAGATATTACACAGCATTTTTTGCAGTCGGTAGTACAAACCTAAAATTATTTTGCAAATTCAACAACAATACAACGACTTTTAGACTTGTTTAGTTAGTTTAAAAAATAGAGAGAAAAACCTTAGCTAAGTTGGATGTAGCCAAATGCATAGATACAAAAACGAAAATCTCAAAAGAGAAAAATGATGAAAATCATGAAAGAACAAAATCAGAAGATTGGAATTTAAAAAAAAATAGTTTTTCGATAATGATAAAAATGCAATAAGAATGTGAAATAAAATTATCAGCTTTCTTCAACTAAAAAAAAAAGAAAGAAATATATCTATGCATTTCAGTCTTCTCATTCTTTCTCATGATAGATGACGTAAAAAATACTGTCATCTAAAAAAAATAATCCTGGAGAAAAAATAACAGTTCTTTTGAATATTGGAACTTATCCAACCTATCCACAAACATTGAAAAAGTACGATACCCAACGATATGAGAAAGAGAAATTTACCGTAAAAATAGAAAAATTAGAGCAACATTTGAAAGAAAAATGAAAAATAAGTTGTAGAAAGATGTCACTACAATTGAATATCATTATTTTTGTGTAAAAAAATAATAGAAATTACAAAGGAAATTGAAATTAAAAAAATTCATTCTTTTCGTATTAAAGTAACCTTCAAAAGCAAATAAATACTTATTTCTATTAGTATTATCATTATTATATAGTATTTTAATTATTTTTATTATTACTTTTATTAAAAAATTATAGGAATGTAGCAGTTATGTCTGCATGACAAATAATAATGTAGAAATTGTGGCTGACAAACAGTTCAATCTTTATGAAATTGCATTCAAGTGCTTATGAATCACTTATTTAGAAATTGTATAAAATAATTTTACACTCGAAAATGTTTTTTTTTACACTTAAATTAAAGATTCTTTTTAAATTTAAGCATACATGTATGAAGTCCTCTATATAACGGAAGGAATATCAAAATTGCAGCAGTATTAACACAAAAAAAGCCCACCAAGAAATTGTGGCAACTACTTTACACCCAAAGTACTGGTTATAAATCAAAGGCAGCTCTTGGTGTTGTTAAACACCAGAAATATACCATAACACAACTTTTTATATAAAGTAGTATTTTGGTATTCAGTAACATTAAAGTTTATTATAAAATAAGATATAATACACATAAGAGTCAGTAAAGTTATCTTTACGGAAAAATTAAAGCAAAAACAGTTAGTTTAGAATACACACACTAATTCCTTAAATAGAGTTATGTTGTGAATAAAACATGGCACAGAAAATATTAAGACGAGTTGTCATTAGGTTTCACATAAAAAAGTGGTTTTAAATTGCTATTTTTATAATTATTTAACGTAATTGATAGACATTTCAAAGTTAAAATCTGATTATCCTACTAAATCAACTAAAAAAATATATACATTTTGTCACGAACGACTTTTAACACAAATCTACGCCATTTCGTAGCAGATTACAAAAAATTAACTGAAGATGGCCACTGTATGCAAAATTCCAGTATTTGGAAGCGAAAATAATTCTTGAATAGTGTAAATGCGCGCAAACATGGTGTTAGCATTTGACATTACTGTTTCTTTGATTTAACTACATGTTTGAAAGAATATAAGAACGCTCGATATTGTGTTAACTTAAGGTAAAGTATTTCTTCATACATTTTGTTTTGGATTGTTCATTATTTAAAAATTCCGAAAGTTATCACACCACTATTTTTGCTGTGTATGATTTGTCGATTGAATCGCAAATTTAATTAATCTTATTGCAATTATCTTCGTAAAGATACATATTCTGAAGTTTGTGTTCTTAATAGTAAAGTATACACCATGAATGAAAAAAATACACGATTATATTACAGTACCACATCAATTTCTTTAGAACACTTTAAGTATCGATCATGTTTTCTTTTCATTAAACTTAAAACAAATTATTTAATTAAATCAAATACCATCATTTTTCAATAATAATTCATTTACCCTTTTACGTTTAATATTTAAATTACACAGCTTGTAATTTATTTTAAATTAACATTAAAGAAATTATTGAGTAGGCGAATATGTTAACTATTGGGCTTGTAATAACGTGATGTAAAATTTAATTGGAAAATTAATCATGTATTTCAAAGTATCGAACAATTTCTGACATTTTCACTGTTAATTATTGAAACAAACATTCATCATTTTGTCAAAAATTTATTAAAACATCTCATATTTAGGTGATTTTACACACTATTATTTTTAATAAATAGTTCAACCTTCTAATAAGAAGATAATTATCCTTGTTTTTAGGTGCATTGCTTTTGTCTTGCATAATTATTACGCATATGATTTTCGTTCTATGTTGCTGACTGTGTAGCAATAGGAAAATTAATGATCAAATTTATTAGAAGTGACGATGTTCAAAATAAAGTAGTTTTAAAAAGGTTTTTGTAAGTCAAACTAACTTTTAACCAAATCTCAATTCAAGTGCTTATAAATAAAACAAAAATAGTGTAAATACATAAAATATAGTAAGAAGCTCTGAAAAATTTTTCCACTTTAGCAGAAAAGCTGAACAATATTTTTGGCTTAAACCATGATGTATGGTATCTATAATGAAGCCGTATACGAATTTTAAATCATTCTACCTATTCTTTTTGAGACAAATTTCATGTTGCTGGCGCTCAAAGTGAAGTAAAGAATATGAAACTAACTCATCCGTTATTCACGCATCAAGAAACTCTAAACTTTTTGCAAGGTTTTAAATTGCAGAGCTTTCATCTTTTGCAGACAAATTCACGAGAGAATATCATTTAAACTTGCTTATCTAGACAGCAAAGTTTTGACACTTCAAAGCCAAAGTTTTATTTATAAACTATATTTTTATACGTAGATAAATAAATAATCTGAAAAATTCTGAAAATTTATTTTTTAAAAACTAAAAAAAACGTTTCAAAAATTTATTTAGAATGTCATTAGCATTAGTTAAGGAGACGATGTTTATGAAGATCATAAACTATTAAACTTAAAAGCAGTTTATGAGAAAAGTGATTACTTTACCATGTTAACATAATTGAGTGTACACGTGTACACATCAGCAGTATTATAATGTTGTTTTAATGAATGTCAAAAATTAGGTATCGAAGTTTTAGATTGTAAAAAATTTCTGGTCAAATTTTGATATAAATTATAAGCACTTTGGGTGCATCATACGTAAAATCAATTTTACTCTAAAACCCTTTTTTACTGTAAAATATTACATCGTAATTTTTCGAGCAATATTTATTTAAATAGAGTGATTTTGTGATTTTACTGAAATTATTACAGCAAATTTTACAATATATCAGATCTTTCGTTAAGTAAAAGTTCCGGTAAAAATGGATTTTCCGGTAAAAAGCAACGTCACTTAGTGTGTAGGCACTTTTTACCGTAATTTTTGCGAAAACTTTGAATTTTTACTGCTTAATATTTCCCAATAGGTTAACATTTAGAATTTATTATTTTATCTATTGAGAACCATGCGTTTACATAATTTTTCAGCGAAAGAACCAAACGCAATGACCAAGAAATCTCTGTTTTTAATTAGAACCATCTAGAGAACTAGAGTCCCTTCCTATCAAATGTTAAATTTAGCCTACCCTCTTACTTGCTCTAAAATCATTGCTTTTTACAAAATTATTGCAAGTTCTAATTACTAAAAGAAATATTTAAATGATTATGCAAAATCTAGTTAAATATTAGAAATGCTTCATAATATTTATGTTTTGCTCAATATAGTAACATTAATTTTGTTAAATAGCTTCCTAAAAAATATTTTAACGTATAAACGAATTATGAATGGTAATAATATAATATAAAACCACTATGGGATTTTTGTAAAATAAATCTAAATATTTATTTAAAAAAAAAGACATGATTCAAAAATAAATACTAACTCATTTTTATTACCGTTCATTGTTTTTTAAAAATTTTTTTATTGAATTAAAGTAACTAATGCAAAAATATTCTTCAATGTGGAATTGTTTTCTTCTTTCAATTATGAAATCTAGCACTTTAAAGATTAACGTATATTTTAAAGAATAAATCATTTAATTAAGCTGAAAATAAATCCTTAATCATTATATTGACTCAGTAAGATTCTCACAAATTAAAAACTGATGACTTAAATTAATTAACAGAATTATTTAATGCTTTTCATAAGACAAAATTAGAAGTTTAATTATCTTTAGCAAGATTTATTAAAGATTTAGGAAAGATTTAATATTTAATCCCGTTATGACACATTGTCACCTTAAACTTTCATTTTTAACATTTTAACATTAGTGTTTAGGTGATATATATATATATATATATATACACATTGCTTTTCACTTTTTTTTTTTTTTTTTTAAATAAAATGTTGTTTGTTATTTTTTTACTTACTATTTCCCACCCCCTTTTTTTTTCATATGTCTATAATTTTTCTTTGTCTTATTCTTCATTTTGAACTTTTTAGATTTTAGTAATTAAAATATTTGTTATTCATAAAATCCAACTGATTCCTTCGATGAATATTACATATTTAGTTTAAAATAAACTTTGCTTAAAGTTTAAGACAATATAACTGCGTCATTTTACTCTTCTTTGATACAATTCTTCAATAAATAGTTTTAAAGATAGTTGTGCTTCAATCTATATAAGTTAATATAAGTAATATTTGATAATTATTTGCAATAATTAAATTATAAAATAAATTACCCTATGATTCATAGCAAATTCAACTCCTTACATCAATTTTTTTCTTTTCTTTAAATACAAAATCAGCTGTTTGAAAATCGCCTTCTGGAATAAGTTACAACAATGATATGTCGACTTAAACTACTATAGATCCCTATCTCACATCACTTTATGTTCCGAATTGAAAATGTTTTTCAAGCATACAAGCTCATAAGACTTGTTGTTCACTAACATGTCCGGTAAATATGGATTTTACGATAAAAAGTACTAGAATACCAGAATACCAGTCATAAGTATAAAGATCTTCTTTGATTGCTAGTAGTCATGTCTTTGATTTACATATAAAATGAGAATGCATTAACAAAGAGAAACGGTCAAGAGGATGTATTAGCGATGATCAGTTTATGATATAGTAATTTATTAATGTCATCAAAAATAATAATAACAATACAAATTATAAACTGATAAGTCACACCGAGGTACTTGCAATTGCTTTTCCTGATTTTAAAACTGTTAATGACGTACAATAACGTTTTGATAAAAATATTTTCTTTATTAAGAAATATATTATGTTCTTATAAAATATTTTTTTACATGTCTAAATTTCTTATTTAGAACGAAGTGAAAGAGATAACAACTTGGAAAAGTTTCCTGTTCGACGTCAAAAAATATTTTTCTTTTGCAATTACCCCTTACTGAAATCAAAAAATAAAACAAATTTTCACAACTTGCTCGTTATACAAAATCGATATGTCACAAGATTTTGCTCGCTTCCTGACAAATTTATTTGTTTATAAAATATACTTCAAACTTTGATCTAGTTACATCTCTAAACTAATTCTATTGATAAAATTTTTCCCTGTGTTGTTGACATGTTAAGGATAGTTTTTAGAAAGTACTTTCGCAATTTAATCTCTATGGGAGGTTTTTGAATACATTTCAAATAAAAGTAATCAGAAACTGTTTCTGAAGGATTCCAAATAAATGAACTAACTTGTTTTGATTATTTTATTTTTTTAATAACTTTTATTATTCTGATATTACAAGCTATCATCTAATTATTTGATTTTTTTTCAACAAACAACGAAAAAACATTAAAAAATACTTGTTTCATACTTAAGATGTGTTATAATCAAGCTTCATTTCCTTGAAATATCTATCTTTTGGTAGAGTAATTTCAAAAAAATCGTAAGTTGCAGTTATAATAATGAATGTTTTCTAAGGCTTAATATTAAAATTACTAAAATTTGATTCGTTTCAGAGTGTGACAAAGAGAAATATTTCGTATACACTAATGCATAGTTTTATATTTCGATCCGTACTTCTTGTATATTAGTACTAAATACAGCTATATACACCACAAATATTACGTTAATGAACACAAATGTGATTATTTGCCAATTATAGAATAAAGTTTTCATAAGTTCTAACTTTAAGTGCGTCTTAATAAGCTTCTTAAAATCTTTGAAAACATAAAAAAAAATTCTAGAATATATAAATGATGCAAAAGGCTATTAAAAAGAAAAGCCATAGTTTTTGGGAAATGAAAAGTGTAAGTGTTAGTGAGTATTTTTACGCAATTTATTGTTTAGGGTTCCAAAAATTACAAAGATTGAGAATTATTCATGGATTTTATTAATTTAGTTAAATTTAAAATTCTTGCCGTGTTTTCAAAATTTCATCAAAATTGATTTTTAAATCTTAACAAGTAGATATTTAAAAACAAGCACAATATTTTGAAAAAATGAAATATTAGTTTGATTTGAAGTCTTAACAATTCTCATCAGCAAGAGAGTATGCATATTTCAAAAATAACGATTTATTTAGTGAATACAACTCTCAACTCTAAAATTAAATGTGCACAATTTTGTTTAATAAATTTTTTAGAATAAATTTAAAGAATTTAAAAATAAAGCGTGTGTGCAATAATTTACTCTAAAAAAGTAGTAGATACGAGTTGAAAATTACAGAAAAAGTAACATAAACACAATTTTTAAAATCTTATAAAGTAGCGCATTGATTATTTGCTTTACTTATTCATCATAATAAAGTATATTTGAAAAGTTTTTAAGGAAATTCTTATTAATTTTTAATATTTTCTCATAGTGCATCAAGAAGGGTTGATGACGTAACTTGATTAAGAATACAAAACGTTGTTAAAATATAATTTTTTTTCAACCATTATATTTAAGATATTTAACTCAAAATACCATGTGTGAAACACAAGCAGAAAACAGTGCTTCTTAAATAAGTGAATATCGAAAATATTTTTCCTACATTTGATGTGAAAATATGCAACATAAATTTTTTCATGAGCTTATGAGTCTAAAGAATAATCAAAGAAGTCTCCTTTGCTGGAAATTATGGTGGATATAAAAATAGCATACAGAGTTACATCTATTATGGAGAATTAAGCTTCAGCGATTCAGCAATCTGTAGAACAAAATTAAGCATGATATAGAAAATCAGTTCTTTGTAAAACTCTTTTTTTACTGTATAACATAAGGAAACTTTTTTTCAGTGCTTAAAATTGTTGGTTCAGAATAGAAAATAAAACTATCAGAGTGAAAGGCATTGTTTTTTAAATCCTTAATTCTTGAATCTTTAAATATACGTCCATCTTTTTTCGCAACGCAATTAGTCAAATATGCCACCAAACATTTTCTGTGGTAGTATTAATTGTAATGAGCCCTTATTTAATCAATTTACGACTATAAAGAAATTAAGAGAATAAGAAATTAATTATACAGCAATTAAATGAAATAATTCATGAAATGAAAAAGAAATAGTTATGAAGTGAAGAAAATGAAGGAAAAAATTTAGTATTACAAATCTTGATTAATACTCTTGAAATAAAATATTGAATATTTCATCCATTTCCTTTTAAAAGATCAATTTCACGTGAAAAACAACGTAAAAAATCTAGCAATCTGTAGAACAAATTTCGCATGATTTAGACAATCATTTTTTACATATAACTCTTTTTTTACTGTATAACACAATGAAACTTTTTTGCAATGTTTAAAATAGTTGGTTCCGAATAGAAAATAAAACTATCAGAGCGAAGGGAATTGTTTTTTAAGCTCTTAATTCTTGAATCTTTATACGTCTTTCTTTTTTCACATCGCAATAGTTTAAATATGCCAACAAACATATTTCTGTGATTCTATTAATTGTAATAAACCCTTATTTAATTAATTTAAGACTATAAAGAAATTAAGAAAATAGGAAATTGATAATACAGAAATTAGGTGAAAATGAAGTGTAAAATTGTGAATTATGAAGTGATGAAGAAAATGATGGAAAAAATTCAGTTTTACAAATCTTGATTAATGCTCTTAAAATAAAATATTGAATACTTCATCTATTTCCTTTTAAGAGATCAATTTCACCTGAAAAACAATCTAAAAAGATCTAGCAATCTGTAGAAAAAATGTTGCATGATTTAGAAAATCGTTTTTTTCATATAACTTTTTTTACTGTATAACATAATGAAACTTTTTTGAAATGTTTAACCCCTTAACGATCGGTTAATTTTCAAGAAAACGGTCATAAAAATGCCTATTTTTTGGCTTTTACATTTTTATTACGTATTTGATTAGTGCTGCAACTAGTTTAAAATAAACTAAATTTCTGCAATTACCTTAGAAATATCCTGTTACTGACATCAGGTGTGTAAAATGAGAAATAATTTTTTTTCCGGGCGAAATGAATTAATTAGTTTTATTCTTATTGGCGCGTTACTACTGAACACTCCAGCCCGTCAATAACACGGGAGCGCAGAATAGCGGACGAAAACTCACCCCGTCATTTTCACAAGAGCAAGTAGGAAGGGGTTAAAATTGTTGGTTCCGAATAGAAAATCAAACTATCAGAGTGAAGGGAATTGCTTTAAATCCTTAATTCTTGAATTTTAAGTATACGTCTTTCTTCTTTCACATCGCAATTGGTTAAATATGCCTCCAAACATATTGCTATGGTTGTATTTATTGTAATAAACCCTTATTTAATTAATTTACGACTATAAGGAAATTAAGAAAATAAGAAAATGATTATACAGGAATTAGGTGAAATAATTCATGAAATGAAAAAAAAAAAATTGTTATGAAGTGAAGAAAATGAAGCAAAAAATTTAGTTTTACAAATCTTGATTATTACTTTTAAAATAAGATATTGAATCCTTTTAAAAGATCAATTTCACTTGAAAAACAACCTAAAAATTAACCTTCAAAAATGTACTATTTTGTATTGGTGCATCAAAGAAAAACGGTGACGTGATTGAATTTAGACCACAAAGCGGTCGCCAAGAAAGGAAAAATCAAACTTTCAACTATTCTGGTCGAGATAATCAACTGAAGATGTCATCTGTAAAATACAAACGGAAAACAGCGCTTCCTGAATAAAATGAAAGGATTGATTCGAACCATTCTTTCCCGAAATTTTATGTGAAAGCGCGGTGCGTGATATGAAAACTATTTCCGCGAGTTTCTGTCTAAAAGGGAATGGAAGCAGTTTCATTTGGAAAGGGGACGGAGATGAATAAATAGCGTGTAAAGTTACACTTATTGTATCAGTACATCTCTCGTATCTCCAACTTGTAATGTTGAGAGCTGAATACTTCAAATGCATTATAATTTTAGATTCCCAGAGCTTATCAGCATAAGTATTAACTTAGAATCTGATCTTCTATCCAACCAAGCAAATGTTTTAGGATGAAAGAATGCATGGTTCTTCCTTTTAAAAGGAACATTTCAATATTTTAAAATGAAGTTTAAAAGTACAGGTTCAGATGGAAATAACTGATAGAAGTATATTTTTAACTCAAATTGAAATTTATCTATCTACTATTTTTAGTCCCGCAGTGAACTGATCGTAAAGACACGGTTCCCAGTAGAACACCGAAGTCAAGCATAATCACTTTGATCAGCCTGCGTAAGGGCCTAGGTTGCGTGGTATCGGTCCTCGTTAAACTGTTCGACCGTAAAGTTCTCGACTTCACTCGCTGGTCGTCGGGCTACCAAAGCAGAGGAGTCATCCTCTCTGCAGAGGATGAAAATTGCGTTTGATATGTCTTATGATCATCGTCAGGGGTGCTTCCCAGACCGTAGCCAATAGCCCATTGTGCAGATCTAGCGCGACGCAAATTAAGTACCTACCTACGTACCTATTAATTTTTTTACTTGTTTATTTTTTTTATTAATTAACATTATTAATTGAAAACATGAATTTATTATAATATTTAATTTTTTTATACTTATGCTTATACTGTTATTCCTGTTACTTTAGTTTAAATTTTAATCTGCACATAAACACATACTTTTGCTTTTGTTTTCGTTCTAAGAGTTTACAACATTTTTTTAGATTTTTTTTAAAATTGAAAGCTTGTAAGAGACTTTTATATATCTTAAAACAGTTTTATGTATATTGATATCTTTTTTATACACTAGTATAATTATATTTCTTTATAAGGACATCCTGGATTTTAAATTTTACTCCTTCAAAAACATGTAAAATGTTTAAGAAACGATGTATACCATACATATGAATATATGGTATATGACAAACATATTTACATATTTTACTTAATTAATGTATATATATATATATATATATATATATATATATATATATTGTAACAACTATGAAATATAACACTACTTTTAAGCAAACTGTATCCCGTCGAAAAAGGAAAAACTTTTCTCAATATGTGAAATAAATTGCCTTAAAAAGGATTCGGATTAAAAGGAATCAAATTAAAAAATGTGAATTTATTTCCTTATTATTTTACAGAATTTCACTTTAATTACAAGAGTGAGCATTTGTTTATTGTTTTTGCATTTGTTATTTGTTCAGTTATTTTAAACAAATTTAATCATACTAATGTGGAATAGGATCCACTTTTAAAAGAAAGAATATATATTATTATAAACGATTTTATTGTTTAATTATAATATATATTTGTAATACTTATTAACAATATATTATGTATAAATATTGATTTATAAAATTTTAATTTCCTAAAAACAAGAAAAATTTGAGAGATTTTTTTAAAGATTGATTATGTTTACTCAGCCTACACATATTTATACACATGTTGTAAAAAATACCAATTATAATACTAACTTAACTCGCTATTTCTAGTCAAAAAATGTCAAATACTTTGCCTTGGCCTAAGCAGGTTATCTGAGACCTCATAAAAGTTTCGATATTTTGTATATGAGTTCATAAAATTAAGAGTAAAATTCAAAGTAAGATTCGTATTTGTGGTTCTTTTCTGAATATAAGAACTTTTCTTTTCTTTTCTTGATTTTAATGCCAGTTATAAGGGCAACCAATAAAAATTTGTTTTCTCAGTTTCTAAATCATTTATTTCCAGAATAATGTTTATGTATTCAAAGCAGAGTAGAAGACAACACATACTCATCTCATCATTCGCAAAACATTAATATAACATATTGCTGTTATGTCATGTCATTCCTCACTCTGATTGAAATTAATAGTTATGAGTTTGGTATCTGAAATTGAATTTGAAATGAATCGAGTTATTTCCAATGCAGATGAAATTTTGGAAATCTGTTCCTTGTATAGTTAAATACGAAACCATTCTTCAAAGTGAATTCAATGTATTTCTCTAAACATGCAACATTTTAGTACATTATTTATGATAGGAATGAAAAACATTACAAGTTATTTTTCTTATTTTTGAAATTTTGTTTTATTTATTTATTAAATAGTGTGATTTGGTTAATTAAGTTACTGAAATAATTAAGAAAATAATTAAATTATTAAAAAAAAATCCATATCGTTATTCATAAAACTGATTTCTTATGTACATTAGATTCCTCATTTTTACATATAAAACTGAAAAGCAACATTTATGGTTTAAATATATAAAATGTACTAGCTGACTTTTGCTTCTTCTTGTTTTTACTTAATATTTCAATACATCTTATTTCTAACATGCAGAGAGCAAAGGAAAAAAAACGTACTCTGAATTACTTTTCCTCTAAGTATCATCAAAGCTACCAGAATACAGAAAAAATTATCATGTTTCTAGCTCTATGAGAACACTAATAAATTCAATAACTTCTGACGAAGTGCTTTGCTAATGAGTTTGATAAGGATAACAATAAAATATTGGTTTATTGTATGGGGTAAAAGTTGATATATTGGAAGAAATTAAATAAGAGCAAATATAAAGAAATCCAAACCTAACGCATGACTTCACGCTCACGATTAGTCAAAAAAATACTCCATGCACATGATGCTAGTGCAACTAAGCATTAGAGCAAATATAAAGAAATCCAAACCTAACGCATGACTTCACGCTCACGATTAGTAAAACCAATACTCCATGCACATGATGCTAGTGCAACTAAGCATTTGTCAGCCTTAAGTTTTAAATTTTGCTGTAAATTTTAATTCAATTTTTTACAGTAATTATCAAGAAATGCGTGAAAATAACAAATTGGAGATTCAAATTATTTACTTCTTGCGTAATATCTTTAAGACATTAATAGTTTGGCGAGAAGATAATATTGTGATTCAATGGCCTTGAACTAATAGGTTAGTGTACAATTGGATATTTTGAAGATCGTTTTAATTATCTTTCAATAATTAGATTGCTCATTTGAAAGATAATGTAAAATACAATAATTATATTTAAAAATTTTATTATATATATAATTCTGTGTTCTTGGAAGGGAACATATTTAATATTGTATTAGTTAGTCTTGCAAAAAGCTCCTGTGTTAAATAGTTTAAATCGTTTATTTTTTTCCACTGTCTAAAACATTATAACGTAATTATTTTTTTCGCACTTTTCAAATGCAATTAAAATAAAAATAAAGTAGCAAATATTTAGCTTGACTTCCTTTAAAATAATATTTTTGTCTTATAATCTCAAAAAGGTAACTTAAAGGTACATAATAATAACGAAAATTAACTTTTTAAGAAGAGGAATTTTCTATGATGCATAGATGACTATAAACGTTTTTCAGATTGAACATTGCTTAGACGCACGACAGTCATCGCTTTTTTCATGTTTTAATATTTCGAATGATTCTAAATCTAAGTTAACTCCATTTATCTATTTTTGCAATACATTATTGGCTGAATTAAATTATATTCATGTTAGAAAATAATTTATTTTGTTGTTTTAATTTCTCTTATAAACAAACAAGTGCTTAAAATTTTAAATAATTTATAACTTTCTGAAATTTTTAACGCAGATTCTGAAATTTTTAAATGCAAATGAAGTTTAAATGATGCAGCAAATAATTAACAAATTTACATCATTAAAGAAAGAATTTTTGTGTATTTTAATATATTCTTAAAAGTATATTTTATTAACTGCTGAAGAAATAACTAATAATAGCTATTTTTAGAAAATTAATATTATATACTAACGATTATAATTCTGTATTGGGAATTGTTCAGATGCGCAATTTTATTTATCAATCATTCAAAAATTAAAATGATTCATTCGTATTATAAAACTTATTACAGATCTATATATTTTTAAAATATATTAATAATTTAATAAAATGAAATTGTAATGGGAAAGGATTTCTTTGTAGTCCTAATTACTTCATATAAAAAAGTCTTGCGCATAAAATTTTAAACCATTTATTTTTCTTTTACTTTCGAAACATTTAAATGTAGTTAAGTTAGAAGGTTTTCAAATGTAATTAAAATTTAAATGATGTAGCAAACATTCAGTTTACCTTCATTAAGGAAGATATTTTTGCGCACTTTAATATATTCTCAAAACGAAACTCGAGCTTTACTACTGAAAGAAATAATTTTAAATTCTCATTAGTGTTGCAAAGATCGTCCTTTTCTGCGAAAAACAAAATTTGAATCTCATTATTTAGCTCGTTGTGTAACAATGTTTAAAAAAATTCAAAATGACATCCTTACAAAAATTTAAACATTGAAAAATTTCTTTTGAAACTAATTGATATGCCTAAATACTTAATGGTGCAGCTGTAGCAATGGAGATTAGTATATGAAATTGATTTCGTAAAAGAATGTAGAGATAACGAAAGTATTTTTGGACTTAAGGTTATTTCGAAGTTTTTTTATGCGCTTTTGCGCTTATTATTAACGTTTTGTTTTACATTTCTATACTGAAAAGCTCATAAAAATCAAATTAATTACTTACAAATCCTTAATGGTATTTTTTACATTTAATAAATATCCCAATCTTTACATATAATAAAATAAAGACTTCGTGGGTGAATATACTAGATTGCAGGTAAGCGGTTGACTCCAAGAATATGAAATTCAACATGACGCAGAATGAGTACAATTGCAAACTTTTTACGAAGCCCGGTTGTCGATTTTTAATCAGATTTTTAAATTCAAAGATATTGAAGAAATGGAATTTTCTCATTGGTTTAGTGTAAGTTAATGTTTCAAAATAAACCATACAGTTTCAAAATAACGAAACATTTACGTCAAATATTTTAAAGAATAACACCAGTGGTGTTTGTTAGCTTATAGAGATCTAATTAAAAAAAGTTGTTTATTGCGAGTTCAGCAATACTTAATTATGTTTCATTCGTTATGCAAGGTCATCTGAAAGATCAACATGATCGTGCTAGCATAAGCAGAATATGTCACCCGATTAATATTTTTAAAGTCATCAGAAACCACTTGTTTCTTTTGTTTATTGTTATGCGTTTAAAACGGATTTTTATAAAACTAAATAATTTAAAATCAACGATAATTGAAAATAAAAAAAAGTTTTGTACTGAAAAGAAATATTAAGAGAAAAATAGTACTAATAAATTGAAGAGAAAGTAGTAAAACGCTAATATTAATGTTGATGTCAATCATAATGAATTTCGGTAATATTTACAATTTGAAGTAAAAAATAAGACATGTATTGAAAAGGAAAACTGATCGAAAAATGGTATTTCTTCATTTAAGAGAACATTTAAAATCGGTAAACTGATATTAATGAAAAGGGTGCTCAATTAATTTTGGTAATAGGTACTAATTGAAACCTTTAAAAAAATTAGCTAAGTACTAAAATACTAAATTAATAGAGAAAATGAACTTATTCTTTACGGTTGACGTAAGAAGTCGCAATAATATTATTGAAACCAATACTGCCCTTAGAAGATATGAGCACAGAAGAAAGTAGCTTGACTTTTGTAAATTTTCTATATCATGAGTTGTCTTGAGAAACAGCATTATGCCAGATAATACTGTATGATGCAGTTAGCCTTTATTTTGCTAAAAAGCAAATAATGTGTTTTGATTAATCTAATAACGTAAATTCATCTAGGAGAGCAACAAATAATTTAACCATATAATAAAATAAAGAATTTCTGTGTATGTCCATCTGACTGTGCGTAAACCGGATTGAGGGTATACCGTAAGTTCTAAGAATGCGAGATTCAAAATGAATCTAAATTAGCAGAATTGTAAACAAATTGAGAAGTCCAATTTTCGATTTTGTGAAAATTATATTTTAGATTGAAAGACATTTAAAGAATGAAGTTTTCTTATTCGCTTAGTGGAAGTCAGTGTTTTACAATAAGCCACAGACGATTCAGTTTTTTAAAGATTTTAAAGATATCATCAGCTATGTTTGCTATGTCTACATACCGAATTGCAGCTTGATTACAAATTCACTATGCAACAAGATATTACTTTTAGATCAATGTATTTAAGTATTTGCTTTTTTAACAAGTCTCTGTTTTAGGCCTTTGTTTTTTTTCAATAAGAGTTGCATGAGTAAATTAAACCTCTCATGTAAATCAAACACTTATGAACCATAAAGAGAATCATTAATAATTCACCATGCAACAAGATACTACTTTTTTTATCAACGTTTTGTATTTTTTTCTTTTTTATATGTCTTTGTTTTTTTTTTCAATAAGCATCGCATGGCAAAAATTTGAAGAAAAGATCTTTCTTGAAGGTCAAAGATCTATGAATCTTGAAGAGGATCATAATTACGAATTCACCGTGCAACTTTTTGATCAACATTTTTGCCTTTTCTATGCCTTTGTTTCTTAACACTTTTTTTAATTTTCGTTTTTGTTTTTTTTATAAGCATCAAGTGATAAAAATTCAAAACAAAAATTTTCTTAGGGTTCAAACACATATGGACCTTGAAGAGGATCATGATTGCAAATTCATCATGCAGCAAGATATTTCTTTTTGTCCAACGCACGATGCAGCTTTGCTTTTTCAACAAAAGTCACTTCTTAAGAATTTGAAAAAAGTTTTTTTTCAACATGTGGAGCTAACACATTTTTAAACGCAAAAGAAAAAACAATTGTAAACTTGAGAAAGTTAATTCATAGAGTTTAAACTAATAGAAAATGCTATCTCATTGACAGGTTTGTTTGTTGACAATTTAATAAATGATCTAGTTACGATAAGGAAACAGCAGATCTTAAGGGGAAATTAGATTAGTTTCAAGCCAGCATTCCAAACAATTCTTTTATTTCCACATTTATCCTAAAACATATTAGCCTTGCAAGAAGCTTACCATGAAGATAAATGAAAACAACAACATATATTTTTCTTCTCGCGTTTTATGTATTAGAGGAAATAGAAGAATTTAAGAAAATCTTCGTTTGACTTTTATGTGCATTAAAAGCTAGATTAGGCTATTTTGTATTCAAAGTAAGATTATAATGTAATAAAACGCATTGCATTTGAAGATTAACTACTTTTCGGAGAAAAGAGAAACATTCGTAAATAAACAAAGCTAAACGTAAGTGTACTAATTAAATTGCTCCAGGGTAATGCAATTTCATGGAATAAAGGAATTCGGTGCACTGATTCAAAATATTTCTAAATTCCATAGGCGTTTGAATACGTATTTAAAAATAAAACTAATTATTTAAATTGTTAACGTTTTAGGAAATGCATTTCGAAGATAGCTTTATAAGATTAATAAGTTTATAAAGCTTTATGTTCATAACTATTTGCTTGAAAGATATAGTAAACATTAAAGAATAAAGGAAAAAATATTCTTAATATCTTTGAATCAGTTAAATTCTTTTTGTTACAATTCATAAAGAATATAATTGCATATTATTATACCGATAATAATGGGATTGTGCAGAGTAAGAAAAAATTAAATAATATAAATATGAAGAAGATTTATAGTAGCTAAATCTAATAATTATGTTGGGGGAAAATTATAAATTCTAACAGCTCACATGAGCTATACAATATTTGGTTAATATACCATAAAAACTGTAATTACTTAAAAACACTCATTAGTTTTACTACTAAAGTTAAAAGAAATAAAGATTTAGTGTTTCAATCAATCATAGATGATAAAATTAAAATTATTAATGGCCTATTCATCAATAAACACAGCAATATGCTTCTAATAATGATATATGGATGATACTGAAATATTATATTCCTAATGATGTTCAAAGGAAATTGCAAAATATTTTAAGTTATACATATACTTTGTAGAGAATCAAAGTGAAATATTCTTTTCAAACTAAAATAGTTTTTGATGTGGTCCAGTTTTCTATTCAAAATAATTATGTTTTAGAATGATTATGACTATTAAATCCAATGCTTTGAAAAATGTAATTTTTGTTGAAATTATTATAATCATAATTCATCAAAAAAAGATACGTATTTCTGTTTGCTGCGTAACTTAAAATTTCGTCTACACTAACTAATTAGAATTGTTAATATCACTCACTCGAATCGAATTATTAAGCTTGAGTCCTAATACTTTAAAGTTCAATAATTTGATCAAAATTTATTCAAGGTAATTCTATTTTTTAACGAACTTTACACAAATAAATTGAAGGTTTCAGCTGGAATTGCGTTTGAATTTAATGCATTTAAAACACGAAACGAGATTAAATACAAAACATATAGTATTTAAAGATTAATCTAATATAACTTTAAAGTTAAGCTCTTGAAATATTTACTATTTATTTATAGTAAATTAACTGAATGTACGACAAGCAATACAATTCCATTTTACTATGATACAATTCTACAATTATTCTAAAGTATTGGCTTTAAATGTCAATACTTAATTGGTACTAAAAATTTTCTACATCTTGTTGCGAAAACAACGAGCATGATGTAAATAATGAAGTTCCAATAGTGGTTCCCCCTACCTTCGAAAATAGGATAATAGTTTATCGAGTAATATCCATTTAGGGCGAGCTAAACATACATGCTGTGTCACAGAATGGTCAATAATATGGAAGTTAAGTATTGACTAAACATTTACATAAATATCCTCTTTCAAGATAACGATTCTTGTAATTCAATAGCGTTTACTTAGAATAGAGAAATCGATATTATACTTGCATATCGTAAATAAGACTTATTGAACGTCATTTCAACATGGTGAAAACTATACATGACCTCCGCCTTATAAAAACTTGACCCTTTAGTAATTTTTATAACGCAGCGCATTTTAGTCTTATTTTACATGTTTTCCACCATAACAAACACGTAGCATTTTATTCATAAACAACTAAAAACCATTATTCCTAAGGATTGAAAAAAAGTTTAAATTTTCGATAAATCGATATTGATCAACGTTACGAAATCATGCTCATTACTGACAGGCATGTACCGATACAGTTAATAAAAATAAATAGCTCTCATTTTTTTTTATTATTTATTGCCCGCTCCGGTGATTTCAACGTAAAAAGTTAGATATAAAATAGCTGACACCATTTTTTGTGTTGAGCTAAACTAACTCATTTAACAGTGCACGTAATCAAATTTTTTTATTTACTTTTCAACTGTTATAATTCTTTAAAATTATTTATTCATTTTTATGAATTTGTTTAATTACAACACATATTTCCATGCATGTTAGAATCGATTTAATTGCTCCATCACAAAAACATTTAGATTAAATAACAAACACATTATTATCAATATATTCGCCGTTTTATTCTCAAACCATTGTTATTTTGTCAATTTTATATAAAACTTTCCATAATAATTCCAATTCGGTACTTAAAAATTGTATTTGTAACATCTTTATATTCGGAAATTTTATTGTAGAAGTTTTAAATTTTAGTTACAAAAGTTAGTTTTAAGATTAGTGCTAATATATAGTATATATATATATATATATATATATATATATATATATATATATATATATATATATATATATATATATATATATATATATATATATATATATATATATATATATATATATATATATATATATATATACATATATATATAACGATTGCTTGATAGAATTAGTGAGAATATATTACTAAAAATATAACTTGTTTTAATAAGCTTGTTTTTCCTTAAACTAGATGTCTTTGCAATAAAACTGTTAAATTGATTCTAAAGCAAGTAAAAATATTTATTATCAATGAACAGGTGTAAAAAATAAATAAATAAGACTATAACAGAGAAAAAGTAAATGGAATGTGACTATATACACTGTGAAAAATTTTTGCTTACTCCAACATCAAAAAATGTGGCAATTTCCTTATAAAAAGTTTTTACAGTGTTTAAATTATTATCTAAATAAACATGATTTTAGAATTTAACGATAGTAAAATAAATACCAACTATTTTAGTTTAATATTTCATGAAGCTCTTGCTCGAAGCCAACTCATGATATTCAAAATATATCACAATCCATCAATTTTTAATCTGTATTTATCGCTTTCATAGTAGACTGAAGGAAGGAGGATAAAAAACCTATTATCACAGAACCTATTGCCTCCGAAATAATAAAGACTAACATCCCAAAACAATATATTTTATTAAAAGTTTTTAAGAGATAAGGAATTTAAAAAAAAATAAATATTTCATCGCATTTTTCTTCTTTTGGTTTTAAAAAGTTTGGTTTTAAAAATTAGTGCTCTGAACTGCTAATCATCATCAATGATTCGGCTAATTTGGCATCTAATGCCCAGATGTAATACTTTTATTTTGACAATACTATCACCCTCTATAATACTGACAATACTTTGGTTTTGACAAGATTTAACGATATTATTCCATTTTAGGGAACCTTAAAATATTGCCAAACTAGTACTGAAGCCTCTGTTGTTTAATTTCAGCAATATCTGTGGCAATAACTACCTAATATATTAACATAGGCATAAGTTGTAATAAGTTTTTTATGGCCCCTGAGATGGAAAAATATCGATTTAGAGAAGTCGTAATCATAATTCTTGAAAATAATGACTGTACTACTTTATCTCGGGGAGCCGAAGAATTATGAAAACTTGATCCTAATCTTGAAAAGCTACAAAAACTTTTACAGCTACCAAAACGGAAGAAAAATATTTTTTTTCCTGATATATTTGTATTTACATCTCAAATACGATAAAACTCATATACGATTCACGTCAATAAAAATTAATGATTTTTTTTACCCTCCAAAACAATACTAATGGATGTCGCTAATATCTTTACATTAATTTTGTTTTGACTAATTCATGATAATGCCATTATTTTTGAACCCTGCGACAAATGTTTTTGCTAAATTGGTACTTACTTCTAAATTTTCAATTTTTGTTATGTCTTATCCTTTCCCGCTACCTTTACAATACATAAAACATCCTTTACGCTTAAAACAGGAAATACAATAAGACGCTTAACCTATTAAACTCACTTTACACATTTACATTAATGCATACATATTTTACTTATTCTTTTACCCTGATTGTGTAAACTAAACTCAACCACATTTTTCCAATAAATTTGCTGTTTGTAAATTATTTCAAATCTATATTTTATTTTTGATTCTTGCTAAATGTATGTTATTTAGGCTATAAGAAGCATGCTTAAAAAGCAAAATAAACATGCAATTTCATAAATTTTCCAAAATCCTAATTCGCCAATGTCACAAAGAATGCTATTTTTAAATGTGCTACATAAGAAAAACATAAGAAATGAGTAGAAATGGGATCAGTGAAAATAATTTTTGATAAAAATAAATCTGTAAGCAAGCAAGTCTCGAATATTATAAATCTATGAAATTTTATGAAAAAATCTCTTCCATGGGATGTAGCGTGTGAATTTCGTCATCAGAGTTTTAATGTAGACTGTGCTTTCGAACGTATGTACAGTGCACCAAAAAACAGAATAACTTTCGATCTAATAATCGATTATTCACGTTCTAGGACTAATTCTTAATAATTCAAATTGGTGACCTCAACTGTGCTAATAAGAGCAGACGATATTTTAAATTACGAAAGCAGACACAAAAACCTACGTTCTCTGAATAAAAAATTTTTCAACAATTACTAAAACATGTAATAAATAGTTATATATTTTTATTGAAACTAATTTTTTTCATTGGATTTGGTTGAACGAATTTTATAATCGAAAGTTATTCAGGATGGACCGTTTTTTTTTTGCGCACTGTGAATCAAATTCGATGTGGATTGGTACAAAATTGCGGATTTGTGTAAGGCGCATACATATAAACATTCTGCTTTGTTTATATAGTTATGAAACTGTAAGTTAAAAATATTGTAATATTCATATTTTCTTCGTGTACTACTGAATAGTTTTTTTTAAACCAAGAAATAATGTGAATCGGATATGGTTGAAATAGAGCACAGAATGCTCAAAAGCCTTATTTCAACTGCAATTCTCATTGCTTCACGTCTAACAATTGAGCCAAATAAAATTTAATCTATAAAAAATGAAAAGTGATGCAATCTAATGCGTTTTGATACTTCAATCACACATTTATCCGCTGTTGCAGTATTACCATTCCGTAGCTTCAAATTGATTTAGCAGCTTCCTCCCAAATTGTATAGGAAGCTTAATTAACCATCATAAACTTAATAATCTGCAACTACAAATTAACCAATGTCTTATCGTAAGTAAATGAAAAATAGAGTTTATGATTTGACTAAGTAGCAACTAGGAGAAAAAAACACAGCTACCTCCTTTAGCAGTGATATAAATAGTTCACGTGAATGGTTGTAAAATTTTGCTGGCATTAATAGTATCGGAGTTCTGTTTCACATTGAGTTCTTGGAACTTATACACCAGAAATCAAGATCATTTCAGCTTAGCAACTGACTTTATGCCACTTAGCACCTTTAAGTTGTATCCTTATTTATTATTGTCTTATTATTGTTATTATTATTGTCCCCGACAGATCTTCACTACTTTCGCAAAAATCACTTTTTTAATGTTACTTACTAGGAAGGCTAGGGTTTTCTGGGCCAGTACTCAATTACTCAATTCTTCAATGGTGTATTGAGCAAACAATACAAAACATTATCTAAATTGCATGAAAAGTGGTTTTTGCACCTCTTAAGAAAAGGCAGCTATGAAATCCTCCGCTATGATAAAATTTGACATCTACTAAGGACTTCTACAAACTCTTATGAAACAAAAAAAAATATAAAAATGTCCTTTTATATTATAAATTAATTAATAATAAAAAATTAATAAAAAATAGCGGGAAAGTATATTTATCCAAAATTGACCTAAATGTTTACTAGCACTGCATCATCATTTTAAGTAATAAATTATTGAAATAATTTGTATTATAACTCCAATAAGGATGAGGTATTCATCCTATATAAAGATTTGAAAATTAAGGAATCTAATCAGAAATTCTGACATATGGACTTTACAATGAATCAATTTGTTTCGAGACATACTATATAATATCAAATTTCGTTATTATTAGAACCTTGAAATTTTCATAATTAGCTCACAAATTTGTTATTTTATTAAATGTAGAGATTATTTTCAAATCAAACTGTTTCATGTATTATTATTTATGGTCATAAAAAATTAAAACACATGTTCACATACTGAACTTTAACAGTAGAAATAGAATAAAGTTCACTTTTTATAACATCATATTAAACTAAATTAGGATAAACAGCAAATTAAAAATTCTTGAGATGAGAAAGTAATTTAGATTTATAAATACATCACAATATTTAAACAATTTTCGTTAAAATTACTAATGCCAATAGAAAAATAAAATATTTATTTACATTTTGTAATTGAACTAATTCTAATAAGAAATAAGCATATCCTATAGTCTGAGTAGTTAAAAAACATTGGACATCAATAGATTATTAAACAAAATGGCAATATTTAATAATCCATTGATTGTATAAAAAATATATGACTAATAATATTAACAGAATCTACTTCTTAGTTCCACTTTTATTGAATTATAACAGCGCAATGAAATATCAATTGCTTTTAATTACATCGTTTTAAAATAAATAAGGATAAAAAGCAAGAAATAAATTCCTG
The DNA here is from genome assembly GCF_982258835.1 of Parasteatoda tepidariorum. Classification (NCBI taxonomy): domain Eukaryota; kingdom Metazoa; phylum Arthropoda; class Arachnida; order Araneae; family Theridiidae; genus Parasteatoda; species Parasteatoda tepidariorum. Next base: position 74,965,072 of record NC_141758.1, on the reverse strand, counting down.
AAACCAGCAAGTAATGGTCAGTTGCAAATGCTGTCCAAGCTTTAAATTACTTTCGACACATTTAAAAAAGATTTGATTAAAAAAGATTAAGATTTATCGATGAACTAATCATAACTCGAAAAATACTTAAAGAAATTAACAGATTCTGTAATCCAGATTGAAAAAAGAACTTTTGTTTATAATAAAAGAATGGCGATATTTAACACCCGATCTATGGATTGTGCTCAAAGAAATAGGACTATTAACACTCATAGTTTCCCACGTCCTAATATAATACTAAAATAATATGAATAGAATTCCACTCCTTAATTCCCCTCCTATTGAACTGTAACAGCACAATCAAATAGGAAACGTTTTTAATTACATCGTTTTAAAATAAATAAGGCTAAAAAGCAACAAATAAATTCCTGAAACCAAGAAATATACTCTTGAAACAAGCAAGTAATGGTCAGTTGTAAATGCTGCCCAAGCTTTAAATTACTTTCGACACACGTAAAAAAGATTTGATTAAAAATGATTAAGATTTGTGAATAAGCGAATCATAACTCAGGAAATATTTAAAAAAATTAACAGATTCTGTAATCCGAGTTGTAAAGAAAACCTTTGTTTAAAATAAAAAAACGGCGATATTTAACACTCGATCTATGGATTGTGTTCAAATAAATAGGACTATTAACACTCATAGGTTTTTCACATCCTAATATAATCCTGAAATAATATGAATAGATTCCACTCCTAAATTCTCCTCCTATTGAACTATAGCAGCAAAATCAAATAGAAAACGTTTTTAATTACATCGTTTTCATCTGAGTAAGGATAAACAGCAAGAAATATGCTCCTGAAATCAGCAAGTAATGGTCAGTTGTAAATACTGTCCAAGCTTTAAATTACTTTCGACGCATTTAAAAAAGATTTGATTAAAAATGATTAAGATTTATCAATGAACTAATCATAACTCGGGAAATATTTAAATAAATTAACAGATTCTGTAATCCGAGTTGTAAAAAAAAATGGCGATATTTAACGCCCGATCTATGGATTGTGTTAAAAGAAATAGGACTATTAACACTCATAGTTTTCCACGTCCTAATATAATCCTAAAATAATATGAATCTATTCCACTCCTTAATTCCTCTCCTTTTGAACTATAACAGCACAATCAAATAGAAATCGCATTTAATTACATCGTTTTCATTTAAATATGAGTAAACAGCCAGAAATATATTCTTAAAACCAGCAAGTAATGGTCAGTTGTAAATGCTGCCCAAGGTTTAAAAATTACTTCCGACGCACATAAAAAAGATTTGATTAAAAAAGATTAAGATTTGTGAATTAACTAATCATAACACAGGAAATATTTAAGGAAATTAACAGATTCTGTAATCCGAGTGCTAAAAAAAAACTTTTGTTTATAATAAAACAGGCGATATTTAACACCCGATTTATGGATTGTGTTAAAAGAAATGGGACTATTAACACTCATAGTTTTCCACGTCCTAATATATTCCCAAAATAATACGAAAAGATTCCTCTTCTTAATTCCCCTCCTATTAAACTATAACAGCACGATCAAATAGGAATCATATTTAATTAAATCGTTTTCATTTAAATAAGAATAAACAGCAAGAAATATATTCTTAAAACCAGCAATATTTAAAGAAATTAACAGATTCTGTAATCCTAGTTGTAAAAAAAATGGTGATATTTAACACCCGATCTATGGATTGTGTTCAAAAAAATAGGACTATTAATACTCATAGTTTTCCACGTCCCAATACCGTAAAACTAATAGTTTTCACATATAATTTATGACCTCTATTTGTATGAGGTCTCAAAATAAAACTCGGATGCAAAATCAATATTTGATCCCCAGAGGCAAAGCGGAACATCTCGTAAACCACTTTTTGTAATCGCAGATCGCTCCAAGAATTGACCCTTAAAAGAAGCGAGCAGAAACCGTCGAAAGAGAAAGCCATAAAAAGTCCTTGAAAACTCTCTCTCTTCCTTTTTTATCAAATTGATATTACGTGTATGGAGTTTTAGAAAATGACTTGGTGCAAAAGGAAGAATTTTCTCAAGATTTAAGCTCAAAAAAATTATGGACCTGGAAGAGTTTCAAAATTGGAATTCGAAATACTTTATTGCGTAGAAACTTCTCCCTGTGATGTGGCAATGGCTTTCTTTTGTTTTAAGAGAATAGTATGAGTTTTCTTATAGACTCGAAAATAAGCGAAAAGAATTTTTTTTTGAAGGAATCAACGATTTTTGATAAAAAAAAATTTTTTTTGTTACAGGCATAGCTGTTTATGTGTTTCAGGTAGCCTGCGTCGAAAATAAACACTGAGGAATTTTGTGATAAAATATTTTTAGACCAGAAAATTTTGAAATTCTATCAAAAAACTGATTCTTAGCCTTTTTCAGGGGATCAAAAACACTTTTTAGTGGATTTTGCTTACATATAAATTATTTTGCGAAAATGAATGTAATGCGATATATTTTCTTATTCATAAAGTAGAAAGAAACTGAGAATATAGAAAATAAGTTAACTTTTCACATTTGCATTTTAAAAGAAAATTTATTCTACGCATGAATACAAAATTCAAAATTTAACAGACTTACTTTGTTTGTCTTTAACACTAATAATCTACTTAAAAAAGTAGAAAAAGCGTGGGATTAAATGCAAGATTTGGTAAATTTTTACTATACCTTTTCAACCAAGCTATTATGTACTAATATATTAGTTTCCATATGGTTTTTCTAGTGAACGTTTTTTTTAAAATTATTCTCTGTGAAATAGGCATCTTATTTTTTTTTTGACTACTGGTTTTTTATTAGCATATTATGTGTGTTACTACTTTTAATAGCTTTATCTAACGAATCAATACTGTAAAAATACATTTAACTATAGCAAAATTAAAACAAGTCAATTGGGGCATTCTCGGTTATGTTAACTCTTGAATTTGGCCAAATGAATCCATATTATTATTATTATATGTTATATAGTTATAGATACATAATACTGGGAACTAAAAAGAAAACTTTCATGAAATTTAAATCTGTACTTCATATAATTTTTTATTGATTCTGTATGGTTGAAGATGGAAAAATAAATCAAGAGGAGCACATTTAACTTTTCTTATGTTTGACTGAATTTACTTTCAGCCATCTTTTGCATAAATGATGTTTTATGATGTTTCAGAAAAAGTAAATTTGCCAGAATATTACAATTTACTTTTAAGTTTGCTAATAATTAGTGCATACGAAGTTACGAGGTAAAGCAATATGTAGAGCTCAAAATAAAGAAAAGAACCACCATGAATAACTTGATCTAATGATTGAATCTTCACGTTTTATGACTCAATCTTGAAGAATCGAAAGGGTGACCATAAATATTCTAAGTAATTACTAAAGACGATATTTTAAGTTATGAAATCAGACACAAGTTGAGTTTCTCAATCATCTGCAAAAGCTTACATTCCCTGAACAAACATATCTTACACGTAGTCGCAATATTGAGAACATTATGCGCATAGTTTGGTCAGGAGAGTGATTCCAATAATTAACCTCTTCGTGTTAATTTTACTTTTTTCGCATTTTTCCAGATCTCAAGAACTTTTTCAGCAAATTGAAAAATTTTTGAACACAATTATAAAATTCGTTTATTCAGAGAAAATTAAAAGCAAAAATAACTTTTAGTGAATATTTATAATTTGTATCATTTTATTTAATATTAGCTCAATTAATGTTGAATTATAAGTAATAAAGCTATTTAAATAATTTTAAAGAATGTAATTTTACATCAGAAAATACAAAAACTGAGCAAAATAGGTCGAATAGTTCCTGAGAAATCAGATTTAAAAAAAGTCGTATTTTAAAAACGTATTCATTTAAGCCAGTGGTTCCCAAACTTTTTTGATCCATGGACCCTTTTTTATAGTCAAACCTTGCCCACGGATCCCCAAGTGAAAAACTGCATATATGAACGGTATAAAAATTACAAATTAAAAAAACATTTTGTTCAAGAACTATTTATTGAAATTATATCTTTTGTTTGAAATAAAATAAAAAAATTAATGACTTGGATGAACGTGATGAGATTTTAAGAGTGTATTTATGTCCAGCTCAATGTTTGTGAGCACGAATTTCTAATCATTTATTTTTTTTGTGATGAGGTTCATTACGGCATTGAAACTGAGAGAACAATATCCTCTTCCCAAGTTTTGTTTTTACAGAAAAAGTTTTGCTACAAACGTAGTTTTACGATTTTAGTTTCGTTAAGTTTGGCAAATGTACTGAAAATACATTCGCTGCAGCTTGTTTCAAGTTAGCCAGAAAACCTATATATCTTCCTACTATTGCCGGAGTAGCTACAGTATATTTGTCAACGGAGTAGCTACAATATATTTATTCAGTAGCTACAGAAATATTAGTCAAGGGTATAGCTTTTAATTCAGTCAATAGCGTTTCACCTTTCGTATCGCTTTTCAAACATTTAGCAAATAATAATTCTTGGTAAAAATGTTACTCTTCGTTTCCTGGATAAGTGGACTCGTCAAGCTGAATAGAAAATTCAGATATTTTTAGGTACTCAGATAAGGAATTTTCTACGCACTGAGATATTTTGTCAATCCTTCTTTGTGCATTATTATTACTCCGTGGAATTCTTTTTACAATGTTAAAAGCTGGTTTGTGCAACCCGGTGAATATTATCTCACTTACAACTAGTAAAATAAGTTCTTCGATGGAGTGAGGCTTTCCGGACTTTGCAATCATGTAATATATAGAAACATGCAAAACTATGTGAAACACGCAATCCATCGTAACCTCGCTTAGATGTTGTCCCGATAAGTTGTTGCAGTGACGTTGTTTTCAGATATTTTTCTTTGACTAATTGAAAAATAGTTAAATCTTTATCTTTTTTGTCACTATGGATTTTTTATCAATTGTTCGTTAAGCTTGGAATGCTTCATTGAATCACTTGCTATAGTTTTATTACATAGAAGACACATAGGCAAAGTACTATTTCCTGGTGAAGGACATACTTCAAATATTCAACACTGTATTTTCGGTGCTTTTTCTTCGACTCATTCATGCTGTAATCTCTTAAAAAGGGAACAAAAGATATAAGAAAATTTTTAAATCAACTGTTTAATTTGTAACAAACCACCGTTAATAATTATAAGCATCCACCTTCATTTATAGTTTACTTAAGACGTAACTATTTTATTCTATCGCTACTATTTCAATTATCTTAATTTCCACAATAATAAAAACCGATCACAATTATATTATTTTATATTAAACCTCACGTGTACCCCCTGACGTTGTTCAGGGACCCCCAAATCAGTTTTTATTTTTCACGGACCCCCTGAATGGTACCACGGACCCCTGGGGGTCCATATGAACCACTTTGAGAAGCACTGATTTAAGCTATTCAGATTATAACTATTCTCATGGAATACTGATCTTTAGAACAAAATTTATTTAGGTTAATATCCTTTTTTTGCACACTGTTCCTCTGAAATAGCATTGAACTATGCTACATCATTACGTTAAGTTTTTAGTTTCAGAAAAAATGCTTTTGGCTATTAAATGCTGTTTCATAACTCGATAGAACTGTGCTAAATAAAATAACTGATTTTTCTTAGAGAAAAGATTCCTCCTTGTTTTTATGCGCAGTGCTAAAATTAAAAAAACGGACTACTCATGAATAACTTTTAATTTAATGATTGGATCTTCATTTTTAGGGCTCAATCTGAAAGACTTGAGGGAGTGACCTCAAATACGCTGATGGACAAAACTAAGAGATGGAAGACATTTTCCCAAATATCTAAAAAAATACTGAATATAAATAAATGAAATTTGGCATGGGTATAGCTTATTCCATGATAATAAAGTATGCAAAACAAAAATGAAAGTGCCATTCACTGGCAAGACCTATTGCCAATAAATCCAATGTAGTCTGAACTTAAGGATAAAAGAGGACAATAAAAGTGAGGCTTGTACAGTGTGTGTTGCCTCAAGTATGGTGTATCACCCCTGACGGACAGACTGCATGCACAACGAGTATGCATGCTGTTAATAAGGGAGTTAAGGAGGACTTGTGGAAGACCCTCCCATTCTTCCATAATAGCAATTCCATAGAGCAATTTTTAACTCCAGAATGGTTCTGGGGGGTGGTTGGTGCATCGCAATAGCTCTCCCAAGAGCATCCCAGGCATATTCAATAGGATTCAGGTCAGGGGATTCGGCTGGCCAATCCATTCGTTGAATATCCTCGCCTTCCAGATACTCATCAACCATGAGAGCCCTATGTGGTCGCGCATTGTCGTCCATAAAAAACGTCCAGGACCAACAGCGCCCCTGAAAAGACGCACATCTGGCTCTAGGATCTCCTGCCTATACCTCTGGGCATTCACGGAACCATTGTCAAACACATGGAGCGGTGTGCGGGTATCTTGCATGTGCGAATGAATGTGCGAAAATGCTTTCCATCTCCTAATTTTGTCCACCAGTGTATGTTACCTAATTACTACATACTATATTATAAGTTACGAAATATGACTCTAAAAAGTACTTTTTCTGAATAAACATAACTTTTTTCGACGGATTCGGATTTCTGACCCCCCAAATACGGGGGTAACTGCAATCTTGGAAATATGGTGCTAATAGTTCAGATATAATTTTGAATTCGAATCCGCCGAGAAAAGGGTATGTTTATTTAGATAAAGTACGTTTTTGTGTCTGATTTTGCTACCTAAAATAGCGTCTGCACTAATTATTTAGCGTATTTAAGGCCACCCCCTGAAACCATGAAGAGTGAGTTCTGGATTCGATCACTCGATCAAAAGTTGTTTAAGGGTGGTCCGTTTTTTATTTTGCGCTCTGTACCTCAAGATAGCACAGTATTCATTTTACACCGCTATCATTTGAAATAAATATTTTTTGACCATTGTGTTAAATTTTGGAAGCAATGTTAGTTCTGAAAACTGTTCCAAATGCATTACTGACCTTTTATGTTGAAAAATACTCAACGCTAGCTATGTGTACCGATTGAATTGCATTCTATTTATTCCAGAATACATGAAATATATCAATGGTATTGGTAAATAAAAAGAGCTTGATGTCATGCAATTCTTTCCCTAAACAATGTCATCTCTGTGCATTAAGACCGACAATGGTTGCGTGTTACAGAGCCTTCCTATCCATGTGCAACCGTTCAGTTGAATAATCTCTTGGAGAAAGACCAGTTTCCCGATGAGCGCCAATCGATAGAGAGTGAGGTAAAGCGGGTGTCCCAGAAACGAAGAAAAAATAAGCAAGAAACCTGCCTGGTTATTTCTCGCTTGACTTAAGTCATTCGCCAAAAAAGGATGCTAGTTCTTATCAGTATCCATTCAAGCTTGTCATCAAAGAAACTTCTTCTGCTATCCTAAATTAGGACAAAGGATAAGAGTAAAAGAAAATGTTGGTACTAAATGTCATTGACAAAAGGCCAAATTTGGATATAAATTGCGTAGTTTTCAGCTTAATTAACGAAAGTGGTTTTTAATTAGATTTCAAAGATGAATTCTTTCTAAATTTTTCATTATAAATTAAATAATTAATTATAAATTGTAGCTAAAATAAAAAAAAATTAATTGAATTCTTATTGGAATTTTGATGAGCCGATGGCATAGGAAAATACTTTCGAATATTTATTTTGAATATTCAATATTTTTTACTTATTTAAAAAAAATATTCATGTATAATTAAAAATGGTGCTAAATTCTCATGGTGTTGAAGGAGAATAACGTGAAAAATAACTCGAAAAACACGTACCGTAAACCGGGGCGAGTCTACTCATTTTTTCAGTTTGTCAACTTTCAAGTGGTCAATTTTTTGTAAATATTAAAGAAAAAAGACTTTTAATAGGTGTTTTGGAATCGCTATTTATCCCTCTTTAAAGCTGTGAAATCGATTTTAGAAAATATTAACAGTTACGCTGTTACTGTATATTTTTATAGAACTGCTGACAAATCTCTCGTATGGGGCGAGTCTACCCATTCTACTAAAATGAATGTTAACATTGAAAATAATCAAATTTTACTATAAAATTGTTATTTAAGTTACTATATAGGATATTTATGAAGTAAAATTCATAACTTTATTATATATTCAATTTTTTTATTCATAAAATAACACAAATTGAGTATTTGATCGATTATCACATTTTGATCACAGTTTTGTTTTTATAATCATTAACATTATAAAATAGCATTTTTTTCTCATTATTGGTGATAAAAATAAATTAAAATTAATATAAATTTACAATTAAATAATTAATAAATAATAATACTTAAAGATTATTAACAAAATCGAAATTCAAACATTGGGAATCATGAAAAATCCTTTTCCCATTCCTTTGGGAGGTGTGATTTTTCTTACAATGTTTTCTCGTTAAAATATAATATTAAATAAAAGTTAATTTTGTAATATAAAAATTGAAAAAATAGGTAAAATAAACATATTTTATATTTACATTTATATTTAACATATAAATTTTCTTATTAATGATAAATTTATCAATGCAGAATTAAAATAATATACTCAAATTCATTTAAAATGACTTAATTTTAATATAAACAAAGTTCTAAATTATATTATTATGCTTTATTAAAACTAAATACGAATGGGTAGACTCGCCCCGCGACTTCTGGCTTTTTGTTTACAACAGCAAAACTTACATTCTTTTTGTTTTTTTTCATATAAAATTAATGTAATCTTAGTCTTAGATAAGTTTATCACTTAACCAAAGTGAAAATAGTAATAATAATAATATACTTACGGAGCATCAACTAAAAGTTTGCTGATTTTCATTACAAATCTCTCAAAAGACGCTTGAACAGGTCGGTTAAAAAGACACCAAATAAATAAAAACGGATCAAACTACTACAGCGCCATCTTCCTTAGAGTCTGAACTAAGTCCTCCGACGGTAAAAAAAATTTTATTTGCAATTCAAAATAGTGAAAATTAAATAAAATTAAAATGGGTAGACTCGCCCCTGGATGAGTAGACTCGCCCCGGTTTACGGTATGAGTATTTCGAAGGGCAGATAGCTGTTTCAGTACTATAAGTACTGTTATTTGTAAATATGTAAATATGAACCCATTCAATATCTGGATACTGATTATCCAAATTACACTAGCACTGCATCTGCACTGAGAAAAAAACATTGTCACAAATACTAAAATATGGTAAAAATTCGGGTTTTTTTTGGAGAGCTTTGGTAATGATTTCAATAAAAATAGCAATAAAATATGATTTTGTAATATGTGACAAAATTTGGGGAAAATTTTAAGATGTGGTAATTTTATGATGATAGCCTAAAGCATGGAATAGAACCCAATAATTTTATTAAATTTCCCTTTCAGTTTTGTATTTTTAATTAATTGTTTTGTAATAAGAACTATAATTTTGAGAAAATCGGAATTTGCGAAAAACCATTACCGTATGAACGGAAAAATTACAAATGAATAGTTTATATACAATATATTTTGGTTTTTAATACCAAAATTGTGTTTTTTTATTTAGAAATGTCATTGCCATTAAGTACGATAATTTTATCAGAATTTTTTTCTGCGTATCTTAAATTTTGAATTTTGCGTGACACATTTTCTGCAATATTTTGTCAGAAAAGTATAATGTTTTATTATGTTATGTTATATAATGTTTTATTCACTACTAAATGTTTATAATATTTTATTCACTGATTTACATTTTTACTGTTTGTTTAATATAGGTTTCAGTTAATGTTAAGATCCATTACCTTTAACGAGATTTTGAATATATTGACCGCATTAAAAGTATAATGCATAATTAAGACATTGGATTATAATCATTTATAGATTACATGTATATCGTTATCAGAGCAACTAATTGTATTGAAGCATACAATTAATCCTAGCTTATTATGATGGATGAAATTATTGGATGTAATTCTTAGCGTAATTGGGAAATTGCTATACATTCAACATAATTGGATATTATATCCTGTACAGAATATCAAGATGACAGCGATGTTGCAGCGCAAAATTACAATTGTGATTTAATTTTAACAAATCTTCATATTATATCTGTATATATTTACTAATAAAATAAGTTCTCGACAATATTTCATTGTTTTTTAGCTCTTCACATTAAAAAAGATAGTCCTGTAACATTTTTAATAGTTGATGTAATACTACTGAAAATTAAACCAAATGAAAAGTAGTTTGTATTATATGAATAAAATGAGAAAAACAAATTATATTGCAATTACAATACGGGCTTGAAATCATATTTTTATTTTCTTAACGTACTTTAAATTATGTGCAAAAAAAATATGGACTTTAAAAAACGTTGAAAATTATGACGAAGGTACATAATAATATCAAGTATACAAATAAATTTTCTTGGAACGTGCGCTTAGTGTGTTTCTAAAAGAAATTCTATTATTTTTTTAAAATTTATGTCATTGTAGTGTTCTTTTACATTGATTAGAGGTATTCAGGATCATTCAGGAATTCAGGATTTATGAAGAGTTTCAATCTTTCGCTTAGAAAAATTCATCCAAAAGGAATATGTAAACATATTTTACGCTAACAAATCAATGTATTGCCGTTCGCTTTCAGCTAAATATGCAAGATGTATTTCATCTGATCACTTGGCAAAATATTCAAAGATGTCTTAACTCATCATCAAAAAATTAAACGAATTGCACCCTGAGTGATAAAGTATGGTCAAAAATACTTAATATGATAAAATATATTATGTTTCTGGCTCTATTGGAAAACCAAAAAGCTTGGTAATTTTTATCGTAGCGCTTTGGTAATGATTTTGCTAATGGTTTGATAGTAATGAGTAATTATTATAGTGTTATAATGTGTGATAAAATCTGGTGATTTTTTCACAATACCTTGGAGCATGGCCGAAAAACCATATATTCAATAAAATTTTCTTTTCAGTTTCGTATTTTTTAATGAATTTGTGGTAATAATAACAATAATTTTGAGAACTAAAATTTCTGGTAAACCGTTACTATATTAATGGAAAAATTCCCAAACCAACGTTTTAAATACCGTATATTTTTGCTTCAAAGTTTTGTAGCTATACCATACAGTTTGGTATAAAATATTGTAAAACTAGTTATTTTAAGTTTTTAGAAGTTTATAAAAAAAATTCCAGAATTTTTCCCCTTATTTAGTTTTAACTTATCTAAACATTACACACCAAATAGGTCGTAAATTCGTACTAATTTAACTCGATTCTAATTATAAATGATTAAATACTTGATATTTGTTTTTGAAAACGAATTTCTTCTATTTCTTTCAGGGTGGTCTTATCCGCAGTTTCTAAAAGAAGTTTTTTCTACTGTGGAAGACACTTGCTACCCATGTCATTAAATAATGTGAGCATGTTTAAAATGGCATCAAATATGCCTTGAAAATACTTAAGATATCCCTTGTTCGATGGTTTTTAAAATTAGTTAAATAGTGTAATTATTGAAAGGGTTAAATTTTTTAAAGTTTATTAATATCTACATATTGAACATTTTATGTTTGTAATTAAATAACACATTAACGATGTGTTACACACATTATATTATTTGTTTACATTACATGTTCAACACATTACGTTTTTTATCAGAATCAAATGTATTAAGGGAAATGAACTGCTTTTTTGCATTTTATTTGTTCAGCTTAATTTTAGATTTTTTTAGGTAACCGTATAAATGAATTTGCATTGTATATGTACAGTATGTTTCTCTTCATTATTTTAATTTTTAAATTACATTTTCGTTTTATATGACAAAAATATTAAGTTGATTTAAAATATTCTTAAAGTATTTAAAGTATATTCCTATTTATTTAAAGCTGCCATATGCCAATACGAATATTGTTAAATCTTCATGCAAAATACTGAAAAATAAAGACAGTAATTAAACTTAAAATTTTTATCTATACTAATAACCAATGAGGTAATTTACCTTTTACATACATGAACTACTAAAAAAATTATATTTTAAATGTTTATTTGATTATTAGATGGAGTTATGAAGTAAAAAGTGTGCATATTTAAACCTTTAGGTATTATAAATTTTCCTATTCAAATAATAATAATTAAAAGATGATTTATTTTTTTTCTTTATCAAAATATTAATCATTAAAAAGATTTTAGTGAAAAAATTTAATAGTTTAATAATTTTAATTTGGGGCTTAACATGTTTATGTTTGGGGCTTAACTTTTGCTTTAAATAAACCAAAGAACCCTTTTTAAGCATAAAAACCAATTTTAATCAAAATGTGTTAAGTGATTTTTTTTAAAAGAACAACTTTTTTACAACTTTAAAAAGAAGTATACTATCTTTCTCTAAATGAAAAATCTTTATACTTCGTAATTTTATTATTCATTTCTTTCAATTTAATTTTTTGACGAACAATAAACAGGTTAATTTCATTAAAAATATTTGAAACCTGATAATAAAAAAACCTAATAATTTGCAGAAAAAAATTACTAATTTTCCTAACAAAAACAAATAAAATTGAATACAAACAGCTTTATTTTATTCATTTTCAACAAGATAAATTTTGGAATCCATTTAAGAAACTGCAGAACGTTAATTTTAAAAAGAAAACATACATTTCAAAGAAACAGCAGAAAAACAACTCTTCTGTTGCTCTGAAATTCAATTTGTAAGAATGGCAAATGTACTGTTCAAGCTTAAAAAAGTACACCATCCTTTGAGAAACATTTACATATAAACTTAAAATAATAAAAAAAAATGAACAAAGGTATGGCATTTAAATTTTTTCTCAGAATAATTTTTAAAGTAAACTTTTGTAAGTAATTGTTCTTCTTAAAGAATATGCTTTTTTCGCTAAATAAGCAGTTGTAGACGCACTTTTACGTCGTCACGAATAAAAAAAAAGATCTTATTTTCTTTTTATGTTAAGAAACATTCATTTACTATAATAAACCCTCTTTTTTCTTGTGTCGAAAAAAAATAAAGAATTGAAGCACGTTCTAAAAAACAACAGTTTTCTTTTGAGTTTTACATTTGGATTGTTTTCCCACCGTGTTTCGTATTTCGTCTCTTGCATACACAAAAAGAATTGATTTTGTCATAGTTTTTCCGTTCTTGTTGATTCAAATGTTTTGTGAAAGAAGACCCTTATTTTCTCTTGAATAAGAATCAATCCCGTAAACATATTCTTTGAGTACCCAAACAATAAATAAGGAACATTTCTTTCAAGTATCGTTGGAAGTGTATCGATAACAATAGAAACAAATTCATTTTCCTATTCGAAAGTGTTTCTATCAATACAAAAAAAGTAAATAACCATATATTTTCTTATTTATTTATAATGATAAGAAAAAAAAGCATATGTATGTAAACGTCGATCCAGAAAACAAAGATTTCAAACATGGCATATATTTACATTGATATTTGTCTATCATCATACACTTTATATATATGTATAAAACATAGCTTTATCAAGCATAAGCTTTACACAATATAACTTTATGAAACATATTTTTACTCCGTGTTTTTCCCTTATCTTAAAAAAATATAACCGTATCAGGTGTACATCTTGATCACATGTACCATTTATATATATATATATATATATATATATATATATATATATATATATATATATATATATATATATATATATATATATATATATATATATATATATATATATATATATATATATATATATATATATATATATATATATATATATATATATATATATATATATATATATATATATATATGTTACGACCAAGGCTCGAAGTCTGGCCACTTCGAGTGGTTGCCGCGATGTTCCGGCCAAAACGCGATGTGCTCATTCAAGAATGTCCGGTCAAGAATACAAATTTTTTATGTTGACCATTTTACTACTTTTTTAATATCAATTTAATATATATTGTATTTCTAATAACTTTTACTTTACAGAAAAAAATTGTAGTGGTATGTTTTTTCACATACCGGGTGGTACGGTGGGACTGCAACTTTTTAATATTTGAAATAAATACAAAAGTGGGCGACCTTTGTGCTAAAATACAAACTAAGGTGAACAACGTTTAAGAGCACAAAAAATGCTTATAAATGCAGACAGCTGTTTCGGATGCTCAAAGGGCAACCTTCATCAGTGCAACAGAGCAACTGTTGTTTTATTAAAAAGGGAATTTGCTAATATTGCCCCATTTGCTTTCTTTTTCAATTTAAAAATATAAATCTTCTAATTTAAAAATATAAAAAATAGACAAGTATTTAAATTAAAATTTAAGAAATTTAATTTTTTACTTTGTCTCAAATGGCCACATCCCACCGCAAAATTACTAGCTGCTGTACCCGCAGTTAGTACTTTTTAGAGAATGATGTTATGGTTAAACAAAGCCCATATTACGTGCCAATGATTTTTTCTTCCAACTTTGGCTGATCCTCCCATGCCACTTCGCGATCTGGCCGGCCCTAGGCGAGCAAAGAACACGTTTTCTTTGGCCAAGGGCCGGCCAATTCCCGAAATCAAGAAAATTGACCAGCCAATTTACAGCATTCTTAGCCATTTCGCGATTTATATATATATATATATATATATATATATATATATATATATATATATATATATATATATATATATATATATATATACCATCTACACACTGGAAGCGTTGTTGTTTGAGGTGAATGACAGCTAGCAATACAACACGATCATCAGTTGCACTGGATGTCTCTTCAGTGTAGCATAGAAGCGCTCATTCTATATTGTGGCTTATAAAATATAAAAAAGAAAAATGTTTGATACTCTTTCTTATGCAAGAGAATACAGAATGGAATAGCTTTTTTTAGAGAAGGAACATCTAAAACACATCGGAAAAATCTTGGTAAATAAACAGAACAAAAATGAGTCTTATCTTCTTATTGGAGTTAAAACCGAATGCTTGTTAAATCACTCTATTAAATTTAATGATCTTATATGAAGGGTCTATTGAATTTCTTTCTTTTCTGAATCATATTACTTTAAACATTAAAACATGCGAAAAGTATTCAAAAACACACAATGCTATATCATTCAATTTCGAAAAAAAAGTTTTTTGGCAACAATTTTTATCAAAAACTTTAAAGTTTCAATAAAAAATCATTATTTAGGATCTGAAAAATGCAAAATAAGGAATACTTAAGAAGGACAAAAAACGATTTTAAAAATGCCTCATATTGAAATTAAAGATTTTCAAATTGTTTTTTTTATTCTATCAGATGTAGAAAATCATTCTGCCGAGAACTATCATCAAGTTAAGGAAATAATTATTTACAAGTAAATTTTTTATTATAATAATCATAATAGTTATCTGCTTTATAAATCTGGAGAATTCCAAAAAGAAATGTTTTTCGATTGAAAATTTTATTCTCAAATAATATATACATAGATTATCCCTTCATTACTTCAGGATGACATACCACCCACTGCAGTTTTATAATTGTATGGTTTGAATTTCAATATGTAACTTAAAAACAGTTGGAAATAATCTTTCAAAATTGAAAAATATCTCACACAAAGCAATAAATATTTGTTAATAATCAACACAAAGGATACTATATCAAGTAATTCTGATGATTTTTTATTGTTGTTTTCTAAATTAGACAGATACAGAAATATATACTATTCTATAAGGACGAAGAATATTTTATAACTATTACATTTCTGAACGTTCTTATATCAAATTTATTCATTGAAATAAAGTAAGCAATGTGGACATAAATAACTTAACTTTAATTTATGTGAATTTGAAGACAAAAAAAAATATTTCACCGAAATACACTCATCTGTAATAGTATGCCATCATGAAATCGGAGGTTATCGGTTGCAAGTTTGTTGATAATAGAAAGGAAAAAAATAATGAGAAATTGTTCTTCTGTTTCAGATTCAGAATGATTTACCGATGTTCTGGGTCATTTTTTTAAAGCTTTTCTGCCTTTTCGTTTGGTAAATTTTGTTTCCTATTTGCTACTGACAAAAAATCGTCCTACTCTCCCAATGATTCTGATAGAATCAAATGAAAACTTAATAAATTGTAGCCTGAAAATATCCACCGCACTAGAGCGCGTATTCAAACGTTGTGATGGTGTATGCAGTTTTCATAATCCTTTTTAAAACTTGAACCAGCTGTCTTTTATAAGAAACTATATATTTCTATGAATATATTTTAAAAACTTATCAGAATATATGCGTCAGTAATAGTAAACACACTGTTTTTAAATAAAAGATAAAAAAATTAAATTTAAAAATGCGAAAATTTTAAAAATATAATTTCAAGAATTTGTTGGTACAATCTATAAACTTTTAAAATAATATTTTAATATTCTAATTTAAAAACATTTAAATTTATATAGTATAATGTAAAGTATAAAGATGAGTTGCCTTAAGCTAGCATTTAAAAATGACATTGAAATGGCCGTAACTAAGTTAATTATACTTTAAAATATTCATTGGCATGCAGATTTTTCTCAAACTCTCGATTTCGATGTGCTTGAAATGTGTAGTTAAATCATAATGATAACCTGTTTTATTAAAAACATTATTTATTTGCAAAAAGCAAAATATTTTACGTATATTTTACAAAAATCAAAATTCATATATCATGTAATCATCTTTTATTTTAATTATCTTTGATTTCTTCATGATCTAATTTGAAAATTTCTTCTGTTTACTTTTCCCATCATTTATCTTCATGTAATATCTGATTAAATTAAAGGAAAATTAACAAACCTTGGAGTTATTAAATAATTAATATAGTTTGAATAAACTAGTTTGCAAGATAAATATATTATGAATAAGGTATACCCTTCTCATTCACTCCTTTAAACTCATAACTTATTCATTAAAGTCAAACTCAATCCGGAACGAATGGAAGACTAAATTCAGTTAAGAAAAAGCCCTAAAGACACAGCGTAAGATTTAAATTTCAATTACCTTTCATTTTCCTTACATGCAGCGGTGCATAATTTACAGTTTATCGGGCGTTCTTTTTAAAATTCTGCTGGAACGAGGATATATGAAACATCTTTGAACAGTGCGTGTAAATACTGCATTCTTTCAAATTTTTATCAGTGTCAAAAAAGGTTTTAAAACTGAATTATTTAATATTTGTTCGCTAAAATTTTTTGCAATTATAATATGAAGTAAATGTGTTGTATTACAGAATAGGATAGACTTTTTTAAAAATAAAGTTAGACTTGAATGATTTTTCCTTAAACTTCCATACAACTGTTAGTACAGAAACTAAGAGTAATTATTTTTCGAAATTTAGATTATAAATATAATGTACAAAAAAGTTCACTATTATGGCTCCTAATTTACAGAGAAAAGCCACATTTATAGATTATGTCAGAAATATGCTGGAATTTCATTTTAAATTTTGCACAAATTACAATTTTATTCTGTTAAATATTTTGCAATTGAAAAAAATCTTAATACGCATCTTTGTTCTAAATTTTAATTTCTAATAAAGATTAAACTTAAATGATAAATAATTGTCTACCGGCAATTTATTTACTGTCTGAGCATTCAAAAATCATTATGAAAAGGATTTTTCTTTCCCCCAGTAGAAATCAATTGATTTTATTAAAACAATTATCTTTTGTGGATGTAATAAGAAGTTATGTTAGTGTTATGCATGAAATTCATATTTTAAGCCTTAGATCTTCTTATTTTATGCCTAAGATACGCAGCAGAAGAAACGCAGATACTACTGACACAGATACTACAGATTTAGATACGCAGATACTACTGACAGAAGTTCAATAATTCAATGTTTTAAATCTTTATTTACATATGTATTTGTAGATGATAGATTTTATTCACACATATTTAGAGTCTTATGTTCTCAACACAAAAATGCCTTATAAACAATTGTTAAATTGCAGAATCACTGTGGAATTCAAACCCACTACCTCTACACTTCAGGACTTCAAGCAGTAGGATTATTCTCTTCGACCATTTAGGCCCTTGACGGTTGTTAACTGATTTAATAGTTGTAGCCAAATCTTCTTTTTTAAATACATTTATCACTCACGAATCCATGAAAATAATTTTCAACAAAAAATATATGTAAGCCACAATGAAGATTTGATACGTTTATAAATAAACACAAAAACTGATACTTGTATTTTTTTAATCATTCACTATGTATTTTTTTAATCATTAAACTATCGATTTATTTAAAATTTCCCTGCTATACCTGGAATCTTGTTAAAATAGTCTTCTTCGTAGTTAGTATTTTTTGAGAACTTACTTAACAGTACTCGGAAACTATTGAAATTTAAATAGTGCTTATTAAAGTACCACAATACTTCGCAACTATTTAAAATAAAAGTATAAAATTAATCTGTTCTATCAATTAACCTTTTTTAAACTAATAAATAGGAATGAATCTAAACTAAAAATGACTTCAGCCTACGGTATACATAACCGTATATATCGTCATTCTTCATGGTTACTTACGCCGATTTGATGTTATTTGAAAAAAATGTGCATCTAATAAATATATTAAATGTTAAAACACTTTTCACTTGGTACTTTTATTTACGTAGAGCTAGCGTATCTTATTGAGCTTTTGGCGACGGTCTGGTAAACATCACTGAAGATGATCGGTGAGAACATGCATAATTCACATCCCGTTTAACGAGAAAGGCACATTCACATACCATCCGTTCATCGTTCGATTATGATTTTGACCTGAACCAGAGCACGATCAATTTCCGATTCAGTATCCCTAGAAGTATTGATTTGATACAGGAACTTTGTGACCCATTTATATTTAGTGAGCACCAGTCACCATTTGTGCTCGAGGAGACTTCTGCTGGCGAGATTGCACTCACAACCTCTCGGACATGGGACCAACACAGTTTTTCAAGTAATCACATGCTTATTAAGGAATGAGACATCAAATGATGATTTTAATTGATGATGATTTCGATTGATTTTAGATGATTTCGATGAAATGAGGAATTTTTGGAAGTATGAAAATACAATGAAATAGGGGGGAAATAGAAAGCTGTAAGTACTAAATTTTAAATAAGAGACAACTTTGCAGTATGTGATTGGTATTTATAGTTACAGAGTTGTAATTGCATAAAAAAAACGATTTCGTGTAATATTTTTACTCGTTCTAGTAGCTTAATGGTTATATTTCTATTCTTATATATTTTTAAACTCTATAATTTAATTCCTCGACTTTTAAAAGAATTTATACTAACGCTTACGTATCAATATTCCTATAAATGATAAAATAAAAATTGTAATTATAAAAGGAATTTTTATTTAAAGAGCATAGTCGCTCTAAATTATATTATTTATACTAGGCATAGTAATAAACATGTTCAAGTTGTCATCCAATATATATTCAGTTGCATAAAAACTACGTGCATAAAAATAGTGAAGTTGCTTCGTAAGGAATAATAAACACTATTTTTTTGAATATATGGCATCTTTCTAGCGTAAAATACCTTTCGAAATCTTCTAGAACCTGTTTTTTTCGGAGCATTTTTCATTTTGACGAGTCAATATCAGTCATGACATCCAACTTTATTGCGAATCCATTTTTTTTCCTTCTTTCATTCTTCTTTTCTTTTCAAATGCGAAACGAAATCTCCTATTGCATATTCCTTTTTTCCTGAATCAAGTATTTTTTAAATACTATTTAATCCAAACTTTTCTTCTGTTCACTAACCAATCATCAATGGATTAAGTTGAATACATTAAACCTTAAATGCATTTATTGATTACGATAAACCTTCTTTGCTGTGTGTTGAAAACCACCAGTGTCGAAAATTGTTTTCATTTCATTAAATTGATTTTTTTTAGCATTCAATTTTATTTTGTAAGTCAAGAAAACCGAGAATTTATAGAAGAGGCCCGCAATGGAAGGATCAAGTGGAACACCGAAGTAGATCGTTTCCAACATCGATGGAACACCAAAAAGCATAGCTGAAGCGTAACTAGTTGCATAAGCTAGCATAACTAGCAGTAAAGCATAACTAGTAGTAAAACATAACTAGTTGCAGTCAGTAGGTAACTTTCATCAGTCTGTGTAGTGATCACGGATGCACGGTATCGGTTTTCGTTAAACTTTTCTCCCATAAATTGCTCGACTTCGCTCGTAGATCGTCTGGTTACTAAAGCAGATGAGCCATCCCCTCTGAAGAGGATCAAATTTGTGATGGCATGTCTTTGGATCATCTTCAGGAACGTTTTCCAGAACATCGCCGATAGCCCATTGTGCAGCTCTAGTGTGACGTAAATAAAGTGATCTACCTAGAAAGGTGGAATTTGGTGAGATGGATTTGTTTAGTATATCCTTTGCAGAATATATTCTCTGCAAAAATGCAAATTTTTGACAAAGAAAAACTTTTATTTTCTGACCTCTCTCCCTGGGATGATTTTCAGCGATTATAGATTGAAATTCTTTACTTCTTAAATATATCCATGAGGCGTTGTAATGGTATTTGCATTCCATAAAGTATTGTTGAAATGTCAAAATTGCGGTATATTACAAAAGGAACATAAGTGTCATTAGTCATTGGTCTTCAAAAGGTTTTTAATGTTTCGACGAAAAGAATCGTGTAAGCTTTAAAAAGCTTTGAGCTTATACGATCTTTTTCGCGGAGTCGAGAATCAAGCTCAGGCCCCTCCGGACCAAGTCCAATTCTCTACCCATGGGGCAGCCATAGCCCAGTAATAGGATTCATGACCTTAATTTGCATCTTGAATTCTTTATACAAACCTAAATTAATAATTTATTTTTGAAAGCATACTTTCAGATGTACACAGTTATTCTTTTTCTCAACATGTAATACTTGTAATAATTTCTCAACATGTAATACTTGCATATATTTAGAAAAAATGTGCATGCATTTTATATTAAAATGTGATTTCTGTTGTTGCATCATGTTTGTTGTGTGATACGATGTTCCCATCGGAAGATACACCATTACGCGATTGGATTAAATGAAGACGTGGTGACTCAGATGATAATGTGCTTGCATTACGATAAAGTTGTCCGGTTTCGAATCCCAGTGACGGCTTGTCGATACGAAGTTAAAACCCAGTTCACACCGACCACAGTTCTGACTTAATATCATGAGTGGTTGACGGATCAGGGGTTAGTGTCCCCTTGTCGTAGGAGGTTTTCGTGACTTTTCTTTCCAAGTAACGCAAATACGGGTTAGTTCCATCAAAAAGTCCACTACGAAGAAAAATTTTTCCCTGTACGTGATATCATCTGGATTGGGTTAAAAATTGCAAGGCTACGGACTAGAACATTGGTAGTCATGAACTCATAATAAGATCGGCTGTTCAGTGACGGTTATAGAACAAAATACAAAATTTGGTTGAATGAAACCATTAAAAACTTTACGACTTATTTGCGTCTCTTTTACGACGTTCATCAACCAGTTATCAAACATTTTCTAAGCAAAAGCTCGCAGTCCCTAAAATATCCTTTTAGACCTTCGAAACAAGGATGAAGGACAAGCTTCAGACGTTTGCCAAATATAATTGAAATTAATTTAAACCTTTATTCATGCAAAAAACCTTGTCTGCTTTGTATTTCTATAAAAAAAAATTGAATTTGAACATATGTTATTTGTTGTAGGATTTGTTACGACAGAACATTTTAGTAACTGTGTCACGATGTATAAAATAAATATCACTATTTTCCTAAAGGACTAATATAGTATTTAAATCTATTACAGTATTATAATATAGTATATAGGACTATGATAGTATATTTATGGTATTAAGTTAGTGCAAATTCATTATTAAACCAAAATAACGGAGACATTTATTTTTTTTCTTTCAAGGGAATTTTTTGTACTTCATTTCGTGCTATCTTAAATAAATTGGATTCAGGAATATTTATTGTACCTCCTCTCAAATACACAAAACCATAAAGTATTAATAACAAATATTGGCATGGAGTGTATGTATTTTGCATTTCTGTATTTGCTTTTTTATTAAAATATAATAATTCAATTTGTATCTCTATGAACTTAATTAACAACATCTACTAAATTTTTATTTTTATTAATAAATTTGCTGGAATGATTATTTAACATAAGGATAAACAGTAATTAGTGCTTATCATGATATTTCTGAATTATTACTATTACATTATCTGCTGTTCTAAATAAATTTTTACTTTATTTTATAGCCTAGAGAAAGTAGTTTATATTCCCTCGTTGAAGATAAAATAACTTTTTCCAGAAAATATAACGAAAGCTTTTCTCAAAAGGGGAGAAAAGAGGAAAACAGGATTGGTTCCTGACAAGAAATTTTGTTCTTTTGCTTGCCTTCTTCTCAAATTTCCTTTATTTCATTTGAAATTATGAATCATTCTTTTCCTTTTAGAATAGGAAATGTTCCATTGGAAAGTTATAATAGTAAAATTCTAAAATTGTTATATAGTTTAGTTATTCATTCTTGAATGATTTTCGAATGATTTTCCTTTTTACCGAATTTTCGATACTTACTTTCAAGATGTAATATTTTACATATATTTTTGAAACAAGGTACTCAAATTTATTTAAGTTGGAATCAAAAGGAATTTATTATTTTTGTTTTGTTTAATTTAGTTTTTAGAAACATAGATTGGGTATTTATGCAGTTGTTTTTAGAGCAATTTAGATTATTTTCCAATTTGAAAACATAGTTGTAAACAAATTTTATTTCCATAGTGCAATATATTTTACATAAAGAACTAAAACTATTCCACGTAGGCCAATTCCATAAACTTTCTCTAGAATAGTTATCGATTGCTGAAAAATGATTAAAATGGTTTTAAATTTTTGAATTTGTTTTTGTGTTTAAAACTATTTGTATATGTACTTAACTTGCAAACTTGCAAGTTTAGTGCATGCAAGTTACGTACGTAAAATAGTGCACGAGGAAAATAACATTTTCGTACAGGTATGTATTCCAGACAAAAAATAATCTAACTTGCTCTCAAGCAAACTGCATAAATACCCAATCTATGTTCTAAAAAGCAAATCAAACAAAGCAAAAAAATAAATATATGCCTTTTGTTTCTAACAAAAATAACTTTGATAATTTTGTTTAAAAAACTATAAAGACCATTTATATCTCAAAAGTAAATATTAAAAACGATTCGATGCGATAAAAGAGAAAATTATTTGAAAATCATTCAGCAATGAAAAACTAAACAATGTAACAATTTTTGAATTTTACTGTTTTTACCTTCCAATGGAACATTTCCGAGTATAAAAAAGAAAAAGAATGATTTATAATGTCAAATTAAATAAAGGAAATTTGAGACAAAAGCAAGCAAAAACAAAATTTCGTGCCAGGAAACAATTCCGTTTTCTACTTTTCTCCTGTTTTGAG
Organism: Parasteatoda tepidariorum; assembly: GCF_982258835.1. Classification (NCBI taxonomy): domain Eukaryota; kingdom Metazoa; phylum Arthropoda; class Arachnida; order Araneae; family Theridiidae; genus Parasteatoda; species Parasteatoda tepidariorum. Next base: position 74,941,636 of record NC_141758.1, on the reverse strand, counting down.
AAAAACTTTCCTTATATTTCTCGAAAAAGTTATTTCATCTTCAACCCATTCTTCAATTTTTACGAATAGTGCATACAACAACTCATAGTATGAAATTAATCACATGTTTAAACAAGCATGCATTCATTACATATAATAGCAAGCACTACCGAAATCTGCCTTAAATATTAACTTAATCTCATTTAAATAAATCCCAATTAAATAAAAATAATTTATAAAATTATTTAATCAATTACCAAAAGCCCTTAGCAGAAAATGCATTTGTTAGTAAAAATTCTTAGTCCAAATTTATTTAGTCCAATTATTAAATGCTTTAGTAGAACTAAAGGCATTAGTTTCTCAAATGCCATTTCAAATGCATTAAACCTTCCACTACAGATTACCTTTTTTTTACAATTTGGATACGTCTGATTTACAATGCGCAAATAAATGGACCTCCCTGAATAGCTTTTGATCTACTGGTTAGTCTTAAAGTTTAGAGGAGATGACCTCAAATATGCTGATTCTTTAATGCAAACAGTATTTTAAGTTACGAAATCAGTCACATAAACGTTCTCTCTCTGAAAAAACATAACTTTTATTTAACGAAATCGGATTTCTGATCCCCAAAATATAGGGGTAGCAGCAGTCTGGGATATATGGTCCTAATAGTTGTCTCAGGAACACTATTTCTCAGTTTGCGACAACTCTCGATGTCCGAAGGCACGTTTTTCTGATTGATTTTGCAACAAAAAATAACGTTTGCACTAAATAATCAGCATATTTGAAGCCACCCTCTAGAACCTTTAAGAATGAGTCCTCGAACGTAAAGACCTGATCATTAGGTCAAAAGTTATTCAGGATGGTTCGTTTTTTTGATGCACTGTACTTGTTCAAGTGACTTATGATTCCCACAATATCCAGGTTACTGAAAATGAATGATGCAGTTATCAAAACTTTTCTCTAAAATTTTCGTTTTTGAAAAACGATCTGAAAAATATTTTTACTTTATCTTACGACTATTGCATGGATGGAAACATTGTAAGCAAAATCTATTTCACGCACCGGTCACAGATCGATTTATAGGGATGACCAGCATGATCCATTCATTCATCTACAGATTGTACTCTTTACCTGAACCAGAGAACGATCTATCTTCAGTTCAGTAGAGGTATTGAGTCGTTGTTTTAATTTAAAGGACTTTGCTACCCCAACAGCTTTAACGCGCACCAGTCACCATTTATAATACATGAGGATTCTTTGGTCGGTGGGATTTGTAAAGAAAATGTAGGCACTTAATACAAAATAAGGAATTAATTTGTCGGTTAAACAAGTTTTTTCCGTAAAGCATTTTAATTTATGTTTATTTTTAAATGAACTAGAAGGCTCCACCCCCTGTTTGTTTTGTTCACCAGCCCACGGTTGCTTTCCCTTTATTTTTGTTTTATCTTCGTTTTCTTTTAAATTGATAGAGGAATATAATTTTTTTTTACATAAATTGAATGATTAGTACCATTTCAAGAAAAAAACATTTTGTTAAGATATAATTCGTAACGAAATAAACGATTTCCAAGATTTGAAAAATAATGACATGTATTTGGAAAGAAAAATCTCTAAACGTAGATATACAAAATATGCGTCAAAATAGAACAAGAAATAATAAATTAGTAGTTTTATTCTTTACCATTATATAATGATAACCTTATATAATATAGCAGAAATTGGAAACTGTTTTATCTTTCACTAAATATATTTTTTTAACGTATTTTTACGATTTTTCACACATTCGGCACAAGAACTTCATGGCTACGTGCTAAAACTTATCGCCAACAAATTAAGGAATTTATCGTGAATTCCTACAAACATTATATGTATGAGCTCTCACTAACCGCCTATTGCCGTTATATAAGCGCAATGAATTATTATAATATGTACCCCTTATAATGCAAAACCCTGAGCTATAGAGGCACCTGCCATTACATATCTCAGCGAATTATTCAATTCTCTCTGGCTATAACTCCAACATCTAACAATTTCGATTAGCATTTTCGTCTACATAGGATGAGCTGTCTCACTTTACATTGCGTATCTAGAAGATTTCAGATCTACAAATAGCGTTTTCTCATCCACTGCAAACAGTGCCTGTTGCGAAATTCACAAAACATCTACTCCTATATTCTGTCTAATCTACAATGAGGACTTCGGCTTAGAATTTTCCAGATAGACCGAAGGAGAGACTGAATTATATGTAATGCCTTTAGAGCATTGGTACTATTCGCGCTTCGAACAAAGACGGATTTACTTCACCTGTAGTATTGTTCTGTAATATTATTAAAGGTATATCCTAAGTATACTATGGTGCTTTCTATTTATTTAAGTATCGTTGATGGTTTTTGTTTTGGAGGGATATGATGCATAAAATAACGAACAGTGATGTAAGTTTAAGTTGATATTAAGTAGTATGATGCTTTTTATTTATTTACTTATTTTTGAAGAAATTCAAGCCTTTTTGTATTTTATCAAAGGCTTTTTCAAAAGTCAAACATACTTCTAAAAGCACTATTGTAAATATGATATCTTCAAATGCCTCGTAGAAATATGTGAATAGCTGATTTCTTTGAATACGATTTTAGTGCATATTAGAAAAGATATTCAGTATAGAATCTGACATAAGTGAAATTCATCTGTGTCTTTTTGACTTTTTTTTTACATATGTTTCTCACAGTTCTTATTAAGTTCATTTTCTAAAATTTTCAACTCATTTGGATTGTAAGTAACCGCGACAAGAAAGCTTGTTTTTAACTCTAATCAGAAGAGTCCAAAGAAATGAGAAGACTCATTGTATATTTATATAGAAGCTATTAATTTAATTTCAGTTATTAGTCTAGAATTGCCTAATAGTTATTTATTTAGGAGTAATACTGATTTTTCTTTATATCTGTAAGAAATGTATTTTCCGCTTTTGAAACTGAAACTGCAAGGCTAATAATACACAATATGAGTTGTAATAAAATCAAATTCATTGATAATAAGACTTACCATTCATTGACATTCCTCAACCATATCTTAGTAGCCTTTAATCTTTTGTAATGTAATGGCTCTAGTTAACCGAAATGCCCATGTGTGGTGGGGTGGTTGGTCATCGTGCTTAAAACGTTTAGAGAATACTATCCTATCTACCCTCCATACTAGTGTTCGCATATGAAAATGTCTTTGGATCATCATTAATAATGAATCCCATATCATAGCCAATAGTCCAAATGTGTAGTTTTAGAGAGACGTTTACCAAACATTTTCGATTGAGTACAGATCTATTATTGATATTTTTAAATGTATGTAGAAAGGAGTATTGTAACCACTATGGTTGGAAAAAGATTGTATTTTACATCAACTATATTTAAGTGAGTCACAAAGACTGAATCTGCTATGAGCGCATACTCGGTATGGTGGTTACAGAGAGTGGTTTGAAGGTCGGAAGATTAATGGCCTATTTGCCTTGTGATTTATTTCGCATGTATTAGTTACATATTTAGTTTCATCGTGCATTTAATTTTTGATTTAGAAATTTAAAAAAAATTCTATTACCGTATATTTTGAAACTATCTGTGTTCAAATTAAAAAGAGTCAATATTTTTTTTTAATATTTCATTCATACTATATATTCTTATATAATATAAATTAAGCTTCGTTATTTATCCTGATGATGATATTCATTTAAACGTAGTTGATATACTTTATACCCCCTTTTAATCTTGACTTGCTAATTCAATTCCAAATTCCACTGCTTAAATATCAAAGATGGCATGGAAATCCTTGGTAACCTTTTCGCCTACTCCATACATAGTAAATGAAGACAACTCAACGGAATCCTTTTCTATCTTGGGTAACATAGTACTTCATGAGTTTCTCGCGCTCCGAATTACGTGCTCAGTCACTCCAGAAACGCTCACCTTTGCGTAATTTCCGGTCCACCAGTCCTGTATTCTGGTTAATCCAACGACCACCCTTTTGGCTTTTAGTCCTAACTACACTCCATACCAGGACAAATTGCGTTCAAAGACTTTGAAGCCTGCGCTTTTGGGATTGTTCGGAGAGGTGAACAAAGTGGTATTTGCTTCATCTAAAACTTGGAATATTGCTATGAGGGCTGCATTAAATGTCTGAATTTAGACTTTAATTGGTTATTGGCGGTGTTTATTGACTTTCAGTTTAATCGGTTCGTTTTAGATTGGTTTTGTAGATTGATTTCAGTAGAATTTTATTTAAATGAATCAAGTAGTTTTGGAAATTTGTTTGTAGAACAAGATCAACGGTATAATCATATCAAAGCTCTTTATACTTATGGTTTAGAATAACTCATTTTGAATGCTTAATATGAATTGAGTGTTTTAGTAAATAAATATGCAGTTTGTGCTGGTATACAATCAATGTAAGGCTTATCTTAAAGTTCTATTTGTTCACATATTCGAAATTTACATTAATTTTATTCATGTAAACAAATTGTTTTTTAAACCTTCACTATTTCATATTCAAGGTTTTAAAAATAGAATAATAATAAAAATGGTAAAAAAGCAATCTTTAACTTTGTCTTTAGCAATCTTAATCTTTAACAATCTTAACTTTTAACTTTTTAACTTTGAGTTTGCGTTATTTATTCTTTTCTCTTACTGAGTTAAAACTGGGTAAAACTTTCACCTCTAATATTTTTAATGTTGTCTGAAACTTGATCAAAAAAAGTGGCTGTTATTAACAAATTTCCTAGTTTTTCCAATTTATCGCAGGTTGTAGGCCAAATGATTACATTTGCTGCAGATGATATATCTTTCAGTAGTTCAAATACGAGGCTTAGCTTTATCCTAAATTTCTTTGCTATGTTTAGAAAAAAGTTCCATAAAGTTTTCGAAAGTTTTCTCGATGACTCTTTAAATTTTCTAAAGTTAGTGGTTAGATCTAGGTAATAAAGGTATAATATTGACAGTGACTTTCACTACACTAATCGATTGAAAGAAGAAACTGTGTCCAAGTCATGTATGTAGGCAATATAATAAAACGATTAAACTAACTTTGTTGTTACTATTTGAGTGCTTTAAAAAGAAAGAAACTACTTCTCAATTCAAAAATGTAAGGTATATAAAATCAAATGAAATAATATATAGAACGATAATAACAATACTGACAGAAGCTGTAATGAAGATATGTGCATGCCAGCATTCATTGATCTAAAGATACTATCTAAAAGAGAGAGAGAAAGAGTTCGCCAACTGAAAGCGAAAGAACAAATTGTTGTCTGAAAAACACTCCAAATAGGATGTAGAGTATTTTGTGAAGCTTGCTGTACAATCACATCTTCGTGATGACCATTATTTTTGATGATCAAGTTTAAAATCATTATTTTTGAGAACAAAACAAGCTGTGGGCCAAACGAAATGTGTCTTCCGGTTTTCTTCAAGTTTTAAAAAGTTTTTGATAGTTAAAATGAATTAATGGTGCACAAGACTCGAAAACATAAATATTCAAAGCATTTAACTAAATTTAACTATAAAAAAATTAAACAAAATTAATTTTTTGAACCATTCGAGAGAATATGGAGAATCAATTCAGAACACAGAGTGTGTCACTATTTTCATTTATTTATTTTAAAATAATATTTAATTCAATTCAATAAAATTTATGCACACTAATTTAATGACAATAATTACAATAATTTCAATTAAATAATATTTAAAAAAATTTTAAATAAAAAACAAATACCTAAATACATTAAAATAAGGAATAAAAAATAAATAAATAAAAAATCAATAAGTGAAAAAAAGAAATAATGTAAGAAAATTCTTAAACAAATGTTGAGCAAATTTTTTTTAAAAAAACGCATTCCAATAAAAAAAATTTTAAAAAGTAAAGCAACTTAATTCGTTTCATACAAGAACTAAAATTAGTTTCAGCAACAATCTAACGTATCTATTTTTAAATCAGACACAATTTCTTACAATTTATCGACAAGCTTATGACAGTTCTCGAATTTAAGTTATTTCCTTAACATCCTTCTAAATTATCAAAACTTGGATTTCGAACTTTCTAAGCTGTTCGAAGGAGGAGGATATGTGTATGATTCCTCTGTACCGCTGCGAGCGAAAACAAATCACTTCTTTTTGAGAGAAGGGGTCGATCAATTCGTGCGCCTTACGTAAGTGAATCACTTGACTTCACCGGGAAATAGTTTGGAGGCAGAGAAAGTTTGTGTATTGACTTATCTTGTTTTGCTTTGCTCAGATAACGTTCGTATAGTTTGAGAAGATATTTTACCAGGAATGGTTGTCATAAGGCAGAGTCAATGCATATCAGAAATTGCTTTCGACTGTTTGAGTTATTTGCAATTTATCGTTAGTTCAAATAATTTTATCTATTTAATTGCAAAAGGAAAACATCTATTTATTTTCTGAGAGATTTATGCCTTGTGAAAGATTTTGTATTTTATTTAAAATAAATTAAAAATGCTCTAATCAATTGCTTGTATGTTATTCTCAGTGATAAGATTTAAGTCATTTAAGATCCGACACCAAGATTAAATGCTAGTAAATCGTTTCTTTTCGCTAAACGTGCAAGTACGCTTGATAAAACGCAGCGTATATATTATCCTTTTTATATAAATTTTTTTATGATAATATAAAAAAATTTTTGTTATAGCTGCACTTGATTATTTCTTTACTCCTTAAGGACCTAGGCAGTTTAAATTTCTCGCGTAAATTTTTTGACAATATCATAGTAGATTTTTTCTTTCAATCAATATAACTATTTTTTGTACAGATTTTATATCAGTTTCCGAAAAAAGAACTAAAATCCAATAACTTTAGCAGCGCACATTTTAAAATTAATTTATAATAAGCAAACAATAGTAAGACATGGATTAGCAGATTTCTTATCGAGAAATAAAACCACTATATGTATGTTCTGATAGTGGTTTTATTTTTATACCACTATAAGTTAAATTACTGTAAGTGTTTTAAATACATGATATAGTGGCATAATGTTGAAAGTTTAAATATCTTGCACGTGTACCCCAGCACCTGGTTACATCCTGTATTATTTGATTAATCGGCTGATTGAAAATTAAATGGCTGGATTTTAAATGATTAGTTTTAACAAAAAAATAGGTTTTACTTGAAACTGAATATTACAGAAAAATAGAAAATAATTTATGTATTACAGAATATTACAGAATATTAATAAATCATTCATTTTTAAAGTAAAATTCTTTGTACCAGACTTAATCAACAAAGCTTGACAAGGATTTTCTGTTGTCCAAAGTATAGAGCGCAAATTTGTGCTATTATTACGGTTTTGAGTTTCATCATTATTCTAAATTATAAACCTAAAAATAAAAGCAGTGTTCCTTTATTGTAAAGGAGTAATTTTTTTTCTGATAAATATATTTTAAACGTTATCTGTCTTAAAAACCGTTTTACAGTTATTAAACAAAATAAGTAATATTTACTTTTATTATTAGTTTAATGTAATCAGGTTACATTATCAGGTATAAAGTAAAAACGGATGATTGCGTTTTAACTTTATACCTGGCGTTAGGGGTAAGTAAGAGAAGTGTTCAAGGTCCCTAGTTTAAATATCTATTTGTTCTTGTAAATTTTAAAACATTTGTTTTTAAATAAGCATTTATGTTTAAGTAAATTTTGTTTGAAAAATATACTAATTTAAATTTTTTTGTAATATAACTTGAAATAGTTATCGATAGCTATAAAAGACAAAATAGTTGCTCGATTGTTTTTCATTTTATACATCTCCATTAACAAGATTACTCTTTTTTTAATATTTTAGAGAATTTGCACACTTAGAAAAAAAAGTATTTTCAAAACCACGTTTTCTTTCACGTTTCAAATTTACCAAATTTTTTGGCTCTGTTAGAACATCAAAATGATCTATAGTTTTTATCGAAGCAAATTAGCAATGATATTGGTAAACTTAACAATAAAATTTGGTAGAATTAACAATAAAATATGTGATAAAATTTGGTAAATGTGATAAATTTTAATTTTTTAATGATAACTTAGAGCATCGTATAAAAACTACTCATTCAAATTTACTTTTCAATTCAGTTTTGTATCTTTTACGAAATGTGTGGTAATAAGGAGTATAATTTTGAAAATCAGATTTGCCTGTAAACAATTACCATAGGAAAGAAAAATTTCCCAAATGAATGGTTTAAATACCGAATACTATTCTATTTTTTTTTGTCCGTTATACAATTATACATCCCTATTACATGATAATATTTTTTTTAATATCTTAGACAATTCCCTTTGCCAAATAGTTTCTGATCATTTTTATCATTTTCTTTTCCTTATTTATTTGAAATAAATCACTTGAGATTTTAAAATGCGTATTCAAAATTTAATTTTTTATATATAGCCTAAGATATGCCATGATATCTTACAGTCATATTTTAGTGAACAATATTTTGATGCTTTCGAAATTGTGCACTTATTGAAAATATTTAATCTCTTTCGAAAGATTTAATCTTTTATCTTTTAATAATTTATACTAAGAGCTGAGAAAATCTTAATATTTTAAGTAATTGTTAAAGCTAATGTAATTCGTGGTCTAATTATTGATATTTAAATCGATCAAGCTTCATTAAATGTCCACCTTATTCAAGAAATTTGAATCACAGCCTGTATCGCTTTAAATGCTGAACAACGATCTGATTTGTTGACGTGCATGAAAAGAAACTATAAATTATTCATTGCAGGACTCTGAACAGTTTTCTACTGAGGAATTATAGTTCAATAGCAAATAATAATGAAGATTTAAAATTTAAATAGCAATAACGATAATACCTCGGCACTTAAAATCGATGATTTTATAAAGGTTGAGAAAAAATGAAGAAATTAGGAAAACTCATGATGAAAAAAATGATACAAATGTTGTTTAGTGACAAAATAAATTGCAGAGGAATTTCACATTATGAGAAATTTTAAATCATGGATATTTTGGAAATTTTTAATCTTCTTAACATGGTGAAATTTTAACCACATTATCGTTGGCGTAATTTAAATCTTAGCTTTTTTGTCGAAAAAATGAATCAACATAAAACATTTTCAAAAATCAATATCGTTATTGAAAAAGAATAATTTATTTAAGAGTATATATTTAATTTGAATATCATAACTAAAATTTGTTATTTTTCTGTTTCAGGCTAACAATGGCACAACAGATAATAACAATGGCTAAGCAGATCTCAACAATGACACAACAAAAAACTACAAAATATTCTGTATAACACGATATTTAAATAATTCAACAAAGTAACTGAATGGATTACGCCCCTCTAATAGGTTCAATCCTAAAAATGGTAGACGATTCAACATGTATATAAAGATTCTAATAATACAGGTTAGATAAAACTAACGAGGATAAAACCTGTTCTGTTGGTGCAGTAAAGAAAGAAGAAAAAGTAATTAGATTTTACTCCATCAGGTCCTCTGGAAAAAGAATGGTGTTCTATTACACTAAATTTCTAGAACAACAAAAAGTACCAAAAAGAATGTTCAAGTTATAAGATTATATCTGTTTTAACTGAAAAAATACAAAAAAATAGTGTTTTTTCTAATAGAAAAATAAATAAATGTGTTGTACAATATGCTTTAATTTAGCATGAAAAATGTATATTGTTTATATTTTGGGCTAATATTCTATTTTGTAGAATATTTTTAATGTTTCTTTTATTGTTGCTTTATATAGGCAATAATATCTCAAGTAACATAAATGTTTCAACAGCTGCTCCACACATACTACTTTGACTACTTTTTTACAGTGATATTACATATTTTTTTCTGTAGTACATTATAAAACCTGTGGTATGATATCTCTCAGAATCTGTACAATCCAAAATAATTGTGCAAAGGAACACCTTATTCTGGGTTGATCCCAAATCGAGCGCTCACGTGTGATTTAAAGGATGTATTTTAAATTTAAACACTTATAATCGAATAATCCCGTGCCAAGCTTTCACGCTCTTACCCCATACGAGAATAATTTTCATAACTGAAAATATAAATATTCGCAGGCTATAAAAGTGAAATAGCGTCAAGTAGAATATCGTGAGTAGATTGTCTACAATCTGAGGAGAGCTGGAGAGAGTATACAGTTATTTTTAATGCTGATATTCATCAACAAAAACAAAAATTCTCCATTAAATATATATTTATGTTTTAAGTTTTATAATAAGAATAATTATATTTTAATTTTTATATCTCTGAGAGCTGTGCTAACTGATTTTATTATGTGTAATTTCTGTCCGCTACCTATCTATTAAGCCTAGTTCGAATTCATCGTTATATTCTCCTCAATGCTACTCGCATGTTTTATTTACAAACTAATTTTAATATAATTTATTAATTTGCTAATTAATACTAACTAATTATTAATTATTAATTATTAATTATTAATTATTAATTATTAATTATTAATTATTAATTATTAATTATTAATTATTAATTATTAATTATTAATTATTAATTATTAATTATTAATTATTAATTATTAATTATTAATTATTATATAGCACTATTTACTACAAACTAATTTTATTAGTTTATTTTTTCGATTATAAGAGTTAGTATACTTGTATATATATATGTATTCTAAATTAATGATTCTTATTTATATTTTACTGTAAAAAAACTTTACTGACTCTTACATGCATCTTATTTTACTGTAGTTATAAATTTTATTGCTATTGAGTAGCAAAAATGGTGTCGAATATTTTACAACAAGCAGTGTAAAAGAACATTGCTGTTTTTAAAAAATATCCAAGAACTTTGTAGGGGGTTTAAATACACCATTTTTATGTTAAGTAGTTGCCAACCTTTTGGTGGTGATGTACACTAGAATGTTTTACAAGTAAGAGAAAAACCAAAGATTTTGTCGAATACCGGGAGAAATAACTTTATTCCAACAATATTGCTTTTGGAATTCATTCTTTCATTAAAAACAAATAACTAAATAAATGAGTAAATAAATAAATAAACAATAATCTTCTATAATAAACAATAGTTATTTCTATAATTAATAATTTACAATAATAAACAATTATATAGTTAACAATAATAAATATGGTTAAAAAGTCTCTATATGGTAAAAAAACAAAACAAGATACTATACTGGTTTTATACTAAAATACAGACTTAAAACCATTGATATACCCGAGAAAAAAACGTGCATCAACTGTATACTTATAATAATATGTTAGCAGGTAAAACAGAGTCAATCGAAAATTTCAGAATGTGAGAAGTATTTCTAACATAGCGTCCAGAATGTATACAGGCTAAATGGAAAATACGGTTGTTTTACGCAAATTTCTAATCTCACTCAGACACATTATTCTACGAGATGTACAAGTAGAAATACAGCATGAAAGCATATTTCCCTGAACTCTCCAGAATTTAACGTGCGGAAAGAAGATAATTAGCATTCTATTATTTTCCAGAAATATAAATTACCGCTTCATATGGTAGCAGAAAGAATAATGCATGAAAATGCACCAAATTGATTGTGGTAAAATTGTTCCAGAAAAATGATAAATTTAATAACTAATGCCAGATTTAACTAATATATAAATTTAGAAAATATTTAAATATTCTTTTGTGATAATAATAGATTTAAAATATTTATGAAACATAAAGATAACTTTTTCTTCAACCCTTGCACTTAAATTTGATAAAACAAAGTGCAAAAAATCTGTCGGTAATTTCATACGCGGAGAAAAAAATTGCTAATAAAATTACCCTACTGTATGATAATAACATGCCTGGTAAAAAAAAAGAAATCAAGAAAAACATAATTCTGGTTAATAAAGCTTAAATATACGGTATTAAAACCATTCATTTGCTAATTTTTCTATTCATATGGTAAGTAGGGTTTACGGAAAATGATAGCTTTCAAAATTATAATTCTTATTACCAGACTTAGAGTAAAAAATACAAAACTGAAAAATAAGTTTAACCGAATAAATTATTTTTGACACTTTCTAAGGTATCATAATAAAATTATCAAATTTTATTACATATTATAGAACCATATTTTATTTCAAGCTTTAGCAAAATTCTTTGCCACAGTTTTTCGGAAAATATTACACATCTTTTTAGTGCTCCCATAGAGACAGGATTAACCATATTTTGGTAGTTTTGGCCATATTTATTTTTTCAGTGTAGTCATCTTTTATGATTAAAATAATAAAACTGATAAAATCTTCAAATTTTCATATATTCCATTAGATGATAAAATATTCATGTTTATTTTTTTACTTGAAAATAATAAAAAAATATCCAAAGAGATTATTTTACACACGATCATATAAATATATTAAATACATAAACTAACTTTCATTTCACGTTTTGAAGTGTTCCCTTAGTGAACCTTATGTTTTGCGAATATTTTTGAAAAAATGCTTTGACGACAAAATAAATTGTTGAGAAAATTAAATAACTTTTGAGATAAAACGCTCGTCACGAACAACTGAATTTGCTTTCTTTTTAGCCATTTTTTTTATAAAAGCGCAACTTTCTTTTAAAATTTTCTTTGAAGTCAAATCTAACGGTAAGCTTTGACGATAAGTTCTACCTACTTCTTCTTGCATAACTGGTAGCAAAAATAAGTTTCTAGTTATTAAATATTTTCATTCCACACGAGTCAAGTTGAAGTTAAAACATTATTTTTTATTTTAATGGAATATTTTTTCACAATTTACGTACATTATTTCATGAAGAAAATTGAAACCTCACAATTATTTCACGAAGAATTGATTTCTTATAATTATTTAAAATTATGAAAGAAAGACTATTAATGTAATTACTATTTACAATAAACAAATTTAATGGAATATTTCTATTGAATACGACTAAAAGTTGTATAAGTTATTAAACGATTAAAATACTTGTAAACAGTTATAATGATTTTATTAAGGATTGAAATTAGCCCATTTAATGATTTTCCTAGAAGTAATTGAGTTAAGAAAATGTACAATTTTACTAATTTTTTTTATAATAACTATTATTGCTATTAAATTATTTAAAATTAAAAAAAAGGACAATGGACGCAAGTATTATAATTTTTAAATATATATTTAAAACGAATTCAACCAAATATAACTATTGTAAACGATTTATAGTTATACTAAATCGTCAATAATTTGATCTTTTAAGAAGATTTGAAACAGAAACAAAATTTTTTAAAGGATTGGAATAAGCCTATTTCTTGATTTTTCTCAAAGTAATAGAATTAATGAGATATTGCCATCATTAGAAGACTTTATTTTAGTAATTATTACAGTTTTAAAATTATTTAAAATGAAAAATAAAACTGTTAAAGTATCATATACGTTAAATGTATATATTAAACAAATATAATGGAATATTTCTATTGTAAAAGACTATTAATTGCATAAAATATTAACCAATTAAAATGCTTCAAAAAAAGTTATAATACTTTTATTTGGAATTAAAATAAGCCTATATCATGTTTTTCCTCGAGGGAAAAAGAATTTAAGAAATATTTGCTATAATGTTTCCTTATTTTTTTAATTTACTCCGGAGTTTGAAACAATTCCAATCATAGTTTGTGATCATAAGACACCAAACATTTAAGCCCATTACTATTTTTATTTAAACTGAAATTGAATTTTTAACAAGTAAATATTTGGCTGAAGTAAAAATTTTCATAAAAAATCACTGTAACCGTAATCAAAATTTGCAATAAAGTTTTAGGCCATATTCACATATAAATGTTCTTCTAAGTGCCAATTACATGATTTCCACAAACCCAATAGAATTTTATTACCATGATTTTTTTCTACAATGAAATTCTGGCAGACCTTCCGGGCTTGAAATAAACTCCAATCATTCCTTGTGAAAGTTGAAGGAATGCTTGCGTTTATCCTCAGTAGCGCGGAAAGACGGTAGCGAATGTTAATACGGGTACAGTTATCCTTTCTTAAGGCACCAAAAATTTAAATCTATTACTATTATTTTTGTTAGGAAGTAGAATTTTTAACAAATAAATATTTAGCTCATGGGAAAAAATATTAAAAATATCTCTGATTTCAATCAAATACAGTAAAGTTTTAAATCAGACTAAAATTCAAATGTTCTTAAAATAAAACAAAAACTGATGAATCAATTATAGCAAGTGATGATTTTTCATCGTTGGAGAAATTCTGCATTAATTTATATAAAAAGGAATCCGCAGGAGATGGACTTATATTTTTGTGAGTATTTAACCAAATTATGTTTTTTTGAAATAGAAAAATTTAATTGGTATAAGAATGCATATATATTTTGATGTTGAAACAACGTAGTGCTTTCATAAATAACCAATAATTGGAAATAGATGACAGAAATTTCAAATAACGGTTTTTAATAAATAAGGCAATATGAATAGTTACAAGTTAATATATAAATGTACAACTAATACATTGATCATCTAAAGAACAAATAAATCGAATTATTCATATGTTGGTGTATACTATTGAGATAAACTATTATATACATTACAAGGCATGCTTATTCCCATTATGCCAATCTACATATAAATTAAAGCAATACTGTTAATGGAATAGTAGAAAAACAAAAAATAAAACTCATCATATGACTAATAATATAAGTAAAAGTTGATCCTCAATGACTAAAATCTTACTGAAACCATGACCATGACTACTATCAAAGGAAAAAAAAAACAAGACGTTGACTGTTCATATAAATGCTCATTGTACTGATATAACAAGCTAAAAAATTAAACCCATTACTTAAAACAAAATTAAAGTTATTTTTTGTAAATAAATCTTTTGAAAAAGAATATATATCGAGAAAATCTGTCTCGAAATGACAAAATATACACAGAGGAAAAATATCTCGTAAAATTACTATAATGATAATGACATTTGTGAAAAAAAACATAATTTTCGCTAATTAAACCAAAACATACGGTATTTAAACCATACATTAAGTCATTTTTTCCATTCATATGGTAACGGCTTACTGGAAATTCTGATTTTCAAATTTATAGTTCTTTTTACCACATATTTTGTAATAAATGCAAAACTGAAAAGTACATTTAACCGAATATATGGATTGTATACCATGCTTTAAAGTCATAATAATTTGATAATCAATTTATAAGTTCATCATGATAATTTGACCAAAATTTACCACACTTATCAAATTTTATCATGTAATATAAAATCATATTTTGTTATCTGATTAAATACTTCATTCGCTCCAAAAATACATGAAAAGGAAATAACATTCGACATGTTTCAAGTGCTTCATAAATAGGCTCCGAATTTCAAGACTTGCTTAACGTGAATGAAATTAAAAAAAAGTGATTTGAAAAATGAAACGCAAAAATGCCAATGAAAAGTTGGAAAATAAAGAAGAGAAATAAAACTAGAAAAGCCACATTGGCCGAGAGGAGAGAATCAGAGGGGAAAATGCACTTCCAGGAGCTATGAAGAGGTGGTGAGGAACCAACGTCGTTAACAAGGGAATCAACATTCAAACGAGTAAAACCAGATTCCGCACTATCATGATGAGCTGATATGATTTGGGTGGAAATAATTCGGTGGAATTGTCGAAATTGAATTTATGACTAAGATGCCAACAATGTGCAGAGATTGATGGTTTCTTGAGTTCTTGATAACGGGCATATAAATCGTGTTCCTTAAGTATATATTTAAGTGCATTGTATTTGATTGTAAATTTTACCAAAATTATTGCCAAAGTGCTTCGGTAAGATTTACCGAGTTTTTTATTGTTCCATGAAACATGACAAATTTCTAAAAAGTAAGAAAAATGTTAAATTTAACCATATTCTGTTTCTTTACCATATTTTTTTCTCAGCGATGTAATTAGTGCACCTTATCTTAACACAATATTTAAAAAAAAAATTATCAGTTTGTGAAAATGCTTAAATTTTTAAAAAGTATTCAGTCTCTAAAAATCAAAGTTTTCGAAAAAGTTTCCCCTTTACCTGAAATTTGGGTTTCTATTGGAAAAGTGAGTTATCTCCTTGTAAATGTAGTTATAGAAATAACGACTGTTTTCCACATTTAATGGGATAAAGTACATAAAATTATTCAGTCTTAGGATGCATCTGTTAAATTTTAATTCAATTATAGTAGTCTCTACAATTTTCTAATGGAAATTATCACTAAACATGATGTAATTAAGCAAAAAGAAACATATTTTAAAAATGTGAAATTAGACCATTTTTACGATGAACGACGACATATTTGTCATTTTAACTCATTTATTAAATGTATGTTTACCGATATTTTATTTGAGAGTTAGAAATGTTCAAAATATATACTGCTTTGAAGTATTTCTTAAAACAAAAGTATTCATAAGCTTTTGTGTAACCTTTTCGCAGTTTCCGATAAATAAACAAAACTTAAATATTTCTTGAAGACAATACTGTGTTGAGAAGCAGTGCTTTCCAATAAAATGAAGCAGATGCATATTTTCTCAACGTTAAGAGTAATAGACGTAAATTAGAAAAAGAAAAAAACAAAAAAGATTATTGATGAACATACCAAATGCGTCAAAAATAAACCACATTCTTTAAAATAAAACAGCTCTTCTTTATTTATGATTTTTAAAAGCAAATAAATCTTTCTTTGAAGTGAAAACAACAAGTCTTGTAGCCTCATAACTATTTATGACTGAGCTTTAGTAATTATTTCAGAAAAATTAAAATTATGCTCTTTTCTTCAATTTTTATGTTTAGACAAAACCAATTATTATAAATAAAATTATGCGAAAATTAATAAGTCATTTTGAGATTTATGATTTTTATTTTAGAAATTTTGAAACTCTCTTATAATTAACAAAACATTTAAAAGTGAAAAAATTCATTAAAGTAAATAAAAAGCAAAAATGACCTAAAACGACCTTTCTGGTGAATTAAAATAGCTATGGTACTAAACTAATTCAATATTTCAAAACTGTCAGCAAATTTACAGCAGGAGAATTAATGAAAACAGGAAATTTTTTTCCATAAACATTTTTTTCGATCGAATTAATTTAATTTGAAGGACAAAAGAAAAATTCAAGTAAGTTTACAGTTAAGGTAAAAACTTAAGGTAAAGACTGTTTCAAACTTTTCTTCATAATAAATTACTGAGCCGCGATAACTAAGAGGATAGCAGAGGTGACCCAGGTTCTAATTTCTGTGTTGGCTAGGTCGATGCAAAATCTGCAACCGTATAGCACAGACCACAGTGCTATTATTAAATATCCTCAATCAACGGAGCATGCTTTAGAATCCCATTGCGGGACTACTGTGAGAGGTTTTCTTGGTATTCCTCCTCATGTAGCGGAAATGCGGGTTAGTTCTGTAGTGTATCTACCACTGCAAATATATAATTGCAATTCACTAGTATATAAGATACATTAACTCGATTCTATGAGGGGGTACCTTTTCATAGATGAAGGTTGACATTGTCGATACAACTCTCCCCATATTGGTGAACTTCAGACGTGATGTGAACATGTCTACCTTGACAGAAACTTCCGCATCGATATAAACATGCTTACCTCAATGGATTATCCACATTGAACAGTTGACTTGCTACATATGACTGAGACATTATCCACCGCCTCGCGCTGTTGCTACTCAGTCTCGATCACACACAACGTACAACGTATTCATTCGACTGCTAAAGGCAACATAGAAATGACCATGGCACGTGAACTTAATGCAGCTCTCAAGATCAGCACTCAAAAGTACGGCGATCTTAATGCAGCTCATCTGGCTTCTCAGAAAACAGCAATGAATCAACTAGTGGTATCCATTCATCGAATTCTATCACAGATATAATTCTGGAGGGGTAGTACTGTAGTATACCTACCACTGCAAATATATATATCCAATTCACTAGTAGTATATAAGACATGTTAACTCGATTCTGTGAGGGGGTACCTTTTCATAGATGAAGGTTGACATTGTCGATACAACATTCCCCATAGTTCCCTCAAAAAAGTCCTCTGTGAATTCTAGTTGTGCTAAGCTTGATCCAAGAGGGTTTTTTTTCAATGCCCACCTATGTTAACATTTTTCGTCAATTCAGGAATTTACAGTGCAGATTTGTTGGCCTCTCAGGGGCACCATATTTGGTGGGGCAACGTTCTCCCACAGTAAGGACAGATAGTACAGAGGAGGAAAGAACATCCATGCCTTGCCCGGGATTCGAACCCAGAACCTTTCTGATGCAAGGGCAGTTCCCTAACCCATACACACGCCGGTCGACTTGATCCAAGAGATACCGTGATTACTGAATTTGTTTCAAAATTACAAGGCAACAGAGTTGAGCATTGCTAGTCGTTAACTCAGAATCGGGTCAGCTATTCAATACTGCTTATGAAATAAAATAATAAAACACTGAGTTACAGTGGATCAGGGAACAGAGCTTTCGCCTTCCAATAAAGTGACCCAGGTTTGAATTCAAGCAATGATAGATAGATAGATACAAATTCTGCTCTAGACTAGGACCAACCATAGTGGACATAAAATATCCATATCTGTGGGTGTACACACGACTTTGACGAAGGAAATATAAACCTTTTTGGCAAAAAATTTGGTGTGAGTACGGATTTTTTTCGTAATTTTACAGGAAAAAACTTGTTTTTGAACTGTAACTAACCGTTGTGACTACGGAATAATTTTGTAACTTTTGGAAAAAGACTTGTTCTTATGTGGAAAAAAACTTTTGTGGCTGCGCATTTACTGCGTAACTTCTGTGATGTTGCACAACCAATCGAGCTGCCTCTTTTCAATCGCAAATCTTAGGAGATTTTTTATGGTATATAAATATAGACGTCTAACATCATCTATCATCGTCATCGGAAAGATGATGTGATTGAGTTTTAGCATTAGTCAAACCTGTTCAAGATTTATTAAAGAATCTCTTTCTCAGGCATTTAAAGTTCGGTATCTTAAATAGAGGGAATATTTTTACGAAACAAAAGGAACTGACACGCTTATTAACTATATTCATAAATTTGGTAGGTATGAAATATAGAATTGCATTTTCAGATTTATTTTTAGAATTAAAGTTCTATGAATTATTGAATATTACAGTATTGATTATGTTTGAAACTATAAATTAGTTAGGTCTTTCTAAATACATATTTATTAGTTGGTGATAAGAAATAATAAGTAAAATAAGAAATGATGAATATTAATACCATTGAAAAAAATAACTCGAAAAACTTTGTTTTATTAAATTCATAGCTAAAGTCACTCATACTTCCGTACCTTATTTCTCACTGAAGCAGTGAATCTAAAAAGCGTCAGAAAAAAAGCATGTTCTTCTAACAAACAGGTTTTATCTATTGTATCACTGCATATTATTTACAAAGATCGTATCTTCAAAAAATGTTCAAACACCTGTTAATTTCCTAAACCACTTAAACTAAAAATTAGCAAATATTTTTATATCCATATATGAATTCATTGTAATTATTTTGATAAATTCTTTATTACTTAGCATTTTTATAATTATTAATAAAAAACGATAAAATTTTGTGCTGTAAAAAATAAAAATAACTTATCCTAAAATTTTATTTATGTCAGAAAAAGTATTTTAATATTATAATACCTGTTTTAAGTACTCCTTTTTAAGTAACTATACATGTTTATTAACAAAATAGTTTACAATTTGAAATAAATCTCTTTATAATCCCTTTTCCCAAACAAAAATATGTCCAGTTTGGATAAAAAAATAATTAAATTCGTACAATTGTTTAAGAAAATGCAGCTAAAGTTAAATATTACAAAAAAAGATTGACTGAAATAAATATATTGCACGCATATACTATTATAGGATTATAAAATGATTTAAAATACTTTCAAGTAGAGAATCACAAAAAATATCAGGAAATTTATTAAATGAAGGTGATAGCACAAAAAAATAAATAAAATGTAGTAAAATTAAACAAACTAAAAAATTCCAATTCTCATAAAATCCTAAAAAATTGATTTCTAAAATGCTGGAATCATGTACTCTATCTAGAATGTTTTCAATTAAAACTATGACGTAAAAATAATTAAATTAATAATACCAGAAAAAAAAATTAAGTGATTTTTCTTTTTTCATCTAGCCCATTTTTAAATAAACTTAATTGATATATGCAACAGAAATATTTGACAGCATCGATTAATTCTTCATCATTTTCTTTTTCTTTCATGAAATAGTTAATTGATTCCCCAGTGTTTCTAACTCTCTGAAACTTTTTAAACTTAATTAGTTTTAAAAAATTAATTACCTAGTATCGCTCCTTAGAAAGTAATACTCTGATAAACATTCTTTCAAAAAGTGTTTTTTCTTTACATCTAGCAAATAATCAAAAATTTTAGTATAAAAATTATTTCCTTATTCTACATAAAAATAATTAATCTAATTTCTTCAGTGCTTTTAGTTAATTAATCGAAATAGATCAATATAAAAAGAAAATATGCTGCCAAAAATTATAGACGGTAGAAAAAAAAATAATTCTTTGCTATACTCCAAAAATCCCGAATCAAATTATTGCATAAAGTTCCAGCAATTTAGGTGCAGCATCCGTAAAATCCATTTTAACATAAAATTCATTTTTACCAAGAAAAGTTATAGCGCAAATCTTACAGTGATATTTATTTAATTAAAGTAATTCAGTTATTATACTGTAATTGTTTCTGTAAAAATTACGGTACATGAGATTTTTTTGTTTCCTGACATGTACCGGTAAAAATGGATTTTACGGTACTTTTTATCGTAATTTAAACCGAAAATTTTTAGGATTGTTGTAAAAAACAGTTTTGCTCTATTTTCCTATGCCTATTATTTGAATCTTATTACAGTCAAAACAATTTTTATTGCTGGCCTTAAAATATAATTTATAGTTAATCGAAATGGCTTATTTTTCTTTAGAAATAATTTGACAATAATTTATTGAATAATTTATTTAGAAATAATTTGAAATCCTACTTTTCAATAAATAATGCATATGTTTTGACTCTTAACATGTTTCAGTAAATTTTTACAACATATTGTATAATCTATCGTGGTTGTGCGCTGTAAAACTAAAAACTTAAAAATGCAAAACTATTTGAATATTAAAAGCAAGTTATCAAAATTAGTAGGTGTGTTTTTTTTTGGTAGGTAATTATTTATAAATAATGAATTAATTCTTATCTATATATTATAGCTGACAAAAATTTAGATTGCCTTACTTTTTTTGACATATTCATGTAAGTAGCATTAAATAGAATTATTATTCCGACTATAATTGCTGCAAATTATGCTGTTAAAATTGTTGAAAGAGAAAATCGAAAACTTGGATAAAGCAATGGAAATAATAACAGTTAGATTTTCAAAGGAAAAAATATAAACTAAGACAGGCATCAAGTACATTGATAGAATTCCGGATCAAATTGCGGTATAAAGTACCGGCACTTTGGGTGCACCATCCGTAAAATGTATTTCACTGTAAAAACCAACTACAACGTGAAATATTATACCGTAATATTTACAGTAATATTCATTTCAAAAGAGTGATTTATTATATTTATTTCATTAATATTTAGTTCAGTAGAGTGATATTTTACCATAATTATTACTGTAAAACTTATCGCTTATCAGATTTTTGTTCTTTAACATTGATTATAAATGGATTTTACGGTAAGAAGAACCGTCGCCCTGAGTGTCGGTATTTGATCAAGAATTTTTTTTTTGGTACAGAACAAAAGTATAAAGATTGATAATATTCCTTGCAATATTCAATCAAAAATAGCTTCATTAGAGCCTTATGTTTTGTTTACATGTGATTTCGAGATAGCATGGCATAAGAAAATTTCAATAATGGTATAAAAATGGTATTAAAATAATAATGGTATTAAAATAATGGTATATAATAATAATATTAGAATAATGTTTTAATAATGATATAATAATGTTATAATAATATTATAATAATGGTATTAAAATAATGGTATAAAAAGTAGGTCAATTGAAGTAAAACAATGAAAAAATATCACGTCGTAATCAAACAGACAATAAATAAAAAATTATAATAAAAAATAGTAGGTATAATTAAAAATTCTGCTGATTTTTTCTTCTTCTTCAATTATTTGATTTTTAATGCAATCTAAAGTCTATTTTATCAATTTCAGTTTATGTTTTTCAAGTTTTAATGGAGAAAAAAAAGTATATAGATTTGAAAAGTTATGAAGAGAATCGCCAAGTGTACATTGTTTTCCTTATTATAAAGAAAACAATGAATTTAATGAAATAACTATCATGAAACCTCATAATAATTATACATATATTTTCCTATTATTTAATTAATTTCGATCTAATTTTTTTTTATTAATATTTAGTATTTCCCACATTATAAAGCTAGTGAAAAAACAGACAAAAGCACTTTTTCGGCCCATTTTATTAACCAAAGTAATAAAAACACAAGAAACCTTTTAACAAAAACAATAACTACTGAAGCCTTAACTCCTTTCGAAACACTCGTATTGGCAACTTACTGATTAAATAAGAATAGGTGTCTCATTCTCTAAATATATAGAAAAGGTGTTAAGAGAACTTTGGAATTCAGAAAAATAAATAAAGTAAAGAAGTTTCCATTATTGGCTTACCGAATCTTGTTGGACTCAAAACAATCAATGCTGTTACTGTAAAAGGATTTATTTGATTTGGAGGGGATGAAATAACGGCTATCATGATCTTAAGGGAATAGAAATATTGTCTTTATAGGGTTTTTTTTTCATTTAAAAATTTAGCAATAAAAAACAAGTATGAAGAAAGACATTATGTATTGAGTAGAAAATTAATAATCGTTTCACTTGTAACGATGCAGTACTGCTTATAATATTGTGTTGCGCAGTTAATTAATTATTATTTCTAATCATAAAATAAATAATATATTTATTAATTAAATGCATTAGTTTCACATTAAAAAATTGACTCAATAATCGTTTAGTTCAGGATTCAAAAATTACAAGTTGTTTTAAAATTATGATACTCTGAAATTAATTAGGGTTTTTTTTTTGCTCTTTAAATTAATCATTTTAATTTCTAAGTGTATTTGTTATTTAAGTAAAATTAACCGTAAATAAAACAGCAAACCGAAAGCACAATAGTTTAAAAATGAATTAGCGGATATAAAATTCAGAATTTTGGGATTCGATCACAAAACCACTACTTGCGGTATTACTAATTGCCAGAACCACAAGATCCTGGGAAGAAAATTTCGATTTATTATTGAACACCAGTGCCTGAATATTTCGATAATTATCAAAATATCTCAATTTTTTTCATGAGATAAATAATTCTCGTAGAAACTACCACACTATAAGAAAGAGTTTTTCAAAATTGAGCAAAATGTGTCAAAATATCTTCTTTACAAATATAGTTTAAGATTAAAACCCCATACACTAATTATTAAGTATAGTGCCATGCTTAAAATTTAAAAGCATATACTCGTGAAACATCATATACATTGAAAAAACATATTTGAGCATGCCACTGTATCCAAAAATAAGTATCAGATAGTTTTTAAATTCTACTAGGTTTGTTTCATAGCTATTTTGACAGATTTTTACACAATTTTAAGAAATCCTTTTTACAGCTCGCGTAGTGTCAAAAATATTTCGGAAATGTTATTTTGTAAGGGTTAAAAATCGGGTTAAACTTTAATATGATTGGGATGTTATTTTAAATTCTAGAAAAATTAAGAAGTATTTCAAACTTATAAAATACCCTTTTTAATATTGTTATGAATGTTTCATAAAAAAAACTAGGTAAATATACCTTAAGCATATTTTCATCGATGTATGAGTTAAGGTATAAAACTATATTTTATAAATTAGTTTATAAGTTAATTTTATTTAAGGATTTTCAGAAATGACTAAAAAGGATTATGCAAAGAATTATGAAATTAATTCGAAAATTTTTAAAAAAAATCTGTGTTTAAAGAGACTGCTATTCTTTAAGTAGAGTTCCACATTTGTATTAATTTATGGTATTATTGTATTAGTTATTGTATTATTTATTGTATTATTATTATCATTAATTTACACTAATTACTTGTAATAACCAACATCATAATTTACTATTAAAATTTTTCTAGAAAATAAATTCATAACTATTAGCTAATTAAATTAAATTATAATATAACAAATCAATTTTGAATATAAAAATATAATCACAATAAAAATAAGTGCTTACATTATTAATGGCGAAAAATGTCAAAATAAAATTTAAAAAATAATTCCCGACTTTCACTCCGGATAAAATTAAAATTAACGTTAGGAACTGAAAGTTGCTTAACCTAATTACTCTAAGAGTTATACAAATTAAGCTGACTTGAATTAAAAAATATTATAATTAAGAGTTACATTCTCTATATTATGTTGCGAAAGTCATATAATTAAAACTCTGTTTCATTTAATGTTTCAAGACATATTTTATTTAAAAAATACAGATTAATTAGTTTTCCTTTTTTACTTCCTGCTAAAGAAATAAAAAAAATCTGGTTTACCTAATACATATGAATGTCTTATTTTCACAAGCTTGATAAAGTTTTTTTTAACATAATATTGATCCAGAGGAAAACTCAAACATGCAAAGTTATACATATTATATTAGTATCAAAGTTATGAACAAAAAAGTTAGTTGCTTTTCTTCCGTTGTTTAATGTCCCTAAGGTGCTGTTTTTAATTTCATTTTAAGAAATTTCCATAAAATAATTTTTAATTTTTCAAATATCATGTTTTTGTGACAGAAAAAAAACACTGCCCATAGTTTTAACAAAATTAGTTGAGTTGACCATTAATTTTTAAGGTTATTATAAGATCTATAGCTCAATTCCTCAGTCTACACATATTCCCACGATGGTTACAACATCAGAATACGGGCAAAAAGACCCCGAGTTCAAACCCAGTTGGCGGAACGAGCATCTCGCTTGAACCACCGCCACAATGATAACTACGGGCATCTAACACGCAAATTCCTTCCGTCTCGACAGATGGCAGCACTGCGTTGTTTCTATTCGATCCACTGTTTGCTGTAATTCTACTTATCTGAATCTCAAATGTCATCAAGATGAAATTTCTTAAGAGTGTTCAAAAAAGCATAGAAGGAGAATTCTGGTTAAGGAAATTCATCAGAATATGATAATATAGTGCTAAACGATGAAGAACATTCCGCAAAATATCAAAGCATCAGAAAAACATGAGTTTTGCTGCATATATCTTTAATTATATAGTGTTTTATGAATTTCACATATTGCACAGTCGAAAATATTATCTTACAGCTATCATTAGAAAGTACTTTGCTTATGTTATCAAACTATACTCGAAAACTATAACAGATTTTCTAATAATTTTACAAATATCTTAAAAACCATTTAACATCATTTTCATTTAAAATTTAAAAAGAAACTTTCAAGGAAATATTGAAGAACGTTTTTATTAACGTTACGAATTTAAAAAAAAAGGAAAAATGTTTAACTTTGAGTCTCAATACACGTTTATACACGTAGTCTATATACACGTTTCTTTAAATTTTCATAAATATCCCAAATGTGTTACAGATAGTTTCAAGTTCTATGACGCAAAAAAGGGGCTAGCATGCATATATTAGAGAGGAAATTAATTTTTTGAACATCAAACATTGAGTTTATGCAAATAGTTTTTAACGCATAAACTTGTTTCAAGTGGACTAAAGTTGAATTTATTTTTTGATTAATGTAATTATGTTGACATGCGACAGAATCCATAATTTAATTAGTAAATTATTGCTTAATTTTTATTAATACTTATTTATTATTTAAACCATAGTTTAATCATGTTTTAGATACTTAAAAACTTACATTTACTAATCTATTTAAAAATAAGATTCACAATAAACTGGAACCTGGTATAACTGAATCGGCGCCTCAAATAGTAATAAAAAACAAATGAAACTCATTTTAAATATTTAAATTAAACGTAGCGACCGGTAATGAACATTCAAACGGAATGCAAGATGATATCATTAAATACAGATCTGTCTGCGAATAAGGCATTTAACGCATTCAATATTCATGTCGAGTTTTCAGCTAAAGCTACTTTGGCGAAGAAATACAGATGTCTGCCTCTTGGGGAAAGCCAAGTAAACTCATTAGGAAGATAACTGGCTAATGTAGTTACTCTAATGGCTTTCAAGGCTATTTATCGAAACAGATGGCCTGGAAAAACTGCAGCTATAAAAAAAGATGAATACATGTCAAGAATGGGTAGTACCGAGGTAAAATAATGGACTCAAAAGAACTCCGACTTGATCTGTAAATAAGATATTATGAACATAAGTAGCAGGACAAGAAAGTATTTTCCAAGTGTTGACATGCAGATAATTACGTCAATATTTGCTGCCATATATAAGTTTTGTTATTTTTATCCAGAGGACGTAATTATTGTTTTTATTTTGTCATAATAATTCGCGGAGATCTATGACATATTTCGCTTTATTATATAAAAGTCGTTAAATGCATAGTAAAAAATATCATTTTTTGGATGCAAAAAAACTGTTTTTCAAAACTCTGATTAATTATTAT
This sequence comes from Parasteatoda tepidariorum, assembly GCF_982258835.1. Classification (NCBI taxonomy): domain Eukaryota; kingdom Metazoa; phylum Arthropoda; class Arachnida; order Araneae; family Theridiidae; genus Parasteatoda; species Parasteatoda tepidariorum. The sequence goes on along the minus strand of NC_141758.1, from coordinate 74,915,009 downwards.
TGAAGTAACAATAATCATAATAATGATTAAAGTCATCAGAAACAGTTTATTTGACAACGTGCTTTAATTTAACTTTATTTTCCTTAAAATTTGAATTTTTTTAAAATCTTTAAATAACCGGTTTTTAAATTATTCCATTATTTCCAAAGCTCACATTGGCCTCTAAAGTAATTGGTCAGAGTTTGAAATATTTTTTTATTCATTTCAACTCTAATCTGAGTCTCCATATGTGTATAGTTTTCTGACCTCCTTTTCACACGAATTATATGTGGTACTGCTCCGTTTCAAAAGGAATTAAACTATTATTGACATCAGTGATGCTGATTTAATTTTGTCAATATGCACTAACGGTATTGTTGTAATCTGCACTACTGGCTTTGTGGTAATACTTTCCCAGACCCAAAACTCCGGATACTCAGTAGTGCGAACTCCTTAATATGCAACGACTTTTTGGCGACTGACTTAATTAAAAATGCGGAATATAATACAAGCAACCTATCTCACCAAAGAAAGTGTCTTCTCTTGTAATGCCTGCAATTTCAAATTGGGCTTCGATTTGGGCAAACCACAACTTAGGATTATTCTTCCAAAAAGGTGGAGGTTTGACTGCTTTTCGTGATATTTCCGATACTGGTACTGCTTCTGAACTGGTATTATCTTCCGGCAGTGGCATATTTTAAAGTATACTGGAAAATTTCAATGGAAAATTTTGATGTTGTACAATTACATACGTGAAGAATTCAATCCACAAACTGGAATAGAGGCGCTAAATCCAAAAACCGGGTCACCACTTATCTTTGTATTATGCTCTGCATTTTCAATTAAGTCAGTCGCCAAAGATAAGAAAAGGAGAAATGCGAAATTTAAACATAACTTTAATAAAATCTTAACAAGTAAATTTAAAACATCTAAGATTAATCGAACATATAAAAACAAAAGGATAGACGTAAAGCAAGTCACAAAAAGAGAAAAGAACAAAATTTTACGATGGTATATCACATTTCATTTCTTGAACTTCAGTTTAGTTCATTAAGGACATTACAAAAATACATTGAGGGTACTTTGAAGTTTGCAAGTTCGCCAGAGCATGAACTTCGCTGCTTCAACAAGTACGCTGATTACATCACAACCTCTTTTGCATTGATGACATCCTTCACTCATCTGGAGAGACTGTACATCAGTTCTTGATAAGAATTGACATACATTAGGAATTGAATTACAAATTGTTGGGAATCGACTTACCATAATAATTTACTTACAAATCTAAAGGAACTGACTAACCTTAGAAATTGACCTAAAAACGTCCATCACATGATGAGGGTGTGCTGGCAGTGAAGATGGCCGCTGTGGCGTGCTAATCGGCTTTCTAATTCACCCCCAAAGTTCTATAGGCTACAGTAGATCGGGGCTCTGAGAAGGCTACTCCGTCTTTTGAACGCTTGAATTCTTCAAACCATTGATATGTAAATCTCGATGAGTGAATAGAGCAGTTCTCCTGCGAGAAGAAAAATGAGCCTTCCCCAAAATATTTCAATAGAGTTGGGAAAGCAGCATTGTTCAGAATGTCCACATACATTTCAGAGTTAGTGTTTACAGTCTCAGGAACTAAGAGAACTAGAGTAACCATAGAACACCCCAAAAACAAATTCTTTGGGCAGCTGTCTAGAAAATGTAAATAATGGGGGAAATATGTACCTAATATACTAATATAGTATCCTAAAGCATGTACTGTGGTAATAGGCTTCTTGCAATTGCCGAAACGGAATATTGCATCTTAGATTAATAGTCATTTTTTGAAGTTTTTCCGACTTGTGAAATAATGATTTATGCGAATAATATTCTGATTGTATGACAGTTGTACGTTCGTAACAGATATATGGTACGGTTTTGCCTATTTCTAGCAGCGCTTTCTATATTGATAATAATAATTGGTGTAAAATGGAAATTTTAAGAAAAGCTGTAATTTCCTGAAAATGAAGAGCGTTTGGATCAAAATTTTGTATTTGAAGCATTTTTACATCATAGATCGATAAAAAGTCTGTTAGAATTTATAAAATATACAAAAACAAAGAATTGTAGAGAAATATCGCCAAATTTGTGAATTTTTAGGAACAAGTTTATTATTTTTTTTAAATATTTAAAATGTTTGTTAATTATAAAACCAAGCTAATTCTCCTGAGCAGGAAAACATATAATGTTTAAAATTAAAGATTAGATAATCTAAGTATTTCTCATCTTTCTAAAAATTCTTCAATCGATCGCTAAAAGTGTGTTAAATAAATAATGAAAAGAAACTGAAGCGGTATATTATTAATTGATTAAAAACTTCGTTCCCTTCAAAGTTATAAAAATCAAAATAGCAGTCGATATTTTTTAAGCACACAAAAACAGGGGCCCATTTCCAAGGTTTGGCAAACATCAATGAGAAGAAACAAAAGTTATTTGAAACATAAAACTTAAAGTTGACAACGAAAAATGGACAAATAAAGGTGAGAATCACAGCAAGAAAAACCAGAGTAGCCGAGAGGGACAAACAGGGTAAAATACATTTCCATGCGCTGTGGAGAGGTGGTAAGGAACTACTATCGTTAATAAGGGAATCAGCATTAACATGAATAAAACAAGATTATAGCGTAACCAGACGATCTGATGTAACTGGGCTAGAAATATTGGCTTTATCAAAATTCAATTTATGCCTAAGATTCTAACAATGTACAGCAATTAATGATTTTTCGTATTCTTGATAACGGACACATCGATCGTGTTCCTTATGTCTAAATTTTTAAGCGCATCTAGTTTTCCCGATGTATCTAAGGTCATACTGACAAGGGATGTGGTAAATGTGCCTAGTGAGTTAAGCAATAGCTGAATCAACTACATCAGTGTTAAATCCACGTTTAGTCAATTCAACTCATTGACATGTCTTGAAATGTGCCACTGAACATTGGCAAGTTTCAAGTAACTATACATTAGACTGACCAGTACATTCATTAGCAAGTCTTCATGACTTAGCAGTCATGAAGACTTGCTAATGAAGACTTGCGTCTGGTAGGGAAAATGGGAGGCTGTTTTCCAGAAACATGTCGAGGACATGTCGATGTATTTCCAATTTGTATACTTTTGAACGAATAAAGCTTTTAATCGATTAATAAGCTTTAGACATGGTTAATATGCTCTAGTCTGTGTAAGTTACTATAGAGAATATTTGCTAATAATTGATATAATAAAATAATATTGATATAATAAAATAAATCGTCCTAAGATTCTAATCCCTACGTAATTTTATTTGTTTCCATGACAACAAACCAAGCTGTGGGAGAATCGCCTTGCAGAATAAGTTACAGCAATGATAGTCCCACTTCGACTACAGTAGATCCCTAGTAAGCTTTACTCTGCGTTTACATCTGGATTCAAAATGCCATTCATACAAAATGCCATTCATACCTAGTATTATTCAACTTGACAGCAGTAAGGAAACTGACTGAAACTCCAATTAAAACATTGAATGTTTCAGTATCCTTGTCAGTATGTAATTAGGAGTTAATTATATTTCCTGGTTAAATTTACATAATTTGTACTAGCAAATGATTTACCAACACATGAGATATTGTCCCTATGTATATATGTTTAAATTACGCAGCGTTTTGTATTTTATAGAGAACAACTATAATATTCACAAAGCTTCTATCACGATCCAATTTCAATGACATTTTTCAAAGCCATAACGTGTAAAAAAAATTTAATACCGTACTTAAGTTTTTTTATAATATATAAAGGATTGTTAAGATTCATATTTTTGGTTCTAAGATTTATATTTTGGTATTAAGATTCATATTTTGATTTAATAATTAAAATCGACTGATTTTTAATGTCTTTTAAAATGTCAGTTTAATGGTGCGTAATCTTATTTCAACACTTCTGACATTTGAATCAAAATTCAAACTTAAACTAATTTAAAAATCTCTGCTCTAGAATATATGCGTTAATTAAAATTAAACATTAATATTAAAAAGAGTAACTGGATTTTATTTTTGTTTTTCAAATGCAAACGAAATTCATTTTAAAACTTTTTTTAAAATTATATTCAAATATGTGTTAAGTTTCTAAAATTAATATTTTTATGTTAACTAAGCTTTAAATTTTGATTATAAGTACAACTTTGTTGAAGCAATTGATGCTACAGCTCACATTTCACTAAACATTTAAAGCACAGATTATTTTAATTAGGATAAACTAGTTTGATTAATTAATTAATTAAGATTATTTTGATTAAGATCAAAACCCAATTAAACATTCTTAAATGTTTTAAAAATTTTAGTAAACATATAAAGCTAAACTATTGGCTGATGCACGGTAGAAAATTCCGTAAATGGAATGAAAAAAGAATGTCGTTTTAAATCCTCTTGCCTGAAGACTCTGAAAACGTTGGTAATTTAAAATTTCATTCAGATTTTGTTACTTGTACATTTTTACCAAACCTAGTTCATTCGTTATTTTGCTCCCAATAGTTAGACATTTTCCACATGATATGTTGTAATTTTTTTATGTATGGTCAAAGAAAATATTTTAAGATATTAGATTCGCATTCTCCTTCATTCAATTCATTTCTAAACAGCAGAGTAAAAATTATATTTTTAATTTTTTTACAAGTCTTTTACTGCTACAGATCAACGTTGCTCCAATCTATGTAGGATCTCAACCTTATCCTGTTTAAAATATGAATGTGATAAAAAATGGTTCTAATTAACATATATATTTAAATTACATAATATTGTGTAATTTAACTGCTTAACCCTTCTTATTCTCATTATGACAATTTTTTATTCTGTCCTCTAAAACGACGAAGAGAATATTAAATACCTTTAAAGTTCCTTGTCTACTTTTATGCAGTATATTTATCGTAAAGAGAATAAATTTTAATCTTAGATTTCAGAACCCTTTATTTCAATGATTCTTTCATTTATTTGTGATTTCAAATCAATATTTCTAATATTATAAACATTTAAATGAAAAACATTAGAAAAATAAATGTTGAGTTAACATAAGGGTCTTATATTTTTGCAATTTAAATACCATTTTTCATTTTCATGATGAAAATATGTAATACAATATGCAATACAACAATATGCAATACAACAATATGCAAAACTCAAAATGAGAATATATTCGGTATTAAAATTTTTAAATTCTTTAAACCTAACTATTCAACATTGCTTCAATCAATGTATGATCTCAGACTAATATTTTCAACAAAAATATAGTTTAAGTAATGTAAATGTTTAAATTATATACAGTTATGTTTTAACAATTAAATGCTTGCGTATATTTCCAATATCTTAAACATTTAAATGAAAAACATTATGAAATACAAGTGTTTCGGTAACTTAGGGTTTATATTTTTGCAATTTAAATCCTTTTTTATTTTCATAAGGACAATACGCAAAAAATATGCAATGAAACACAATTCAAGTCTCAAAAAGAGAATATATTCGGTAATAAGAATTTTAAATTCTTTATATCTAACAATTCAAAGTCCTTTTTCATTTGCTTTAATGACAATAAGTAATATATTTTTTCAAAACTATCATAAATTTTATTTTTAAATTCTTTAAATCATACAATTAACATTACTTCAACCAATTTATGATCTCAAACTAATCTTTTTAATTATGTAAATGCAAATATAAAATATGCTTTAGATAGTATAAATGCTTACATTTCATGATGTTGTGCATTTTAACAATTAAATACTTTTCAATTTCTCAATAAAGTTTTCTTATTTTATCTTCTAAAAGGGCGATGAAAATATTAACTACCTTTACAAGATGCATCCCAATTGTCTTTTCTGCAATACATTTCTCGAAAAGGAAATAAGTTCTATTTTTAGATTTTTAAAGCCTCTTACCCCGATGATTCAGCAGTGCTTCATTCTGTTTATGATCTCAAACTAATCTAGAATAAGAATCAGGATAAATAAAGGATTGTTCGATCTTTTTTCATCTGCTTTAAATGATTTTTCTCTTTCAAACAGAATATAAAAGAAGTAATTCAGTTGTAAAGAATGGAGCTAAAAATAGGAGTTTCATATGACATGCTCCAACACCTGCTGTGACACGGCTTTGTAAAGAACTGAAGAGAAAAAAAGAACATTTTTGTCCTCGCTTAAAAAGGAGCGTACTTAATTATCTACCGTTAATACACTTCGTGTGCTACAACTTTAGCATTGCATAAATGATTAATGGCTGCTTTGTAGAGAACCGAGAGTTTAAAAGCAATTTTGCATCTTTTTCAGATTTCTTTGACAAAACAGAAGGAATAGCTACAATGGAGTCAATAAAATTTTACCCGTCAAGTTATCTTTAAAATATTCTTTTTTTTTTACTTTTCGAAAATCAGATATCCGTAAATGGGAAATCGTTCTGTTCAAATGAATAGAGAATTGCCTTATTATTAATGAGCTAGGAGTTTAAATTATTCTCAAACATTTGTGCATTTCATTCTTTTAATAATTATGTGTAACAAAGACTCTACAAAATCATTTTAGATTCGTTAATCCTTCGTATGAATAGAGGAAACTGAAACAAAGTATTACTACCTAAAAATCTGCTGGTGTGATTGCACTTCATTTTTCTTTTTTAACGTTTCTCTTTGTAACAGCTTCCTTTTTAAAGTACTTCCTTTTAATATTATTTCACTCTCTTATATTGTTTCACTTTGATGTATTATTTCTACATTTTATATTGTTTTTCTCATACATTATTTCTATTTTATGATATTTCTCTTGTGCACTATTTTGTTGATTACTGTTCCTATTTTAATATGTTTCTCTTTGTGCCTCTTTTTTTATTGTTTCTCTCCTTTATATTGTTTCTTTCCGTTATATTGTTCCGTGCTTCCGTATTGTTTCACTTCTATATTGTTTGTCTTTTTCATTATATCATTTTTTTATGTTTCTTCTGAACACAATTTTATTTATTGTTTCTGTTCTATATTGTTTTACTCTTTTATATTGTTTCAATTCCTTATACTGTTTCACTTGTTTACATTGCTTCATTCTTTTATATTATTTCTTTCTTCTACATACTTTCTCTTTTATATTGTTTCGCTTCCATATTGTTTCGTTTTTATATTGTTCTTCTTCAATATTGTTTCCATTCCATATTGTTTCTTTTTCACCTTGTTCCTCTTTTTTATATTACTTTTCTACATCGTTTCACTTTTAAGATGTTTCTCTAGTGCTCTGTTACGTTAATATTGTTCCAATTTTATAATGCTTCCGTCTATATCCCTTTTTTTTAATATTGCTTTTATTTTACATTTTTCTTCTCATTTCTATTGCTCCTTACTTTTTTTATTTTTTTTCCTACATTGTTTATCTTTTATATTGTTTTACTTGCTTATATTGTTTCACTCTCTTATTGTATTTATTTCTCTTACATTGCTTCTTTTTTATATTGTTGGTCTTGGTTGTTTCTCTTTATATTGTTTCACTTTTCTATTGTTTCTGTTCGAAATTGTTTCTGTTCTAAATTGTTTCGTTTCTATACTGTCTCTCTTTTTTCATATTACTTTTCTATATCATTTCCCTTTTAAGATGATTCTCTAGTGTTCTGTTTTCGTTAATATCAGTCCAATTTTATAGTGTTTTGTTTTACATGGCTTCTTTTTAATATTATTCCTTTTTTATATTTTCTCACAGCTATATCGCTTCTTTTTGTATTATTCCTTTTTTATATTTTTCACATTATATTGTTCTTTAATTTTTTATTGTTTCTCTCTTTTACATTGTCTCCTTTTTAGAGTGTTTCCCTTGTTTAGGTTGCTTCCCTTTTTTATATAATTTCTTTTTCTTACAATGTGCCCATTCTATATTGTTTCTGTTCCAAAATATTTGTCTTCTATGATTTTTCTCTTCAATATTGTTTCGCTTTTTTGCCTTATTTTTCTTCTATATCATTCCTTTAATAAGATGTTTCTTTAGCATATTGTTTTATTTAATATTGTTCCAGTTTGATAGTTTAAATTTCTCATTTATACTGTTTCGCTTTTTTATGTTGGTGGCAAGTGTTTGGAGGAGGCGTTGGACACCGAGTTGTATATATTTTACAAAGTGGCTAAAATAATAATAAATCTGTTTAAATATAGCTAAAGTACAAGTTTAAAAAAATGCTCTTTTTTTCCAAATCATTACGGGATTTGTATTGCGAATTTCAGGTTCATAGTTTAAGTCACAATAGTTAATGAACCTACTTGTTTTTGAGTTCAGTTAAAATAATGATGTTTAGCTGTTGGATGTCCGTAAGTGGAACATCAGCATTTTTTATCTGTTGTTTATTAAAGGTGGCTAATAAAATAAATTATTATTACTTAAATAAAATAAAAGAATATGCTCCCATTATTTCAAAAGACCAAATTTATTATTTTTTAAAAAAAATGGACTTTTCACTTCAGATGTCATACTTTTAGAATATGTAATAAAATCTCTAAATACCATTCTTACAGGTTATGTCATATATTTTACAGATGCCATATTCTCTTTTATGTCATAATTTTTTCCCATGTCAGAATTTTAGTTTTTCTTTAAAAAAAAATAAATATTTTTCACTTTCAGAACTCTACAGATGTCATTCTTACAGTTTATGTCATATATTCTACAGATGTCATATTCTCTTTTATATCATAAAGTTTTGAGTTTTCAGACTTTCATATTATTTTGTAAATTCTTCAGGGTCATATTAGACCATAAATGCTTACTTTCAGATTATGTCATAAATGTTTCAGATGTCATGCAATCAGATTAAGTCATAAGAATTGTCTCTATCGAACAAAAAATAAAATACATACGTTCTAAATAAAATACATACGTTATACGTTTAAAGCCTAAAAGAATTTTTATTGGGATTCAACTTATTTATATGTATTAGAAAACCCATGTATTCATTTAATTTTTTTACTGCTTTTCAAATCTCATATCAAAGAATACAACACTTTGTTCAGTTTCAATAGAAAATGCTTATTTTTAGAGGTACAAAAATCATTTCTTCACACAAAGCAAACTGAATGCTATTGAAATAAATTCTTTTTTTCTGAATTTCAATTGAACTACATTTATTTCTATTGGCCCATGCTTTGAAATAAAGATTCGAAATTCTAAAAGAAGTAAAGACTTTTCTATTCTATTTATTTTAAAATGAATGATATTGCAACTATCTTATCTTACCTTTTCCCGTCAAAACAGATTTCTTTTTTTTTGATTCCCTAACAGAGAACAATTTATATTACTATAAAAAGTCGCTATAGCTCTTTCTATTTTCTGATGCATCAAGTTTTATCTTTGAGTGGAATTTCATTTTATTTAAAATTTTAAGTAAATTGTAAATTTTTATTATATTTTTTAATATTCATATTGAAGTTATGTATTGCTGTGCTATGAGTTTTTAAACAATATTTTCGTCCGTATTGATGTCTTTCGCTTTGCATTAATCTTATCTAGCCTTTTTTCGTCAAAACAGAATTTTTCTCTAATTTCTCACACAAAACAATTTATATTATGGGAAGAAGTCGCTGTAGTTCTTTCTATTCAATCAGCATTAAGTTTTATCTAAGAGCGAAATTTCATTTTTTTAAAGTTTAAGTAAATTGTAAATTTTTATTATATTTTTTTTAATATTCATATTGAAGTTATGTATTGCTGCGTTATGAGTTTTCAGCAATATTTTCGTCCTTATTAATGTCTTTCGCTTTGCATTAATCTTATCTAGTCTTTTTTCGTAAAAGCGGAATTTTTGTCTAATTCCTCACACAAAACAATTTATATTATGGGAAGAAGTCGATGTAGTTCTTTTTATTTAATCAGCATTAAGTTTTATCTAAAAGCGAAATTTCACTTTTTCTCAATTTTAAATAAATTGTAAATTTTTATTACATTTTTTAACATTTATATTGAAGTTACATATCACTATGCCATATTTTTCATAAAAAAATTGTTTTAATTGATGTTTTTGGCTTTGCATTAATTTTTCAAAAAGCATAATATCGTATTTATCATTTTCCCGTCATAACAGATTTTTTTTTTCCAATTCCCGGCAGATTACTAATAGAAGTTGCTGCAGCCCTTTCTACGTGCTGAGGCATAACGTTTTATCTATGAATGAAATTTAAATAAATTATATACAGTTTATTACGTTTTTTAATATTCATGTTAAAGTAACGTAATGATTTTCTTTCAAAAATATTTTCCTTCTTATTAATATCTTTCGCTTTGCATTAATCGTTCAAAAAATAAAGTTTTTTATCTAGCCTTTTCTCGTAATAACAAACTTATTTTTTTTGATTCCTCACAAAAACAAATTATATTTCTAAAAGAAATTGCTGTTGCTTTTCTATTTAATTAGGCATTAAGTTGTATCAATGAGTAAAATTTCTATTTTTATAATTTTAAATAAATTGCAGTTTTGTATTATATTTTTCAATATACATATTGAAGTAACTGCAGTGTTATTTATTTTTTAAAATTGCTTGTGGGCTTAATGATGCTTTTCCTTTTGCATTAACCTTTTAAAAAGTACAATATAATATCTTTTATTTTCCCGACAAAACGTACTTCTTACGGTTTCTCACATAGAGCAATTAATATTACTGAAATAAGTAGATAAAGTCCTTTTTAATCGCTAAAGTATTAAATTTTATCCATGAAGGATATTTACGTTTTTCAATTTTAAAAAAAATTCTAATTTTTCTATTACTTTTTAATATTTACAATACATTGACGTATCAGTTAGCATTAGTACTTTTTGTAAAAAAAAATATTTTCGACCCTTTTTTTAGTTTTTTATTTTGCATTAATCTGTAATTCAATAGCAATCCTAATTTTTTTATTTAAGCTTTAATCTATAGAACTACGTAAATTTTTGAATATTACAATTTTTATTTTGATGATATACGTATATTATTACTAAGGATTACAAATTTCAAATTAGTAAACGTGTTGTTAGCTAAATAAGCACGGATAACTGAAATTAAATTATAACAAGAAAAAAATAATAGTGATATTTTTAAATATAACAATCATATACCATCATAATCATAATTAATAGCAATATTCATCATAATCATTATAGCCCTTAAAAATAGCAGATATACATTAATATTAACACGGATTTAAAAAAAATCAACTAATACAGTGTATTTTTTGGTTAAATAACACTAAAATTTTATATATTTTTAAACTAAAGTTTGATATAAGTATTTAAAGAACTAAGAAACGGGTTAAGAAAATGTGTATAAAGATTTGTTACATTAAATGATAATATATAAAAATATTCCGACGTTGTTCTAAATACTTTTTCACAATAATACGTTTCGAAATTAATTATATTATCTTCTGACTTCGTACGATGTTCAATTTATATACTATAGTAATATATATATATATATATATATATATATATATATATATATATATATATATATATATATATATATATATATATATATATATGTATATATATATATGTATATATATATATGTATATATATATATATATATATATATATATATATATATATATATATATATATATATATATATATATATATATATATATATATATATATATATATATATATATATATATATATATATATATATATATATATATATATATATGAACGATATTAAAGTATAATTTAGAAGATGTAAGTTTGTAGCATAAAATGTAAAGTAAAGCATGTATGGTTTTAGAAGTAGATATTCAAAACGTATTTCATGATTTTATTATAATTTGCGTACCTTGTGGTTTTAAAGGTAATAATCCACAATAGCAAATTTAGTTAGCTGTTTTTCCTTCTAGTTAAATATTTTAAAATTCTTGTAAGGCACATAAAATAGCTACAACTTGGAAGAAGGAAATCTTGTAAGCTTTTGTTCAGGTGAAATTAATTATTAAGACAAATTTTACATATTTGCCTTGCTTGAAGGTATCTTCTCATGTCTCTTCTATTCTTGTATTGTTGGAAAAATAATATTTAACTGAAAGAATTTTTTTGGCATGAAAAAGAAATTTCGCATGTTCATATTTACCGAAAGATAATCCCAATTTAAAATTTTTAATTTTGTCCTTTTATTATTCGGCAAAAGTTATATATTAAGCATTAAATATAAATTCACCAGCTTGTAAAACTAGAATTTAAAAATACACTGGTGCACAAAATTAGGAGATGGAAAGCATTTTCGCACATTTCTATGACGCTATATTCTTCTATGACGCACATTTCTATGACGTTGTGACGCTATATGGACGGTTATTGACATGGAGGGAACCTGGAACCCGATACCATCCCAGCAACATTATCGAAAGGGACCATTATGCTGGTGGAGGACTGATGGTTTGGACAGGAATCATGCAAGATACCCGCACACCACTTCATGTGTTTGACAATGGTTCCGTGAATGCCCAGAGGTACAGGCAGGAGGTCCTAGAGCCCTATGTGCGTCTTTTCAAGGGCGCTGTTGGCCCTGAGTTCACTTTTATGCACGACAATGCGCGACCACATAGGGCTCTCATGGTTGATGAGTATCTGGAAAGTGAGGATATTCAACGAAGGGATTGGCCAGCCAAATCCCCTGACCTGAATCCTATTGAACATGCTTGGGATGCTCTTGAGAGAGCTATTGCGATTCGCCATCCTCCCCCCAGAACCATTCTGGAGTTAAAAATTTCTCTGGTGAAAGAATGGGAGGGTTTTCCACAAGTCCTCCTTAACTCTCTTATTAACAGCATGCATACTCGTTGTGCATGCTGTCTGTCAGGGGTGACCGTGCACCATACTAGAGGCAATACACACTGTACAACCTCACTTTTATTGTCATCTTTTATCTTTAAGTTCAGACTACATTGGATTTATTGGCAATAGATCTTGCCAGTGAATGGCACCTTCATTTTTGTTTTGCATACTTTATTATCATGGAATAAGCTATATCCATACCAAATTTCATTTATTTATATTGAGTATTTTTTGAGATATTTGGGAATTATTGTCTTCCATCTCTTAATTTTGCTCACCAGTGTATATATATATATATATATATATATATATATATATATATATATATATATATATATATATATATATATATATATACATTTGATCTTATAAATCTGATTTTCTCATACATTAATTTTGATAATTCGCTGATACGCTGATTTAATTTTGTCCACCAGTGTACTTATGATCTTAAATTGTAGTACATTGTCAATGCTTCTAAATCTCTTTTGCGACTAGTTCTTGTAGCAATTGCGCTTAATGGCTTGAAACGTTTGTAAATTAATAGCATAACATCGATCTTTCATGTAACCGTACAAGAAAAATCTGTCTTAACTCAACTACGAGGCTAATTGAAAATGTACCAAAACGGCTGATCAAACAGATACCAAATTATTGCGTAAGATGTGAGGCTTAATGGTGGAATGTCTCAAAATTCGGACTTAACCATTTACTTATTCAAATAACGTAATATCAGATTGAATTTTGATATTTCATTATTTCAAGGAATTTCAGATCAATTCCTAACTAATCTAATGAAATAATAATAGAAGCATCTTGAAGTTTCTAGTTTAGATACATAGCCAATATACAAAACAGTGGCAGCTGATAATTCCCGATCGAGGAAAACTTTTCATGACAGCATTGGCCTGCAGCAGGCTGTTAAGCTACATAGAAGAAGAAGGAAATGTATAAATTTATTTCTGTGCTTTCATTCTTATGACATAGTGAATAAATAGTGTCATATAATAAATATATGAAGCTTCTTTATTGTTATGTTAAAAATATTTAGCTACACTATGCTTTTCCCCCTAGCAATGAGATTCGAAGCTTCTTATATTATTTATTAGTTAATTCAGTTCTTTTAATATTAAAATATGTTTTCTCCTTGATTTATTCTTAAAAATTCCTATGATGAATAACTTCTTGGCAACATTCTATGAAAAAATATCCATTTATTTGGCATAATAGTATACGTAACTTCATAATTATTCAAAATACAGATATAATTACTCCTAAAGTCTAGTTATTTAAAATATATGACTATTTCATATCAATCTTGGTAAATTAAATATTATAAATCGCTAAGATTACTTTTAAAAGACAGAAAACTATGCGTGCCTTTAATGTTGAAATTCCGCTGTGAAAAAATATCTTATGGCTCTATGTTTAGTCTAATAAATGTGTATTTCTTTTCCTAACGGCAAATTTTATCTCTCGACTAATCAGAGAACTTTACCCGCATCACATGACTCTCTAATTGAAGGTAGAAACAGGGACTCTAGTTCTAAATATACTTCATTTGAATAAGAATAACAATAGATACTGCTTTCTTCGCAATAAAATAATTTATTAGGATTTAAAAAACTCAAAATTGATTGTTAAATCATTTTAAAAATTGTGAGCTGAAGTATTTGAGTTAAGTATGCCTAACAATGTGTTAAACAGTCTATAGATGACAAAGATTTTCAAATAGTAATTTTTATATAAATCTTGTTTCTTTTCTGTATCAGATGAAGTTCTCAATGAATATTCAGGAAATGTCAAATGTGTATGATTTTGGTAAAAAAATATTAAAAATTTCTTTTCAAATTATTTATTTTTATTTTAAAGCAACTTTGACTGATTTTTATTAAAAATGCAGTAGCCTTAGTAAATTTGAAATTTTTCAGGATTTTTTAATTATATTTGGTAAGTATTTCATGATAGATTAGATAGTCCAAAATCAAATATTTAAATTTTATATTAAAAAAAATATTAAAATTTTTTTGAAACTTTTAGTTGATCATGTTACGGTTGTAGTAACGTAAATAATTTCAAACTTTCTGAGGATTTTTAATTATATTTGGCAAGCAGTTTTCTAACCTAACAATAGATTATACAGTCTAAAAATGGAAAGTGTTTTTCAAATAAATAATTTGGATATAAATCTTGTTTTTTGACTGTCCCTGGTTAAAAGTTTTGCTGATATTTGTTTGCTAGACAAGCATGAAATGCAATACCCTAGCAAAAAACCCAGCATGAACAAGCAAAAATATTTGCTTGTTCCAGCAAAATTACTAGCATGCCGTGATGTGTATTGGCACATTTTATAGCTTGTCCAGCATACAAAAACCAGCTTGGTTTACTAGATTATCTTGCTGGGCTAGCAGCAATCACTATCAATACTTGCTAATTTTTTTCTGCTTTTCTAGCAATAATTCACAAAAGAAACTTTCTTTTTGTTAATATTTCTAGAATTACTCTTCTACTCTCAGTTGATTCGAATTTTTTGCTATGCTGATATGCCAGCAGGAATTTTGAACCTTGGTCTCAATCAATATTTAGTAAATATCAAATATTTATGTTTTTATATAAAAAATTATGATATACTTCTTTTTAACGCTATTTAGGAAACTTTTAATTGATCTTATTAAGACTGTCGTAGCGTGAACAATTTTAAATAGGTATCCCCTTTCAACTTTGAGAAAAACTTAATATTCACTAAAGATTTCTTCTAATGGGATTTTTAATGTAAACTGAATTGTTCAACGTTATCAGTTTTGAAACAAGCTCTCTTTTTCCTAAAACTAATTTCATGAAGAATTTAAGAGAAAATAAAAATAAAATCAAAATTGCTCTTTTAATTACGAGATCATTATAACTTTCAGACGATAATTGTGGGTATCAAAAAGACGCAGGTGACGACATTAAAGAAAATCACTACTAAGAATTCAATTTAGTTGAAAGGAAAGCAACAAGCATAAAAGTAATGTGTTTTCAATTAACAAAATTACTTTTTTTCTTGTTTTAGTAGCGTAAATTTCAGTCTTTTGCAACTAATGTGAGACTTTTCTCATTTTGAAAAGCCGTTCATACTTTAAACATAAATTTTTAAATAATTTAAATGCAAATATTTCAATTAATTTAGTTATAGAATTCTTTGAATTACATTCTAATCTTCTTTTTTCTGAAAAATTCATTCAGTATAAACTAAGAAATTTAAAATAAGTATTGACAAAGCGACAAATAATTACTTTAAAGAAAAAAGTAATTAACTATTGTTTATCACAACAAAGATTGTTAATTAAGCTCATACATTAATGGAATGTATGAGCTTAAATTATTTATTTGTTAGTCGAATTAAACGAGTTAGATTTATAAATTTAAAAATTAAGAATAATAAAATATGAAGACAATAAAATTAATTCTTCAATGGGATTCGTTTTGGTTTTTAAAATTGTTTCAATTTTTAAAAGTTGGGGCATTTAAAAAATTTAATTTTTTCGTTTTTCACATTACTTACTTTTCAATTCATATTTTAGCTTTCAAATGCGTGTTTTAATTTTGATAAAGAAAAGTTTTTCAACTATTGTATTTCTTTAATTAAATAAAAGTTGTTGAGTATCTCATTTAAACATTGTGAAAACCCAGAAAATATTTTATATTATTCACATAATGCTTATTATTAATATTATCTAGTCATTTTCACTTCTTAAACAAACAATAAAATTTTTAAACATTTAGAATCTAGACGAATTTAAGTTTTTCCTTCCTTTTTTCATTGCAGAAGGTAATTTTTCATAGAAAAATTTAAATTTTTACTCGAAGAGTTAAATTAATAAATTTTAAAAAGTTCTGGATCAAATTACGGTAAAAAGTCATGGCATTCAGGGTGCCGTTATTTTTTACCTTGAAATCAATTTTTATCGGAACATATTACAGAAAAAAAATCTTACTCATAATAATTTTTACAGTGATAATTATTGTGAATTCACTGAATCACTCTAACTGAATAAACCCTATCGAAAAATTACGGTATATTTACAGTAAAAATGGATTTTCCTGTAAATATGGAATTTACGGATGACGCACCCAGAGTACACGTACCTTAATCCATAATTTAATAGCATGATACGCAGTGTAGTCAATTTTCTATTTTGAGATTTCAAGGAAATTATTACTAAACTTTCCTAATTTTAACATAATAAAAACCGCATTGATATTAAAAGAAACAATTTCGAAAGTTTCAGAAATTATGAGACTTTTGAAACTGAAACAAGTGCAAATGAGTGCAAATGAGAAAATGTCTTTTTATGTATGATAAAAATATCAGTTGAAAAGAAGTACAACCATCCAAATTACTATAAAATTTAATGAATAATAATTTTACGTAGTAATTGATGGAAAATAAGAACCTTTAATTTTCAATGCATAGATATGAATAATTAAACAAACACAAAAGGAAACTATTAAAAAATCTATTTCACTATGAAGGGTTTTTATTTCATTTTCCGCATTTTCCCAGAATAACTGAAATTTAAATGCAGAACAGTTATTTAATTAGCTAATACTTAATTAAAAGACAGTTGCACTATTTTCCATCTTTTGTAGATTTTATACTACTATTTTGAATTTTTCGGATACCTAAAAATATGTAAAATAGGAAAAAAGTTTCCAAGCAAACATATTTTTAGAATATGAGGACAGATGCTTAAATATTTTTTAATTTTCCTAATCAGTGGAAATCAATTTTTTTTATTGTCATTAAATTATGGAGGGTGTTCAGTTTTTTATCTCTAAATTTTAAGTATAAGGAGAGGAGTTTATGCCAATTTCGCATTATTCTTTTCTTAATTAAAGCTTAATTATTTTTCTTAATTATTTTTGAATATTAACAACAATTGTGAAACATCACAATTGTGTAACATGCGAAATATTAAACAATTTTATGTCAAATAAGAATACATTTTATTTCAAACTGGCTGTCCTTATTCATTTGAAAAGGAAGTATTATCTTCAGTAATGAAGTGGATAATTTTTGTTTTGTAAAACACACACACACACACACACACGCACGCACGCACGTGCACACACACACACACACACACACGCACGCACGTGCACACACACACACACACACACACGCACGCACGCACGTGCACACACACACACGCACGCACGCACGCACACACACACACACACACACAAATATATATATTAGTATAAATTAAGTTAAACATGAGACAGTTGCTTGCTATTTTATTCAAAATTACTTGCATCTTTTAACTGAAAGTATTCGGGAAAACTTTTCTCATTTCAACCGTTTTTTAGAAGAACAAATACATTCCGTGGTACGAAAAATATAATAAAAATATTTAATTTTAGCATAATTTTTATAGTGAAGAAGATTTTGAAAACTATTTCGTTTTTGTTTTTTTTCGCTAAACGTATTAATCACGCTCCTAAGAGTGTATAGATTTTGAGACTTTATTCTCTACATTATTACTTCCTTACCTAGATCAACATATTTAAGATGTTCTCAACAAGGATAATAAGAAACATTATTTTTGACAAATGTAGTTCCATACAACATTTGTCAAATTACATTTACACAATACATTTATTTTTACATACAATACATTTTCAAACTAAAGAGTTTCAGTAATTTTGTTTGCTTCTTCTCTAATACATTATTAATTATGCTAGTTAAAGTGTAGATTTTATGACTTTATTCTTATTACTTCTTTACCTAGTTCAACATATTTCAGACGGTCTCAACAATTATAATAAGAGGCAACATTTATGACAAATGTAGTTTCTTACAACAAAAGAATACATATTCAAACTAAAGAGCTTTAGTTACGTACGCTAGTTTGAAAAAAATTAATGAATTAAATACATAAATAAAATAAATAATCAAAATAAATCAATAAAATAATAGAATAATACAAAATAAAAAAAACGAATTATATAAATAAAAAATAATACATTTAATATAATCAAAATATGTTTCTTACAAAATATCTAAATTGTGAAAAATTTCTAAACTTGTTGAAAGTCATCTACACTCAATGCACGCTTTTCTAGAGCTTTATCATGTTATGAAAAACACATGAAAAGTTACGATGTATTTAAACGAAGATACATCGCAACACAATTTTTTAGAATTAACAATTTTCAACTACACTTGGTAATTGACAAACAAAATTGAAAACTTAATAAATGAACTAAAATGTACATTTGACCAAATACCCAAACACGAAAAAATAGTCTAAGACTATAAAAATAAAATATCTATATGTATTAAATCTTATTTCTAACACTTCTAAAACTTCTATAATTTCTGCTAAAATTAGTCTACTGTAGAGTAATGACATTTTTAGTATAAATCTCATTATTACACATTCATTAAAAAATACAAAAAGTAAAAGTAAATTTAGCCTAATAAATTGTTTTTATTAGCCTAAATTTTATTTTTCATCATAAAATTATAGTTCTTATTGCTACACATTTAGTAAAAGAATACAAAACTTAAAAGTAAAATTAGCACAAGTAATGGTTCTTTCGACCCTACTCTAAGGTACCATGATAAAATTACTAAATTTTAACACATTTAACAATCACATATTATAAACAATATTTTATTTTATTTTTAAAAATCTCTGCAATGGAGCTTCCGTAAAAATTAACGAATTTTTCTATCTTCCCGCAGAGCCAGAGACATGATAAATTCTTGCAAATTTTAGTTCTTATTGCTACACATTTAGTGAAAAAATACAAAAATTAAAAGTAAATTTAGAATAATAAATGGTTTTTACACCATACCGTAAACATCAACGAACTTTTTTACGTACCTTAGAGCCAGGGTCATGTAAAGTTTACAAAATCATAGTTCTTATAGCAACACACTTTGTAAAAAAATAGGAAATTTAGCACAGTTAATGGTTCTTATACCATACTCTAAGATACAATGATAGAATTACTAAATTTTACCACATTTACAAATAATAATGAAACAATATTTCATTATTATTTTTTAAAAAATCATTACCAAATGTCTTTTGCAAAAATTAACGAACTTTTTAATGTTCCCCTAGAGCCAGCTATATGGTAAATTTTACTATATCCTGGAAGATTTGACCATCCTTATTTAATCAATGTAGCATTCTTCTAATTTACTAAACTACAATATGCATAAGCCGACTTGAGAAACAGCAATATAGAAACGTATAGAACTGTTAAAACTTCGGAACAAATATTAAGTAAGTAAAAAAGACATGCATAGCTAATAAGCCAATTTTCCTAAAGTGTTACATATTTTCCGTATCACGCACATAGCTCTTAATAGCACGATATCTTACCAAGAAAAAATATGATACATATCTGAGAACTATCCTAACGAAAAAAATAAAATAAACGTACATAACTGACAAAATGAATTAATCCAAGCAATCACATTGGACATACTTCTTTCTGTAAGAAATTTATCCGAAGATATGAGTATAAGATACCACTGTGTCAAAGTATCCATTAATATTGAACCTTGTCATTGGCAGTTAGGCGTTATAACCGTTTCTCGTATATCAAACTTGCAGTGGAGAAACGTATTAAAGGAAATGGCAATGGTGCATTGAGACAGGGACCGGCCATTATTTCTACTCAATCTTGGAAGAGATAAATTAATCTCTTGACTCTATTCTAGAACGCTGGAGGGTGTATGGATCACCCTTTTGTAAAATATAGCTCTGCGAAATGCTTAGGTTTTTGTTTCTATCTTAAGAATTCTTTTCTACTTGAGTTCGATTGCATTTATTTTGCAAAGCTGTTTCTGTAGACCATTGACTTATTTCACGGAAATTTAATTTTGAGGGTTTTTCGAACGACCTGACCTTTCTTTAAATTATTTAAGAACACTAGTTGATCATTAGTTATAAAATAAATTGCTTTTTTCATATTTCCTTATCATTCGTTTCTTTTTTAATTTCGATTTAATTTGAAGTTAATAGTTTTGTTCTCTAAAGTAGATCTTATATTTTGGACAAACAATTTGGAGACATTTTGCTTTATTTGTCTTTAAAGTAGTCATATTTTTTAGACAATTATATCGTGCTCTTTAAATCAGACTTAATCGTTGGATATTTCAGGGACCAGCCATCATTTCTACTCAATCTAAGGAAAGATAAATTAAACTCTTGGCTAAATTCTAGAATGCTGGAGGGTGTATGAATCCCTCTTTTGTGAAACTCTTAAGCGTTTAGGTTTTAGTTCCTCTATGAGGAGTTCTTTTCAATTCGAGTTCGATAGAACTGATTTTGTAAAGCTGTTTGCATAAACAATTGACTTATTTCAATAAAATAGTATTTTGATAAGTTTACTGACGAGCTAGAAGAAAAGTGCAGTTCTAGACTATTATTTTACTTCAAATTATTTAAGAACAAAAGTTGATTATTATTTTTGAAGTAAAATGCTTTATTTCTTCAGATTTCGTTATTATTGTTCTTTTTTTAATTTCGATTTCATTTGAAGTTCATAGTTTTGTTCTCTAAGTGGATCGTATATTTCAGACAAGTAATTTTTAGATATTTCGCTATTTCTTTAAAATAGGCATAACTTTTAGAGAACTTAAATCGTGTTCTTGATAACAGACTTAATCGTAAGAGAATTAGGAGACCAGTCATCATTTCTATTTTATCTGGGGAAAGATAATTAACCTCGTGACTAAATTCTAGAATGCTAGTGGATGCATGATGCTAGAGGGGGGATTCTAGAATGATTGAGGGGTTTTGCGAAATATACCCCTATGAAATATTTAGGTTTTTGTTTCTATCTTAAAAATTTCTTTTGGATCAAGTTGATAGAACTTGTTTTGTAAAGCTGCTAGAAGAAACAATTTTTTTCCCTGAAATTACATTTTGGTTGTTTTTAAGAAGTCATTTGAATAGAAGTGATATTCCAGATCGTTCTTTTACGTTATATTATTCGAGACTGAGAGTTGTTTATAAGTTTTAAAGTAAATATATATATTTTTTCCAAATTTCACCATTATTGTTGTCGAATTTAGGCTTCATTTAAAAAAGGTTCTAAAATAATAAGCTTTTGGTCTCTAAAGTTGATCTGACCTTTCAGGCAAGTTATTTTTAGTTATTTCTTCCTTCAAAGTAGATCTAATTTTAAACAATTTAAATTGTGTTCTTTAAAAGAGATCTAATCGTTACACATTTTAGAAACCAGCCATAATTTCTACTTAACTGGGAAAAACTAAATCTGTTTCGTGACCTAATTTTCGAGTCCTTTAGTGTGCGGGAATCCTCTTTTTGTGAAAAGTTAAGTTTTAGTTAATATCTTAAAAATTCTTTTCTACTCCAATTCGATAGAATTTATTTTCCACAGCTGTTTCAATAGATAATTGACTTACATCACCATAATTCCATTTTGGTGGCTTTTACGAACGCATTTTAGTAGAAGTGATGTTTCCTGGCCATTCTTTTATTTTAAATTCTTTAAGAATATAAGTTGTTTGATGGTTTAAAGATAAACTACTTAACTTTAAAGATATCTAAATTTATTTTCTTGATAGTTCATTATTCTTAATTTTTATATTTTGGTTTAATTTAAAAAATATATTTTTGCTCTCAAAAGCAGATCTCGATTATTGTTTAGAGATTTTAGTTTATTTTAAGAAGAACTAATAAATTCTTAAATTTTAATTCCTTAGATAATTTTACGATATTTTACTTTTCTTATTTAAAGTAGACATAATTTATAGAAAGCTTAGTTTTTCTTTTTAAAATTGACCAATTTTTAGAATCATGGTTACCAGAACCATGTTTTTTTTCACCAGAAATATCGTTACCATGCAGGTATGGTAATTTTACCGTATTTTTTACCTTGTACATTTTTGGATAAGATACATTGACAGTATTAAACTAGAAACATTAAAATGCAGATACAATTTTGTGGAAAGTCAGACCATGTAGCGAATAGCTCCAGTAACAACATGTGTAAATATTGTATTTCACAATACGGAGCTTCTTGTACTTATCAAAATTTCCCAGCATTTATTTTAATATGGAAATTATATAATTGTTTATGGAATAGTTTTTTTTAAAGCCATGGTTATGCATATTGAAAAAGTTAATCAAAGCTGCACATTAACTGATCCATTAAAGTGCGGAATCAAGTTTGATCCGCAACTTACTGAAACCACATTGTGTGAATCAACAGTACCCATGTATTTAAAGTTCAAAAGTTTGATTCTTTATACAATGGTTTTAAAGTAACTGATAGTTGATCTGACCAACATATGTGTTGATTGTTTAACCGTAGTAACTTAATTTTTAAGTAAAGAAAAATGTGTAAATAATTACATTATTTAACAAATAATCATAAGACATTGAAGTGGTAACATATTATTCAATTAAAAAATCCATTCACCTCAAAAATATACTAATTAGAAATAACTGTCAATATGTTTCAAGCGCTCAAGAACAGACACCCAATTTCAAGACTTGCCTAACGTGAATTTCACATCACTTTTGTCTGTTCTCATTCACGTCTAGCCTGCTAAGAAATGGGCGCCTGTTTTAAGTGCTTGAAACATAATGACTGTTGTTTCCAATATGTATACTTTTAAGCAAATGAATTTTTCAATCAGGAAATGACATTATATAAATTTAATCTTATATTAACGTTTCTGTTGTTTCAACTAATCTATTATTTTCCTTTTAACTATTATCTAGTTGGCAATTTGCAAATTATAAATATAATTTGAGAAATAAAACAATTTTTTTGGCTCTTTAATGTTCACCTAGTTAATCTGAACATTACATCAGCTTAATAATCTGTAGAATAACTGTTTTCTCCTTTTTATCGGTAACATATATAGTTATTGGTAATAATAATTAAATTGTATGTGGAGTTTTTACAAACTTAATGCAAGTGAAAAAGATAAAAATATTTTCCAATTTACTATATTTAACGCAAATAGTTAAATTTGGAAACTGTTCTAGTATTTTCACATTTCTACACTTTTCCGGAATGCAATTTCTGAAATAAATTCCAGTTCCTGAAGTTCTAATTCACTTTCTGAGATTTGGATAATGTTTTGGGATATTGGAAAAGTAATTTTGAATTTTTCCTTCAAATAAAAATCACTATGGGGATAATTTACTTAAGTTAAATACAATGGTTTAAAGTTCAATGCATTTCAGAATATTTAAAATTACTTTTCTGATAGAGTAAATTACTAAAGTATTGAAAACAAAACTATTTTTGAAGTGGTATTTTACCACCATTGGTATCTAATGAAACCATTACTTAAAATATTCTAGTCTCTGATTTGTTTGTAAATGTCTGATAAAAAATTTAACTTAAATTTATGCTAAATACATTAACTTTACATTGAATTTATTAAAATTACATTGTTGTTGTTGTAGTTCATTTACTTCACACTAAAGCTGCACAATGGGCTATTGGCGACGGTCTGGGAAACATCCCTGAGGATGATCCGAAGACATGCCATCACAATTTTGTTCCTCTGTAGAGGGAATGCACGCCCGCTTCAGTAGCCCGACGACCTACGCGCGAAATCGAGCACTTTACTGTAAAACAGTTTAACGAGGACCAATACCGCACACCTTCGCAATCTGACTCAAGTGGTCACCCATCCGAAAAATGACCGCAGCCAGTGATGCTTGACTTCGGTGATAGGAACCGTGTCTTCACGATCAGTCCACTGCGGGACTAAAATTTGATTAAATTTATATCAATTAATTATATAACATTAAAAATTGTTTTATTTAAATAAATAAAGCAATTTTATTTATTTAAAAATATAAGTCATTTAAATAAATAAAATTGTTTTTTATTTCTGCAGTCTACTTTAAGCAGCATTTGGTTTATGATTAAACATAAGAATTTATAAATTAAAAAAGAATGCAGATAAATGTAAGTTTTGAGTTTGATGTAGGCGATAAATCCTAGTCCTAGTGCGAGAAAGCCAAGATGATTCATTTTTTTCTGCATTGTTCACTCTCAGAAAAAAACCTCTAACTTTTGACGATTCAGCAATCTTTAAGTTGAATTTAGTTAATTTTGATAATCATTTCGTCACAAAATTATGTGATATGTGAAGAAACGCCAACTTTCAAATATATGACGAAAATATTTCCCAAACTCGAAACCTCATCGTAATGTACCGTAAGAGAATGCTAACTAGAATGTAGACTAGACGATCGAAAATAAAAACGAAAAATTAAGCCGACTGGCTCATGGTGTCAAGCAAGTGGCTTTTGTACCAGGAAGATCCTGGGTTCAAACCCTGATTGATATCGATCCACCTATATATATCCACCTTGCTCTCGGTAAAGTGATAATTAGAAAAATTAGTACATTAGGCACTACGAGATACTTTCTGTTGGAAAAAAATAGAATAACGAAAAATTTCTTTACTTTTCTTTGACGAAATAAGTTTCCTCTGAGAAATTATTATAGTTATTTATACAAAAAAGCAGTTTTGTCGAAAACAAAGAAATTTTTGTGATATTTGAATATCCTTTTTTTACAGTATACAAGCTGAATGCTATTTCTGAGATTTCCCTGCACAGCTAGACTATATAAGTTATTAGGCAATACAAGATCTGAGTTTCACTTTCTCGATTATCTTATACATTTTTTCTTTATGTTACCCTTTATTTGTAAGTAATGGGAATAAATGCTAAAAAATTTTAGCAATATTTTTTACTTCATAACGTTGGAATAAAATATCATAATACAATCATTGATTGCTCCTTCATTGGAAAGCGGTTAGGATTCAGAAATTCCGAATAGATTAACGTTTTCCTACTGATTATTAAAGATAAAAATGTACTTTAAACCTCTACTACTAAGAATTCACTCCCCGTTTCCCACAGTAAATTTTTCATAAAAGAATTGAAATATATTTTTAACAAAAGTAATGATGTTCTTTTAGAACCAAATACATTTTTCTTTTTTATGTCTTAGAATAGAAAATCTTAATACAGTTAAATGCTGGTACAGAAATTCCGTAGATAAATTTCGTGGATCCATTAAACTATGCAAGCCATTGGAAAGATCAGGCACTGTGCCAAGCATTGATTTCAAACAAGAAAGAAAGGTTTGCCCCGTAAGCAAAAGATGCTTGCTCATGACCTTAAAGATCCAAAATTTATAATTATAAAGAATTTGTATTTAAATCTTCAAATTTTAATTCCATAATATTATTTTGAAGACGCTTCTTCATAACTCATAAGCAAAATGCTATTACGAATAATACGTAAAAGCACGCTTTATTTCATCTCCACTTATATCAGATCATACCACCCTGAGTTAAAAAAGTTCTTCCAAAATTACCAGAATATGTAAAATCAAAACTACCAGAATATGTTAAACTTTACCGTGTTTCTGGCTCTAAGAGAATACCAAAACAATTTTTGTAATTTTAGTTACTATTTTGGTAAATTTAGTAATATAATACGGTTTCATAATATGTATTAAAACTTAGTAAATGTGGTAAAGTTTGGTAATTTTATCATGATACCTTATAGAAAGTCATAGAAACGTTCTATCCAGTTAAATTTGTATTTTAGTTTTGCATTTTTAAACTAAAAAAGTTTCAACAAGAACTGTAATTTTAAAACCCAAAATTTCTGGTAAATCATTACTATATGAACGAAAAAACTTTAAAATTAATAGTTTAAATACGTATATTTTGATTTTGTTGACCAAAACTATGATTTTATTACCAAAAATTTGATTACCATACAGTATGTTAAGTTTAATAGGATTTTTTTCTCAGTGCAAGCTACCTTTTCTTCATATTGATATTTTGTGCAAGTTTAAAAATTCAAATAGCTGATGATTCACTGGCTGAATATTGGAAATACATGTGATCTATCAGTTATGAGTAACTGTTACAAACTTATAAGAATTCTAAAAATGGCCTTTTATTCACGAAACATGTAAACTATTAATTATAAAAAACTGTAACAAGTTTACGACAGTGCTTGAAAGCATATTATTGAAACATATTACATACAAGTTATTAATTACATATAAGTTATATATATATATATATATATATATATATATATATATATATATATATATATATATATATATATATATATATATATATATATATATATATATATATATATATATATATATATATATATATATATATATATATATATATATATATATATATATATATATATTGCATTGGTGGTTTTTAATTAATTTTTAAGTTATGTTGCTCTATCATCACAAATACTTTTTCTATTTCCTAATTCCGAAAAGTCTACTTAATTGACAACATTTATTGAAACAACCACGGAATCCATTCGCCTGTTTATGATATGACCTTAAATCTCATATAAACAATTGATGAGGTAGAGTTTCAAGAGGCTCGTAAAAAGCCTTCATTCATCCTAGTTTTCTTCTTAGAAAAAGTAACTAAACTTACACTCTTTCTTATTTTGTTCCGTTCGATTGCACTACTTAAAGGCTTTATGACTTTTCTTTGGGAAATACACCTTCCACCGAATACCTCCTTTCTATGTAATGTTTTCAAAAGATCAAGAATTTAGGAATTTATTTTTATGGTCAATTTCACCTGGAGAGTGCAATTTTTAGATTAAAGCTCGAAATGCAAGTTATATAAAATAAAATTTTGTTCTATAAAATCATGCATATTCACTCTCTGAAAAAAATGTGTTCACTTTTGACGATTGAGCATTCTTTGAGCTGTATTTCATTAAATTTTAGAATCATTTCGTCACAAAATTTTGAGATTTGTGATGAAACGCGAACTAATGTGTGATGGGAATTATGCCTCAAGTTGCAACCTCATCACAGTGCATTGTGGGAAATTGTTAACTTGAGTGGCGAAACTAGAGTAAGGACTAGACTTGACAATTGAAAATAAAGTGATGAAATATATAGACTACCTTTTACAGTGATCAAGGACATGGCATTATACCCGAAGGATATCGGGTTCGAATCCCTCTTCGGGCATGAGTGTAAATTATGTTTCTGTTCAGCTTTTCTTATGTTGTTGGGTGACAATGATCCATGTACATGGCGCCTATGATAAAGTGAATGTTAGAAAAATTAGTACGTTAGATACAGAGGTTTTTTTTTTTTGGTCTAGGAATCGAGTGATTAAATATTTCTTTTATTTTGTCTAAATTCGTTTCCTGGAAGGGGTCACGATAGTCATTTCTTCAAATTGACGAAGCATATACTGGGAAATGGTTTCATCAAAAATTAAGAGAGTCTCGTTATATTTGAGTATCCGATTTTGTAATTTGTTAGAATGATATTACTATGACTAAGCGAATTGTTTATAATATCTCTCTTTATAAATTCTGTTTGTATTTACTATTCGTAAATATTTCGTTATTGCAATGAATGAGGAGTGTGCATTAAGATGACTAAAGACCGTAGAGCAGTAATTTGCTGGAAAAAACGTTTTCAGTTTTTTGAATTATTATAGTTTTGTTATTTAGATGAGCATTTATTACAAACACTTTCTATAAATCCTTAGAAAATTTATGAAGTTTTAACAATTATTTTCGAGGAAAAAAATTCTGAAAAAGTTACTTTACTGTATGATAATAATAATTCTGGTAAAAAAACAAACAAACTTACTTCCTGTTAATAAAATCGAAATATTTATAACCGTTTATCTAAGACATTCCTTCGGTAATTTTTTTCAGTTCGGTAACAATTTACCGTAATTTTTGGTTTTCAAGATTATAGTTCTTATTACCACACCTTTAGTAAAAGATACGAACTTTGAAAATAAATTTTAATGAATAAATACTTCCAAATAATAAGACCGAAATATACTGCACTTAAGCATTCGGTAGTTTTTCGGTTTATACGGTAACAATTTACCGGAAACTCTGGTTTTCAAAATTATAGCTCAAATTATATACAAACTGAATAGTAATAAATACAAAACCGAAATATGAATTTACGCTAATAAATTGTTTCCATGACATGCTTTAAAGTATCATGAAGTTACCTAATTTCATCACAGTTTATAAAACTGCAATATATCATTGTCAATCGTATCAAAATGATTTCCAAAGCATCTAAGTAAAAATTTCCCTGCTTTTTGGTGTTCCTGAGAAACGTGATGAATTTACAAATATGATGAATATAGAGATGGAAACATGATGAATATAGAGCCAGAAACATGATGAAAATAGAGCTAGAAACATGGTGAATTTAGAAACATGATGAATATTGAGCCAGAAACATGATAAATTTTACAGTAACCTAAAAGTTCTGATTTTAAAATTTTCAAAAGTTAGAAAGTTTTCTGATAGTTCGTATTTTTGAAAAAAATACTATTCCAATTTTTCTTTTGTATTCTTCTTCTCCATTGCATTAAAAAGTAAAGCAATGATAAGAAGAACTTTTCTGAAAAAAAAACTCATTTCAAAGTAACTGCTTCTTAATGAAATACATTTAATTTAAACAGTAATTATTTAAACAATATTTTCCTTACTGTAGTTTTTTTAACGTCATATGATAGAATGCCTGAAATTAACCAAATATCTATATTCAGTAATTCTAGAAGAACTGGAGAAATATGCAACATTTTGATAATTAAAAATTAAATCTTCATAAAATACAAAGTTTTATTATGAACGAAACATAAATATATAGTATTTAAATAAGGAAATAAATTTCTTAAGTGTTCATTTATTTTAAGTTTCCGCAAGTGTCTTTTTTTAATTTTATCCCTTTGAATATTTTAATAAAGAGTTAATTCTTCTTTTCCTAAAGAAATATGTTTCTGAAAATGAATATTTAATATTTACTATACAAAAACCATACTTATAAATATATTACATTAAATTTTAAATGAAATATTCCCTTGGGAATAAAATTTTTAAAAAAAGTGTTCCTTAAACGTAAATTATTTCTTTTCTATATTAAGGCATTTTAATAAATAAAATTACAGAATTTTATAAATAATAAAATAGTATCGTGCATTTGAGGAAGTGGTTGCAATTTTAAACAGCAATTTAATGGAATGTGATTATTTTTTTTACAAAGCATGAAAAAGTTATTTCAAAAGTCAAAATTTTTATGAAATTTTAATGAGTACAATTTTTTTAACCCATTTTGAGACAAACACAGACATTTTATGAAAAGATTGTATTATTTTTATTGGAATATGCTTAAATTATATTCATTAATACACAAAAAGAGTTTCGTTAATGAAAAAAAAAAATATTTTATTTAGGAATTAAATGGTGCGTATTTGCACCTTTGGCCAAATTACTTTTCAAACAATTTAATTGAACATTAGGTATTTTTTTTTATACAATTTATTTTATTTTTTTTAACAAAACTTGCAACTTTAAAAGATTGTTAAAACTTTGTAGATGGAATAGTTATTAATGAAAATTGTCAATGGAATTTTTAAATGGAACAATTAAATTTCACGAAAAGTTGAATTTTTAATAACCATTTCAAGTTAACTAAAGTAGTTTCAAAATTTAGCAACAGAAAGTGTTTACTCCAATTGAATAACTAATATTTTATATATGTCCTCAGAATTATTGACAATAGATAAAATTAATAATAATAAATATAAAATTAAAAATAATAAAATTAGTGAAAACCATACGTGCCAGTCTTAATAAAATAATTATTGAAATGGTGCACAAGTATAAAATATTGCGCCTTAATTTACAGAAAAAGTACCTTAAAAAATATTTATTTGAATGCACACCAATTTTTAGCATAATTTAAAACTTCGTGTGCAAGAAACGCTTGCTTTCTTTAATACGAAATAATCAATAGGAAAAAATGAAAAAATTCATTTGTGATTATAAAAAAAGATATATATATAGTTAAAGTAAAACTTATAATTTTTTCTTGAGAAACATTGTCTTATTTCGTAAAATGCAATGCCGAAATAAGTTAGAAAAAAAAGCCTCGATGCTTTAAGGGTTAGTGCAACAAACTATAAAAGTGAGGAACTGGGATTTAAACCCCAATGTGGCAAAATGAAGCTCAGCCAACTTCAGACTAAAGGGTACCAGCGTGTCTGAGAAGTAAAAGTAAGCCACGTTCGATGCTCAATATATTGCAAAATCCTGCCTTTAGTCTCGAAATTGCAGAGATTTAATCTTAATAACTGACTATTGTGTTAATGGTTCATTTCATTAGAAAAAATTATTTAATGATGAAATAAAATAAGTACGAAAAATACATTTTTTTATTGAGACTAATTATGAATACTGTATTAGACTTCATTTTCCCTAAATAAAATATGGATAATTCTTGACATAAACAATTTACATTAAATATCAGTGTATTATAAGAGACAAAATGTAATGAAAAAATTATATATTGTAATAAATTATATCTTACAATGAATCGTTGTTGTTGTTTCTATTTGCCAGATTCCAGCAAGCCTGCTTGGTGAAACCAAGCGAATTTAAGGCAATGGGTGCGTTTCTTATGTTTCAGTGGTGCCATCTACTGCCAAGAATATGACTTCGGCCACACACACCTCACAACACGTTTTAAAAGGGTGAGCCGTTTATACATCCCTTCATTCATTAATAAACCGCAATTTTGACCGAAAACGGACAATAATCAATCTCTAATTCAGTACCCCCAGAGATATTGATTTGTTACGGGAAATTGAAGGACGTTGTGACCAAATAGTTTTAACATGCACCAGTCACCATTTACTACACAGGAGAATCTCCTGCTGGCTGGGTCCGAGCTCACGACATCTTGGACAAGGGCCCAACATTCTACGAACCAGGCTATTCCGGTCCATATAATAATAATAAATCGGCTCAAAAAATAATAATTATAATAATAAATCCATCAAAAATTGTTAATTGTAATACATTAATAATTGCTTCCAGTTATCAGCATTCGATGTTTCAATAGATGAAAAGATTTTTTTTTAATTAAAAATTATTTTTTTTAAAAAAATTAAGTTTATTTTAATAAATCAGCCTGAGAAAATAGTTTAAACTATTCCGAACCAGGCTATTCCGGTCCATATAATAATAATAAATCGGCTCAAAAAATAATAATTATAATAATAAATCCATCAAAAATTGTTAATTGTAATACATTAATAATTGCTTCCAGTTATCAGCATTCGATGTTTCAATAGATGAAAAGATTTTTTTTAAATTAAAAATTATTTTTTTTAAAAAAATTAAGTTTATTTTAATAAATCAGCCTGAGAAAATAGTTTATTTTTTTAAAGTTTTCAGAGATTCTTAGTAAAATTATTAAATTATCAATTGGTTTATAATAGGTAAGACGAAAAAAAGTTTTTATTACATTCGTAATCTGAACTGTTACCTAATATATAAGTTTCATAGCAACAAGATTAATCTGTCTGAAATGTTTAAGAAACCTTTGAAAAAGTTAGCAAATAGTTTAAATTGTAGTTGTATAAAAAAGGTAAATGCTTACTATTCAAGGCTTAAATATTACGATTTTTGGGGGTTCTAGAAGTTTTTCACGCTTCACAAATAATAAAAAAAGTATTTACTAACAATGTTTTACATGTCGTTGTAAATATTTTATTACTCTTCATAAACTTAAAGTAAAAAATTTTTAAATTCGTGAGAAATTTTGGGCATTTTGAATAATATCGCTATTTTTACGCTACGTGCTAATTGTCATTAATTTTCAATGAAATATCATTTTATTTACTAAAAACGTCCTAAATTATGTATGCATCATATCAAAGGACTATTATTAATTCTGGGCAACTAAAACCAAATGAAACCACTTAGTAAATGACATTGTTCTAAATGCAAGATAACCTTATAGTCTGCCAAATCTTCTTAACTTGAGAAGGTTCATATTTAACTACCAAACATAAAAGCTATATTCCTTGGCGAAATTGTGTCTTATTCTCTATGAAATACCGCCTGCATTCTGCAGATTGCGTCTAGGAAACCAATAAACGTCCAGAGAAACCAGAAGGTACTGGCACAGAGATATCTGTTTTTCGTGTATTTCCCTTAATGCTTATTGAGTTGCAATGCGAAGGGAAAGTGCTGCATTGGTCTTCAATCACAGTTCTCCGAAATAGCTCATATTTCCCTTTCACGATATTGGATAGAAAAAAAAAAGAAACAGAAAAACGCTCCTATTTTTCTTAGACTATACCCTTAGTTAAAGGAGGAAATGGAGATATTTTTTGAAGTATTTCCAAAGAGTTTCTTTGATCTAAATTTTTATTGTATTTTTAGATAAATGAGACGTGAAAATTGATGTTTATTAACTTAGTCCATTTTATCAAGAACAAAAAGGCGTTTTTTCTTGATTACCGCAAACCAAAAAGAAGTTCAAAAAATATTTTTTTTACCAAAAGCTGTTTCTTTAATGGATAAAAGGGGGTTTGAGAGTTGGGATACTTGTTTTACCAGTTATGATTATTGAATCGTTAGTTATGAAAATAGCAGTTACGTTTCATGAATTACATAATTATATTTAAATTCAAGCAATGATCCATTCATTACTTATTATTTCAATTATTTTTAATAAATTATTTATGTAAAATGTTCATAAAGGAAGAAAGAGTGTTTTTATTCTTTTTAAATATAGCCATTTTTTAATGAAGTAATGTAATTTATTAATTAAATAAAGGATATGCAATTGTAAAGATATGTTTGGCTATTTTCTTTCTAATTTTTAAATTTAACTAAATTAGGCAATTCTAAAATGTGTCTCCTTGTTAACAATTTCGACATTTTAAAAAGTTCTCTGTTGTTTTCCTTTTAACGAAATCCTCAATTCAGCTCATTTTATTTATTGTTAACTTAGGCATACAACAATGGTCAAAACTATCAGAATGAGGTAAAATTTACCATGTTTCAGGCTCTATGAGAAGATTAAAGAACTCTTTAATTGCTCTGGTAATGTAATTGGCGAAATTAATAATAAAATACTGTTTTATAATACGTGGTAAAATTTGATAAACTAGATAAAACTTGGTAATTTTATCTTGATAATTTGGCCATGGCATAAAAACCATTTAATAGATTAAATTCACTTTTCTGTTTTGTACTTTTTACTAAATGTGTGATAAACACTATAATTTTAAAAGCAAAAATTTCCGGCTAATGTTTACCGTATGAAATGTTTACCGTATTGAAATTACGAAATAAGTGGTTTAAATACTGTATATTTTAGTTTTTATTACCACGATTATGTTTTTTTCTTTAACCAGAAATGCCATTTTATACAGTACAGCAATTTTACCTGCACTTTTTTCCATGAACAGGAAGTCAATTCAGAATGAAACAAGATGCCGTTTATGACCTATTATAGATCAGAGGGTTAATGTGTCAGTCTCGTGATCGACAGAGCTGGGGTTAGAGACCCAGTGTTGAAACCACAATATTTCCTCTATTCCCTTCAACACCTGTAAATTTTCCAGTGTCGTGCACTCTCCAATGTCCATTACATTACGAAAAGCCTAGCTCCTATGTCCAGTTATATTTCGTTTTTACGATTCTGAAACCACGCTAGTTGTAAATGGTTAAAAAAACACATGGGTTTAGTATTCATGGTCTTAAAACCATGCTATTTTAAGGGAATTTTGAAATTTTAAAAGGCAAAAAGTGTTCTTTACCATAAACTTTACCTGCCAGTTATTTTACCATAATATTAGAATGAAAGTTCTAACAGTTTCTAACAGTGTACAATCCCTTTGAATCGTAACTTGTTGATAATATCCATAATGTTGAGACTAAAATGTAATTTTCTTTGCAGATAAAGTTCTTGTCGTTAAAAAATATATTGCTTTTGAAAATTGAGCTACTTTCTAAGCACTACTTGTACTTAAATTTGTGCTTGTATCATTTAACTTTTTTTATGCATATTTGTTGGAATATTTGATAATATTATCGATGTCTAGATGAAACATTGTATACAAATTCACATAGACATACTTGATCCATTATATAATTTTCATTAATAAATTAATGCTTACATATAACTAATAATGTAATATATAAAACAAATGTAAGTTAAACAGAGAAGGATGGGACAAAGCTTAAGTAATAAAACCAAAACAGATAAATCTAATTACTTTCTTGGTTCATTTCATTGATACTAAAAAATCAAATTTTCTACTTCATAACGCGTCTGCGATTCATTTCTGCAATTAGTTATGATTTAATCGCTTCTCTTAAATCATAAGTTTTATATACCAATGGATAGTTAATATCACGTTTTCATTTAAAATTCTAAAGTTCCCTTTATATTTAAGCGATTCAATGATATTAACATCCTTTTCATTATTATAAATTCTTCCAATAACATGTTATGAAGGAAAAAAAATCTGATTTTAATAAAAGTGTTGGTAAGCTCCATTTCTGAACTAAAGAGCAATAAACGAAAACTAATGGTTCGAGAAATGCGTACGAAATTCAGACGATAAGTATTTCGTTCACTTTTAAAGAGGCTCTTGAAAGTTTAATCAGTCTCAACATGATATCAACCGAATAATCATTTCAAGTGATTTATCAAATTCAAGGGAGCAGTAATTTAACTGATAAAATAACGTTGAGAATTTAAAAGATAACAAATTGGAAATTCTACATTCACTTTCAAATGTAAAAATGCGCCTTTATACGTCCATAAAAAATTATTTAAAGGAATAAAGATTAAAATAATTTATAAATACCTGTATTGTAATATTTTAATCAAAGAACAACAAAGTGGTCATATACTGAACAATTTTAACAGTATTTTTCATATATTGTAAAAAATTGAACGTTGGAATAAGTATATGTAAGAGTAGATCAAATAAAAAGCGAACACTTATGATAGCTTTAGAAATACAGTAGAGATAATAGTACCTCCAGAAGTATAAGAAGAGTCATAACAGATTCCGTATACTTAATTTGCCGGTAAGAGTAGCTCAAATGAAAAGCGAACACTTGTGATAGCTCCAGAAATACAGTAGAGATAATAGTGCCCTTAGAAGTACAAAAAGAGTCATAACAGATTCTGTAATTTGCCAGTAAGATTAGATCAAATAAAAAGTGACCACTCGTGATAGCGCCAGAAATACAGTAGAGATAATAGTACCTCCAGAAATATAAAAAGAGTCATAACAGATTCTGCAATTTGCCAGTAAGAGTAGCTCAAATAAAAAGCAAACACTTGTGATAGCGCCAGAAATACAGCAGTGATAATAGCACTACAAGAAATATAAAAAGAGTGCACAAAAGATACTGTACGCCTAATTTGCCAGTAAAAGTAGCTCAAATAAAAAGCGAACACTTGTGATAGCGCCAGAAATACAGTAGTGATAATAGCACCACGAGAAATATAAAAAGAGTGCACCACAGATTCTGTATACTTAATTTACCAGTTAGAATAATAACATTTAAAATTAGTGCAAAGTCGAGCTTAAAAGAATGCATCCAGAACGTGAAGTGGTAAGTTCTATCATACCAGAAGGCAATGGAATTGCAACATTCCTTGTCAAAGTGCAGATGCATTTGAAAATAAAGATGCTCATAACGCTTATTTTTTGTCAAAGAAAACTATACTACTGTGAGTTGTTCTTTGTGGAATGCATTATTCTTTACATTAAATTTAAATGAGCTCATGCAAATCAGTTATTAGTAATCGGGAATCGGATTTCTGACCTTGAAAATATAAGAAGAGGTAGCCGAAATCTGGGAAATATGGTCCCCCAAATTTGGTCTGGAGTACAGTCCCAAGCTTGAACCTCTTAATGCTAATTTTCCCGTTTGATTATTTTGCCATACCTCGTGATTTTTTAAAGCAAGTAAAAAAATTTGAATAAAATTTTAAAATTCGCTTATTTGAAGACAATTCCTGAGAAATCAAATTTTAAATACATGACTTTTTTAAAATTCGATTTCTCAGGAACGGCAGATTTTGCTAAATTTTTTTTTGCCATCTAAAATTATATTCGTCGGGCTACCGAAGCGGGAGGTCGTCGGGCTACCGAAGCGGGGGTGCCATCCCCTCCGCAGAGGATCAAAATTGTGATGGCATGTCTTCGGATCCTCCTCCGGGATGTTTCCCAGACCGTCGCCAATAGCCCATTGTGCAGCTCTAGTGCGACGTAAATTAACAACAGCAACAACAGCTAAAATTATATTCTTTAAAATGATGTACAAAAATTATATACCTTAGAATTAAAAAAAAATTCGACTATTACTTAGTAAAATAATAAAAAATATTAAATATTTACTGAAAGTTATTTTCTGTATGAAATTATCTTTAAATCGAATAGTTTTATAATTTTGGGAAATTTTTTTTAATCCACTTTAAAATTTCTCGGAGAATGGCGAAATACGCAAAAAGTAAAATTAACATTAAGGGGTCAAAACTTTCGACTGCTCTCCTGATTAAACTATGGGGATCATATTTTCCAGATTGCGACTGCTCCCTATATTTTAAGGGTCAGAAATCCGAATTCATAAGAAAATATGTTTCTTTAGAAAAAGTACGATTTTTTGTCCGATTTCGTAACTTAAAATATTGTCTGCACTAATTAATTAGCATATTTGTGATCATCGCTTCGAACCATTAAGACTAAGTCCTAGAACTTGAAGAACCGATCATTAGAATCAAAAGTTATTTAGGGTGGTCCCTTTCTTTTTTTGCGCAAGGTACATAACATGCTTGTCCATAGTCGTTCTTTAATGCATAAGTAAGGCCAACTATATTTGGGGAACTGTTTTTTTTCTCATAAGTGTAATCAAAACTAATTTTGGCTTTTTACATTTGTTAAAAATATTTCAAACATGGATATAAGGAGCATGTGTGATTAAAACTTTTTTTTATTTCCGTGTGAAGTGGACACGATCACTAGGGGAAATTTTCATATCAAAGTTTTTTTAATGCATCGTTTATCATCAGTCAAAATTAGATTTATGTTAAAATGCCTAAAATAACTATCGCAACTGTCTCAAAATCAATTGACTTGAATCTATGACATCCACATACATAAATAATGTTTTAAATTCTGACGGAGAAATTAAATATTAAGATTAAATTATTAAATACAGCAATTCAAATCAATGGTTAACTACATAGCAAAACATTCGAGGTCAAATTATTAAATACCAGCATTCAGGAGGTCGGTACTTTTTACTGTAAAGTTAATTTCTTATGGAACATGCTAAGGAGCAAAAAATCTGATATACCGTAATTTTTGCAGTAATAATTACCATAAAATCCATCAATCACTCTAATCACACTCTAAATCTTATCACTCTAAATTGAAAGTATAACTTTTTACTGAAAAAATAGATACAGTAGAAGGAATTTTGCGGATGATTCACCCAATGTTTCGGTACTTTATATCGCAATCTATGACCTTTACAGTGTATTTCACTTTTCAAATTGACCTTCCCTAAGATTTGCAAAAATTTATTCCAGCAAAAAAGCGATATAAAAATAGTCAGAAAGAATACTTGAATAGAAATGATCAGGTTGAAAATACACGTTGAACATGATAAAACTTATAAGTGAACTGATACACCAGTGTCACAAGCGTTTGCTAAAATAAGTTTATTTCAATGTTTTATCAAGAGTATTCACTATCTCGCTATTAGGGTCAGTATAAAATCATATACGAATTACACGCTTAACATCATGAAACTGATTAGTGATACACCAGTAACACAAGCGTATGCAAAAATACGTTCATTTCAATGTTTTATCAAGAGTGCTCATTATCTCGTTATTTGCGTCAATATTAAGTCATATATAAATCACATGCACACGTGCGTCAACTGAAAAAATATCTGAATTAAATTACGATAAAAATTATTGGCAATCAGGGTGACGGTACTTCTTGCAGAAAAAATATTTTTTTCTTTTCACAGAACATGTTACAGAATTAAAAAAAAATGATATACCGTAATTTTTTTACAGTAATAATTACCATAAAATCATTGCATCAGTTTAATTGAATTCATATTAGTGTAAAATTTACGGTATAATATATATTACGGTCTTTCATACCGTAATTTGCAGGGCGCGTATAACATTCTTTAACATTCACAACATTTTTAAGAACTTAATTAGCTGCGACAATAAAAACCAAATCCAACTTGAGGTACTTTTTCTAACATTTCCATTGCACAAACTTTTTAGTATTTTTCTGCAATTTAATGAAAATTTAACTAAACTGCACTTCTTCTTTCTGTTTTTTTTTTGCACAAATCCCTACCGAACATAAACTTTTCAAACATAACTCCTACATGAAAGTCATATTTAGTCTTAATAAAAAATAAATAAAATCCTTCAAAACATATTACTGCTTTAACTATTCATCTATTAAATCGAATAAAACTTATTCTTTATCAAAAAAAATATTTAAATAAACTATAAAATGTGCATGGAAAGATTTAAATCAATCAAATTATTGCCATCAAAGAATTTTTAACGAAGAAAATAATCAGTCAGGTGTAATATTGCAGTCTGGAAAATAAATTCAAAAAAATAATAAATATCGTAATTCTAAGAATAAAAATTAACTTTTTAATTCCAGTCATTTTTAATTCGCTCATGAATAAAGTAATTATGTCACCTACCTTACAGATTTTTATTTCTCTGAAGACCTAGCATCAATTAAATTTTTATCTCAGAAGTTTTAAAAATAATTTCTTTCTTTAAAAAAAATTGGTTTATTATATTTCCTAACTTTAATTGCTTAATCTTTTTATTTATAATTGCGTTTTGGAATAAATTCACAATCGCTAGATAGCCTTTCTTTCCACTTAAATTTCTAGAGGTATATTTTAATTTATTCAAAGAACTGTTTTTGAATTATAGAAAAAAATATCTAGTAAAGACGATTGTTTCTTTCATGTGGGCCATTATTTCATTGTTATTTATTAATTAAGTTTTCAAAAATGTGAATAATTTAAAAGTAAAAATTTATTACTTAAAAAAAATATTTTAAGAAGAAAAATAATTTATTTAATAATATATTTGCTTATTTTATTTATTCGTTTGTTCGTTAAATTATTCGGCAAATAAGGGCAAATGTTTTTAAAAATATGAATCTTTTTTAAAAAAATACAGCGATTTGATTGGACATTTCGCTCTTTGAAACAGTGTTTGTCAAATATGGATGAGCATTTTTCTAATTTCAGATTTTCTTCTTTTTCTAGAATAACAGTTTTGTATCGATTAAGTCGTTAGTTCAATCATTTATATCAGCCTGTGAAAATAACTCAAACCAAGATTTATTTTAATGCGGCATAAATAATTTTCATAAGTTCAACACTTTTATTTGTGCTTTTCTAAATGGTTTAGGTAATTTTCAAAACAGAAAATGTCTCTTGTATAATACATTGGAGCCAGTTTAAAAATATTCCGAAAAGAAAGTTTGAAGCAGTTTCGAATGCTGTCTTGCCTCAAAAGAATTCACTCTTACTAACAAAACAATTTTATTACTCAATAATGTTTGAGCTCTGTTTCGTTATTTTTGATAACCATAACTTTCCAGAAACACGTGATTATTGTGATACACAGCCAATCACAGAAGACTTGCGGTTGGTGACGCACAAAACAACCAATCAAAATTGAGAACGCATGAGTGTGAAAAACTCATAATTTTTAATTTAATGCTGAATTGTTACAACTAAACCTACTAGCTAAAGTTTGTCGAAATTTTTATTTTGTTTTGAATTTGTCCAATGATGGTGTACCAGTTTGTTGTCCATGCATTTTTATTGGCTGGAAAATCACGTGACAGGATCCAGCTTTTTGTCATTCATTTCCATTTTGTTTTGGTTGTCATCAGCATAAAACTAATATAAGTCGTAAAGATATTGTTTTTCTATAAGGATTTTTGCATCCCTAATTTATATCTATTTTCCCTTATAGCTATAATTACGTTTTTAACTCAATTTTCGAGTTTAAAACTAAGAGAATAATTGTATTATTTATTATTATTATAATGTAATTCTGCGCTACATGTTTAGATAAAGTTAGTTAGAAAGGTAGTCAAATCTTATTAACCGTCTTACAATTATTACAGTTGTGCAAATAACGTTAATATACTGTAATAAGTTACATGTAAAGAGATCTGTTAAATGATTTATAACTTAATGATCAGATTCATGCGCAATGAGATGCAAGCAAAAGTAATATTTTATATATCAGCCCATTTGGTATGCGAAAATTTTAAATTACAGTTGTGAACTCATCAAATTTGATTAAACAATATGTTGTTATAACTATATATTGTTATAACTATTGTTATTTCGAAAAATGATTACATAGAAAAATTACTTCTGGTTACCAATAGATCGAAATATTTATAATATTAATAGATAATATTATTTGGACGTGGGAAGTAGAGGCACAAGCGTATGCAAACAGAATTTCTTTTACTACATATATGTTAAGTGGATAATTTTAACTTTAGTGGAAAAAATGTGCTCTGCCAAGAAACGACAATAAATGCGAAGCAATTAAGGGGATTGGTGAGCAGTAGCGAACAGGGGGCTTTGCCCCCTCAATGAAGACAAAAATGATAAAATAGATTTGATTTCAAAAAATTCAGAATCCCGCAGTGGACTGATCGTTAAGACACGGTTCCCAGCAGATCACCGAAGTCAAGCATCACTGGCTGCGGTCAGTGTGCGGGTGGGTGACCACTTGGATCAGCCTGCGTAGGGACCGAGGGTGTGCGGTATTGGTCCTCGTTAAACTGTTCTACCGTAAAGTGCTCGACTTCGCGCGCAGGTCGTCGGGCTACCGAAGCGGGGGAGCCATCCCCTCCGCAGAGGATCAAAATTGTGATGGAATGTCTACGGATCATCCACAGGGATGTTTCCCAGACCGTCGCCAATAGCCTATTGTGCAGCTCTAGTGCGACGTAAATGAACAACAGCAAAAAATTCAGAAATTTAAAATTCGATTTCTTACGAACTAATCGACCGTTTTCGCACAAATTTTGAATTTTGCCGTGCAAAATTATAAACTTTAAAATGATGCAAAAAAACTGTATAGGGGAAACTAACCAGTGAAGGAACACTTAAGCTTCGCTTGCCTTTTAAAAAATCATATTAATTTCAAAATTCGTAATTTTAGTAAAATGACAGTGTCAACATATTTGCTATTAAATGCAAATTATGTAAAAAAATTGTAGAAAACTTACAAAATATTGTTTTAAAGTTTTGGAGATTCAAATAA
Source organism: Parasteatoda tepidariorum (assembly GCF_982258835.1). NCBI lineage: Eukaryota > Metazoa > Arthropoda > Arachnida > Araneae > Theridiidae > Parasteatoda > Parasteatoda tepidariorum. Next base: position 74,872,964 of record NC_141758.1, on the reverse strand, counting down.
CAAGTAGTAAGAAGACCAAGTGAAGGAACAGCTCTCACCAGTGAAGGAACGCAAAATTTCCCAGTAAAGGAACACTTAATTTTGGATATTTTTTAATGCTCTTTATGAATTTATATGCCATACAAATATCTAAAAACTCTTGAAATTATAACATACAAATACTAAGAAAATGTTAACTTTTTTTTGTAATCATGAATTGAAAAGTAAAGTGTCAACATATTAACACATACTGTTCATTCACTGGGAAATCTATGCCCAGTAAAGAAACATGCCTGTTCCTTCACTGGTTAGAAGTTGTTTTTTGTATTTTTAACATACTTCTGATGCAAAACATCACTAAAGATAGAAGAAAATTAAAGTTTTTCTTCCATTTTCATCAACTTAGAAAAAAACCAGTAAAGGAACACTTGTTCCTTCACTGGTTTTTACTCGTTTGTATGGTGATCTAGTGAATAAACACCCCGTTATCTCAGTACTTGATTATGCTCTGATGCTTAAAAAATAAAACGTCACTTCAATAACTATATTTTGAATTCTTATTTTCACAGTGAGAAAAATAAAACTATTAACTGCAATTAATTCCACCTCAAACATATAAATACAAACACTCACCTTATAATTTTTTTAAAGAAACAAGGTGTTGCAGAGATAATAAAAAAAAAAAATATTTTTCCAGAGTAGTCTATTTGCACCAGGTAATTCAAAACATTGCTAGATGACTTCCCATTGTTTGGCAGTAAGCTATTGTTACCAATCAATCTAAAGAAAAACTTTCAAATTCTTATTTTTAATCAATATATATGAAATGTTCCTTCACTGGGTAGTGTTCCTTCACTGGTTGGTTTACCCTGCCATTATTGAATAAAATAATTAAGAGTAATAAATATGTACTAAAAATTATTTTTTGCACGGAATTGCCTTTGGACAAACGAATTTTATAATTGTGTGTAAAAAATTTTCAATTAGCTTAAAAGCTTTTACAGATATAGTGAATTACGCAAAAAGTAGAATTAACATTAAGGGTTCCAAACTTCGGAACGCTTTCCTGACCAAACTATTGGGACCATATTTTTCAAATCGCGGCTACCCCCAAAACTTTTGGGGGACAGAAATCCGATTCGTCGAAAAAAAGGTATGTTTATTCCGAGAAAACTTTTTGTGTCTGATTTCGTAACTTAAAGCATCAGTTGCACTTATTTATTGGCATATCAAACCCTCAACAATAAAGATTGAGTCCTAAAAAGGGAAAATCCGATCATTAGATCAAAAGTTATTCAGGGTGGTCAGTTTTTTTCTTTTTTTTTTTTTGCGCACTGTACATATTTGTCCAGGGAGAGTTAGGTAGTCTTATATAGCGGCCTCCGCAATAACACATTATGGCATACATTGTATTCGCTTAAATGTTTTTTAGACATAGCAAAATAGATTAAATTAAATCTACCAAACTTCGGACAAAACTGTAAGAATTATATCTTCCAGACTGCAACCCTTTTTACCATTGAAATTGAATCACGATGTGTCATTTCGGCGGCTACGGTATAAAGCTTCTTGACTCTCCTTGTGGACTGAGGTGTACAACTATTTTGGTTAGCGTATATTGTTGGGAAAACAAAAATCCTTGGTTCGAATCTTGCTGGCAGCCAACGAACCACTCTCTCACAGATTACTTTCTTCGACACTTTTGAGACAATGCATTTTGCGCAAAAATTATTATATGATGTTTCAGTTTGAAGACACGGGTTTTTCAAATAAGACTATGATGTGTTTCGAAGCTAATTTGATACATTTTTGCTCAATGTTTGGAAACCTTTTTTAAACTGCATCAAGTTACAATCAAATAGAAAGCTGATTATATGAAAATTTCTAAAACTAGGTGCAGTTTAAAAAAGTTTCAAAGCATGTATAATTAAAGTTTTAAATGCTTAAAATAGACAACGTGAATATTTTTGTTTTCATATCTCACGAATTTTCCCACAATTAAAGCTTTCAAAGAAAGTACAGAAAATTAAAAAAAAACTAATTTCATATAAGCAAAAAAGAATTAAAAAAATCACTTAAAAACTACTGTAGATATAACATAGCTAAAATAAATAAGATTTTGAAATAATTGCGTATTATAACAAACTTGAACAACCATGAACAAAATAGATCATGACAAACCATGAACAAAACCATTAACAAACCATGAACAAAATAGCCCACAAAATTTACCTCAAGTAAGATATACTTTCAGTAAGTTTAAATTGTTGTAAGTTTTATAGTTTAATAATTAGTATAATTATAAGTTTAATAGTTAAAATGAGAACTTTCAGCACGAATCAAGTTTGAAGCCCAGGCTTATAAACTTTCGGTTAAAAAATTATAAAAAAAACTCGGACTTAGAAAAGGAATCATAATTAAAATTTAATTTCAATGAAAATTCTTAAAACGTTGAGATAACCTTAAATAGTAAACTGGTTCAATTTATTTATCTAAATTGTATACTTCATATTAGTTTAATATTTAGCTACCACTGATTTTAATTTGCAGTTATGTTTTCTCTATGTTAAACCATTATGTTCTGATGAACAAAATGGTTTAACACAGTTTTCTATTGTTGTCTGTGCATATTTTTCAGCTTTAAAATCACATGGTAAAATCCCGCTTTCTCACATTAATTTCCGTATTTTTTTGGTTATAATCAGCATAAAATGGATAAAAGTCATAAAGGTATTTTTTTGATGTAAAATGTTTTTGCAACTCTAATTTAAAGGTATTTACCTGTAACATTTATTTTTCTTATATGGCTATCAATACTTTTTTTAATTATGATTATCTTCTAAATTAAGAGTTTAAAACTAAAAGAGATGCTTCTTTATTACAGCGAAATGCAATGATAATACTTTATTACGCTACATTTTAAGAAAAACTTTTTTAAATCAGTTCTAAAATTATTAATAGTCCTACAATTATTAATTTTGGGGTAAATTACATTAATTTGTAATAAATTGAAATTAAACAAATTTATTAAATGATTAGGATTTTAACGATCAACATAATGCACAATATAATGCATGCACAAATTGTTTTTAATATCTAAACTTGTTTGATAAGCGAAATTATTAAATTACGGTTGGGAAATCGCAAAATTTATTATAACATTTGACTTATAATTTAAAATATTATTTCCCAAAAATGATGTAAGCAAAATTATTTTTGTTCACTAATAGATTTTAATAGAATAATTAGGGAAAAGAGAAGTGAGGCACACGCGTGACCAAAAACAATTCTTATTAGTACTTGTATTTAAGGAGAATAATTTAAACTTACTTAGAAAAAGCTGTTTTATGCACAGAAACAACAATTATTGGGAAGTAATAATTAGATTTTTTTTTCGTATTTTTAACCATAATTCTGCCACACATCAAACATATCATTTCCAAATATTTTTAGGTGGAGCTTAGTTCACCTTTACATAAAATTTTAATACCTAGTAATAATACTTCTCTATTTAAAGTTTTAAATAAGGAACTGCTATAAATATCTCTTGATTAACTCTAGATAGCAAACTAATATAATATAAACTAAATATTGCAAATAAAATAAAAAATTAAAGGAATATTTTTGTGTACATGCTTCATCATAAAAATAATGTTATGAATGTTATTGTTTCAGTGAGTTATATATACATAAAATTAACTTTAATAATAAAATTAACTAATAAAATTAACTAATTCATTATACATACTTAAAATATGACTTACAAAATGCACGTCATGTTTTATTTATGCTTTTCAAATACTTTACAGCGCACTCAAAATGAATTAAACTTCTTAAACTAAGTTTAACATAAACATTAGCTTTAAATCAATTATTTTGAAAGAACTTTAAAACTCCTTATTTCGCTTGAAAATATGAATCTTAAGTAATTTAAGAAAAGAAAACCTTTAGTTTAAAACTTTCAGATTTCAAAGAATGTACAAAAAAAATTGTGTTTTTCTTGTTTTTGCTATTGTGAAGAAAATATATAAATAACAACTGCAATATTATAAATTCATCTCATCAAAAAAAGACACGTATAAAATCTGTTTAAAAGCAAAAGTTCTTATTTTATGTTAAGTCCACATGTTAGAAATAATGCAATACGCAATATCTTCTTTTTAATCGATCGAAAATCGAATAATAATAAAATAAAACAAATCGAAAATCCAAACCCACGAGGAGATATTAAACTGTAAATGCAGGGTCGATATCCCACGCCGTTATATCCTTCCTCATCTAGAGCAACCGCATCCCCACACCATCCAAATCCAAGCCCTATTCCCCTAAAAATCCCCATGCAATAGGATAAAATCTTTTCTTACCTTTCACACTTCTGATGTCCCGTGGGTTAAAAAAAAAATTTCAGAAATTATTCCAATTCGATAAGTAACCTGTCAAAAATTCGAAACAATCAGTGTCTCACAAACAAATTTGCACACGTTTTGGTTTTGTCAGTAGTAAAAAATAATGGTATCCGGTCACAATTTCAAAAGACAGTACTGTACTGGCGATATTTGAACTGCTGCCCGCTCGATTTAGTTTTGCAGGCCGCCATAAGATCCTAGCGCCACTGAAATGCCCAACGTAAAGGATGAGTGAAAAGGCGAACACGTGGTTTTGTCAGTTGGCTCCATCTATGAGAAGAAAGTGAAAATGGCAAATATTGTCATAAGAAACCTGTAAAAATAGTAAAAAGTATCTTTGTGTAGAAATTCTAAAGATTTCCTCCGAATAAAACTTTTTTTCACAATTAAAGTAGGTTTAAATAATTCATAATTTTTTTTCAAAAAAATTCCTGAAATTAAAACAGGATATGACTCAGATATGATTATTACATAACTGTACTTTATAATTTGGTTTTTATTTAGTTAGATATTAAAACTCACTAACACAAAATAAGTTATTTTCTATTCAATAAAAAGCAAAGCAATTTGCGAAGCATATCAAATCTTTTTGAAGCAAACTGTTTGCCGACTTATAGATACTTGTAACAGAAACTTTATCATTATATATTGAAATTTTCGTTATGTTGGTAAACCTAATATTTAATTACATTTGCAGTATTAATTTCTTGAAATCTGGGTATAAATCTGAAAATAAAAATTAATAATATTTTTTTTAAGAAATAATGCTTGTTTTTATACGAAACAAATATAATAAAAAAACTGTTTTGTTTTCATGCAAAAGTTAATGTTGTGGTAACTGATATTTTGAAACATACATGAAATTGTTGAATACATTTGGAAATTATACCTAATGTAAAATAAATTCTACATTACTATGTATCACATATAATAATAAATCCATTTGAAACGCTTTCAGGGATCCTAAAAGTGTTAAAAGCAATGAATCATGAACAATTATAATAAAATAACAATCACATGTACATAAAAAGCAGTGACTATACAAAACGAATTTCCTATTTTACACAAAGTAAATAAAAACATCTGTTTTTTACCTTGTTGCAATTATCATACTTTTTAATACTTTTAGAATAAAGATATGAATCCTTTTGAATGAATGAGAAATTCTTCCAAGTAGTTAATTTACTCCTAGCAGTTTATGGCAATTATTTCATACAGAATAACACGAATTTTGATATTATTCACTTTATTATTGAAGTGAAATTCATGAATCACTTAAAAATGCTTGCATTTGATTCATTCTCATTAGCTCGATCTCCAGTTTTTAGTGCAATATAAATTGATAATATTTATTATTTATAAATTTACCTTCATTAAGTTATTACATATTTTCCCATTTACATTAGTTCGTGCATATCTATATATATATTTCTCTTACACGGCACCAAAAAAAAGCCTCATTACAACTCCCCGAATGGCAACGTTAGAAAATCGACCAATGATTGCTGCTAAAAATGTCACATGGCAAATGTCACATGAGGTGGCTCAACATACAGCGCTTTTAAAAACGGAAACAATAACCAGAGTGAGCATTAGCAGGTTGTTCAATTCAGATTCATGCCTTAAAAACATGATTATATTTAATTTAGACTCAATTAGGAATTAATTAGGCTGGCCTTCTCCGTGTCCATAAATAAGTCATAAGGTCAGACTTTTGAGAAAATCAGTTTAGTATTGACTAAACAAGTTTTTAGTCATGAATAACTTTTTGTTGGCCTGTCAAGAGTTAAGTCATTTGACAGCCTTTCAGTAATTGCTCCAAGATGCCAAATCTATAATTGTGTTTTCAAAGAAATTCTAAATGCTTAGTGTTAATTTCTTAAAGCTTTACAGAAAAAAATGCATTTTGGAAAAAATTTGATTGAAACTTCTATTGGCAGTAGGCAAGTGGAACTGACAAAATCAAAACTCCCCGATTAGAAATGCAGCATGGCGACCTCCACGTGGTATTTCTCGGGTAATGCTAACAGCCATGCATTTTAATTTATTGTATGTAAAACATCCTTACTTTGTTCTAATGTTTTGTACTTTATCGCAAATGTTAATTAATATAGAAATTGATTTCAATAATGCTGATCACCAAAAAATATTTCATTTGGCGATAAAACAAATTTTTGTGTTCTTGAAAATGAAAGACTTTTTGAGGGTTATTATCTCACAAGGAAAAGTTAGGGTTTAAAGTTTATATTTTTAAATAATAAAATTTTTTTCTAAAGCTTTCAGAATTTCTAGCATTAACTAATTTATTATACACATTTAGTTGAATTTAGGTGAGTAATTGCAATATTTAATAATTTGTTTTGCTAATATGTTTGTCATTAAGCTAATGTTTTGATTTTTTCACCAAGTACAATCTAAATAGCTAATATACTTTTTTAAAAGCCGATAAGAACATTGATAGAATTCTTCTACATAAGTACAATACTATGTCTTTGATGATTAAATACTGTGTCTTTGATGATAATATACTACGTCTTTGTGTTAGAACATTGTGTTCATTGGCGAGCGAGCGCAGCGAGCCATGGTTCACGGCGTGAACCGCATAGGATTGCGTAGCAATTCTCGGGGGTTGGCGAGCTTTAGCGAGCAGGGGGCGGAGCCTCCTAGTTTCTTTTATAATAAGAAGAAACACCAACTTCAGTTCGTCAATTTCCAGATTCGCTTACGTATTTTACAAACTCATTATGCGATCTGAACCAGCGGTGATCCCACATTTCACCTTTGACTTATTTATTCACTCCAGTCAATATCTTAATCCTTTATTTCTTGCATACTTTAGTTTAAATAGATTAAGGGCTTCACCCCCGTTTCGATGTCTCTCATTAAACTTCGAAACTTATCTTTTTTTTATAGCTGAACCCACTTCTATCTTTTATTTTACCTCTCCGATAATAACAAGAAACACCTGACTTCAGATCGTCAATTACCAGATTTGCTTACGTAGTTCATTTCTGCTCGTTTGGCGATCTGAGTTAGCTGTGATGCCATATTACACCTTTGTCTTGTTTATTCTCTACAATCTTTAGATTTTAACAATTCACTTCATGTATACTTTATTTTAAATAGTATACTTTATTTAACCCTTCATTTCAATATACTTTACTTTTATTTTATATTCATGTATACTTCATTTTATATTATTTTATATAGACATTTTGATGTCACCCATTTAACCTCCTATCGTTTCTTAACCTGAACCCACTTCAGTATAATACATATTATAATCAGTACATAGTATAATACATAGTATAATACATATTATAATATTATAATCACTTCCAATATAAATTTATACCAGTCGCTTTCGTATGATTTCAAGGTTAATATCAAATAAGAGAAATAATGGAGGAAATCAACAAAATGAACTACATTTTTTCAGCGACGCTTTCTATATTAATTTATTATTATTATCGATTTTTTTATTCTGTATTGATTCTTTAATTATTATCGAAACTTCTGTTTAAAATAAGAAGAGGAAAAAATGAATTTTTTGTTAACTTTTTAAAACTATATACTCATTTTGTAAATTCAAATTTTATAATTCAGGAAAAGTGATACAAAAATAAAATATAAAAAAAACTTCCATGTTGAAAAAACAAACTCAAACATATTGCCCGCATTAATAACATTTTCATGTTAGAAAATTTGACTAAAAATAATCGCATAATTTCATATAGTTAATTATTCAACAACTTTTTCGTTAGGAGACAGGGCAAACCTGGAGAAGTTTCGTTACTAAAATTTGACGTTTTCAGTTTTTTTTGTAAGACAATGTTTTTTACAGTTGTTTATCGAAAACTATTTTACGGGCCTGGTTAGTAGAGTTCGATCACAGGCCAAGAGTTCGATCCCCACCGGTCCAAATTTCTCTGTGCAGTAAATGGTGGCTGGAGCACATTAAATCTGACGGGTCATAAAGTCCTCCATGCTCTCACAACAAACCTATACCTCTGGAGGTACTGAATTAGAGATTGATCGCTTCTAGTTAAAGTCAAAATCATAATCTGTGGATGAATGAATGGTTTATTGGATGGGTGCGCCCTGTAAACGAGCTCTTTGTGGAATTCATATTCTTGGCCATAGATAGCGCCACTGAAAAACAAGAAATGCACAATCTGCCTTAAATTCGATTAGTCTCACCAAGCAGGCTTGATGATATTGGTGAGTGGTATTGGAAACAACAACAAAAGCTATTTTGGTTTCAGCACAGTGTAAACGCATTAAACAAAGATAGTGAATCAAGATAAGTAATTTCTAAAAATTGCAGATAAAGATATTACTTTTGTTGTTGAATTAAAACAAACAACAGCTAAAATAAATCGACATAAATATGAAGCTAATTTCACTGATGTAGAATTTGCATATCTTTTTTAACAAAATTAAATAACATCAAGAAATTCAAATACATATTTGTGTAATTCTTTTTTTTTTTACAATGATTCTACAAATATATATTGAGGGCTTTGGCTACAGAACACCGTGTACTTAACTTCAGTTATATTTAAGTCGGTTCAAAATATATAAACATTTTCCTGCATGGTTTATTAAGATTTAGCAAAACCTAACACAAAAAATAAATGTATCAAAGTTTGATAAGCAAATATTTCTTTTAATGAAAACATCTAGAAAAATAGTTTAATTAAATGTGTTCTGCAAATTAACCAGCACTTATTTTTAAAAGAATATCTGCGGAAAGAATATTAATACGTTTACCACCTGTTTCCATTCTCACTTGATATTTAAATAAAAGAAGAGATTTAGAAAACCCTAAAATGATTTTTAAATTATTACTGAAATCTGAAAGCAAACCAATAAAATTTTTATTATTTCTAAAATATGTTGGAAAATAAAAATTACGATTTAGCGATTTTCAGTAAATGTTACTTTATTTAAACTTCTTATTTTCATGTTAAAAATTTAAAAATCTATTTACATTCATACTAAACCTCTTTCCCTTTTTTAAGTACAATTCTTCAAATGCATTATCGGGAATTTCGTTGCCTACAATAATAACGCATTTCTGAATTTTTAAGGGAAAAATTAAATCTTTGAGTGAGACAATCAAATATTTCCTAAATTAAAGAAAATATATTATCCAGTGTATATATTATATATTGAAAATATATTGTTATAGAACCACTTCCACTGGGACCGAGATGGCCAGGCTAGTTGGGAGTCCATGTCCGAGGGGTCTTGAATTCAAACCTTTCTGGCCAAAGATTTCCAGTGTACAAAATGGTGACTGGCGCACGTTTAATCTGTTGGACACAAAGTCCTCCAAGTTTACTTAAATCAATACCTCCGGGAGCACTGAATCAAAGATTGATCGTGATCTGCTTACGTATGGATGGATGGTGTGTGAATGTGCCGTCCCTGTAAAACAGGATGTGACGTATGCATATTGTCTCCGGATCATCTTCACGGATCATCTTCCATCGCCAATAGCCCAATGGACAGCTCTAGGGCAACATAAGTAAATTTACCGTACTGTACCGTGGACTTATTTCGCGAATCGTGGTAGCCCAGTGGTTAGAGAATCAGACTCCAGTTGGGAGAGCTAATTTACAATCCAACGACCTTTAAAATCTCGCTCTCTTTATTGGAGATTTTCCTTTTGGCTGTAGTTGGTCGCAATTATAATGCAAAATTTTAATTAATTTAAAATTTGTTACCTGAACTAAAAAAAAAATTAATGCCAAACAAGAGAGCAGGTCGTTAAAAACAGCTGGATTAGAAAACTGTATCCGGAAATCAGGGACTAATTTAGATTTGTAGGAATAATTAACGATGCACAATAAGGTCGCGAATCTTTTTGCTGAGTCGTAGTAGCCCACTGAATAGAGAATCGAACTCCGGTCCGGAGGAGTCGGGTTTCGATCCTCGACTCAGATAACATTCACCGAGTACATGCGATACACGTTTTCATAAAATTTGTGCTGTGGGGAATGTCCTGTGGTTAATCGTTGAACAGTACCATTGATACAGGGATCGGGACTAAATTTTCCTCCCCTTCAGATCCATGTCTAAATAGAGGAAGTATCCTTATGAATGAGTGCTGTCATCTACCAGTGGGGTTCTAGGCCAAGACGTACTTTTCCCTTTTGCGGTGCTCTCTTGTCAAACGAAAGGTACACTTTCATGACCTAATCCGCCAGGACTAATGGGTGGCCAGTATGGCTCGTCCGAGTATCGTTAGAAACCACAAACAATCAAGTGGAATCCTTATAACAATGTTGGCTGATAAGCCAGATAAAAAATGTCAGATTGACATTTTGGTTACCAATAGTGTAAAATTATTTTATGAAATACCTGTTACTGAGCTCTAAAGGCAAATTTAGACTTAATAATTATTTTCTATTAGAATCATGTAACTGTTACTCATAAAAATAAGTTTTATTTTTTCAGGAATGTTTTCACCTATAACGAATTGCTATACAGAAGAATGGCAACAGAAACGGTTACACATCTCAAGTTAAAACTACAAAGGTTTTAAAAGAACGTTAGGTGAATCATATTATCAAAGCACACAATCTATCATTCTAAATGGGAGAAATAAACAGTGATTCAGATGCTAAATATTCCCATTTTTTTTCCTAAAAATGATAGAAAAATCCCTTGAGCAAGGATAATTACATGATAAAATTTCAAATGACAAACCTTGGTGGGTTAAATGACTCAACGGTTACAAAAACCCTTCACCTTTTTCACATTCAAGTATACATATTTTATCACTACCATAATACTTTGATTATTGATATGTTAGTGGATAAAGCGTTCGCTTTCCAATGATGCAAACCGGGTTAGATTCCCAGCGATGGCTGGTCGACACAAATTCACATCCGGCTTGCACCGGCAACAGTGCTGACGTGAAATATCCTCAGGGGTAGATGGATCATGGGTTAGAGTCCCTTTTCCTTCAGGCTAACCTTGGAAGGTTCTCGTGGTCTTCCTCTCCATGCAACGCAAATGCAGGTTATTTTCTTTAAATAATCCTCCACGGAGGCAAAATTTCTCCCAATACTTGATCCAGGAGTTCCCTTGTCTTCTGGATCTGGTTCAGAATCTCAAGGCTACGAAGTTGAACATTAGTTATCATATACCCAAAATGTGGTAGGGAGTTCAACGATAGTTATAAAATAAAATAATTTTCTCAGATTTGGCCCAAAAGAATTGTTTTTACTGGATAGAGTAAGAAATTTAAATAAACTTCATAAAAAGTTTCGGACAGAACAGGAGAAGGAATTTTAAATATTTTTTAGTTTTTTTTATAAAATTTTAAATCAATAATCATTTTTATGTACACAAAAAAAAAATTTCTTTAAAAATATAAGACTCAAACAAATCCTGTGATATATCATTTGGACATGATATTTTTAGGTGTGGCGTTGCGGTCTGAAATGCAAAGTCCGAATTACGAATCTCTGACCTTGGACTACGTCGCTCGCAGCCGATAATTGACGTAAACCTCATACCTGAATGGAGATATGCGTGAAGGGCGAAATCAGCAAAATGCGCACAGTATGTTTTGGATATAACTTGGCCGCATTTGGATATAACTTGGCATCATATGCTCACTTTCAGTTGCGGAAGCGACTAACACGTCATCTAAATATGCGTAACAAAAATCTAATCCGCGTAGAATTTGATCAATAAACCTTTGAAAAGTTTGCGCTGCGTTTGATAATCCAAAACACATGCAATTGTATTCGTAAAGACCAAAAGGTGTTATTACCGCACTTTTAGATTTCGAATCCGCGTCTAATGGTGGTAAGCTTTTACCAGGTCAATTTTTGAGAATATAGTTTTACCAGCTAAGCCAGATGAAAAATCCTGAATATGCGGTGTCAGAAGTCTAAGGTTCAACGACACACAAAGTCTGAACCTGGTATTTATCCTCTTCCACGATGTCGTTTCAGTCATGTCCACATAGATATAGTGGGTCCATTACCTCCATCTAAAGGATACAGGTATTGTCTGACATGTGTTGACAGATATAGTCGTTGGCCAGAAGCATTTCCAATGCCAGACCAGACAGCAAATACAGTGTCTGAGAATTTCTTTTCTGGGTGGATAGCTCGCTTCGGAGTACCAGATGTAATAGTGTCCGATCAAGGCACACAGTTCGAAGGCAATCAGTTCCAAGAATTGGCTCGATTTCTTGGGTGCGAAAAGAGACGCACCACAGCATATAATCCCGCATCAAACGGAATCGTAGATCGATTTCACCGGCAACTCAAGAACGCTATCAAATGTCACTCTACTGACCGCTGGAGTGAAGTTCTACCAGTAATTCTTTTGGGCATTCGTTCCAGTTTGAAGCCTGATATCGGCGTTTCAGTAGCAGAGTTAGTTTACGGCTGTTCTTTAAGACTGCCTGGAGAATTTTTTAGATGCCATACAACTGATTTACCACAGTATCATGATTTCCTAAAGGTTTTACGGGAATATATGAACATATTGCGTCCTGCTCCAACATCTCGCCACTGTCACAAAGACATTTTTGTGCAAAAGGATTTATTATCGACAAGTCATGTTTTTGTTAGACAAGACTGCGTGCGCAAGCCCTTACAGCAACCATACGATGGACCTTATGAAGTGTTACAGCGTAATGAAAATTTTATAAGCTCAAAATCAAAGATAAAGAGGTCAACATAGGTATTAACCGCCTAAAACCAGCTTACATTTTGAGTGGAGTTGACAATGTCAGAGAACTCCGTTCAAAACGCACTGTCCATTTTTTATTACCTTAATGCTTGTATATCGTGTTATGGTTGCATGCACAATTTTATGGTTATAACTGCTTACATGGTTACTGTTACATTGTTGTAATTGTTTTTTTTTCGTCTTTCAGACAGGAGGGGGAGTACCTGTGGCGTTGCGGTCTGAAATGCAAAGTCCGAATTACGAATTTCTGACCTTGGACTACGTCGCTCGCAGCCGATAATTGACGTAAACCTCATACCTGAATGGAGATATGCGTGAAGGGCGAAATCAGCAAAATGCGCACAGTATGTTTTGGATATAACTTGGCCGCATCCTCACAGATTGCGCGCTCTCTCTCCCCGTCGGTTCTAGCTAGCAATCCGGCAGTTCTCGTCGGTTACCTTTTCGCAGCTTTTTCTATGCTGCCTCAATGTTAAAGTGGTTAAGTTTTATATATGTTAAAATGTTTTAGTTAAATTTACAAGTTTCCTAAACGTTAATAAAGATAGTTATTTATTTAAACTTAGTGTTATTTATGAAGAAACCTATAACCCGTTCTCGGAAACATTTTTATGTGGAACGCTTTCCTAGAGTTATATTTCTTTTTAGAGTTTAAGTGGGGACTCTAACAAAGATACCAAAACAACCCCACATAGGTTTTTGGAGGAAAATCATGCAGATTTTGGTTTTAATTCAGAGATAAAATTTGATTCTCATAATTTTCCTCAAATATCATTTCAACTTCTTCTACAAAATCGTTTTTCTTCTTAATTATAAATTTAATTTTTGATTTCTATAAAAATTCGGTAAAGGCACTTTGCTTAAGAGATAGTTCAACGATTCTACAAAAAACTAATGCCACTTTAGAATTTAAATATTATTCAATGCCTATCATGTTATCATTTTTTTTATCATTGATCAACTAAAAAAAGTGTTATATTAATATTAGTAAGTATTATAAAAAGTACAATAAATGTTTTACATTTAATGAATTGTAAAGCGTTAAAGAAATGTAATCAGTATAAAATATTTTATATAAAGGTAATGCCATGCAACGACTTAATCAGAAGCTGCAATCAGTACAAATCAATATTATTAATGCTAAAATTTAAACTTATGAGAAAAATATAAGCAAAAATAATAACTTTAGTTGACATAAGCTTCAAAGAAAATTTTGTATCTAAAATCATTTCTTATAGAAGAGATTTCAAAATAAAAAGCTACTAAACTAAAGAAAATTATTAATTTTTGAAATTCAACATAAACATAATATATAAGACATTATTTAATAATTATAATACTTAACTATAAATCAATTAAAATGAACTACAGAAAATAAAATTGTGCTTCAGTATATGTAAACAAGAACCTTTGAATTCTTTAATTAAGTTGATCAATCAATTACAAATTGCTTTCAAGCGTATAATACTAATAACACGAATCGATAGTTTTCAGCTTTAATCATTTTAACCCATATTTAATTAAACATCCTAAATTGTCTCTTTAACTATTTTAATTAATCTCACGTGTGTAATTCCGCATCTTTAACTTATATTTTCTAAATATGCAAAACAGCGACCCTAAATATTTATGCATTTTTTAAATTCATTTTTTTATAAGTGACAAATTCAAATTTTGTTATGTAAAATTTTAATTAAGCGTTAAGTAACCTTTTCCATTATTTTACAAATTTCCAAAACAAATATTTTATTAACAATCATAGAATTTTTATAAACACAAAAACTTATTTTTCATATAGTCATAGAAATATAGTTATTTTTTAAAATATGATAGTGAAACAATGGACTTTTATACAGCAAAAAATTATTGTTATCTTTTAATTATTTTTTTTAAAAAAATGTTTTTTCATACAAAACATTTTTATTGAATGGATAAAAAGAAGTTATTTATTGGAGCGTCTATAAAATTAATGAGATATAGAATTATCTGGCTATAAATCCATATAATTCCAAATCTAGAAAATATAGACATGAACTTTGAATTCTTAAAGTTGATCAATTAAATACAAATTACCAGCAGGTAAATAACAATAATAACACAAATTGATAAGTTTCAGCTTTAATCATTTTAAACCATATTAATTAAAAACGTCCTGTAAGTCTTATTTAACTATTCCACTTTATCTCTGTAAGTAGTTCTGCATCGTTTTCTTTTTTCTAAACATGCAAAACTGCGTCCCTGAAGAATTATACATTTTTTTATAATAATTTTATTGCTTTTTTTATTTGTGATTAATTTGAATTTTCTGAAATAAAATTTGAACTAAAAATTAAACAGCTTTTTTTTCAATAATTCTGCAGATTTCTAAAATGAATTAAAAGCAAAAAAATAACAAATATTATATTTTTCATATGCTTATAAAAATATAATTATTTTTAAAACTATAATGAAAAAATATGCATTTATATCGCAGAAAACCTTTGCTTTTTTTCACTATTTAATTTTTTTTAAAATTGCTATAAAAATATTTTTTGTTGAGCGTGATAGTAAAAATATTATTTATTTGAGTATTTATGAAATTAATGAGACATAGAATTATATGATTATAAATTCATATATGCATTGATATTTTATGAACTATAATAGTAGAAAATTGCAATTTTGCATTTTTGGAAATTATGAATCTTTTCTTAGTTCAAAAAATTATTTTTTTCTTGGTTATAAAACAATTAATATTTCACAAATTTTGATAATAAAAGATAGATTTTATGTGGTTGCAAAAACAATAATACTCTTAAAATCTTGATTTGCAGATCAAGCTCTAAATTAAACTGCGATGAAACTATTTGAGTAATTAAATAGACTATGAACCGTTGTATGTGAAGGCAATTAGCTGAAATAAAATACAGAAGTAAGTAAGTTTAACAACTTCTTTTTGATTTACGTTTCTGTAACTGTTATATCTGTACTTATATTTAACACAGTGTAGCACTCATGCAATGTTTTTAAAAGTATCAACGCAAAACTCATGCAAGTACTTTCTCAAATCATAATTTGACAAGGGACAAGACAATTAGAGTTGGGTTAACGTTCACTAAAACACATCTTAACAGCTTCAATGCACCCTTTTGCGAAGGCGTTAACCTCGCGTTTGCTACGCGCACTTAACGCTGAGGCCAGGAGTCTTTTTTGTGAGCACCTGTCCAGGGCCGAAAGGTTTTTCCTGTTGAGCCTAAATCCAAGAAGTCACCGAGCTGGGAACGTGTTTTTGACGCAGAGGCTAATAGTACTTTTCGTGAGAAGCTTAAATCCATGATGTCACTGAATTGTGAACGCGTTTTTAACGCTGAGGCCATGAGTAATTTTCGTGAGCTCCTGGTCAGTACGATAGGGTGTTTGAAGTCATAGAAATGTAAAAGTATTCTTTAATATTGTTCTGTAAAATAAATTAAACATCATATATTGGATATATTGTTTTTTTAATTTTATGGTTTATTAACATATAGTTTGTTTGACATGCATTTTTACACAATTTCTGCTTATTCAAGCTTAGTTAAAACATATTAATTCAACACTTCGACAATGTAATATTTAAAAAAATGTGTCTACAAGATCTAACTGCTAAATGAAAAAAGGACTGCAAACTGAAATGGACAGAACTCCAGTGAAAAGAACTCTTTTAAAAATATAAATAAATAATACCTCTCCCAATTACTATAAGCAATAGCACGTGCTCATTTTAAAGAGCCGTCTTAAAGTTTGCGAGTTAGAAACATCCCGTCACGTTTATATAATTCTCTTATCGTCATGTATATATGCAATTAAGAGCCAGGTACATGTGAATTACATATCTCTCATTTCGAGTCGAAGATCAAATACGCATTTACCTCAAATTCTATGAACATACAAAGTCATCTTGGGCCAAAAATTATAGCTTTTAAAACATTTCAGAACAACTGTTACAACTAGGTGATTTTCGAGAGCAATGAACTGCAATTACCAATACCAATTACCAATTCAATTATTCATCGAATTATTTAATTTTCAATTTAATCATCTGAAAATGTACAAAGAATTTGGGGAAAGGTAATGATAAAACTCATTTTCTCTGTTGGTTCATATAAGAAATTTTTTGAGTTTTAGTAAATTTGTCAATTTTTATTCAATGTAACACGTACTAAAAGTTCAAGTGCACTAAAAGAAGTAATACTTTAATATCTTTTAGATCGAATTATCGGATTGCTTTCGTAGTATCATGGTTTCAGGAATTAATCTTAAATAAGGCTTACTAGTTTGTCCAGACGAAATTTTGTTTTACGAAATCAGGCACGAACTTTTTTTGAATAAACATATTTTTTATGCCGAGATCCGGATTCTTCACCTTCAAAATATTCAAGGTAAAAATAAAGGTAATCTAGAAAGTTAGCCCCAATAGTTTAGTTAAGAGAATGGTTAACACCTTAAGACATTGGTTGCTAATTTTACTATTTGCGCATTTTAACTTATTTCTGGAACTATTTGATAAATCAAAAAACAAAAATGTTCGCAGTTATAAAATTTGTTCTTTTATTTTGCGCTCTTGACAATACAAGGAACAAAAAAAAACCAATTTGTGAAAAATATTCGTTACTGCAACTAATTTTAAATAAGTGTAACTGAGGAATAGTATGTAGTTTAGCTACTATTACAAAAAAAAAGTTCAACTGATGTTTCAATATTAATTATATTTATTGTGCTAATAAAATCATACTTTAAGAAACTACACAAAAAATAATACAAGAATCTACTAAAAATTATTGATCAAGTGTCTCATGTAAAATGACGAAGAATTAAAAACGGAATATTTCTGTAAAAGTGTTGAAAATTATGAATCCGATCAATCAAACAGCTAATAGTATGGGAAAGCGAATCAAACCGTGATGAATAAGAGATATGACCACCACACCGGTCAATTTCTCGTAAAATGAATATACATTGTAGTTCTTGTAAAAAAGCCACTTCAGAGAGATGTGCTGACAGGAATCGGTATTTTTTGTGACTTAATTAACAAGAAATTCGGTTATATTCCATTTGAATAAAAGCTTTCAAGGATTTTCCTCATTGATTTTTCTGTCTGCAATTCTATAATTAAAAAAAAAAAAACAATTTCAAATAAATAAGAAACGTTGAAAAGGCTAGGTAGAAAACAAAGTTTCAAAATTTTCCAGACGATGTATAATAAGCCGGTTTTCTGCTACCATTAATAAAATATTTATTGTTGTTGTTTCTAATGTCACTTGCCGAATACCTACAAGCCTGCTTGGTGAATCCAAGCGAACTTAAGGCAGGAGGTGCGTTTCTTGTTTTTCAGTGGCGTCATCAATGGCCAAGAATACAGCTTCAGCCACACACACGTCTCCGCCCATTTATAGGACGGACCCATTCATGCTACCATTTATTCATCCACAGATAGTAGTTTTGACCTGAACCAGAGAACGATCAATCTCCAATTCAGTATCCCCAGAGGTATTGATTCGTTATGGGAACATGTAGGACTCTCTGACTGGACAGATTCAACGTGCACCAATCACCATTTACTGTACGAGGAGTCTTTAGCAGGTGGGGATCGAACTCACAATCCCTTGGATATGGGTCCAGCGTCCTACGGCTATTGAGTATCAGCCTTGAAATATCAATGAAATGTATGAATGTTTAAAGACGTTTTCATTACAAACATTTCTAACAGTATTTTAGAATTTTTTAATGGTGGTTTTTCGGAAATATCTTACAGCCTACCAGAGTGAAACTCTAATATTTAATTTTAAAAATATTATTATGATTTTATGAAACTTTATGTGAGATTTCAACTCATGGCATTTTTCCGTGATGCATGTAGGTATTTAACTATGAAAAGTTAATTAAATTTAATACTAATTTACTTTTTAAACAACCTTAATTTGAAAGCGACAGTAATGTTTAAACAATCAAAAATAATCTTAACCTTGCATTTTTTTAAAACAAAAAATAATCATTTGTATTATTGACTTTTAAAAAAATTAACCCAAGTAATAAAGCCAAATAAATAAAACGAAACAAATTTGAAACTCAAACAAGAATACGAAAGTTTATATAGTTGGAATTACTATACTAATCATCATGAACTAAGTCATAACTTAAAGTTATTAAAATACAAAACTTTTAAGAGTAAAATGTTGATAGCATTTTCTTTACTTATTATGTGTGCAAATAATGTTTTGCTTTGAATTAAAGAATAAATTTATAAATGGTTATTGGCGAATAAAAACTATAAAATTTGAAGGATAATTAGTTCAGTGAGTACAATTTGACTATTTACTTAATTTTATGCTATCTCTTATTTTATAAAAAAACAACAAGTGTTTTTGCAAAAAAAGTTTATTAGTGAATATACAATTAATTTGGCAAATTATTGTAATTTGCTAAATACGTTGTGCATTTATTTATTGATTTAAATTGGAATCCTTGTAATAGCAGAGCAAATGGAGATTTTACCTAGGGCGCCATATTTCAATGACTTTACAGGATCCGTACCAGTTATAATTTATTTCATACCACAGACCCAATTTCGAGTTTATGACTATCAAGGTGCAACGTCGTAGCTTTGTAATTTTTAAACCCAGTCCGAAAAAACAAGGAAACACCATGGATTAAGCAATAGGAGAAACTATCCTCTATGGAGGACATGTTTTGTTTGAACTAATATCCATTTATATTGCTTACTGAAAGAAAAACCCCATAATCTTCATTGGTTAGCCCTCCCATGGTCAGCCCAACGGCATAGGAAATCTAACCCATGATCCGTCTACCACTGAAAATATTTTACATCAGCATTATGGTCGATGTGATCTAGGCGCAAAACTCGTATCAACCAGCAATCGTTGGTGATTCGAACCTGGGTCACCTCATTTGGGGGAGAACTGTATCTTCTGAACCACCATGAATCTAGGCCAGTAATATTAAAAAAAAAAACTTTTTTTTAAAAAAATAAATTAACTTTAGTAATAAAATATGGAAAAAACATTTTCTATTTGAAGCATATTGATAATAGCATGCACGTAATTTTTTAAATCCGGTTGTATTTATACTTCTGGAGGACCCTTACAAGAAAACAAGTCAGAAAAAATCAAAATCGCAGAATTTAAAGAAAAATATAATATAGTTCAACCTTATAATTTTGTTATTTAAGCGGGGTCTTTTTATACCTTTTGGATCCCATTCCAGATAAGTAATTAATAATATTTAAGCGATTGTTTAAATATTAAAATAAAATAAATGAATGGGAAACTAATGTTAAGCTTGTTAAAATAGTGTTACCTTCCTAAATAAATAAATTTTGTGATTTATTATTAAAATTTTGGCGAAAATACTAACGGTCAACAATGAGCCCCTTAAAAAGAGAAGATTAAAAGGATCATGCAAAATGCTTTACCTCGGCTCACGCACGCAATGCCAAACGACGGCCTTGATTTAAATAATTAACAAATAAATAAATAACAAAACTAAATAAAATAAATAAAATTAAGATTATAATTATGTATTATAAACACCAAAAAATAAATTATATTACAATTAGTAAAATTAAAGACAACAATATGTTTTGTCTTCTACAAATAAATTTCTCATATTGCGTTCTGATTGTAAGAGAAAATGAAAAAAAAACAAATTTTACACTTAAAAATATATTGGCCTTATCCGCATCACACTTCCTGCTATGAGTTACTAGATATCGTAAAAGTATACTAATAACAGCAAATGATTGATTATTGGGGGAAAAACTTTTTAAACATGCTAAAAAATATATATTTAGAGGTATTTATTTTATTTTTGTAGCACTCATTGGAAAAAGCTTTACTAAAACAAAAATATTCAACCTTTACTAAACCTTTACTAAAACAAAAATATTTAAAAGTCAAACCTTTTAAACTTTTTTCTGATTAAAACTGGTTATTAAACTCTTCTATTTACACAAAAAACTGCCGAAAACTTTCTTTCAGGCATTCAAGTTTTATTTTAATGCTGAACAGTGCTGCTCTCTATTAGGCAAATGCTACAATAAAGACTCTTACAGTCCGATGGATTTATATCTGGTAGTGACATCTTAAGAGAAAAGGAAGAACTGAAATCACACGGTTTCATCATTTAATGTAAAAAATAAATTCTTTTATAATTGTCATAAACGAAATAAAAGAGAATCTGATTATACAGGTTTTGAATCTTTCACTTTAAAAAATAGTTTTAATTCATAATTCTCATAGAGTGAAAATCTCGAAATTTATTTTGCATTATATAAAAATATATTATAAAATAAACTAGAAAACGCGATATGCTGTTGGACGATTTCTTTGAGTAAAATAAATGTTCTTTTTATTTATTTGTTTTTCCTTTATTTTCATATATTTTCGTTTATTTATTTATTTATTTGGTTTTTAAGTTCGTCACTATTGCTTTTGGAAAGTAAATTTTGAGTCATCTAATAGAGAGCCTGATGTAAAGAGCTTAATTTCACTGAACTAAATTAATGTTTTTAATTCAACTGTACTTAAAGAATAAAATTCTAAAAAAATAATTTTGTTTTTCACAATAGTTCAATGTATAATAAACTCAAGAGATTTACAGATATTTCTTTCAGAAAAATATTATCTCCCATTTTAATCTTCAAACTTGTCAATGTTTTTATCTACAAACTTTGAGACAGCTGATATATTAAATAATTGAATTACAAAAAAAGAGGAAAAAGATACAATCGCGTCATCAGCTCACACGATTATATCCGAAAAAAGAGTTCTTTCTGATATTGTATTAATATAGCCAAAACAAAATATATCATTGCAATAGAGTGGGGAGCACCACACAAATTGAAACGAAAATATAACATATTAAGCGAAAATTTCAAAGTAAAAAATAAAGTGTTCTTTTCAAAAAACGCTACACTATTTTTTAGCTCAATTCCTAAGCTCCTTTAACAGTTGGATGAAAAAAAGAAAAACAGAAGACAATTTAGTCAAGTTATTTTTATAAATGTGAATAATGTTGATAATTTCCAATTTTATTGCGGTTAAATCTTTCGTTTAACGGGGCATGAAAAAAAATCAATGAAAGAAGAACCTTTAAGTGGTTTATTATCGATCAGATTGCCATGATTAAAATATAATTTCTATACGGCACGTTGACCATAAAACTTTCTCGCCTTTTTTATTATTATTAATCAAATAATATTTTGACAAACTTTTCGCAGTACAGACATTTCTGCTACAAACATTAACTTGACAATAAATGACCTCACCTAAAAAAAATTCTGTTCTAACAAACTACATGAGAAACAAGACTAATAAAGTTTCGAAACGTTTATCTGAAATATAATATTATTACACAAACAAAGCAATTCTACTAAAATTATTATCCTGTATGGTAATAGCATTCCTGGGGAAAAAACCCATATAATTCTGGTTAATGAAATCAAAATATATGACATATAAACCATTCATTTGGTATTCTTTACGTTCATATGATACTTACTGAACATTTTGGTTTCCCGAATTCTAGTTCGTATATCGCACATTTAGTAAAAAATAAGAAACTGCAAAGCAAATTTAGCCAAATAACGGATATAATAAAATATAACCACGGATTTTTATACCATTCTCTAAGTTACCCTGATAAAATTAAGAGCTTTTTGGTTTTCCGATAGAGTCAGAAACACGGTAATTTTACCATATTCTAATATATATAGTTTATTCTAAAATATATATTCTATATATATATAATATATATTCTATTATATATAGTTTTGACCATACTTTTTTTATTGTATACTTTACTATAAATTTAGTAATTTTTAATTTAGATACAAAATCAGACGAAAAATGCTGCTTTCTCGGAATAAATATTAATTTTTATTCCGAAAGATTTGAATGATTGGCCATCATCGAAATATGGGATGGATGTAAAGTGAAAAATATTGTTCCAAATCATTTATTAAGAAAATATTTCGAGCTTGTGGCCTTTACCGATAATTATTATGTTTGCGCATGTTACATACATCTGAACTATTTCAGTTTTATAAATTTTAATCTATAATACAATAAACTATTTTAGTTTTACTTGAAGAATCCGCCAATGGAACAAAAGTCATTTTGGGTTATGTTTTTTTAACTCACTGTATTAACTATTTTTTTTTATATTTTATTTAATCTGTGCGACTGTTTGTCTAATTGACTTATCATAAATGAACTTTTTCAACTGATGAGATGTAACTCTGTAATTGGAAATTACAAATTTCAATAATAAATAAATAAATAATTCAAATTTCTATATTTCTATATTAAAATATATCTACATATATCAATATATTATTAATATATCTATATATATTATTTATATATCTTTATATCTATATATATTATATCTATACTACATATATATTTATATACATATCTATATTATATTTCTGTATTAAAATCTATATTTCTTAAGCACAAATTTACAAAATTTACAAATAAGAAACGACATGAATATACGGATTAACTCTAGTCTAATAAAGTGTCATAACACAACATACGGAAGAAGCTATACTGTATTAAAACTAATTATTAATAATGATCTTTTAATCTTAATATATTTATATCTTAATATGTTTTGATCTTCATATATTTCAATTTGGTAATGAAATCAAATGATTTCATTAACAATGCCTGATTAACTATTAAGAGAGAAATGAAACAAAATAAAAGAAGCAAAATAAAAAAAAATAAAAATAAAAAAATAAATAAACACTATGTTATGGGATTAAAAAGGGTATGTGGAATCCTAATTTATCTAACTCCTTGGCGTATGGTATATTTCCTTGGAACTTGGTATGAGGATACTTGGTATCGTAATATTGTGGGATTTATTTTTGCACAGAAAGATTTAAATTAATACATTTACTCGAATTTTGAATCATTCGTAGCAATACAAAATCATAATTATTACTTAAAAAATATACAATACAGCAAATGATTTAAAGTTTTTGATACGAATTAAAAAAAAAGACTGAAAAAAACTAAGTTATTTTTAATTATTATAAACAGCACAGAAAATATGTCGACATAAAATGCCATAATTGGAATTAATAAATTCAATAGTTTCGAACTATTCTCTTAAACTAAAATTAAAAAGATGAAAATTTTATAACTTGTTTTTGTCTTAGTCTCTTATAAAAAATTAACAAAGCATTTTTGTCAATATTTTTGATTTATATTCTTAAATTAAAATTTGGAAATGAATAAAAAAAGAACGAAAGCGATGCAAAGTATTCGTAAATAATTTTCTTTCTTTCAAAAAAACATAACTTATAATAAGGAAGCTTGTTTTTGAAAATGCAATCTTAGAAAGGAAATTATTAATTAAAAATAAATAATCCTTCAGATTTATTCTTCTTCTTGACTATTTCTAAATACTTTCAAAAATATTTAAATTTATTTCAAAAACAGCAAAAGCAATTTGATGCTTAGTTTTAATGACTTTTCCTTCGGAACAATTTCCTGAAACAATGATTAATTTAAACTCCAAATACTTTTATTCATTTTCTTATTCTCATTAACAGTAAAGAACAACAAACAAAAAATAAATACTTTACGACTAAATTTTTTAGCATTTTCCAAGTATAAGTTTTATTTCTTTTTCTTAAAATTCATTATTAAACAACATTATTAAACAATAGTTAGCTTAAAATCTAGATGAATAGCAAAATCTATTAAATTCTTATTTATTTTCTTTCTTTGTAAAAAGATTCTAATTTCGCAATTTTATTGTCTCTGTTGCGTTGTTTTATTAATACAACCATCAGGTAGACAGGTTGATTTTTAACTCTATGTGCAAACTTGGGGAGGGGGGATGCACGCACATTATACGCTGTTTAGTTTTTCATTTTAAGATTACGGTAAATTAACTGGAGGCAGTCTGTCTAACGAATTAATCCTAAAGTTTACATTTAGGTACATTTCTTTTTCTCTACGCGTTGGAACCATTTACGATTGGCATGGTTAAAAAAAAAATCATTAATACGAAACAATACGGTTCTGTAACCATTTTACAACTAGCATGGTATCAAAACCTTAAAAATGATTTTGAGCTTGATATTAGATTTAGGTTATTTTTGTAGTTTGTCTAGTGGTGTGATGTATAGTAGGAGATCGGAATACTAGACATTTTGTGTTAAACAGCTCACTGGTGCTGCCATCTATTGGTTAATAAGAGTATCGTATTCTAATAGGTCAAGGGTCACCAATTGAGGGATGCCGAACTTTGGAAACTCTATTTGTGTTGAAGGACTCGAAGAAATATTGTGGTGTCAATGCTAGAAATCGAATCCCCGTTCAATCGGTCATGAAATTAACAGATTAGTACGCTTAGCTAATCTGTCAATTCCATGACCCTACGGCAAACAACTAAATGGTATTATAAGGTGTTTACAACACACTTATTACTTCAAAATTACGAAGCATCAGCTGTTATATTACACATTTGATAATGGAAAATAAAAATATGAATTTCTTATCACATGACTTAGCTATCAGTTTTTGAAAAACTTGCGCTTGGTTCTTATTGGCTGTGACTAGTAGGCGTTAAAAAAAGTCGGATAACCGTATTAGGTGAAACCGTAGTATAACCGTATGAGGTGAAAACAGCCAACAAACAATTTTCTTCACAATTAACATTTAAAATATCATTATTTTTATAGTTATTTGTTTCGGCTGAATATGTATAACTACAATTAAATAAATTTTTATTCAACCATTAACATGCGAAGTTTTTAACAGATTAGGGCTCAGTTATTTGAAATGCCATTAATCACGGCTTGCAGTTGCTATTCGTGCATCATTAACCTTACTTAAATATATAATTCAGCGAGAAAAAAAAATTAAAACTTCATAGAACGGAAACAAACAATAAATTTGGAAGACAAGTCAGAAAACACCAAAACCTGTTAGTTTGTCTAAGAAATAAGAATGGATTTAAAAAGCAATTATTTAAATCATCTTCAAGTTTCAAAAAAGTTTTCAGTCTCACCTTTCTCCCTAGTGATTTGACAGAGTTATAGTTCAAAGTTAAAAAATTAATTTGCAAACCCTAATCTGTATACTTTTTCTTGACAAGGCTTCTGCTACAATTTGTATATTAAGGGCAATGATTATGGAACACTATTTTTAGTCGGAACAATATTGCGAATATTAAATATTGCCTTAAAATAATTAACAGGTTTTAATTTTCTTAGTTTGAACTACCTATTGTTTATTACGTTGATAAATTTTTTTCGTTTTCTTTCTTTCTTTTTTTCCCCCTTTTTTTGAAAATAAAGTCTTTTTAGAACTGTTTTGAAATCGAGTTCTGAAAGAGAAATATTGTTAGTCACTTTTGAAAACGTAAATAAAACTTGCAAGTAGTTACTTTTTCTTTCAAACCAATAAGCATATAGCTTTCTTTTATTTTATCTTAAAATATGTTGTTCAAATTTTTTTCTTGGCAGATACCCAAATTTAGTTCAATAGCAGTAAAGGAATCTGTGCTAGCAACTTTACGATGGTTGCAATAATTTTCCTCTTTTAAACTTTTATTTTAAAGCCAAATTTCGTCAAACACTGATAGTAAAATCTTTTGTTTAGTAAAACCAAACTTTTCCTTTTTTTAAGTTGTTTAGCGCCCCCAGCTAACCATCATACATCTTGAACAGTAAAGTTAAATATCCCCCCTATACAATACATGTTAATAAATCTTTTTCTTCCATTTCGCTATTTATAGCAAAACCGTGTGCTTTCCTTTTTCACTTTAATCGATAATCGTAAAAACACAGACATTTTGCCCCCCCCCTACCCAAAAAAAAATAGTTGATCTAGATATCGTAAAGATGTGCTAAAAGGCGTAAAAAATAGTGTATACATAAATAAGCTGATATTTGCGAATTTTATGTGGCATCACGTTTTTCACAGTTAAAAGAATGTCGAAGTCGAAGGATAGAACTGTCGTTTATTTATGAAGGATTATTCCCAAACGCTTCCCTTTCGTTTACTTGGACCTCCTGATTTCATGTAAGTTTATAAAGTATTATTTGTCTGAAAGAAACCTTTTAGAAAACAAAATGCATTCAATTTATTAGTTTGCTTTGCATAACTATGAAAAAAAAATAATCTTGAAAATAAATTTAAACTACTTTGGATATAAATGTAGACAAAAATCATGATAAACGAAAAGAAATGATAAAGGCGTGTTCGAAAATTATCGGCAATTTAAAAAATCGTGAAAAAAAAGAAAGAAAATTATTGGACATTACTAGCCTTGTTCTGCTTTAGAAACGCATTAATTTAACCTCACCAAATTGTAAAACTAGTTATAAAGTTCCTCAACAGATGGCATTGCTGACTATAAAATTTTGAAGTACTGCTTTATGCGGAATGCACCATTCCAACTAAAATATCATCGGTCGGCATGAGTGAGTAATTCGTTTTATCGGAATAAATTCTCTGGTTTTCTACGAACGAAATCAGAAAACCGTATTTTTGTTTCATTTCGTTTTTTAATTGATGATAAAATAAAACGGAAGCAGATTTGCACTTTTAGCTGCGAACTGATTTGTAAACCATTGAATTTATGCACAAAATATTTAGAAAATTGTCGCAAAGTTGGTCTATAAAGGATTTTTAATAACTGAGAAAAACTATCATACTACACCATCAAAATAAGCACCTTTTGCGGAAATAGCGTGTCTTAAGTTGCTGTACATAGTAACAAACATCTGTGCAAATATTGAAATAGTGCAGTTTAAATAGTCTGATGTAAATCACAAATCATTGTTTCTGTTCCTTTCATTGTTTACCTATTTCGCACTATCAGAACCCTAATATCAAAGCTAATTAAATCTCCTACACAAATGAAAAGTCTATTTTCATCTGTGTCAAACTTTAAAATTCAAAAAAGATACAGGTATAAAAGATATTTTCCAATGTAAAACATATTTTATATAACTTTTATTGAACTCATAAGGAATTATTTTTACTATATTAGAATAGTTAATTTTAACCTATTCGAATGGTAATTTCTTTTTTTTTTCTTTCCGGACGTTAGTTCCTTGATATTTCACGTACGTCATTGCAAGTGTAACTTTTGCATAACGTATGATCTTACCGTTTTTCATCCGTCATTAATCAGGTCTGGCACTGGTTTCGTTTATGCTATTAAATTAGTTTCTTCATGTTTATTAACGTAAATGGTCTACGCATTATAAAATAAGAAAACAACGCTCAAAAGACTGATTTTGTGAAATCTGTTAGCTATTTCTTAAACACTGTACTTCTCAAATAATTCTCAACATATTAATTTGATAACAAGCTTAATATAGATATCTTTTGTATATTAAGTTACAAGCTTCAATTAAACATATACTTGCAATAGAATGTTAAGGCCCATCCCGTTATACGTGATTATAACTTAATGAATATGGAAACAAGAACGTTTCGCAAAATAGGAGTCAGATATTTTTTTAATGAACGCAATATAGATATTTACATAAATTTAATCATTAGCATGGTTTAAAATAAACAAATTTTATTTGACAGACAAGTCTCTTCTTAAAAAAACAGTAGTTTTCCAAACCTGAATCCGATAAAGAATGCTTGGGGCTAGTTTCGCAGAAATGTTACTACTATGAGTCCTCTATCCTGAACTGTAAAACTTTCTGGGTCAAATTACGGAAAATAGTAAAATGTGTTTTCACTGAAAAGTTACTGCTTTGAGGCCTTTTTCCTGCACTGTAAAACATTCAGAATCAAATTACTGAAGTATAATGCGTTTTAGCAAAATAATTACTGTTCCGAGTAATCTTTTACTGCAAAATTTCTGCAAATTACGGCAAAAAGTACTGGAATTCTCAGAGCAGCAAACGTAAACTCCATTTTCATCGGAATAGTTTTTTAGTTATAATGGCTGAGTTATTTCCCATTAAACATTACTGTATAAATTTAGGTATGTCAGATCTTTTGTTACACAAAATTTTGTGGTAAGAAGTACCAGTACCTAATACTTTTTAATCTCAATTTTCGTTAGATCTCAAATTTTTCACTGTGTAGTCGTTACAAGTATTGAAGCAGGGTAACTCCATGTTTGGTCTTCGGTCCCTCTTTCGTTGTCCCAACAATATAATTGACGGCTTGGAAATCAGATGCCACGTGGATATTGCAGTAAAGATTAGGTACTTTCCTTACTGGAAGCTTTTTTTTTTCAAAGTATTCATGACAATTTTCTCATTAAACAATGTTTCACTGTCTTCTATTCATTCATTTTCCAATTAAAAGTAGGAAGCAGGTTGTAATTTAACTGTGGCAAGCTTGTATATTTGCGCATAAAGTTGTTCATAGTTTCTTGCATTCAATCCATTAATTCATTCAATCCATTAATGCATCCATTAATATTAAATTTAATAGCATTAACTTTTAACCAAAATATCAATTAATTATCAGAGATGCGTGCAATCTTAAATTTATGCGCAACATAACATGCAGAACATGCATTTTTATAGGATCAACTAGTCTGTTCCGTAACATCGTGCTCCAATCAAAGACATTTGAGTAAAAAGTATTTGCCCTTTACTAAGTTCAATTCAATTATTGGTTAATTTATAGGTTCCTCTTTAAACGGCCAAATGCTACGACAAGCACCGATGACTCATATTTATCGTTATGTGCACTGCACCAATTGAAACGCAACTCCGAGTCAGCTCAGATCTTCTTTTAATGCAGCCACTAAAAGATTGGTTGTCAACGTCTTCTGTGCGTAAACAGTTTAACGGACGTGGCTTGTTTAACAGGTGAAAAGAAATCTGTGTGCCACTCTCGTCACGTTATAGAAGCTTACGTTTGCGGTGTCAGCAGCAGCATGTCCACTTTACAGTGCACCGATGGAGGACTTTTCTCTGCACAAATGAGTCCAGGTATAGCCTCCAAATGAATAGCAAGCATTGTTTCTTTTGGAGAAACTTTTGAACACAATATCATCTATCAAACATCCTTGAAAGAGATGTATACCAAGGAAGCAGTGTATACCTTTGGGACCTACATGTCTTTTCATGTAGAACCATGAATGCTTAGCATAGAGATCACATTCTCAATGTTTGTGGGCACCCTTACACTGATGCAATAGGTGACGATTTCATTCTACAATAGACTGTAACGCAACGCCGCACAAGGCGCCCATCGTAGATGATTATCTTCAGCAGCAAACAACTCAGCGCATGGAGTGGCCAGTTTCATAACCGGACTTGATTCTTATCGAGTATGTTTAAGATGCTTTAAGAAGACGCGTAACTGCTCTTAATCCTCCTTCTCAGACCTTTGCCACGCGTGCAAGTACTTTGAAAGAACAAAGACTCGCACTTCTCAATGGATCTGGTAGACTACATAATTGAAAGTATCCTACATCGCTGCATGAGCTCTGTTGTTGCTAAAGGTGATTATACTCCATACTGAAGGTACTTTTTCTATTCCACACAGATAAGTCTGATTTATTCATTTATTGCACATGCTAATTTCTGTAACACCATAATTGTGTGGTTAATACTTTTTATGCTATTTTATACATTATTTTGCGATTTTTTCTTTAATTTAGGATAAACAGTGCATATAGAAAGTATTTATTTGTGAAATCTGCTTATTTTTTCCCAAACACTATATTTCAAAGACACCGCGGAAAAGTTTTATAATATACTTTCTTCAAGTTTTATGTTTTAGAACATAAAAGGAAGAAACACCCTACGTCTAAATTTATCATTTAAACAAATTATGCAGATTAGTTAATGAATGGCTGAAAGTTTCATAAATTTTACTTAATTCACAATGCATTTCGGAGCAATTTAAGTTACGCTAATGAATATGCACTAAATATTTTGATAAATATTTCTCTCGCTTATTTCGTAAGATTGTTCGAAAAGTTTTAAGAGGTGTGAAAGTGTGGTGCTAAGAAAGACAATTCCCAATTACTTATGCATTCTATATTTAGATTAATCTGGTAAAAAAGATTAATTACTTTCAGCTTATTCCTTAGAAATTATTTGAATAACTTTCAATGATTTCAGTCTTACTGTTTGGGCAAATTATGTCACTCCACATATTTCTTTCTTTTAAGTGACATCGCCTCACTATTTTCCATAAAATGATATCCGCATAATATTTACGTCTATACACCCTATTTAAAAACTAAAAGTGCCAAATATGGGCACCCCTAAATTTTTTAATTATTGCAGTTTTCTAAGTTTTTAATAATTCCACTCATATTATTTTGACAAATTATGTCATTCTACATAATTCTTTTAATAATTCCAGTCTCATTGCTTATAAAAATTATGTCTCTCTATATAATTATTTCTTTTAACAAACATCGCTTCATAATTTTCAGTGAGATAATATTCACATAATTTTTGCATTTATACGCCCTATTTCAGAAATAAAAGCGCCAAATATGGGTGCCCTTAAATATTCTATGTATTAAAGTTTTTGAAGCTTTTACAAAATTGGCACCCATTTCGTGACCTATCCAAGTGACCAACTGTGAAGCTTTTTTAAAATAATTTTCTTAGCAATTGCCTGTTGTTGTTGTTTCTAATGCCACTTGTCTATACAAGCAAGCCTGCTTGGTGAAACCAAGCGAATTTAAGGCAGAGGGTGCGTTTTTTATTTTTCAGTGGCTTCATTGCCAAGAATACGGCTTCATTGCCAAGAATACGGCTTCAGCCACACACGTTACAATCCTGTATAAGG
Source organism: Parasteatoda tepidariorum (assembly GCF_982258835.1). NCBI lineage: Eukaryota > Metazoa > Arthropoda > Arachnida > Araneae > Theridiidae > Parasteatoda > Parasteatoda tepidariorum. Next base: position 74,841,055 of record NC_141758.1, on the reverse strand, counting down.
GCAGATCCATTCATATATTCATTTATTCATCCACAGATCGTAATTTTGTCAAGGAAATAGTAAGATAATATCCTATTCAGTACCTTCAGAGGTGTTGGTTTGTTGTGGGAACTTGGAGGATTTCTTGACGAGACATTTGTAATATGTCCTAGTCATCATTTACTTAGTTTACGTTAGTTTTCGGCCGACGAGGATTGAAATCACAACCTCTTGAACATGGGCTGAACGCCCTACCAATCAGGCTAACGCTGTCATTATCATTTACCTAAATAGACCCATTGTTATTTATAAACATTACTTATAGACAATGTAAGAAGAATAAATTATTTTCAATAAAATATTTTTCCCACAAGGAAAATAAAAGCATTTTTTGCATAAATGTGATAAAAGAAAACGATTTCTAACTATTTTCTTCTAGTTTATTTTACATATAATATGAATTTAACAATTACCATTGAAAAAATATTCCTTTGATATCATAAAAATGGGAAATCATGATAGTAAAAGTAATAATAATCTTTTAAAAGAACTATTGAGCATTTTACTTATATTTGAAATCATTTCATGAAATAAAATGATCATCGTTGACCTTTAAAAACTGCAGATTGTTTCGTCTTATCCGCGTGGGCAGTAAATTTGCATTCATAATAGATCAACACACGTTTCATTATTCAAATATGTCGTTTTATCTTTTTCTATATCAGTTAGGTTTTGGTAGCAACGAAACAATGATTTTTTTTCTTTTTCATTTAATTAAAATCAATCTCTTAAGAATTATTAAAAGAAACACAAACACTGAATTAATTTAATAAAAAAAACATTAAAGCTCAAACTATCCAGTTTAATGAAGATTTTTATGATTATTTAAATTGTGTACAGGCGTTATAAAAATATATACACATATGAAAAACGTCACTAAATAAAAAAAATAATTAATTTCAAAATTTTAAGAGGAGAGTGATTAATTGTTTAGGAGAGGATTTGAAATTAAATTAGATTTAAAAAATGTAAGCTATAAGGTGTTTCGGCATATTAATTCCAGAAAATTGTAACATACCTATGAGAAAGCAGCAATAAATAATGTAAAAATAGCACCTGTGGAAAATATATAGTTTATCACTATAGTCTTCAAAGTGCTTCATACATACTTTTAACAAGAGCATAAGGTTGAGTATATTTTTAATACTTAATGTGAGTAATGTTTTTGGTATCAAATATTTCGCTTATTTCTGATATTTTCTTAGGTTCGATTGACTTTAAAGTAGTAGGTACAAGGACTTTTCCAGCATTCAGAAAATTCTTTACAAAAATTAGTTTTGTATTATAAGAAATACTATATTTTATTAGTTTACTATGATAGGATTCAGCTCTTCAATTTAACGACCTTAAGACATCTAAGTTGTTTAACAAAGGAAAATCTCTTTGGTGTTCAATTCCAATACATGAGAAAAAATTTGGTAACGACGGTAAAAATCAAGGAATTTTATTAAACTTACATTCGTTTTTTAATTATGAACAGAAATATTTAAAAAAATAATAATTCTCAACAATTTTCCCCCCAAAAATTATGAAGTGTTTCGTTCATAGCCATTTGATACGGTCGATTCCCTAACATTTATACATATTATTAGCAATAACAGCTTTATTTAGCAATAACAGCTTTAAAAGTGTGCAAAAAAATTGAAAATTTTTTGTGCTAGTGGCTAGTGATCGTATTTTTTTGAACTAAGGTTTCAGCTTAATTATTCAAAAGCCGAACTTTAAACCGAAAAAATTATCGTCCTGTGAAATTAACGTTCTAAAAAAAGTAGAAGAAAAAAAATTCTGGTAAATAAAACCAGAATATACGCTATTTGAATTGAAATTTTTGCATTCATATGATAACAGTTCACAAAAATTCTACGTTTAAAAATCACAGATCTCATTACCACGCATTTAGTGAAAAATACAAAACTAAAAAGCAAATTTAATTAAAAAAAAAGGGTTTTTAAGTCATGCTGGAAATCATGAAAAAATTACCAATATTTACCACAATTGAAAAACATGAACCAAATATTTAGGTCAAAAGAACGGTTGAAAATTTTGACCTATATATGTCGTTTTCTTTACATCTCTAAATGTCTCTTTTATGATTCTAAATTCTCCCAATATTTGAAATTACTTAATTTGGATAAAAAAGTTAAAATGTACAGTTATTTCCATTTTTTTATTATTTGACTAAATTATTGACAAAGAAATTTTAATTGTAATGTGCACTAACTTTCACATAATTTTAATCTACTTAATTCGATTTAAACACCCAAAATTTGACCAGTCTAATAGTTGTAGTAAAATAAAAACTTATCCATCACATACGTCCAAAATATCTTACAAATTCAAAAACTTTCTCCCAAATGTATTTTTAAAAATTAGATAAATATTATAAGAACTTCCTTTTCTTCGACCTAATTATATTTTAATAAATTTGGTTATAAATGCCTGTACAATATTCATTATTTCAAGTTAAATTCATAATTTTTTTTTTCAAAATTAAAGTTCTTCTCATAATTTCTTAATCTAAATCTTGTTCTGACATATATATATTTGAATTGCACCTTATCATATGAAAAATATCAGAAAAATAGTCATTCGATTGAAAACTTCGCAATTCTCCATTCTTAAATATCTCTTATCTTAAATTTTAATTAACTTTTGAAATAAAGTTATTAACAATTTCTCTATAAAAACCCAAAAAGGATCATCTGTTATTGTCTCGTATTAAACAGAGCTTGTTTCTTAAATATAAAACACAGCTTAGCCGGTAAAAATATCACAAAGCTAGCGTCACGCTACATCGTCAAAATCACTTAAAAAATACATCTTTGCGAAACTGAAACTCATCGAATATTGCGTGGTCAGAAATTGCCTGAGACAATCGAAAAATAGCCTTCTTTTTACGGACCTACGCAATTTAGGGCCTAAAACCGGACCCATCCTTCCATTAAAATGTAGTGTAAATGTTTGAAGAAGATATTGTCACTCGGAGAAAAAAAATGTATGATCAAAACGACCAGAATAAGAAAAAGATTAAATTGTTTCTGACTATATGGGAACACCAAAAAGCTCGATAATTTTTACTAAACTATAAGTTGAAAAGGATTTTAGTAAAGTTAACAATAAGATATGTCGTAAAATTTGGTAATTTTATCATGATAATTTAAAAAAGGACTTAAAAACTATTTAATCGGTAAAATTTGCTTTTAAGTTATATATTTTTTTACGAAATTTATGGCAATAAAAACTATAATTTTAAAAACCAGAACTACGGGGAAATCGTTACCACATGAACGGAAAAATTACCAAATGAATGATTTAAATAACTTACATTTTGGCTTTATTATCCAGAATTGCTGTTGTTTTCTTTACCACAAATGTCATTACCATACAGTGCGGTAATTTTACCAGAATTTTTTCTCCCTGTGCAGAAGAAAATATGTGACTGGTGAAATCATACTATTGGTACAACATAAATAGATCAAATCTATAGATACAAATTAATAATAATATTAACATTAAATTTAGTACGTTTGAAGATTTGAATTTTGAATTGTTGTTTCATTAGTCAATTTATAGTTTCCTTTCATAGCGTAAGTGTGAAAATTTGAAGCAACAGTTTTAATTGCCAAAAAATATTAAAAAATAGATTTTATCATTAAAAATTATGTATTTCAGTAATTTTTCTTAATAAAAAAATGCAACTGAAAAGTTTTTGTTGCTAAAAATATACATAATTTTACTGCTTTTATTGTAAAAAAGCATAAAATTCAACCGGTTATGCTATTAGAAGATGTAACTACTACTTTTATTTTTAATGATGTGCAATTCAATACCTTTTGTTATTAAATGATATAAAAGTTCAACAGTTTTTTTAGTAAAGGATAACTCAAGTGAATTGGTCATTAAAATATATAAAATTCAGCTGTTTTATTAATAAAATAAATATAATTTAACAGCTTTAATAATTTATTGATAATTCAACACTTTTTGTTATTTAAATAAATATTTCAAGGAAAATATTTTAATTAAATATTTAAATGAAGTTATTTTAATTAAATATTTAAATGAAGTTATTTTAATTAAATATTTCTCAGAAAAAATATTTTTATTCCATTTATTTTTCCACTTATTTATTAGTATTTTTTAGTTCCTGTTTAAAGTAAATTATAAAAAAAATAATAACAAACAAAAAATTCCGCGTTAATATACTGTTTGCTTGTCTCTGTCATAACATTTAATAACTCAAAAAAATTTTAATATCACAAGACGCCAAATGACGTCATTCCTGTTTATGCAAAATCACTTTGATTTTCTTTTCATTCTTTTTCCAAAATATTTTTTATGAGTCATTGAAAGTAAATTCCATGTCAGTGGCGAAAAAAGTGAGTTTAATTTTACTTTATCCTTCCTTCAGAGAAAGCCAAAGCCCTTTATTCGCACTGATTTCGATGTTTAAGAAAAGAAAACAATTGAAAAAAAAATTCTCCATACAAAAAAAGACCGCCAGAATGAGGTAATTAACGCCAAATGAAAAGGAAACGCAAGCCTAGCAGCCTCGGAATGCATTTAGTACCACAACCCATTCTTTCAACGTAAATGCGTTTACCATTGTTTTGTTAATCACACAGAAATGCTGTTCAAGTTAGAACGGATGAAATTAAATTACCTACTTAGACGCGAAAATTGCTAAAAATATTTCAAAGCCTTGATGTTGTCTTTTTGGCTGTATATTTTTTTGGGGGTACTATTTTTCATTTTCATTTGATATGAATATTTTTTATTTCAATTTAATTTGCAAAAAATTAAATTTTTATACTAAAAAATAATACGAGATATTTAAATGTGTTAGCGAAGAAAAGGCTTTTTGAGTAATTTTGAAATTTTCACTATTATCAAAATCATGCATTCATTTCCCAACATTATTGGCAGTTTTTTTTTTTATCTCAGACAGTTCTTGACAGACGTTTTTACAAAAACCTTGAAAACATCTAGTATCGTTCATGTACATATAAAATCAGAAACACTTCCTTCAATTACCAACTGTTATTATATTTTAATAATTATAAAATCTTTATCATCCGCATGTTTTAAAATTACATTTTTTGTACCGTGTTTTGTTCGAGATAACGAGGTAAATATGGAATGTTATTAATAAATTATTTACGTTTAATAAATTAAGACATTCATATTTTTTTCTAGAAGCTGTATTAGGGGGTTGTATTAGGAGGCTGTTTGGGGGTTACGATGGAACGGACGAGAAGATCTTTAGAAATTTATAGAAGAAATGCTAATTAAAAGTACACGTTAGAATTAATTTATATTGAAAAATAATTCACAAACTTAACTCAGCGAATATGTTAACAAAGCAGTCATTGATGCAGCATTGATTCATTGATGCAACCCACATGAAGAGCAGGTAGAAACATCAAATACATGCAAAAGCTAAAGAAAAAAACAATGTGAATAAAGCACAAATGAAAGTACAGAAAAGGACAAACATGAACGTTCATTCTTTTGTGTCTACTAAATAATCTCCATTCTTTTTATTTTCGTAAAATATGTGATTTAATTATATAATTTAAAATGCTCGCACTTAAGTATTATCAATTTTTTTAAAAAAAGATTATCAAAAATCAAAACAAAAATATCTTGGTCAGTTGGAATTTCAAATCATTTAGCGATATATTTAAAAATGCATCATATCGGAAAAGTGTAAAAAATTGACAAAAGAAACTGTATATATAACATAATAAAAGTTCTTTTTTTCCTTTCAGGCTTAATTTGAAAATTTTTAGCTAGGTCGCTAGTCCAAAAGTAAAGAAAAGGAATTTATAATATATAAGATCTATGAAAACAATTATTAGAAAACAATTTATAAGGGAGTTAAAAGAAATTTTAAAAAAAACTCCACAAATTGAAAAGCAAAATGTTATAACATGAATTTTATGTGATTTTTCCAGATTTATCAATGTTCGAGAATGTTTACGAGTTTTATAAAATGTTTAAAAGTTTATAAGATGATATCTCAAAGCTGGCGGAATTACTAAGCAATTCAAATTATTTCAGTAACATAATAATACAGATATTTTTTGCAATCGAATATACTTCCAGAAACGTTATTGATATTTTTTTAAGTTTCCTCTTGGCACTTATGGATCTCGTACTGTGAATTGGTCAATTTCGTCTCTACATCCACAATATCATTGCAAAAAATAATTTCGGTTAAGATATTTCGGTTAAGCTGGGACAGAAACACGTCTCATTAAAACGCATTTGTGGGTGGTGACAAATTTGAGGTTATCAAAGTTGTAAGAAATAAAAGTTCCGTAAGTTGCCTCTTTCACACCTCGTTGGATGATGTTGGAATGTTGAATTTATGGTCGTTAAATTCATGTTGTTGTTTTTCAGACTTTTTTTTTAATTCCATACTTATTTCTCGCACTATTTGACCATTTCCGTACACTTCTGCACCGTCTGTAAACCAAACGTTGCGATATGATTATTTTATGTTCCCAAGATGTTGTTCAACTTTCGTATTAAGCTAAGAAAAAAAAGTAGGGTCAAAAATTTCAAAATATGGTAGAATTTACCATGTTTCTGGCTCTGAGGACATCAAAAAAATCGGAAATGTTTACCAAAGCGCTTTAGTAATGATTTTGGGAAAATTAACAGTAAAATAAGGTTTTATAATATATGATAAAACGCTGTAAATAAGAAAAAATCTGATAACTTTATTGTGATACCTTACACTCTGGCAGCATATCAACCATTTATTCGTTTAAACTTACTTTTCAGTTTTGTATTGTGATGCCAGTTTTGTATTGCCAAATGTGAAGTGAATGGAACTATACTTTTGAAAACAAGAATGAAAACCGTTACCCCATGAACGGAAAAATTACTAACTGCATATTTTAAACACCGTATATTCTTATTTAATCAACCAAAATTATGTTTTTTTTTTTCAGAAATATTATTACTATACAGTACGATTACTTTAAAAGATTTTTTTTTCTCGGTATATATTTTGTGTTTCTGTTTCAGATTTTCTAGATACATTCTCTTTTTCAAAAGCCTTATTTACAGAAAATAATTTTAATTTTGTTCAAATAATGTGTGAAGGGTTTAATAGGAACTATAATTTTGAGAACAAGAATATTCTCTTAACCGTAAACCTATTAACCGTTCACCTTTTAGCAGAATTACCGTTTAACAGAGAACCTCTTAACCATTTAACAGAACTTTCTTTTACCAGAATTTTTTATTAAAAAATTACCGGTTTATAATGTCCTATATTTTGGTTCCATTAACCAGGATTATTATTTATTTCACCAAAAACGTTCTAAGCATACAGTACTGTAATTTTACCAGATTTTAAGGTGGTAGCATACTTAAATGATACTATAGTTCACAACATGTTGCATAAATCCTAAACGTTTACATTAGAGCAGTATTGTTCTAAGAAAATAAATGCTGTAAAATCCATATGAGCGAAAATGTTTTATATGTAATAATTTAAAACTAAAAAGAAATCCTATTTTTTTAGTATCAATAAAATTCTGCTTATATTAATTATATATAGCAGACAAGAATTTAATATTCACAGGTAATTCTTTTATTTTTTTCTTAAATACTAAACAGAGTTTAATCAATAAATACATAAAACTTTACAATACTCTGAATAATCTCAATTCAGCGATTTTTTGGTGTGTAACGTAACATTGAAAAAACATACGTGTTCGTAGAAAGAAAGAAAAATGTGTCTCAAAATTTCTTAACAAAAATGTCAGAAATGTAATAATATTATTCTTGTAGGATATGATTAAAATCCTTTTAACAATGGTATAAGTATTATTTAATAAAAAAGAATATTATAAATTTGAATGAGAAAAAATGCAAGTATTTCAGATTAACTTTTAAATGAATGAATGGTGCCTATTATTCAATAATGCTTTTTAAGATATTTTTGATGCTAAAATAATTAAATGAACTCGAACCAAATTTGTATCATAACAATTCAACTATATAATTCAAACAACGATTCTTGCAATCAATACCTCAAGGACGTTAAGTGCAATACATAATTCTGCAACTGTATCTTCTTTATTTTTAAAAAATAGTACCTCTTTTTCCGCTTTCCATTTCAAAAAAATCCATTTTTAGTAATTATTTTACTTATATCTTTTTTTTTATACTTTTTTAAAAAAATTATGGAGATACGTAGTATCATGTTTCATATTAATTAGGCAGCTTAAAAAGCAATTATAAAATGAGCGTTAAATAATGCATTTGTGTATTAAATTGAATTAGTAACGGGAATTCATTCGCAACAAAATGTTTCATAATTATTGTTGAGGAGAAAAATTGGTTTCAAAAGTATTTCTCTTATGAAACCTTATTTGAAAATGTCTGCTAACAAATAAAAACACGAAGCAATTTTAGACTAATTACTACCTCGTTTAAGTATTTATACGGTAATCAGTTGTTCACGCTTAAAAAATTAAGTGAGTTAAAATTTTAATCCTTTTTATTATATTTTTTAAAATCTAAAACAGAACATAGCAATCAGATATTGAAATATCTTCTTTTATAAAATTTTAATTTAGCGAAAAACGTAGATAAAATATTCTGTAATAAAAAGTAACCTTTCTTTCAATGATTAAAATTTTCTTTAGATTTTCGGAAAATGAAAAAAAGTAACTAGCTTAACTATTTTAATTCATAAAAATATTTTAAATGTTTTAAACATTCACTATCATTTAACTGTCCTTAAAATAATTTTTTTTTAATTTCCTAATGTACTCTTTTTAATTTACATAGTTTTTCGGAAAAAGTGTAGCTAAAAAAAGGATAATCTCAATAAAGGCTAATTAGTATCATTACATTAATGGAATTAATTCGGAAAATGCTCATTACACTTCCATTTTTTTGAAACAAAACTAGAGTTTATGTATATATTGTAAAAATATATCCTATTATTTAAAGTCTTAATTGAAATTAAAGTTGAATATACTTTATTTTTCACAAGAAAAGATGTTTCACAAACCTGTAGCCGCTCAACATAATTTAAATAAATGACTGTAAAAAATATATGTTGTCTATTTGAAGACAGTAGAAATTCAATATTTTTTATGTATGTAGCTTGTAAGTTGCAGATTATCAAAGTAAAATCTAAAGAAACATTGCTTGTTACTAATGTGGCATCCATTTGAAGCAGAGTATGAGACTTAAAACAATGTTTGAGACTGATGTGAAATCGTGTATGAGGCATTTAAAAACAGTATTGAAGACAAATGTGAAACCATTTATGAGGCTAATGTGAAATAGCGTATGAAGCTAATATGAAACAGTATTTGAGACTGATGTGAAACAGTGTATTAGACTAAGAATTTCTATATTTGAGACAGATACGAAATCGTGTATGAGACTAATATGAAACAATATTTCATTTACAATTCGTGTATAAAGCTAATATTAAAACGTGTTTGAGACTAATGTAAAATAGAGTATGAGCCTTAAAACAATATTTAAGACTAATATAAAACGGTGAAAGAGGCTATAGGAAAAATATTAAAACGAATGCGGAGCAATATAAGTGTTAATATGTAAAAAATGTGATTATATAATGTGAAAAACTATGATGTGAAAAAGTATGATGTGAAAAAATATGTTGTGAAAAAATATGAGACTAATTTGAAAAAGTTTATGTAGCCAATGTGAGAAACAGTATAATTTTTCCCACTCCAGTTTTTTGCACACTCAACAACAATGAATAATGAAAATAAAAACAAAATTGGATTTTTGAAAAATCTCGAAACTTAATCCACTGAAAGCCGGAATAAAGGACTTCCATTGAAAATAAATTTTATTTTGTTACAATCTTCCTGACTTCAAAAAAATATTAAACATTCTGGACTTACATTAATTTATAATTATTTTTCTTTATATGACATTTATGCTTTCATTGACTAAAGTTATTCTAAGGGCTAAAGGAAGAGTAACCTTTTAAAGTTATTATAAATGTAATAAAAAGTGTTCTAAATATCTTATTATCTCTAATTTAATATATTACAGATTGTGTTTGTTATGCTGAGTTTTCAGGAGTAGGGAAGAGAGGGGTCAATTGTAACAGGGTACGATCGTAACGGAGCAAAAATTTCAAGTGTCGGGTTTTAGATTTGGTTCCTAGGTGACGCACAAGGTGTATTTAATAAATCTACTTGTACACCCCTGTTGGCTACCATTTTTATGTACTTTTGAAAGAGTTATATCACAAAAGATATTTTAACGCTATGTAAGTATTTTTTTTGGTATTAGAATATTATATTGTAACAAAGTAATTTTGTTTAAACAAATAAAAATTATTAACCGAATATGTAAGTGGACACCTTAATTAACATTTCAATAAAAAAAATTAGTTTTGATAATTAACTAGCATTGTTTTTAACAAATGAAGCTAAAATGGCGTCTTGGGGACGATTGTAACAATAAGTAAAGGGACGATTGTAACAGCTGAAAATAAATAATCTTATGTTTACAAGCCATTACTTAACTCTTTAAGAACCACCAATAGTTTCATATATCATTTATATTATGTTGCATGTGCATTATTTTATTTATCAACTTTCACAGCATAAATTAAAATTTTTAACCCCTCAAAGTTAAAAGCTTAACCCTCTAGGTCTCTGCTCATTATTATTTTTACTCCTAAAATATCACTACTATTTTGATCAATAAAAAATATATCACAACTGTGATAATATGTATAATTAACTATGTTTTAGTTGAATTAATGAACTGTTACAATTGACCCCGTAAGTGGGGACAATTGTAACAAGTGCACGACTGTCAAAAATTGTCAATAACTAATATAATAACATTTGAAATAAGTTATTTATTTATTTTTTTCTAGTAGAGGATAGTCTATTTTACTCGTCTGTCAATTAATACTAATAATATATTGGATTTTCTGTTAGATAAAAATAGTTAAGTAAAAATGTTACAATTGACTCCACTCTTCCCTATTCACGCCTACTTACAAAAACCTGAAAAATATAAGTTTCAATTTAAAAAAAAAAAAGGTTTTAAGATATTGCAAATGAAGCAGTAAAACCCATTAATTTTTGGTTATGATTAATATTTTGGTGCTAATGATCATTTAAAAATAAAGCAATTTCAAATTAATCCAAGAAGTTTCATTATGGCTCAATTTACTAAAAATATTTTAATTTTCTTCATTTTATGCCATGCATCAATTAATGCCATGCGATATTTTAGATTAATCCAAGAAGTTTCATAACGGCCCAATTTATTGAAGATGTTTTAAATTTTTTCATTTTATGCCATGCATCAATTAATGCCATGTAATATCAAGGAAAAGAAATTTGTTTGAAGCTATCCGTAGAACATATTTTATTTACAATGAATGCTTTTAATTTAAACGTTTTAAGCACAAACTAGTTTATAATTGCTTTCTTCAAATATTTTAAAATATTTCCTATTAGGCATGCAGTAGTTCTACTTTAAAAACATACTATCATTTTTTTTTAAATCTTTTTTTTCTATCGCTGAATACATGAAAAATATAATTTACATTAAATTTCACTGACTCCTCATTAAAATAAACTTAATCAAACTATGTTTTGATTTGTTTTCACTTTTATTATTTCTTTCAAAATAAGTCAATGTGCCTATTCGCAAATTTAATAACATGATCCAAGTTAACGATTTTGAAAAATGCACTTTATTTGAGTTTCTACAATATGTTTCAGAAACAACTTGCACTAAACGGTGTAACGACATCCATCAAATCCCTGTTAAGAAATCTTGACAATTTGCCAACAATTTAAATTGCATCAATGTTAAGAATTCCTCAATGATTTATAGAGATTGTTGCTGATAAAGTTAAAGAAACTTTACAGAAATGTAGCTGTTTAAAACTCATTTGATTTTGAAAAAAATATAATACGAGTAGCAGAATATAATTATAAGAGAAAAATTATCAAATTTACTTGTTATTTACAACTCATATTTTAAAATTAAAATTAAAACAATAATTAAAATATCTTTCCGAAAACATTAAAATTTAATTTCCTCACTCTAAATTCCTTCAATTAGACATGTTATTATGTTAGTGTTTATTTTTATCTTGGAATAATGTAAAATTTCAGGAAATTAGAAAAAAAAATAATAATTTAAAATATAAATTTTAAATTGCATATTTTTTTAAAATTATTAAACGTTTACCGGGTTTCCCAAAAAGGATTTGCAATTAGAAATTTTTTTTTTAAAAAAGGAATGGAAAAAAGTACAATTTGCTACGCGCTTCTTTGGAAACCAGAAAATTCATTCTTACCCAATTACAAATCGTGTTAAAAAAAATAATAACTTATTAACCAGAAGTAGAAGAAACAAAGTGGTACTCTCTGAACCCTAAATCTTAAACACTTGTGCAAATATTTCATGCAAATGGTCAGTCATGCAATATGACTCAAGGAATTTATTTAATACATGAGAAGCGCCATCTACCGAGTAACTTTGTAGCTAATTTTTGGATTTGATTGAATAAAAATTCGAGTTACCAAAACAGAATGCTGAAACCGTACATGCATGTCCACTTCCGATTATTTTTCGTTGTTTTTTTTCACAAATTAACAGTAATTTCTGGGACATAGTGGTATAATATGTGTATTATATCACACATTGACTTTGACCTAGTCTCAAGTTTTATTCTTCTTTTTTACACAGTACAACGGATATTTTATTTCAGATGCATTTTTTTCAATGTTAAACTATATAGCTATTTATTATGTGCCCAACTCAAACAAGTGCTAAATACTTTTTTTTACAAAATAAGTAATTTGTTTGATAAATTATGCTGAGATAGTGTAGAGTGTGATTTGTTTGTTAGAAGTATTCATTTAATTTTAATGAAATTGAAAAACAGAAAAATATAGACTTTATAATTCGGCAAAAGCTTTACGGAAACAAATTTATAAATCCCTATTTCCGTACAAACGAAAGAATATACGAAAAAGGGATTTTAAAGACATAGAAGCGGAAAAGATTCAAATATAGGGAATATTGATAAAAAATATTCTGAATTGAATCTGAATGATGATAAATTACAGTTGAACTTTTGGGTAAAGTAATAAGATAAAAAAATGTTTTCTTGCCAAACGTAGTTCGATGGGGAAAAGAAAATAACCTTAAAAATAGCATATTTTATAAAAAGAAAAAGTCACAGTTTTCATTTTAATGATATAAGGAGATATATACGTTCTTTAGGTAAATTCTTGTGATTTAAGAACTATTTTTTCTCGAGGCACTGGGCACTGCTCTTAAAAGACATGAAATCAATGTTTTTTATGTGTGCTTGCATTCTATTTTTGTCGTTTCATCTATTATTGAATAATAAATAATGAATGCAAAATACAAAAACAAACTTTTGTAATAATAATATAAGTACAAATTTTGTAAAGAGTTCATGTTTGTATGTTTCTTATTATACGTGCTTATATTATGTGGCTAGTACGAAAATGCTCTAAGGATTCAAAAATTTATTTAACAAGTTAAAGCTAGAATTTTTTGAACTCTTAGTATCCTTTATAAAATTATTTAAATTTTCTTCAAAAAAATTTCCTTAAATTTTCCTTCTAAGCCATGCTTTTTTTTCAGGAATAGGTATTGTAATGATGCGGGAACACTTTTATTGATTTATAAGAGCGATTGTTTTAACATGCATCCAAAAATTATCGTCTATTAGAAAAATCAATTAAAGAAAAACGAAAAGAGGCAAAAATGCATGTTTGCTGCACTCTGTTTAGGAAACCATGATTGAATTCTATTAAAGTCAACCGATGAGATACCGTCTAAAAATGCAAAATACAATTTTTTATGCTGCATAGTCCAACTATTCTAACTTAAATCTATGCATGAAGGACTGCTAGTTTTGTCCTGAGACAATGCTGCGTTGTCCTTACAAATATTATTTATTTTGAAAACATCATTCTTTATTAGTATCGTTTAACAACACATATTTTAACTATAGAAGAATAAATATTTTTGCACCTAAGCAAGGAACTAAATTCTTTCGCTCCACTTTTTTCGAATACTTAGTTATTTTTGAGACAGTCAAAAGTCTTTTTAAGTTACAAGAAAGCTATTGCGTTAAAATTAAAGTTTAATTTTAAGTGTAATTTTAAGGGGTATTTAAAATCTGATAATATTGATTTCTAAACTTCTTCTTCTTCTTCTTGGAACCACATAATATTTGTTATTGATTTCTGCATTTTATTTTAATAATAAGCATAACATCATCCCTAAATGAGTTTCCATAAAAAGTTTATTTACTCACCAGGCATTTTAAAACTCGCCGTTTTAAGATAGTGTGAAAATTTCAAAGCATTATTATAGATTTACTATTTTATTTTATTTAGAAAAGTTTGCTAACTTTGATCCCTCCTTTTGAAGAAAAGTAAACCAAAGTTCATCTTTTCATTAATTTACATGTAAATGATAATTAAAAAAAATAATAAAATAAATTTATAGAATATATTCTATACACTGTAAATTACAATGTAAATAAAGTGCAGACTTATACTTTTACCCATGTTTGTTCCGGTACTGTAATAGTAATTCTGTTTAGGAAAAGCCAATTAAACGGGTAAACATGTTTGACGGATATGTAAGTAAATTTGAATGGTTAGAGAAGTTAGTTTAGGTGATATTTTAGAATAGCTGGAGGTTATAGAAGATTTTCACAAATTACGCGTTGAAATTATGAAACAGAGAGAATTATGTTGTCATATGAAAGAGCACGTTTTCCTGAATTCTAATTTTTACTACTTAAGGAAATAAGTATCACTTGAAATTTAAATTTCGAGAATTAGTCTTTCTACAGGAGCATATAAATTCAGATTATATATGAAAATACTTGAAAATATACCATTTACTTGTCTCTAGTATATTAAAAAAAGTTGTAAAGCAAATTCAAATCGAAAATTACAATGCAGAAGATATGTAATGCCTTAGTTACGATGAAATATGTTATTTGTAGACAAAAACACAAGCGAAGACAAGAAAAATGAAGTTAAAAAAAAACATATCATTTCTTCAAATCGTTTGTTGGTAAGGGGAGCGATTTTCCTATCCAACGTCATTTAGCGACCAGCTTCTTCATCCTTTGATTAGAAAAAAAAACTCGATTCGTGACATGCTGTAGTTTAGGTAACAAAAATGTTCAAAGAAAACCGTTTCTTGAATTCTTCTAAAGTCTCAGTCTCAGTCTACAATCAGTCAAGATTCGTCTACATCAAGATTCGTCGTTAGATGGTATTGCTGTCTATAAAGTGCGAAATACAATATCTAATGCTACACAGTCCTATCATATCATTCAAACTATAATATATGCACGAGAACTGTTAGTTTTGTCCTGATACTATGTTGTGCTGCCTCTACAAATAGTATTTATTTTGAAAACGTTGTTTTTAGTCGTGTTATAGGCTCGTATTGTAATTGGTATAAGCCACAGTCAAGAGAAAAATTTATAAAGAAAAGAGCGAGTAGTCAAAGGATGCTAGATTAGCATCCAGGGAACCTCAGACAATTATCGTGAGGTTGTACGAGACAAGTTATTGCTGTATCGGTCTACCAACGGACTACTATAAATGAAATCAAATTTGAAATACTTCAAAAAATATCATTTGAATAATTGTTTCTAAGTCTTTGAAAATAAAACAATGCAGTCACTGAAAGATATTTGCGAGCGAGGTAGCTTCTGAGGCGATGACTTTTTTTTAATTCTGCTTTTAGTTTTTAGAGGTTTTTGTTCTTTCTTTATTTTAGTTGTCTGTATTTCCCGCCATTGGAAACGAAAATACGTTTATAAAAATTTGCAATATTAATTTATATTGGCATGTCAATGAACTAGAGGAATGTGTACGGAATTGTAATATCTTTTAGTTACTGTTCTTCGGGGCTTCTAGATCAGGTTTCTTGAATTTTATCCATGTGTGCAAGAAATTTTTATATTGTTTTTACTTCATTTTTGAAAATAATCTAAGATATGTATTAGGATTGCATTGTATAAAATTCCTAATGAAATTATCGTAAAATGTAACAGCACTCTGGGTCCCAATACTCATCAGCGTTGGCACGACAGCCTTTTGTGAGCCTGGGCATTCCTCAGAAGCTTTTCCCGTTCTGCCCTTCTCCAATACCATTATGAGAAAAATTCATTTTTATACACATGCTACAATATACGCTACGCTACAATAATTTATGAAACACTTAAAAATTTTTACATTTGCTCTTTACATTTCTCTAGAGATATTTATGATGTGTTTAGATTATGCTATAACTCATACTCAATTAAGTTTAAAGTTTTTATAAAATTCGAACGACCGTTAATAAGTTAAAAACGACGAAAAATGTTTTTCCGCAACCTATGTCAGAAAATATTGCAATAAACTTGTGAATTGATTCTATCATTCTGGTTATTATGAGCAATAACTGCATAAAATGTCGTAAGTCTAGTTTAAATATTTGCGGTGATATGGAACTCTTTTAAAAAGCTAATTTTTTTATCTTGCGTTTTTTGTTATAACTTTAAAATACAATAGCGTCTTTGAAAAAACTTAACAGCAAAAATACTATTTTAAAATTTGAAAACAAATTCGTAAAAAAATGCACAAGAAAAAAGTATTGAAAGAGGTTCTGGCATATTACGAATGCGCTGAAAACATTCAAAAGTATGTTTTTTTTTATAATTTTGTAGTGAATCATATTTATAAATTAATGGAAAAATCTGATTTGAATACTATGAAAAATTAAGAGGATTTAAGCAATTTTAATTAATTATTGTAAATTCAGATATAAGAATCTGAATGGTAAGGGGACTTTCAAAACTAGAAATTTTCTGTTAAAAAAATTATTAAAAAATTATAATTCCTTACAATAATAATCCGCACACAAATTTTTAATTGAATAAAGAAAGAAAACATGTAAAAGAAAACTTGCTTTGCTTTTAAATGTGATAATCCCCCATAATAGCGATGTAATTTTAATAAATCTTGCAAAAATTTCATAAGAAAATGATGATACAAAAACAAAATGATACTTGCGTAAAACAACTATTCAGAGCTTTCTTTCAAAAAAATACATAAACTACTAAAAACTGTTTCAAATTTCTGAAATTTGGATTTTCTTTTACTAATTAATCAATACCATTTACTAAAAAATTGTGAAAATAAACAAAATGTTTTTCGCTTAAGATTAGTAAAGAAGAACTATATAAATGCTCTTGTCTTTCAATTTTTTTTACAATATTTTTTACTATAAGCCAGACTTCTGAATGCTCTAAATTTTATTGATAATTAAGAGAAATCTCAGGACCTAAACACTCCAAAGTTATAAATTAAATCAAGTGAAGTAGGTATATATATATATATATATATATATATATATATATATATATATATATATATATATATATATATATATATATATATATATATATATATATATATATATATATATATATATATATATATATATATATATATATATATATATATATATATATATATAAAAGCCTTTTGTAAAAAAAAGCCTTTTGTATTATAAACTCTAATTTAAAAAGTAATAATTTTCCGAACTTCAACGAATTCCCATTTAAGGTAAAAAGAAAAAAAGGGGAGAATGTAGACTCGGAGAAAAATTTTCTTTAAAGTTGATTCTCTAGCTTATCATAAAAACAACTAATTACCTATTCTTTATGATTGACTAACTATTTCTACTATTAGTCTGACAATAGTTAAAAATTTGACGATTTCAACCGGAGCTACAAAACATGGTCATCTCTTAAAAAATAAAGCATAATATTATAAGTAGATCTAGGTTGACTGTTGTTATAGACACATTAGTTTCGAATTCATGTGCTGTTTTTCTTGTAGTGAAACTTCAAGAATTTTTTTTAATCATTAAATTAAACAACTAGCTCTTCTTACTCGTTATAGATGCAACAAAAATCATTAATAAAACGAATTTCATAAACTGAATAAATGATTTATATCAGAAGATTTAAAGATTACTTATGGTATAATGATATCATTAAAAATATTACATATAATATTACATCTGTATATTATATCTTATTACGTATCGCAGGTGATTAAAACATGATCTATGTGATATTTTGTTTCCAATCAAGAAATTGCTTTCCAGATAAAATTTAAGCTTGAAAACACAATATAATTGAAATAAAATCATACTTCTTGAATATCACTTTAAAAACTAATGATGTAGTTCATTTTTTCTAGATCATTTGTATCCCAATATACACTCTAGTAGAAACTGGAGAAGAACTCACACAAGTCAATTATGTATTGCACCGGATGTGAAAAAGTTTTTAAGTTGAAGAAAATCCTACTTGTTTTTACACGTGAATACAAACTTATTTAATTCAGATTATTACCTTAAAATCTAAAAACTTTTAGGTTTTTTCCAGTAAAAAATATTATTACTTTCATTTGCTCCTAAAATCATGATATTTGTACTTTAAAAGGTGCTTAAATCTGACGCTGTTAATTCTTTATATTGTGAATCCAATCAAAGAATGAAACTGATTTAAGCAAAATAAGAAAAAGACAATAACATGTAAAATAATAATAAGTCAAACTGGAAAAGCTCTAAAAGCAGCTAAAGCCAAATTTTTCTCAAAATGGAAAAGTGCTAAAAGTAACTAAAACCAAATTTGCCTATACATATCTTTTTTGTTGTTTGATTTGTGTTCCTAACTTTCTTATATATCTTTAGAAATTCTTTTTTTTTGCTTGATTTGTATTTCCAACTTACTAAAATCTTTATAGTGCACTAATTCTTCGTAAAGCACTTTCGAATTGAATTTTTTTTTTTTTGCTTAGTATCAAGCAATTCAATATTTTTGCAGTAAATTGTACGTTCTGAACTTACTTATTTATTCAGTACGAAATTAATATTATTGGATATATTTGTTTAATTTTGTACGTTTTGAAATATATTCCTAACTTAATGACTTAATTTTAAAATTAAAAATTCCGTTTCTTTTTAGAAACTTTTCAAAATCAATCAAAAACTTTTCAAAAACTTTTTTTTTGACTGAGTTTAGTTGGAGTTTTAAAATGTCTACTACCTTAAGATTTAAATTTCGGTAGATAATAAAATATGCAATTAAAGTTAATTAAAACAATTCAAGTATATTGAATACTTCTCCACAAAAATACTAATTATTTGTTATTTAATAATTACTTATATTAATAAATTAATATAAAAATGTCCATATCACCATGAATATTTAAGCTAAAATTACGAAACTTAGTGCAGTTATTCATATGATAACTTAACTAATGATTGGAAACTATAAGCTTATTGCTTTATATTTTAGAATTGGGAGTTCAAAAACACTCCTTTTCTCTCGTAATTTATGTTGATTCCTCAAACCCTTGAAAACTTTAAACTTTATTGATACGTATAAGATATCAAATGGCCTAAACACTTCTAAATTTATGTCTTTGTATTTTTCGAAAAATTAAGAGAAAAATGGCGGAACTGAAAGTGTCTTTGATATTATTGTAGGGTTGTGCACTGCTGTAAATACGAGTAGTTCCTAAAAATAAACATATGTGCGACGCGCATTTGACCTGATCTTAGAATTAACCTTAAAGCAGCAAGAAAATGTAATTTTGCTCAACTTTCAACATCAACGAAATACAAAGTCATTAGTTTGTAAATTATAAAAAAATGCTGATTAACTACCATTGCGCTTTAAAATGGGGCAGTAAAGAAAAATATTTCACAAAAGAATTGAGAAGTAATATTTTTTCCGAGGTCACAATGATTCCGTGACAAAAAGATCATAAAAAAATAACCAAATAAATTTCAAGGACCGGCCAATTCAATTTGCCAATTGGCCTGCGTATGGGTCATGGAACTGGCCCAGCATCAGAAAGGTTCTGGGTTCGAATCCCGGGCAAGACATGGATATTCGGTCCCTTTTTGTTCTATCTGTCCTTACTTTAGAAGCTACGTTGGCCCATCAAATATGGTGCCCCTAAAAGATAGGCCAACAAATCTGCCCTTCAGATTCCTGTATGACGAAAGGTCATTCTCCAAGTGGGCATTGGAAAAAAAATTCAGAAATTGTTTAATCTAATAATAAGAATATCTGAGAATGAGTGCTTAGTTATACACGGGAACTGAACGCAAAAAACTTGCTAGTTAAACGAAAGGGTTCAATTCTGCACTTTCTAATATGGAGTAATGAGTTTGTAAATCGTAAAAAATGCTGTTAATTTCCTGGGGTATTAAAATAGCGAGGTGAAGAAACAATTTCGTAAGGGAATTGCGAATTTATGTTTTTTTCCAGGAGTACATGATTTCGTGACAAAATAATCATCAAAAAATTACGTTTAATAAAGCGTCGTCACAAAAAAACACCGATTGTTAAATCTTCACAAATTAGTTTATTTTTGAAACAATATCTCTTCATAAGGTTTTTAAAAGTGTTAAAATTTGTTTAACTTCGTTTTTGTAAAATGAAAAACCTCTCCTTGTATATTTTTTATTAATTTAAAAGAATACATAGTTTCGTTTCTATTCGTCTAATAAATTTTTAGAAACAAACTAGGAACTGTAATGAAATAATACTTTGATTTTGATTTTTAATTAATTTAAACATCGTGCAGAAGTTTCATGTAGACGACATTTTTTAAACAAAATCCTACATGCAGCTTTAATTTAAATGTTATCATACAAAGCGGTTTAAGATATTTCTTTCGCAACGGTGTCTTCTCTCCAAAAGCATAAATTATTCATAGAAAAGAATATTAAAGTATTTTCATCTTATTCTAATTTTTTATGTACATTCAAAAGCTTTCATAAATAAAAAAGGTTGCATAGAATTTTAAAACTAAGCCTTTATGTAGAAAAATAACTCAAACTAAAAGCAATGCTTTTATGAAAATGAAATTTATTTTAATATTATTACTAATCAACATGTTTCGCAGCTAACTATTTTCACCATGAGCAAAAAACACCTGGTTCTGCTTTACCTATGCTTTTAATTATGCTTTTCATTCGTAATTTTTTTTTTTGTTATAGCAGAGACATAAAATGCTTATTTTTAGGAAGAAATTCCATTCTTTTTAATATTGAATATGAATGAAAAATTTTTTGAATGAACAAAGTTTTTTTCATTTGTTACAAATCGTGTACATTCAAATTAAATGTCAAGTCAGCATTTTTTTAATATTGAGTAACTAAGTTTTTTCAAGTTTTATCATTAATACTGATTCACTCATTTTAATTTCTCCATCTTCCAAATGGAAGTTTTCATGTAAATTATTTTTGCATGTAAAAAAAGAATACTTAGGCAAAAAAATTATTGCACCGATTCACAGAGTAATTGTCCAAGTAACGCTGATGATTTTTTTTAAACTGAAAGGCCAGATTTTTTAATTTTTTGAAATTTAATGCAAATTTAGAGCACTACATATTCACTGATATTTAGATACATGTTCTATTGTCCTTATTTTTATCTATTTAACAATCCCGATGCTTATATACACTATGTCGTTCTTATGATTGTACATATTCAATAGTTTTGATATTTATATATCCCTTATATTATCCTGATGTTTCTGTACTTTTTTTGAATTTCTATTGTGATTTTTCTAGCAACCTGACATTTGAATACATTTTATTATGTTAGTTAATTGTTATTTTATTATGTATTATTTTATTGTTATAATTAGCAATTATGTCGATAAAAATTCTTTAATCCTGATGCTTATATTCACCCTATAATTCTAAAATTTTTGTATAAATTCTAAGGTTCTAATATTCGCATACATTCTGCAGACCTAATGTTTAAATACATTTCATTGCCATTATGTCCTTATACATTTGACAATTCTGATGCTGATATGCACTTTGGAATCTGATGTTTCCAGAAATCTATTGTTCTGGTATTTCTAAGAATTTTAAAGTTATCACTAAAAAATTTGCAAAAATATCGCTTAACATGTTCTAAGCATTCATTTCAACTGAAGTTTCAAACTATTTGTAATTTATGCTTTAAGATTTTTATTCTTTATGCCTTATTAATTATTGCTTTATTTGACTTTAAGCATTTATTTACCACACTTAGTTAACGTATCAAAATGTGTTTCGCTTAAACTTTCATTTGATACCAGCAAAATGTATCATGCACTATTATCTAAATACCTTTAATGGTTTTACGGTGAACTATCTCATAAATGTATAAAATACATGAAAGGAACTAACATCATCTATTTCAAGAAGAAAAAGACGTTAGCTGGATATCTACAAAACGTGCCCAAAACTCACGTCTTCGTCTTACTAGGATAAAGTTCAGGAAAATGTTTCATCGCCAAGAACTTCTAAGAAAACGTGCAATATTCATGGTATGTCATCTAGAATACTCCGTGCAATATGCGTGCTGAATAAAACACAGCAGTTATCTTTTCTTATACTTATGAAATCGAAGCAAAAATGCGCTTTAAATGTGTTCCAAAAAATGCAATGTTTGACTTTTTTTTTATTGATATTTTTTCATTATTCCAAACTCTTATTTTTATAATCTATTTAAAAATAGTACAGAAGCTTAATATTTTGCTTCTTACATAATGCAGGTTGGGTGTTGTTTGAATATAAGGAAAAATAAGGAGAGTTAGGAAAAAAAAGGGATTTTATTTTGAAAATTAATGAAATATTCTAAAAGTAAATAAGGAAAAATTATTCTTGGTATATGATAATAAATAATAACTACAATCACATAATATTTGCCTTGACTAATAAATTACTGTATTCATTTTTAAAATTATACTGAATAAATTTAACAAGTTGCATTTTAAAACTACTCTTTAAGTTATTTTTCCCTTATATTGTGATTCTAACCTTGGAACTCAACGACGTGAGATATGTTAATTCTTTCTTTTAAGAATAAAATATAATGTAAAAAATATGCTATTTCTTCACTACAAAAAAGTATTTTAGTTGTAATAAATATATCAATTCTTTCCTATCTGTCAAAATATTATATACTAAATATATTATTTCTTCACTACTAACAAAATAAATACATCATTCAATTCTCGTCTGTCAAAATATAATACACTAAATATCTTATTCCTTCTCTATAAACAAGTATTAGAGTTTTAAATAAATAATCCCAATAAACTGAAGCGATGAGATATTACTTCATTAAAAAAACTTCATTGGCTTAAAAAATGGACAGATGAAAAAAAAAAAGACATATCGACTTTTATTTCCATCTGCTTGTTTTTAAGGCAATGAAGTTCTTTATTTTAGATGAAATGACGATATCAGTTCCTTTTCATCTGTAAAAATGTAATACACTTAAATATGTTATTCCTTCTCTTCTATCAAGTATTTGAGTTGTAGTATATTTATCAGTCTTTCTCGTCAGACAAACTATAATATGATAAATGTGTTATTCTTTCTGTATAAACAAGTATTAGAGTTGTAATACATTTATCACTTCCTTCTCATCAGACAAACTATAATATGATAAATGTGTTATTCTTTCTGTATAAACAAGTATTAGAGTTGTAATACATTTATCACTTCCTTCTCATCAGACAAACTATAATATGATAAATGTGTTATTATTTCTGTATAAACAAGTATTAGAGTTGTAATACATTTATCACTTCCTTCTCATCAGACAAACTATAATATGATAAATGTGTTATTATTTCTGTATAAACAAGTATTAGAGTTGTAATACATTTATCACTTCCTTCTCATCAGACAAACTATAATATGATAAATATGTCATTCTTTCTGTATAAATAAGTATTTGAGTTGCAATACATTTATCTCTTCCTTCTCATCAAATTATAATATGCTAAATGTGTCATTCTTTCTGTATAAACAAGTATTTGAGAAGTAATACATTTATCACTTCCTTCTCATCAGACAAACTATAATATGCTAAGTATGTCATTCTTTCTGTATAAACAAGTATTTGAGTTGTAATAACCATCTTATGCAAAGAAAAAAAGTATGGTTGAAAGCAACCAAAATATGGTCAAATTTACTGTTTAAATACATATACATGATCATGGTTTTAATGCAAATTATTGCTCGTCTCTAGCAAAATTTCAGAGCAAATAGCATAAAAATGTAGAAAAAAAACAGCACAAAGATATTGAACCCACTATCTTCATGCTTTTGAGTGTTTAGCAGTAGAACAAGACCCGCAGCAATAGTGATCCCAGCCTCGCTGTGGAGTATTACTATTCTATTAATCGCTTAGAAGCGTTTATGTAATTGGTTTGAATCCCGCTTTAAGATTCGAAATATATTCTTGCTGTTTTTTTGTAAAAACGTGTTGTTTTTAATCGGAAAAGGGTTTGTGATTCGTTCTTTGTATTTACAAAGAAACCACATATGGTTTATTTTAAAAAATTGTTGTTTCTTTCACTAAAAATTTCTTAAATGTGATAATTTTGCCAGAATTCTTTTCTCTGTGTAGTGACTAATCTGAGAAAATATAATATGATAAATTTGTTATTTTTTCTCTGCAAAAAAGTATTTGAATTGTAATAAATATAAATTCATATTCATCTTACAAATAAATAATTTAAAACTTCTCATTCCTTCTTTCTAAACAAGTATTTGAGTTTTAGTAAATATGTTTGTTGTTTCTCGTGAGGAAAAAAAATTATAGCAAATATGTTATTCTTTATCTAATTATGTAATTCTCTCTATATATACTTTTCTAAATTTAAAAAAAAAATTTTTTTTGGTCTCAAAAAAAATTTTAAAAAACAAAATATGAACTTAATTACATAAATTAAAATTTGGAATTCCATCTTAATTTTAACTGACAAATCAATATTTTTTTCAAGAAAAAAAAGTAAGAAGAACTTTTTTTAGTCAATCTATGAAATTTATTCAGTATGCTATTGCCACATTTATTCATAATTTCGTGCTTTGAAAGAAGTCAACAATTTGTCAAACTGATAAAAAAAAAGCGGTCTTATAGTCAGAAAGAATCGAGGATGATTTATGGTAGCTTGAGCGAGTGACACTTTTTTAATATAAATTTTCCTTGGATTTTCAACCAGCTCATTTTTTAAAAACTATGTACCTGTGACTGTTTGGATAAAATATTGAAATTTATGCTACAACAGCTTAAAAGAAATAAAAATGAATGAAAGTTAAAAAAAATAGCTTTTGACAGTTGTATTTTAACAAGCTTTAAATTAATCAATTTAGTAGAGTTCATTTTAGAATTCAGTCGAAGCAGCATTTAGTTGAAATGCATTTTCCAATCCATGATTAAAAAATCTTAATAAAAGCTTTCTTTATTTAAAAAGATTCAGCTTCACTCTTAGAAGTTTCATTTTAAAATTATAGTAAAACAACCAGTAGCAGAGCAGTCGGCCCATCCAATTAATCGAAAATTTTACGGTAGGTAAAATTTTTTATCTTTACGGTTTTGAAACTATTTACAATTGTATGGTTAAAAACCATTATTATAAAACTGTATGGTTTTTCAACCGTTTACAAGTAGCATGTACGAATACATTACATTATCATCTTAATCGTGCTACCATTTGTGTGCGCATGAGAGTGCCGTATTCTGATAGCCCAGGGTCATAAATTGGGGAGTGGAAACTCTTTATGCGTTGAAGGGAATGGAGGAAATATTGTGGCGTCTACGCTGGGATTCGAACTCCCGTTTAGTCGGTCATGAAATTAACAGATTACCTCTCTCGGCTATATCTCTCAGCTGCAAGGAACTAAGTGGCTTCCTTAGGTGGATCTAGTTAGGGTCATAAAATTCAAATTATTTAATTGTATTAGGTGAAGGCAGTTAAAAAATTGTTTTTCTCACAGTTAACAATTTGAATACCATATTATTTATGGTTATTTGACTGTTTCGTTTGAATATGGTGAAATAACACTTAAATAAAGTGTTATTTAACCATTTTTTGAGATATTTCTAACAGTGTTCGCTGACAAAATTAGGCTTATCATGTTTCAATACTTGATGTTGTTGAGCATCATTTATTTTGAATGTGTAATAATTATGGTTTTCTCAATGCAGCAATTGAACCTTATATGAGATATTTCTTGGTTTATCTTTGAAGACTGTTTTAAAATTTTGTTTCCATTTTATAAAATGCACATATTCAATAAACGCCATTCGAAAATTCTATGATATCCACCTTTAAAATAAGTTTCAGTTATTAACGTAAAATGCCTTTCAAACAGCTTAATATTACCCTTTTTACTTCATTTTATTTTTGACCCCTTCTTTAATTTTTTTAAAATCAATTCCTAATGAAATAAAAGTTCGAAAAGCATTATCAAGAAAAAAAAACTAAAATGAAAATTTGTACCAACATATCATTTTATATCTAACTATTATTATTTTATTAAAATTTAAACCTTTGCCTAAGTTTTAAACATTAACTAAGCTAATCTGAATGCATACGTATCTACTTTTTCAGTAATCTGTTTTTGTCTACACAAAAAATCGTCTATGATGCGATTATGATGACTTTTTTTTTAAATTAGTCGTAAAATTAATTATTGAATCCATTGCTTCTTATGAAGAAAAAGAAAGTAAAATTAATATGAAGCTAATTTTGCCGAAAAATACAATCTTGTAAAATTATTTCTAGCAATGTTTATTTTAGTTAAATTTGACCAAAGAGTAATATTAATTTGCAATTTTCAACTGAACTATTATTTTATAATGAAGCCGTATTAAAGACAAGTTATAACATTAGATGTCTATTACTTGATTAAAAACTTCATTCGCTTCAAGAAATAATAACTGACAAGTTTCAAACGATCAAAAACATGCGCCCATTTTCAAGACTTGCCAGAAGAGAGTGAAAATTGTCTCTAAAGAGCGTGGAAATGCATTTTACCTCGATTTGCTCCTCTTAGCCACTGTAATCTTTTAGGCTACTGTGGTTGTTCTAGGTTTGATTCTCACCTTACTTTTTGCATTTTTCGTAGGCAACTTAGTGTTTATTTTTAATTTTTACTAGAAAAAATTTATGTTACTGTTTTCATCAAATTTGTTTTTGTTTCCTTTATTTTATGAATAAGCTTGTAATAAATAAGAGCTTATTATAATTAAGTGAATATTAAATGCTAACTCATATACAAAGGCATTTAAAAAATTTCAGAAGTATGCATTTTACAATTGCTATAAGAAAGGAATAAAATTCCATAGGTTATCAATAACTATATGCATATTAAACTTTGAAAAAACATAAATTCTGTTTTAAAGTGTTACTTTTATATAAATTTTAATTATAAAATAATGAATATTTCATTGATTTTATTTGAATTTTATTTTGTTTAATAACCGGCGTTGAACAGACAGCTCATTCCTGAGTTTACAACTATGGATGTCCAACTCCGTAGCTTTGTAGTTTTGAACATCCAGAAGACAAGGGAACTTCTGGATCAAGCATTTTGACAAACTAACCTTCTAGGAGGACTCTTTGATAGAACTAATCTGCATTTATGTTACGTTGAGAGGAAAACCATGAAAGCCTCCAATAGTTAGTTCTACAGTAAGGGGACTCTAACCCATGATTACGTCTACCATTGGAGATATTTTACATTAGCACTGTGATCAGTGCTATCCGAGTGCAGAACTCATATCTGCCAGCTATCGCTGGTATTCGAACCTAGGGCACTTTATTGGGAGGCAAGCACTCTATCCCTTGAACCACAACGGCTCATTATTGGTAAATTTTTTAAAAAATGGCGAACTCAGAGCTGAAAGTATCTAGTACATATACATGAAATTATCAGTTTAACATAATGTAAGTTTAGCATAGTTTTTAGCAGTTTTACATAGTTTTTAGCAGTTTTACATAGTTTTTAGCAGTTTAACATATTGCCGAAGAATTTGAGCCCATTAACAAATGAAGAATTTAAGGATCTAAATGGGCAATTGTAAAGACTTTCTTCGTTAATTTTGCTACTTAACTATCAAGTGTACTGTCTTTCAGTTACGTATAAAGGTTTAAAATCATTTCACTCAGATCAACCAAGAAACTGGCAAATATACCTAAGCTTCTATCCAAAGCAATTTAACAAGCTAAAGATACCAACATATTAAGCAAAATTGCTAATTTAAAAAACAACTTAAACCTAACGTTTCGGTATTTTTGTTTTTCTCAAATAAAGATAAACATCAAATTTTACGCTACCCCTCGTAAAAATACACCACAGAATGTGTTCGGATTCAAACTATTGTCACAGAAGTAACTTTTCTATCAGCACATCTCATCAACACCAAGTTAAGAAGCTGGTGAAAAAACGAACAATTTTGACTGAGGCAGCAAACACCATTAAACTGCTGACAGGAAAGCCTTCTAACACAGCTGCAAGCGATACCAAAGAAGAAACTATCAAAGAACACAAAAGAAGATACCTTCCTATCCAAAAAAAATTTACGAACGAAACTCAAAAAATAAATACCGGCTGGGCAGCGCAAAACAACGCGCGCCTGCGCACACATTCCACATCAGGAATTGACAGAGCAACGCGCATGGTGACTTCCCAAACATTTTCTCCTAGCGCACCTTGTTCGTCTTCAGATCTAGGTGAGAATCGAGAGAACGCAACGTTCCAATCTTCCAAAACACCCCCACAGTTTTGCTCTTTTGCCCGGGATTTGTGAGCTTTCTTCAACAGGTAGTCTCTCAGATTTTGACAAAATCGTTTGATGCTCATTTGATCGGAAGTCCAGCTACAAGAGTGCTTGTTTAAATATTTTAAACTTAGAAGATTTTAAAAGGTAAATGTTTTTTCTAAATATTATTTTAAGTTTTATTAAATGTTTTTACAAATGCTATACGCTTGATTCTAAAATTGAGGAAGCAGTTTTGTCATTGAAAGAATTCTTTTTTAATGTGTTTATCAAAATTCTGGTGGAAAAAATGGCACGGAATACTAAATATAAATTTTAGAAAAGAAATAGAATTGCCTTTTTTGAAAAAAAAAATAGTTTTCTTTTTTTAAAAAAATTATAGAAAATATTAATAAAATTCGTATTAAAATAATTGAAATTTTTTTATTTAGAAAGAAAGGAAAATTATTAGTTCAATTTTTCTTTTAAAAATTTCTAGTTTAAAAACCGGTAAAATACTTCAATTAAAAAAACGAACTGAAAATTAGAATTCAATTATCACCGAAGCAAATTCTAATTTAAATATTAAAAAGAAGTTTTCTTCAACTTAAATTGAAAAAAAATATTTAAAAACGTAACTACAAATATTAAATGCTTTTCTTTAAATGCTAACTACAAGTATTACGTAAAATATTCTAATATATTAATGAGCAATAATTTTAAACTATAAATGGCAATATCTAACAAGAACAAAGTTAGCTTCGTTGTTAAAACTTGTGAACTCTATTTTAAAAAAATATGAAACTCTTTCCATTTTATTACGCATTCTAAATTTATGCAAAAATTAATAAAAAGTTCTTTACTTTACATAACTGAGATTGCCTTTAATACTGTAAGTTATATCTAATATAACTAACAGAAAATAATTCCATTATATAATGTAACGCAAAAGTGCACATTATTTAAAAAAAAATTTTATTCGTTAAAAAGTTTGCCCAATTTAAGTTTTTACATTCGAAATATTAACATAAAAAGTTGATTCTCTCACACGAAAAATAACGACCATATGCATATCCATTCGCTGTTATTTACAGAAAAAACGCTGTATTTTAAATTTCGAAGCATAAATGTATGGAATTAGAAATAAAATCTTGATTGTTTAAATGTTCTTTATATAAAATTTGGAAATCACACTGGAATTTTGTATACATAAAATCTTGATTCCTTAAATATTTTAAATGTTTAATTAGGAGAGTTTTATTTAATTTAAATCATCCGTACCAAGAAGAGTGCATCAGTAAGGAATATAATTGTTGTTATAGGTACGATTAAAAGCATAAATGTTTTTAGGTGTACGACCATAAATAGTAAAAATATCATTTTTAACAAATATCTTACGCAGATGCTCTGAAAAAGATTAATGAAAATAATTCACAAAATTTTCATTCTATTAGATAATTTTAAGATGGTTGATGTATTATTTAATTGAATTTTTTGTCTATTGCTTTTTAGTTTTTGTGAAATATAATTAAACATTTGGCAGAACTATAGTAGTTTGTATAACACATTGGATAGTTGTAATATGAAGATATCTTCTAGTGTGTGAGATTTATTACGCAAAATTTATTTAGGGACTTAATTTGAACTTGAATTAGATTAAAACTTTTGCTCGACTAAGTGAAATTTTTTTTATTAAAAATGCACTTAAGCTTTATGAATGCTCGATAATTCTGCAGTTTTCTCTTACAAAATCTATTCTTTATTTAATAATAAATTTAAAACCTAATTTAAGTCTGAAGTAATGTTTTACTACATTAGTTTCAGTTATCTCTTAAATCAGACAGCTCAAACAATAGATGAATTGAATTACTTAATGTATTCCGTTATTTCTTATATTTAACAGTCATTTCTTGATATGCTAGCAATTTCACATATATTTATCTAAAAAAAGACTGAATTTAATAAATATGTGATTCAATATTACGAATAATATAATAGAGATGAATTTGGCAAACTTTTATTTTGAAGGTCTCATTTTAAGACGTGGAGCATTTTAAGCAAATTTCATAAAGTAAACTGGACTAAAAAACAGAAAAAAGAAATTCAACTACAAGTTCTAAGAAGACTTGTTTCATTATATAAATATTATGAAGCAGAATTTACTCATATTTTTACTAAAATCAAAAAACTAAAAAAATGGATTGGAAAAATAAATTTAGTACATATTCTTCAAAATAATTTTATTATATTGACAAAACGCAACGAATTGCGCATAAGATAAAGAAAGTGAAAAATGTAAATACAGCGAAGCATTGTTTCTTATACATATTGTGAGGCTTCAAATCGTTCATATTTTAAGAAATATAAAAAAAAAATTTCTGAAGTGTGAAATTATCTATATTTACTTACAGTCTCGCTGAGAAATATTTTGGGATATCAGAATGCATGCAAGTAAAAATTAACTTTTAAGGAACTATATAATTATCTTAATGTATTGCTATTTTATGTAATTTAGCAAACTGATTTTCTGTGTAACTAAACATGTAAAGAACTTACAATTGATAAAAATACCCATTTTCCATTTTTATTTCCTCCAATTACATGTTTTGTTCACCATTATATCTTTCAAAAACATTTAATTAAAAAACAATTTGTATTTAAATTATTATTTTCTTAATTGAAATCACTAAAAATATTTTCAGATTGAATAAATAAGAACTTTAATAGATTTTTCTTTCACACTAAGAGAGGAGTATGATTAAAGTCACTAGGATATCATAAAATTTACTGCCTTCTGGCTCTATGGGGAAAACAACTAACTTAACTTTTACCGAAGAGCTTTGGTAATGAATTTGGTAAAGTTAATAATAAAATCTTATTTTATAATACGTGATGAAATTTGGTAATTTTATCATTAATCGTATATTTTAGTTTTATTTTTCAGAAATATTTTTTTTGTATGTACACAAATATCATTTTTGAACCTGATATTGTTATTTCTTCATATAAAGATATGCATTTATTGACAGAAAGTTGTTAATATAGTTCTAAAAATGGTTATTTTATTAAAAAGGATTCAGAAATAAAAAATGCAATGTTGACGGAGATATTTGACTGAAGAAATTTTAATACTTCTGTTTTAAACTTTAATTAACTTCTAGATACTGATTTAACTATACATACCACTGTCGAAATAATACTATTTCTTAATATCAGCTTCTTAAGACAAAGGTTTTCTGATTTTAAATCTGACATGTATAGGCAGAAACTAGTTCAATTATATGCGATATGGGGAGTTTTCATCACTATTTAATGTGCAAAACATTTCATTCCTACAGAAGAGTAAAATAAATTTAATAAAATTTCTACCTTAGAATGTATTAACTTGTTTACATCAATTAAATAGAATATTTTAATATTTATCCTAGTCTTGGAAAAGGTTAGATTTAATACTATAAATCATATTCTGTGGATCGCTTTTTGGACCAGTCATAACAAAAGAAAAACAAATCGCATGTGTTAATGACGACTAAGAGTACATTAAAATGTTTGAAATGAAAACTGAAAATATAACCATAATATTGCAATAAAAATGTCTTTGTACTATAACAATACAATACTGAATTTTCGCCATATTCTAGAAGAACTGTTTAAAATTTTTTCAACAAAAGCTTTAATAACCTTAAAGATATATAAAATGTTTTTAATTAAAAACTAGTAAAATGGCAAAAATGTCCAGAAACGTTTTGATTTTATCATTAGAATTGAAAAATATTAATTTTGCTAATAATATTTATTGCATTTAAAATTCTAAATTCGTTGTAAAATTGTAGTACTGATATCTATATATGAAAGAATAAATTAATCAATTAAATCGAAAAATGTGAAAGAAGTTTGAAATAACAGCAATAAAATTTTTTGCTACTTAACACAGTTCACTTAACACTTTCCATTGAATAGGAGAATTTACTTACAACTCATTAAGATAATTTATGAACTCGATTTCCATAACTCGCTCCTACATTTTTAACTAATTCATTAAAGATACTTTTTTTCTTACTATCAATAAAGATATATTCACTTATGTTACATTCTCAAAATTATAATTTAAAAACGCTTTTTTTTCTTTTTCTTATAAATTATGATATATGTTTTGGGTGGATGGGATTAAAACTAATTTCTAAAACATGGATTTAGACTTTTCATTTTATGTATAGGCTAAAGTCCTGTATCAAACTATTGTTGAAAGTATGCTCAGAATTCCTTCTAAAAAACTTTTAGCACAAAGGAGACCAACTCCGCATGAAGTAAATCAGATTTTATCAATTTTTTCTTATACTTATAATCGTATCTATAATTGACAAGCTGAGTGAATGAGTTCTAAGTGACATTTCAGTAAATTATCCGAATTTACTGTTAAAACTGTTCAAATTTACTCAAATTGCTAAAATTTACAATACCGAATGATATTTTAGTAGATTTTATTAAATTAGTCGAAGTTTCTGATATATGTTAGGAAATAAAAATTATTTAACGTCAAACTTTTAAATAGCAATATCTAAAAATCCCCACTCTTCGCGTTATAATGCTCGCACTATAAGCGTAGTGTTATTTACTACTAAAAGATGACTTTCTAACGTTACTCGTTTATTCTTCACCAAATGAATTTGTAATATTATTCCAATTTCAAAAACTATTACGTTATATTCTACTGAGATCGTCGAAATTTAATGAATTGGTAAAAAATTTAATTTTGTATAGTTAAATAAGACTAATATAAAAACTAGAAATTTTATTTTTATTAAGTACGTCACTTAGAATCTTTATACACTAAAGCTCTTATATTGTAAAGTAACTTATGATATGTTTTAAGGGCATTAAAAATTATTTCACTTAGTATGAAACGTACATTATGCTTTCCAAGTTCTATATAAGTGTCAGCTCTATATCGGACTATTGTTGAAAATATGCTCAGAAATGATGCCAACAAAAACTTTGCACGAAAAGTTTCCTCTATACTATAAAAACTGTGATATAATTGCTTTCTGAATTTAAAGTGTGGTGCAGTAGCTTCCCGTTATTTCAAGACAACGACAAATCAGTTCGTGTATGTTTCAAAGATATAAATTTAAACGCCAATAATGGAGAATTGTAGTGTTTACCACCGAAATGATGTTTGAAATATCAGAAAAAATTGAAATCGCTCGGAGCAAGGTCTGGGCTACAGGAGGGGGGGTCTAAAACTTCCCATTCAAAAGAGTCCAAGAAAGTTCTGATCTGAGCTGCTGGAGAGTCATTGTCATGGAGTAACAAAATTGCCTGTCAGCATGGTAACAGCTCTGTAAACTTCACAAATCTACCGACGTTTGCATCGGGCAGGTTATTTTCCGACAAGAAAATGCACCACTGATCGTATTCCGTACGAGGCAGGTGATTCAATAATTGCGAAATATTATCAGGGTTATTCAATAACTTAACATTTTAAAGCACAGAACTGACTGCACAGTCTACATACATGGTAGCAACTCTGCACTGTTGTTCCTAAGGAATGCCATGGCACAATACAAAGTACTCATTGCGACGTTGGCGCCATCTATTAGTGTACACAACAAAACTATCCTTACTTAAATAAACACTCCTCGTATTTAATATTTTACGGCTTCTATTCTATTAAGCCTAATACAAATTCGACTTAATATTCTCATTGTTATGCGTTTGTTTGATTTACAGGCTAATTTTATTGTAAGAATTAAAGTTTCTACGCATTATTTAACAAAATGCTCATACTTTAAAGTGTATCGTAAAAATGACTTTAGCGATTCTGTGTGTTTATTACAAACTTTAAGTGTTATTGAAAGCTAAAAATGGTGACAAATGTTTATACACTTTTTTAATGTTGGCAACTTTTCATAAATTAATTTATTTAAAATACATAATCTACATTTACATAATACACACTAAATAGTTTACATTTATTAATGAATTGTAATTAAAAGAACATTTCCGATATTTCTTGCCACCAAGAACTGACTTTAATGCTTCATCACACCCAGAATTATCTCTAGTGCTTTACTACACCATTTTTGGTGTGTAATCGTCACCATTTTTAGTTTTAAGAAACACTAAAATTGTTCATAGTGCATACATGAATCATGCTTTGTCTTAAAGGGAATAAAAAATTATTTCTGAAAAATGCGTTCAGGTTTGAGATTCATGTAAAGTCCTTAGCTTTGTATCAAACTTCTGATGAACATTTTATCAGAACTGGTGAAGACAGAAATTTAACACAAAAAGGACCCTTTCTCTGTGTATTAAATCAGTATCAATCCTTTTTTTATTATCTTATCATATTATTTATAATTGTAAATTTCAATTGTTATTAAATTCTAATAATTATCATTAATATCTTAATATAACAGGATTGAAAAGTGCCACAATTTAATCTTTAATATTCATATGAAAGATTACAATATTTAAACGTATGTTCATTTTATTGATAAATATTTCTATGAACAAATTAATTTTTTTAATTAGAAAGTAAAACTATTCACATTTAGTAAACGTGACGAAATAAATAAAAATGCTTCACCATTCATTTAATGATTATCGATTTTCGTCAAATATGTGACCCTCTAATGTTATCAGCAAAATATTAGTCTGAATGCCTCTGACCGATTTTGGAAATAGCCTACTAGTCTCGTCAAAAAAGTCATTTAACATTTACGCAAGAACGACGATTGAGTAAAAACGTGACGTAATATTACAAATTCACATCCACAATCTATGAAAAGAAATCTAAGTGGCATTACATAAGAGATTAAAAGGGCTCAACTTTTCAAGAGAGAGATTATAATGTCACAAAAACATTTATTAATTTGACACCATGATATTATATATTTTTATTTTTATCGTTTTTAAGAAGGCATTCCACAATTTTCTTAATTTCACTCTATTTGCGATAATTCTAGCAAGAAAAAGTGCATTTGATGAGAAAAAAGTACGAATTATTATAATGTATTGCGGGACTAAAATACTAGCTAACTAAACGAAATAAGTTTAACTACAGACAGTAATTAAAATTACCACTTAACATTTATGCTACCAGAGTTATTACATTAAATTAGATTTAACCACAAAAGTTATACACAGTCTGTTATAAGCAGTTAACTAGATGATAAAAATAAAATATTATACGATGATTTTAAACTTGTGTTAAAATATAGTCAAATGATTATATAAATTAATATGA
This sequence comes from Parasteatoda tepidariorum, assembly GCF_982258835.1. Taxonomy (NCBI): domain Eukaryota; kingdom Metazoa; phylum Arthropoda; class Arachnida; order Araneae; family Theridiidae; genus Parasteatoda; species Parasteatoda tepidariorum. Next base: position 74,805,077 of record NC_141758.1, on the reverse strand, counting down.
GCATTTAATTTCTATTTTACTTCTAGTTTAAAAGAAATAAAAATAAAAATATTTCAAGTATGAATCTTAAGAATAAATCATAGTATTTATAATCATAAATCAATAAAATAACTTTTGAAAATTTTATTTTCTCCATTAATATATTCTGGTGCCCTGAAAATAAAACTTTATACATATATTCCTTATAGCAAAAGTATTTTAATTGAATATAAAGTGTTTCACTTGCTTTTTCTTTTACTATAGTAAATGAAAGTCTTAGAATACAATTTTATTTGTGCTAATTTGTAAAACTCATTTCAGTACACAATTTTTTCAGTACTACCAGTGAAATTACTTTATACCTTTTAAACTATATTTTCAATCTTCTAAGCTTTATAAAAAAATTTAAACAAACAAGTTAAATTCTAACTGGATCTACGGTTCAGAATTATATCATATTTAGGTCATAAAGTCATTGTTTTAGTTATTAAGATAAGTTATAAATTATTATTTTCGATTTTTAAATTTCCAATTAAACAGTAATTTGAAAATCCCTTTAGTTACTGTTTGGACTTTCATTTTAATTCAATAAAATTAAGATGGCAATAAAAAAACATGATCAAATCTACCGTAAGATGGTTAAATTTACCCTGTTTTTACCGTTTATTCTTACGGGAACACCAAAAGGTTCAGTAATTTTTGAAAAAGGGCTTTGGTAATATTTTTTTTAAATTAATAGTAAAATATGGTTTAGTAAATCTAGTAATTTTATCGTGATAACTTATAGCATGTCTTTAAAACCATTTATTCTTTAAAATTTACTTTCCAGTTTTGTATTTCTTACTAAATGTGTGGTAATAAGAACCATAATTTTGAAATCCGAAATTTACGGTAAAGCGTTACTATATAAATGACAAATTATCAAATGAATTATTGAAATACCGTCTATTTTAGTTTTTTTTTTAACTAGGACTATATTTGTTTTACCAAAAACATCATTATCAAATATTATCAATCATTATAATTTTATCAGAATTTTTTTCTGTGTAGGGACTGAATAGCTAGAACATTATATTAAGTTTCTATCAATGCAAAATTAATGGATAGCATACTAAATTTCTTACATAATTGCTGATTTATGGTTAAATATTCCAGAATTAGTAAATGTAAAAATCAAATTGGTGCAACTAAATTGATATAAATCTCTACTTTAAATTTTAAAAATTTTAGGATAGCTAACTGAATTGTTAGTTAAAAGTTTTCTTTTAGTAAAGTTTAAGGACAAATATTTATATATTTGTCTAAATCGGTAGAAAGGAATTAAATTAAATCTCTAGTATTTACACAAAAATAAATAATTTAAAGTATTACTTAAAGAATAACACTTATGTGCGTAATAAAAACTATTACAGACTACATAAAACTCTTAAAATAGCATATGTTTAGGCAAAAGCATGACTCATAAAAAATACAAAAGAGTATACCGTTTTATTCAACTCGTCAAATTCGATGTTTAATGTTTCTGTGCAAGCTTTTAGCATCAAACTATATAATAAGAGGTCTGTCATATGTTTCTATTTCATTTTTTTTACGATTTCAAACGTTAGATTTCTGAAGAGCATTAATTCGGTTGAGAATACTTTCAATCGGGAAATGACAGGGACAAAGTAAATGTTGAAAGAATCTGTTACGGGAAAGCAGATGTCGCTTAGAAATGGTTTCTTTGAAGACCTTTTTTCGAACGGATTGTCGAAATCGTTAAATCAGTCTGAAAAAGTATTTCATTTCAAATACAATTGCTGCAATAACTCGCTTTGCTAAAGAAGAGAATTTGTTTCCGTTACAAAATTGCACTTTATTTCTTAACAGAGCATAAACTAGAGGAAATGAAACAGAAATTCTCATTGTATTGGATGCATAATATATAATCCTAATATAAATTTATTTCTAAACTTTTTGTCATAAAAATTTTCAAATCAAGAGACGCAAATTAAACTTTTATGAGCGCTGTATGAAATGGGTGCTCACATAACATGAAAAATTCTTCGTTTTTGATAGAACTGTTTTTGGTCTGTTGAAACTGTTGTTTATATGTTCCGAACAAAAATTTCGTCAAAGTGACGAAATAATTATTGTCATTTCTTCAAGGAAGCAAATTTCGCCAACAATAACAAAATATTTCATAATTCCATTTTTTTTCAGAAAGTAAAATAATAAGACAAATAAAATAAATTAATTAATAAGCAACCTTCCAGTGCTCAATGTATCCAACTTTTCTAATAACCACTTTATCGGGAGCATCAGATAGATAAATCAATATTGCCCCAATAACACAAAAGGGGCGGATAGAACAATAAAATAAATTACATCCATGCCCGAAGCGGGATTTGAACCCGGGAAAGTCCAGTTACGAGGACAACTTCTTGACCACCAAAATGACTGGTCGGCTTGTTCCGTCACTTTATTTCCGATCATCTAGTCTTCATTCCAGTTTACGATCACTCACAAAGCACTTTTATGAGGTTCCGAATTGAATAAACATTTTTGTCATAGATTTAAGAGAAAGTGTTTCCATTCAAATGATAAAGGTTCTCAAACTTACAGATCTTATTACCTACTTCTACTTACTTATCTATGGCAGTATAAATTGAAATTTTAAAAACAAATTTAACTTAATAAATGGTATTTATGTCTGAGGTATTGTGATAAAATTATTAAAATTTACCCCATTTACCAAATTGTATCTCACAATCTAAAACCGCATTTCATTATTAATTTTATCAAAATTCTTACCAAAGAGCCTCGGTGAAGACTACCATGTTTTTTGTTGTTCCTTATTAACCTACGTGTACTCTTACGCATGAAAAAAATAAGGATATAATCAAATACGATTGATACAATTGCAGTTGCAGTTTATTTGTTCACTTTGAATAAATTTATGGAGAAACATTTTTATAAAAAAGAAAAACGTACTGTGCGGTAATGAGATTTTTCTGGTATTAAAACCAAAATTGTGCGGTATTTAAATCATTTATTTCGTAATTTTGTCGTTCACAAAAAACGCTGTACAAATAATACCGAGAATTTTTGTGTTCACAGGGAGCCAGAAATACGGTAAATTTCAACATGGTAGTTTTGACCTGACTTTTTTCTGAGTGTAAAACTTTCTTATTGACAATGACTGCAATGGAATCTGCGACACTATCATTTAATTTTTATGTATAGTTAAAAACAGTTAAGTTACAGGGTACAATAATTTTTATAATTTGGAATACCTTATTTCTTTAATTAATAACTAAAATTATTAATAATTATCTATATCTAATAATCAAGTTTAAAACTACTTAATTAATAATTTTAATAAAATATTGTCAAATGTCGATATTGCTGCTGTAAAAACTTCATAATTCGACAGTCGCAAAATGAACTTTGAAATATAAAAAGAAAAGAATCATTTTGTTTTTGCACAATATATCTAGAAACATTCTAAATGTATTACTTTTTAAGGAAATGACCATTACATTATTTCAAACATTATTTTGTGTATTATCTTACGCTTCTTAAAGACCCAATTTGTCATACTGCTTTTATCCTATTATTGTTTGAGAACAAAAGGATTACTTCATCTGCAATCATATTTAGATCAATCATGCAAGCGTAATTTTTACGTTATACCCATTATAAAAGTCTCACAATAATAATTTATTTTCCTTATTTCTAAATTTCCAACAAAAAAATCAAAATTAACTATTTCGTTTCTTATTTTAATTATTAATCCTAAATTATCTTATGCAACAATTGTCCTTCGAAGTTGTTAAACCTAAAGATCATTTACATGTACATATTCGTTTTGAAACTGTTATTTATTCGGTGTTGTTACGTTTACTTTTAAAATAAAATTACTGTACCGATAAATCAGAAATTCTGTAGAAAGCGAAATATTTTTTTCAGATTTGCTACGAATTTTTTTTTATTTTCTTTCTAAAACTCTACAAAAATGTTAAGTTTTTTAAAAAATTAATTAATCTTATTTTTGCTATAATTTTCAAAGAATTTCAGTGACATCAGTTATTGACATTGAAAAACTTTTTCAAGTTCTTTTTTTTATTTTTTTCTAATATATTTTTATATGACAAAATTTTGCAAGTTAAGAATGAGCCAGAAAAAACGTTATGTGTGAAACAAACAGTTTACAAAGTAAAATTTGACAGACTTTGTTTTAAAAATATATGTTTTTTTCCGAATTCATGGTTATCAGTTCCATTGTATAGATTACTTCGTGCACTAGACAGCACATTTGAAAGAAGTTCCTACTTCCTCGATGAATATATTCATCTGAAAATAAATTTAATGTTAATATGAATAAGACAAAGTGACAGCTAAATTCGCTTCGTATTTTGGATTTCATTGTTTAAAAATATATGCATTATAATATAATGTTAAGATTTAGGACTTTCCAATTGCATCCCGAATCTTATTTTCTTTGATTTGAGTAAGTTTCTTAAACTTAGGGTTCTTGAAACGCTTTCTAATCTAAGCCTGTACCTCCCCCTATTAAAAAAATTTTTTTTTCTAAACTGGGCAGAAGATAATTTTTCTTATGGGTACATGACGTGGTATATATAGGATATATGTTATATATCTTTATTAATTCGAGCAACTGTACGTCACGATAAACGTAAATATTTTCGCAACTGGAGCCAATCTATTTTTATGTTACATTAGTGTACAACACGTTAAATACTTTGTGGTTTGGATATTTTTGTTTTAATTCTTTCTTCTTTTTTTGATACTTTGTTCGCAATCTTTCATCTTCAGTTACTTTCATCACGATTCTTTCTTCCTTAGATAATTTCGTTTGTTTTGAATGCTTTTGATGTCACCAAATGTAATTATTTTTCATAAGGTGTAACGAAAATACCAAATTGAAAAAGATAAAATTGAAGGAAATGATAATGAAAAATTTGCGACTTCATCTCGATAAATCAATAAACTAAGTATTAAAATTAACTGCAATATTCGATGGTATACAGAAAAATTCCAAAATACCTTTTAATTTTCTTCCACTACAATTTGCAGCATTAACCTAACCCAAAATCAACTGAAGCTGGTCAAATATTTCAGTCGGAATGCTCTAACATGCAACAGATACAATTTTTCAGATTTCCTAGCTGAGCAGCTCCATCTATTGATGAGCGCTGTAACTAATTTTGAAACTTAGCGAGAAATAAAATATGTTTTCTTTAGCTGATTGCAACAAACCGTGCATTTCTATCACATCTTCCTTTTCTTTGATTGATTTTTAAATTTATCGGTCATTTTAGAAATATCAGTTATATTTTTTTTCAAAAATAGATTAATATACTTACTAACAAACTTTACAAGTCTTCAAATAATTATTCTTACAATTGATTGGGGAAAATCTGATGATTCGAAAATAGTTATTTAGGATGCTTTTTTTACTGAAAAACTTACTATACCAAAATATTCAGTGTTTAATATATTTTTTAGCACTTTTTATTTCCTAGAATAATAAATTCGAGCATTTAAACTAATCATCGAAAAAGTTTTAAGAAGTTAGAATATCAAATGATCTATGAATAACATAAACTCTCGTTTTAAACAAAACAGTTAAAAATAGAAAACTAAGCAAGTTTAATTTTCAATTTCTTATCATATTTATCCAAGTCGCATACAAAACAAAGGTAGTGTTTCAGCACTTTCAACAGCTTTTACCATAATGTATTGTCTTAAAAATTTTAAAATATGCGTTATTAAAATGTATTTTAACTTTTGGAAAATAAATTTAAAGTTATAAGAATTGAAATAGTACATTGAAAATGCATCAGTTAACACATAAGTAAAAACTTTGAGTAATCTTACTGAAACTCATGAATAATAGATGAAGCTCCTTTCTTATTTTAATCTAGTTTTTGAAGAGTGAATTGGGGAAAAAAGAATTTTACTTTGAAATTCAAATAAAAATCAAATCAGTTTATGAAACTCATCAAGTCTGCATGATATCTGCATTTTATTGGCATTTAGCATTTTTTTTAAAATTATATTTTAAAGCTGTAGTGTAAAAGGGTATTCGCGAATAATATCATGGCGTATGACTGAATTTATCTCTCTGTTAAGCATATTTTATTTTAAAAAAAGTTATAGCTTTCCAATTCTTGACACTTTTTCTATGAATATTTTTAAGACCAGTGTACTTTATTTATGAAAATTACCTTGTACAATCTCAAGGAAATTGGTTTAACGTTAAAAATTCAAATGCTCTTCATCCTGCTCTTATTAAAATGCTAAATCAAATCATATTTTAGTTTAGCTTTTACTATATCATTGTATAATCAAGTTTATGAAGCTGGACTAAATGCTTTAATTTAACACCATATAAGGTTGTTGTAGATTTAAACAATATAATAGTTAAATGCTTTGCAAGCTTTCCAACAGCTTATAATTGTTATGCTATTGCTAAAACATGTTAAGTTCACATTTTCCAAAACAATCACGCTAAAATTTGTTGTAAAATTCTGCATTACTTACAGATTGATGATTTTGAATAATGTTTTTTCATGTTATTTAACAACAAAAGGTTATGAAGAGTTTATGAAAATATTTTAAAAATCAGGGTGCAGAATCGTTACGTTCGTTTTCACATTTTTATAAATTTATAATAAATAACTAAAAAGTACTTAAGACTGATATACTTTTCAATTATAAATTTTGTGAGTTTTCAAATTTGTTAACAGGTTACGGTTATCTTTAAAAAAAGCACTAGAATTCTTTCATAGCAGTGCTCAAGTGGTTACAGATGATGGTTCAAACTATAAACATGTTTTTTGTGTTTAAAACATGTTTTGTAACGTGTGTTAACATGTTATAACATGTATTAGTATGTTTAACTGTAAACATGTTTTTTTTGTTTAAAAACAGTCCAAGTAATTATAGTGAACTAATATTACTTTTTTATGCATAAATGATACTTATTATACTTATTTAGCGTATTAAAGTTGAAAAAGGTTATACAAGACTGTTTTTAGAACTCTTATGACTTTAACATAAATACATGAGTAATATCCTAGAAGTAAAGCAACAACTCACTGTGGGCCAAGGTGAAAATGGATGTTAAGGCACCAAAATTTCATGATCACCGGCAGAAGTGCGGCAATTTGGTTATCATTGCGCACAGACAGCTTTTTCATGCGAGTTCCAATGTATATGAAATTTGGATGGTCTTCAAGCCGCCACTGGGGATCGAACTCCAGTTCTTCAAAATGGCAGTTCAGTATCTTAAAGACTCAGAGATCATGGCTTAATAGGGTAAGCATATGCAGGCAAATTAAGTATCATTTCATTTTAAAGTCAGACTTTTGTTAGCTGAAGGAGAACAATTATATTATTTGAGGAAGGAAAGAAATAACAATTAATTAATATAAATCTTCATTTTTAATTTTTTTTATTTTATGGGGGAAAATTATGATCCTTATCCTTATAGATCCTTAATATTGACACATAATATTTTAATTGCGCCACGCATTATATTCACATGGAATAGTGTACCCTACCAAAGGAATTAATTTTAGGTCCCATATGGGGTACACAATGTTGACCTACAGTTTACTATGTATGTAACTTTTTTAAAACCTTCAGCTCAATATTATAAATGATTAATATTTAAATATTCGAACAAAATATTTGAACTAAAAAGTACAAATATTTTTTATATCACTTCTTCAAGTTTAAATCATACAGCAAAAGTCTGAAATATATGCTATGAAGACTAAATATAAGATAGTCTAGTAATGTTTTTCAAATCTAATTTTATTTTGAAATAAACCAAATAAAATTAAAAACGCTAGCTAAAAATAAATACAAGACATAAATGAATTATTTTAAATCAGAAAGTACTCAGAGTATGTCGAACAAGCTATCATGACATTACCATAATATTCTATTTTGGGATCCGAAAACATTTGGTAAACATAGAAACTCTGACTTAAACTAAACCCAGCATTCGGAAAATTCAATTTTAAATAGCCTATGGGGTAGAATTTGTTTGATAAAATCAACATATTTTGAGTTGAAAAAAATGTAGAAGTTATATTTTAAATATACCCCTCTAGCCTATTTTGTTTTGAGTAGTTTATTTCAAATCTTAAAACATTTTACTGAAAATAAATATATAATTTGTTAGAAGCAATCGTAAAAATAATCCAAATAGATAAATAAAATGTCTAAAAGATAGACTTGAATAAAAATAAGAACTTAAAATATCAAACTGTGTTCGTTTCAAAGGATTGCAGAAAAGCTAGGTTATCTTAACTAAACGTTTTATAGGTTACATTTTATTTACAAATGGTTGGTTGTATATTTGTTCCTAATTTGTAAAAATAGACCGTTAAAAAAATATTTTAGATATTATTTTTTGTTGCTGTGCAGTTATACATAGAAAAAGTATATAGTATGAAATATATAATAAATGAAAATTGTTACCTTTAAATGATTTATTGTTACAATAAGTTACTTAAGAGACTATTTATAATGTATAATTATGCACAATATTCGAATTTTTATTCTAAAATCATAGTAAAATTACAGGCTGCGGTTTGTTCATCCAATTAACCATCCATTTTATATATATATATATATATATATATATATATATATATATATATATATATATATATATATATATATATATATATATATATATATATATATATATATATATATATATATATATATATATATATATATATATATATATATATATATATATATATATATATATATATATATATATATATATATATATATATATATATATATATATATATATATATATATATATATATATATATATATATATATATATATATATATATATATATATATATATATATATATATAAACGTTGAACCCACGTGAAAAGTTTCCAGAGTCCTGAACTCCTCAATTGATAACCCTGAGCTATTAGAATACGATAATTTCATTCTTGCTAAAAATGGCAAGACCATAAAGCAGCTAAAACAATGTATAGTTGTAATGTAATATAATGTACTTTTGAAACCATGTTAGTCGTAAATGGCTTAAAAAACCGCGAAGCATTGTAATCATGGTTTTTTTAATCTTATTAAATGTAAACGGTTTCAAAACAGCTAAGGTAAAAAATTTTCTTTACCGAATATAGAACATTAAAACAACATATTAAAACTTTCAGATAACTAAAATAAATTTTAGAAAAAATTTCTTATTCTTAACAGGTTCTTCAGAAAATCTCATGGAGCTAATAAATGATTGTAAATTCTATATTACATATTATGTCTAATAATTTTAGACAAATTGCCCTTGTTTAGAGGTGAAAAGCTTCTTTCTTTTTTTTAAATGATGTAATACCCCTTATGAAAAAATTGGAACTTTTTTTCCGAAGCATATTTTTCCCATTATATTAACGAATTTAAAATAATTTTATCTTAAGATATTATGTATTCATGACCGCAAAGTGCTTAAAACAGTACTTAAAACGGCAAGGAACTAATAAAAAAGAAAAAAAAATTGAACGTCATGCTAGCAACTTGGAAAAAAGAAGAGTATAGAATAAAAGATTAAGTTTAAGTTTCTCTAATTACTTTAAAAATTGCACTATTTGTTCGTAAACCAAAGTAGTAAAACAAGTAAAACAAAGGAATGACAGAAAAATTATTGGAAGAGCTTAAAATCAATCCATACTTAAACTAGAATGTAAATCTTTTGAAATATATACTATTTTTCTAAACTTTCAATAAATATCTATCTATAAAATACTATCAGTAAAGTGACATTCAATTCAATGAGTGTTAATTTCTATTAGTCTATCGTTAAAACTTAAGTACAAACATTACTCTTATCTTTTTGTTAGTAATGTTAGCTTTCGTTCGTAATGTGAGTTTGTTTTGTTCGTAATGATATTTTATTAGAAATAAAATGCTCTTTTAAAGAGCTATAAAACATTATTATCTAATAATGGTTTATTAATAAAAATGTATTTCCTTGTGTCGAATAATGAATTTATATTATGTTTCAAACCAAAAAATTACAGTTGCTTCACAATTTCAATTTCATACTTTAAAAATCTATTATCTATGAAAATTATCGAACTCAGAGATCAAAAATCTCTGAGTTAGGCGGAGACTCCATGAATACTTGGAACTAGAATCAGACATTATATTCATATAAAATACATATTTATTTAGTCCTGCGCTGTTTCAAATGAACGTTCAATGCTTTGCAAATACTTCATAAGCTGCGCTTTTGCAAACACGATAAAATTTAATTACAAAAATTCCTCAGTAAAAGCAATTCATCTTCTCATGTTATTTATTCAAAATCGTTGTGTTGCGCCATCTTTATGATTCCAATTGAGTCAGATAAAGCCATTTCTTATTTATAAACCCATTTAATTTTAATTATTGAATATTAATCTCATTCCGAAATTTAAAATGTAGTTTGCTTCTAGAAATAATTAAAAAGCTGAAAGAAAGTCTCAACGTATTAACAAAACAAATTGAAATCAGTTTAAATTTTACTATCAAAAATATTTTGAGTCCAATTTGGTCGAATGCCTTAGGAACTGCATATTTAAATCGTGAATATCTCCTGGTGAAGTATTTCAAAATGTCTTTAATTCTTTGGGGGAAAAAACACATTCTATAATTTAGAATTTTAGTTATCTGATTGCATCTATGTTTTTCTGGTGTTTTGAAGTTGACTCTTAGTTTAAATTAACTTTTGTGTTGTTTTAAGCAACCATGTAACTTTTAATTCCATTTATTTTATATGCTGATATTTTTCTGAAGGTAATTGTTAAGATATCAATTTTTGCTAGAGTTTAACATATCCCAGCATTGTAAATATTTTTTACTCTCAAAAAATTAAACTTTTACATTTTAAAATCAATTGTTCTTTATTTTCAATTGTTTTCTATCTATTTTTAACTTTCCATTAGAATAAAATATGTTAAATTAACCTTCTAAATTCTGAATTCAAAAAGGATTGTCCAAATGACACGAAATTTTATAAGTTCACTACTAAAGAATATCTCAAGACAATAAAATTAAAAAATGAAGGAAAAAAAATTTAAGAGCATTTTTAATTTTTAATTTTTTGGAATATTAGCCTAGAAATAGCATTTTTTTAACAAAAGCATACGACTGCTTTTGCTGCGTTCCAGTACGTATTTCTGGGTGGAAAAGAAGTGTGTCCACTTAGAAACCTGAAAAATTATTAAATATTAATTTCTGTAATGTATTAATAATTTGCACTGGTAGTTAAGTTAAAAATAATTATTTATTGACGAGATATTCTGAATATTCTTCAGGATTAGTTCTTACAATATATTAAAAGGATTCATGAACTAGGTACATTTCTTCAAAATTGTTTCAATTTTTTCCTTTTTTTTCTTCTTTTTTTTTTGACTGTTCAAACTATACTTCGACTTTAAAATAGGACTTTCATTTTTATTTATTTTTATTTTACATTACATATTCTTCTGGAATTGGAGTTTTAACTTTATTTGCTCTAATATTACGCATAAAAACTATATTCAGGACTTCGCAGACACAGAATGGAATAACAGGCCCTAAAATGCTTTCATCGCTGCAATTTTATTAACTAATTTCTTACTAATCTCTAGGTTTATCGAGCTCTAACTAAGAAGTTTCTAAATCTTCATTTCCTGGATATAGAGTTTGTCTCCCAATAAGGTGACCCAGGTTCGAATTCCAACTATAGATCGTCGATATAAATTCTACACCAGGATCACACCGAACACGATGCTGACAGGAAGTATCCCCAGTGATTGACGGATCATGCGTTTGAGTCATTTTGTTATTGATAGGAGGTTTTCGTGGCTTTCCTTCCCATGTAACGTAAACGCCAGCTAGTTCTATCAAACAGTTCGCTACTAAGATAAATTTATTCCTATACTTGATACAAAAGATCCCTGGTCTTCTGGACTGGGTTTTAAATTACAAAACTACGGAGTATAACATTTGTCGTAAACTCAAAATTGGGTCAGATGTTCAACGACGATCATAAAATAAAATAAAATCTTCATTTCGCCTCAAAAAGAGTCGCTAGAAGGTTTTTTGAATTTTTATATGTCTATCAGACATAATGCTAAGGTTAAGCAAAATTTATAAATGAGACAAGTAAAAAAGCTGATGAAGTTATTTTGTAACAACACATGCATCTTGGAAATAAAATAAATCTCAAGATTTAAAAAAGATAACTGTTAATAGCAAGAATCTATTTAATATCAATTTTGGAAACTCTTTGAAGTTAAGTTCAACTCTATCGTTGTCAAATAACACAAGAAAAAGTGTAACATCCCTCTGAAGGCCAGGACCTTATCAGAAAAATTTTCTTTTTCCATTGTAAGAATTTCAACAAAAGAGAAAAATACTAATTATAAATGAATGCATACCTTGCATTAGCGATAGTGATAACCTCTGCCACTGTTATTAGCCACCTGCAAATTCTGCAAAAGTTGAGCCTATACACGCTTATCCAATCTTTTCTATTTTAAAGTTCATTATTTTTAAAAAATCATCATTTTTTCTGAATAAAAACCATAATTGATATTGAATTGCTCGCACACAACATAACTCAATGAATCATTCAAAATCTAAAAATAGAACTTTTAAAAACCAATTTTTCGAAAAATGGATCATTTGGTTTCGGACTTATAATTTAGGTTTAAAATTTGAAAATTAAAAAAAGTTAAATTTGTTTAATAAGCAGTTATATTATCTTCTCAAGCGTTCGTGAACATTGTAGTTCTCTTATAAAAATTGAATATTTAGTAAATTATTTCACAAACGAAAGAAAAATTAACAAATGTTATCATTATTTTTTTGCATTCATAAAATATGAATAATGATGGAAATGGAATCAAACTACATGCAAAATATACTTCATAACATAAATTTAAATTTATGAAAAATAATATTATTTTGACTTTAATTTATCATTAGATTCTTACTCAAAATACATCTTCCATTTTTACGATTAAAAGATTTTTTAACACACAAAAATCTTGCAATTTAACTATCATATAAAATAAATATTTTATTTCCTTTATTACACAAATAAAAGATGATAACAATTTATTTAGGAGTTTGAAAATATCATCATTAAATAATAATGTTCAAATTGACTACAAAGTATTTAGTTTGCTATATTTCTATCTAAAGCTTATTTTAACTGGATACTGCTGAATAAATATTTATTGCTATGTGTTATATTTAATTACTGTTTTACCTAATTTTACCGAAATTATAAAAAAAAGCAAAGAATTTATCATAAATTTATCTTTATCCCAAGTTAAACACCATCGAAAAATAACATTCAATTTTAAAAAATGAAATTGCTTTGAATATTAATTTTATTACCATTAATACAATTACTATTGATTTAATACCATTTGCATTTGCAAGATTATTCTTAATTAAAGCTTTTTTCAAGCTATTCCCATAAATAATGGAAACCTACAGATTAATTTAGAACATAAACGACTTACTAATTGATTTTTTGACAGTCATTAACAATTAAACTGAATATTCTGAGAGTAACTGAAGCATTTATTAAGCGATAAATAATCAGGCATCATATTTTTTTGATGATGTAATCGATAAAAGGTGATAGAAACGATTATTAAAACTTAGAATTGAGATGAAATTGCATAATAATTTGTATTTTTCACAAGAATTTTTAAGGTACTTGGTGGGTATATTTAGTTCTCAATATGAATATACTCGGATAGTCTAATTTTTTCTTTTTTCTGCGCACTGTACAATAGTCAATATAATAGTTGTAATGTGATGAAAGGCCTAAAAGGCCAATGAAGTGTTTAAGTTCTGTTAGATTAATAGGAAAGTTACTGCTTACATTAACATCTGGTCATTATTAAATTGGTCGAATAGTTACTGAGAAAGCAAATTGAGAAGAGCTGTAATTTTGAATTTGATTTCTCAGGAACTAATCTCTTGACGGATTAGCATATTTGAGGTTAATCCCTGAACCATTAATAGTAAGCCCTAGACCGTGACATTAATAATAAGTCATGAAGATCTGATCATTAGATCAAAACTTATTCGGGACTGTCCTTTTTTCCTTATGGTACAGGTATAATCAAATGGAATTTGGATTATTAATACTCGCGCAAATTCCAGAAAACCAAGGTAGCTAAAGTTCAGATGTTTAATTTCAGTTTTTCGGTAATTTGTGTATTTATAATTCAACTCACTAGAACCCTTTTAATTAACAAAAGATAAACTAATCAAGTATCATACTTTATCAATAATTCAACCCTTAAAAGTCTACATAGCACTGATTATTGAAATTTAAAATGAAGATAATAATGCATGTTACATTTTATTACCCTGAAAAAATTTAGATAATTTGAATGTATATTCGAGTCCAAAAAAAAGTGACTAGCTAGTATCAAAAGGCCAAAAAAAAAAATGCAGGCGATAAATTAATAATCAAACTATCATAAATTAAATGCTTCAATACCCTCGTATCATGCTACAAATGCAATATTAGTTAATGATCAAGCATAGTCTAAGTGAATTAAATCCGAGTTTATACTGTTCGCATAAATACTGGGCATCCAAGGGGCTAGTCAAAAACGTAATCAGCTGTCTAATTTCACCCTTTCGGTAATCTGTGCATCGATAATTCAACCCAAGATCCCTCCAAACATTTACCGAACAATAAATTAATCTAGTATCATATTCTATCGATGTTCCAATCGAGACAAGAACTACCTGGAAATCGATATCACCGATAAGGTATTAGGAAGGAAATAATCCTCGTTGGGGTAACATTAAAAGCAATTCATGTAATAGACTGCTACATTCGAATGGCTTTATTTAGAATGAGACGGAAGCTCGCTCTCGCATTTTCGAGTGGACCTTATGGCCCGTCGTCGTGGCAACGATCCGTGGCTCGCGAAGAGGAAGTGGCGAGCAGCAAGTTTTTGGGCAGAAGTTGCTTTCCATCTGATTGGATGATTGCGTTACAGGTATTCATTAAGTACTTCTACTCGGATGCTTTGACAGAAAAGAAGAAGTGGAGCGTGTCACTCTGAAAAGAAAGATTTGTTGGTATTCCTCTTCCTAAAAGCGTTATGCGATCCATCAACAATGTTTGTGCTAAAAAAGTGATCAGGAATAACAAACAAATCTAATAAAATCTGTGTTTGTTTCCCTGAAGAGGTTTGGGCAGATGCAAATGATGTTTTTTAAGTAATTTTGTGATGAGTAATTTGCAAATTAATTTTTCTCAACATTAATTAGCTGAGAAACTTTATCTTTCCCGGAAAAAAGCACATTAAGTTAGATGAATGAATACCTAATAATTTTAGAAAAGAACTACTAATGTATATTAAATAAGTAATCTGAAGAAACTGAATCGGTAAGATATTACCTGATTAGAAGCTTCATTCACTTCAAAAACACACAAACAGCACTTCAAAAATAGGCACTCGTTTTCAAGACCTGCCAAGAGTAAAAAAGATGAAACAGAAGTGATTTGAAACGAATAAAAAAAGTTTCTAACTGAAAATGGAAAAATAAAAGTAATAAAACTGGAAAAACCACCGTAGCCGAGAGTAAAAAGAGATGAAAAACAGAAGAAGAAAAACCATAGTGGCTGAGAGGGGCAATTCAGGATAAAGTGTATTTCCACGTGCTATGGAGAAATGGTGAGGAAGTAATGTCTTTAGCAAGGGAATCAGCATTCATATGAATAAAACAAGATTCCAGGGCATCAAGATGAGCTGATGTAACTAGGGTGGAAATAACTTTGGCATTGTTGAAATTAAATATATTCCTAAAATTCCAACAATGTTAAGCATTAGATGGTTTCTTGAATTCCCGATAGCAGACTGCTGCGAAACATATATGTTTCTCTCATTAAAGTTTTCCTGTATATTAATTTTATATTAAATAATTTAAACAACAAGAAAACAGTTTTTAAGGCTATAATATCAAGAAACATCCATTTATTTCAAGCTCTAAACTAAGAAATACCAGCGTAATTATTCATCGTTATCTTACTACTGCCATTTTCACTCTATTAGAAAACATAAACTTCGGCTGTATGAATACAAGTCACCAACGTTAATGCTATGGTAACTTTTTCCTTGAGAAAAAGAAAGTGAGTTTAGTTAGATGAAGCTTTAAAGTATACAGCGATGATCATCATTTCTTCCAGCGTAATACGTATATCAAAATTTAGTATTAGATTTCGAAAAATTGAACAATACAAAGCAAAAGTATGTAATTAAAAAACCTTTGAGAGCGTTCAATATTACTTCACATCTTTCGTATGAGTTTAAAAAAGTTGAACATTGAGCTATTTTGGATATATATATATATATATATATATATATATATATATATATATATATATATATATATATATATATATATATATATATATATATATATATATATATATATATATATATATATATATATATATATATATATATATGCTAATCCATATTGTGCAAATCCGCGGCTAAAATTATTTGCAAAACAGGCAATTTATGTTTCTCTTTTCTTTTTTATATTTTTTCTTAAATAAACATCTGTCTTTTAAAACTATTTATGATCAATTTTTAAAATTATCCAGTATAATATTACCTTGCGCACATCCATTTCGAACCCATCCTTGGTAACTAACAAATCAAAGCTCAGAATAACAATTCACTTCAGCAGTGCAGTAAGAACGACACTTTAAAACCCACTTGTTACACTCAATTTGCGCTTTTGTTTTCATCTTCTGTTTTCATATTTTGTAATCTGGCAATCTTTCTGCGAAAACATTTTTAAATCATTCTTGAAAAATTTTCTGTCCTTGTAAGTTGATCTGATTTTGCTACTCGCTTTATAGTCCCTTTTAAATGTTTTTTTTATTTTATTTTCTGTTTTTACATGCTATTTTTACTTTTTGTGATCTATTTTATTCGTTGTTATTTTTATAAAAAAAAATTTTGAGTGCTCCTCACACTATTGTATTAATATATTTTGCTTTGGCTTTATTGATACAATATCAGAAAGCACTCTGTTTTGCGGATATAATCGTGTGGGCTGAAGAAAAGATTATATCTTTTTTTTCCCGGTTTTATTTTTCCGGTTTTTTAAATAAAATTTCATCCCTTTTTTTTTAATACATATTATCTAATCTGTTGTTTGTTATTTTTTACATAATATTCCCCCCCCCCTTTTTTTTCATATGTCTATAATTTTTCTTTGTTTTATTCTTCATTTTGAACTTATATTTATATATATATATATATATATATATATATATATATATATATATATATATATTAATTTGAATCTGGTTTAGATTAATGTAATATAATTTCAACATATGCCACAAAGCCTCATTAAATTATGTTAAATATGAAACAAATCATTTACAAAACTGTGCAATCTCAAAACTGTTAATCAGAATTTAATGTTTCCTAATTTATATTCATGTAGTCTAGCTTAGAATTATAAGCTTACTACGTTCAATAATTCTTCGAAAAACCAAATTTTTTTTTACATAGTTTCATTAAAAATAGAATAAATAAAGTTTAATCTATAAAAGATAGAGGCAGTTTGTTCGTAAATTAAAAGAAAAAATATTTTTTCTCTTCCGTACAAATATCTCATTTTCGCAGAATAAAGCAAATGCAATCGAATGAAAATAATGGTATATAGAGAATTATCTCTTAGCATGACTCTTAGTATTTTTCTTAGTATGAATGTATCTAAATCTAACATTCACTTAGCTATCGTAATACATAATCACTAAAGTAATGTTAAATTAACATGCAACAGAAAATCTTCCATAATAATGTATCGCAAAACCTCTGTTAAGGATTGTAACACAGCAACTCGAAATATTTTTGCATCACAAAAATATTCTTGCCTATAAGAACTTAAAGTTTCGATTTTGTGTTCATAACTATAATAAAGAAAAAAGCTTTGTATAATGAATTTAACACATTCAAAGTCGCATAGTTCCTGTTTAAAAAAATAGAGCAAAGTGTAATCAATAATGAAAGAAAATTGTTTGTTTATGGGACAAAAATGATGTTCTCTCAAGCACCATATTTATAGACGGAAAAAAATCAATTCACATATACAGAACAGCTTCATTGGAAATAATTTCTAATCCTTGATTTCTTTCAATATCTGTACCTATGTGTACCTAAATATAACATTAACTAAGTTATTGTTATACCTGATTAGTAATGTAATACAAAGTTGCTACTCAACATAAAATATCACTAATGAAGCTTAAGCCTCTCTTTGAGTTTTCTAACACAATAATACAAAATCATTTTGCGTAATAAAAATAAGTTTGCTCAAAAACATGCCTTTTAAAATAAAACAAAATGTATTTGCCAAAAAGAACTTCAATTGTGTATTCATAATTGTATTCATAATTGTAATTCATAATTGTATTCATGATTATTCATAATTGTGTATTCATAATTCATAATTGTAATTCATAATTGTAATCTCCTTCATAAATTTACGTAACATAAATTTATTACATTTAAAATCATAAAATTCTTTACTTAAAAAAATAGAAAAAAGTTAAAGCAATAATGAACTAAAACAATTTCGGTTGCAAATAGGACAAAAAAGGTTTTACTCTCAAACACAAGCATCGTATTTTTATAAAGGAGGAAAAAAACAATCCACAGAAAAAGAACGACTTACTAGGAAGTAACTCCGAATTCTTGATTTCTCTGAAAATGTGCTTTATGTACCTAAATATAACATTAACTAAGTTATTGTAGTACTTTATAAGTAATGTAATAATAAATATAAATTACCGACCTTCCCTTAATAGGGCATACGGCATAATTGATAAGTAATGTAATGCAAAGTTGGTATGTAACATAAAATATCACAGAAAATAAAACTCAAAGCATCTTTTAAATAATTTAACACAATAATACAAAATTGTTGTTCACTAGCCGATCGAATTTCCTTTAAAATTCCTAAAAAATTTATGCTTTCCAAAAAGTACTTAATGTCTTCAATTCTGTGTCCATAACTATAATAAAGATTAAAGCTTGGCAACATAAATTTACTACAATCAAAATGGCAAAATTCTGTATTTAAAAAATAAAACTAAGTTAAATCAATAACAGATGGAAAAGGTTTCCATCGCCAATGGAAAAAAAGGTTTTACTCTCCTGGCACAAATATCGTATTTTTGTTGAGGAGAAAAGAATCCAATTCTCAGAAAAAGAAGGGCTTATTGGGAAATAACTCTTAATCCTTGATTTCTCTGTGTGTGTGCTTGTGTACCTAAATATAACATCAATTAAGCTCCTGACAACAGCACTCAAAATATAGAATGCCAACTGAAAGAAGTGAAGTGAAAAGAACCGGAATCAGATAATGGTGATGCTTCTATTTTTTTCTGATCTTATCATCTTCGGTACTCCAAATAAAAACGAAACAAAAAATAGTTTCATGCTGAGTAACACCATTGGAAGCTAGAGGAATTTTTACGATTTAGAATTTGATAGTTGGAAAATGCTGTTGGATTGCTACCGCATGTGTTGGTGGCTCAATTTATTTGTTGATTTCAATTTTGGTTTCTGCTTCGAAAATTATGCAATAAATTCTTTACAGATCCAAGCCGAATAAAAATTTTGTTTTGTACATTTTTCTGTTCCACGCATTTTTATAAAATACTAGCTGATACTACTAGCTAACTACCATTTAGAGTAATAAAAGTCAAGAATTAACGATTATATCAACATTATGCTATCTACGTTATGCCCAAAAATGAAATCATTATAGCGATAGAATTAAATAAGTTAGAATGACTTCAGATTTATTTTTATTATTTTTTTTGGAAACCTTTTCTGTTATTTCAAGTTATTGGATTAAGTAAAATTTTTTTTTCCTCTGAAATTTAGCTCTTAAATAAAAAATAAACTACACTCAGTATCATTCTGCACCAAAAACTGTGCTATTAATTATTTATGACGGCCTATACATGATAATCTGGATTAATTACAGACAATTTTGAAATGAATTTGCCATTCAAAATTCGTCATTTCACATTGCCTTTACTTACCTGACATAATTAATTAAAAACAAATTTTAAAAACTTGCAATAAAATCCACTTCTGAACAAACAAAGATGTAAGCTAGCAAACATCGCTGGTAATGCATTTTAATTAAATGAAAAGATATAGTATCTGTAGTTTAATTTATAACAATACCTAATAATAAACCTATGCAGCCGACCCAATTTCGAGTTTACGTCTATCAATATTCAAGTAATTTTCGACAATTATCAATAGACTAGTAATTTTGAACCCAATTCAGAAGACAAGGGCTCTCCTAGATCAGGTATTGGGAGAAATTAGCATTCGGGGAAAACTGTTTGATGGAACTAACCGGTATGTAGAGGAAAACCACGTTAAACCTCCCACGGTTAATTTGATGGCACGGGGACTTTAGCCCATGATCCGTCTACCAATGAGGATACTCTCCGCCAGCACTATAGTAGATGTGAGACGCGTGTAAAATTCGTATCGACCAACAATCGCATGTGCTTGAACTCGGTCACCTCATTGGGAGGCGAGTGCTCTATCCCCCGAGCCACCACGGCTCTCGTACAGACTTAAATTTTAATTTTTCATTTTCAATTAATTGAATTTCGAACGTAATTTATTTTAAGGGATCTAGGCTACTTCCTACACTACAGGTGTTCCTATTATCTTCATTACATTCATATTGTTGAATAAAGGAAATCTCAAAAATTTTAAAATAAACAGAAGATATTTAGTAATAATTACTAAATAACTAAAAACGAAGCAAAACAATAACAGATCATAAGGGAATTATACTGCTTTACACAAGTTTTCTTCGCTTCAACTTTTTGTTTTTCAGATTAGGTAGGTTCAAACTTAGCAAATTAAGTAAATATTAATTATTCCTCTAAGGATTGTCAAGATCTTCAAACTTTTCCGTTTTTTACGGATTTTCAGTTTCTACTTAATACTTAGACAAAGTTTACGGAACTTATTTTAATATAAAATACATAAATAAACTGCTGGAAAAGGAAAGTGCTATCCTCCCTGACACATAATTGTGGTGATGGTGTTTTATTATTACACTGTAAAGTGCTGTAACCAAAAAAAAAATTGAGTTTTTACTCTAATAATCTATTAATTTTTTATCTAATGTTTTATATGAACTGGTGTAAGAAATTAAAAGAATTGGCAGACTTACTCGCTTATCGCTAGAGATACTGGATCGATTTTAATGAAATCTGAATTGCACATTCATTGATACAATACAAAACAAATAACCATTCAACAATTGTAATACACACGCATAATACTCCGTAACACTCGTTGGAGTCAGAAGGTATGAAACAGCGATTGCAGAATAAACAAAACAAAAATGGGTTAATAGCGGGTATTGTCCCCTTTTACAGATATACAGGTTTTGCAGGGTGATTTCATACTTGAAATAAAGCAATTTGTCTTTTCCTGTGGCAGTTGGTCTCACTCGTTCAGCAACACTGTTTTCATTCCCTGGATGGTTCTCGGGGAGGGGTAGTGAATTGCGATTGCCCTTCCCAAAGCGTCCCAGACATGCTCTATAGGGTTGAGGTCTGGAGATCTGGCTGGCCAATCCATCCCCCGAATATCCTCACTCTTTAGAAATTCGTTGACCGAAAGAGCTCAATGTGGTCTCGAGTTATTTTCCATTAAAATTAACTCAAAGTCAACTGCACCCCTGAAAAATCAAGACCTCATCCCTATACCTCACACCAGTCACAGAGTCTCTTTTAAAGACAAGGAAATGTGTGTGGCCATCCAACATGTTGCCTGCCCAGACCATTAAACCTGCTCCGCCATAATGGTCGATTTCGTGGACATTGGAAGGTAGGTTGCGAGTCCCTGGTTCTCTCCATATGAGCGTACGGCGAGAATCGGTGTTTAGTCTGAACCGGGACTCATCAGTGAGGAGAACTATCACCCATTAATCCATACTCCAATCTCTATGCTCCCTGCACTATACTGAACGGACTCTTCTGTTCGTAGAAGTGAACTGGACGCAAACAGCAGCTCTTCTTGTAAACAACCCTCTGTCATGACGTCGTTTGGAAACAGACACCTTTGATATGCGGGTTCCTGTGACTGCTTACAAGTCACGAGACAACTGAGAAACTGTATCCTCCCTGTTACGCCGAACTATGATTCACAAATGACGATCTTCTCTGGCCGTCGGGGCTCTTGGACGACCTTGCCCAAGCTTTATCTCGATGGATCCGATATCTTGGAACTATTTAAATAAGTTCCAAACGACGCTGGGCGCTAAATTGAACTCTCTGCAAATCTGGAAATGAGAGTGGCCTGCTTCAAGCGTCCCCATAAATCGCCACCTCATTTCATCACCTAAACGTTCGTGGTTACTTATTCTTACTGTTACAATTTGAATTCAACCTATTGCTGCAAAATAACACCAAGAACGAGGTGTGCTAGCGAATGAAATGCGTCTTATCTTACGCGCACTTATAAAATCTGTTTCTCTACTCCCTCTGCGTACGCTACACGTGTACGCTTACATATTTGATGTACAAGATTTGCATTTTTGTCTAGAAGCAGTGGTTTTACATTCAATTCAAATCAGTTATTTTCATGAAATTTGACAAAGTGTGCAAATTATCTTAACTTGTTTCATCAGTGTATAATTTATAATATTAATCCATAATTATTTATTAAATTTTAATTAATACATAATTTTTATTAACGTGTAATTATTTCAATGATAATACCAGTTAAATAATATTTAAAATGTTATTAATGATAATGTATTTTCAAACGTACATTGAGAATATGCTTGATTAAATATATTGTTTAAATAATTGCCTAGAAACAGTGGTTTTACATTCAGTTCAGTTCTTTTCATGAAATATGACAAAGTATGAAAATTCCCTTAATTTATTTCATCAGTGTATAATCTATAATATTGATCTATATTTTTTTATTAAATTTTAATTAATACGCAATTTTTATTAACGTTTAATTATCTCAATAATAATACCAGTTAAATAATAGTCGCTTAAAATATTATAAATGATATTGAATTTTCAAACGCATATTGAAAATAAGCTTGTTTAAATATATTGTTTAAATAATTGTCTGAAAATATACTGGCATAACTTGTTTTCAGTGTAAACGTCTTTAGATTAATCTATTTTTAACCGTTTGAAAGATGCATAATAGATAAAATTATGTTCATATAATTAATTTCTCAAACATTATTTGCGTGATAATTGATTGTAATAGCAGAGCAACCAAATTAACGTAAATAGACTTTTCTATGCATTTCGGAAATATGTCTAAGCGATTCTCTGATTTTGCACTCTGAGAGCTTTTAATTTGACACTAAATATACTTTTCCCATGCTAAATTTCAAAAGTTGTTCTTATTTTGTTTAATTAAAATGTTTCCAATAAATGCATTTTTAGAAAAATTTGTTTGTTTATTGATTTTTCTAAATACAGTCTTCGTCTACAATATAACATTTCATATAAATTTTATTCAACAAATATATTTATATATTTTTCTAACATCAATATCAAAATGCTTTAGTTAACTGAATTTTTTCAGTTTTCTTTTCTTAAAAATGTACATTTAAGATTAAAAAGATTATTAATAAACATTTAAAAACATTTATTTGAATTAATGCATAGAAAACCTTTCTTTGGAAATACTTTTTAAGAGAAACTTATGAAGAAAACCACAGAAAAAAATAAGTAATCTAGATAAAAGTTCTCTTAGCAGAACTTTTACTGATAAATGATGCTTCGAAATCTAGGACTTGAACTTGTGCCCGACATAAATTGAAAAGCACCTCAATTAGATTCCAAAGTTTTATCACCTTTATTGCGTTTGATTTCTACCACCTTATAAAGTTCCTTTCAACGATACTCAAAGAATCAATGTATCAATCTATTTCATCAAATTATTCTTTTAATTCGTGTAGTTTCAGTTATATGAGAAAGTGCTTTGAATGGAATTTTAAAATACAATGTGGGGGCAAAATTGCCAAAATATGATAAAATTTATCGTGTTTCTGGCTCTAAACACCAAAAAGGTAAGTAATTTTTAACGAAGCATTTAGTAATGATTTTGGTAAGATTAACTTTAAAATAGGGTTTTATAATAAATGATAAAATTCAGTAATTTTATCATGATACTTCAGAGCATGGCATAAGAACCTCTTATACGGTTAAATTGTATTTTTGTAATTGCTAATATAATGTAATAAGAACTATTATTTCGATAACCTAAGTTTCCGTTTGAGTGTTACCATAAGAATGAAAACATTACCACAGGAATGGTTTAAATATCGTATATTTTGGTTTTTAATGCACCAAAATTATGTTGTTGGTTTACTTTTTTTTCTGAAAAATGTTTCTTTGTGTAGTATGGTAATTTTACTAGATTTTGTTTTTGCTCTCCGTGTAAAATGAAATATATTTTGTATCTAGTTGAACCATAATTTCGTTGATATTATTCGTAGCTGTTTACTTGGTGTTTTGTTGATATTATTCAAATGACATAAGAAGCAGCTATAATTCCAACTATATCAGGAAACCATAATATTGTAAACGGATGCTACACCTGGGACGAAATTAGCCAGACGTTGACAATAAATGCTTTGAATTAATTAATCAAAATTTGACGAAAAGGAATATAACTCATTAAAAACTGGAAAAATTATTCTATTTTGCAACCAGCATTGAACAGTTGATTATTTTCGTAACTACGGCTACCAATGTTCAATTTCGTAACATTGTCATTTTGAATCTATCTCAGAAGACAAGAGAACCCTTGAGACAAGCATTGGAACAGACTAGTCATAATGGAGAAGCTTTTGATGGAACTAACCCTCATTTACGTTACATAAGGAGCAAAACGTCCCACTCGGTTAGCCTGATGACAAGGAGATTCTAACTCGTAATCGTCTACCACTGAGGATATTTTACGTCCGCACTGAGGTCAATGCACACCGAGAGCAGAATCCATCTGTGGGATTAGAACTGTTTGGCCACGTCATTGGTTGACGAGAGCTCTATACCAAGAGCCACAGCGAGGTTTTTGGTAACATAACTTAGTCTAACAACATTTTCCAACTATTAAAATATCCATAGTTTTATATTAAGTTCAAACATCATCTAAAATCTATTACTTGCTTACTCAGACTAAAGAATTCCGCTCTACTGCCACCAACCAGCAATAAGTTCTTCAAAACCTTACTCAAAAGTTTAGAATTTTCTTTTCGATAATTCCATAATTTTGGATCTAGTTACACCATAATATTGTTGATATCATTCTGTGCAAAATTCAAAATACATGAGGAAAAGACTTGCGACCTTTGTTTAGTAAGGCTGAAAAAAGAAATTTGCTAGACGTTTTGAATTTTTTTAATAGCGAAGTTTAAAAGCAGAAATTGTGACATTTAAAATTTGTATTAATATTACTAAGCATTTAATAAAAGATACGAAACTGAAAATAACTTTAACCAGAAAAAAAAAACATTTTAATACCATGTTCTTAAGTATCATGATAAAATTACCAAATTTTATCACATTTGTCAGATTCTATCACATAATATAAAACCATATTTCATTGTTAACTTTATCAATATCATTACCAAAGCGCTTTGGTAAAAATAATGGAGCTGGAAACACGGTAAATTTTACCAAATTCTGGTAGATTTGAAAATATGGTTGCATGGGTGTTATTTATCTTACTGTCATGTCCGTCGTTCTTGTATTGTTAAGGTGACATTGATCCAGCTATATGGTGCCCACGATAAAGTTTTATTAAAAATGTTGACTACGTTAGGCACTTCGAAAATTATTTTTTAGAAAAAAATAGTGTAAAAAAATATTTCTTTGATTTTGACGAAATACGTTTCCTCAAAAACGTGAGGACAATTATTTCGACACATTGATTAAAAACTTGCTAAGAGCATGTACCAGGTTACGGTTTCTTTAAAGGAGAAAAGTTTCGTGAAATTTGAATACTCATTTTTTCAGTGTATGATTCAATTCTAAACTCTATACAATTTGGAATAAATCTGTACGTTATATTTCAAGCTATTAATACTATGGTTCAATGTTGAAACGTATTTTTTGAAAGGGTTAACATCCCTTTTTTTATTTTAAAGCACTGAGAATATAAAAAATTATATGTAGAAGAGTAATTGTTTATTCAAGAGAAATTCTGTATTAAATGTTCAAAATGGTACAAAAAGAGCACAAGCTCAAAAAAAAAATATTTTAGGATAATATCACAACTTACGAATGTCATAACAATAAATATTAAGTAAACAAATCAAGCAGTTCTATTTATTTATTATAAAATAACTGATGGTTTCATTTACACAAGCTCCAATTTTTATTATTTTTTAGAAAAATTAAATGTTTTTCTAAAATTGAAAACTGCCTGCTATTTACAGAGTTACGCCCTTAAAACTAAATATTAGTTTCCAATTGATTTTAAACAGACTACTAAAAACTGGAGTAAATATAAATGACACTAAGTATTATTTTAACAAAAATTATTATATCTATTTGTCTTTTTTAAACTTTGTTACGTTCTGTTGAAGTCTGAAAATATGACATCCATAAAATGCGGAATTTGTCGTACCCAAAGAACTAAAAATATACCTAAAGCAGATTTTTGTTCGAATTATTTATAATAGTTCACACGGGATGCGCTTAGACACATTTCAAAACTTTGTCGCAGCAAGCACAACTTTCCAGAAAATATTTAGTAGTTGCAATTGTTCCAAAAAATATATCCTCACACATTCTTAGGAGGAATACATGCAATAAAATTAAAATTTAATTAAATTTTAACTCCAAAAAGTTATATGTTTCCCATGATGCTATAACTCTTAACTATTTTTCAAACACCTGACATTCAGTAGTATGTGAATGACAAAACTTACCCTAAAGCGTTCTTCTTATTTATTTAGTAACCACCCAGAACATTTTACCGCTTATACCATTTGCGAAGAAATCATAAGCATTGACGTCACTTCCTGCTTAGAAATTGCATTTTAATAAAATATCTCACTGCGAAGTCATTGTTAATTCATGAAAAGAAGCTTTCCTTCCACGCTTAGAGCTCCCTTGGTCCTTGTTTCTCATTCCAGTTTTGTATAATTTATTCAAACTGTTTTTAGTTAATCTGCATGTCAAAGTTAATTGCTGATTTCTGAGAATCTTTACGGCTCAAAAGCAAGGGAATAAAGTCATAAAGATTCGAAGGTATTGTGAAGTAAATAGAAAACAGAATTGAAAACGAACTATTTAACAATTTTAATTTTAGAGACATGATGTTTATTCTAAATTTCTTTTCCTCACAATTAAATTAATTTTTATTTCATTTATGTAAGCTGTTTTTAAATTAATATATGCTTTCCTAATAAATATATGCTGTCACTCTTTGTTTTATTATTTCTCAAACGGTGGTAATTTAATTTACAGGGCGGTTATTTTACCGCTATTTTCAAATGAAAATTTGAATAGTTTCTTTGAACTGGGGAGAAAAATCTTTTCTTTTTTACATTTGCGATCGAAACTGTTTTTTACCTTTTATTGGTTTATTTTAGTTTTATTTTTTAAATGAAGAATTTTGCGATTTTAATTGTAGTAAATTTAGTAAATTTATGTTATTAAGCTTTGATATTTTAAGTTATGAACGCTGATTTGAATACAATAAAGTATATATATGTATATTTTGGAAGACATGTTTTCGGCTAGTGCGAAACGATTTTGCGTTATTGGGATAGAATATTTAAAGGAGTCTTTGAACTTCAGAATTTTGTGATATTTGTGATTTTGCAATTTTAGTATTAGCAAGACTGTGTTCATTTTAAAACTGTTTTCCTTTGATCGAACCAAATATTATTTCACTTATGTACATCATCTTATATACTGCCATATGTACTGCAAGTTCATATATACTACCACTCCTTATTTTAAAGATTTATTTTTTAAAGAGTACGTGTTTTAAAGATTTCCAAAAACTAGCACTACTTTAATCATCTTAAAAAGGCTCAATTCCCTTGAAAAATCTGCATTATCACATAATGATTAAAAGCATATGCATTTCTTATTCATTTATCTACATGTTTTCATATATTTTAAAAAAATTAAGTCTAATAATTCTTGAAAATATCCTCGCCTGAAGTTCCTCTCTGCTGTTTTTTCTTAATAAACATATTAATCATCTAATTATTAAAACATATATAAAACATATATGTGTAAAAATCACAATTTTTTAAAAATATGCGGTTTAGGGTTCATGACAAATAATTATTCTCGTTTAAAACCTTTGCGAAAGTCAGATAGTTTTGAATTTCAAATTTTTCTTTCCCTTTTTGCTTAACTTCATTAAATTAGAATTTTTCAGTACATTTCAAAATATTTATCCCTGGTATTTGATATACTCTGATTTTTAATAATTTGAAGCATGTGAAAGTAAGCATTTTAATTGTTTTACATACTTCGGCTTCAAGTTGTTCTAAATTGCTGAACTAAACTAAACATTTAAAATATTTCAATTAAATAAAAAAATAAACAAAAGATTTTAAAATATTAAATCAAATATTTAAAAATCCTTTGTATGATAACGTAAAATTAACTAAAATGTCTTTTCATCATTTCTTTAAAAATATTCTTTTTTAAGTTATATCAATAATTAAGTACAATTATTTTATTTGCTAGCGCATAATATGTATCGTAAACTCGAAGTTTTGAAACCATTACTATATACATACAGTCAATATAACGTATACAAATATAGTCTAGCCATTTTGAAATAGAAAATAAATTATTCTTCTGATAAACGATTATTAAGGAAATTTCTTAAAAATAAGAAAGAAAACAAACTTTATATGAAGCACACTCTTTCCAATTTAATGGAGGAAATTCTGGAGACGATGTTCTAGAAAACTCAAAATATTAATTATAAAGTTCAAGTTACGTCCTCGATAATCGATTGATATCTTTTGAAATACTTGAAGTTTTAAGTGTTTGGTTACGACAGATCAAAAATTGAGTTGTCAAAAACAACGTAAAAGTATTTCTTAAAATCATCTAAGTACTTGGTAAAATGTAAATATTAATATAAAATACTTTGACTAAAGTAAAGGAGTTTCAATAAAATGGGCTTGTAAATAAAGTTTTCATATTACTTTCAAATATGTTAAATAAATAATGAATACTTAGCTATTTATGACTGCAAAATAAAATAGAAATAATCAAGAGCCATTGAAGCTTGTACTTTTATAAAATTAAAAACATCCTAAAAATAATCAAAACAAAACGTATGTTACGTTAATCATTTTAAAAAATATTTATTTAACAAGAAAACTTACTTGATAATAAAATATCGTTTTTTTTTATTTTTATTATGATTGTTTTTATATGATTGTTTTTATTTGATTAATTTCATCCTTATTTTGTTGTGATAGTTAAAATTATTTATAATGGTTTTCAAGTATAGTATTTCTCAAGTTAAAATGGACAATCTGCTCAATCTCTTTTTCCATCAGTATGACAGCCTTGCATAGGGTAGAGCTGTTCCAAATAGTCGTCTCAATCTGTCTTGATCAGACACTGGGTTTCTCCATCTATTGGCTCCTATGGTTTTGAGATATTTTCCCTCGAAATCAATCCATCTGGTATTTGGTCTTCACCTTTTTTGGTCGCCTATGACAGATACGGATCAGACCACGGATTCCTACGAATCAGGCACTAGGTTTCTCCATCTATTGGCTCCTAAGGTTTTGAGATATTTTCCCACGGAATCAATCCTTCTCGTAGTTGGTCTTCCTCTTTTTTGGTTGCCTATGAACTTTCCAAAAATCATCTTCTTAACTGGGTTATAATCATCTCTTCTATAGATGTGGCCCAGCCATCTTCTTCTATAGGATTTAATAACTGAAATTATGTCTGGTTGCCTAAATTTTCTGTATAATTCATAATTGTACCGACTCAGCCAAACACTGTTTTCTTTAGCAGCTACGCAGATAACTCTGAGTATTTCTCTCAGAAGTCTAATTATTCTTCTGAGATCTAATTTTTATTAAACAAATATTGCCCTAAATTTTAATCTTACACTTTTAAATAAGATATCTTATTATATGTTACTACTAGCGTCATTCCAAACTTTCTCAGTAGACTAGAATAATTCTGTAGCACCCACCAAGTCATTTTAAGTAAAGCCAGTTGAGTATGTTTGTCAGAACACGCATATTTTAATGGCCTTCTTGCTTTATATTTATGGCAAAAATTTTAAATGCTGATCAATTAACAATTAAAATTGACAAAAAACTTTCTCAAATGAATTTATTTTCAACGATTTGATGCATTTCTAATCTAACAGTAATGCTATCATATGCATACTTCATATCCTGAGATATTATTAAATGCATTAAGATCTCATTAAAGTTAAACAAGAAACTCTTATCATTAATAACATTACATAGATAACATAAAAATATATGATAAAAATGATAACATAAGGAGCGATCTCATTAATACCAGAATGGCCAAAAAATGATTAATAATTTGAAAAAAAAACCCAGAGAAAATGGAAAGGAGACAGACATGTACATTTTCTGCATTCTGTTTTGAAAATTACTCTTTATTATTATTAAGATTATAATTTAGTTTTTAAATTCGTATATTGATGGCGCTGTATACTGTAAAACTATAAAAATCACTCCAATGGAATTAATCAAATGGGTGTCAGTTAATTTTGATCCTCATAATGAGTCACGTTGTTACAGAGAATATACTTTTATTAATCACACCTTTTTCCAGTTTTTTTTAAAAAAAATTAACAATGTCCTATCTTGAGAAACTTGGCAACTAATTTTAAAACTTATTGCTGATGCTAACAAAATTCGTTAACTAAAAAAGCACGCAGCAAACTATACCTTTTTTATATCTTTCTGACTATTTATTTATTTATTTATTTTTACATTTGATTTCTCAAATCAGTAGCAATTTTTGTTACACACGATATATACCCTTATAATACAAATATATCTGGATTTTAAATTTTACGTATGATTCTTCTTTGTAAATTTACAGAAACATTCAAATGAACTTCTGAATTTTCGTATCGAGTTCGGACATAATTAAGAACAATTTTTGCTAAGTTCATAATTGCTTTCATATTTATTACTCAATAGTATCCAAGACTACTTTTGTTAAAACTTCTTCGGGACTTGCATTGCTTTTCAAAATCTTTTAGCAATGTTCTTAATATTAAAATATCCTAAATATCTATAGAAGGTCAATGCGTGTAATTAATTTCAACAGAATTAATTAACGGTGACTTAATTATCTGCAGGAAATTTATATCATTCTGAAAGAAAATTTTGCCGTTTCATTCAATTCTGTCGACCAACAACTTCGCTTAAAAGCAAAACTTTTACCCGTTTTGTGTAGCGATACAATACAATCCATTATCGTTAATGCGAAAACCTTTCAGCAACAAGAATTGAATTGCTCTAAACTAAAAGAACTCAAGATTAGTATCGAAGAATTTAATTGGAGATCTCTATTCTACTGATAAATTTCCTCTCTTATGATTGAATTTGCAAATTGCTTAATGTACTTTAAAAATAATAAGTTGTTATTGTCGCTAAGGTTTAATTTCAATAAACTGCAAAGGAAATTTTAAATTCAACTAGAATTACTGCTGATTTGAGTTTTAGGCTAAGAATAAATCGAATAAATCTTCGTGTTAAAAAAATTAGTTAAATAATTGAAAGTAAAGTGTTTAAGTAAAGTGTTAAAAAATTAGTTAAATAATTGAAAGTAAAGTGTTCATACAATTAACATCGTAATTAAATTCTGAGGGAAAAAAATTCTCCAAGTTGATTTAATCAGGACTTTTAAGTTTTAGAAATCTCTCATCGGCATTGTTCCCCTTTAATGTAAAAATTCCTATCATTTAATTTTAAAAAATAATATTAATTCTGATTCAGTTTTATTTTACTTACACTGTTTAGTTCTCAAAATGTTTGTATGGTCTTATCTAACAGCTATATTTTTAGCATCCCTTTCAATAAGAAATTAACAATAAAAGTCTTATATTAATATTTAAGTGAGGGAAAAAAACTCCTTTGAAAAGTAATGCATTACTGTTAACGAAACGGTAACGAAAAACATCAAAACATATTTGATTACCACAGGAAACAAAAAGGAGTGGATATTAGAAACATTTTTAGGTTTCGTTGGGCAATAAAACTATAGTTCGTGTACCAGGAGTTGGCACTTGGCTCCGCATTCGTCACGTGGTATCCGATGTTACTATTTCAATATTTTTGGGAAAAGGATGAGAACAATCCTGAACGAGGTTTTTATTCGGCAATCGTATGACAAAAATATTTATTTCGCAATCTTTATAGTTTTTTTTAGACATTTTGCGGGGAAAACAGTGGTTTTTAAATTTAAAGCATATTTAATTAGCTAGAGCAGGGGTTTCCAACTGGCTGCCCGCGGGCCATTTTTTTCATTTTTTTGCTGACAATTTTCATAAAATCTAGGTGGGGTAAAAATACTTTTCTCGTTAAATAAAAAAGAAATTTTAAAAAAAATTAATTTTTTTGCTTCTGTGAAATTTAACATACCAACGGTGCAAAAAAATCTATTTCTCAGGTTCTGCATCCAAGAAAATATTTATTCAAATACAAAAATAATAGTGTATGTTTTTCTTTTTTACCTCGTTTTTTTTTGTATTTTGTGAACATAATTTAGCACGTGCGTATCAGAAATTTTCTCAAAATTTAACTTTTTGAAACTACTCATTTTGGACAAAATTATTTACATTTATGAATTTTAAACCTCATAAAAGAGGGAATGATTATCATGTTTTATCTAAATTCCTTGAATTGAATATCTCATGAGCGGAAACTAAGAAACAAAATTAATTTCAGGTGCTTGAGAATTTTTTTGTTGTTGCTGCAATTCCTAATAAGTCGAAAAAAGTGTTAATTTATCACAGAATTAAATTTTAAAAAAAAAATCTTGTCACTAAGTTTCTGATTAAGAGAAGATTCAAAATGATACGTAACAAGCATTATTTGTAATGCTTGTTATTTTGTTTTTAATATTAAAAAACTTTGATAAAAATCTAATAACAATATTTAATGTTCTTTCAAACATAAAAGAGTCCTATATGAAATTTTGATAAAGTTGTGGCCCGCCACTTTACTGGTGTTTTTAATTGTGGCCCCCGGCCTCGTGTAAGTTGGAAACCCCTTGAGCTAGAGTAATGAAAAGTATAATAGCAGATGACAAAGCGAAAGAAAAAGAATGAACTGAAAAAGAATTCACTGATTAGTGTTTGACACGCATTAAGTGTTGTCTCATTTCAAAGCGCGGAAATGCTTCTCCTCTTACTCCCGCTCTGAAATGAGCTTCGCGTCCGAGGAGGTGCAGCCAAGTGCCAACTCCTGGTGAACGAGCTATAGTTCATTACATTTTTCATACCATATTTCTCACTAGTGATTCGATAAATTTAAACTACGACTTGATTTTTAACTCGGTAGCCTTTTATTTTTGAGGGAACTAACTTTTATTTTCATTAAAGAGAGAGGAAATCCACAAAAACTCACAGAGTTACCCCGATTGTAAGGAAATTCTTAGCTATGATCTGTCTATCATTTAGGATATTTTACGTTAGCTCAGTGATTGTTGAGAGTCGTGAGCATTAGTCTCACACTTCTATTTCATTGAGCTTGAAAATTTATCCTGTTCTGATTTGCCTCTTTCAGCCACCATCGTTCCCCTCACCTTCAACTGTTTATGTTTTGTTTTTTATTTTATTTTATTTTCTTTACCTTCATTTTATTTTCAAACTTCTTTAAGAACTTTGTGTTTTTTTTTTAAAAAATCTGTTTAGTTTTTATTATTTATGTGTTGGCGGGTTTCTATAATGGGAGTCTTGTTTCGAGTGCTCTTAATATATTGACTTTCCCTTTTTAATTTCCAAAGTAAAATACGTTTTTTTTTTCAATAAATATATCTTTCTGCTTCAATTTATTCGCTTTCCTTAAAGTGCCAACATTTTCCTTGCATTCCTGGTAAAAAATTCTAAGAGTATATATTAATAGCGGTGATTATGGAATACCCCGTAAAAAAGATTTTCCGAGCGATTAGTCTATTCATTTACGAAGTGATTTCATTTATATTTTTGAGAATAAAAGGTTCCGGTGTAAGAAATGAACAAAAAAATTCTTGCAAAACATTTTTTTAAAAATTCATTCATTAACATAAAGATTTTTTTTTACCTGATGAAAGCTGGAGTTAAATACCGAACAAATTTCAACGATATTTAATATGGGAAGAGATAATTAAAAAAATTTTTCAAAGTTTGTTTCTAAATTCGAGGATATAAAAGATTTTTAATTTAATTTGACAACCAAGAAAGTAACATCTCTGTTTACTTGTGAGTAAAGTTGTATTTTAGTAAAATTAAAAAACTATTTTTTCAAATGCATTCTATGTCAAGCTTATAAAGTAAAAAAAAATACGTATATTGTACAGAAATTAATTACTTTTCTTCAAGTTCAAATTAACTTGTTCATTCTTATAGATTTAATCAAAAAGAAATATTAACCAATATACACTTTTCCGATTAAAACATTAAATAAAACTCTTTTTTTCGATTAAATCCTCATTTCTGCACATTTTTCCAATTCAAATACCAGCTTAATTTACCTGCTTGCCTTAAAACTAACTTTTGAACCCGCCTTTTTTTACTTTCTCTCAAAACTGTCCTTGAAAGATGCTTGAAAAAACTAGTATGTAGCTAACGGCTCTCATTTTTTTAAAAATATAATACAAAAATTTTAAATTATTTCAAATTTTAATATATACTTCTAGAAATAACTCCAAACTTTTAACCTTTTACTGAAAGAAAAGGTCAAAACTACCAAGGAGCAACAAAAAGCTTGATAGTTTTTTCGGAAGTGGTTTGGTAATTATTTTAGTAAAATTAACAATAAAATATGGTTTTATAAAATGCGGTAAAATTTGGAAAATATGGTAAAAATTAGTAATTTTATCTATAGCATTGCATAAAAACCGTTTACTCGGTAAAATATACTTTTCACTTTTGTATTTTTTACTAAATGTGAGACAATAAGAACCATAATTTCGAAAAGCAAAATTTCTGGTAAACCGTTACCATAAGAGCGGAAAAATTACCAAGCAAATGGTTTAAACGCCATGTATTTTGGGTTTAAATGCCAGAATTATATTGTTTTTTGTTTTCCAGAAATGTCATCACCATGCAGTAAATTTACCAGAATGTTTTTCTCCTTGATATGATGATTGCCATTTTTACCAGAATAATCTACATCTACAAATTATTTTTACCAGAATATTCTACATCTAAAATACCTTATATGCTAGGGAATTTTTTTTTTCTTTTCTGGTGGGCGTAAGGATTTATAAACGATACTTTAATATTGCAATAACCATAGATCTTAGTTATCCAGAATAATGGTGTAATTTAGGAACAATCCCTGTATTTGCCTTAAGAATATTAATCTCGTCCACTCTTTCAGCCTCCCAGCTACACATAAGTTACAGAAACTGATAAAGTATTCGGAAGTTATCAGATTTCCTAAAAGTTGGAAATTACGCAGGGGAAGTTAAAGCAAACAATTTTGCCTCAGGTTTAGAAGGACATTAGTTGCACTGATTGTAGTAACGCACTATTGCAAAGGAAATAGAACAATTTCAGAAAATGAACGACAACGGAAGATTCTGTTTGAACTCGTGTACCATTGCATTCATCTCATGTTCGTAATTTAATGAGTTTATTCTATTTTACGATATTGTAAAAGTTTCTTGAATGTGGGTTGTAAAATTGCGAGAGCTGCTAATATCTCTAATTCTTTATTTTAGTGCTGAAAACTCTGGAAATGAAATAATTAGTAGAGAATTCTTGATGCCAAAGGGAATTTGGTGTTCTGAGTATTTTGCATTATAAACGATGCTTTCAAATTATTAAAAATTTCCCTATAGCTTAACATTGAAATAACTTAATACAAACGCACCTGTATTTTTAATATTCCAAGTAATTTAAGAGTGTTTTTATACATTATTCCAGTACTTTCAACTATACATTTTACTTGAGTTAAGGTAAATGCGTTTAAGTACTTTTAAGAATGTGTTTTTTGCAAAATTATATTTATCGAAACAGAGTGTAAAGAAATAAATATGTTAAAATATTGTAATCATATATGTAATCACATGTTAAAAATTGACTTGCAAAAAGATAGGGATATTTCTACTACTAAAAATATAGTGATATTTCCTCTAATAAAAGGATATTGATATTTCCACTTGTAAAAAGATAGTGATATTTCCACTATACAACACTAATATTAATTTTAATACGTGGTTTAATTTTAAAACGAGGAAAATATACGCGTAGAAATTTTATATTTGGAAATTATATTTATCAAAGCAGAGTCTAAAAGAGTACATTTTATGAGATCATGTGTTGAAAGTCGATTCTCATAAATTTCGTAATTGCTTACTTTTAAAAGATTGTTGAGAAAACTGGTTTGAACTATGTAAGTTAATTAAAATAAAGATAGTAATATCTCCTCTTTTCAACACTATCATAAGTTTTAATACGTGATTAGGTTTTAAAAAACCTGATGTTGCTGTAGTCGTGTCCTGCTGTCGTAGGCCATTAAGGCAAATGGGGATGCGATTGTTCTTGGTTTACAGTGGCACCATCTATGGCCAAGGATTCAGCTTCTGCCAAACCCACCTTTTTTATTGGGCGGATCCAGTCATGCATCCATTCATTCAACCGTCGATCGTAACTTTTGCCTGAACCAGAGAATGATCAATGTCCAATCCAGTACCCCCAGAGGTTTAAGTTGCCATGGAAACATGGAGGACTTTGAGACCGGACAGATTTAACGCGCATCGGTTACCATTTACTACACGGGAGGTCTTCGATAGCTGGATTCTTACGAACATGAGTCCAGCGCCCCACCAACCAGGCTATCCTGCTCCAAAGTAACTGATATACTATTAACAATATGAGAAGAAAAGTGAGGTATTATTTTTATTACATATTAGATGAAAGTATGTCAAAGAATATAATTGAAAAATAATTATATCCTGTATGTGTATAATATATATATATATATATATATATATATATATATATATATATATATATATATATATATATATATATATATATATATATATATATATATATATATATATATATATATATATATATATATATATATATATATATATATATATATATATATATATATATATATATATATATATATATATATATATATATATATATATATATATATATATATATATATATATATATAAACCACACACAGGAGAAGATAAAATAATGGAGACAAACTGATATACTTTTTCACGTTTCTCAAGAAATACTTAAAGAATCATTTTATAAATTTAGAAGTATTTAGATCATGCGAATTTTCATACTTATGTCGGAAATTTAAATCTTTTAGAGATTTGACGGACTTAACTTAGAAACGAAAAATAGTGTTTTTGAACATATTTGTTTCCGAACATATTTGTTCGGAATTTGTTTTGAACATATTTGTTTCCGAAAAAACTCAGCAATAAAATTGTAATTTGTAACTATTTTTTTGTATATTGTATACAATAACTGTGCAAAATTTCACATGTCTAGCTTAAATATTTATGGATATATGGGCATTTTTGTAAGGTACTAATTTTTGTGTCTTACATTGTTTTGCTATAATTTTCAAAATATTCAATGAAATTGAATTTTTAAATAATTTAAAATTAATTACAAAATTTTTACTATAAAATTTGATATTTTTCTTGAAAACTGTGCAATGTATAAGTAATTAAAGTAGTTCTTTTATACTGCGCATGCACGGAAAAAATTTAGCTTTTTTTCATAATTTTGTAGTGAATCATATTTTACAACTAATGAAAAAATTTCGATTTAAATATCCTAAAAATTTTAAAGGGTTCAATCCATTTTTTAAATAGTTTAAGATATACAAATCGAACATTTTTCATTACTTATTAGATTTTAAATTGCTCTATTTTTTTTTTAATTTTATTGTGTATTTTTAAAATTATAACAAAAAAGCAAGAGACAAAAAAATAATTTTTTATAAAAATCTCTATATTTTTATAAATATTTAAGCCAGATTTACGAAAATTTGAGCAATTATTACTTATAATAACCAAAACAAATATTACAAGTTACAAATTTATTGCTAAATGT
Source organism: Parasteatoda tepidariorum (assembly GCF_982258835.1). NCBI lineage: Eukaryota > Metazoa > Arthropoda > Arachnida > Araneae > Theridiidae > Parasteatoda > Parasteatoda tepidariorum. The sequence goes on along the minus strand of NC_141758.1, from coordinate 74,766,664 downwards.
TTGGCATAGGATGTTCAAAAACACTATTTTCCGTTTGCAATTTATTCTCGGTCCCTCAAATCTGTAGAAGATATAAACTTCAGTGATAAATATGAGAAACCGTATAACCTAAACATATTTAAATTGATAAAATGATTCTTTATGTGTTTTTTGAGAAAGATCAAAAAATGTGTTAGCATAGAAGTGTTTCCAATATTTTGTCCAACTACTGTAATTAGTTTAAATTAAGATCTCACACTAAATTCAAATTCAAGATTAAAATTGTAAAAATTTTTTTACTGCATGAATTTTTCAATCGAAATTTCGAATTACTTTCAATGGTGTATTTATCTTCAGTTGAAATTTTACTATTCAATTCTTAGTCCTCAGTAAAGTTTTCTTTTCTTCAAAAAAAGAAACAAAATATTGAATTTTGAATTGAATTCGCGGTTTTGAGTCATTTACTTTTGATCTTAAATTCAAATTGAGCGTCTTAATTCAGAATTGATCTGTCTTAATTAATTATTTTAATCAATTTTTAATGCAATTGATTAAAATTATTACAATTTCAATTTTTTTTTTTTTTTTTTTTTTTTTGCAAATTATAAAAACAATTCAGATTTGAAATTGCAATAAACTACGAGAAATTTTGAATTACACATATCCAAACATTTTAAACTCCTTTTGATTTATTTTCGCTGGCCTCGAAACATTTTTATTGCCTTTAATGCTTGTAAAACTAAACACCCATTATCCGATATTGGATTCATGAGAATCTTATTCTTGAAAGAAATAAAATTATCTTCATCAGTTTTTTTGGAATATATAAATTTTAAAATATCTGATATCAAACTTTATTTTCGAAATACCACGATAATTCGTAAAGGAAAACTATAAATATCATCAAACATGCCGAATATATGCTTAGTAGATATCAAAGACTTTGAAATACCAGTGAACTCTTCACACTTTAAATAAGATAGCAAGGTCAGTTAGTCAGCTTCTTTTTTTTATCCCCTTAGCAAAAGATTCAACAACTTCAGAAAGCAAGAAAAACCATTCCACTTTTTATTGTCGAGTACAAATGTTTTCCAACTCCTTGGATTCTTGTCAATTTCCTTAATTCGTTCTTATTTTAGGAACGACTGATAGTGAAACCTCAGACAAAAGAAAACAATGAACGTCCAGGTATAGAAAACAAATTCCTTAAGATCCCCGACCATTCTTCTCTTTTCCTAGCTTTAGCGCGATTAAGTTGGTGTCCTCGAGTTCTGATAAGTTCAAGGACTTAGATTTGCTACCTAGTAGTCATCAATAATACAATAATGATACATTGTTGCCTTAAAATTAATTATTTAATTATTGAAGTTCAAATATTTAGATATTCTACTAGTCGTCACCAATTACATATGATAAAATTAATTACTTAGTAAAGTTCAAAGACTTACATATGCTAATAGTAGTCATCAATAATGATTCATCCTTGACTTAAAATTAATTATTTAATTATTAAAGTTAAAATGCTTAGATATTCTACTAGTCGTCACCAATTACATATGATAAAATTAATTAATTAGTAAAGTTTAAGGACTTACATATGCTACTAGTAGTCATCAATAGTTGTTGCCTTAAAATTAATTATTTAATTATTAAAGTTCAAATACTTAAATATTCTACTAGTCGTCACCAATTACATATGATTAAATTAATTAATTATTAAAGTTCAAGGACTTACATACGCTACAAGTCCTCACCAATGATGAAACATTATTGCCTTAAAACTAGTTATTAAAGTTTAAGGACTTAGATACGCAACTAGTAGTTACCGATAATGATGCCTTTTTTGCCTTGAAATTAATTAATAACACACTAGGGCACACTTTTTTTATTTTGTTCTTAGATACATTCATTTTGCTGATTTCAAATCTGAAATCAGTTTCTCGCTCTAAGCTACAGTTTCTCTTTTCACAGGCATTATTCTATTTTTTTGTCGAGATGCACACTTTCAAAATTGTTATTTATAACAGGGGGTTGACTCAGAGGTAGTAGCGACGAACTTCAGGAGGACATAGTAATCACTATTAGGATTAAAATTGCGTGGGGACCCATGCCCGGAAATGTCGTCATACGTCACTAGAGGTGCTTTTCTATTATGAACTGTTTCCTCGTTCACTTTTGAATAGGTCATAATAGGAAAGAGCCTCTAGCCGAAAGCGACGTCATTTCCGGGCATGAGTACCTATACAATTTTAATCCTGATGATGCTCACTAGCTTCCCTAGAAGTTTGTCGCAACGTTTCTGCGATTAACTGCTTCATATAACGTTTTAAAACTTGTACAATTCAACAAAAAATTTACACTGAAAATGTAGTTTTAAAAAAATTCGTATATTTAGAGGAAAAATTAATTTCAGATTTGAAAGCACCACACCCAAAATAGACAAGACCAAGTATTTGTACAAAAGCAACAAAACATTTGTTCCCCAGTGTTATTCATATTTAATTAATACAGTGGCTATTAAACTTTTAACTGTACATAACCATTAAGGAATACTAAGTTTCTTCTAATAGAATCTTAACAGTTATTATGGCATGCTTATTACACTAACAATTACACTATAGCGTTATCCAACAATTAAAAATTGATGAAACAGCTAAATAATTTGAAACTACGCATACTTCTACTTAATTCAAAACAATTTTTCTTTTTAAAATGAAAATTCAATCCCATGTTTTTTTTTATTATTATTCTGTCATTTAGTTCTGTGCATCCCAGCGTTTCAAGTTAAAAGTAAAAGTTGCAGTTTTTTATTCACCTAATCTGAAACGAGCACTTAATTATGAAGCTTATCTAAGAATGCTTAGTTTTCCTTTTCTTTTTTTTTTCTTTTTTTTTTTTTTTTGCACCGCCGAAGCTTTCACGGTACTTCTAATGAACCGCCGTAAATACTCATAAAAAATTAATTACTTATTTCTGAACTGTTGTAATTATATATTAGTCCGGTGGGAAGGAATTTTTTTTCATTTTCTAATAAAAATTTCATTACCCCACTAATTGTGCTGAATTTAGCAGCTACAGTTTAATCTAATAAATAGCAACATTTACTAAACTTTAAAGCAATAAATACACTGTTAGAATTTTAATTCGAAAATTATGGTAAAATAATTTGGATGAACAGCAGCAGTCTGTCTATCCAACTAACCGTAAATATTGCGGTAAAGAACATTTTTTTACTATTATGGTTTTGAAACCGTTTACATCAAGTATAGCTTAAAAACCATGAACTGTACGGTTTTTTTAAGCATTTACAATTAGCATGATTTCAAAACGTAAAAAAGACATTTAATTGGACATTGGAGATAGTTTAGCAGCTTTATGGTGCTGCCATCTATGCGTGAAAGAAAGTATCTTACTTTAACAGTACAGGATCACAAATTAGGGTGTGGAGGTAACTGGAAATTCTTCATGTGTTGAAGGGAATGAAGAAAATGTAGTGGTGTCAACGCTGGACTCAAACCCCTGTCCTGTCTGCCATGAGATTGACAGATTAGTACTCTCAGCTATGATATGCACCCATCTGCAAGGAACTAAGTGACTTCATTAGGCCGGTCTAAATGGTGAAGGTGGTAGTTGGTGAAAGCAGTAAATAAGCGGCTTTTCTAACAGTTTAAATACCATCTAATTTATGGTTGTTTGACTGTTTTGCTTGAATATGGTAAAACAATTAAATAAATTGTTACTTAATCATTTTTTTCACGAAATTTCCAACAGTGTACCTTTTATGTAACTAAATATCAAATTTGTGACTTAGAATATAACAGTACTTATTATATCGTCGCTAATCAGCAAGTTTTTATACACTGTGAAAAATTTCGGATCAAATTATTGGATAGATGCACGTTGGGTGCATCTTTCGTGAAACACATTTTTTCCGTAAAATATTATACCGTAATTTGAAAAGTAATATTTCTTTATTCAGAATAATTCAGTGTTCTTGTGTTAATCATTAGAGTGTAAAAATTACGGTTTATCATATTTTTTGTTTAACGGCTTTCACGTTAAAAAGTACCGGCAACCAGAATGCCGATACTTTTTACAATACCTAAGTCTCGTAATTTTTAATCATCAAAACGAAGTGCAAGGTTAAATTAAACACCCAAAACAATGGTGGAGTTGACGATCCTTGCAAATTTTTTTATATATAAGGAAAGTACTAATTAAGGATGCGTGAGCACATCTTGCTGTTAATGCTAGAATTATTTCTTATGTGGTATGGTAGAAATGCGAATCTGATTTATTTGAAAATCTTTGAGATTTCAATAATCAAAATGTTCTAACCGGATTTTTTTTTAACTTTTAAAACAAATCCTAAGCAAGATAACAAGAACTTGCATTTGAATTGATACCTTTACTTAGAATTGCACACTCTACCTTATTTGCAAATTATATTCATTGTTAGGGAGGTATATAATGTTAAGAGCGATCATTTGAACTGATTTCTTACTAAAAACTGCATACTTTGCTCCGTTTGCAAATTATTTATATATTAATGAGACATATGTGTAGAATGAAAAGAGCTGGCACTTCATGTGAGACCAAACTTAAAACTACATCTTTTTCCCAATTTGTAATTTATTCTTAAATTAGTGTGTCGTCATATCTAACGAGGGACCGAAGCTTGCATTTGAACTGATAGGTATACTAAGAACTACAAGCCAATCATAAATTATTCATACATTGTTAATATTTGATTATAAACAAATAAAAACAAAACTGATAGTATTATTTTTATTAGCAAGTGCCAAGCTATTTTTCCATTAAGTCATTAAGCTGCGAGTTCTCCAATATTAATTGTGGTTATCACCACAGCATATTAATATTATCCATGGTGTACTACTAAGAGACCTATTACATTGTATAAAATAATTATTATGCAATAGTATCGTACTGGGTTAAAACATATATTTTATTATAAAAATTTATTGTTATTATGTATTGGTTTTAGAAAAATATGTTAATTTAAAGATGCATTTAATTATTAGTTTAGAAATGAAACATTTGTTATTTTGAAGTGGCAAATTCTCTCTCTAAAACTAACATAATTGGAAATAATATTAATTACTGGTGGGCTAAATAACTAATTAATGCGATAAAATATACAATATAGCATGTCTTTAATAGGTGTTCGGTGTATCAACACCACTTTATACTAAATATATTTTTCTGCTTCGTTCTTTCAAACTTTCTTTTTTATTAATCATTAACGAATTCATGAAAGTAATATCTCTCCAAACGTCTTTAGCTCTTCTCATCACACTTACCTTACTTATATTACTTTCTCCTGAATTCATTTCACTTCCCCGTCTTCTAATTACTCGCTTATTGCAGGAAAGTCTTGATTGAGAAACTCCAACATCCTATTAAAACAGCCAAATGAAAACCGACTGTTTGTGCAAAATGGTGAAGATACCATCTTAAGGAGTAGTTCTCCTAATTTAGGCTTAATAACTTTATAAAAATCAAATTATTAATGCTTAATTAACATGCGTAGTCTTTTTAAGTGTTTACAATCAAAACTGATGGTATAAAATAGTAATGATTTTTTTTTAAATAAAATTATTTATCGAACAAAAATAATTGTAATTTTTTTAACACATAACTGACTTTTTCTTAGATGCAATAATGTGTTTTAGTGGGAATATGTAATTAAGCTTCTATCCGAAAATATCTGACGCAGAAGCAAAACTCTTATTTAAAACAGTATATCAATTCTTGAGCTATTTTTCCGATCATTTCGTTCAAAAATCACGGGATTTGAATATACTGTAGCCTAACTGGAGTACAATCTCAGTGCATTCTAGAAGTTCTCCAATAGTCTTCATTTGAGTTTAAAACTGTTCATATCTTTAGACCCTTAGATAAACCACGAAATGAATCACGCAATGGAATTAGGTCTATAGTATTGAGGAGACTTTTTTTTTTTACTTTTATTGTTTTATTGCTTCAAGTTATTACTGTTTCAAGTTAGACATCACTGTGGTGACTTCTAACTTGAAGCAGCAAGTTCATTGTAACCTTCTGAGTGTTCAATGTTTTCCTTTTGACCAACACGATAAGCATGCTGTTGACACACCTATTTGTAAAAATGGCAACAGCGAAGTTCCTCGTTCTGGAAGATCATGTTACTGGTTACGAAATTCACCTACAAAATCACTTAACCAGAACCCCATAGCATAAGATACATGGATACGTGACACATGTTGAAGCATAGAATATAATGCTAAAATCACCATCCCTATAAATAGTGGAAATTAGTCATATTACTCAGTGGATAGAACTCTCCCTTCCAATAAGTAAACCCAACGTTGAGTCCCAGTGATGACTGGTGAATACAAATAATGCTCCAGGTTCATACTGTCCTCAATGCTGACGCAACATTTCCTTAATAAATGACGGATCATGCGTTAGTATTTCCTTTGCTATCGAACTAATATCGATAGATTTTTGTTCATGGTGTTTTTTATGGTGTTTCGTAACGTAAATGCGAGCTAGTTCCACCAAACAGTCCTCCATGAAGTCCCAAAGCTTAATCCGGGCGACTCTTGACTTCGGAGTTAGGTTCAAAATTACAAAGCTATGGAGTCGATTATTCGTAGTCGTAACAAAAAAAAGGGTCATCGGTTCACTTCGGTTATACACGATTCGGAAGTACACGATATTAAGTAGCGTTTTTCATTATTTTTAAGAATGGCAAGGGATTTGCCCGATGAGCATTTTTGCAGAATGTGGTCAGATAGCAGATTTTTTCATGGATAGAACTCTCCTACTTTAGATAGAACTCTCCTACATGGATAGAACTCTCGATTACTTTTATGGCTTCTAAACTTGAGATTTAGCTAACTAACCGAGCTATATACAGAAAAATTATAGCAAATGATTGCAGCACTAAAAGAACTATTCTGTTTCCGAGGATCTTAAGAAAATGGCTAATTATTATTGACGCCAGTGCTGCTTAAGTAATTGAGGTCATAGGTACCTAATGAACTAATACACAGTAAATATTGTGGCGAAAAAGAATTCGACCTTGGAGTCAAACAGCCTAAAAAACCTTTATTTAAAATTAACATCAAAATGAGCGTTCAAATACAACCTAAAAGATGTAGTTAGATCCAAAACACCAAAATTGAAGATTGTTTATACCAAACTCATGCACATTCACACTATTCGTGAATTATTTTCATTTGCGAAAACATCAATTTTAGGAAATTTCGTATATCGTCAGCAGTGAATTGAATACTAAATGGATGGAATTATTTGTTGTTTTTCACGCTTGTAATTGGGATATCTATATTGTAATTCTGAAAAATCCGTCAATTGTATTAACTAATTTTATGATTCTTAATTTCTATTCTATTCCGCTCGGTTGAATTCATCTTAATATTTTCTTTGATAAGTGTATGTTTGACTTATAAATTAATTTTATTTTAAGAATTATAAGAATTAGTGCGTGCATTCCAAATTAAATGTCTTCGTCTTAAGTTGTATCGTAAAAATGCTCTACTGACTCTACTGCTTATCATATCTTTTTTTTCCACTATTAGAGAGTGCCAGAAAAAAGGAGACAACTATTTTATTTCAAAAGTAGTGTAAAGATCATTCCTTGTACCTTACTACCCCCTGCACCAACGAATTTTTTTATAGCGTTGTGGTAAATGGCTTTCATGAACCCCCTATTCAAAATAACACCCCGAATTTCAGTTTTTGCTTTTTTTATTTGTTTTTTTAGAATTTTAGTAAATTTTAGATTAATAACTCTATGAGTATGCAGTAGCGTAAAACTTTTCAATTATTTGGTAAGATAAAATACTTTGATTCTCTTCGAAAAATTTAAGAGCTAGTAAACTAATTTAATGGCACTCTAGCAAAGATCACATTCAAATAAATAAGGAATATTTGTATTTCTATGCAAAATCGTGAAAACTAGGTTGAAGAGTTAAGCTTTACCATCTTATGAAATGTTAGTTATCTCCATTTTACTTCACTTTACTCATTATAATGAAGATAAATTTATTTCCTCTGGGTGAAAACTGGGTAAAGTTTATTTAATTAAATCGAAGTTTTGAAACTTATTACTGCAAGTGAAGTCATTTTTCGATAATAAATCATGTTTTTCTTCCCTCTTAAATTTTCCTTGGGGGAATTTTTAATATAATTTGCTGTTTCAGTCTTTAGATAATAAAAACTAAAAGCACTTTAAAGAAAGCAAAAAACAAAACATGATTTTTAAATGTCACATAAATAATTCAGTTTCACGTGCTTCTTTCTTTATGCATTTTCATCTAAATTTAGTTTCCATAATTCTTTATTCATGGTGCATCTTTTCCTTTAAAACGAGAAACCATTTTTGCGAAATGTAATATTAATTTTATGCATTTGCACAAAACAAGTGAAAGTTATTAAATCCCGCTAGGAAGCTGCTTTCAGAAAAACTAAAGATCCATGCGTTATTTGAGTTTTTAAATCATTCCTTTCGATGCTCCGTATTTTGAAAAGACACAAGGCAAAATATATATTCTATTCATTTCAATCCTCTGTTTCTGTTGTCGTAGATAAACTGAGACAAACAAATAGCATTGCTTAAATATTTAAAATATATCTAAGGATATAACATGGTAAACTTCTTTGAATTCGAAGGATTTGAAATATTTTCTCTCCAATCAGAAACGAATCCGGATCTAGGAAACAAAACATTTTTTCAGACGATTTTTTCTTATTCCTTTAGCCTCGAAACCATCAGCAAAGAAGTATTGTTTTTTTTTTTTTTTTTTTTTTTTTCTTTACGAACTAGAGTCTCAGCTATCACCATTTATTAATCCCTTTAACACCTTTCAAAACTTTCGCGAAAGTTCAAAAACGTTGTTAAGATTGATGCTCTTCTTTTTTCCCGCCATTTTTCCCTTGTTTGAATCGAGCTTTCAGCAACCATCTCGCTTTTTGATAAAAGACTTCGTCAAAGAGGACTCTATTTCGTTCGGCTCGTCTACTGTTTAGGCCTAAAAATAGAAGCAGAACTGTTTTTTGCTTCACTTCGCTTCAAAAAATGTCGTGGCAATATATTACAAAATTTATAGAACGACGTGTTCAGAACTGAGAATAAAATGTTTGGCAGCGTGCATTGATTTTCAGAATTTTAATATTTCATTCAAGCAGAGTGTGATAGATATATTCAGAATCAGTACTCTTGTTGTGGCCTTCACCAAGGATACATAGTCAAATTTAATGCCACATAAAGATAGTAAGGCTTTTATCATGAATAATCAAGCAGAAACTGCTCATTTCTGTTTTAATATATTTCTGTAGAGTAGAATGATTAGCTGTTTTTAAGATTGATGAGCTTTCCGTAATAACTGCTTTTACGAAACTATTGTTATATCCTAACCGAAAGAAAATGTATCGTTCCTAAAAGCAATTAATCGTGATTGATAATTCGATATGAAGAAGGTTTTACATAGCTTGAGGATAATTATCTATTGTTTTAGGTAAAAAAATTGAAATGATTTAAATCACATTGAACATACATTTAAGTCTCTTTTCTGAGGAAAATGTTGTTTCTAAGACAAAACGCACTCAAAATTTTCTTAACTTGATTGATGAATGATCAATTTATTTATTTATTTATTTATTTTTAAAAAATAAGAGTCTTTTTATTTACCTTGAATGCTTTGCTTTCGTTAGGGTGAAAGGTGCACTATAACGCTTGTATATTGCTGTACAATGGAATATTCTAAATTCAGATTTTTATATGTTTAACATTTTTGTTTGATGAGCTACTTTTGGCAAAAAATTGCTTTACCCTTTTTTAAAAGTCTACTTTTAACCTCACAATTCAAATTTTTTTCGAATATTATTAAATAAAATAATACAAGATAATAAATATTTACTAAAAGTTAGTATTTACATGCAATTTTCTATGGATAAAAAAATATATATATATTTTCTGGAAAAAATTCTCAATTTGCTTAAAAAGCTCGCGAAATATGACAAAATACGCAAGAAGTAAAATTAACATTCAAAGGTCAAAAATTTTGGACCGCTCTGCTGACCTAACTCTTGGCACCATATTTCCCAGATTGTGGCTATCCCCTATACTTTATTCCAAATTCATCGAAAAAAAGATATGTTTATTCAGAGAAAGTACGTTTTTGTGTCTAATTTCGTGACTTAAAATATCGTCTCCACTTATTAATTCTGTGTCCCTTTTATATACTTTTTTCTGGCACTTTAATTACAAGCAAAAATATACTTTGGTATTTCTTAATTATAAAAAGCATTCTAAGAAATATAAGAAGATCTACATGATTTATCGGAACTGTATGTATTTGCGATAAAATATTATCCAAAAAAAAAATGGCTTGAAATTTTTTTAAATTTATTTTCAAACATTTATCAGCAATTAATTCTGCTAATTAAGGAAATTCTTATGATGAATAACTGTTTCGCTTAGATCTAAATGACTGCAAATTTTAAAAACTATTGTTTGAGCCATGTTTGGAAGATTTTACCTTCAATTCAGAAAAAAGATCATTAGAATTTTCAGGGAGAGAAAATAATATTTAAATTAGCAATAACAAATACAACACCTTTTAACTCAAGATCGGCTTGACGATTCAATAAAATTTTCACTGTAAAAATTTTTTGTATTTCTGAACGCCAAAAATGGTGGCAAGTACTTAACATAAAGGGGTGTTTCACTAAGTTTTCTACTATACAACTAAATCCAAGGACAGTTCCTGGATTAATATAACACCTAGAATGTTCTTTTACACTGCTTGGTGTAAAATAGCGGCAACAATGTTTGTTATTCAGTGTAGAGTAACTACTACTACGATTATTAAACATCCATTTACTACTATATAAGACATGCTAGCTTAATTCCATCCTAAGGTCCCTTTTGTTAGGTGAAGGTTGGCATTGTCTAGTGGTCTTTCCTCCACATTGATGACTTGCGGACATGATATGATCACGCCTACTTCGATCGATGGTCCATATTGAACAGGTGACTTGATATTTGTGACTGCCTCATCGCCCTCAATGCGCTGTTGCTTCTCAGTCTCATTTTTACACAACGGGAATCCTGCACACACTCGACTGCTAATAGCAACACAAGAATGACTACACAAACAACTATGAACTTAATACAGCTCTCATGGCTGAAACTCAAAACCCGGCGGCCTTAATCCAGCTCTTCCGGTCTTACACACAACTAGTGGTATCCGTTCATTGAATTCTATGCCAAATAAAATTCTGGTGGGGGAGTATTGTGGCGTATCTACCACTACGATTATTAAACATTAATTCACTAGTATATAGTAAGACATGCTAACTTGATTCAATCTCGAGGTATCTTTTGATAGACGACGGTTGGCATTGTCTTGTGGTCTTTCCCCACATTCAGTTACACTGAAATTTATAATTAAAGTAAGATATGATTGATATACATAAGAATCATTAAAACTACTTTCACAATGCGATCGAAAGCAAAAATCATAAATATAGGATGCATCTGTACAATATTTCTTAAAATAAAATTAGTTTTATTAAATCAACATATATATACGCAGCACAGACAAAATATTAATATGAATTAAAATTAAAACCGAGAAGTTAAATGTTTTAAAATTATTTCATATAACTGACAGATTTATGAGTAATTTTATGAGAACATAAATATCTCTATTATACAACTATAAAGATGCATTTTATAGCAGTTTGGATGCATAGTTTGTCAAACCAAGTAGGAATTCGAGTAGGTATTACACCACAGTTTCTACAGGGAAAAGTTGCATATTCATATTCCCCATACACACTGCTGTCTAGCCCCTATGTTTTTCCGTTTATTTAAACCGTTCTGGATAATCCATTCCCGCTTAATCGAGAGTTTGCTGCACTGATGTTTTTTCCTTCATACTGCTCATTGAACTGCCGAATAATGAAAAATAAATCGCTTGTTTTAGTTATTAAACCATTAATATAAATTTTTTTCTCAAAAAAATTTATATATTTTACCTAATAAATATTTAGAAAAAAAAGAATGCAACATATATTGGTAATATATTTGTGCAACTTAAAATTACAATACTCTGTTAGAAATTAAAATTCGCAAACTAGTTTCAAACTTTAGGGTAAGTTAAACTTTGGAAGACAAATAACGAACTAAATTCTCTTTGTAAAGTTAAATAAATTAAAATAAACAAAAAGTCTATTTAAATGAAGTGGGAGAAAACTTTAAATTCAACAAATCTTACGCTAAACAAAATTTAAAACTTGCTGATTCAGTAAAGAAAGTTTAAGACGCAGATTAAACGTGAAAGTTATTTACTTTATCACGATTTATATCGCTGTGATTGAGGTTTATTTAACGTCTTAGAAAAGGGTGAGTGATTTATTTTTAATTACAATCAAATGATTAAAATCTTATTTGTGTAATTTAAGGAACATTTTAATTGAACTTACGCTACAGTTTTAAATATTATTTTAAATTGTCCGCACTTGAGTTATGTTATTTAATTTGAGCAAACTAACTTCCAATAATTTGAGGAGTGAAATTTTTGAAGAATCAACAATTAATTTTTATTTATTAATAGATTTATTAACAAATTAATTCATGATTTATTTGTTTTATCATAGATTTAATTAATTTTTTAATCCTTAAAACCTTAGATTATAAAAACTTTAAATTATTAAAACCATAAATTATATAATTAAATGTATGCATAAATTTAAAATTTAAAAAATTTGATACAGATTTCATAAAAAATAAAAATTCTTTTTATTAAAATGATTGCTAATAAAAATTCATTTTTAAACTGTCGTTTGTACAGAATATTTCAACTCTCAATTTCAGTAGATTTAAAAGGAAGTTTCTAGTACTGCAACAATGGTATCAAGTTTTAATGTTTACAGAATCCGTCAACTATAACCAAACAAATGTAATTTTGTAGAGTATATTAAAAGGTTTTCTAACAAAACTGTAGCGAGATTATTTCGTATTGTATCACTGACACTTAAAATGAGAAATTTGATAAGCGTATATTATCGATTAAGAAAAGGGAAATCTTAGGCACTATTAAGCAAATTGATTTCTAAGTAATAAAAAGTAAAATTTACGAAAAGCTTTAACTTATTAATCCTGTCTTAAAACATTTGCTTCATTTAAACATTTGTCTGAAAACAAAAACTAACAATTTTTTGCTATCATTTTCAGTAAATTGAAGGATGTCGTATTTTAAATATAAGTTGTGTGCATTCTAAACTGAAAAAATAAGTATGGTCAAATATACCAGAATATGGTAACACTAACAGTGTTTCCAGCTGTATAGGAACACCAAAAAGGTTGGTAATTTTTAGTGAAACGCTTTAGTAATGGTTTTCTTAAACTTAATAAAATATGGTTTCATAATATGTGATAAAATTAGCATTAAAATTGGTATATGTGATAAAATTAGCAAAAAATTGTGGTAAAATTTAGTAATTTTACCATGATGCATAGCATAAAAACCATTCATTTGGTTAAATTTACTTTTCAGTTTTGTGTTTTTTAAAGAATGCGTGGTAATATGAATTATTATTTTGAAATATAATACTTTCGGTAAACTGTTAGCATATGAAAGGAAACTAATTGCTAAATAAGGGTTTAAATGCCATATATTTTGGTATTTATTACCAGAATCATGTTTTTTTTACCACTGCTCTTTCTAAGAGTTTTGTGATTATATTTAAGAATAAATCATTTATCCGGTTATGTTTTTCAGACTTAGATGATGAGATTCAATTTGAAATTTTATAAAATCAGGAACTTTATACTAGCAAACTTTCTCATATTTTCCAATATGCTTTAATAGTTTAGCAATATTTCTGTAACCCAAAATGAAGACTGCGTATACTCTCTAAAGTAAAACGATTCAGCAATCAATTCTTCTTACGATACAGCAATCCCTGAGTTGCATTTCGTTAATTTTGAGAATCATCTCGTCACAAAATCACGTGATTTGTGGCGAAATGCATATATGACGAAAATGTTTCTTCAACCCTGAACCTCATTGCAGTGTATTAAGGGGAATTATTAAATTAAATAAAGACAAGACGATCGAAACTAGAATGACGAAACAAATCGACCGCCTGTATGTTGTTCAAGGGGTTGACCTAATACTAAAATGATCCCGGGTTTGAGTCTCGCTTCGAACATGTAGTTTATCTCTTTGTCCTATCTGTCTTTCTTGCGTTGTTGTTGTGACGTTGATCTAGATATATGATGCCCCCGAAAAAGTTATCAACAGTACCACTTGCTAGATTCTATGAGGCATTTCATGTGCTTCATGGCATTTTGTGAGGGGAGGGGGCAGAAATAGAATGATGAAATTTTTTTTCCCCTTTAGACGAAATTCCTTCCCTAGAAAAAGTGACATTAGTCATTTAGTGACTTAGACAAAATTTTTGTTAGGAGCATATACCAGGTACATGATATTTGAATATCCTTTTTTTACAGTATGATTTTTGAGTATCCCTTAATCCCCAATTGAAAAACATTCTGTGCTTTTAATCTTACATCTTTAAAGAAAGTTCTAGACCTAAAGCAACAAACCAAACATTTTTTTTTGTTTCAAAAATTAACTTTTTCTAAGTAATTTTCTGCTACGGATTAAATATAGAAATATCCTAAAATAATATAGCAATAAATCTTCTTTATATTAATCATGATATAAAAACCTTATTGACATAGAAAATTATAATAAATCTATTTTATAATAAAAAATAATATTTAGTTATTAAATAATTAAATTAAATGGTTAAAAATAATCTTCATTGACCGTTAAAATAACATTAAATCTCTTTCCGAATAAAAAAAATGTACTATTCATTAATAGCTGAATTAAATATTTACGTTTTAATTTATTTTTTTTAATTGCTTCTTGAAATTAAATAAAAGGAGCAAATAAAATTTTTTGTAAGATCAGTCAATTATTTTATATTTTGACTACTCAGAATATATAAAATAATATTTTCTTGTTTCAGACCAACTGACCGAATTTAGTCCACTGTTCAAAAATTTCAACTAATCTACTTCTACTCCTCGGCCCTACAGTCCATGAAGGACCTTGGCCTCCCTTACTAGACAGCTCCCCTTTATCCTCCAATATTTTTGTTTTTTCAGATCTCTTTCAACTTCAGCAAGCCATATTTTTCTAGGGAGTCCAACCTTTCTCTTTCCCACTAGTTTTCCTTGATGGATTTTTCTGTTGCTCTTTCTTCACCCATTCTCTCCAGATGTCCGAGTCATTGAATTCTTTTTGTTTTTTTAAATTTACTATATCTTCATCCTTATATAGCTTACTTAACTCTAAATTACTTCTAACTTTCCAAAAATCTGCATCTTTGATTGATCCATAAATCTTCCTGAGAATCTTTCTTTCAAAAGAAACAAATATTTTTTCTTCTTCCTGATTAATAGTCCAAGTTTCGATTGCACATGTGACGATGGGTCTAAACATTGTTTTATATAATTGTAGTTTCAATTTTCTGGAAAGCAGATAAGATTTAAATAATTGAAGCATTGAAAAGTAACATCTGTTTCCAGCTGTCAGTCTATCCTTTATCTCTCGGTTTAATTAATTTTTTTCAGTGATAATTGAGTCAAGATATTTGAGTTTCGTCACCCTTTCAAAACCAAGTTCAGTATTTACTGCACTCGCGGTTGGTCCGTTTTCTCTGTCCATAAAAGCGCATTTAATTTTTTTCCCGTTAACCAAAAGTCCCACAGTTTTCAATAATCAGGAATAAATATTTTTATATTACCCTTTTATTGAATCAGCTTGAACTTTAATTTTATTTATTCATGATATTATCAAACTGAGTGAATTTAAAAAAAAATATTATAATTCATATTCTATAAAATATTTAGATTTTCTCCGTTAACCAGAAGTACTACAGTTTTAAACTAATCAGGAATAGTTTTTTCTTATATTACCCTTTTATTGAATTAGCTTAAGCCTTAATTATATTTATCCTTAATATTATCAAATTGAATGAATTTAATAAAATTTATTAGAATTCATATTCTTAAAATATTTAGTTTCTCCCCCGTTAACCAAAAGTTCCTCAGTTTTCAAGTAATCAGGAATAATTATCTTTATATGGCCCTTTTATCAAATTAGCTTGAACTTAATTTTTTTTATCCTTGATATTATCAAACTTAGTGAATTTAATAAAATATATTAGAATTCATATTTTATAAAATATATAATTTTAGAAACTTTTTTAACATATTCAAGTAAAATGCATAAAATAAAAACTTTTTTTTTATCCCATTGTTGTCTTTATTTTTTTACCAAATGCAATGAATTTAAAAACAAATTTTTAAAACCCGCACTTTGCAGAAACAGTTAATTTAAATTTATAGCAATATACTCAATGAAAATTCAGTTCTCAACTAAAACCTAATCCAGTTTAGAATATGTAATACAACTATTTTAAGTTGCTAAAAAATCGCCTTTTTACTTCCTAAAAGTTTTGCTCATCAATTTAAACTTCTTTCTCATTTTGAAAGGTGAGTAAAAAGGTTGCATGAAAATAAAATCTCCATAAAAATTTTTCGCTTCCATTAAGTTACTTTTAAAGTTACTCAACATCACAACTTCAGACATCAACTAAGCTTCTCCATTTGCCTTAAAAAAAGAATATTCATAACCGCATTTTATTATAAGGTAATAAAACTTCTAGTTAGTTATTATAAGTTAAATAGTTTTAATTTAAAATGCAGAATGCTGGTATGATACTGCTGCAGTTTTTAAATCCCCGAATTACGAGCATTTTTCAGTAGTTAGTATTTATTAGTTAAATAGTTTTAATTTAAAATAAAGAATGTTATTATAATACTGCTGCTATTTTTAAATCGCCGCTAAATTACCCACAATTTGGAAGTTCGTTGTCATTGATTAAATCGTTTTAATTTAAAATACAATATTTTGGTCTATTAATAGTTCTTACACAGAGAAAAAATTTATAGTAAAAGCTACCAGACCTTGGAAAAATGTATCGTATTTCTGACTTTGTTGAACCACCAAAGAGCTCAGTAATTTTCATTGAATTTTTGATTTTGTTGAACCACCAAAGAGCTCAGTAATTTTATTGTATATTTGACTTTGTTGATCCACCAAAGAGCTCAGTAATTTTCATTGTATTTCTGATTTTGTTGAACCACCAAAGAGCTCAGTAATTTTTATTGTATTTTTGACTTTATGAACCACCAAAGATCTCAATAATTTTTATTGTATTTTTGATTTTGTTGAACCTCCAAAGAGTTCAGTAATTTTTACCAAAGCCCTTTGGTAATGATTTCAGTAAAATTAACAATAAAATGCGGTTTCATATTATGGAAAAATGAGGAAAAAATTGGTGAATCAGGATATAAAATTTAGATTCTATAATAATACCTTAGGGCATGGCATAAAAACCATTTATTCAGTAAAATTTACTTTTCAGTTTTATATTTATAACTAAATATTTGATAATAAGAACTATAACTTTGAAAATTTAAAGTTCTGGTAAACCAGTAATATATCAACAAAAAACCTAATCTATGCATGGTTTAAATATCGCATATTTTGGTTTTTTAACAAATATTACGTTTTTTTTACCAGAAATACCATTATCGTACAGTATTTTAACCATAATTGTTTTCCTCGTGTAATTTGTTTTAAATCGCAGTTAAATTATACACAGGGCAATATATTTTGCACTTTCATATTTTAAATTGATTTATAATAAGTGATTCATTTAATTATTTTGCTTCTTTATTTTAATTTCTTTTCTTTTTCTTCCTTTTTTTCAGGTATTTTTGATAATGGACGCATACAAATGGGACAACAGAGTTCGTTTTGTAGTGAGGCACATGTATGGTAAGTTAACAGAAATGTATATTTCGAACTAAATTGATGTTCTAACAAACTAAACTAGCAAATCATAGGAGGTTACGTCAACTGGTTAGTGCTTATCACCGGGTACTTACCTGCTGACTTTTTATTTAAGATATGATAAAAGTTACAATAAATAGAAGTACAAAATATATTAAACACTATACAGTGTGCATTAATTAAGCTTTTGGCATTTATTTTTTAATTTGTTTGTTTTTAAACACCACCCATGCACGCGTTTATAACATTTTTTTAGCTGATTTCATCATCTCTATCGGCTACAATACTATGATGTTGCAAGTGAAAATTATCACATATTACTCAACGTTTCTCTCATTTAGTAATTATACACGATTTTATGTCAGGAAGTAAAATAATTCAGATTTTTTTTATGAACAGGATAATTAATTTAAAACAAAAAAATACTTTTCAATGACAGTTTTTCAACCCTTTTTTATGGATTCATTTAAAAAACTGGCATGCTAACAATATGAAATTAAAATCTACTCAAACTTGTAACTCTGAACTGTAAAATAATATATTTTTAAAAATAATTTTAATTTCAGTTTTTGATCTTTTGAATGTTCATATTTATTTCAACATTAATAATCGTTTCTGATCGATGCATTTGATTCTAAGTAAGGTTATTTTCAACTAAGAATAAGATAACTTTCATTAAGCACAGAGAAAAAATGCTGGTAAAATTACCGCAATGACATGGTAAGGCCACTTCAAGGAAGAAAACCATAATTCTACAAATGAAAACCAAAATATACTGTATTTAAACCATTTATTTGATAAGTTTTTCGTATATGAGGTAATGGTTCACTGAAAATTCTAGTTTACAAAATTATGGTCTTTATTACCGCACGCTTAATAAAAAATACAAAACTGAAAAGTAAATTCAACCGAATAAAGGGTTTTTATTCCATGCTCTTAAGTATCATAATAAAATTACCAAATTTTATGGAATATTATAAAACCATATTTAATTGTTAACTGTACCAAATTCATTACCAAAGCGCTTCGGTAAAAATTACCCAGCAATTTGATGTTTCCATAAAGCCAGAAACACGTACATTCTACCACATTCTAGTAGTTTTGACCATACTTTATTCTCAGTGAATATAAAATATCAAAGAATTTATGGGAAGTAATAAACAATAAGTTAAATAAAATATTTTTAACATCGTTCATCAAAAAATAAAATAATTCTGATTTTTTAAACAAAACTTATTTGAAATATTGAAAACAGCAATAATAATTTCCAGTAATAGACTTTCAAATGTTTTTAATTATTTATTTAAAAATTGTCATTATAAAATCGAAATATACCTTAGCTTTAGTTCTAAGTGCAATAACAACACGTACCAATTTTTCGGTATTGAAGTTTTGAATTATCTGAATTTTCATCAGCATCAAAGATCTATTCTGATCAAACTTACTTATATTTAAATTAGATTACTTTTAACAATAAACATTCAAATCAACTAGAGAACTATAAAAAGGAAAAAAGAAAATGATGGATGGTTAAGGTTAAATAACTAATTAAATTTAAAGATTCCAAAAAGCTAATTCAATACTTCATCCGAATAAAATTAATAAGCAGGCATCACGTTTTCAAATACTTCATAACAATGCTAACGCCAAACTTGAGACAGAGAGGATAATTGAATTTAATTAGATAACAAATCAATGATAGAAAAAGCTTATTGATTATGTTATTTAATGGTTCACTCTTAATTAAATCAAACATTACAAAGGCAAATAATATTTTTTGAAAGAAAGAAGTGAGTATTTCTTCAAAGAAAAGTTTCGGATTTTTGTGAAATATCTGATTAGGCTTAGCCGGAGGGAATTCGATCCGAACACAATAAAAGAGGCGAGTTCTAAAAATAGTTTCATTCTTTTAAAGAAGAACTCTTTATTTCATAATATTTTATTATATTTAGTCAATAAATGTCAACATTTTTCATCGTTTGACTAATATTTGAAGTGTCTTGTTTATTAGTTACAGAAATTTACGATTTTTCATTATAAAAATTGTTGGAAAATTTGAAGAAAAAAAAATATTTAATGTAAGCACAATATAGAATTAAGCTTTCTCAAAATACTAACATTACATAAAATAAAAAAATTATAACGTATTTAATTAGTTTTATGGATTTATAATTTTTATCAGATAATTTGGATATGTAAAGCACTATGAGTTGTTGCCTTAAATTTAATTACCTTTAATAATTAAACAATGAGCTTGCATTGAAATTATTCCTGCCTGCATATTACGAAAAAATGTTTCGAATAAATTAATTTAAACATATATTTAATTTAAGTAATTTTATATGTATATATATATATATATATATATATATATATATATATATATATATATATATATATATATATATATATATATATATATATATATATATATATATATATATATATATATATATATATATATATATATATATATATACATACTAATAGTTTTTCTGTTGCAGTAATTTTTTAATTATTTTTAATATCCTTTTCTATAAGGATGACAACATAATGAATTTTCTATACTTTTATGGAAGAAAAGAATAAGAAATTCTATTTACAAATTATGTACAAATTGGAGCAGACCTCCGAGACACATCTTCAGCCTTCCATTTCCAAAAGATAGTGTACACTTTTTTAACGTATCATATGTTCATGTCATGTGATCTATAAAATCCATCCAGACCTCTTTTGTTTATATCTTCCTTGCTAGAAGCGGCGTGCCGTAAAATCTGAAGACCAGATGGAGATGAATTAATATATCAACATAGTTCGGGACTTAAATGGGAATTCGGCTTCTTTAAGATATTTTACTGCGCGGTGTGGATTCATTTTGATCGTATTATATAAAGATTAATAATTTTGATCGTATAAATAAAGATTTCATCGCTATTCAACGGAACTTACTATATACGCGAAGAGCTAAGTTAAGTATGTGAAAGAGAAATTTAATGTTCTCAGAAAGCAAATAAGCTTATCTGTAGATAAATTATAATTCTTTTTAAGTTTAGTCTCGAAAGATCCTTTTAATTTTATTAAGCTAGTATTTTAGATATTATATATATATATTTAATTTATTTAACCTTATAAATTTAAATTTAGTTTAATCTTGATTTTCCAAGACCTGAACACAAAATATCAGCGATAAACTAAGATCAAAATAACTGAGATAAAAATATTCAGAATCGATAATCGATTTGATTAGTGTTCTTGCATGCTTAAATGTACGATACCCAAATGTACGATATTCATATGTATATGTATGATACCCACATGACAGTTTTCAAAAATTTCTAATATATATAATAATCCTATCGTTAAAAACTATCAATCTGTATTAATTTCTGTTTGCTTATCTTTCCAAAGGATAAACAACAAACAAATTATCATTTAAATATTTATCAACTATTGTAAAAAAAATGTCTAATGTTGATAAAGGTAAGTAACAGTATTAATGCAAATATTTTACTATCCTGCATTGATAAACTAAAAAAAAGGAAATTTATGGTTAAAACTATCAGAATAATATAAACAATTTACCACGTTTTCGAAACAAAAAAGTACGGTAATTTTCACTGAAATGTTATGCTTTTGAGAAAATTAATATTTAAATTTTATTTTATAATATATTTTGAAATTCGGTAAAATTTGGCAATTTTGTCCTGATACCTAAGAACTATTTATTTGGTTACGTTTACTTTTCACAGTTTTGCATTTTTCCCAAATGTGTCATAATAAAAGCTATAATTGTGAAAACTAGAAGTTCCGGGAAACCGCTACCATACGAATCGTTTAAATACCATATATTTGGATTTTATTACCAGAATTATGGGTTGTTGTCTTTTTTTATGTCAGAAATGCCTTTACCATACAGAACGGTAATTTGTAGAGAATCCTTTCTTCGTGTATTTGTTCGTGTATTCTTATTTGAATGAGCATGGTTCAATTTTTTAAAATCTTAATAAATGTTCCAATTTTCTTATATAATGACGTATTTTGCGATATAACAGATGGATTTTGCATAGCATTTGTTTTACGCTAACAATAACGCAAAAATTTATTTACTATTTCTTAGTGATCATGAGATTACCAAATTTAGGACGAGAAAGAAAGATTAGCTCATACATTGTGAAGCTTTAATTGCGTTAGTAATTCAAATCTCTGCAATGTTTTTATATTATTTTTATTACATAATTCCACAGAAAAGCAAGTTAAAAGCATTATCCACAAACGTTAATCGGTTATTTTAATATTTTACACCTTTTATACTGTGCCTCTTTTATTCAAATTAAAACTGTAACTTATAAAAAAAAATGTATTAATACTTTAAAGAGATTATTATAGATCAAATTAAAGCAATAACATGATGAAACATTATAAATATTTTTAAAGAGTATTACAGCTCAAACCAGCCACATCAGTTAAATATGACTATTCAATAACTAACATATTTTTACAGTAATTTTTTTTAACTTTACTTTATAAGGAACGTACCTCATTTTATTTGTTGCACAGACATTTCGAAATCCTTACAACCAGTGCCGATATATCAACACCAAAAATGCTTACTTTTATTCAGTGTAAAAAATATTAGTTTTCAATTTATTGATTCTCAATAATCTTTAAGAAGCATATATTTTCTACAAAATCATTGAAGGCGAGAATTTTTAGAGATTATTTCTCTTTTATTTACGCCAAACTAACCTGAGTTATCGATATTCTGACAGAAATATATTTATAAGTTCAGCAAATAAAACTTGAGTAAACTATCTGTTTAACTACGATAAACTAAAAATTATTAGTGCTAGTTAAATAAAAACCGAATGCTATTAAATACCAAGTAATAAAATTGCTTGCGTCCCGCTACTAAAAATCTGAATAGCAAAATTCTCAATTTTTTTTCGTTACTGAGTAAAATATTTCATGGAAAATATTCCAAGCAAAATTTCCTCCAATTTAACTGTATCCATTAGTTTGAGGTTTATTAGTTTCTTCATTAGTTGAGTATCTTCATTAGTTTAGTTCAACAATTATCTTCATTAGTTTGAGGACACGATATTCATCAAAATTTATTACGCATGGAGAAAAAAACCAATTCTTAAAATTACAGTATTAATATATTTCTGGTTAAAAGAAAAACATAATTCTGGTTATATAACAGAAATGTTAAGAATTTAAACCATTCATTCGATAATTTTTTCGTTCGTATGATAACGGTTCACCAAAAATTCTGGTTATCAAAATTATAGTTCTTATCACTTCTCATTTAGTAAAAATGCAAAACTGAAAAGTAAATTTCACCGAACAAATTGTTTTAGGTAAAGCTACCACGATAAAATTAGGAAAAAAAATTTCACTTTCATTATTAAGCAGCGTGGTAATAAAAATCACATTTTATTGCTAATTTTATCGAAACTCATTACCAAAGCGCATCGGTAAAAATTACCATCATTTTTAATGCTCTCATACAGCCAAAAACACGGCAAATGTTACCATATCCTGGTAGTTTCTACAATACACATTTCATAGTGCTCAAAATACTTCATATATAACAAAATATTTACATGGAAAACAACACAAAATAAATGTATGTAATAAAGTATGAATAAAAAAATTTTTATCCGTTATCAATACTTATACTTAGCTACTATTAAAATATTCAAATCAGCACAAAAATTCAAGGGACGAAAAATAACAAAAATATAAATAGTGCATGACATTTGCACTTATATTCCTCCTTTGTTGTATGTAATTTTGAAAATATTTTATTCTATTTTTGATCTAGGTCATACCTATTCCGTTTCACAGGAGGCATTTAGAACCGATTTAAACCAATTAAACGAAATGATTCGCACTTTACTAGGTAGACAAATTTATAAATGATAATTTTTGGGGAAATTTTATAAAATTATTTTTTCAAATAATTTTAAACACATAAACAAAACAAGTAAATAACTGTCAAATCTCCAACTGGGGTCATATTAGCGCCACTTTCGTTGTTCAGCAATTAATTAAAGAAGTAAAGATCAAATCTACTAAATTTTGTAAGTTTAATACAAATATACTACCAAAACAAAGATTAGGTAGCCTAACAAAGAAGAACAACATCTAAATTTTAAATCGCCTAATTCAGCAAATTTAATAAAATGCTACTTTTAATAAACACACTTCGAGAAAGTTATTTTTAGATAAAAATAGTTACTGTTATCTGTGCAACTACTTAATAGAAATAAAATGGGAGTAAAACTTAAGAAGAAAAGGATTATATCAATTTAATAATAACGGGAGATAATATTGAAGAAAAACAAAGGAAAATATTAATTAGTTTTCTTGAAACAAAACATTATCGTCTTTAATCTAAAATACTTGTTAATACTTCTTAGTTTTTGCAAAATGAGCTTAAAGATATAAAAAGCATATTGAAAATAACGAGCTTAAAGTAAATTCGTATCAATTCAAGCTTTCTTTAAAAAACAAATATGCAATTTATTTTCACCACTCTCCGCTTATTAAAATATAGTCTCCAAGAAGTGCCTTCTTATTGCTTTCTTTTGATCTCCCTTGATAACGATACAAAAATATAATAACGAACTAATTTCGTCTAAATAAATTTTTACATTTTATAATTTAGAAGAAAACGATAAAAGAGGTTTTTTCCAATGAACATAAAAGGTCTTTGAAAGAAAGTCAGTTACTTTAAAAACTTTTTGTATAAATATCTGAAGATAATGTAGATCTGAAAAATATTTAAAAATGTATTTGAGGAAAAATACGTCTAAATTTTGAATAAATATTTTGGTATGTTAAGCGGAAAAATTTTAGCAATTTCTGATCTTCTTTTTTTTTTTGGAATCTTTGACTAAACCTGAGAACACAAATGTAAACAAGTGCAAACCGGTTTCAGCGGTGTAAAAATAATAAAGCTGTATAGTATCACCTGATAATTAAGATTTTACTTAGAATCTTGCAGTGTGTCTAATAATTTGGCCAGAGATAAATTAAATGTCATTTAACCTGAAATATACACCGTTTATTTAAGTATGTATTTACATAAATTCTTTACTTGCGAATTAATTTGATGATCAAGGATTAAAAATATAATTTCGCTGTTGGACTATCAGATAACGGAATCTAATCAAATGTTTTGCTTCCTTTTAAACTAAATAACTTCTAAAAAAAGCTGCTGTCTTGGTTCCGATAAGTTTGACTTTTGTTCTTGGTAAATTTATATTCTTTAGCTAACGTTTGTTGGGGTGAAAAATAACAAATACTTTAAAAAATAAAAGCTATTTACTCTTTTTGAAATTCTTAAATAAAATAAATGGAATCCATTTTTCTTACCTCTCAACGTTTTTCTTCTAAACTTAATGTATCCGTTGAGTTTGCGATTCCCGCCGATTTCTTTGAGATAGAAAAGTAAGTGAATTTGAATGTGAAAATGAAAAACTGCTTTATCATCAAAGATCTTTTCACATATTCCCAATTGCAGACGGATAAAGTATGAGTTCTTTCGAAAAAATTCTTTTTACCGAAACTCTGATGAAATATTCTCCCATTCCCTTAATATAGAAAAAAATTATTTTTTTTTCAAATTCCCTGTATTTCCTCTGTTTATACAGATACATAGGTTTAAGTCTCTATTTGCAATAGAGTCTTGAAATGCGTATATTTGTATGCTAAACAGTAAAAAATTCCGGATCAAAAGTACTGGCACTCGGAGTGTCAGTACGGTAAGAGTGCCAGTACTATTTACCGTAAAATCCATTTTTTGTGGTAATTATGGAACTAAAGATCCCATCGAATATTTTCCGCTGTAATATCTACTGCAAAATCACTAAATTAAAACAATCAAATAAATATTACAGTAAAAGTAATTTGCGGTATAAAGCTTTACGGTAAAATTGCACTTTAGCATCCAAATAGAGTCTCGGTGCTGCCATCTAGTGTGGCAGAAACTAGACGTCCAAATTAACATGATCAAAGGTATCTCACCCATTGTGGTGGTCCTGAAAGATTGGATACCACCACTGGAGAACGCACTAGGTCTGCTCATCCGCAGCTGCTGATTGTGCAGCTCTTGTGAGCTGCTGATTGTGCAGCTCATAAAATAAACAAAAGTTTTACGATAAAATGACTTTCATGGATGTAGCACTCACCTTTTACCATAATCTAGACTTTTTTAAAGTGTATAGGTGTAAATAAAAAAAATATATAGTACATGTAGTCTTACAATTATATGTAATAACTTTTTGATTTTCTTGAGTAATTCCATAGATAGGGTATAATAAGTTAAAAAGGTTTGGAATATTTCTAAACCTATTTCTGTATAATCTAAATCGCTCTGTTCATAGTCATTAATATCAAACTGAGTATTAGGAAATGGCATATTAAAAGTAAATTCGCTATTCAGCATTACTTAAGAAATTACATAAAGAACGATATAAACTAATTTATTTAGCGTTCGATAATGACTACTATAGCTACAAAAGTTATTTTTAACAGGATTTCAAATAATTGTAATAACTGTCCAAACAAATGTCTTCTTATTAATCTCTTTACAACATTACCTAATGATAAGATTTTCCAATATGACAACTCAATGATATGTCTGTACAAATATCTATTTAACACGGAAGAAGTAAAGTATCTATGTATCAGAGTTAAAAAATCAGCTATGAGGTAATAGCCAATACTTTTATTGGAAAATGCAATGTATCTAGTAATGTGTAAAAATATCTAACTTAACATCTCTTTGTCATGCAATCCTATTTCCCGCCTTTGATACAACTGTCTTTAAACTGAACATAAATATAAGAAAAAACTTAAGCTACTTGTTTAAGTACAGTGAATAATATCCCCCAAATATTTGTTCCAACCTTTTTCCATGACAACCAGTGCATGTAACAGAAAAAAGCTGTTCTTTTATTTATTACCACTATTCAATCAATATGACTAAGACAAATTGAAAAGATATTAAATTTTTTCATTTATATTTCAGAAATAAAAATTCCCGCAGTTTCTACTTAAAACACAGAGAAAAAATTCTGATAAAATTACACTAATTACATTTCTGGATAAAAAAAATCATAATTCTGGTTACAGTTTTTATTAGCAAACATTTAGTGAAAACTACAAAACTCAAAAGTAAATTTAACCGAATAAAATGATTTTTATGCCATTCTCTTAGGTCTCATGATAAAATTTACCAAATTTATATATGTATATATATATATTTATATATGTATATGTATATATATATATATATATATATATATATATATATATATATATATATATATATATATATATATATATATATATATATATATATATATATATATATATATATATATATATATATATATATATATATATATATATATATATATATATATATATATATATATATATTACTAAAGCACAAAAAAATCATTAAATCATTACCAAAGATTTTTGGTCTTCCCATGGAGCCAGAAACAAGGAAAAGTTTACCATAATCTGGTAAATTTACTTTAATTTTCTCAGTGAAATGTTTAATTCATTGCTGTTGTTAGTTTTTTTTTTTTTTTTTTTTTTTTTTTTTTTTTTTTTTTTTGTGGCCGGGTGGCGCAGTTGGTTTGTCGTCAGCCTTCTGAGCTCAAGTCTGCGGGTTCGATCCCCGGCCCAGACACCGGATTTTCGGGATGCAGAAAATCCTCAACAGCCATGTCGTGTGATTATGCCGCATGTAAAAGATCCCTGGAATGCCTTATTGGCTCTTGGCATTTCCGGCAAAATTAAATTCCTAGTGCACTTTAGCATCCAAATAGAGTCTCGGTGCTGCCATCTAGTGTGGCAGAAACTAGACGTCCAAATTAACATGACCAACGGTATCTCACCCATTGTGGTGGTCCTGAAAGAGTGGATACCACCTCTGGAGAACGCACTAGGTCTGCTCATCGGCAAGACCGATAATGCAGCTCATCAGAAATAAAAAAAAATAAATAAAAAATTTTATTTTTTAATGTAATATAGAAATAAATTCCTTTACCATACTCAAAATAATTCAAAACTATTATGCAGTTCCTTCATCATAATAGCTAAAGAAATTAAGAAATTTTAACTTATTTTATACTAGAAATATTTTGTAATTTCTTTATATCACTCAAAAAATGTTGTCAAATATTTCTGCAATTCGCTTTTCTCAACGGAAAAATATTCAAGAATATTTCGAAATTTCATTATCACATTGATAAAAGGCAAAGCAAATTCTGTAATTCCTTTACTGTAAAAATTAAGAAACGCTCCGTAGTATCTTTATCACACTGGAAATAAATTTAAAAAAAAATCCCTTCCGCAGTTTTTTAATATATATATATATATAAATACAAAATAGATTAATTGCTCAAAAGTCAATCATCAAATCATTGATTGATACAAGCTCTATAAATTTTGATAGATCTTAAATGCGGTCAAGCTGAAGTAGGTGTCTTGTCTAGTCTAGTTTAGTCAAATTACATTTAGACCTATTATAACCTTAAAAAAAAGGAACATGCCAAAAATTTAACAATTTTAAAGCTGTTTGTCTTATATAGTTTAAAAAAAAATAGATAGTGATTAAATCACCAAATTTCAACTTACTAAACTACATATTAAATATGTTAAACTGCATGTAACTGCACTTTTTTTTCGTTTCTCTGAGATTTTTTTATCAGATTTTTGTTAAAAAGCGCGAAAAAAAGTCAGAATTTTCCGTTTGAAAATTTACGATATCAGTAGGTATAGTATATTGATTTCAGTTGTTGTTTTCCATACAACGTGCAAATGCGATCAAGCTTATTTAAGGCAGAAAGATGAGGCTCTTCTTGGCTTACAGTGGAGCCATCTATGGCTTTTTCCTTATACGTACGTCACAGCCCGTTTTGCAGGAGGAGCTCTTTCAAACGTCATTGATACACAAATCGTAATTTTGATCTGAACAAGAGAACGATCAATCTCCGATACAGTGTCCGCAATGGTATGGATTTGTTACAGGAACTTGGAAGACTTAGTAACCCCGACGAATTTAGTGTGCTCCAGTCACCATTTTACAGGAATTCCACGGCCGGCGGGATTTGAACTCAGGACTTCTCAGACATTCTTCCCGTTTATGTGACCATTATCTAACTAAACTAGGTGATTTAAAATTTTACGCTGATAATAACCCTTTAATGCATAGGGGACAAGGATAGCTGTTTATTTCTGACTCTCTAATTACAAATAAACAATTATCTTGGTATTTTTTAATTATAAAAAAACAACCTAATAGTTAGTAAAAATAATTAGTTACGCTATTGTAATTATATTTGTACTAAAATAAAAGAAAATCCGAAGAAAGTAGGTTGAATTTTTTTCTTTATTCATGTTTACAACTTTTTCAATAATTAATTTTGTAAATTAAAAACATTTCAATTATGAATAACTGTTTCTCTTAGACCTGAGGAACTGAAAATAGGTGTGAACTGAAACAATTATAGCTAGGAAATAAGCCGTGTTTTGAAAAAAAGGTTTGGTAGTTTTTAAGGAAACCCTCCGGTATATGATTTTGATAAAATTAACAATAAAATGTAGTTTTATATTATGAGAAAAAAATTTATAAATGTGTTGAAATTTGGTAATTTTATCTTACTTTAGAGCATGGCATGAAAAATCATTTATTTGGTTAAATTTGCTTTTCAGTTTTGTAACTTTACTAAATGTGGTAATAAGAACTACAATTTTCAAAAATAGAATTTCCGGTAAACCGTTTTCATGTATACGGAAAATTACCATGTAAATCATATATATACCGCATATTTTGCGCTTTGATGCTAAAATTAGGTTTTTTTTTTTGCGGGTAATGTCATTACCATACAGTACGGTAACTTCGTCCGAATTTTTTTTCCTACAATGCAAATAATCAAGCACAATCAATGCAAATACAATCATAAATAATCATGCATAAACAATACATTAACAATTAATACGTAAATAATCAATGCAAATAAACAATCAACTAATTTGTAGATCATTTATTTGTATTGACCCGAGTAGTCAGATATTTAAAAATAATTAGATAACATTATGTTAATTTATTCGAACAAAAACATTTGTTTTTTCCAGTAGGCATTGTGCAGATTGCCTAGGTAGTTTACTGATTATCTAGAAAATTTAAAGAAAGAAACACTATTTAGCACTTTAACGGATCACTGTAGATAATCTACACATTACATAGATTATCTGCAGAATAACTGATTTCTGCACTTAAACAGTAGGATATAAGAATGAAATTCATTTATCGCATTTCGTAATGTTTATTTCGATTTTAAGTAGTAAAAAATTGACAAAATAAAATATGCACAAAATTAAGAAAGATCAAAATTAGGTTGAGTTAATTTACTGGAAAATGAAGAAGTAATTAAACTGTCTGGCATATGACTCGATCTGAAAATCCATTCTAAGTAATAAACATAAAACTCTTATCCCTTCAAACTATAAAACTATCAGACTTTTTTGTTCTATGTCTATGGAGGAAAGGAACTCAGGGAGCAGACAGAAAAAATTGGATCGTAAACTTTCAACAAGAAAGATTTTACAGTTTTCATTTCGGATGACAATATTTCTCTGGAAGTAACAAAAGAATTCCAATAAAAAACCTTCCGTTTCATTAGGAAGAATTGACGAACCTGAAACTTTAAGAATCGACATCTTTTCTTTCCTGCTAATTTATGCTACATCAACTTCGCCCTTTTTTTTAATTATGTGTGCTTCTATTCCATTCCATGTATATATATATATATATATATATATATATATATATATATATATATATATATATATATATATCACACAATAAAGACAAAAAGGAGTAAAATGAAAGAGAGAGAAATAATAAGTTTTATTTCATGCGCATAATCTTCAAGTGCATAGAACTCCTTGAAATATCGATAAAACATGGAAAAAATATAAGGATTTTTTAAAAGTATTAAGAAAAAAAATTTAAGAAGTCGGAAGGTAAGTATGATAAAGATAAAACTCCTCGACATCAGCTCACACAATTATATCCGCAAAAAGAGGGCTTTCTGATATTTCATTAATATAAGCTAAGCAAAATCAATTTTGTCAATTTTCATTTTAAGTTTTTTTGGTGCTCTTTACACTATTGTATTTGAATTTTTGAAAACTAAGTTTCAAAATATTTCAAAAAATTTTAATAGCACTTTTAAATAATTTTTTTTTTTTTGAATGACGATGTTCCTCTGGAGTAGCAGAAGAAATTTAATCAAAAATATTCTGTTACAAGAAAAAGATTTAACAAACCTGAAACGTTTCGAATCGACAACTCGTCTATTCTACTAAATTATGCTACATCAACTTCAGCTCCTTGTATCCAAGTTACATTTCTATTCTTATTTATACAATAAAGAGGGATCAATACATTAAAAATAAAATTTGAAAATAAGTTTAAAGTAAAGATATTAGAATAATTTTTTTAAACTTCTGAGTTGCATTAGATACAGCTGAGATACAAGCAAATGAAAAAAATTTGGGGTTAAAACTTCCAGAATGTGGTAAAATTTACCGTGTTTCTGGTGACTCCAATATGTCTAATAGTTTTTACCGAAGCAAATTGGTAATGATTTTGGTAAAATTAACAATAAAATATAGTTTTATAGTAAGGGATAAAAATGTGGCAATTTTATCATGATACTTTAGAGCATTCAATAAAAACCATTTATTCGGTTAAATCTACTTTTCCGTTTTGTATTTCTACTAAATGTATGGTAGTAAGATCTAGAATTTTTGGTAATCCGATGCTATATGAGCGGATAAGTTACTAAAATGAAGAGTTTAAATACCCCATATTTCAGTTTTATTAACCATAATTATGTTTGTTTGTTTTTTTTACCAGAAATGCCATAATCATAGAATATTAACCAGATTTTTTTATTCGTCTGTAAATGAGATTTTTTAAAAAAGCGTATTTGTATGAATTTAAATTATCGAAGGTTAAAAGTTGTTTCTTTGTTGTTTTTTTTATATTGTGATTTTTATATAGCTAATATGAATAACCCTTTATATTGTTAGTTAATATTTTGATATAGTTATCATAAGACACCCTTTGATTTTTGATTTTTAAATTTTCAAGTTGAAATTTGCATAAAGCAGAAATTTTAATAACTTTAAAGTATATATGTCACGGCGAGAGACCGAAATCGGTGGTTGTTGACTTTCACCGGTGAATGTCGACTAACACCAAATACATCGGTGAAAGATCGAATATTTCATTACATTCTGGTACATTCGGACACTCACCGGTGTACGTCGACAATCACAGATATGCTTTGGTGAATGTCCGAAATAATATATATAACATTCGATTTGATATGAATTTATTCGTGGATATAATTACATTTATTCGATATTGTAACCCTACACTGATGTTTTTTTAAGGTTAAGTGCCACTGCTCGGTATACATTTGCTCGGTATACATTTGCCCGGCATTCCCTACACTGATGTTTTTTAAGGTTAAGTGCCACTGCCCGGTATACTCTACACTGATTTTTTTTAAGGTTAAGTGCCACTGCCCGGTATACATTTGCCCGCTATACCCTACACTCATGTTTTTTTAAGGTTAAGTGCCACTGCCCGGTATATATTTGCCCGGTATACCCTACACTGATGTTTTTTTAAGGTTAAGTGCCACTGCCCGGTATACATTTGCCCGGTATACCCTACACTGATGTTTTTTTAAGGTCAAGTGCGATTGCCGGTATATATTTGCCCGATACTCCAAACACTGATGTTTCTTCTAATCAATCGTCAGTAAGTATTAAAATATAGAATAAATATAAATATATTAACGAATAAATTAATATAAAATTGGATATAGCAAATATTTCGCACATTCCCCAAAGCGACTATGTGATTGTTGACATTCACCGGTGAGAGTCAGAAATAAAGGTATTTAGCAAATATTTCGGACATACACCAAGCGACTACATGATTGTTGACATTCACCGATGAGAGTCAACATTTTCCAGATTTCGGTCATTCACCGTAACATATACAATAAAGTAAGCATAACTTAAAGTACATAAAGTAAACATAATTCATATTTTCAATTGATTTTATAACTTTGAAACTAAGCTATTTTAAATTGACCACTAATAATTATTGACCAATATTTGAAATTCATTAAACATGTCCTTACACCCTTAGAATTGTAAAACCAAAAGCTTTAAATTCCTATTATAAGATCAAACTCTAATCAGAATGTAGATGCTAACGATACAAATAGTCAATAGAATCTTTAACAAATCTTATACAATAACAAATTATATTACCATCAAATATAAAATATTTTTGGTGATCCATCATAACACTTCCGTATGAAGTTCACAGTTATATTTTCTATTCCTTACTATTAATATATCAACTCCTAACAAATAAATCAGTACTCGTTTGTTTCACAACTAGCTATCAAAACAAAGAAAGTGCAAAAACACTTAGAAACAAAAATAAAAGCCTATTAGAACACATTTCCAAAGAATCAACAATAAAATTCGAGTGTCTAAAAGAAATCTTCAACATTATTAAAAGAACTTTATGTTAAAGACTTCTATTTTGAGTACAACAATGCTGCCAACTGAATACTCAAAGATTTTGTTCCTTTAATGACTGCATTTTAGTGCGATCACGAACTGGATAATCAAATTTACTGTAATTACTTAAGAGGATGATCAAGATTTTTTATCATTATCCTTTATGGTTAATTTCACTACATAGTTCTCCTTTAATTGACAAGCTCTTAGGTAGGCTTAAAAGAAATTTATTCATGAATATACACTGTTAGAAATATCTCAGAAAAAAATGGTTACGCAACAATTTATTTCATTATTATTTTACCACATTCAAACAAAACAAATAACCAGAATAAAAAGGAAATAAGCATAATAAAACGGTATTCAAACTGTTAATTGCGCAAAAACTGTTTATTAACTGTTTTAACCGAATACGGTTAAACGACCGGAATTTTATCGCACCAACTTAGACCCACCTAATAAAGCCACTTTGTTTCTTAAAAATGGATGCTTAATATAGTCGAAAGGGCTAATAGGTCAATCTCATGGCCGAAAGAACGGTTGTTTCTCCATTTTTGCAATATTTCTCCCTTCCCCATGAGGAGTTTCCTGCTCTCCCCAATTTGTGAGCCTGGATATTAGAATACGACACTCTCCTTCACACATAGATGGCAGCATCATAAAGCTGCTAATCTAACTACAATATCTAGTTAAATCTCTTTTTTATGGGTTTGAAGCCATACAAGATGCAAATGGTTAATTAATAGTTTTTTTCAACCATACTAATTAAAAACGGTTTGAAAACTGTGAAACTTAAAAATGTTCTTAACCATAAACTTTATGGTTAATTGGATGAACAGACATCTTCCGCTTTTTTACCACAATTTTAGAATGAAAATTCAAACAGAAAGGAACAGTGATCTTTATATAAAAGAGTTTCATATGTACTATTTTTTGCAGTGAAAGAACATTCATATTATCCTGATAACAACATAATATGGACGTTATATAATATCGAAAATTATATAGTATATAATATCTACGTTACATACATCATCTTTATCAAAGTAACAAGTGCATTATCTTTATCGTCAATGCACCAGCTGCTGTAAGAAGAAGATATATCTATTGAATAAAACAACAATCATGGAGTTCACATTAAACCCAACATTGATAGGAAGGTTTTAAAGTTTTTATTTTAATCTCGTTAATTAGTGTAAGTCTAGGTCAGATGGCCCGTTTGAATATCCCCGATATTTGTAAATATATTGCAGTGGATGCATATTAACAAATATCTAGATCAGTTTGGACAGATATCTACACATTATATTTTGTTAATTACATTCTTTTTTACTAATTTTCCATGATGCAATTCATTCTTTACAACTTTATCATAAATTTCTGATGGTTAACTGTTTGTTTTGCGGTTTATTCCACATTTTAATTTCACTCTTTATTTACTGTATTTGATGGCTGACTCTCCTCGTCATTTTAAAAATGGCCACATTTAAGCTTTTCTTTAAATTTTTTTTCTGTATTTTTCTATTTTTAATTATTGTCTGCTCAAAATATGTCAAATATATATATGAGAATTTAAAAAATGTATAAAAAAAAACTATATCACTATTTTTATCACTTTTATTTCGACTTAAAAAAAACAATGGCCATCTATCCTAGACTAATCCAACAGGTTTTTTTGAAGCATAAAAAAGTTGGAAACTATATTCTAAAGCAAAACATGAAAATTCTACAATTAATGAAACATTTCATTCGTTTGTGGAATTTAAAATTATAATGTTAAAAAGAATGTCTATAACAGTTTAAGGTTATCAACAACAACAACAAAAATGCAAACATAATAGGAATTTGTCATGTGATTGCATATGATTTCATTTTAACTCCATTACTCAGACCCCATTACTCAGACTTGTTTAACAGACTTTTGACTGTTAAACAAATTTTAAAATTTAATAATCAAAGAAAGAAATGTATAACATATAAAAATAATAAATAATTCGACGTTGGAATTTAGTGTTGAAACTTTTTATCAATTTTCTGCTTATTAATTTCACTTACAGATTGATTTCATTTGCTTATTGGGAAAATTAAGTGTATATTAAAGGCCCCGTTTCCTACTCGCTGCACTTACCAACAAATCGAAACTGCTTTTACTCTCAAGTTAAAATCGTTTCGAAATCCGAGATCTCTACGTTTGGCCAGTTTTACTATAGTTTTGTAAAAATAATGGCACACTTCGCAAAATTAAAATCCAAAAATTACAAAATGCAATTCACAATTCTTAGTTTTTATCCTGTCGATCGGCCTGTGAAGGGGTCAGGGAAGTGACCTTACATCAGAAAGATTCTGGGTTCGAATCTCGGGCAGGGCATGAATTTTATTTCATTCTCTGTCGTGGATCTTCTTTCATCATGTCCTTACTCTGGGAGCAACGTTGGCTACCTAATGCGGTGCCCCTAAAAAAGTGGCTAAAAAACCTGCCCCTCAGATACCTATATGACGAAAGGTTATTCCCCTGTCGGACGTTGGGAAAAATAGGCTTCTTATCTTTGGAGAGGAAGCAGTTTAAAGTTTTTAATTCTATGTATACAAATCAAAAGATGTATACAAATCTAAAACAAAGGGGTAAAGCAAGGCAAAAAATACTGCTAAAAAAGTAGGGGAATTTGTGGTAGAAGGTCAGAATAAAAACGAAAAATTTAATTTCGATACACAACGTTATTCAACATGCGTATCATAAAAATGGCTAGCTTGTGTATTTATAAAACTTTCCTTCATACATAATTGTAAATTTGTATGATTCGGAACACAGTAGTAACAGAATTGTAAGTTTCGGAACACAGTAGTAAAGGAATTAAACCCAAATAAAGATTAAAATTTTTCTAGTATTTAATAGACAATAGTTTCTGCTGATTTCATGGAGTGAAAAATTCTGTTAAAATTACCGTACTCTATGGTAAGGTCATTTGTGGTAAAAAAAAAGCGGAATTTTGGTTAATAAAACCTAAATATACAGTATTTAAACCCTTCATTTGGTAAGTTTTCTGTATATATACTCTGTTCAATTCAACTGTGTACCAATTTCGCGGAAGTTCTGGATTTCAAAGCCTTAGTTCGTATTATCACACATTTAGTAAAAACTATAAAACTAAAACGAAAATTTTACCTGAAGAAAAAGTTTTTTTATGTTATGGTCTAAGGTTGAGGAATGCCACAGACGAATATTTATGTAAAAAGTGGTAGAAACTTACTTCTCTTTTATTAATTTATTATCTCCTTAATTATTCAATCGTATATACCACCATGACTTGTATTATTCATATTATTCATATACATGAATTTTTTTGCAATTACTTTCAATAGTAAGCTGAAATAATTTTCTTGAAAAGTCGCGAATTTTAATTTCTTTTAATGAAAGTTTGAAATTTGTTCGTCACCACTTTTTACATTTTTAGTCGCCCGTAGCAACCCTGAAAGTATCGTGGTAAATTACTTCATTTTACCACATTTACTGAGTTTTATTTCATATTATAAAACCATATTTCGTTATTTTATTGCTTTGGTAAAAATTACCGAACTTTTTGTTGTTCCCATCGCATCAAAAAATGCGGTATTTTTTACCACATTTTGGTAGGTTTGACCTCACTTTTTTCAGTACTCAACTGATTCTGCTCTACTATCATTTCATTAAAACGAATTTCTCTCTTTAAATTTCAAACTTCTAAAAATTAAGCTGTAATTGTAAAAACTTTGCAAATGAAGAAACATTGTAAATACTAAAATATTGCAAATTTGTTTGTTCATCCGAGCAATATGCATTTAATTTTTCATCACGTCACAATTCACAACTCACTTAGTTTCAGTTGTTCGTTAAAACAGCAGGGGGGGGGGCGAATTCGCCAGTTTTGTGTTTTTGTACTTACTTTTATTTTTGTATTTTCTTTTTTGTATTTGCATATTAGTTACTTTCTTTTTCTTTGTAACCATAGTATTTACGATTTTTATTACCCCTCATGAAGAACTGCTTCTCAGCTAGATTATGATTAATTATAATTAAAAAAATTTAATTAGAAGATTCATAATTAACGATACTTTAATTATTCTACAAAATTAAATAATCTACAAAATCCTGATTTTAACTGATACGTATAATGCTATAAGTTTAAGTGCCGTACATAATATAGTTTAAATAACATCATCTGAAATTTTACTTAAGCGCAAAACCATCAGGTTAATAGGCTAACTAAACTAAAAAAGGATTATAAAGACATAAGAATGATTACAATCGATTTCATTTAAAAAGGAAACATAATAAATTTGCCCCTAAAACAATACTGTTTTCGTTTAAGTATATATCCCATAAAAGTAATAGACAGATTTAGTATTGCCCTGAAAATCTTAATTAAGTTTAAAGTCCTTCGAGGTAAAACCATTAATCGTAAAGAACTTAACACCATTTCCTCTAAACAGATTTACGAACCTAAAAAAAGAGTAAATTCCTGATATCATACAAGATATATTAATCGTATTATCTCGGAAATTAAGATTAATAGTTGAACTTCTCGCACCGAAATCCTATCATCTTTGCTTTGTGTACGTTTTCAATACAAAACAGATTAAAATTGCAATAAAAGTTTCGGACAAAAGAAATGAGGGTATAAAAGTGGGAGTCTATTATAAATTTCAAACATGCTTTACCATGAAAATAATTTACTTTTGTTATACTTTGCGAATATTGTGTAAGCTTAGACACCAAAATTCATTTTAAATTAAGTAAATATTATATAATTCATTGTTATACTTTATTTTTGCCAATTAGTTTAAAACTTAATTTCATAATGAAGAGCTAAAAAGGAAAAAAAATAATAAGAGACTTTTGTTGCTGTATAGTTCCTAGCTATCTGAACAAAATCTAAATTGGAATGACTGCAAAAACATCTATAGGTGTTAAGATGATTAATTTAGATCGCAAAAAAATTAACAAAAAAAATTATGTTCGCATTTGTGTAAGGCTCTTGTTGTAGTATAGTTCTTCTCAGCATTCTGAATAAAGGTGCTGTACTTGACAGTTGACGAAATTTTTAAATTACAGATATGTATGCATTTGTATAACTTCAGCGTTTATTACATAACAAAACTATTTTAGATAAAATTTCAAAAACCATTTACTTCGGAAACTCTTGCTTTTGAAACATTTGTTGTCACATCGTACTTCTCAGTATTTTAAATTCAGATCTCAGTAGGCATACTGTACAAAAATTGGTAGTTTTTTTTAATTTTGAACCATTTTAAATAAAATGTCTCAAGAAAAAAGTTCTGTTTGCATTTGTATAACAATGCATACAATTTTACTAAACATTTTAAGATCTATTGATTATCGAAATTTGCCCTATTGAAACATTTGCTGTCATATAATTCTCAACAATTATAAA
Organism: Parasteatoda tepidariorum; assembly: GCF_982258835.1. Lineage (NCBI taxonomy): Eukaryota > Metazoa > Arthropoda > Arachnida > Araneae > Theridiidae > Parasteatoda > Parasteatoda tepidariorum. The sequence continues at coordinate 74,727,642 of NC_141758.1, read as the reverse complement.
AAAATCGCAATAAGCTTGACTGAGCAAAACTTAAAACTTATTTCTTTTTTAGATTTTTACCATTAAAAATAGAAAATAATTTTTCTTAACTAGATTATTTTAAAGATAAGAATTGATTTCAGTTTTTGAAGCTCTTCTCACTATTGTTGAAGCATATTATATTATATATATAGATATAGATATATATATAAATAGCATAACAAATAAATACAAAAAAAAGGAAAAAAACACGAAGAAATTTAAGAAAAACAATAAGTATATATATATATATATATATATATATATATATATATATATATATATATATATATATATATATATATATATATATATATATATATATATATATATATATATATATATATATATATATATATACTATATATATATATATATATACTACTATATATATATACAACTATTTTTAATTTCTTTTGCCACAGAAAGTCTGAACGTTTTTTTTTTTCTTAATATGTCTTTCATTTTCATACGCTCCATGAAATTCAAATTTAAAAAATTAGGAAAGTGTATCTGCCAAAAAAATAATTTTATCTTCCTTTTTTCTCATGCTTGTTTGAATAAGTAGAAAACAGACCGTGAAAATGCATATTTTCTCATTTTTAAATTAAATACGTTTTGGTCACTTAAAAATAAAGAAAAAGTCATTTCCATTTAATTACGAACACAGGATATGAATTCATTTAGTTCAAATAATTTGAAATGACAAGTAAGAATTATAAGGGGAAAAAACATGTTTTCTCATCGAAAACTTAATTTCACTTCAAGAATTAACTCATTGTTGTTTTTTTTTCGATTTCGAAAACTTCATTTTCTTTCGTTTGGGCATGATTTTTATTCCAAAACTACGCATTAAAGTTTTCTTCTCTTAATAACTATTGTTTCAGTAATATCGTTTTTTTTTATATTCCTGAAAGTTTCGTAATATCATTGGACAAAGAAAAAAAATGCATTTGACTTAATAATGTTGAATAGTTTTCTATTCACCATATATTCATTTAGAGAAGCCGTAAAAAATTGCCATACTATTATTGACGACAATGATGCTTAATTAGTGTTTATAATATGTATTAATTAAAATCTGAACAAAACCAATTGACAATAAACCAAAATAAATTGAGAAAAAATACTTATTCGTTTTAGAAATATTATTATTATTTCCAATATTATTATTGATACCAATGGCTCAATTAATGTAATGTGTATTAACAGAAATAAAAAAAGATAAGCTACGTACCTAAAAAGTAAATTAATGGGATATTTTTTAGGGGAAACTAGTTATAATAGTTAGAAACTTAGTTATAATATTTACCAAATATACTCTTATCTAGGTACAAGGTATGTTTTGAGTAAATTTTGTGCCAATTACAGCAACACCAATACTGTACATATTTGTGACACATTTTCGACGATTTCTTGAAAATACAAGTGCAGAAGAAAAGCGCTTAATTGTGATAAATTTCAAATATCGTGAGATGCCTCGAATACATTATTATTACAGATGATACTGAATACTTTTTATCTTTATTTTGATAAGATGAACTACTAAATGCGTGCTTTGCTTAATACCTTTAAGCCACCGAGAAAAGCAACAAAATATAACAAATAAAGAAGCATTAGAATTATTTTAGCTTTATTATTTGTCTTACTGTTTGGAGCACGATCTTGTAATGTCTTTCAGTGCTGATTTATTAATACTTACTTTTTTCACCCTGTACTGATAATGGGTATTTAGCTAGTATATAATAGAAATTTTTTAAAAAAAGCAATACTTTTTAACCTGATCACCTGTTCATCCAGAGCACTAAAGTGAATCAAATTGTCCTAGGAGTGCTGTTAAATGCTCTTTAAAGCCCATTAAAAGTTAATTGTGAAAAATAAATAGTTATTCAGAAAATTTTGTATGCTATTGTGTTACATATTAGAATTTCACTGTATTAGTGAAACAGTATTAGCAGCAAACCTATGCTCCTTTTTAAGTTGAGCGCTTAGGATAATTATTAATGGGTTTTGTTACAATGATAAGTAAATATAATAATTTGAATTTTGAGGTTATAATTAATATATAAGGTTTTATAATTGCATATGTTTTCGTATATTTTAAGAAATTATAAATAGTTAATAAATAGCATGCATCACTAATTGGTAATGCACTAAGAAATAGGGGAATAACATGAGGTGTGTTGCATGTAAGAAAAACACACACACAAAAAAAAAAAGAATTTTAAGTTGAATACTTGTCGGAGTTACGGCAATTAAACGATGGTGGTCAACTCACACATGTTTCATTATACAAACATTATAGTACAACGTCGAATGGGGAATTAATATTAATAAAGAAAACTGAGTACATTTGTTGCGTTTTCCTTCCTTTTTCTATTTTTTTCTTGATCATCTTTCACTTAAAATTTAAAATCCACATCTGATATGAAATAAACACTCTATTTTGAAAAGTTTTGAGGGCTCATGGTTTTCCCGCCTTACATTTCGACACTTACAGAAAATTTGATTTGGCTTCAATATAAACAGCCTTATCCAAACAGCCAGCGCTGTACTCAAAACTTAATACGCTGTAAAAGATGACTATTTCGGAATTTACTTTTTTCAGCATTGGAGTGTTATTTTTCATACATGAGTATATTATTTCTGGAGTGTTTTTGCCGTCTTCTGAACTTTAAAAGTTATCGTGAGATAGTCACTATCATAGCTTTTGCAGAAATAACTTAGGGAAGTATGTACTGCTCAAAACAGCAAAAGAACGCCATAATTTTTTTTTTCTAGTAGTTTTATTTTTACGTACTATGCTGCAATCTTATTTTAACTTAAAACTGGCGTTGAGCAGCCAACCCAATTTTGAGTTTACTAGTACCGATCTTCAACTCCATAGCCTTGTAATTTTAAACCCAATCCAGAAGACGACGATCAAGGATAGAACAGAAATTAGCTCTCGTGGAGGACTTTCTTTGGTGGAACTAACCCGCATTTGAATTAAAAGGTAACGCATTTGCGTTACATGAAAATTAAACTAAATTCTAAATAAATTTACCATTTTTTAAATAAATGTGTATCTTTTTCAATTTACAGTAAAAGTGCTAAATATTAAATCATATTAATTGTAATTATATTTTTGAAACTTTAAATGTACTATGAGTATAAGTTATTTCAGCCAATATAGTTATTGCTCTTTTGGCATATAATTTTTAATACCATTATTTATCTTAATAGTTTTTAAACTGCTTAAAATACTTTTTTATTAATGGTGAAAGTTTTTACAACTATTATAATTTTAATATTGCATTTCATTATTTAGATACTGACAACAATGGATACCTTGACGTAAATGATTTTGAATGTCTGGCCTTGGTAAGAATCATTAATTATATTTCCTATTCACAGTATTATTTTCTTTTTATAATGGAATAAAAAATTAATTAAAACTCCATTTTTCACAACGTGAACTCATAAATTCTCCCTTTATGAATTATATCGTAATTCATCAAGTTATCATAAATGTTAAAGAAAAAGATTTTTGCTTTTTATGTATACTTGATGAAGCATATATCCCATATATCCCATTGTTAACAATGCCTCATTCTTTAGTTTTTATAATATTCAAGGCTAATATATTTTATGAATAGTTTTAAAGAAATGATTCTTGCTAAACAAACAAAAAGATTATTTTATTAATCTAATCAAATATAACGCCTAGTGAAGAAATAATCGGCAAAATAATTTACTTACAACAACTAATAGGTATTATGTCATTGACTCACCTGATAAAGTTGTCGATAATTAACTGAATATATTTCATTTCAATTGGATATCCGCAAATAACGTCATCGGTAAATCATGGCATTTGTCGATTGAGAAGCAAATCTGGTTCGATACACACGCCCATGATGTCGCTTACAGGTATTCAATAAAATCTAATTTAAATCCTATGGTTAAGCATAATCACTTCAATTCTTCTTGAGTTGCAAGTTTTTTTTTAATATTTCATTAAAAATATTATATTTTGTTGAAGACAGTTTTTACGAAAGTAATTATTTTTACAAAAAAAGTTTATAAAATTTCATAACTCTGTCTTTAATATTTTTAGTTTTTATTATATTTCTATATTTATTTGTTTATTTTTGTATTTTTTTAAAAATTTACAATTGGGTACTTTTACTTCAAGAAGAAGAAGGAGATCACGTATACCCACAAATGTAAATTATGACGTTTATAAGCAAGATAACGTGTTAAGGTTGAGCTAAGTTTCACATAAGTTGGAATACTAATTTACGTTATGTTAATTATATACAGCGTCTTATCACACATCAAATTTGTAGAAATATAATTATTTACCGCCTACATCTGTTACCTAACTTAGATTTATTACTTGCTTATGACATTTATTTTAACCATGATATATTCTTGCTTTGTATATCTGGTAACTTCGATGTATGAAATTTAGTCTATGTTCTACATAGCATCGTGACTGTCTTTATGTAAAGTAAGAAAAATATAGTGTAAGAATTTAAATCCTTGTGAAAGAATCATTGTGTAAGAATATAGAATGTGTCGCTTAAGAGAATTGATACTTGATGGACTTGGCTTATTCGAAATAGAATTCAAAGAACAGTTGCTAATATAAACAAATACTACGTTTTAACAACCAATCAGGATCAAGATACGAACACTACGTCACTTGCAGTTAATCCATTGTAGACTTGGTTTCCATTTTCTTAGAATTTTTATAAGCTAATGTAAATAAACCTGTTTCAATGTCCCATGAAGCAAAACTGTTTTGGATAGCGATTGTTAGAAATGATAGTTCAAGCTTAATTAGGTAATCAAATTATTTTTATATCTTTCTCTACTGCAATTTAATAGATTTCGTCAGTGTTTTAGTTTTTTCTTCGCTTAAACATTAATTGGCGAAAACTAATGTGTATTCATTTTTGACAAAGTTACTAGAAATATTTAACAAAGTCAATAGTAACATGGCAATTAAAAGTGTAATTCACAAAAGTATAATTCATAATTGTATACAAATATTGGATACAAAACTGCATACGAAAGTAAAATTCACAATTGTATACAAAAGTATAATTCACAATTTTCTTGGAAAATGTGATCTTTAACTTGGAGTTCTTTAGATGCTTTAATTTGTTTATATAAAAAAAAAAAAAAACATTGTGAATTAGACAGTCAGTTTGTTATAAAAAATGTAATTTATTATAATCTTCATAAGCCGACCGGCCTGTGTAGGGGGCAGGGAACAGTCCTTGCATCTGAAAGGTTCTGGGTTCGAATCCCGGGCAAGGCATGGAAGTTCTTTCCTTCGCTGTACTATCTGTCCTCACTGTGGAAGCGACGTTGGCCCACCTAATATGCTGCCCTTGAAAGAGAGGCCAACAAAAGCGCCCGTATATGCCTGAATTGACTGATGTTAACACAGGTGGGCATTGGAGAAAAAAATGGAAAGAAATAAAAATAATCTTCATAATAGTAAACTTGTTACTTTATTTCCACTTTGAAAAATATTGCACACTGACAAAATTTTAAAGAATTTTATCAATGCGTTAGAGAAAAATGGCAAAAAAAATTTTTTTTGAAGATGTGATCTTTAAATTGGAGTTCTTCAGATGTTTCACTTTTGCTGATTTCAAAAATAAAAAATTATTGCGAATTGCGCAGATAGTTTGTTGCTCAAAGAGTATTTTATCTAATATATAATAATATTTTTCTCACTTTGTTTCAAATTTGAAAAAAGGTGAATAAACAGTGATAAATCTTTTCGAACTTTGCATTGGAAGAAAAGGGAAAGCAAACATAAATAACGCCTCGAAACACCATTTTTGCGTGTCCAAGCAGCAGCAAAAAATTTGCAATACAAAACCAAAATCTTATTCTTGCTCTTAAAAACTGGACGCCAAGCGATTGAAAGAAACTACATTCCACATACATTTCGAACTTTTCTTTCAACTTTTGTGAACAGGAAATAAACAAAAAAGAGTATAGCATTCCTTCAGCGTTTTCTTTCATGCTTTCCATGCCATCGGATACGTGGAAGATTTTAAAATATTGTTTTTTTGTTATTTCCGGGGCATTCTTTTTTAAAGCAGGATAAGAAGCATTCCTCTTGAAAAGTTAAAGAAGACTTTTATTCGCTAAACCCCCTCAAGTATTTCTCGAAATCACGAAGACAACAAGCAAATAGATCAGATAAAAAGTCACAATTCAACATTAGAATCTGTATATAGCTTCTGAAGCTAGTACTAGAAATAGCTATGGCAAATTTAGCGAATATATTCGAACAAATTCAAAGAAATGTTTATTTGTCATTGCCGATTTTTTTTGTGCCTGTCTTTAGCTTTTTTTCTCCTCTGTTTGACCACTTTGAATTTTGAAAAAAAAAGTCACTTTTCTTTTCCATTGCTCTAAAGATGCTTCAATATATCTAAATAATATTCTTTAAGGCTACTGCCAGGGTACGATGAAATTTTTTTTAAAAATTAATTTTTTTTTTAAACATATGTGTTATTGGTTCATGTGTGACATAAAATGATATAAACAAGAAGAAATATTTTTGAATATCGCATAGTTTTTAAAATATTTGAAAAATTAAGCCTAAAATGAGCGAAATTTAGAGCTTACGCCAGACACCATACACTTAATTTAAATGAATAAAATACAATTTCTTTTTCTGTACAGATTATTTTGACCCTTATCTGTGTTCTGAACTAAAGTTTTATGAAAGTTTTAAAAATTACCCAAATTAAGTGCTAAAATCTAGAAAAACAGCAATTTTTTCATTTTTTTCAATAGTTTTTTATGTTTATATACCTGTAACATGACCAAATATTTAAATTGGAACTTAGTTTTAGTTCAAAACACAGTATATATAGTTTATAAGATTGTTACCAAATTTCATACGAAAATTTCCATTAGTTTTGGAGTATGAGTGTCTGGCGTGAATCAAAATATTGAAAAATACAGTTTTTCAGAAAACGCTTTTAAAGATTTACTTAAACAAAAATAGTTACATAGACTTATTCAACAAGCTTTAATTTAATAATATCTGTAGTTCAGCCCTTTATGTAGCTCTTGCTTTTTACAGTTTGAATTTTAATCCGTTATCTTTTTTTTTATGACCAATTTTCTATTGAGCGACAAACAGTAACTCGAGCCCGCGATTTTCTTTTTTTCAAAATATTAGTTATGTGTGCAACAATTCACAGCAAATTACCTCCAAACTCCTTCTAAAACAGTTTTAGGTTGTTAGAATCAATTGGCAAACAATACCTAAGTCATTTTAGAATGTAGTATAGTTAAATATTTATATTTTTTCATAAAACAGTCAAAAATGACGCGTTAATTTTCGCTGTATTTTGTATACACAACTACATGAGTAAAAATATTAACTTCATACAACACACTAATATTATTTTTAACTTTATTTCAAATAAAAACTGCATTATTTTAAAATAAACATTATAAGATATGCCTTTCTTATGAAAACACAAAATTTTACAGTCCATAATTTTGAAAAAAGATTTACTATGTTAGCATATTTGTTTACTATAACTAAACAGTGAAATAAAAGTACTTAAATAACAATAAAAAGTACTTAAATAACAACTAAAACTACCGTCAATTTAATATTAAAGCTTTTTTTAATAAGATCGTGGCAAATTTGAACGCTGAATAAATCATAGCAAACAGAAAATATAAATATCAAAATTGATACCATTCAATTTCGCTTCCTTTAAAAAGTTTATACATAATTTGTTGCCAGATGCGTTTAATTAATATTATATAAAAAATTAACAAATATTAATATTTTTAATAGCGTTACAAGCAAAAAAAATTTCTTTTTGGTTCAAAACTACATTGTTTACCGTCGTGGAGGCATACTCAGGTCTCACTAAACGTTTGCCACTAACAAATAATCATAGACTATTTTCAACGTCCCGCTACAGCACTTTATTTATACGCTTTCAGCATCAATATCAGCATCATCACGCTTTCAGCATTTCTCATAATTTTGACGTTTTCAGTGCACTTCCGGTGTTTCGGAATCTCACTTCCAGTTTCAAAATCAGCTATAACTTTGCTTCTAATTATCGAAATTTTAAAAACAAAGCATTTTTAGAATCCTAAGAGTTCATTCTTTTCAAAAATGCAAAAAACAGAAATTCGAATTATTTGATGAAATCGGTCATTTTAAGGCAGGCAGATACCTTAAGTTTCATGAGTAGGAAAAGTGACTTAAATTTGAAGTCAGTTTTGAATGTTTACTTATTCGTAAGTACTTGTTCTTGCACCATACTTGAATGAAATCGCCTAACCCCCTTAAAGTACTTTAATGAAACTCGTTGAATTTTAAATATACGCAATTATGAAAAATTTAGGGCCAAATTGTGGTAAAAAATATACGGTGTAAAAGTACCGGCACCTTGAGTGCCGGAACTTTTTACCTCAAAATTCATTTGTACCGGAACATGTTACAAAACAAAAAAATCTTACATAGCCTAATTTTTACAGTAATAATTACTGTAAAACCACTGAATCACACCAATTAAATAAAAATTACTGAAAAAATTATGGTATAATATTTTACAGTAAAAATGGATTTTACAGATGATGCACCCAAAGTACTGATACTTCATACCGGAATTTGATCCAGACTTTTTTACAGCGTAGATGTTTTCAAAAAAATTGCTTATATTTAGATCATAAGCCAATAATTTGGTCCACCCTTTAAAAAAAGGGAAATATTGCTATAAAATAAACCTGAGTCGAGATAGAAATTAACAGGAAGCAAAAAAAATGCATTACCCTAAATAACTTTCGATCTAATAATTGGAATCAGACACAAAAACTCTCTTTTTCGGAATTTGCACACCATACGCTTTTGAAAAATTTGGATATTCACCTTTAAAATATGGAGGATTGTCACCTGCTAGAAATTAGAACCAGGAGAGTAAACCTGAGCAACTTATCCCCTCATCGTCACTTCTTAACCATCGTAATAACGATATTTGAAAATATATTTTCACGATAGATAAGTATTACATGTCTCATGTTAAATATCAACCAAAAGAAAATATCAGCAACAATTATATCACTTTAATTATCGAATACGATTACAATGGAATCATTACAGTCATTAATACATGCTAATCGAGACAATTTCATAGTAACTACAGACAAAGATAACTGAGGAATAAAGCAATAACACAGTAGTTATCTATCTCAAGCTTCAAATTTTGACTTTTCGGAGATTCTTCATTTTGTTTTGATAGATATTGACTGTTTTTTAATATTATCTTAAAAAAATGAAAGAAATTACAGGAATAACTCTTTACGTTATCAATATGATTAAATGAAACCAACTTTTAAAATAACAAATAGTATATTTATTAAAACTTAGAAGGATTACGATACCAAAGGATGCACAATTCCCAACAGGATAAAATGGAGAGAATGGTATGAACAAAGATGATTAAACTTAACAAATTACGCTTACTTGAGGTGAAAGAAAAACAGCTAAAAGAGTAAAAACTTAAAAATTGGTAATAAAAAAAATAAGTTTGTTTTTTAAAATATTTTATAAATATGGCGCAGAATTAAGATCATTTACAATTAATTTTTCTTCATGATATAAAAAGTCTCCCAGAATTCCAGATCGATGCAAGACACGCATATATGAATAACATGGTTGAAAAACAAAGACTGACAAAACTAATTGTGTTTAGGTTCGGCTCTTGTGAGAGAAAAAACATTTTTAAAAAAAGTAAAACGGATAAAATCGACAGTCAATAAATCAAAGAAAATAAGATTTGATAAATACGGCACAGCAGTTCACCAATATTTTTCTTCATAACATAAAAAGTCTCCCAGAAATCCAGGTCAATGCCAGACGTGCGCACAGACAAATAATACAGAAAAACCAAAACTTACAAAATTAATTTTGTTCTAAGTTTGGAAACACAATTTTGTTGTTGAGAGTAAGGATTACTTTGAATTTGTGCTTTATTAGAATTTTTGAAACTTGGTGAAAAAAACTAACCGAACAGAAATAACTAAACCAGATTTATGATACTAATCATTCAAATTATAAATACGTTTAAACAGCATATTATCAATCGTATCGATAATCCTGTAATTTATTTCACATTTTAGGCGAAAAGTATATATTGAGTGCTCTAGAAACCAAAATGTTTGAGCTGCTATGTTTCTTATCACTCTCCCAATCAGATTTCTGGGAGACTTTTCAAATCATCAGAAACAAACATTCAATAGTAAATTATCTCAATGTTGAGATCATGCTATTATATTTTATAACCGTCGTTGAACAGTCGACCCAATTTTATGGGTTTACGACTACTAATGTTCAACTCCGTAGACTTGTAATTTTGAACCCAATCCAGAAGACAAGGGAACTCCTGGATCAAGTATTGGGAGAAATTTGCCTTCGTGGAGGGCTTTTTGATGGAGCGAACCCGCATTTGCGTTACATGGAGAGGGAGATTGTGAGAACCTCCCACAGTTAGCCTGACGGCAAGGGGACTTTAACCCATGATCCGTCTACCACTGAGGATATTTCACGTCAGCACTGTGGACGGTGCAAGCCAGATACAGAATTCACATCGACTGGGATTCGAACCCGGTTCAGCACATTGGAAGGCGAAAGCTCTATCCCCTGAGCCATCGCGGCTCAGATCATATTATTTAGGATTATCTTATTTTTTACTTTGTAACACTAATTTTTAACTTTTCACTCTTTAACTTATGTATCTTTTTACTAGTTGGTGTTACCAGTCGATTTCTATAACCTATATTTTTACTGTTCTTGCCTCTCTTTTATCACTATATTCAACCATTTATTTTATCTTGGGGAAGAATTATCTCTTATTACCATTGATCTAACGAAAGTCCTTCGTAGTTTTCTTCTTAGAAAAATAATACTAAATTTGTTTTATTTGAAAGGATTTATTATGCAATGTTCATTCAGGCACATTGTTTTCTGTGTTGTTTAAAATGCATTAACATGGGAATGCATTTCTCCAAAGCCAGTTCATAGATTGGCTGTTCATCATTAAAGGTGATGAAATTAAACATCATCACAATTGATAAATGATTTGTATTCGAGTCATTTTCAGAGCATATTATTAAAAAATTCAAAGGATATTTTTCATCACTATTAAGCGTAACAGGAAACAGTTCTATTTTTTTAATATATTCTTTAACATAAGTTAATATTCAGTATGAGTCATGATATTTGCATATCTACAACCCAATGAAGACGAAGTTCTTAAGTTCTTTAATTTCTCTTTTTCAATTGTAACCACAATGCAATTATTCAAATTGAGATTAATTGCGAGTGTTTCGTTTCCCTATCGGAAACTTTTGCCAAAAAAAAAAGTTAGCTGATTGCTGTTAGGAGATAAAAAATGAACTCTCGGTTAATTTGTAACAAAAGAGAATACTTTTACCTTTTAAATTCAGTTATTCAAACTGTAAAAATGCGTTACTTGAGAGAGCTAACGAGTAAAAAAAATCGTGATGCGAAAATTACTATATTTTGCGAATCACTGGAAAAGTTTCAAAAATCAAACTGTAGAACAAAGGCTGCTTTTAAAGATCAAATGGAAATTAGATTTTTTTCCGAAGGACGGGAAAGATTAAACATTTTTTTTATCCATACAGAAAAGATATTTAGAACCAAGCATTTAAAAATGATCTAATAGTTTTGTAGATAGAGTTCTGAAACTGAACCAATCAATAGTCACTCTTTCTTTTAAAGAACAAAATAATGCTTTAAACTGTTAATTAGAATCATATTTTGAAAAAGTTAGCGTGTAAAATTAAGAATACAAGTAAATATAGCAATGATCTTAAAATAAAAAATAATAATTTTTAAGAATTAATAAAATGTAAAATTGGACCTCGGTTATTCGAAACCCTTTCATCCAAAAACATGTGTCCGATTACGTATATTCCGATTTTTTTTAATATTTAAACGTGTCTTTAAGAAAAAATAAATATCTATGTGGCCTTGGAGAAAAAATTAAAATAAACGATTTTGGCATGACTACAAAAGACTGATTATTTTATAAGAATAACAATTAAAGGTTTTGTTAGTAGGTGATGATATTGACTGCCTTGTCCGAAATTTGTAATTTTCGTCTTTACATTTATCTCTGCATTATTACTAGTGTAGCTTAGCTTGGCCACCAGCTTGGATTCCACTTCTGATTAAAGGAAACGGGCTTTTTTTAAAGAAGATTTCTGCTCAAAAAAATGTGTTGTATTACCTGAGTAAGAAAATTGCATTATTATAGAACGAATGTAATCGGAGAAATGCCAACAAATTATGCAATGACTGATAAATGAAGAAAAAAAGGAAAATACAATGAAATCAGCTACTGATTCAGACTAACATGCTGTTTTGTTTAAAGCATAGTATCTTTACATTTATTAAGAAAATGTATATTTATTAACTAGTTGAATTAAATTTAAATACTATATACTTACATTGCAAGAAATTTCGATTTCCAGAGTTTAATGAAGAAAAAATTGATAACTCAATGAAATCAGCTAATGATTCAATCTAACGTGCTGTTTTGCTTGAATGATATTTATGAAAGGTAATGGTTAAAGCATAATATCTTTACATTTATTAAATATATATATATATATATATATATATATATATATATATATATATATATATATATATATATATATATATATATATATATATATATATATTAAATAGTTGTTGGATAAAATTTAAATACTATATACTCACATTGCAAGACATTTCGATTTCCAGAGTTTATCAATGAAATATGGTGAAAAACTATTTACCTCTAATAATTTGATTATTTCGATTATTGAAATAATTCAGATCCCAAAATCTTCTAATAATCGAAATTCTGCTGGAGATTAATTTTAAGGAATAACTTGGGAACAATTCAGTAACCTCAAAATATAGTTCATAATAACTTAAAATATATCCAGCCCCTAAATAATAATAATAATATATCCAGCCCTTAAAATTTTAAAAAAATATTTAAGCTTGAAAACAAAATTTTATGTAACATCTAATGTCCTTTTCTTGGGTAGATTAAATTCAAAATTTTAAAAAAAATACCAAGCATAGCTTAGAATAAGAACGAGAGACTTCAAAAAAAATTGTACAGTAATTTATAGCTAAAAATAAGCTTTCATTATTACTTAAATTCAGCCGATGAAATCATAAAAAATGATTATGCTTGATATCAGAATTTTATGTAACAGGTTAATTATATTCACTTTTTTAAGAAAGTATCCCTGCATCTCTATATATTAAAATACAACAAATTTGAATATTATTACTCACATTAAATTTTTTTTTAAGTAAAGAAACACCAATGAAATTGCCATATATATAAAATATTTTTAAAGAAAATACAAATATTTTACTTCCTCTTTGCAACACAACTTCAGGTTAAAGACAATCTCTTTTGTTCATAAATGCAAATAAATAAAAGTTTTTGAATCAAACATTTTCAATTATTACTCGAAATTTTGTTTTACGTCTCATATCTCTTCTTTTTTTACACATTTAAATATAATAGCTTTAATCTTATGTTTCGAAAAGACATTGAAAACGCATTTACTCATTTCATTTTATTTTTCCGTTTGGAAATATATCTGAAATGTAAATATACAACAAAAAATATTTTACGACAATGCTTTCAAAGTGATTTATATATCAAATTATTATTTGAATTGAATTTTTCCTTTTTTTTTCCTTCACATCGATGGATTTTGCCGTTTAAAATAACGTCAGTAGCATAGTTACGATAATAAAAGAAGACAAAAATATACAAATATTTTGTAAGAAGTATATCAATTACCGTATACCAACAACCATTCCCAACTAATACAATAAATCGATCACTGCTTTTACAAAAGCTTTCGTTATTAGAGAATAATTTTAATGTTTTTTTTTTGCGTGTTTAAAATAATGGGTCAGAATATTTTTTTTTTCCAAAAAACAAGCTCTTCCTCATTAATACTGACACTCATTTGTCTCATTACAAAAGATAAAGTTTTAGCTGTCCATTGTTGAAGCACTTTCTCAAAAAGTTAGTTCTTATTAAGTAATTGCTTAATTTCAATCGTCCTTCGCTTGCATCATACTTTAGATTAAACTATTTTTTTGTGAATAATATTTTGCAAAATATTTTGACATATTTTCTACACTTTAAATTGGAAGAATTTAGTGAAATTTTTTGTTTCCATCATTTTAAATTTATATATTTGACAGCTTTATTTTTCAAATATGAATATTAAATTAAAATCAGGATTTCAAAAAAAAATGCAGATACCGAACATTATATTAAGTGGTTATCGGTGGTGACCAGCATACAATGTTTTAATCGCCATTACTTACATTTAGTCGCCTGTGGCTGATGGCGACTGTTCATTTTGTTCTTTATTTGAACCGATGGTCTGCACCAATTGATTAACAGTTTTGAGGTTAAAGCCTCGAACCATTCAGATTGTCTCTTAGCGCATGAAAATTCAATCACTAGATTTAAGGTTATTAAGGATTTTTTTCTCTGTTCACTCTACAGTAATTGTTATATTTTAATTATTTTTAAGGTTTAATTATTTACAAAAGCAATTGATTATTTGAAAGATCCGACATAAAATGTCAAATTAAAAATTTATGTTAAATAAAAACTATATATTTTAAACGCGTCACCGCTGTGCATTATTCATGATGTTATTAAAAGTAAGCTATTCCAGCAATATCCCGTCTTAGGTCACGTAAGTTAAGGCTCTATAATTTCACGATTGCGTGATTATGACTGTCAAACTGCATGATCAGCCTGGTCAGCATTGAGAACATGGGGTATTAACACTAGGAATAACCTCCTTCTTAACTCTATGAGTAATAGTAAAGCAAAGCTTTCTTTCATCAGTCCTGAGGAAGCCAGAGACGGAGAAGTTTGGGCCAGAAATTTCATAACCAAATGACATAATTGTGACACTGCGGTCAGCAATGCGCACAAGTCACCTTTACTTCCTAGACCAGCTGGTACCAAACGATTTGATGCTGGCTGGATTTCAAGTCGCCACTGGCGATCCAACCAATGTCTTTCACCGTGACAGTTCCGTGCGTTAAGGTTGTTTTTTGAAGTCTCCGTCGTCATAGGAAATGATTCTTTTTGTGAAAAATATGCTATTTTTATTACTGTTGTGAGTTTACAACAGTTACTCATGGCTGTTGAGTCAAAATTAGTTTATCTAAAGCAGGCGCTGTATATGCTTATTTTGAAAATGGTGCAAAACGCCGATATGGAGAAAAGCCAGAGTTTTGCGAAAATGAAAAGCGTTTGTGATTTAATTTTTTAACATTTAAAAACTTACTCCAATGCTGCATTATTTGGGCTCTTAAAAATTTTCAAAAATTCAGAATAACCCAGTGTTTTTTCATAATTTCCATTTAAGTAGAAAAATATCGCTAAATTGGATATTTTAAAAAATGTTTAATAACTTTTAAAATATTTGAGTTGTTTGTCTGCTTCAAAGGCCAGAAAATTCTTCATGGCAAAATTATAGATATAATTTAAAATAATCGCATTGCTTCAAGTTTGAGCGCTTAAACTTAGGCTTCTTTATTTCCATGTGGCCAAAGCTTCGAAAAACAACATTAACCACTGGGCCATCATTGCTCAATCCTATTATAAAGTTACATATTAAACACGTTCTGAAAACAATAAAGAATTTAGTTTAATTTTTTTTAAAAATTCATTTTTTTAAAACCAATTGTCCCATAATAGGATTCGCACAACTCTCGCATGAGCACAAACAGTATGTGTGACAAGACGTGTTCAAAAGCCTTCAAGCTTTGCTAACATTATTGAAATCTGAATCTCTTTCTAAATTCATTTAACTTGTAGTGAATTGAAAATTGCTTTAAATACTCTATTTTATTAAATAAAATTTGAAGGTCGCGAGAATTCCCCAAAGAATTTATCTCTTCCTAAATATCTAATAATCATACAAAATTTAATCAACCTTCACAAGTGTTCTAAACTAGCTTTGATGGTAATGCATGAAAATGGTTTTAAATTGTTTAATCATTCGGAATGATCGAAGTAACATATTATATCAATTTCAAAGCGACAGTCAAAAATATCATCTAAAGACAAAATGGCATTTAAAACGTTTATCTCCAATATCGCCCCGTATCGATAATTGATTCTTCGTGGAATGCTCCTTATTATTTGATTAAAGAGATTCAAAGAATTTTGTGTCAGCCAATAATTTAAGATATCATCTATAGATAAACGGTAAACTGGTTGATAACAGCAGTCGATAATGAAATCTTTATAAATTCAATTTAAATCAAATTATAAATAACTTAAAATTGTTACTAAGTTGAAGTATAGAAAAACTATGCATTCATATTTTCTCTGAGAAATATGCTGAAACCCGCTTAAATTGCTTCGCAAAGACTTTCAAATTGAAAATTAGGAAACATCATTTCTAGAATCGTTTCTTCAAACGTTTGCGTCGTACTTTCTCCAATTTAAAATTTTATTTGTGAATTTACGTTCAATTGAAATATGTTTTGATAACTACAGTTTCAAAATTGTTTGCATGGATAAACTCTTTAGACATAAATTATTCGACAACTGTATGTTGTACAAAACTTGGAAGCTAATTTTAACCTATTACCGGAATATTTACGAGTGGCGTATATATTAGTCTGGTTGATAAAGCGTTGGACTCGCGTTTGTAAGAACGGGAGTTCATATCTAGCCGGACGAAGAATCCTCGCGTATTAAATGGTAGCTGGTGCATGCTAAATCTATAGAGGTCACAAAGTCCTTCTAGTTCCCGTAACAAATCAATAATTCTGGTAGTACCGAATTGGAGATTGATCGTTCTATGGTTCAGGTCGAATTTACGATCTGCGATTGGATAAGTGTATGAAACAGTCCTTCCTGTGAACCGGGTTCTGAGGTATGTGTGTGGCAAATCATATTCTTAGCCATAGATGGCACCACTGAAAAACAAGAAGCGTGCCCTCTGCCTTAAAAATATCCTTTATTAATTATTATATGCTCAGTCGATTCATTGCCTCAAACAATTTGGCATTAGATTGAATGACTAATGCTGTTTAGGAACAATATGAACAACAATACCAGCACACAGACCTGCACTTGATCCTTTTGTTTCTTATAAGTTAACAGCTGAGGACGGAATCTTTATTTGAAGGGAGGATTAGGATGCAGCTACATACATATAATTTAGAAAACAAATTAGAAAATAAAAATATATATATATTGAATTAGATATGAAAAAGGTACTAAAATAAAACTTAAAAATTACTTAATGATAATTTTATATACTACGTGATGATATGATATGAAAGATATGAAAACATAAAAATTGAGAGAGTGGGGTAAAACTGAACAGCGGAGTGAGACTGGGTACCCGGATTGTGCTGAAATTGCTCTGCTTCTCCAGCGAACAATGTCTGAATTGCACTTAGCTACCTATCATATTGGTGTATTAATGTTGATTTAATCACGGTGCCTGTGTATATAAGTTTGTTCTACTATTTCAACTCCTTAATGCTCTTTTGTTTCTAAACTATTTTTATTGATCCTTATAAAAATCATTTTAATGCCAGATTATTATACATTTGCTAAAAATTCATGCCCGAGCAAACAATAAGAATTTAGTGCTTAGTGCAAAATTGTACTCTTTATGTAGATATATAGAAATTCTCTTCAATTTTCCTCTAAAAAAATTTTTTTTTACAGCAGGAACTAAATTTTCATACTTCGTCTCGGAAGATGCCAGATGTGTTGCTAATTTAACATTACCCGATGGGCACCTGTGAACCTAAGTCACGGATGAGAGCGATATTACCCACGTTACACTGCCACAGATACGCGTTCATAGAGTGGGCCACATTCAATCATCTATAAGAAAACTATTTAATAAACACAATTATTTTTTGTTAGAAATTTTGGTTTGACCCTCAGCATTTCCGGGCACTGAGACAATTGCCGCCCCCCCCCCCCGAGTACATCTTTGACTTCATCACATATAAATTTACCATGTGTATCCGCACTATTAGAAATGATTCGGACAATAACAATTTATTTAATTGTTATTTGACCATATTCAAGCAAAGTCAAATAACCATAAATAAGTTGTTATTCAAACTGTTTACTGTAACTGCTAGAAAGACCGTTTATTAACTACTTTTATCTGATATCGTTACACAACCAGATTTTTATCGCACCAATTTTATCGTTCCTTGGCTGGGTACATATTATAGCCGAAATGGCTAAACTGTCAATATCATGTCCGACAGAACAGGGGTCTGAGTCCCAGAGTTGAGAAAATATTCCCTCCATTCTCTTCAACACATGAAGAGTTTCCATTGTTCCTGCACTCCCCAATTTATGACGCTGGACTATTAGAATACGATACATTAAATTACATTAAGAAAAATACAAATAATGCTTAAAAAATACATTAGCACTTTAAATGACAGTTCCATATGCAACACCAAGTTATGATAAAATGAAGTAGACGATTGACTTAATACTTTGATTAAAAAATGCTAAACGCTTGATCAAAATATCAATGAAAATTATTATATAATTAAACTAGTTATCATATGAATGCGTGTAAATTTCTTATTAGTCATTCTATAAATTACTTAGGCAATTTGTTAAATACTAGCCAATTTCATACTTTGCCAGTCAAACTTAGGCATTTTATAGATACCTGGATTTCGTACATTTACGGTATTATATATCTTAAGTTTTTTTTCTTTTAATTAGTAAATCAAAAAAGTTTACAAATCATAAAACATGCTCAATTGAAGTTATAGAATCTTAAACTTAATATGATTAGTATAAGAATGGTATTTAAATAAAACAATGATATCAACGTTTTTATAAGTTAGTTGTGTAAATACATTAGTAGTTTCAGTAAATGTTTATCAATAAAAACAAACGATACCATCAGACAATACCTTTAAAAAATATTTTTATTATTTCCCATATCATCAAAAAATGTATATTTTTATTTCTCTTTGTTTCAGAAATATACTATATATGAGGGAAAAGGAAAATACAATGTAGAACTTCATGATAAGAATAAGAAAGTAATGCACGATCTCTGGACAGAAATGTCAGAACTAGCTGATTATAACAGGGTTTGTATCTTTTTTAATCCTTTTCACTTTGTTCAAAGCTACTAATTGCTCATCTGCAAAAAAAATTTTTATTATTAAAAATTATTGTATCTTTTTTAATCCTTTTCACTTTGTTCAAAGCTACTAATTGCTCATCTGCAAAAATTATTTTTATTATTAAAAATTATTGTATCTTTTTTAATCCTTTTCACTTTGTTCAAAGCTACTAATTGCTCATGTGCAAAAATTATTCTTATTATTAAAAATTATTGTATCTTTTTTAATCCTTTTCACTTTGTTCAAAGCTACCAATTGCTCATGTGCAAAAATTATTTTTATTGTTAAAAATTATTGTATCTTTTTTAATCCTTTTCACTTTGTTCGAAGCTACTAATTGCTCATCTGCAAAAATTATTTTTATTATTAAAAATTATTGTTTTTTTTTAATCCTTTTCACTTTGTTCACAGCTACTAATTGCTCATGTGCAAAAATTATTTTTATTATTAAAAATTATTGCATCTTTTTTAATCCTTTTCACTTTGTTCAAAGCTACTAATTGCTCATCTGCAAAAATTATGCTTTTAAAAAAAGAAAAGAAAACCTAGAATAACAGGAAGAAAATAAAAAGTGCATGTATATAAGTGATTACTCAAATGAAAAGTGAACAAAATTCAGTTACGATAGTATTTTGCGTAATAGAAGAAGTTAATAGGGGTGTAATAAAAATTTTTTGTAATTGATTATCCAAGTCATGTGAGACCCTTTAAAGTGAATGCAAAGTCACGTTAAGACAGGCATTTAGGATTAATCAATTAGAATGATTTTTAGGGGCCGAAGTTAATTTACCGTTCCTATATTCAGCCAAAGAGCAACACAGCTATCAAGAGTTATGATTCTTTGATTATTACAAATCATTTCTTCAACAACAGCAAAAGATTCAAGGGAGATTGTGTATCGTTTGTCCTGGGATTTCGCACATCCGATATTCATTAACGCTGTTCCCGAAAACTTTAGCTTTATTTGTTTATAGCCTTCTGTCCTGATCAGTGATCGCTATACAGTGAAAAATGTCCACATTATACTCACGTTCTGAAACTGTAAACTTACTACTACTGTTCTGGCTGCATGCATCTCGGGATGGCTTTACATTTACGTTAAATGCTCTTATGTTAATTGGTTAATCAGTTATACGCAATTTGCTATGCACTCCTCTGACCCCCATTTTCAACATTGATTCTCGGTTCTGCTATCACAACTGTATTTCAAAAGCTATCAGTCGTGTCCACTTATTATTTGGGCAAATTTTTTAAACACTAATTGTGCAAGGTATTTCATAATAATCGTCCTTTATTAGCTCCTAGTCAAAAGTGAAGTCTAGACAATATACATATTTAGAATAGCAAATTAACATTTAAGCTAAGAAAAAACACTAAAACTAGATCACTTGAAATTCAAACGAGTTTTTAATAACTAACTTTTATTTCTTCTTCTTCCTCCGTCAATAAGGCAGTTATGAGTGTTTTTATTCCTATAATCCGCAATGGTGGTTTTTTAGTTTCAATATCGTTTTCGGTTTTTCCTGGCATAGATATTAATTTGCATCTCTAATGTGTGTACTTTTTTGATGCTAAAGATTTTAAAACTGCATACTATGGTAGTCATAATGTAACATTCTAAATAATAAAATAAGGATAGAGGCTATAGATGAAATTTGATAAATACAAAACTAAGCACATCACTCATTTTTTGAACGATTTGAATCAATCGAACCCGAGTATTAAAAGCGAAATTAATGCTCATTCCTTAGTTTATAGCTCTCTATTTCTGTAATAAATTACAAGTTTTTCCTTGTTTCTTTTTTTTAAGATTAAAGATAGTTTTTTTAATGAAGTAAGAAAAGCCATATTCATATAAAAAAAATTCGGTTTTAATTTCAAAATTGTTCATTTATATTTTATTTTTTAACTAATTTCTAAACTTTTGAATTGAGTGATTCGAATAAAAAACTGACCATTCCCTTTTTAATTTTAATTCTAAAATAAACTACCATTTTCAACAAAAACTATTTAAACTAAGTACTGAAAAAAGTCCTTTAAAAAGCATCATTTTTATTATAATGAGACGAAATTACCTCAATTCACTGTATTTTTGTGTAAAGCGTGCTATTAAAAATCATTTTAATTGCTTTTGATGTAATTTACGAATTTTCGTAACGATGCTATCTTAATGGTTTGAAGGTTTAACTTTAAGCATGCTAATTAATAAATACAGGCAATATTTAAGGTCACAAAACCATACATACAAATGTATTTTCTCTAAATAAACATACATTTTTCTTAATTGATTCTGACTCTCCAAACTTAGACTCTTAGCCAAAATCTGTATGATATGGTATCAATAGCTTAGAGAGCAGTAGAAAGTTTGGACTCCTCCTTTTTGTTGTTTTTCCTTTTGGCCTATTTTGTAATATATTTGGAACTACTTAAGCGTGAAAAACTACAAATCAATGTTTTCAGAATTTGCCAGCTATGGCGTTGGACACTCTAGATTCCTTCCCGCTTTTACTTCTTGATGCAACTCGATATATCCTGCGTCTTTTTTTTTTCTGAGTTTTTTTTACTCTTTCCTGTGACAGAGAAACTGCATATTACAAAAACAACCAGCTGCTTTACGAGCCATTTGTGTTTATAAACGATGATTTATCTTTTTGTTTTAAGATTTACATTTATTAAAAAAAAAATACCTGCTTTTAATTTGACTTTTCAGGATGGCAACGTCACTGTGGAAGAGTTCAAGCAAGGCGTCCAAGGCGTGTGCATGGGCAAGACGTTCGAACAATTTCCACAATCCCTTAAACATGCTATCAACTGCAAGTTCCATGCTACTGACGTCAATTGTATGAAAATTTAATTCCATCTTAATTTCAATAATTCTAATCTCATTTATTATACATTATCTATCTTAATTTCAATCATTCTAATCTTATTTATTATACATTAATTGCATTTTAACTTCCTAAGATGAGCTATTTATTACACATCATAAAAGTGTGGCTTGCTAGCCACAATCGAACAATAGTTTCAATCGAACAAAACTTATATTTACTTTTAGATTTTAAAATTCGGAAATAAAATGTAAGAAAATCACTTTGCAGTTGCTAATTGCATTTTTAATAAATTAGTTGAAGTTGTAGTTAATTACAAAAAATGTAGTTTAACAACCACTGAGCTTATATTCATTACTGACGCTAGCAGTTGAATTAAGCATATTATCTGTAAAGATTTCAATAAATAAAAGAGTATAAATTAATTTGAAAGAGAAAAAAAAAAAAGAAAACATTCTATTTTTTTTTACAGGTGATGGCCTTGTATCTTTAGAAGAATTCCGATTGGACTGCGTGAACCGCAGTGCTTTCCAGGATATAAAAGAAATAGATGACTGTTACGACAAACTTGTAAATGTAAGGAAACTTTACAACTTCTTTCTAAGAAAATTATTTTAAAAATTTAAAAATTGTGTTTCCTTAAATTTTCATTTTAATACTTATCGTTAATTTAAAAATCCTAGAACTTTTAGGAAGTTAAGTTTTTAAATACCTTAAGAATATATTCAAAAGAGTTAGCTTAGAGCTAGCAAAACAAAAGTCTCTTTTAAAGTTAAAAAAAAAAAAAAATTTAAAAACCTCCATTTACTAATACAAAATGTCAATCCAAAGATATAAGGCTGAAGACAATCAGAGTAGCAATTCAAGTGAGGCTTACACAGCGTGTGCAAAAGATTTTAGAACATCTTCTAATTAGACTTGACGACCAGAAATAGAGTTTTTAAAACTATTTTTGAAACTAGCGGACACAATTTCTCGAAAAGTAATGCACAGATCTTATTTAAATTTTTCACTCTAGCACATTTCCTCTATAGATTGATGACAGAGTAAAAAATTTCTGTTAAAGAGTGATTTGTAATTACTACTGATACTATTTATTTGAAATGTAAGTAGTTGCCCATTCATTGTTGGTGCATTCGGTCTTCATCTATCACTACTTCGGCCGAAGTTCGATACCCTGTGCTAAGAGCTAGGGGTGTTTGATTGTCCTCGATTGCGCTGCAGCGGTTTGGAAGCAGCTTCAATGTAACATGGCTGGCCGTTTCACAAACGGTGAAGAATTAAATGCTTAAGAGCCGGAAATTACTTCGCAGAGTTTAACTTACTTCATATGCTTATAAAAAAAATATGATTATAGTCTTATATATGATATAGTCTTATAAAATATGATTATAGTCTTCACCTTCCTCCGCTTCGGCTGCAGTTCAATTCACGTAGCTAAAAGCTAGATGTGCATTTTTCATGCACGTATTTCGACTGTGTCCACCTTTCTAAACAAGCATTTCAAGCTGTATTTTTTTTCTCAAACTTGCATTTTCAACTGTGTCCATTTTCGTAAATCCGCATTTCAAGCTGTGTCAATTTTCGTAAGACCGCATTTCGGACTTCGGTCTGTCTATATTTTACTAAGCACGCATCTCGAGCTGTACCCATTTTCTTAAACACGCTTTTTGACCTGGTTCCATTTTCATAAATTCGTATTTCAAGCTGTGTTCATTTTTATAACACGCATTTTAAGCTGTGTCTGCTTACATAAACATGCATTTCGGGCTGTCTCCATTTTCTTAAACACGCACATCAAAATGTGTCCATTTTTTTACGACATGCATTTCGAGCTCTTTCTATTATCGTAAATACGCATTTCAAGTTTTTCTCACTTCGTAAACACTGATTTCAAGATATGTTCAGTCTATTGAAAACGCACTTCAAGATTTGTCTCATTTTCTTAAACTAACTCGTATTTTAAGCTGTGTCCATATTTTAAGTACGCTTTTCAAGCTGTGTTCATTTTATTAAACTCTTGCATTTCAAGATTTTTCCCAATTTCTTAAACTCGTATTTCAAGCTGTGTTCAAGATTTTCTCATCTTCTTAAATTCATATATTTCAAGCTGTTTCCATTTTTAAATTCGCATTTCAAGCTGTATCTATTTTTGTAAACACACATTTCAAGCTGCGTTCTTTTACTGAAACATGCATTTCGAGCTGTGTCCAGATTTAAAAACTCTCCAACGATGTAGTAATTATTTCACAACAATATAACAGAAAATGTTTCGATATAGATACTTTAAATTTTCCTGTCATGAAACAAATTCTCAAAATAAATTGATAACATGGTTATATATCATTATATTTTATTTGATTATATATTTTTGTAATTATATATTTTTTTTCAATTGTATATTTTGACATTTGTATTCATTATTAATACTTTTAAATACCATCATTTATTTAATAAAAAGTTTCGTTCGCGTGGCAAATATCTTCACGTGAAAAGAGTATTGTAATTCAAACTTTTTTTTCAAAAAAAATTATCTTCAAATTATCTTTTCTCACGGAATCAACTATATAGTAAAATGGATATTGATGAATATTCACTACCATTTGTAAACATGCAGTGCTTTATTTCAATTCTAAACATCATTATCCTGCTCTTAATGTGAGTCATTAACGAAGTATTTATAGAAATGCTGCATTCTCTAGAATAAAAAATAGAAAGGAGTGGAAAAAGAACAATCCTTCTACCCCATCTAAAGAAAAGAAAGAGAAAAAACGAAAAGAAATTCCTGTGTTCTTCTTCAACAAAGGCTGCAATTATCAACAGTCACTATTAACAGTTGCTTCCCCGCATTGTTTATCACAAACATTTGTTAACTACAATCATTGTTTTTTCTCACGAAAAAGAAACTGAAACTCGAAATTCTTAAATATTTTTTTCAACTCAAGAATTAAAGAGTGTTACTGGTTTTATTTTTAAGTCTAACCTTCACCTCGGTAAATTGTAGCAGTTTTCTTTGAATCTGATACTCACAAAGGAACTAATCGCTTCGGAAATAATCATGTTTAATGTTATAAAAATGTTAGCATAAATACTAAATGTCACTGGTCTGCAAATATATTTGGATTGACATTGATTTACATAGAAACATAAAAAATTTGTTTCTAAAAATTATATTTTCATGGAAAACTAACTTGTTTAAATCAATTTGAATGAGACAATGTTCAAGATTTACATTCAACTATATTACATGTTTCTAAACCAGATTATATCAAAATTCTCAAAACGTCGTTTAACATGTTTATCTAAAAAAGATATTTTTTGACATAATTTTAAACGGTCTTAGTCCAGGCGTGATTTCGTCGACTAACAAGAAAAAAATAGCTGATTTAAAAAAAAAAATAGCTGATTTAAAAAAAAAATGCTAATTACAGAAAAACGCACTAGTAAAAATTGCTAGTAATGTCAAATAGTCTGGATTTTCGATAATTTTTTTTTCTTTTCATTTTTTACATTATTTTTCAAAATCCGATATTTTTAATACGATATTATTATGAAAAGTGAATTTGGAATTAGAGTTATCACTTATTGACGCCTTTGCGTAACAATTCCATCGCTAATCTCCATCTTTTCCAATGATTTTTTCAATATTTATTAATCGCTTTTTCAGCGATCGCTATTTGATTGTTCAAATTCGGTATTTTTAAAACGATAATATTGTAACACCCAAAGTTTGAATTTGAGTAATCACTTTTTGATGCGCATGATTCAAGGCTATTCTGCCGTTAATTCGTGACGTTTTTTATTTTATTTTATAACCGTCGTTGAACAGTCGACCCAATTTCATGGGTTTACGACTACTTCCGTTCAACTCCGTAGCCTTGTAATTTTGAACCAATCCAGAAGACAAGGAAACTCCTGGATCAGTACCCCCAGAGGTTTTGATTTGTTGTGGGAACATGGAGGACTTTGAGACTCGACAGATTTAACGTGCATCAGTCACCATTTACTACACGGGGAGTCTTCGGCCGGCGAGGATCGAACCCACGACCTCTTGGATATGGGCCCAGCGCCCTACCGACCAGGCTATCCCGGCCCCGTGACGTTTTTTTAATAGTTTTTTCGACAAGTTATTTTTCCTTTTTACGGCATTTTTACATGGTCATCCAAATTCCGATATTTTAAGTATGCTATTACGCCAGGTGAATTCATAATTTTGAGCAATCACTTTTGACTCGCTCAATTCGTGTCTATGCCGTCGCAAATCAACGTGATTTTCCAATCGTTATCTCGGCATTTATTACAGTTATCTTACTTCCGGTCAAATGATTTCCACATCGTTTTTAAAATCTTGATGTTTTAAATACGATATTATTACTACTAACGTATTCGGGATCGCGCATTTGGAATTTCATAGGAGTATAAATATTTACCATTCAGTGATCGTTTTATTGAAATAAGTCCTGCAGCGATGATTATGCTGAATTTCTGCAACAGAAAATATAATGCGATACCGCTTTGCTTGTATGAATCTTAGTTTTGCGAGTAATTATTTTTTAACACTAGCGAATTTTGCTGCTGATTTTGAAAAATGAAATTATGTCGTACGTTTACACGAAACTTCAATTATTGTTTAAACTAAGTATTAAACCAGGGATGGCGAACCAATGGCACGCGTGCCATTTATGGCACGCGACAAAATATTTTGGGCACGCCACCGATCACAATTGTTATTGCACTATGAATTGTTATTACACAAATGTTATTACACTATGAACCATATGTAAAAATTAAATTAAAATTCACAAAAACAAACAAAATAATAAACAATTATTAATAAAAAAATTAACAATTAATGCTAAAAAAACGATTAATAAGCATAAAAAAACAAGCTAACAATAAATATCTAGCAAAAAAATCAACAGTCCTGCTTAAACAAATATCTTACAACTTAATATAAGTTATTTGTCCTTTAATCTGCAATAACAGAAGTCCCTCTGATGTTACTTTAAGTTTAATTACGCGTATAACTGAGACATTGCAAAATGTATTTTCCTTTCAATGTAAATAAAGAATTTTGAGTTGATAGTATTTAGTATTATTATTTTCCCAATAATCATGAAGTCAAAATTATTTAACGGCACGTCCGTGATTTCATTAAACAATTTTTTAGAAAAAATGGCACGTTGGTGTATAAAGGTTCGCCACCCCTGTATTAAACACTATCGATACGTTTACACGAAATGAAATTCCGGTCTTCTTCAACTAAGACAGGATTATTTATCACAAATGTTTGCTTATAACAGTCATTGTTTATACGCACGGAAAAAAGAAACTGAAACTCTTAAATTCAACGATTTTACTTTTTGGTACTGAAGTTCTGCCAGAATAAAAAGAGTATCCTAGGTTTTAATTTTAAACTCGACCTCGGTAATTTGTAACAATAATCTTCAAATCTGAGTTAAAGTTATTTACAAAAAACATCTATCAAAAATCGTTTTATTCGAAATAAATTAAATAAAATAACGTACAGCGTGCAAAAATTAAACATGACACTTGAACATTTGGTCTAATAATCGCATTTTCACGTGGTAGACTGCAATTCGAATGATTTCAGGATCTAACATTAACTATGCTAATTAATTTAGGCCGACAATAATTTAAGAAACGAAATCAAATATAAAAGCTTACTTTTCTGAATAAACATACTTTTCTTATCGGATTCAAATTCTTAAACTGCTAAACATGGCGAATAGCCACAATTTGGAAAAATCAGGTCCCAATATTCAGAATAGGTCAGGGTTCAAAACATTATCCAATGGGAAATCGGGTTTCAATATATTATCTAACCAAGGATTTGAGATATTGATACAATCCTAGAATTTCGTTGCTCCGTTATGCAGTTCCATCATCATATAAATACCCCATTAAGGATTTTTTTTTTAATTTATTTTTTTATAAAAATACTTAAATTTATAAACATTTCATGTCTTGTTTCTAATTTTAATGCAGACAGTTTTTCTTTAGGTAGAATATTATTTTTCCTTGCCGTATTACAATGAGTGACCCATAAAAATAAAAGAAGATTTCTGGGACATATACATCCCAAGTTGATAAGATAAGGTTGTTTTTATTGTTTTCATATAATAAACTTTCAAAATCATCCAAATTATTATTTTAAAAAAAACGTAAAAGGATAAGAATAATGCTTATATCATGTTTGCTTTTTCTTCAATTAATTTCCTCACGAAATGATGCATAAATCTGCACAAACATGTCATTCCTTCAAAGCTATGTGGCCTTCTGTTTTACAAGTGATGCCAACCATCCAAATAGAACGTGGGAAGTTTAAAAGACTGAAATGTGCAAATTTAAAGTTAAAATCGGATCTGTTTAGACCAGAAGTCCACATGGGACATAATATGACCGTAAGATTCAAAAGAGTTAAATTTATAAATATTTGTTCCATGTTTTACGTCTATGCCTGCGTTCCTTGTTACGAACTATTGGAAACATGGAAAATAAATGTTCCACCACATTTGATTATTTTCGTACGTGTCAAACCGATTAAAGAAGAATTTCGTCAATTTCTTTTAAATTTTAAAACAAGTTTGCCAAGATATATAGATTAGAAACCACAGATATGGAATAATGAAACGGAAAAACTCAATTTTGCTTTTGGAATCAAACGAGTTTACTTCTTCCTCTAATTATTTAGCTTTTTTTTATTTATTTATCTTAGGATGCAGACAAGGCAGCTGGCGGCATTAATCAAGCCCGTTATCAAGAATTATACGCCCAATTCATTGGATCACCAGAATCTGACGTTCCCGGATGTTACCTTTTCGGACCACTCACCGTTTTTGAATGAATCAATTCCTACACTCTAACCAAGACAACATAATTTCACTGAAAAACAAATTATTTAATTCTACGCCCTGCAATTTCATGGTTATCAATATGTTCTATCAATGTATCTTTGTATCAGGATGTCAATGTGCTTCATACAAAGCCATTTCGAAGAGACCAGAAGTGGCTTTTAATGTGGACTTTGTGTTCTGTGCTGAAAGTGTGAACATAAAATATGAATATAACATAAAATATGAATATCCCAAATGTAAACGTTTAGAAAATGTGTTCGTGTGTCAAGAGATGTGTTTTTATGTGTTATATTACTGAAACCTACTAATTTGTAGACTTCAAATGAACCTTATTAAAATATATCTAATTGTGATGCAGTACTAATTTATTTTAATATGTTTATATTTGAATAACATTATTAAAAAACTTAAAAGTTGCTAAAATTTTTATCCTTCGATTCAGGTGCAAGTTGGTATTTAATAAATTTATAAAAATAGTCTAAAGAGTAGTCGATATTTAACAAACATCTATAACTTAAAACAAAATTTAATTACTTTTTAATTTTAAATTTTATTAAACAGAATTATTTATTTCTGATTATATGTAATGCTCATGGTAGCACTAGTGTCAATTGTTAAAATCATTGAATACTATTGCCAAAATTGCATAATTCGCTAATAAAATATATCTAGTTAAGATACAAATTTATTTTTAATACGTTCATATTTGAATACGTTAATAAATAACTTAACCTAACTAAAAATTTCTTTCCTTCGACTCAAGAACATGTTAGTATGTAACAAATCATTAAAAGTAGTCCAAAAAATAGTTGATATTAGACAAATTCCTTTAAACTTCAACGAAATTTAAAAAAAAAATATCCATACATTTCTAATTATATGCAATTTCTATGATAGCACTTATATCAATGATTAAAATCAATATTTAATACTATAGCCAATAATACACATTTAAATGATAAAATATATTTAATTGAGATTCAGAACTAATTTGTTTTCTTTATGTATATGTTTGAATAACGCTATTAAATAGTTTTAATTTTCAACATTCTGTACAAGTTGATATTGCATAAATTCATTGAAATAGTCCAAAGCATAGACGATATTTAACAATTTCTTTTAGTCTCAAGACAAATTTTTTTTAAAAAATGTGTTCATTTAGGAATATATGTAATGTCAATGATAGCACTTTTGTCAGTTGTTAAAATACTATTGACAATATTGCACATTTCGTTATTATATCAAAGATCTGTTTTGCAGAAGTGATTTATATTTGTTAGTGTGTATATTTGTATAACGTTATAATTCATTTCAAACAATATGTAATGTAATATGATACCACATATATCAATTGTTGACTATTATGGAGAAGAAAAAAATCTATTTACAGTTATTCGAAATTAAAAAAATTATAAAATACTTATCTCAGATTTAAATAAAGTATATATCTATATAAATATGAGTTTTAAACAGACTTTTAAATAATGTGCTTTCTGAGCTAGCCATAAGTATCTACTGCCTTGCTTCTAACAAGAAATAAGCATTTAAAGCAGAGCTCTAAAATTACTGAATTTAGAATAGAATTTGTACTATTTTAACAGCAAAATATATATTCTATAAGTGAATTAAAAAAAAAACGTTATGTATATTTATACTAAAAAGTAGTAAATTTTTGCAGTATTATATATCCAGTAATTAGACATATTTAAATAACGTTGCTAATTGTATTAATGCTCCACAGAGCTATAAGCTTGCACGCAACGCGGCTTTAAACTTCGCGATCGTGGTCGAATAAGTGCATAGTTATACTTAGA
Source organism: Parasteatoda tepidariorum (assembly GCF_982258835.1). Lineage (NCBI taxonomy): Eukaryota > Metazoa > Arthropoda > Arachnida > Araneae > Theridiidae > Parasteatoda > Parasteatoda tepidariorum. The sequence goes on along the minus strand of NC_141758.1, from coordinate 74,696,828 downwards.
CCAGAATTGCTTAGCTAGTATAGTTATATGCTTGTCATATTAGCTGCTAAAAGCCTATGAAATAAATTTTAGTGAAAGTCTAGTAAAGAGTTTAAAACAGAGTTACTAATAATTCAGTAAATGCGTCCTGAGAAACGGTTTAGTTATAAATTTGTTTTTCTATTTGAGATGATATGCCAGCGTAGGAAATACTATTTAACTTTTAAAAAAACAATCCATATTATAATTTTTTTTTATTTTATCTTGAAGTAAATCTAAAAGACAACTATGAAAAAAATCGTTTTATGTGAGTTTTGTAATTTATTTGTCTTTCTTAACGTCCAAGATGCATTTCTTCAATTATTTTTTGCACTCAAATACTAAATTCCATGAAACTTTACTAACATCTGCTTAACCCATCACTGCTAAATTCCGATCTTTTTAATTATTTTTTGTACTCTAATATTAAATGAATCAACTAGAAAATTACTAAAATAAAACTTACTGTTTTACTTAACTCTTCTTAATAATAAACCATAAATTCACAAGTCTAATAATTCCAATTATTTTTTGTTCACCAATACCAAAAAAAAATGAATGAAAATACAATTGTAAAATTACTAAAAGGTAATCGGGCAATTTTTGCTTTTGCTTAACCTATTAGTCGCATTTTCCTCAATTAATTTTATACACTAATATTAAATGCAATGAAATAAGCTGGCAAATACCTAAAAAATTATTGCTATTTCCTAAGATTCTGTTCATTTATTATTCCCACATCGCATTTTCCCAATTATTTTTATGCACTAATTATAAGGCAATCAAATAAGCTGGAAATATACTAAAAATCCTGCAATTTCCTAAGACCTGCTAATTTCTTTAATTCCAAAGTCGCTTTTTCCCAATGACATTAATACGCTAATATTAAATGCAGTGAAATAAAACTTAAAAATAACTAAAAATCCTGCAATTTCCTAAGATTTGCTTAATTTTTTAATTCCCAAGTCGCATTTTCCCAATTATTTTTTATACACTAACATAAAACGTTATAAAATCAATTACTAAAAAATTCTGTCTGAATATTTTCTAGAAATTTTATTTAAAGTTAAAAACCGTTACATAGATGCTTTATTCGTAATGAGCTATATAAACCAATCGCAGCAAAAGGGACGCCTTGATCGCTTATATTCGTATTTAAAAAATCTAGAACGAAAGTTGAATATTCTAATGAAAATATGAGTAAATATAACTGAATAATATTAATAACTAAATTAAATTTACGTAAATCAAAAATACAATTTTTACAAGCCTTAAATTTTTTGTCTTTAAATAGTGACAATACTGGGTCAATCAATGTAAACATTTTAGTACTTACTGTAGCATTTGTGTATTCTTCATGATATTTTATTATATAAATTTAAATCAATTGATATAATTTATGATAAATTATTATAAAAATAAAATTAGGAAGGTATTACTTTTACATGTACACGTAGTAAAGATCTACGTATAAAGTTCTAGTGGATTCAAAAAGGAAATTTTATGATATCTAAACATACTATAGCAAGAAAATTCGGTGAACAAATATTGTTTTGCAAAATTTATGGACGTGTGTTATGTATTCAAATATCTTTATTTAACGTTATCTTTTGACATAGTAGTCCAATGATACTGCAATGAGCTTGTAAACAAAGAGTTTAAGAACAGATATCCTATCTTCCTTTTTGATATATCATAAAGATAATGCAAAGTATATAACATATTGTGGTAAAATATATTTGGGAAATGTTGATTTCCTATGTGTAAATGTTTATTTCCTGTGTATGTGTTCTCTGTAATTCACAATGATTTTCATTCTTCATTTCTTGAAAAGAAGAGACGCAAATAAAATGTATTCGTGTACTTGTTGGTTTTTACTTATTGCATTTTTAGTTTGCAGCAGCCAAAAAAGCCAATTCGCAAATCTCCACAGAATTTTAAGGTAAACTAAAGCAAAAAGCAACGTGAATTAAGCACAAAGGAAAATATTTAAACGGACATACTATAGTTTCAATTCTATTAACAAGAACCTTCTTCAGTGTCTAAACGTCCAAAGTAATAATAGTCAAAGAAAAAAAACGTCATAATCATTAGATATTTTGAAAAATTCCAATAGTTTATTTAATGATATTAGGAGTATCCAACCAACATATTTCTTCAGTGCCTAAACGTCCAAAGTAATAATAGTCAAATAATGAAGAAAAAAAACGTCATAGTCATTAGATAGTCTGAAACGTTCGAATAGTTTAATTATTGATATTAGGAGTATCCAACCGTTTCCCAATATTTGGAAGTCCATTTTAATTGAATTTGTTGCCCCTGGGTATACACTAAATACCCTCACACCTGCTTATCTCCCCATTGTTATTTCCTTGTCCAAACTTGTTCCTTTTAGTTAAACCATTTTACATGGGTTTGCCTCTTCTTTCCGGATTCGTGAGGCAACTACTCACTGCAGCCTTGGTTCTTCTTATTTTTATTGCAATTTGAGAACTACTCAAGCCTATTTCTTTAAAAGCTAAAAGTCTACCTCGTTCGCCTTCCGTTAAAGGAGTATAATTTTTAAACTATTGGTCCTATCAACTTGATTTTGGCATCATTCAATTCAACGTAAAAATGCATAGGAAATGCTGCATCACTAGCCTAGAGATCATTATATTTTAAGCTTTCCATCCTTTTGATCCCATCTCCTACTCTGTAAATTTAAGATGGGATTATAACTCACCCAGGACATATTTCTAGTATCCATATTAATCATCCAAAGAAACTTTTTTGGTCGAAAATGTTTAAGTTTAAAAAATAGTTCTTCTGGACATAACTTACTTTCAGTGAAATTAGTATTTAATATATCTGAGCCCCTAAAATATTATTTGCAGATTTGCTTTAATAAAATACAAAATTGAACAGAGATTTCATAACTAAAAATTCATAAAATAAGCTATCATAACTAAAATTCAAATTGTATAACACCACTTTACAAAAATTTTATAGAAATTATGTACTCCAAAAAAATTGACGTGTAAATTTGTAAGATAGATACACTTTGAAAATGCAACATTTTAGTCAACTTTCAATTAAAAAAAAATTCAAATTTCATACCTAAAAAGAATTACAGCACCATTTTTCAAAAAATCCTTCGGATAATATATTTATGCTAAAAAAATATTGGTATAGATTTCACAAAAAAAACTTATGTTATTTCACTAAGGTAAAATTAGAACTCAAATTGTATAACACCATTTTACAAAAATTTCATAGAAATTATGTACTCCAAAAAACATCGTTACTGATGTGTAAATTTGAAAGATAGATACTCTTTGAAAATGCAACATTTTAGTCAACTTTTAATTAAAAAAAATTTCAATTTTAATACCTAAAAAGAATTACAGCACCATTTTGCAAAAAATCTTTCGGATAATATTTTTCTGCTAAAACAATATTGCTATGGAATTCTCAAAAAAACTTATGTTATTTAACTAAGGTAAAATTAGTACTATTTATAGAGAGGGGAGAAAACAATACTTTTAATATCAAATATTATTTAAAAAATTTTTTAAACAATTGGTTTCCATAGGTTTTTTTTTTTTTTTTTTTAGAAAAAAAGACTATAAAATTTTTAAAAAATCCCAAGAACTCTTCAAATGCTTTGGTAGTGAGTTTTGGGATAAAATCTTGATTTTACTAATAAAATTTGTTATGTAAAATGTAAAGCAAATGGTTACAGTATTAAATTTCGATTTCTGACTATATGACTATATTAGACCAATTTTTACAAGATTCTTCCATCAATGAACTTATTTATGTTATAAAAAGATTATTTACTAAAATGTAAACATTTTGCAACGATTTTATTGCACAAGTTTTTGAAGAAAAAAAGAAAATTAATTTCCTCTTAAAAAAGATAATATAAACAATTTTACCATTAGTTTCTTGAAGGACAAGTTTATCATAAAAGACACTTTTTCTGTTAATAGCAAAATAAGAATTTTATTATATTAATGAAAGAAAAAACCATTTTGGCACACAAATAGGCAGCTATGTAATGTATTCATCCACACAATTAAATTATTTTAATAATCACATGCTATGAGCTCCTAGCAGAGTTTAATCTGAAATAATGCAGAGTTAACTTTGAGTCAAAAAATAAAATTTGGAAAGAAAAATAAAAGATTTTTAGGACTTTATGCCTTAAAGTATAACAGATTTCTGCCCCAAAATAATTACCAATTTAGCAACTTCAGGACATTGGTAAACAAGAAGGAAAAAATCCCAAACGAGGTATAAATCTAAATATTTCTAAAGGCACAACTCCTCCTGAGAAAACTTCTAAATATTGTTTTCATTTTTAGAAGTTTAAATATCATTTAGCTCCTTGGCATTTGCAGTTGGTGCAAACTAGTATAGATACAGAAATGTTTCTAAAATTACGATACATTGAAATCACCTACTGGGGTGGACAAAATAATGGAAACACTTCTATACTATTACATTTTTTCATATTTCTAAAGAAATACATAAGGAATCATTTTATAAACTCAGAAGTATTTAGATCATGCAATTTCTCATACTTATGAATGAAGTTTAAAGCTTTCAGAGACTTGAGGGACCAACAATAAATTACAAATGGAAAATAGTGTTTTTGAAGACCCTATGCCAAAAAAAGTAGCAATAAATTTGTAACTTTTAACAATTACTTTGATTATTTAATGCAATAATTGCAAAAAATTTGGAAAGCCTAGTTTAAATATTAACAGAGATTTTTATAAAAAAAAAAAAAAATTTATTGTCTTATGTTTTTTTGCTATAACTTTCAAAATATTCAATAAAATTAAACAAAATTTTTAAAGCAATTTGAAATTAATTGCAAAATTTTTGCTTTAAAATTTGAAAAAAATTTATTGAAAAAGAGCAAGAAAATTCTCCATTTTTTTTCTTCATAATTTTGTAGTGAATTGTATTTAGCAACTAATAAAAAAAGTTCAATTTGAATATCTTAAAAATTTAAAAAGTTTCAAGTAATTTTCTAGGTAGTTTTTGAACTTATTAATATAAACTCAAAATGATAAGGGGTTTCCTACAAATATTGTTTTGTATCATAAGCCAAAATTAAATAAAAATGATAATACCTAAGCAATAAACGTTCTTACACTAAAATATGATTGCATTAGGTAAGAAAACTTGTGAAAGAAATGATACTTTTATAGAAGACCGTTCCCAAGAATGCTGGTGTCATTTTTAATAAATCTTATTTAATAGCACAAATAAAATTTTTGATTAATATCTCATAATTTTGAGCTTTCTTTTTAAAAATATGAAGATTATTTAAAAAATTGCCTAAAACTTCATTAATTTTTAAGCAATTCAAATTTGATTCTGTTTATTAGTTGTCAAATTTGATTCACTATAAAATTAGGAAAAAACAAAATTAAATTTTTCTCGTGTTTGCACAATATAAAATAACTACTTTAATTACTCATATCTTGTACAGTTTCAAACAACTTTTTTTCAAATTTTAAAGCAATAATTTGGCACTCAATTTTAAGCTACTCCATAAGTTTTGTTTAATTTTATTAAATATTTTAAAGTTATGGCAAAAAAAAATTTAAGACAAAAAATTATAGTTTTTTTTTAAAAATAAAAATGCCCAATGTCTAGGCAAATTTTTAAGTTACGTTTACGCAATTTTATGCAATTATTGCATAGAATAACCAAAATAATTGTTATAAGTTACAAAGTTATTGATAAATTTTTTGGCATAGGGTGTTCAAAAACACTATTTTCTGATTGTAACTTATTATTGGTCCTTCAAACCTCTAAAAGCTTTAAACTTCAACGATAAGAATGAGAAATCGCATATCCTAAACACTTCATATTATAAAATGATACTTTCAGTATTTTTTGAGGAAGATCAAAAAAGGTGTTAGCATAGATATGTTTCCATTATTTTGCCCCACCCCTGTATATAACAATAAATTAACCAGTGTATTTTTATCTAGTGACTGGTAGTATAACTTTCATTACAAAATATAAACGTAAATGATTTCCAAAATGATAGCGTATACTTTATCCTACATAGCCTAAAGTGAAAAACAATTTTAATAAAGCACAAATCAAGTTCCGAAATGGAGATACTATAATTTCACTTCCCTAAACAAGAACCTTCCTCAGTGTCTAGACAACAAATGACATTAGAAAAGTAAAGAGATTAACATGCATAAAATTGTTTAACCAAACAAGACAGAGAAACAAGTTTGAATAAGATAATAAAAAGAAGGGTAATACAGAACAGGTGTAAAGAGATTTCCCTCCAACCCCAGAAAGCTAAAGATTCCATACATTGAATATCCCATGCATTAGAATAGGTTTCCATACATTGAGAAAAGGGTGAAATACCAATGCAAGATCATTAATAAAAATACTAGAATTTTCACAATAAGGAATGACTCTTACAAATCAAGCTTGATAGATGAAGAGCAGCGTAGAATGACTTCAGCAAGAGGAAACTTAAACCAATGATTAGAATTCCAACTATGTAGGGTGATTGAAGATCGTTAATATCCCATCCATCTTTAATATCCCATCCTTTCAGAAAAATGATTTCTCCTTAATATGAATTACATGGTTTATTAATAAATGTCGTAGTTTAAAACTTTTATTACACTCATAACAAAACAGATTTTAACTCTGATGGAAGGAAGGATGAGCTTTCAATGCATCCATCGTCATGACACTAGTTTCTTTTTGCATATACTACAGAGAAAAAGCTTTTCTTTCAAGTTTTGACAAATACACGCATTTCTTAATTTGTTTCGTTATACATTTCAAAACAAAATAAATAGTTTCAAAAAAATTTCAACATATAAACTCGCTAAGTTCTTTGAAAAGGCATTTTGTAGAAAAACGCTACATTATAATATAGAATAGAACTCACTTATAATGGTCTTAGGTTTAACAAGATATAGGATTTTATGAGAAAAACAGAATCTTTTGGTGGTTTATATGTTAATTATGAGTTAAAGTGATTTCTTTTAATAAGGAATTTTTTTCCTGCTTTAATGAGGTAACTAACTTTGCAAGCATGATGCAATTTCAGAATTAATAAAAAAAAATTATTACAAAATTTAGAGCAGCTTTTTTTAAGTAATAAAAATTAAAAATGCATTAGCATTTTAAGGCAAAAATTAAATCTGCAAGCAATCTCTTTTAAATTTTTTATGCTTTATTTTTACCTATTATCTTTACATTTTTAGATTTAGATACCTTTTCCATATTATCCAGGCTCCTTGCTAAATATGGGTCCTTCATCAGGTTCACTTTCAGAATGAACAATTAATGCATAATTGCTGAATGAGCATTAGGAAACACTCCACAATTAAAGTATTATTGCTCATTTACTTTAAAATATTAATGTGTTGTGAACAGGTGAAAAAAATAAGTTTTGTTTTTAATTTTTAGTGCCGACTCTGAATTTAGATCAAGAGAACATTAATCGGGAAGCTTGTTAAATACAGATCCTACTTTCTTATGTGAACTACCAGAATAAGCAATTAAGAGTAATAATAAATGAGTAATAATGCCTTATTACTCATTCACGAAGCACACTGCAATTTATGCATCATTGCTAATTCACCTTAAAATATTAAGGCATTAGTGTTTTAAGGCAAAATTATTTCTATAAATAATTTGCAGTTAACTGTTTCTTTAATTTCTTTAACTATTTTTGAATTTTGATTAAGATTCTGTTTCCATATTACCAAGGCTCTTTGTTAAATAAGGGTCCTACTTCATTAGGTTCAGTTCTGGAAAAGGTGAATGACCAATTAAAGCATAAATGCATTGAATGTTTTAAAACAAACATTAAATCTGCAAAAACCGTTAGTTGTTTTTTGGTGCTTAATTTATTTGTTCTAACTTCAAATTTGTATCAAAAGTCCATTTGATTAAAATTCAGGTTCCTCATTAAGTGAGAGTTCTACTTTGACAGGCTTGTTTTAAGAATGAGCGATTAATGAGTGCCTTTTTAATGAGTGACTAGCAGTAAAACTCTTACCACAAAGTGTACATTCAAATGGTTTTTCCTGTGTATGAACAATGCTATGTCTTTTTAATGAATGCACTAATTTAAAACTTTTGTTGCATACATCACACGAATAAGGTCGTAGGTCTGAATGCGATAAAGAGTGAGTTTTTAATACATCCTTTGTCGCAAATCCCTTATTACATATGCTACAGAGAAAAGGTTTTACTTTGAGGTGGTGACGCATATGTATTGTCAAAATTTTTTTGCTATTATAACTTTTCTTACACACGTGACACATGTGCTTTAAGTTGGAATGACAAATAGAATGTTGTCTTAAACAACTATGTGTTTTGAAACTTTTTTTGCATGTTCCACAATAATAGGGTTTTTCTTCAGTATGGACAGTTAAATGCGCTTTTAATAGTCCCACACGTTTAAAACTTTTGCTACAAATATGACATTTATGAGGTTTTACTTCGCAATGAGCACTTTTAAAGTGTCTTATTAAAAAACTTTCAGTAGGATAACTTCTATTGCATATGTCACATGAAAATAGCCTTTCATTATGAACGTACTTATGTTCTTTGAATCTACTATATGTAGAGAAACTTTGGTCACATTGATCGCAGGGATATTTTTTAATTTCAAAATGAGTGTCTAAATGAACATTTAGACTTTCAAATCTGTTATAAGATTTACTACATACATGACAAGAAAATTGTTTCTCCTGAAAATGACAAGCATAATGTTTTTTTAGAGATCTTTCTAACGAAAAGCTTTTTTCACAGACATGACATTTATGAGGTTTTTCTTCGCTGTGAACAGAAGCATGATGTTTGTCAAAATATAGTTTATTGGAAAAAGACTTGAAGCAGATAGAACATATATGATTTTCTTTAACATGCGTAAGGGAATGCCCTTTTAAATGAGCTTGTGTAAGGAAACCTTTGTTGCACTCATTGCATCGGAAAGGTCTTATGTCAGAATGAATTGATTTAGAATGGTATCTTAATTGATCACATGTTCTGAAAGTTTTATCACATAAATTACATAAATATGGCTTTTCGAGAGTGTGAAGACGGTAGTGAACTTTTAAATCATTATAACGAGTATAACTTTTGTTACAAACAGTACAGGAAAAAACTTGTCTTTCTAAATGAGTTTTTGAATGTCTATTTAAAGAGCTCTTAAAACCAAAACATTTATCACAAATTGGACAAATAAATGATCTTTCTTTAGTGTGAACGACGTTATGCTCTCTTAAATTGGCTTGTGTTCTGAAACTTTTGTTGCACACACTACATGAATAAGGTTTTTCCCCACTGTGAATACGTGAATGCTTTATTAATTCCTTATTAGTCTTAAAACACTTATTACACGCAATACATTGATAGCTCATTTTTTTTATTTCTTAAAAATTATCTAAATTTTGCTTTCAATTGGAAATAGATTGTTGACATTGTTTTCATTTTTTGGGGAACAAAGTAAACGTCTATAACTGCTTATTTCTGTTACTTTGAATACTTCTCTGAAACACCTTGACGAGCAAATTTATATTAAAACTATTCTAAATGTATGGCAACGCTCAAACTGAAGAACGAAACTTTCGTCTGTTTTGTTTTCTTGTGGATGTTGATTAATTTAATGAGTACATGTAAATTTATGATTCAATAATGTGAAAAACTATCGTTCATATTAAAAAGTCATGACCTCTTTTGTTCCAACAGTCTTTAACTTCGAGATGTTATTTTCTAATCGCAACATTTTTCTATCAATGGAAAAATTGTATATCAATTTATATTCTTCAATAGTTATCTTTGGGTGTAGATAGTTGCCTCGTGTTTTCTGCTTATAATATACAACGATACGATAATGAGATGAATCTTTTCAACTCTGCAGATTTGTTTTTACATATTTCTCGATATGACATATTACAGTCATTTGACTTGTGATATTCACTTTGGACGATGGCTCAAGTGCGTCTTATAAACTTATAATTTTTTAATCATTTCTTTTATAAATATTTCTGTTAATTAATTTAACAAAGGAGTCTAATTAAGAGGGTAATTGTTAATGTTAAAATGTAGAAATAAATCTATATTTTGTAAGAAATACTCATATTTTTCCTTAAGACATATACTCTCTATTTTCCTCATTTTTTGATTTTATTGTAATTCACATAATTGTTACTCATTCCTATGGAATCAAATATGCCTACTTAATTCCAATATAAACGTTTTAAAATGAAAAAGCAAATTTGAAAGCTCTCCATACATAAAATCATTTTCTCAAAAGTGAAACAGTTTTTAGTTAAAGCATTTTTTATTAATTAAGATATTAAAAAAAAAGACAGAACTCTGATTTTTAATCAAAAATCTGCTATTTCAATAATTTATGAATAAAAACGATGAAATTGACTTGTCTGAATGTAATTTAAAAAAGGAAAGAAATCAGCATTGCGAAACTCATAATTCAGTATAATGTAATCTAGTGTCAATTATTCAAATTTCGCTTTTCCATGTTTTTTTCAGAACATAAGTTAACAAGTTCCAGAACTTAACAAAAATGAGTAAAAACTATTTTTAATAATGTATATAAAAAAAAATATGATTATAGATTATCCTTCATTAAATCTATTAAAATTTTCCCCATAAAGGAACTTAGCCGAAAATTTTCTTTAAAGTTTTGTTATAATTTTACCTACATATATCTGCTGATGTGTGTGTGTGTTTTTTTCTGCACTAGAAAATTATACATCCCCTGTAAGTATTTTGGTTTATGAGCCGAATCACTGAATATGGTATATCATTTTCCCCATTTCTTTTATGGAAGCAGAGATTTTGGTACTTTCACCAACATATGATATCTGCTTAGAAAATTTAAGACATTTGTTGTCCTAAATCATTTACAAACTTTAAAAAAAAGTATCTATTTAAAATTTTAAATAACATTAAGAAAAAATATGAATGATTCCTTTAGACCAATAAAGTTTGAATTTTTTTATACTAGAACAAAGCTTAAAGTACTTTTAATCGCATACAGGGAACCTCAACACTAATTGTTAATTAATTCATAGCATGTTTTTGGCAAACTAAAAAAAAAAGAAAAGAAACTTACTGTGAACAAGTTTGTTAATGAGATATATTTTTATTTAATATATTAATAAAAATACTTTAAATATTCTAGGTGAAAGTGGGCATGGTCATGGTTAGTGATGGTAAAAGTCGTCCTCAACCAATGAGATTGCAGTTAAGCAACACTATGCTAGTTTTACAAAAGGAAGAAATGGTTCCTGTAGGTTTGCCTCCAGCTTCCACTTCTGGTCCAATCTCACATGATAGTATTGATGCACAAGTACTTTGCATAATTTACCTCATTTTTTCTTCACGTTCATGCATGCCTTATTCTATACTTATCTATTCAAATCTGTAACAAATAAATTTTATCTTTTATAAATATTTGCTTAATAAATTTTGTTAGGGTATTATGGTGCAGGCAGAGTGAATAATAATGGTTGATGCTAAGGATGAGGTTAACAAAAATTAAGCCAGCCATAAATTATGTCAAAGCTTTCAGCGGAGAGAATTTTTAAAATTATAACATAGGGTAAAGAGAAGTTACCAAGAAGTGTGACCTTCACATTTTGGTTAAAATTAAAGCATTTAAAATCAGCAGATTTTAAATGTTTTAATTTTATTGTTATTATGGCATTATTGTTATTATGCTCACAAATATCATTAAAACACAAAATTTATAGATAAAAATTAAAATATTATCTACAGCTTGTAATTTGTTTTTGAACTGCTTACTTAAGTTTTCATAATATAGTACAACATGTGACAAGAGAGTAAGGTAAAGCATGACAAAAGGTAGAAGGGGTCAAAAAATTGAAAAAAAGTGTGACATCATTTATAGATAGCCTCAGTGATTAACTTAAAGAATGTATTTGACTCAGTATTAAATATTAATTCGCAATATTTAACATGTATTGTAGTACCCTAATTTTAGATTGAAAAGTTTGAGTACTTTTGGGATTATGATTCTTTCTTATGAGTTATGACAAAATTTTTGCAGCGAAAAATAATTGCTTTATCGCTAACTATGTGTTCTCTCGTTAATGAAATAATATTATTTGGCTTTCAGCATTGAGCATAGTATAGTTATTACTCAAAGAATGCATTTTAAAATATGGCTTTAAATAAAAAATTCTGAGACATGAAGCAATTTCTTTCCAACATAAATAAGTCTGGGTTAGAGATAACATAAAAATGGATTTCTCACTTCTGAAACATGTAGCTGATTCATTCACATATTGCTTAATTTGTCCACAATTTTGTCTTAAAATTCTCTGTAGTAAAATTTTATACAAGTGTTTTATTACTTAGCTATGGAAGAAATTTTGCCTCCTTGTACAAATTAATCTCTCTTCTTCTCCTTCTCAAGAAGTTTTTTCTATGCTACTTCATGAAAGTGTTCTCCAGTTATTTTACTGCACTTATAATTGATCTTTTTATAGGCTAGCTTATGAAATCAAATTCAATCAGCCTTTTCTTTAAGTATCTGTTTGTTTGTTTTTATCAACAAGAAGAAAAAAAACTTCAATTTTTTATTGAAGAACATTAGAACACAATATTTGATTCCACCAAGATAACAAAAGTTAACTGTTTAGAAAAAGTTAATAAATTTTTTTGACAGTTTCTGTATTGGAAGTGTAATATTGTTATGAAAAAAGTCTCCTTCATAAAAATATCGCAACATTTTACTGCTAAAACTTGTTGAAACATTTTTTAGGATAAATGTGTTGCTCTGTGGCATTAGTAATGTTCTCTGGAGCTAACATTCAAGAAAATGGGCAGAGTAATCTTTTTCCCCTCTGATGAAACTCCAATGGGGTTGCAAGATCAAAACAAAAAGGATAACATTTCTTGCACTTTAAAATCTGCTACAACCAGCCCTGTGTTATGGAAATATTTGCTTAATTTGGTTTCATTGTTATATTTATGATTTCTTGATTTGGATATATATTTTAATAAGTTACTGTTGTTTTGTTGCAGGAACGAATTGTTAAAGTCATAAGACAAGAAGTTGGAGGCTTAGGTCTGAGCATTAAGGTAAAGTATATGTATCAAATTGAAGTTCTTGTTTAAAAAAAAAATCTGAATTTTCTTGTAAAAATAAGTTCAGTTTTCAGAAGCGCTTCAATTTTGTACATTGTTCATTAAAATTTGTTCTGCTTGGTCAGTGTGAAAAATGTAACCATAAGGATTTATTTATTGAAATTTATAATTTAATATAAAATTCTATAAATTTATAAGGAATGGAATATGAAATGGAGTTCAAATTTTTAAGTTAAAGGAAAAGATCATAGATATATTTATGTTTGTTGCAGGGTTGGAGTTTTTGCCGGCAAAAAGGGGTTTTTGCCAGGACAGTGGCAAAAACCTGGTAAAAACCGGCAAAAACTGGAAAAAACCGGCAAAAACCAAATTATCTAAATTGCTGATTAAATATTATTACAAAATAATTTAAACAAATTTAAATCAATCATAAGGAATAATAATTTTGATATATTACATGAAAAAATTATTTTTAACATATTAATAATTAATATAAGGGTAATAATTTTTAAAAGATGGAAAGTTTTTGATCTCCTTTCATTTTAGAATCCTAAAATATGTTTTTTTACAAATAAATATTATTATTTGTATAATATTATTTATTATAAGAAATTATTATTTGTACAATAATTAACTACACATGTTGATAAGATATTTCATGCTTTAAATTATAGTTATATTAATTTAAAATAAGTTTATTTCACTGGAAAAAAGAGAATAATCACAAATTTCCCAATCAATAATGTTTTAAACTACTAAAATGTAAAATTATTACATTATCATTTAATTATGGAATAATAATTTTGTTAATTTTTTTGTAACTATTTATATTCATAAAATATATTTCAATTTTAGGAATAATTTTGTATCAAAAATGTGTTTTTGTCCTCTCATCTTGGAAAATATAGGTTTTTGCCACTTTTTGCCAATTTGCTTGGCAAAAACCTGTTTTTGCCAGGACGGTTTTTACCGGTATTTACCATGGTTTTTTCCACCTGCGGCAAAATCTTGCCAACCCTGGTTTGTTGTTAGATCTATTTTATTTTAATTTGTTTTATTAGTAATTAATGTGTGATTTTAATTTGATTGTATTTGTTAATAACGTTTGTGTGTTGATTGATATGAATTAATTATGTTATGATTACTGAATGCCCTAACCATTTTATTTATTTATTTTTTCACTATTAGAAAAATTATTACAGAAATTGTGCATATTATTACAGAATATATATAATTCTGCTTGCAGTTTTAAAAGTTACATGTACATGTTAGTGGGATTCAAATTATTTGAGAATAAGTATGCTTAATTTTTTTTATTTCAATTTTTTTTAAAAATTAATATCAAAATGTAAGAAAAACATTCATTAGTGAATTAAAATTTCATGAATTATTTTTGAAAATTTGTAACACTTAATTGCTTTATTTTTAAAAACGTTTCCATGAGTCTTAATCAAAACCATCAGTGTACCATCAGTCTTAATCAAAACCATCATCCAATGGCTATCTAATTCTTTATTCTCAGAAACATCTATTTTTTGTTTGACAGGTGGGCCTGTAACTGACTTAGTAGGAATCAACCTTTGTTAAACTGTGTTTGAATACTGACAATATGCAGCCCCAACAGGAAGTAGTTCTACTTGGGGAAATGTGTTTAAATACCCCTGTGTCATACTATCTTCCCCTACATTTGGTTAAGTCATGTCCCATGATTTATCTGGTTGTTAATTTGCTATCTTATTGAAGCACTTTTTAAATACTTCTTTTAAATGCATTGGTTCATCATCATTCATTGCCATAAAAACCTTTTAATATAAAAAGCAAATTAAACATCAATTCTAAAATATATGTATAATTTTTATAATCATTAACTAAATATTTCAAGAATTGTGTTTATTATTGAGGCTCTTATACCATTATAGGAGCAATATGTATGATTTTATTTACAGGGTGCGACAAAGAAACTTGGACTAAGTTGTATCATAGAATAGGAGTCAACTAATTACTTTTTAATTAGCGTATTCATTTCTTTTTGTGTAATGCTTTATTTATAAAATATTTTATAATATATCTCATATTGTTTTTTTATGTGGTTTTTTTATTCCAGGAATTCCCTTGTCTTCTAGATTGGTTCAAAATTACAAGGCTATGGAGTTGAACATTAGTAATCGTATACCCATAAAATTGGGTCGGCTGTTCAACGACGGTTATAAAAATGTAAAGCAAAAGATCTTCTATTTTAGAGTTGTTTAAACAGGAAAAATGACCATGTGAAATTTTTGGTTTCATCTGTGCACAATAGTTTTACATTAAAGTTTGAACTCTCTAAAGCGATCATTTTGTTGGGAATGTGATAGATTGCAGGTGGAAGATTTGGGGCTTAATGCTGAAATTTTTAATTAATTTTTTAATGAAGTCATATTAAAAATTGCTTGCTCGACCTTTTTTTTGCCATATCCTGTACAGTTACTTTATAGTATGTGATCATATGTCCACAATGTATTTTGCATTTCCTCTTTTGAAAATGTTGTTTCCTTTTTTCACTTAGGGTGGAGCAGAAAATAAACTACCAATTTTGATATCAAGAATATTTAAGGATCAAGCTGGTGAGTTATAAAAACAAAAGATTTTTGAACTTGTTTGTAGCTGCAGAAACTACATTTCTTGCAAGTTTCGAATTAAGCAGAAAAATATGTTCATGAAAAACAATTTTATTATCTAAATAACATTTAGTATTTATGTATATGACTCTTTAAACTTTATTTTAGCTGACCAGACTGGTGATCTCTTTGTTGGGGATGCTATTCTTAAAGTAAGTCATATATTGTTAGCCAAATCTTTTAAATAAAAAATCTTGAATATTTTGTTAATTAACATGATATATGATGTATATCAATTCAATAACTAGTAAATGACCCCTAATTCAAACAAGATTTGTAGCATAATGGTGAGAGTTAAGTAAATTTTTAGTGCTTTATACTATAACTATAAATTTTACTGTTTTTTACTCTTTAAATTATTTTTACGTTTTAGCAGTTTACCCACTTTTATCAATGCTTAAAAATGCCTTCATATGTTATTTAGAGAGGTATAAGGTAAACTTAGTTTCCTTAAAATATTTTTCTTACTATTAAAAACAATCCCTTTACATTTTCCAAAACTGCCCATTGTATACTATTTAAACTAGAATTGAAATTTGATATTCTGACATATCTGATTTGATATAAAGACATGAAAAATACCTAATTTTAACTTTATTTTAGTAATGAAACTGTTCAGTAATAACTAGTTTTTCATTTCTGATCGGGGCTAATCTTAAGTGAGACCATCAGTGGATGCAATAAAAATGTTTTTTTTGTTAAGCTTTAAGCACTTTACGAAATCACAAATATTTAATAATAATCTATCATTTCTTGAAATGAATATTCATTGTCACAGTCATTAAAAGTTGAAGGGTGAAGGGAAAAATTATAAAAAATAAATTCTCTCTTTTTATTCTAAACATTTTTTTCACAAATTTTTTCTTTTGGTATTCAACTTAATTTCTTTTTTTTTTTTAATTTTGAAAATGAGTACGAACAGAATCTTCCAATGAAATTTTTTTCGCCTAAAAAGGGTTAAGTAGTGACAATATTTTGAAAGTAGTTTTTAATCAATAAATTTTTTAAAAAAATAATAGCTGTAATTTTCCACAAAAGAATAGTAGTTTTTCTGATCACTGATTTCTTTTCATTAAAAACTTTTGTAGGTGAATGATATAAGTCTTGAGCATGTCAATCATGATGATGCTGTGAATGTTTTAAGAACTGCTGGAGATGAAGTGACATTACGGGTGAAACATTATAAACCAGCTCTTCCTTTCTTAGCAAAAACTTGTAAGTTATCTTTCAAATTCAAAAACTTATTTTAGCAACATGCTATTGTAACTTAAAATTGATTTCTAGCTTTTATTATATTTAAAAGCTACTGTTAATTTTAGAGCTTCAGTTTTACTTCGTATAATCTTGATTTTAAAATATTTTGTAATTAGGCAATGAATTTAAAGTTAGAAAATTTTAAAAACCGTTTTTCATGGACTGACTGAATCCCATTACTTATTCTTTCGTAAATTTAATAATACTAGTGGGCTGCGACCCCTGCTCGCTAACGCTCGCCAATCCCCGAAAATTGCTATGCAATCTTATATGGTTTGCTTCGCAAACCAAGCTCGCTTCGCTTTGCTACTAACTTAGGTACATTGCAATTGCACAAAATTCTAAAAATTCAAAATAATCATTCAAATTCATGTAAAAACTTTTTTTTAAAAAAATTACATCTTTTTAGTAAATACTAAGTCATTAAAATAAATTTGAATTTAAATAAGTGACATGTAATTCGTTAAACCTGTTAGAAATGTGCTATAGTATAATTCGTAATATAAATAAAAAATCATCAAATAAATTCGTAATACATAAATTCGTGAAAAAAAGCGCTTTCGACATAATACTAGATCTATCAACAAAGACTACTCACTTCTGCCTTAGCTTAATAGTATGAGTTTGCCGCAGCTGATGCTCTCTGGTTATTTCAGTTTCCGTTTTTAAAAGCGCTATATGTTGAGCCACCTCAGCTAGATTTGGCATGTGACAATTTTAGCGGCAATCATTTGTTGATTCGCCGTGTAAGAGAAATGGTAACATAAACAAAGCAAAGTGAACATTGCCACCGGCGGAAAAGAAATACAGCCGAAATTTGGGAGCCACATAAGAGAATTATATATATTAGATTAATCTCTATTAAGTATACATTCTTTGAAGCATAAGTTTAAAAATATATTTGTTTTCTTTTTTTTTTCAATTTTTTCAGTGCAAAAACCTAAGGAGAGGCCTGTTTCAGGAGAAGATCCAACGTATAAATTAAAGGATGATGATGATGATTGGAAAGTGGTAGGATAAATTCTGATGATTTCAATTTTCACACTTATTCATCATTGAAATATTTTGTTTTTTTAAAATTTATTTCCTTATAAGCCTTGTAGTAGGGCTTGTTGATTTAATTCGCTAAATTTAAATGAACTTATTTTGTTTTAAAAAATCATTGAGTGAATTCAAATAACTTTTTTTTAAGAACTTATTGATTCATAAACTTTCCAATTGATTTACTACAAGATAATTTAATTTTTTTAAATTTCATTGTAAGTATACGATTGCGTTATTAAGTTTCAATTATCAAAATTACATTAGTAACTTTCTGTGAATTGAGTCACGGCACTTTTAAACTAACATGTTAAAAATCATATGATTCTCGATGGTTTATCAGAATTTAAGCTAAGAACAATGGGAACATTTATTGAAGTTATTGAATCTGGATTTTTTTAAGTTTAACAACAAAATATTAGGAAAATTAAATTTTGCCTTTTTTAGCCTATTATTTAGATATAAATAATGATACATTTCTATTCATTTTTTAAAAAGATTGAATCATACATTCTCAAGCATTAAATAATTTTTAATGCAGTATTATGTTTTGAAATGCATTGTTATGATTTATTTTTAATAATATTTTAATTATATTTATAATATTTAGTTAATTATAAACTGAAGTTCTTAAAGTATCTTCCAAAGAAATAAAAAAAATTGATCTAATTTTTAAAAAATCCGATTTGAATTAAATTTTTTTATTTGTTATAAAAAATTAATTTGCTTTAAAGTCATCTATTCAAACCCCTTTTTTATTTTCATTTTCAGTTGCAATGACTTATATTTTATTGTTGATGGGTTAAAATTATATCTTCAAAAAATGTTGTTTTTAAGGGCCAGAAAAGTCCAAAAACACCTCAAGGGGCTTCCAGAATGGAAAGAAGATGGGTTGATGTTATGACTATCAACTTATTAATGGCTTATTTAACCCGATATATGCTGGATACTGATAAGCTAAGGTAATTTGATTTTAGTGTTCAATTTTAAGAACTTTTCTTTTACAAATTATGTAATATATTTTCAGTACATAAATTCTGTCTTTTTTCACTGTAAAAAGGCATTTATTATTTTTTCTGTCATTCTCTTATAAAATAAAATAAAAAGTCACAACCTCATATTTACTTATATTATAAGGTTTAATTTGTGAAATATTTTTACAATTATTTTCATTTGACAATATCAAATTAATGGTTTTTTGCTTTCTAAATCTATATTATTTAATTATTATTATTTTTATGATTCTAAAATTTAGGTTATCAAACTATACAATAAATAAATTTAATAATATAAGCCTTTAAGAGAGCAAAAAAATATATAAATTTTCTCAAAAGCTGGAATATCGATTTAAATTCTTATCTGTGCTAAGAAATAAGTTAATTAATTTAGGTGTTATACATTTATAATAATTGGAAAAAACAAGCAAATTACTATTTAGGTCAAGCACTTTGATTGACACATTTAACTTTATTCAAGGAACTCTTTCAATTTTCGTGCCAAATGGCAGAAATCTTCCCATTGGATTCTTTTGGTTTTACGGTTTCTGTTGTGTTGAATATTATTGACTGAGATAGGATCTGCCAATTTTGTTCTGCAAATTTGGCATTCTGATTCTTTATTCAAATTTGTAATATTTTTGAAGAAAAAAACTTAATTTATGAGGTGATGCATTGTATTTCTTGCCCGACAATCGCAGATGTAGTTGAAGAGGTTTGGGGGAGAAAAAACTCACCTTATGAACTTTTTTTTTCATTGCCCAATATGTACTTAATAATGTGTTTTGCGAGATTTGTTAAGAAAAACTAATCCATTGATCAGGAGGGGATTTTGAGTTAAAAAATAACTAGTCATCCTGTGTGTAAGATGTATAATGTTTTATTTTCATTTTCTTTGATAATCTATCTTCATTAATTTTGTGATCTTTTGTAGCATTTTCCTAAGAATTAATGAAATAAATTAAATTCAAAAGTGTGTAACTACTTAATATTTGTGCTTCTAGAAATAAAGTGTAACATATGACCTTTTGAATAGATATGACTAAATTTACAGAAAGTATTTGGCCATTTTTGTGTTTAGTCAATCACGCATTTGCTCTCTCTCTCCTAACACATGGCATGGATTGAAATTAAACTGGAAAAAGAATATTTTTCCTTTTTCTAAACAAATGGCTTTACATCTTATATGTAAGGCAATTTATATATTGTTGAAATTACTTTATATCCTACTTTTAAAATAAATTTTTCATTTGTTAAATAAAAGATAGTGTTTAATTTAACAAAATGTATGTTGCAATCACATGTATGCTTTCTCTCTCCTACCCTATGGCTCAGATAGGAATTAAATTAGAAAAAAAAATTCCAATTTATTTCTTATTGATATTACTTTCCATCCTACTTTTAAACTCACTCATCAACTCTCCCCTTTGTTAAATCAAAGTTTCAGAATCTACAAACTCGAATCAGCATTGATTGAAAGATTGATTTAAATGAGAGAAGCAGATCCATGAATCATTCATTAATCATACATTTCAAAATGCAAAATAAATGTTATTAATTATATAGATTGTTTAACTGAATGTGAGTACTATACTTCAAATAATTTGTAAATACCAGAACATTTTTTTCTTTAAATGCATAAAATATTTTAATCATCTTACAAATGCTTAATTCATGATGTATTGGCATAATTAATTTATGTATTTTCAGACCCAATGCCTTTGAAATTCGAAGTCAGGAGGGAAAACCATCTGCAGTTGTTCATTGTGATGATGCAAATATGTTATCAGAGTGGATAAAACATATTTCAACCAATATACTTCAATTAACCGCACAACAAGTATGTTCATAACTATGTTTGATTTTTTTAAATAAGAATTCTGAGTTACTTACTAACTGTAAAATATTAATGAGCAAATAGTTTGGAATGCATTGATAGTTCTGTAAAGTTTGAATTCTCACAGTTCATTTGCATTTTTTTTCTAAGATTTTTTGTAGGGGTGTTATTTTTTTCTGATTACAGTAAGCCTCGATTATCTGAGCTAATTGGGACCGCTAGTACCTCGGATATCGGAAATCTCGGTTAATAGAAACCATGTATAATAACCCTCCGTGTTTGCGAATTTAGCTACTTTTAAAGTAAAAAGCTATAGAACGTTTTTTAAATGATAAAAATAAACATAGATGAACTTATGTTTCACAGCTGAAAAGATTTAAAAAGGAAATCAACTCTCGTAGTAAATTTTAAAAAGTAAAATGGAATTTTTTTAACTATACTTAGTTAAATATCGAAAGACGCATTTTCAAAAATAACACAAATCTCAAGAAAATATTGTATTTTTAAAATTTACATGATTAAACTTACAGGTCACATGACCACTGTTAGCAAAGCATTCATAGATGTTGTCTTCTCAGGGTGTAATATTTCTTTAAAGTTCAGTGCTTTTGTGGGGAAGAAGTGCCTGTAACACGGACAACGAACTGAAATATGTATCATTTTTTCCAAGCTCATTTTGGAAAGGAGAAAAAAAAATTAAGACTTCACTATTGCTTCGGTTAACAGAAACCTCGGTTAATCGAGGTTCTACTGTATATATTTTACTCCTTAATGTCATGGAAATTGAAAAAGTTATTTGCAAGTAGAGGGATAAACATAATTTAAAAATGCAAAAAACAATAATCAATTTTATCATTATATTAGTTTTATTAAATTGTTGCATTAGTTCGATTAAACAGTGCTTGATTTTTTTAGCATATTATTTTTTATTGAGTAATTTATAATTCTATCATTATTGCTTAGATTGAAATAGTTTTTGCTCAATGAAAAAATATACATAGTATGTGTAATTCAAAGATGCTAGAGTATAAACATTATTTTTGTCACTATACATTTTTAATGAAACAAATAGTTCAGTTTAAAAGTTTTTGATCTTAAGCTTATTGGTGGGTTTTTTGCTAATTGTATTCAAAATGCTATGCATTATAAATGCTTAAGTGTTGAAATTATCATTGTCAAATAACTTATTATTAATTTAATTATGCATGTAAGTATATATTTTTAACTGTCTGACTTTTGCAAAAATACCCATAAATGTCAAATTATAATGTGTGTTAGTCCATTTAAAAAAAAAAAAGGTAAGGAGTGAGCAAGAAAATGACTATGAGCAGGAAAATATCTTTGTGCGGATGAGAACTTCCTTACACACTAATTTCAAAATTAACTTTTCAAAGGTTTTTTTTTATGAAAGTTTAAAGGTAGATATTCTAATTCTTTAATGAACAATTTCTTTTAA
The DNA here is from genome assembly GCF_982258835.1 of Parasteatoda tepidariorum. Classification (NCBI taxonomy): domain Eukaryota; kingdom Metazoa; phylum Arthropoda; class Arachnida; order Araneae; family Theridiidae; genus Parasteatoda; species Parasteatoda tepidariorum. Next base: position 74,674,433 of record NC_141758.1, on the reverse strand, counting down.
ATCAGTTTTAGATTTAATGTATTAAATCAACTTTCATTTTAATTAAAAATTCGTTGTGTGTTGTATTAGATGATTAATTAATAGTAACTTATACTATATTTGCTTTGGTCTCTAAATATTTTCTGTTATTTTATATGTTTCAAGATAGTAGGAAAAAAATAGTTTACATGCATCTATACAATTTTCTATTTTGAATTTGTGTCAGTATTATTGTTTTATACTTTAACACTGAAATTGGAACTTTTTTTTTCTAGATTAAAACTTTTAATGAATCATTCCCTCAACCTGATCAGGTAATGTGATATTTTATACGCATATTCGTATATTTTTGAAATTATGATTATCACTTTGTAATATTAACCTTGATACAAATTTATAAACGCTTAACTTTTATTTTGTTTTCAAGATTTCATATATGGGTTGGGTTACTGAAGGAACTCCTGCCCCTCAGCCTTGGTACAAATGGCAACCTCGCTTCCTAGCTCTTAAAGGAGCAGAATTGTTTTTATTTGAATCTCCCCCTGTAAGTACTCTTAACTTTTGTAAAAACTATTATCTTTTTATATTTTGATTAGCGGTTATTATATTGCTGTAAACTTTGTCTAAGGTGAACAAATTATTATAAAGAATTATAATTTTTCTTATTATTTTAAAGTATTTATTTATTAATTTAAAATATGGTGTAATAATTCTTTTACTCTCTGAATCTTGAAAGAATTATTATTTTTATTAATTTAAAGTATGGCATATTAAGACTCTATTTTGCCATAATAGTTTAAGTAATGCATTGTCTGTAAGTTTTAAGTAAAATAAAGTTTAATTGTTGAGTTTTTCTGCACTTTTGCATCAGATGAGAAATATTTTATGAAGTCGAAAATTTTTGGTAGTATTTGACTTTATTTTTTAAAAAAATATATAAATTTTAATTATGTTTCAGTGCTATAACTTAAGTATTACAAACTTATAATTTTTTTTCAGTATTTAGGAAGTATTTATATTCTTTGTTATATTTCCTGTTTCTTGCTTATATTCCCTGTTATATTTCCTGTTTCTTGCTTATATTTCCTGTTATATTTTGTACCTTGTATATTTATTTTGTTTGACACTCTGCTTTATTTCAGAGTAGTGTACAGTCCTTGTCGAGTTGTCCAAATGTGTTCAAAGTTTATCAAGCTATGTTAAAAATTTTAAAAGTAAGGCACATACAGATTTTTTTAAATTAATTGATAATCAAGAGAAATACTAAACTGAATTTTTAGCATTATGTTAGTTAACCGATAACATAGCGTTAAGTCTGTAGAGTTGATCAGTAATTACTGAATTATTTGTTTGGTAATAAATAAATTAGAAGTGTAGTAATCATAATCTTTAATTTCAATATATTGTCTTGTATAATTTCTATCATTAAAACACTTAAACTAAAACAACCATTCCATTTATGACAAAGTTTAAATTAATTCCAAAAAAATAATCTGTTTGTTTTTATTTATAAACACCTTTGTTAACATCAAACAGAGATTTCATCAACTTCATATAAGTTTCAAAAAAATATCTGTAAAAGTTTTTTTGTAAATATGCATTATAAGATTTACTGTGATTCAATATACCTTTGAATTCTAACATATTTCAAAATATAGTCAAAAACCATTTTTGACTTCAACTTTAGTTTTAAGAAGAATTTGGCAATGTTAGGGTTTTTAAAGTATTATTAATATGACTTATTCAAATACTTTTAACATCCTTTTTTGTGCTACCTTAAGTAAAATTTTAACAAACGTTATCTATTAAGGTTTATATATACTGTGGTTGGATTAATTCAAGCTTCATTTTACTTATTCATCAATTTAATGTATTACTTCACTGTAACTTACTCCTTAACAATTATGCTTGATATTTTAAATTTTATATCATATATTTTAAATTTTATAGTTATATAAAATTTTTAAAAAGTAGGAATTTGATTTTTAGAGGGTTAGTACGAAATACTATTTGAAATAATTGCAGAATTTTATGTACTATTACTGTTAAATTTATCTGCCAAACTTTGCTCTGCTATTAAAATTACATTTTTATTTTGTTATTATTAAAATTTCATTTTTATTTTGTGGAGAAATTTCCCTTTGCCTTTTTCTTTATTGGTTTACAAATTTTACTTAATTTATAAATATTACTCAACAAATGCAATTCTTGTATTTTCATCAAAATAGACATTATATTTTTATTTCTAGTTTTAAAAATATATGCATTAGTTAACCTTTTAGCTTTAATGTTAAAATTCATAACAGTTTACTCAGAAAATAATATTTCAGAAATTTATTTTGTTTATAAAGTTTCACTTCCTTAAATAATAAATGGCATTGATCTGCTTAGCATCCTTCCAATTTTATCAATGGCCTAATTATTGTATTGAAGTCTTCATATAATATGAACTTTTCTTATTTTGCAGGATACTGAATACATAGATGAGCGTCAAAATTGTTTCATGCTCCACACGGGTGCATCAGATACTCATTACATGTGCTCAGAAACTAAATCAGAATTATTAAGGATAGAAAATGGATGGCATAGAGCTACTTACAATGCAGTCACTAGATTAGGAGTAAATTATTTACTTTATCTCTCTTCCTGTATTCAGTTCATCATGTCTGTATCTCCTTTTTCATATAGGAATTTGTGTGAACATTGATATTTAATTTTACAGTGTTTCCTGATTCAGATTTGAGAAAATGTTGTCTTTCCACTTTTTTTAAAATTTGTTTAGTTTTTATTTTTCAGTTATTAATTTTATCAATTATTTATTGTTTTAATAATTGTTGTCTTTACTGGGACAAATATTTTTTAAATATTTACCTTCATATTCAATTTTGGTATTTCAGAAAAAACAAACAATTTAAAAATAAAAAAAATTTCTATAATGTCCTCCAAGCAAAAATAAAAACTTCAATACTAAGTTGATATGTTATGAAATTAAGAAATAATGCAAATAGTCAATCCGAAATTGAATTTTTTTTTTTTACGTATTTTGACATTTTCATGTTATAAAACAAATTTTGTAAATACTTTAATAGATTAACAAATAAATTGTTTTTATTAATTTAAAATGAAGGCATTACTCCATGAGCTCCATTCACAACTTGTTCAGAAGTATGTTTATGGCACAAAATACTACAACATTTATGCCAACAATAAGATATTTCTCTATGTCTTGTTGTTATACTGTTGAAATTCGAGAATCTACCAAAATAAATGTCTGAAAACAATACTAAAAACCTGTTTGATATTAAAATGTCAGTTTTGAAAAACAAAAGTAGCTTATTTTTATGGGCTGCAGGTTTAAAGGCATCTTTATACTTTGTAAACAATCTGTTTAAATAGAACTGTATTTATTCACTCTTGAAGAATCATGGCACTGAGGAGATTTCTTCATGGAACCTTGTGACTCTGTGGAAGAGTTAAAGAGGTTCCGAGACTTAGAAGTTCTTTTTTTACCAGTTATAGTTTTAAAATGTTTAATTTTATTTAAATCTAATCAATAATCCACTATCTATTTAATATTTATTGTCTTTATGAAATTAATAAAAGTGGAAGCCAATGAACAAGAAATGGAGAATTTTTTTTCAATAAATAATTTCCATTGTAACAATATATTGAAATAAATATGAAAAAGACATTCATTTATAAAAAATTGCATGAATATTTCTTATTCAATTTTTCTAATCAAAATTGAATAACTGAATTTACAAATAGCAAGATGTGTTTTCCTAATAACTAACCATTTTCTTCCTTTTTAATTTTCGTTTCATAGGAAGCCTTAATTGTGCTTATTTTATTCATTTCCAGCTTTTATATATGCATTGGAGACAAATCCATTACAAAACTAGCTAAAATTCCAGGACTGCAAATTTAACTGTGGGTCCTAAAATCTAACTTAAGATATTTAAAGATAAAATGCTGAAAACAAAATCCAATCCTCTAATTAAATGTTTTTAAAATAAAATAATATTTCATTGGTTTATATATTTGCAATTATCTTCATATAATTTATTTATTTGGTTATTAAATCATTTTAGGTTCCTAATCATTTTAAGTTCCATAGCCGGAAAAAATTGGGAACCGCTGTTTTAAAGAATGTAGATTTTATTTATGACATTTTTGTGCCGTTTTAAAATTGCACAATTTCATTTCAAGCTCTAAAAATTCTTTTTTTTTAAAAAAGAAAACTTCATTCATATTAATATAATGTTCAAGATTGTTTCATTTTTGTATTTCATGTAAAAAAAAATAATGGTGCATTCTATTCTCTCTATAGTTTCTGACCTTGTATAAAAATGTGTTAATCCAAATTTATGCTAAACAACATGATGCTCAATTAAATTTATTTAAAAATTTTATCTTCAAGTTGCATTGTGATCTTGAATTTTCTTATTACTTTCGTAGGATTTAATATTAACACGTATTTTGCTTCAGTGAACCTTAGTGGCATTATTTCATATTAACCCCTCCCCTCTAAATCTGAAATTTACTTTGATATTCTAACAAACAACTGACCACCTGACCGGAACATCTGCTCCTGCACCCCAGAGCCCAAGGTCAAGAAAACTGAGATGGGCACAGTAGGCCTTGGCCCGCAAGGGCTGTCGCAATGCTGAGTTTAGTTTATTCTAACGAACAACTTTGGTTTTTTTTGGCAAAAATCTGATGGAAACCTCAGTTTTATTTAACTCTAAAATTTTTTAATTTCCATCTATTGATGTTGCTGTACTATGAAATGAGTAAAAGTTCTTGTATATCTTGTAACATTAAGCATAAGTAAAGTTTTTTTTTCTGATGGATATTAAAATTCATTATAATTGTTCTTTGTTCATAGGAAATTTACTTTCATTATTCACGGATTTTACTTTTTTTATTTTCAGAGTAAAACATTTTCTGTTGTATATAAGGGAAAAACTGGAGGTTTAACTCTAGATTGGAATATGGGATTTGCTCTCTATGATACTGAGGCAAAGGTAAATTTCTTTTTGCCATGTGTCTAATTAATTTTTGAACATTTTATAAAAATTTGAATATTTTATAAAAATATATATTGATTTTATACTTTTGATAAAATTGGGGTGGAATAATAGTTTATTTTGTAGACTGTAATTAAAATTTAATTTATAAAATACATAAATATATATAAATTAATACATAAATTAGAAATTTATAAATTTCATGCTTCATGATTAAAATTAATGAAATCTGTAATTAAGTAATTCTATAAATGCAATTGTATTGTAATCAATGTTTTTCTTTTTAATTTATCGTGAAGCTAATGAATTGTTTTTAAGTATGTGAGATAATTTTAAAATTATTGTTGAATGTTGTCATTTGACAAAGAAATTTACTAAACCTACTAAGGTTCTAAGTTATCCACGTTGCTAGAAGCTTCACAAAAAGAGAGTATTAAAATGGCCCACCCTGGCACTAGTGTTATCTAAAAAAAATTTTTTAGATTTCCCTTATCTTAATTTTTGAAGAGTGAAGTTTAAAAATACAGGAGTATGTTTCAATTAAATTATGCTTGTAAATTTCTGAATTTTTTTTAACAAAGATTACATTATAAATGAATACTTGAATGAATTACTTGAATTTTTACTTAAATATTTAATCAAATAATATTGTTTTTAATTATTAGCTCTATTTTTTGGTAAATCAAACCAAGGTTTCTAAAACACACAAAATTTATTAGTAAGATAAATGAAATTTAAATTTGTGTGAACTTTCTTTTTTATTTACACAATTTTTTGGCTTGCTCTAAATATATGCCTTTATGACTGGGTTGTTTACAAAACAATCTGGAAACGAAGCTATTTTTCAGATGTTATTTATTTTGGTTGCAAAACCTCCTTTATAAGCAATTTCCACTTGATAGATGGTTTTAGTTAATATCGACCATATTACCTGTTTTTTAAAATGAGTAGGCTTTAAACCTCACTGAGAAGCTGGTGATTGCCAGACAGTAGCTATTAGCGGTGCTAGACCAATTGCAGTTTCCTGAATTCAGGATCCATGCAGATGTCTGGACACATACTCAGGAAGAGATGTCATTATCATCCTTTCTACTCTCACTAATCTGATTGAATTTTATAGGAATTGTCTTTTTCAATAACACGTAAAAAAAAAAACTTACAATTTTAACTAAAACTTTACAAGAAGTTTCTCTTCCTGGTAAAATTTTTGAGGTGTGAAGCTTAAATCCAGTGCATGTCTAGATTTTGTATTGGTAAATTATGCCTGGCATCATGTATTCTTTTTTTTCTTTCTTTTTTTTGCCAAGTGTAACTGGAAAATGCTTACATTTTTTAGCGTTCTATTTTAATGTTGAATTGTTAACTTTATATCAAGTATTTTGCATCTAAACTTTTCAATATTTACCTATTTACTAAAAATTACGTAATTTGCTTTGTATTTACTTAATCCCATTCAGTTTTTCTGAGACTCTAATCAAATTTGAACTCTTAAGTTGTTAAATCAAACTAATTGTTAACTTAAAAATTTTCTTTTTTGAAGTTTTTGATTTTATATTTTCAGTGTTATGCATGGCGATATAAATTTTCCCAACTGAAGGGTTCATCAGATGATGGAAAAAGTAAATTGACTCTAAACTTCCAGGATCCTGAAAAAAAGGAAGTAGAATCAGAGGTATTTACCAGCTTTCATTATTCTCTACTATACATTAAAAAAACATTGAGTTTAATTATTTACATATTCAACAAACTATGCTTTTTCTAGCTACTGTATTATTTACCATTTAATCACTGTTACTATTTCATAAACTACTGGTTTGAATAAATAACTATGCTATTCCCATTTTTATTACGCTTAGTCTTAACTAAGTCTTAACTAAGTCCATGGATTGGCACCTCTTTAAAAATTTTATTTTTAAATGATTAGTTGTAGTGTGTCATTTAATGGGTTACCATCCCTCAATTTTTGTTTGATATCTTACTTCTATAGCCAAATTAGTGTTTATGACTAAGTTAGGTCAAATGATCTAGTGCAAAAGCATTGACCAAAGATCTCAGTACCTGGTGAAAGGCCAAGGCCAAAAACGTTAAAAATGAACCAGGGCCTGGTCATCCTTTTGTAACCTTTAGTATTAGCGAGAAACATTTATGCAGTCTGGAGCATGTAACCTAAGCACCTAATGGGAGAGGAGGGGTAAAAACAATGCTTACAGTAGATACTTAAATTCTTGCACTATCATAAGTTTTAAATGCAAAAAAGAATGTTACACAAAATTTCTAATTAAGAATTAAATTTCTGAAAAAAAATTTCAAAAAGCTTCAGTGTTTCCAGAGTTTTAACAACAGTATGAAAATACAAGAGATTTCTTAATATTGGACTCCAATTTATATGAAATGAATTAAAATGTAAATTTTGTTTTGTGTAAAGTTAGACCTTTTATTTAAATTTGATCCTAAAATTGGATAACTATAATAAAGGTAAATGTTAATGCAAAAAGAGGGATACTGCGATTTTCTTACATAAACATGAATGGGGTTAGTGATTTGCGAATTTTAGCTGACAATGGGGAGTCTAAAATTGCCAAAAATATTCTTATGTAAGATTTAAACGGCTTCTTTCTTCGAACATGTGTTAGTTCCTACTCCTCTTTCTGGTTTTGTAATTGACAGTTTCTCATTTATTTCATTTGCTAGAATGAACGCGTTTAGTTTATTTTCAAAAAGAGGGTGCAGGGATTAAATCTGTTAAGAAACCAAATTTATTTTCTATAAATATTTTCCAAGATATTAATATGTTATATCTTAACAACATTGCAGGAGTTAGAATGCCAATTATTGTCAGCTCTTCTATATTGTATGCATGCCTTTTTAACCGCTAAAGTTGCCTCTGTGGATCCAGCCTTTCTGCGTACTACTTGAGCATCAGTGATAAAATCGTTTGTTTTTAAATATCAGCTAGGTGACCTTGCTGCTGCCAGTATAGGGCCCAAGTTTGTTGCCTCATCATAGCATATCTCTAATAGGAATTTCTCATTGCACTCATAAAAACTCTCACAACCATTGGTATATGGTAAGTTCCATTACAAGTTGAAAGTGTTTGTGTATACATGTAATTGTATCGAAAGAAAACTTTGAGCTCTAACTTTATCTGCACTTTGTATTATTTGATGAAAGTGAGGATCAAATGTTGGAGGATATGATAATGTGTTCATCGAAATAAATATTTTATTAGAACTTTGTAATGTAATTAAATTATTGTACTTAGCCTTTATAGGATAAGTTGAGGGAAAAAAGTTCAAATTATGTAAATGTTTATTATTTCAATTGTTTTTATAAGAAAAATTATAGTTTACTCCCTATGTCATAATGTATTTTTATTTTATTAATAGTAAGTTTTTGATGTAATTAAAGAAGTGTCAAGTTTTATAAAGCATTTATTGAATTTAAGTTGTTAACAAGATCTTAGTTGAAATCATAAATTTTTTAAAAATAATATGTTTGAAATTTTTTTTTGGTCTTTAAAGTAAAAGAAGTAATTAAATTTGTATTTTAAAAGTACAATAGGTATATTTTCATATTCATTTTCTACTATGACATTGATTTTACAAACAATGATAGTGCATGCTTTTTGCTTTTAATGTGTAAAATAAAACTTCTCAGGTGCTGTTGATTAGAAAAGTTTACATTGTTCTGTAGTACTCAGTCTGATATGCTATTCAGTAAACAGAGTAAACAAGCATAGTGTTAAAAAAATTTGCATGAATATAAATTTTGAAGATTGGAAGAACCCATTTTTTAATGATTTCTTATTTTCTTGTACTTTTTTTTTCAATTTGTGAACGAGTTTTAGTACTAGTTACTTTTTTCATATTTTAGAGAAAATCATATTTTTAAGCAAATATATAAGCTCATTTATTCATTCAATAAAGAAGTTTGACGTGATATCAACAATCCTCTTCTAAACTTTTTCTTCAATTTTTATGCAAATAAATAGATTGAAACTTATTTTATTGTTTGAACAAAATATCCTTTAAATATGGTAGAATCCTGAATATCTAACATCCAATGATATGACACTTTGTATTTAAACCACCCTTTCTATTTTAATGTTCACACTAAATTAGTACTATCAGAAAAGGTCGATGATCTTTCAGATTTTAATTTATTGACTTTGAAAATCAGATCTGGAAAAAAATTTCCTTACTAATCAACCCTTATGGGTTGATATATATCATGAACAACTTAGTGACAACGAAGAACAGATATTTTTTTCTTTATATTTCACCATTATGTAGTATAAAAAACAGTAATTTGTTTATAAATTCTACTGTTCTACTTTACTTGACTCTTGACTGTGGATTCTAAAAGAGTACCGGTCCACGCAAGCGGACACTCCACTCCCTTATCTGTGATGAGCCCTAAGACAACTAGCGTGATAAACTTTTTTTAAAAAATGAAGTAACTAATTGGCAGCTGGAGTTTTTGTCAGTAAAGCTGGTTAAGTCAAGATTTAATTATTGAGAGAAGTATGTGAAAATTTAGACTAAAAATACGAAAGTTAGATGACAGAAAAAACATTGATTGTAGGGCATAATTAAGTTTATATTTAGAGCTGGAACACTCCCAAGTAGAGAATCACCTACTGTTATACTGGTAATTTTGTTCGATGTTTTAAATATTTATTCACTTAAAAAGGTGATCTAGAATAAGCCCCACAACTATGCAATGATTTTAATTTCCTGATCCAGGGTGTCAGTTACTCAGGGTTTATCTTTATTTAAGAAATACTTTATTTTGCAATTTTAATATTGCTTTAAAATGTGCTACATAAAATTATTGAGAAAAAAATAGCACTATAACTAGGACAAAACGTTTAAAAAACTATCTTTCACAAAATTTAGCACAAAAAAAATAGTTCAAAAGTGTGCTTTGATTTTTTTTTCTGTGATACTACCATGAACTTTGTTGATGTTAAGTTTTTATTTGTTTTCTTCTGTAATTAATGATTATTAACAGTGGTGATATTCAAAACTTGTCACCTAGTAAAATATATGTCTATCAGAATGCTTCAAAAATTTGGTTAGCATACCTGTGTGCTTGAAAGATTTGCTAAGCATGCTTAAAAAGTTTGATAAGAATATCAGTATTCTTTGAAAATTTGCTGAACATACAAACATTTATGAATCTCATCACTGATAGTTAGATTTCTTTTATAAAGGATTATATAATTTTCAAAATTACTATAATTATTGATTTTATGTGTCATATATTTAGCCATATTTTATAAACATATTTTTTGTGATATTTTTTCTCTTTATTATAAAGCTTCCTCTAGCCTTTTTGAAAACTATTTTTTATTTATGTTAAAGTGTAATGATTATAGATAATTTTATTATAATGGTTCTTTGTAGAGAAGATATTTTCAAATGTTATTATTTTGTATTGTAAAATTTTAACTAGCTTTATTAGTTTCATTTATTCTAAACTTAACTTAAAAATTGGTTTGATAAACTTATATATACAGAAAACACTACAACTAAGTATTATAATTTGAAGAAATTAACAATTTAGAGAGTTAGGGTTCTAATTATTAATACTTATAGGTAACTTATTAGTCAAACTTTCAAAATTAGTTAAATCATTTATCATCTAGTACTATTGTAATTTTAAATGTTTTTTTTTTTTGAAAAATAAACTAATATTTCTTTTAGAAAGCATATTGTTTTCTAAAAGTGCTTGAAATTTGGTTTGTTTCTGAATATAAAATTGCTATGGGCAGGCACTCTAGAAAGAGACCTTCTCCCTCAAGCACAGGTTTGTATCTCTCGGCATGAATGGATTAAAGATATCTTATTATTTAAATTCGAAAGTTTTAAGTTTTGTATATAGACACAATGTTATACTATATACAAAGTTAAATTAAAATATGAAATATTTGTCTTTACATTAAACTTGAAAAATGGTTTTAAATTTGTTATTTTCTCTACCAAATTATTATCAAATATGTATTGAGATTGAACTAACATTAACTGGAAATAAAGTTATTTAATTTAATTTATTATTATTTAAAAAATTAAATGTGCAATTTTTCTTTACTTTATATAGCTTTTTCTAGTCAAAAATTACTTAATGTTATGAAAATATGATGCCCCAAAATATTTTTAAGTATTTATACGTCTGTAAATAAGTAATTGCTTTTATAATGTTGAGAGGTATTATTACTAAAAAAAATGAGAGAAAATTTTAATTTGTTTGTAATGAAGTTAAGTGTTAAGAATTAAATAAAATTTTAAGATAGTAAATTATTTAAATATTTAAATAACTGAAAATTTTTATAATTTTTTTACTTATGCAACTTTTGATATTTTTAAATGAATTTTAGGCTTTTTAGAAGCAATTAATTGTTTGATTAAAACTTAATACACAAGCTTTTAATGTTTCTTTTTATTTAATCATATGTTAATTTTACTAGATAAATTTACCAAAAATTTTTTTAATTTAAAACTTAATTTTTTAATAGAGTTTATGAAGTTTATTATATTTATTTTCGAACTGCTTATTTGTGTTTTACTGTGAAATATATATATATAATTGCAAGTGTTTTTTTTAAATTTATATATTAAACTTTTATAATTTTTACTCTGTATGCAATTTATGTATGTGTATATTTTATGCATGTATATTTGTTTCTACATTTATTATTATTTTATATTTTTTAAAAGAAGTTAAGTTCTCATATGAGATTCACTTAGAAACATTAATTTTATTTAGGTACTTTTAAACTCATTATCGATATTTCCCCCCATTTTTTAGCTGATTATTAGAATATTATAATTTTATATATAAATAATTTTTACTTGTTATGGATATATATATCTGGAATGTAAAAGATTAATTTCTTCAGTTTCAGATATTGAAACTTCACTGTATATTTTCAAGTAATCAAAAATGACAAGCTAAATTACTGCCATAAATGAAATTATTTTTCTTAAAATTCAAACAATGTTAAAATTTTCTTTGTTAAGAATTTATAATCATAAATCCATTGTTGATTGTTCCATTAAACATATCAAAATGTTATACATTTTTTAATCTTATGAAAAATCAGTTGCTTTTAAGTAATACATTCAGTAAAAAATTTATTGCATAATCTGTAATTGTAATAATAACTGCATAATGTAAAAAGATAAATGTAAAAAAATAATGTTATCGTGCCAGTATTTACTATGCATAACTTGCTCATATTCATCACCTGCCTTAGATGCTATGTAGTCTTACACATGGTACACTAATTCATATTATCATCTGCTATCTTATATACGAGTTTTGTTTATTGCAAAAAATGAAGGACAGATTTCAATGTTTTTCGATTGTGACAGCAATTTTAAATTTTGGAATGTACGTCTTTTATTTACTTTTTAGATTGTTTTGCGTTTCTGTAAAGTTAAAGAAAAATACTTAAAATTATGTTATATTCAATGAGTATTTTGTATTATATGTTTCTACATCAAAATCCTTGTATACTGTCATTGAAAATACTTAATTTACAATATTTATATTTGTTGCTATCATGAACGAAATTATGATGTTTTCTCTGAATTGAAAGAATAATTTTTTTGAAATAATTAATTTTGTTTAATTTTACTGAATAATGATTTAGTAACGCTAAATTCACTTACATTAGTTTTAGAACTGCTTTCATTAGGAAAGCTATAAAAAATTTAAATACTTTTTTTATTGGTTTGTGTTCTTTTAAGTATGTTTGGTGTTTAACATTATTTACTTAAGACACTACAGTACAGTTTACTTAAGACACTACGGATATTCTGTTTTTTTTTAATTTTACTTGTGCAAAAGAATCTTATACCATACTTTTTAAGCTATTGAGATTTATTTTTAAGTATATAAAGATAGATATTAAAATTTTTGACAGTGTTACTTTAAAAAAAGACAACTTTTTAAAAGAAAACTGCAACAATTTTTTTTTTAATTTAAAGCCAAGAAATTAGGGACAAACACTTCACTTGGAGTAAGTGTTTTATGCTTTATTATCTCAGTAAAACTTTGAATATGATTTTACATTGGGTAAAAAGTATTTGACATTATTATTTTTTTTTTCATCTTATATTTTTTCTTTGCCACTCTGACTAGTTTTTTTTTTAATTTTCTTTACTATTATCAATTTCTTTAAACATATTTGTAATGTTTTGTAATGTAATTTTTTATTGTTCTAAATCAAGATTTCATAATCATGTTCTAAATCATAAATTTTAATGTGCCTTTCTAATTTTTTTTAAATGGTTATGCTTTGGAGTACATTACTATATAATTAGATTATTAATTTTTACTAGCTACATAAAAGTGCTTTAAAAATAGTTTGCTTATTTTGATTTCTTTTGTCCGTTGTTTTTTTCTTCAAAGAATACTAATAATAGAATACTTATTCTAGTTGCATTTATTTAAGAATGCATTTTCTTTAAAATTGTTTATTGATTATTTAATAATACTTTTGATAGTTCATAATTCGAAAAAAAAAATTTTGTCATAAATTTCATTCATGATAGTTTATAAAATTAGTGCCGCTTACTTTGACTTATATTTAATCTTATATAATTTTTGTGTGATATAATGTTAACAAAATCAAATGTAATTTTTGGAAAATATGTTTGAGTCAAAATGGTGCCTTTTTGTTTTCCTATCTTGTTCAATGACCTCAGTGCCTTTCCCTGTTGTCAACTTACATTTAATTTCTCTTTTTCATTGATTTTTTATTCAATCTAAGAATGTAAGTTCTATTATCTGACATCATAACTGGTGTATAATTTATTTTTATTGTTAAAACATTTTATGGTACGAAATAAAAGTTTTAGCTGTATGACTTTTTAATTGTACTAAGCAAAAATATGTTTTTTTTAGATTACATGTAAATATGTTAATTGAAAATTAACAATGTTAATATAGATGCAGAATTTTAAGCTAGGAAGTTTTACATAAGATCATTGTTTATAGTATTGTTTCTAATATTTATTAAAGCTGGTATTTTAAAAACTAATAATAACCAACCAATTTTTGAATACACTAGGCCAGAAAATCAAGTAATAAGCTTGTAACTTGTATCGATTATTTTGGTTGTTATTTGCATTAATTACATAGATTTTCGTAAAACTAGCTTTATTCAAGGAAAAATCTACATTATTTTATAAAAAAAGTTTTTTTTTTTTTGTCTTGCATGTTTTTTTTTCCATTATTTCAAAAATATTCTTTATAAATTTGAGGAAAAAAATCGTTAAAAACTGCGCAAGATGTAAGGATTTAAAGTAGTTCTGTTGTTGGCGATCGAAATGGGCTGCAGGTGGCGTGGAGAAGAACTCTCTACCTATGACAGCACCTCCCATGCTTTCCCCATTAGCGTGTAGAGAGTCATAGAGAAAAGAAGTACATTAGTTTCTCTCTTGATTTTCAATAGATTAAAATCTCTTAAGTTGGAAAACTGTATGGAACTGAAAACTGCATTAAACATAGTTCTAAAGAAAAGTATCACGGAAATTTTAAAAAATATTTTTATTAAATAAAAAGGAAAAGTATTACGAAAAGTAGATTCCTATACAACTGAAAACCTATACATAGTACATTCCGATACAACTGAAAAGAGGAGGAGAGGGAAGGGAGAAGGGCCAAAGGCATGAAACCGGTTTCTTCCCAGATGGCGTATTCGAGCATTGCGATCGCCAATACGTTGCATGCTCCAAAAAAAGAAAATTTCTTAAATATATATATATATACTAGGAGGCTCCGCCCCCTGCTCGCTCACGCTCGCCAATCCCCGAGAATTGCTACGCAATCCTATGTGGTTCACGCCGTGAACCATGGCTCGCTGCGCTCGCTCGCCAATGAACACAATGCTCTAGCACAAAGACATAGTATATTATCATCAAAGACATAGTATTTTATCATCAAAGACATAGTATTGTACTTATGTCGAAGAATTCTATCAATGTTCTTATAGAGTTTAAAAAAAGTATATTAGCTATTTAGATTGTACATGGTGAAAAAATCAAAACATTAGCTAAATGAGAAACATATTTGCAAAATAAATGATCAAATATTGCAGTTACTCACCTAAATTCAAGTAAATGTGTATAATAAATTAGTTAATGCTAGAAATTCTGAAAGTTTTAGAAAAAAATTTTATTATTTAAAATACACTGGTTATCATAAATTAAGGAAAAATCACAAAAATAGCGATAACTCTTTCAAAAGTAAGCCAAACCGTGCAAAATTTGCATATGTTGTCCACTAAGAGTAGCTGAGTAAAATTGCAATATGCAAATTAGTGGCGCTGCACTCGGCTTACGTCATCTGCCTGGAGCATAAAAGTCCAAGTTTGAGAGAAAGCACACAAATTTTACTGTGATTGCGACATTGAAAATCTGAGATAGCCAATTCGTAATAATGACCTCTAGGCATCATTTGCCTGAAGAACTACGATGGAGAGCCATCGGGAGACTAGAGGCAGGGCAGAGTCAATCAGAAGTGGCCAGATGGCTAAATGTGAGTCCATCTGTGGTTCATAGACTTTGGAGGCAATTTCAAACCACAGATTCGGCATCTAGGAGGTTCAGTCAAGGACGGCCAACTGTTACGACCAGTGCCGATGACCGATATTTGACATTAAGTGCACGCAGGAATAGAACCGCTACTCCGACACATCTTAGATCCTCTCTTGCTGCAGCCACCGGAAGGTTGGTGTCAACGTCAACTGTGCGCAGAAGGCTCCACGAAGGTGGTCTGTATGCGAGACGACCAGCCATTTGCGTGCCGCTCACATCACGCCATAGGAGAGACCGTTTGCAGTGGGCCCGACAACATGTCCACTGGACGTCAGATCAATGGAGGCCTGTTCTCTTTACGGATGAGTCCAGGTTTAGTCTAGAAAGTGACAGTAGACGTTATTTGATATGGAGAGAACCTGGGACCCGTTATCATCCATCAAACATCCGTGAAAGAGATGCATACGGAAGAGGCAGTGTCTGTGTTTGGGGAGGCATATCCTTAGGAGGGCGCACATACCTCCATGTCTTTCCAAGGGGAACCGTGAATGCTCAGGTTTATCGAGACAACATCCTTGATGCTTATGTGCGCCCATATGCCGGGGCAATTGGTGATTGCTTCCTGTTACAGGACGATAATGCAAGACCACACAGAGCTCGCATTGTTGATGATTATCTTCAACAGGAAACAATTACTCGCATGGAGTGGCCAGCTCGATCCCCGGACTTGAATCCTATCGAGCACGTTTGGGATGCTCTAGGGAGGCGTGTATCTGCCATCAATCCGCCCCCTCAGACCCTTGCCACGCTTGCAACTGCTTTACAAGAGCAATGGCTCTCACTTCCTATTGAACTGATAGACCGCATAATTGAAAGCATCACACATCGCTGTTTGTGCTGTATTGCTTCTAGAGGCAATCATATTCCATATTAAAGGTACTTTTTCTATTGCAAACCGATACTTCCAATTTGTTTATTTTATACATGTGCTAATTTCTATACTACTATTAATGTCTGATAATTTCTTTTTATGTTGTTTAATACCTTACTATGTGTTGTATATTGTGGGTAAGTTTCATAAAATTCCATGTGTAATTTCTTGAGTTATCGCGATTTTTGTGAATTTTCCTTAATTTATGATAACCAGTGTATAAACTTTAAACCCTAACTTTTCCTTGTGAGATAATAACCCTCAAAAAGTCTTTCATTTTCAAGAACACAAAAATTTGTTTTATCGCCAAATGAAATATTTTTTGGTGATCAGCATTATTGAAATCAATTTCTATATTAATTTACATTTGTGATAAAGTACATAACATTTTAGAACAAAATAAGGATGTTTTACATACAATAAATTAAAATGCATGGCTGTTAGCATTACCCGAGAAATAACACGTTGAGGTCGCCATGCTGCATTTCTAATCGGGGAGTTTTGATTTTGGCAGTTCCCCTTGCCTACTGCCAATAGAAGTTTCAATTAAATTTTCTCCAAAAAACATTTTTTTCTGCAAAGCTCTAAGAAATTAACACTAAGCAATTAGAATTTCTTTGAAAACACAATTATAGATTTGGCATCTTGGAGCAATTACTGAAAGGCTGTCAAATGACTTAACTCTTGACAGGCCAACATAAAGTTGTCCATGACTAAATACTTGTTTAGTCAATACTAAACTGATTTTCTCAAAAGTCTGACCTTGTGACATATTTATAGTCACGGAGAAGGCCAGACTAATTAATTCCTAATTGAGTTTAAATTAAATATTATCATGTTTTTAGGGCATGAATCTGAATTGAACAACCTGATAATGCTCACTCTGGTTATTGTTTCCGTTTTTAAAAGCGCTATATGTTGAGCCACCTCATGTGACATTTGCCATGTGACATTTTTAGCCGCAATGATTGGTTGATTTTCTAGCGTTGCCATTCGGGGAGTTGTAATGAGGCTTTTTTTTATCGCCGTGTAAGAGAAATATATATATAGATATATTTCTATATTTTATAGTGAATTGTAATTGATAATTAATAAAAAAAAGTCTGTTTTAAATATCTTATGACTTTCAAGTAATTTTCCAAGTAGTTTTTATACTTTTTAAAATAAATCTCAAAAATATCAAGACTTTTCCACAAATTTTATTTCGTAGCGTTGCTAATTACTTTATCCTATAATAATCTAACTGCAAGATGCTTGTATAAGAGAAGAAAACACATAACATACTTTAATAACGAGTTGGTCCTCCATGTGCTGCAATGACGCTATTAACCCTTCTAGGCATGCTCGGAACAAGATATTGGTATACAGCTGTAGATATTTGCTTCCATTCCTGCTGCAAGAGTGTGGTCAGTTCGGCTTTTGATTAAGAACGCCGTTCTTTGGCTTGTAAACGTCGCTCTAATTCGCCCAGTATATGTTCTATAGAGTTTAGGTCGGAACTCTGAGCCGGCCAGGAAAGACGTTTCACATCCATATCATAATACCACTCCTTGATAGAGCCTGCAACACGGCACGGAGAGTCGTCTCAGAAGTAACTTTGTCATTTTTATGAAATTGCCAGAGGGTATGTAGAATTCGATTATATAGAATATCGTCTATGTTGGTCTCGGTGTCCAACCTACCAGCAACATGCAAAAATCTCAGATCATACCACGAAAAATATCCCCAAACAAGTACACCACCACCTCTGAACTTCACAGTTGGAATTCTACATTCAAGTAAAAGACATTCACCTGGCATTCGCTATATCCAACTACATCCGACTGGAAGAACGCGTAGTAAGACTCATAGCTTCATAAAACAGTTTTTCAGTGGTCTACAGTTTAGTGGCGACGTTGTCTGCACCAAGGCGTCTTTGTTGGACAGATTGATATTGGTTATGAGTTAACGCTTCAATGTACAGGGTCTTTATAATTAAAGTTCCACTTTGAAATGGCTATAAAAATAAAACTACCCGACCAAGTGTCATCAAACTTGGTAAATGTCTATAAGAGGTCATGGGATTTTAGATCCCACAAAAAAAAGAAAAAAAAATAGTTCAAAAATTCACCACCAGCGGAGAATAGCGCTGTATGCAATAGTGTTAAACAGATGTGAAATATGCAAATTTGTTTTACACGTCTTTCACCGGAAATTTGCCGTAAACCTTGCGGTGCCATTGGACCTCGGCGTTTTCCTCTTACAGTACGGAACTTTTGTCAAGCCCTCCATTCATTGCTGTCGCATTCATAGTAACATTTCACAAGCAAAGCACGGTCTTGCATGGTAACAAACATTGTCGACTCAGAACACTGACAGCTCAGACAAGGCGCCTCACTTTTATAACTGCAAAGTCACATGGCGTGTAAAACAAATTTGCATATTTCACATTTGTTTAACACTATTGCATACAGCGCCATTCTCCTCTGCTGGTGAATTTTTGAACTATTTTTTTCCTTCTTTTTTTTCGTTGCGGGAACTAAAATCCCATGACTTCTTATAGACATTTATCAAGTTTGATGACATTTGGTCGGGTAGTTTTATTTTTATAGCCATTTCAAAGTGGAACTTTAATTATAAAGACCCTGTATGTTGAGGGCGTGTAGTTCGTTCCTCAAGTGCACAGTAGCGTCTGTTGAAACTCACTGTTGATAACATGAAGTGGTTTCATGCGGTTCTTGTGAACTTCCCGTATCAGAACGGAGTTTAAGGATCACAGAACGGAGTAGAACCTGATGATCCAATTAACTTACCGGGGACGGCCCACGTGCGCAGTTCGTATCCCAACACCAGTAGTTTTCTACTTTCTTACGATTTTAACAGCAGTTGCCAGTGAATAGGATAAATCAGTCGCTATTTCGCCAATAGAGTTGCCACGTATCATCCAACCCCTTTCAAAATCACTTAAGTTCCAGTCGCTGTGACATATTGTCACAACTTCAAATAGAAACGACTTAACTACTTCACATATCGTATTTATCTTTAATACAGTTGACCTGTGAACACTGGATTTAAATAAATATTGATATGCAGACGGGTTTTATGCAAATCCACTTACGTCTTGGCTGTTAATGCCGGTGTAATTTTTAATCAATCTTGTTTCATAATACGAAGTGAAATTTGTGGAAAACCCCTTATTTTTTTGTGTTTTTTTTCCCCTCATGAAGTACAAAATTGACTTTAAAAAATTGCTTGAAACTTTTTAAAGAAGCTTTTTTTATTTATCAATTTATTCAAATTATCAATCAGATATTCTTTTTTATCGTCACAAATTCTGTTCGACTTGACGTAGAAACAAAATTCAAACTGTTTTAGAAAGAAAACGACAATTTTATTTATATAAAAAACAGAAAAATGATATTTTGCTTAACCCTTTCGCACCGGACGGGACATGTGCTGTCCCAGTCCATGGGTGAAAGCCCTTCTATAGCAAGACGGAAAAGAGAAAAACCTGGAACGTAAAACAATTCATTCCAGCATTATTTTCGAAAAAAAATGAAATATCTGTAACTATCAAGATTTCTTTTATAATTTTGGCATATATATAAAACTGCTTCTTTTCCAAGATAAAGTAGATATTGTTGAAAAATTTAAAAAAAGAATAAGTAAACTCCTCCCCAAAACTAGCTATAACTGAAATGGTTTTACTACCAGCCTTTCCTCTTTTCCGTCTCGCTTTCACCCCTGCTGATTTTTCGCCGTATTGAAAGGGTTAAAGTGGTCGTGGGTACCTTTTCTGTTCTTTTTTCTTTCTTTTTTTTTAGTGATTATGTCTTCTTAAAAATATGTATGTAAACGTTAGGGGGCTATTTTTGAATGATTTTTGACGATAGAAACTAATTTTTAACTCTTAACTTTTTAATAACAGAAAAAAGTGCTGAAATGTTAGCCTACACTTTTTTATAATGGTTGTGAAAAATGTTAAGAGAGGTATTCGCTTATAAAAAGGATTCTAAATTTTTTCAATTTGTTTAAGTTAGACATGGTGGTCAGGGATCGAGCTTTCGCCTCCCAATGAGGTGGCCCAGGTTCGAATCCCTGCAATGGCCAGTCGACACGATTTCCGCACCTGGCTCGCATGGACCACAAAGCTAAAATAGAATAACTCAGTGTTAGACGAGTCATGGATTAAAGTGTCCTTGCCCGTTAGTCTAACCATGAGAGGTTTTCGTGGTTTTTCTCTCCATATAACAAAAATGCGAGTTAGCTCCTTTAAAAAATCTTCTACGAAGGCATATTTCTCGTAGAACTTGATCTAGAAGTTCCCTTGTCTTTCAGATCAGATTCAAAATAACAAGGCTACAAAGTTTATGACATCCCTGTTGATAATTCTGGTTGCAAGAATCGCAGTAGTTGCCTACGAGATATGCCTGGAGTATTGCAGAATGTTCGAATGTCCATGCGCCAGAGGTGTGAGGTGTACATTGGAGCCGGTGGCAGAAACTTCCAACACTTACTTTGGCCCATGTACCATATAATTTTTTCAATGTATTATTATAGCGATTTTTCACTTACGGTCTCTTTTCTTTATGGTGCTTCTGTGTACGTCACCGCTTCAGGAAAGCATTTCCGACCCCACATTGCTATATGATTTCGAGTCCTCAGGATGCCCCCTACCCCTCTTAGAAGTTCTGAGACACCCTGTATATATATATATATATATATATGTATGTATATATATATATATATATATATATATATATATATATATATATATATATATATATATATATATATATATATATATATATATATATATATATATATATATATATATATATAACAAACTCGAATCTTTTTTTCTAACAAGAAAAATTAAAAAAAAGTTTTTAAAAAAAAATTTTTTTTGTTTATCAAAAAAATTTTGAATTTCTATTCAGAAATGTTTATTAGCCATACACGAAGCCTCCGGAATCACGGGGGGGGGGGGCTCCCTTTTTCCGCCTTATATTAACTTCTTTGAAAAGCGGTAAATGAATGTTTTTTAAATGACTAGGGTGCTAGTTCCTAGTTCGCCACCGCTATCCAACCCCGATGATTGCTTCGCAGTAATTGTTGCTTCTTACCAGAAAACAGTTTTTCTACTAAAGTTAAAATTATTCAATTAACTTATTTGTACTAAATTCTGTTTGCTTGTGCGTTCACTTCCCACGTCTAAATATTATTTTCCATTTATATTATAAATATTTAGATCTATTGGTGAACAGAATTTTTTTTTCTAAGTAATCATTTTTTAAAATATTATTTATATTGTTACAACATTATATTGTTCAAACTAATTTGATGAGTTGACAACCGTAATTTAATATATTTGCTTACCAAACGGGCATTTTATCAAATACTAGTTTTGCTTGCATCTCATTGTGCATGAAGCTTATCGTTAAGTTCTAAATCATTTAACAGGTCTCTTTAAATTTAATTTATAACAGCTTATTAATGTTATTTGCACAAAAATACTAATTGTAAAACGGTTAGTAAGATTGAACCACCTTTCTAAATAGCTTTATCTTAAAATGTAGCTCAGAATTACATTATAATAATAAAATGAAATAAAAAACAATTCTCTCAGTTTTAAACTCTTGAATTAAAAGCGTAATTATAGCAGTACATGAAAATAACTTTACAAAAGGGATACAAAAATATTATAAAAACAATACTTTTATGCTGATGACAACCAACACAACATGGAAATGAATGAGGAAAAGCTAGATCCTACCACGTGATTTTCCGGCCAATAAAAATGCACGGTCAACAATGGAAAACTGCAGCATCATTTAATTTTTTATATATGGGTCATTCTCACAAAAACTGTCATTTTTCAGTTCATAAAATCCCAAAAAAGTAAAGTGAATAAAAAGCTCTGAAACCTTTTATATTAATAGAAATATGTAATGGCATTATAAAGAAAGTATATATCCTGTAAATTATACTTAATATTTAAATTAATTAATTTTTTAAATAATTAATTTAAATTAATTAATTTATAATAATTAATTTAATAAATAAATTAATTAATTTAATAAATTAATTTATTAATTTTTTAATTCATTTTTCAAATTAATTAATAAGTAAATTAATTATTTTCACTATTTAAAAAGTGAGGGAATGACACTAATAGTGAGGGAATGATATTTTATTTTAATACATGTTTTTATCTAAGTTACATCTACCTAAAGTTTGAAAATGATAACATACTAAGTATATCTAATATTTATTATAATTTAGTCTTATATATTTAATAGTTTTTACAGGTTTGGGAAATAAAATTTTGATAATATACTCATCTTGAATCATTCCCTCACTTCAGCGTCATTCCCTCACTTTATACACTAGTGAGGGAATGACGAATTCAATAAAATTTAAAAATACCAGTTAGGTCTAATTAATTTCTGAAGTCAATCCCATACAATTATATTCATACAAGAAAGCAGCATGTAATTATCCACTTTCTCGATGAAGTTGTATTTTATTTTACTCTAAAAAATGACATGAGGGAATGACAAATGTAAAAAATTTTACCTGGTTTGATTCATTCAAATTTATTCCACAGCAAAGCTTCTCTAAGTTGAAGATGGAAACATACTGCAATTTTGTTCTATGATGCCAGTTGTAAACTTCTGAAGTTTTTATTAAAATATTTTTATTCTAAGAAGATTGCAGGTGATAAGAACATTGTTGTGAGGGAATGACGCGAAACACTGGGGACAAAGTTTGAAATAGTGCTGTTTTAATATTTTTATCAGAAATTAAATTTAAAATTGATTTTCTGAATTCTATATTTCAGTATTCTAAAATAAAAAACACGAATTTGTAAAAAAAAAATTTTTATTTCAGAAACAATTTTTTTCTTTTTTTAAATCAGCAGTGGGGACAAGTGAGGGAATGACGAATTGGTATATTTTAATTACCTAAAATAAATAAAAAATAAAAATTTATAATTTTATTTTTATTCTATTGTTAGCTTGCATTCTGAAGGACACTTTCCCTGAATTTTTTTTTTTCGTAAGCTGTAAAACAATCATAAAATATACTGGGGACATGAAAATGACTGTTTTTGTGAGAATGACCCATATAGTAAGACTCGTCACTTGTACTTATTTGATTGTTAAACTCGCTCTCTTCATTTATGCCCAATATAGAATTGATACGAATTTGATAACTATTTCTAAAATAATCATAATTAGATTTTTTAGCAATTGGATTGTGGCGATATTTATTGAGTGAAGAGTTTTCGCTTTATTGATTATCGAACGCTATCAGTACTATTTTTTTCCTGTCAATTCTTTCTTTCAATCCTGCCCCCTCCCCCTTTTTTTTTAATTTAAGGAAGAATTCATGAAAAAATAAATCATTGTATTCCGAAGTTAATAATTTCCTGGAAGTCCCGAAAGAGCGGACCCAATATTTTTATTAAGTTCTTATTGTACTTCTCTTCACTGTATTTACTTAGTAAGTTTGAAGAACAACTTCCTCGTCTTTTTCC
This sequence comes from Parasteatoda tepidariorum, assembly GCF_982258835.1. NCBI lineage: Eukaryota > Metazoa > Arthropoda > Arachnida > Araneae > Theridiidae > Parasteatoda > Parasteatoda tepidariorum. Next base: position 74,650,424 of record NC_141758.1, on the reverse strand, counting down.
TTATTTTGGCAGAAATTTTGAGGAGGAAAAAAAAAGATATTCTAATCCAGTTTCTCCGACGTTTCCGATTGTTTGCAGAATTACAAGAGTAGTACGTTATGAGGAAAACATCTGTTCGCTAATACAGGAAGTTCTTTTTCTCTTAATTTTTCTTTCCTACCAGAAATTCCAAAAAGAGAAAATAAATAGAAGTTTGTAAGGGGAATCGTTATTCAGAAGAATTTATTTTTTTCTTCAACACATAGAAGTGTGAAAAATTGTTTTGTATTATTCGATTCGAATGATTTAACTCTTACTTGCAACTGCTTTTGAAATTTGTACAAAACGAAATAGAATAAATTCTTTGAGGTGGAACAAAATTATAGCATTTCATCAAAATAATGTAAAACTCAAAATGAGAAAACTTAATTTTCCTGTTTTACTTCAGAAAATATAAAGGTGACATCAAAATTATAAAATATAACTTGAGTTATAAAAAACATGAATTATAACACGAATTATGTTAATCATGAATTATAAAATGTACTAGAAGAGTTTTTGTGAATAAAAAAACACTATATTTTTCGTTTAGACGTTTCAGAATTTTATTGGCTATTGAAATCGATATCATCTCACAGTTATAAACAGAAAAGAAGAAAAAAAATGTACAAGGTCGAAGAAAATAAAATTTTGAACTTCAGAAATTAAAATTGTTAATACTTAAAAAATTCTTCCAATTTCAAAAAGAATGTATTTTTTTAATGTCATTATTCAAACAATTTATGAGTTTTAATAACAACGCCTTAATTTTAAATATTTATGAGCATATTTCCATTATTATATGCCAGGGTGCGTAGCGTTTTTAAAAAGTGCTTATTTTCAATTTTCGCTTTTTAAAAACTCTTAAAGGTGCTTTTTACATTGGGTGTTTTAAAAAGTGCTTAATTTTCTCCTTTCCAAAATGAGAAATTTTCTTTACCATATAAATTTTTGCCTCGAATTACGCAAAAAGCGTGGTTTCACATTGTTCGATTCATTCATTTTCATAAATCATTCAACCTATTTTGACATACCATCGGTCCGTAGCGTATGAAAGTGCCAATCATTTTGGAAATACTTGTGGGTTCGAATACTGAGGTGGAATCGGTGGGAAGGATTCATGCATTCTCATGAGCAACTCTGCTGAATGTTGCAAGAGAGATGAACTTTTTAAATTACTGTTAAATTAATTATTTATAATTTTGAATAATTTTTTTACATAATTGTGTAAAGTAATTGTTAATTTAAAAAATTGAATGATTCACTCAATATTGAATATATTTTAAATTTTGCTTAATTGTTTTTATGGTAGCTAATATAATCAGGAAAAGAATTCTTTGTCAGAAACTAGTTATTTTATCATAATCATGTAACTTTGAAAATTATTTTGCATTTTGTTAACATATATATATATGAAGAACTTTCAACAATAAGAAGGGGAAAAAAATTATTAGTACGCATATCCTAATTATGATATTTTTTTAAAGGGCTTAAAAATATTTTTTGAGTGCTTAAAAAGTACTTAAAAGGTGCTTATTTTTTGTTGAAAATTTGGCTACGCATCCTGTATGCACAAAAGTTATGTTTTTTTAGTAATTAGCATTTAAGGGTTCTATTTCATAGTGATAATGTAAAAAAAAACTGCTTTTATTTCTATAATATATATATATTATTATTATATATATAATATGTTTTTTCCTCGCCCCGTCTGCAAACTAGTACACTTTTTTGTCCTCAATTTTGACGATTATTTGGAAAATATAACTTAAACACATTAAGAAAAACACTACGCACACTAAAATATTTAAATACACTATATTCGAGTAATATTCGAGGTAGTCTACCGAAAAGATTTCCTTGTCAAAAATATAACTCCTCGTATATTTAAAAACAAACCACAGTCCTAGACCACATTCAATTACCGATTTCATCTGTATGGTAATGAATTCAGCTAAAGGGCTAAATCATTGATTTGAGATAATTTAATTCTTTTGAATTTCGGAGAAGGTCTTCCCTTAAGGGCGTCAATGCCATAAACGTCACCAAGTAAAATAAATTAACTCGAAACTTCAAAAGTGGGGCGAATCAAATTAGATTCCTATTTCTCTCTGTACACGAACTGTCGAAACCGAATAAATGGATTAAATGCATTGGAGGAATTGTTTCATTTCGACTTTTTAAAATACGATAAAGATTTCGGTTTCTTTCATGTATTATTTAATTGGATTTGTGATTTGGAGAAAAAAAATTTAATAAGTCCAAAAATAATATCTGACTTCTTTTCAAATTACTTTTCGTAAACATTTCTTATTCATGACACCGTAAGTTTATTTTAAAAAAAACTACCCTGCTTTTTATTTACCGAAATACGTATTTTATTTTATAACCGTCGTTGAACAGCCGCCCCAATTTTTAGGTTTACGATTGCTAATGCTCAACTCCGTAGCCATGTAATTTTGAACCCAATCCAGAAGACAAAGGAACTCCTGGATCAAGTATTGGAAGAAACTTACCTTCGTGGAGGACTTTTCGATGGAGCTCACCCGCATTTGCGTTGCATGGAGAGGAAGACCAAAAGAAACTTTCACGGTTAGTCTGACGGCAAGGGAACTCTAACCCATGATCCGTCTACCACTGAGGATATTTCACGTCAGCACTGTAGTCGGTGCAAGCCGGATGCGGAATTCGTATCGACCAGCCATCGCAGGGATTCGATCCCGGTTCGCCTCATTGGAAAGATCTATCCCCAGAGCATCGCGGCTCTGTAATACATATTACAAACTTTCGTATGCTGTATTTACATGGGGTAATCAAAACTTTTATTGATTAAAAACTTTATTTCCGTTTTGTTTTCATCATTCAGGTATAGTTTTCTTGAAAATATATATGATGTTGCAGCACTCGAAATCTGTCGACTTTTATCGATTTTCATAATTAAAGATAAGTTTTTGTTAACACTTTAATTTCCTTGAATTTTTTATTTCACTTCAATACGTTATATATATATATATATATATATATATATATATATATATATATATATATATATATATATATATATATATATATATATATATATATTACTCTTCTTAAACATTGATGAATAGATTAGAGTTCGGAATTAAGAAACATTTTCCATCATTTGTAAAATTAGTATGCACTACTTATCGGCGAAAACATCTCTTTCATTCCTAAACTACAAATATTATCATTTTTTTGCATATTTTTTTCTGTGTATTTTTTGTCTATTCTTTATATTGATTTAAAACCCTTTTTTAAAAAATTTGCTTTTACTTGCACTTCAAGAAGAAGATCATGGATCCCCACACATGTAGCTTATGACGTCAGCACCAGCTGATCGTTTATAAGCAAAATGGCGAGTTAAAATTGAGCTAAGTTTCTACACATCAGTTATTATATTAATTAACGTGAAATGAATTAAATACGGCTTCGTATAGCATATCGAAATTGATGAAACGTAATTGTTTCTCGTCTACGCCTTTTACTTAACTTAGATTTATTATTTGTTTACAGATTTTATTGTAACCGGGATATATTTTTGTTTTGTGTGTGTCCCTAGCCTAATTATTTTGTTTATGCTCTACATGGCTTCGTGGTTGTCTTTGTGTTAGGTAAGAAATATGCAGTGAAATAATTTAAATATTTGCGAAAGAATATAGAATGTGTCACTTTAAGGAATCTATACTCGTCTACTCGAAATAGAATGGAAGGAACAGTTGCTAACGTAAACAAATGCCACTTTTCAACAACCTATCAGGATCGATATATATATATATATATATATATATATATATATATATATATATATATATATATATATATATATATATATATATATATATATATATAATTTTATGAGTAAATTTCAAGCCAATTAAAACTCCAACAATACTGTTGCATTTTTATTATACTCTAGAAATTGGTTTTTTACGGCCATTTGAAGATAAAAGTTCCGTAAAATATTGCTTGATTGTGGTAAATTTTAAATATCATGAGTTGGCATCAAGCAGGAAATACTACATTACTAGTGGGCTGCGCCCCCTGTTCGCTAACACTAGCCAACCCCAGAAAATTGCTACGCAATCTTATATGGTTTGCTTCGCAAACCAAGCTCGCCTCGCTCGCTACTAACTTAGGTACATTGCAAATGCACAAAATTCTAAGAATTCAAAACAATCATTCTAATCCATATAACAACTTTAAAAAAAAAAATTACATATTTTTAGTAAATATTAAGTCATTAAAATAAATTTGAATTCAAATAAATGACATGTAATTCGTTAAACCTAATAGAAATGTGCTATAGTATAAAATCTTAAGATAAAATTTCTAAAACTGATATCTCTTTAAAAAGGTTTAAATTTTGGCTATAATCAAGTCCTTTAAAAATTGAAATAAGTGAATTGCAATGGAAAAATCTGCATAAACAAACAAATAAATTCTAGTAAAACAAATAAATTCGCGATCTAAATCAAAAATCGTCAAATAAATTCGTAATATATAAATTCATGAAAAAAAGCGCTTTCGACAAAATAATAAAATAGAGATCTATCGACAAAAACTACTCACTTCTGCCTAGCTTATGTTCACTCTGGTTATTTCAGTTTCCGTTTTTAAAAGCGTTATTATGTTGAGCCACCTCAACCTGATTTGTCATGTGACAGTTTTAGCGGGAATCATTGGTCGATTTTTTAGCGTTGCCATTCGGGGAGTTGTAATTAGGTTTTTTTATCGCCGTGTAAGTTGTTGTTGTTGTAGTTCATTTACGTCGCACTAGAGCTGCACAATGGGCTGTTGGCGACGGTCTGGGAAGCATCCCTGAGGATGATCCGAAGACATGCCATCACAATTTTGATCCTCTGCAGAGGGGATGGCACCCCCGCTTCGGAAGCCCGGTGACCTGCACGCGAAGTCGAGCACTTTACGGTAGAACAGTTTAACGAGGACCAATACCGCTCACCCTCGGTCCCTACGCAGACTGATCCGATGACGGGTGGGTGGTCACCCACCCGCACACTGACCGCAGCCAGTGATGCTCGACTTCGGTTATCTGCTGGGAACCGTGTCTTAACGATCAGTCCACTGCGGGACTGTCGCCGTGTAATAGAAATATATATATAGGTTACGGATGATGCTGAATACAGTTAATCTTTGTTTTGATATTATCAGCTACTAAAAACGTGTTTTGCTAAATTTAATAACTAATAATAATGAATGATAAAGAAAAAAACAATTGGATAATTTTTTATATTAATTGTGGCGTTTTTTGTCTTTTAGTTTCGTGCACGACTTTGTAGTGTTTTTCAGTACGGATTTTTAATATTTTTTTATTCTTTTTTTCACCCGTATGAAGAGAGGGTATTAAGCTAGTATAAAATATAAAGACTTTTCCAACAAAAAATTATCATTTTTATTCCAAATTTTGAAATCTTGCCAATTGGCGGTTTCTGAGGATGAAGTATGGGAAATGTCCCAGATGGTTTTCTAAGATTAATGTTTTCAAATGCTTCACAACTTGGGGAGTGTGATGATTAGGGAATAAAATATTCATGTTTTAAGGATTTCGTTGAAATCTCTCCCGAGAGACATTTATTTCCGCGCTCAACTTTTAAAACTAAAGATTACGAAACCTACGAAGTGATATTAACCAACTTGACGAACGATTACGACTTCAAAAATAATAAATGAAACTCCAGATATTAAATATCTTGATTCACAATTTCCTTTTTTTTTTTATCCAGAATAATGAATTTTTCAAAAATATTTTCTCGTGTCTGGAAATCGAGTAAATCATAACAATTTCCAACTTCGTAGTGTAAAAAAATGTTACTGCATACTTTTAAATGTTTTTCAGATGTGAAAATAGTTCCATTAAAATTAAAAATTTGTTTATTAATGTGTGTAACAAGTAAATAATCCAACGTGTTCTTTCGCCAATATAGCCAAGTTTTTGGTTACAAATAAGTTTTATGATCAAAACGTAATATCTATTTCACTATGCTTATCTTTTAATCTATTTCCCTATTTGTAAAAACTATTTATTTTTACAAAAATATTTTACAATTACTGTTTGCTTTTTTACCAAATGATCGGTAAAAAAATCTCTTTTATAAGATAATCTTAAAATAGTATTTTAAATGAGGTATTCAGTGAAGAAAAATTATTTGTTTTAAGAGATGATAGGTGTTTTTAGTTTACATATACATATAAATACACATATATATACATATATATATACATATATATACATATATATATACATATATATATATACATATATATATGCATATATATATATACGTATATATATATATACATATATATATATATATATATATATATATATATATATATATATATATATATATATATATATATATATATATATATATATATATATATATATATATATATATATATATATATATATATATATATATATATATATATATATATATATATATATATATATATATATATATATATATATATATATATATATATATATATATATATATATATATATATATATATATATATATATATATATATATATACAGTGGTGGCCAAAAGTGTGGACACTTTTTGAACGTTTCATGTTTTTCAACTTTGTGTGCTTGTAGAATATATTAATTTTCGCTTAAATACAAACGTTTATATATCAAATTGAAGGTAATTTAATGTAGAATTTAATAATAAGTACAGTATTACAATATTTGTATTACAAAAAAGGTTATGCAACAAATAGTCAGATCTATCTAAGATTTGCATTTTTTTAAAGTGATACTTACACAATCAATACTTAGTAGGATAACCCTTATTTTTTAAGACAGCTTCACATCGTCTTTTTATCGAGTGAACGAGGGTTTGGAGTTCATCTTTCGTAATCACATGGTGCCAAGAATCAATTATAGCTTCACTTAGTTGTCTTTTATTGGATGGACGTTTTTTTCGTACTAGAAGTTTCAAACGTCTACACAAATTTTCAATTGGATTGAGATCAGGGCTGTTTCCTGGCCATGGTAATATATCTATGACTTTGTTTTGAAAGCATGCTTTGCATTCTTTTGCTGTGTGGCATGGAGCTGAATCCTGCTGAAAAATAAATTGTGCGTTGTTGGGGAAGAGATCCCTGATGGAAGGTATCAATTTTGGTTTCAGGACAGTTTCGATGAATTTTTTGGCATTCAGGCTGCCAAATCAGGCCGAAAAAAATGCACAAGTGCTAGTACCGATAGAAAAATTAAATGGCTATGCCTTCTAGATAGAAAAATGTCATCAGATGCCATTAGATGTGAAATGAATGCAGCTGGTATTGCAGTGAGTTCAAGAACAATAAGAAGAAGGTTATCAGGATTTAGACTACAAGCTAGAATTCCAAAGAAAAAGCCATATTTAAGTCAAACGCAAAGCGAAAAACGAGTTAAGTCGGCAAAAGAACACATTAAATGGTCAGAAAATCAATGGAAGCAAGTAATCTGGAGTGATGAGAGTAAAATATCGCTCTCTGGAAGTGATGGTAGAAAATACGTGAGACGTAGAGTCGGTGATGCGCTTCATCCTGATTGCATTGAAGCAACTACAAAAAATCCAACAAATGTCATGATTTGGGCATGTATGTCTGCAGATGGTGTGGGCCGAATTCAAGTGATTTATGGCATCCTGAATGCCAAAAAATACATCGAAACTGCCCTGAAACCAAAATTGATACATTCAAACAGGAATCTCTTCTCCAACAACGCACCATTTATTTTTCAGCAGGATTCAGCTCCATGCCACAGAGCAAAAGTATGCAAAGCATGCTTTCAAAATAAAGGCATAGATATATTACCATGGCCCGGAAACAGCCCTGATCTCAATCCAATTGAAAATTTGTGGCGACGTTTGAAAATTCCTGTACGAAAAAAAACGTCTATCCAATAAAAGACAACTTATTGAAGCTATAATTGATTCTTCGCGCCATGTGATTACGAAAGATGAACTCCAAACACTCGTTCACTCGATGAAAAGACGCTGTGAAGCTGTCTTAAAATAAGGGTTATCCTACTAAGTATTGATTGTGTAAATATCACTCTAAAAAAATGCAAATCTAAGATGGATCTGACTATTTGTTGCATAACCTTTTTTGTAATACAGATATTGTAATACTGTATTTATTATTAAATTCTACATTAAATTACCTTGAATTTGATATATAAACGTTTGTATTTAAGTGAAAATTATTATATTCTACAAGCACAAAAAGTTGAAAAACATGAAACTTTCAAAAAGTGTCCACACTTTTGGCCACCACTGTATATATATATATATTTCAAAAAATCTCGAAGAATACACTGTTGAAAATTTCTGTTAAAAATGGTTAAATAACAATTTAATATACATATATATACATATATATATATATATATATATATATATATATATAAATATATATATATATATATATATATATATATATATATATATATATATATATATATATATATATATATATATATATATATACATTCACTGAAGAGCCATTTCTTTCTGACCACCCTCCATCTATAACAATGGGCTCGCCCAGGGTTTCATGGTTTCTCGCCCAGGAACAATGTTTTCATGGGACACATTAATACCCATAATCCTCATAGAACAATCCCTGACGTCTGTTAGCTACTTGAACATAGTTGCATACCAGGTTCATGGCAACAGTTTTTTCTGCGAGGGATGGTGTTTACCAACAGGGTAATGCACCGTGCCATAAGGGTCGAATCGTCGAGGAGCATTCCAGTGACTTTCAAGTCATGTCTTGGCCCCCAAATTCACCTGACCTTAATCCAATAGAGCATTTTTGATCCTATTTGGAAAACCAAATTCGTGCTGGGACACTACCCCCTCGCAATGTGAGGGAATTGCAGAACCAGTTGGTGAGAGCTTGGTACCAGATACCACCTATCAGCACCTTGTGGAATCAATGCCACGGTGGGTGCTAGCAATTTTGAGGGCTAAAGGTGGACCTACATGTTATTAGCAGGGTGGTCATAATGTAATGTAATGGCTCTTCGGTGTATATATATATATATATATATATATATATATATATATATATATATATATATATATATATATATATATATATATATATATATATATATATATATATATATATATATATATAAAATGAAACCTTTCGAGAACGACCATTCTCCGTTCCATAGTAAAACGATCGTTGATGGAGATTGGTCATTTGGTCATTCAGTTACCTTCATTATTGACTTCAAAATTTTTATCGAATTTACATGATTTTTCTCAAATTATTTCAATTTTAGTCAGTGTCATTCTTTTTTCTTTTGGTGCGTAAATGTCACTTTTGTTGGCGTCTTGAAAAGGCGAATCTATGAATAAAATTTAGAGTCTATAAAAATGACCCCAATAGATATAATTATGTGTAAAAATAAATTTACCAATTAAGAATGATAAAATTTTAAATAAATAAATAGATATGTTTTTCGTTTCAATTTGAAAATTATTAGAGCTCTCGGCTATAATATGAACCGAGCTGCGATAAAATTCTGGTTGTTTAACTGTAATCGTTGAAAGCAGTTAATAAACTGTTCTTCTCACAGTTAATAGTTTGAATACCACCTTATTTATGGTTATTGGACTGTTTTATTTAAATATGATAAAATAACAATTAAATGTATTGCTATTCAGCCATTTTTTTCCGTGAAATTTCTAACAGAGTATAGTACGATAAATTTACCAGAATTCTTTTCTCCGGGTGAATAAATGTATTTATCAATTCTCCGTAGAGAGAAAAAAAAAGACTTATAACAACCTGTATTATCATGATGAAATTTCTTCAAACATTTACAAAGAAAAACCATTTGGTTATGCGCATAAAAGCCTTATTCCTTTTCCAAAGCGCCACTGATATAAAACGCTTTAGTACTTGAATATATTATATCTTTCTGGCATTTCCAACCAAATGTTGCAGAAAAAAAAAATAGATTTAAAGCATATTTGGGGGAAAAAAGAACATTGAAAGATGCAAAGCTAAGTAAATTCTCCAAAAAAAATATATTTCATAACATCTAAAAAAAGGAAGGAAAAATATATTTCCTTCATAAAATAAAGTGATTCTTTTGGGGAATGTCACTGTTCAAAGATACTTCAACTTATATATTGGATTTGTGAGCTTCAGTTGAAGTGATGTAGTTTTGGCATTGTGGATGATATGTACTATATTAAATTTTTTAAAGCTGTCCTTCAAAAGTTAAATTCAGTGTCCAAAAAGAGGTTCTTACAGTGGAGTATTCGTAAAAGCGTGAACAAAGATTTCATTTATGAAGGCATTTCTTAAAGCTTAAATTTCATATTGCAAAAATAATTTGACTTGCAACCAAATTCATTAAATACTCTTTCAGAAAAATCAGTTTAATATTTTGCTGCAATTGTAATGAGGTGTTTAATAGAGCGCTTCAACAACAAAAATTTTTTAAATTATTACGAGGGTTGCTATTTATATTTCTGGCCTAATAATGAAAAGACTAACATGTAGGATCGAAATTGGTTTTATTGTTTTTCAAAATATTCTCCATGATGATCAATACACTTTTGCATGCGTTTGAACCAATTTTCAAAGCACTTTCTCCAGTCCGATTGAGGTGACTCCAAAACATGCATTTTGAATGCATCAACCGCTTCTTCGGGGGTCGAAAATCGTTGTCCGCGTAATTTATTTTTGATGTGTGGGAATAGGAAGAGGTCATTGGGTGCCAAATCAGGGCAGTACGGTGGATGACCCGTCAGTTCGATCTTTCGCTCCGTCAGAAATGCCTTTGTTTGAGTCGATGTGTGAGAGCTCGCATTGTCACGATGAAGAATGATTCGTCTGTTCTTCTGCTTTTTTCGAATTTCTCCGATGACTTCTGGCAAACAAATGGTCATGTACCATTCAGAATTGACCGTCCTGCATTGCTCTAACGCCACTGTTGCCACATGACCGTTAATGCCGAAGAAGCAGGCAATCATTTGTTTCGATGTGTTTCTTCCTCGAACAACTTTTGTTGGTTTTGCCTCGTCTTGGAAGACCCATACAGTTTATTGCCGTTTTTTTTCAGCTCTTATGCATAGATCCATGATTCGTCACCTGTGTAGATGTTATACACAGACTTTGATGTACCTTGAACGTATTTTTCCAACATTTCCTTGTACCAATCGACAAGAGCCTTTTTTTGAGCGTTTGTCAGATTATGCGGGATCCAACGCGAACAAATTATTTTTACGCTCAAATGCTCATGCAATATTTTATTGATGCTAGTCATACTAATTTTCAAAGACGCCTCTATCTCACGGTATGTCACATGACGATCTTGCTTTATCAGTTCACGCACAGCATCGATCTTTTCTGGCACAACAACGGATTTTGGACGACCTGCACGGGGTTCGTCCTGGATCGAACATCGACCACGATTAAATTCGTTATACCAATTTTTTACAGTGCTGTAGGATGGCGCTTTATCGCTGAATAAAGAATTAAGTTCATCGAAGCACTCTTGTTTTGACAATCCACGTCGAAAGTTATGAAAAATAATGGCACAAAAATGTTCACGATTCAATTCCATTTTTTGAAAGAGAAGAACTTTTCAATTTACTGTCAACAACACAAATGAAGCTATAATGGTAAATCGTCTGCTGAATTTAAGTTTAAAAATATCAAACTTTCGATTAAAATCGTCTGCGGTCGCCTAGCAACCCTTACTGCTGCCAAGGCCAGAAATATAAATAGCAACCCTCGTATATACACCACTTTACACGATTAGAATTTTCATTCTGACAATGCCATAAAATAACCGGCAGCAGTCAGTCCATCCGATTGACTATAAAGTTTATGGTTAGGAACATTTCTTTACATTCACGGTAATCAAACCGTTTACAACTGCTACAGTTAAAATTCCATGAATGCAAAAATATACGGTTTTGTGACCATTTACAACTAGCTTAGTTTCCAAGCAATAAAAATGAAACTTGAAACGAACATTGGAGTTCTGTGGGGTCTGAGAAATTTATGCGTGAATGATAGTTTCGTGTCTAGGATGACCGATTCAAGAGTACAGGATACTAGAAACTTTTTACGTATTGAAGGAATGGAAGAAGTATTGTGGTATCAACGCTGGGATTCGATCTCCTGTTAAGCCGGTCATTACAAATTCAGTTACAAATCTGCGGAGAGTAAGCTAAGAAAAGATGGTAATGCGGAGGATGCATATCTGTAACATCCTTGCTATGTGTGGCCGAGCATAGTCTTGTTGAAAAAAATCCTCTGAGAGACCTGTCATGAGAACATATGTGGCTGAAGGATATCATGAGCGTACCACTTTGCTGCCATGGCGTCGGGGAGTAATTGTGTGTCCTATGCGAAAGCACACAAATGCATCAAACCAGCTGTAGAAGCATAGTGCTGCTTCATAGAGTAGTCATGATTGAGGCCTTTACCAGGCAGCTTCCATACTCGTATACGATGGTCATCATACAATGATGCCCAAAGAAAATCTAGATTTATCACTGAAGAAGACCTGGTTCCATTCGGATAAAGTCCAATGAACCAGGAAATGTCGTTGAAAACGACGCCACTCAATCCTGCTACCACTTGTCAATCCTGCCTACGCAGTACGGCACCACACCGCTTCTAGAACTGGTGTGATGGTATAAGGTGTCATTACATACAACACACGATCACCCCTAATATTTATCCACGGTGCCATGACAGCCCAGCGGTACTTTCATGACATCCTTCGCCAAATGTGCTTTCTCTCTTGGCGGTGCTCCCAGGATCCAATTTTCAACAAGACAAAGCTTGACCGCTTGCAGTAATGTCTTCATCACATTTCTACCCTTTCCTTGACCTCCAGATTTTATCATTGAACGAGCATAGCTGGGACCACTTGGGATGTCAAGTTGGACAACCTCCCGTTTACTTGATTTAGCGGTGTTTATTCCACGGCAACGAGATGCCGCAAAACATCATAAGCAACAATACCTTTTTTGTTGTTGCAATAAATGATAATTTTGCTTTGATTTTACAATCACTTACTTATATAAACGATGTAATTACGTAAGTAAAGATTTGTTTCATTCAAACAGTTCTTTCTAGGTACCTTAATTTTTAAAGCAATGAGTGCATATAGAAATTTATTTACATATTTTATGCACAAAACATACATTATGCAATAAAAAAAAAACAATTATTTATTTTTTATTAATTCGAATTTAGATTTTATATTAGAATTAAAGAGAATTAAGCAATAACTAGTATAATATTAATTATAACAGTTTATTCAAGCAAAATATGCGAATAGACTAATAATGTTTTTGATTTTATGTAGCTTTGAAATCAAAACTTGTATTTTAGATTCTTTTAAGGTACCCGACTACCTTTTTTTGACCAATTTTGACTAAAATATCATATTTCTGTTTCTTATATAAAATAAAATTTTGAACTTTTCTCTTTCCAAAACCGTTTGAGTTTCGTTTTTACGTGAAATAGATCAGAAGTTATGATGGTTTAAAAAAACATTGATTTCGGTTTTGAGCAACCGGAAATGTGAAACTAAAACCGGAAGTAAGCCTTTTTCGCTAGTTTCGTTTTCTAATTTCGACCAAAACCATAAAATAAGTTTTCAAAATATAAAAAACAAATCTGGAAACCACATTTCTTTATTTGTACAATATTATATTTGTTTAAATCTGGCATCACACATGTAAACATTCCATCCTAGGTTGTTTATATTTGAATCTCGTTGATTTGAATTCGATTGCGCTCTTACTTCTTTGCTTTTTATTATCGTTATTTTCGTTGAATTTTCTTTATAATATTTTTGTTAATTTCTTACGTTTACTGTTTCTGTTATATTTTTCTTTTAAGTTGACTGTTAATTTATTGTTACGTTTGTTATTTCTGGCGTTGAAATGCCTCGAAATTCTTCACTGAAACGTAAACGTAAGTTTTATGGGAATAGATTCACGAAAGAAAAAGATGTTTCTTCGGATATAGTTTCTCCTTCAACTGCAAGTGCTTGTAAACTGAAATTGCAAAAAATGAGTGTTATTGGTTCTGAATTGGTGACTGGAAACAGAATTATTGATATAGATATAATCAAGGCTGTTTTTTCTGTGCTCTGTTGTCCCACTTGTTTTTCAACTGGCATTAGCTTAGTTGAAGATAGCAGATATGGACTTTGCTCACACTTTTCTTTAAAATGTGAAGCATGTGATTTTGTAAAGGGATTTGCCTCTTCTACTAAAGAAAATAATGTAGCAGAAATTAATTCCAGGTTTGTGTATGGCTTACGACAAATTGGAAAAGGACACGAATCAGGAAAAAAATTGTGTGCTACACTGAATATGCCTCCACCTCTGAGCAAGAAAGCTTTCAATTCGCATCAGAATAAGATATTTGATGCTGTTTCCAGTGTTTCTCAAAACTCCATGAAAAGAGCAGCTAATGAACTCATTAACACCTGTGCTTCTGTCGCTACTGACTCAGAATGTGGTGTTTCCCTAGATGGGTCCTGGCAGAAACGTGGGTATTCATCTTTGAATGGGTGTGTTGCTGCCCTTTCTATTGATACAGGAAAGGTATTGGATGTGGAAATTCTTTCGTCATATTGCAGAATATGTAGAACCATCGAACGAGAACCAAGGAATATGGTTCAGCTCTCAATGAAAGTTGAGCATGACTGTTCCAAAAACTATTCCGGGTCTGCGTCGCATATGGAAGTTGTTGGCGTCAGCAAAATTTTTGAGCGTTCCGTCAAAAAACACTCTCTGAAATATACTAAATATTTTGGAGATGGAGACTCTAAAGGTTTCAAAAAAGTTAAAGATACGTATGGAGAGGATAGTGTGGTGAAAATGGAGTGCATTGGCCATATTCAAAAGAGAGTAGGTTCTCACTTGCGTAAACTGAAAAGTAAAGTGCCGGGTCTGTCGGGAAAAGGAAAACTCACAGACACCTTTATCGACAGACTCCAAAACTACTATGGGATTGCCATTCGAAGTAATATTGGAGATTTGGAAAAAATGCAGCAGAATACAATTGCAGCATTGTATCATTGTGCCTCAACATCAAAAAAACCAATGCATGGACAATGTCCTATTGGAGAAAATAGTTGGTGCGCATACCAACGATCACTGCATTCAGGTAAACCATTCGTTGAAAAAAACGGTGGTTTATCTGATGCAGTTTTAAACAAGGTGAAGCCAACGTACTGGGCACTTTGTGATAGAGAACTGTTGTTAAAATGCCTCCACGGTAAGACCCAAAATGCAAATGAATCGTTTAATGGTGTGGTGTGGAAGCGAGCTCCCAAAGATGTTTTTATTGGGCTGAAAACATTAAAAACTGCAGCCTATGATGCAGTAATCGAATTTAATGATGGATACATGGGATGTTTGCCTGTTCTAAAAGAACTGAATGTGGAACCGGGGTATTATACCCGAAAAGCTTATGAGCTTTTGGACATGTCCCGTGTAAAAGATGCATCAAGAAAATCCAGCAATTTCGCTAAAAAGCAGCGAAAAATTCTTAAAGCATCTCGCAAAAAGAGAAATACACATTTGGAGAAAAAGGAAGGCATTACATATAAGCCTGGTGGATTTTAACAGACTTCAATTATAAATTTGACTTTTTACGAAATATAAGTTTGTCTAGTGCATTTGCATTTTATCATACCTGTAAAATCATAATATAAAAATATATGAATGTGTGTATTTAAGGTGTTTATCCTACTCTTTGAGTTAAGAGTTATTGCTTTATTGTTACATAATAATTGTTTAATTATTACATAACTAGTGTATATACAAATACAAAATACAATTATACTGTTATTTCGAGTTGATGTAAATAGTTTTATAAAAAAAAAATTTTATCATCTACAAAAATGCAAATATATTTTTTAGAAATTAGAAAGGTCAGATAATATTATTTTAATAATATTTCCTGTTGTATAATGTATTAAATATGGTTACATTGAAAATTTTGTCTTTTTTGTCCATTTTCTCAAAACTAATTTTTCCGATATTTTCCTTCATTCTAAATGCAATATCTCAAAATATATTAGTTCAAATCTCTCTAAATTTTGCATGAATATTTTCTATATATATATCTAGGAAATAGACTATGGAATAGTTAATTCAACTATTATTTTATGTTTTACAGCTAAAATAAAATTAATTAGTAGCAATTTTTGGCTCTTTTTGCCGAATAAATTACGATCTTAGCCCCAAAATTTCTAAATATCAATACTACATCTAATGCATAGTCTATTTCCTTAAAGGAGATTTTATGAGTATTTTTAAGCAAAAATGATGAAAAAATAGTAAATTTTGAGAAAGTTATGTTATTTAAAAAGTTGGTCAATTTTTGCACTTTTTTTACCAGTTTTTCCCCATATTTTCTTAAAAAAAATTTTTTTTTCATAATTTTTTGTTGTCATATTATGTTTTAATATGTAATACACACAAAAATCCAAAAAAGAATTTTCTAAATTTAAAATTTCAGAAATTTGCCACCGAAGGTATTCGGGTACCTTAAGTAAATTTATTATTTTTTACTCAAATTGAAAAAAATTCATACACAATTTTAAATTCAATTTATAACATGAATTAAATAATTATTTATAATAAATTATGAAGTTAATTTATAATCGTAAAAATATTTTATCTATCTATCATTTTAAGCTATGTAATTTTAAATTTCTGAATACGAAATTTAGACGATAAGGATTGAATATTTCTTGAGATAAAGAATTTTTAAACTCTAGCTTTTCTTGAAAGGTCTGTAACTATTTAACTGAACTCAAGTTGGGAATTTTGTCATTTAAAATTAAATAATTTAAGTAGTGTAAAAATTTGAATACTTTAAATTGTTTTATTTTTGTTAAATCTATTAAATGAATTAATATTAAATAATAATTTTTCCACGGGATTACTTTTGGATAAAAGAATATTATATTCGATTTCAGAATCTTCTCTTTTAGTTAAAGTTGTTCAATGTATATCTAAATACGCAGAAAGTAAAATTGACCTTAAGGGGCCCAAAATTTTTACAGCTATCCTATTAAAAATATGCAAAACTATCCGGACCCTTTAAAAGCCCCCCCCCCCTCTGTACTTTGATCATCAAAAATCCAAGCCCATCAACAACAAAAAAGATATGTTTGTACAGAGAAAGCACGCTTTTATGTTTGCATCTCTGACTTAATAGCTAGCACAAATTAATAAGCTTATTTATGGACAGTCTGTCATTAAAATGGGCACCTCGATTGTGAAAATCTATGTATTAGAACAAAAGTTACTTAAGATGACATCTTTTTTATTTAACGAACTGTACGTAAATATACTCACATAATTATTGATTTAGATTCTCCCTTTATTATTATTGCAACAAAAATGATATTTTAACATTTTACTTTAACCAAAATAATATTTCAATCTCTTACTTTATACATTCTTTAAACTCTTATTCAAGCTATAATTTTATACTTTATATCAATTTTTGTGCTTGTCAAGTATCTTTTATAAACGTTGACAGAAATGACATCATACAAAGTAAATGCAACTCAAAACCACTGTCTACATCTATATTTAAACTCGATGTTCATTTGACAACTATGACAGTTTGTCTGGCATTCAATTTGTAAAAAAGGCTTTGTAAGGGTGTATGAATATAACTTTTAAATGTTTTTATTATTCATACTTTTAACATTTTTTATACAAACGAAGAAATACATGCATAATCCAAGTGTTTTAATTTATATAAATACTGTTGCTGTTTTCAGATAAAATCAAGTTCTTTATTTACGCAATGTAACGATTTCATTTTTATGCAACTTAAATTTTTACCTAAAATGAGACATATATAGTTGCTGATATAGATATAACCGGTGTATATTTTGGCAAAAAAAATTAACAATGTTTTTGTTATTTTATGATAAATTTTTTTTAGAAAATAAATAAATAAAAAAGTAGTAAAAAAAAAGTAAGAACGAAAATTATTTGTTAAATTACTGGTATTTTTTTTATTAATTACCAGTATTTATTATAATTAATTACTCTTTATTTATACTAGCAAAAATTTGTTTTATAAAATAGAAATATGTAAGTTTGTAACAGTTTTACTTAAAATGGTTTTTTCAAGAAAGTTTTACGTATATTTTGTAATAACTTTTCCCATTCCATCTGTAAAACTTAAAGAAAACTGTGAAAATCGAAATGAGATTTCCCAGAGTCAAAAAGGTTGGACTTCTACCTATTAGGTCCGCTAAGGTATTTTCATTTCCCGTCTACCACCTAAAGGAAGATCCAATGGATCCCCTGTCTGCCTCCTGGGGACATGCTCTCTAGAGGTTACAGGTCCAAACACAGCACAGTGGAACAGCTCTTTTATCTTTACCAATCAATAATTGACTGTTTTCAAGAAAATCCTCACAAGAAAACTACTACGGTCTTCCTGGACCTATCTGCTGCGTACGACAGGGTTTGAAGGCAGAAACTAGTTGATATTATGATTTTATGAATAGGCATTTCAGGTACCTTATTCATTTGGATAAATAACTTTATGAGATTAAGAAACTTTAAAGTAAATGACACTTTCTCGAAAATCCATCTTACTTTGACAGAAGTACCCCAGGGCTCTGTGCTTAGCCCTCTTCCTTTCCTCCTGTACCTTAATACTATTAACCCACACATCAGCAGGGGGGGGGGTGGGTTAAAATGGCATGCTATGATGTTGACATAGCTGTCTGGCATACGCTCTCAGTCATTCATGTTTCACACGGGATTCTCAACAGCTGCATGAAGGGCATTGAGACCCGGACAAAAGATTTTATGTGCTCACTATAAATCCTAATAAAGCAAACTTCTATTTTTTTTACTGACAGAAAAAAATGGAAATTCTTTCCATCCTGTCATGAATCTATGTGGCTCTATAATTACAAAAATTACACACCCAAATTACCTTGGCTGAATTCTTGATGCAGAACTGAAATTTTCACCACCTCTCACAAATCTCAAATAAATCCTTAAGAAGTCAAAAACTTTTGAAAAGACTGCGTGGCTTACCTTGTAGATCTAGCCTAAAAACTCTCTTCATTGCATATGTCTTTCATGTTAGGCCAATTCTAAAATAAGCCGCTCCAATTTGAACATCAGCTTCTTCTGCAAAAGATGGGATAGATAATGTCCAGTACAGAGCTTTACAAAATCATTATTGGAGTTGTTTCATGTAACAACAACGCTAGAGCAGGTACTGAGTGTAGCCTAACCACCCTAGATAATAGAAGAAAATTAGCAACCATAAGATTTAGAAACAAACTTTGAAGCATAGCAAACTGTCACATTTCCAGCAACAGTTTCAGGCATGGAGAGGTAATTCTAGACTGAAACAATCCTCCACTCTACAATTTGATCATAAAATATGGAAGGATATTGATTTTCAGCATAAAGATGTAGATATTATTTGGAAACCTCTTCTCCTTATCTGTCCTTCTTCATAAGCAATAATCAGTTTAAACGGCTTACAACCTAGTAATAAAAGAAGTCCAATGTTCTGCTGTAGCAGAAATGCATCCACACCATCTAGGATCTTTCGAACTCGAACAGAACCCAAGTAATTGCTTACACGGATGCATCATTTGACCTTGACTCTGACCTTGAAAAAGGTGGTGCTGAAATCTATTTCATTCACCAAAATAGTTAACATGGATCATATAGTACTCCTACAGGAAAAATCTCCTCAAAGCTTTTAGCCATTAGAAGAGCTATGGGTGTCTACTACATCAGGACAATTGAGAGTTCCTGTAGCTTTCTACTGTTCACTGACTCTAGATCAGCTCTCTAGGTAATCCTGAGAGGCAACTTCTATCTGATCCAAGAAATAATTGCCCTTGCAATAATTGCCCTTGGTTGCAGCCCGGAGAGCACGCCTTTGCATTGGATAACGCCCACATAGACATCAACGGAAATGAGCAGGCTGATAAAATAATCAAAGAAGCTCGAAACTCTTCAATTACCTAACCCTTATTGATGCAAAAGCAATAGCCAGATGTAAACTTACCTCCCAACCACCTAAGAAGAATTTTATCAAAGTACTTAACTGCAACCTGGTAGTTTCAAGCCCCAAAGTCAGACTACACGCACGGCACTTTAAAGGAATGAAAATATATCCTGAAGGCCAAAGAAATTACAATACTTGTCCTCACTGTCCTGAAATCCAACTTTCAACAGGTCATAGTTTTTTTTGTCCTTCTACATTGGCTAAAGTCTACAACATAGATCCAAACCCCACAGATTATAAACTACTCTATTCGTCAAAGGTATTTGCAATTGCCAAGACCAAGATAACAATTATAAACGAAAGTAAACTGATTCGGTAAACTAGACTTCCTTGGCCATTAAAATTTTTTGATTATCAATTAAATTCAGGCTAATAATTAAATATACGCTTCCTTTTAGTTTGTGGAATGTTTCTATCATCAATCTGTATGATTTAAATCATTCTATATAGGAATGTTTGAATATAATAAAAATCTAAATGATCTATGTATATTTTATCTTATACAATCTTTTATCTTATACCAAGTTCAATGACAGAAATTACTGATTATAACCAATCTGCTTGAATCTCTAATTTAATTCAATTCAATATATATATATATATATATATATATATATATATATATATATATATATATATATATATATATATATATATATATATATATATATATATATATATATATATATATATATATATATATATATATATATATATATATATTACTCTGATTAAAACTCAATCTATATGAATACATGTTGTATATCAATCAATATTAAACATTGATTTCATTTCATCAGTAAAACTCAGTCATTCAGACTTGTTTCAAAATCAGGACACGAATCGAGGATTACGTACCCAACTCAACGACAAATGTTTTTCAAAAGTTCGAATATTGATAAAGACAAATTATACATGCATTTTACATTAAATTAATTTTAAAAAAAAGCAAATTAAACTGAAAATTTTGAAAAAACTTCAAGAAAATAATTGAATTTCATAGCGAAGAAACTCTTTAAAAAAGTTGTGCTAAAAAGAATAAATTTCCCATAAAATAGTAGACTTAGTTTAAATGGTATTTTCCTTTTAACTCGTAATAAAATAGCACTCCTGAGAAATGAAGGTGTTTTTTCATCTTTTCATACTATATTTCATGTTGCAGGATCTTGATAAAACAAATTTGGGATCCCATGTTGAAACTATATATAGCAGTGAAACTTAAAACAAAGGTATAAAAAGAAATGGCAGTGAATAAAAATGTTTTCCCGGAAGAACTATTCTGTAGAGTTTATTTATAGCTCTTTTATTTCATTCATCTTATTTCGAATGGTTTATTTTCTTTTATCTTTTGTTACGAAAAATCTTTAAAAAGCGGCCGAGGTTTTACATTAAAAAGATTTTACAAGGTTTTAAATGTGCGGTTTTATGGACAAGAGTGTGTTTTTAATGTTTTAGTTTGCAATGCTTTAAAGCTAAAGTAAAACAAAGTACAAAAGATTAAAAAAAATTTTAAAGTTTGTGGAGTAATTTATTTACTAATGTCTTACGCATATAGTGTGAATTTTCTTTTGAAGGAAATATTTCTACCTTAGAATATATTCTCTTCAAAAGTGTGACACCTATAAGTTAAAAAAAAATACAGACTTTCAAATAAAATAAATTATAAAAGTTCGACTATTATTTAAACAAATATGTCGTGTTAGTTCAAACCCTATATACCATAAGGTTAAGTTTTCAAAAGCATGTTATTAATATTACATTAATTTTATTGGATTACTTCATCACATTAGAATTTTTTTCTAATAAATAAATAAAATATTTAATTTATTAGTTAGAAACTAAATTACATTTTTCATAAGGAATAAAATAGAACAATTATATTAGTTATCATAAAAATTAATTAAAATTACTGAAATTTTGAAACTAAGTATCATTGAATCCAAATTTTACTTCTAATAGAAATTTAATGCACGCTTAGTTCAAATTTTTAATTGATTTATCGAAATAAGTAAAACAACTTAAAGTGTTTATGTTGGTCTATTCTTTTTAATGGCACAGAATATAGCACTCTTGTTTCAACAAGCAACATTTTATAGCTTTTTGTTTTCGTTTTCTTACATGATATTCTTGTTCCATATAACATTATATAGTTATTTGTGTACACCAAAAAATGTGGTGTTATACCCACTCGAATTTAGTGTTGAAAAACTCGAAAAATTGTGTGACTGAATACTTTATTTTCTTCCATTTAATACCGAATCGAGCGTTCTTACTCACTTCAAAGAGTGTAGTTAAATCTTAACACCAATTATTTAGTTAATAATTATTATAATATAAAGGTTATAATTAAAATAATATAAAGAAAATAATTTTATTTTTTATTTTATTACCGTCGTTGAACATCCGACCAATTTTGGGCTCACAACTTCAACTCTGTAGCCTTGTAGTTTTAAACTCAATCCAGAAGACAAGGGAACTCATGGATCAAGTATTGGGAGAAATTTGAACTCGCGGAGAACTTTTCTAAGGGAACTAACCCGCACTTGCATTAAATTTAGAGGAAAATCGCGAAAACCTCTCTCTGTCAGCCTGATTTCAAGGGGACTCTAACCCAAGATGCGTCTACCACTGAGGTTATTTTGCGTCAGCATTGTGGTCGGGGCGAGGCGGGTGGGGAAATCATATCTGCCAGGTATCGATGGGATTCGAACCCGGTTCACCTCATTATGATGTGAATGCTCTCAATAGTTCTGCAAATAATTCGGCAATTTCAAGATATTGACAATATGGCATCCAAGATGGCATTATACAAGAAGTGTATTGGTGAAATGAATACAAGCAGTAACAGTTAGGCTGAAAAGTTTGTAGGCTAAAACATAGATGGGGCTACTATTATTAAAAACATATGATTTTTAGTTAGTTCTAACCTTCGAAAGACACGTGTATAAATTTGACAGCTGTCGGACTAACAGTTTGTGAGATATAGTATTTTTAGTGAAGCAACTTTTGTTAGTTTAAAAACAATGGATAAAAAGGAATTTCCCGTGTTTATAAAGCATTGCTTTCTAGCGAAAACAATGCTCTTGAAGCCAAGGCTTGGCTTGAGAAACATTATTCGAACTCTGTACCAGGAAAATCAACCATTGAGAAGTGGTTCGCTAAGTTTAAACGAGGCGAAATGAACACTGACGAAGATGCGCACCGTGGACGCCCCAAAGAGGCTGTTAGTGATGAAAATATCAAAAAAGTCCGCAAAATAATTTTAGATCACCGTAAAGTGAAGTTGATCAAGATATCTGAGACTCTAAAGATATCAAAGGAAAGTGTTATACATATCGTGAATGAATATTTGGGTATGAGAAAGCTCTAGGCAAAGTGGGTGCCGCACGAGCTCACAATTGACCAAAAACAACAACGAATTGATGATTCTGAGCTGTGTTTGAAGCTGTTTAATCGTAATAAATCTGAATTTATGTGGCGATATATGACAATGAATGAAACATGGCTCCATAATTTCACACCGGAGTTCAATCGACAGTCAGCGAGTGAACTGCACGAGAAGAACCAACTCCAAAGCTTGGAAAGATGCAAAAGTCAGCAGGCAAAGTTATGGCGTCAGTATTTTAGAATGCTCATGGTTTAATATTCATTGACTATCTTGAAAAAGGAACAACCATCAACATCGACTATTATATAGCGTTATTGGAGCGTTTGAACTACGAAATAGCAGAAAAACGGCCCCATTTGAAGAAGAAGAAAGTGCTGTTTCATCAAGACAATGCACCATGTCACAAGTCAATGAAAACGATGGCAAAATTATATAAATTATTCTTCGAATTGCTTCCGCATCCACGGTATTCTCCAGATCTGGTCCCCAGCGACTTTTTCCTATTCTCAGACCTCAAGAGAATGCTCGCTGGAAAGAAATTTAGCGCCGATGAAGAAGTAGTCACCGAAACTAAGCCCTATTTTGAGGCTAAAGACAAATCGTAGTACAAAAATGGTTTCGAAAAATTATATGACCGCTATAATCGTTGTATCGCCCTTGAAGGAAACTATATTGAATAATAAAATGAAATTTTATCAAAAAAAAATTTTTCTATGTCAGCCTACGAACTTTTCAGCCCACCTGTTATGTATTGTATGCAAGTAGTGTATTGGGGAAATAAAGAGTTCTGCTGGCCGGATTTGACGAACTGGTCAATAAAAAATATTGATTGCGGCGGATTATTTACCAAGTTATTTCAATCTTCTTTTGGTTAATTGACAAACTACTCATATAAACTGTTATAAAATGCATGTATATTTTTAGTAGCATAATAAAGATATTTATATTCTCCTAAGATTTACATAAAACTATCGATTGTATAAGAGAATTTTATAATATTTGACTTCTATTCCCTTCGGGTTCGCTCGAATCCCTATTAATATTCTGTCTGATCTGCTTGTAGATTTGATTAACATATTTATTTTACTATCAAAATATATAAAAACAAGAAAACACGAAAAAAGTTAAGAAAAACAATAAGTTTCATTTATTGCGCATAAGCTGCAAGTAAACAGAACTCATTAGATAAGTTCAAAATGAAGATAAAACGAATGAAAATTATAGACATATGCAAAAAGGGGGGGGGAAATAATAATGAAAAAAATAACAAACAACTGATTTTAAAGAAAAAAGGATGAAATTTTTCAAACAAACCGGATTAAATCCTCTATTTACACTCAAATTTGATTTTGTTTTCATATTTTGTAATCTGGCAATCTTACTGCGAAAATATTTTTAAATCATTCTTGAAAAATTTCCCGTTCATGTAAGTACATCTGATTTCGCTACTCGCTTTATAGTTTTTGTCTTGTTTTATACTGTTTTTTCTTTTTCTTTTATTTTATTTTCTGTTTTTACGTGTTATTTTTACTTATTGTGTTCTGTTTTATTTGCTGTAATTTTTGTAAAAAAAATTTTTTGAGTGCTCCTTACGCTATTGTATTAATATATTTTGCTTTGGCTATATTGATACAATATCGGAAATCACTCTTTTTTGCGGTTATAGTCTTGTTGGCTGATGAAAAGATCATATCTTTTATTTTCCGGTTTTTTTAAAAAATTTCATCCTTTTTTTTTAAAATCAGTTGCTTGTTATTTTTTTCATTATTATCCTTTCCCTTCTTTTGAATATGTCCATAATTTTCCTTTGCATTATCTTCATTTGATAATATATATGCATATATATATATATATGCACACACATCCTAAATTTATGATTCTTGCTTTCAATTGTATCATCCAAGTAACTTTACTGATTCTTATGTGCATCTTATCTCACCGTCATTATAAATTATAGCATGGTGGCTGCTACTTTATGTCAAGTAGTGTAAAAGAACATTATAGATTTTCCATACATTATGGGTTTTTCATTACACCAGACACAATTCTTAGTTTTGGTGTAGTGGAACACCACCTTGGTGTAAAGTAGTTGCCAGTCACCATTTTTAGATACATGCAGAGTTCAGATACTTGAACATTTTTACAGTATGCTTGTGAAATTTTTAAATCTAATTATGAGTTTGGGTGGATTGTGCGAACTTTTGTGCATTATTTTACTTTTATTTTGAAGGGGCATTTGTTTTATGTCGTTCTTTATTCTGAACAGAGCTGGCCTGACTTAAATCATGATTAAAATCCAAATTTAAATCTGATTTAAATAAAGTGATAATCATTGAATTTTTATTAAAAAAATTTCATTGATTTAAGAAATTATATCAATCTTCGAAATTATCATCGATTTCGATTTTTGATTTTTTTTTAAATAAGTAAGTGGGAAATATAGTTCTAAAATTTTATTTATAAATATAATCTTAATTTGTGATTTGAATCTAATGTTATTTATAATTAAGGTTTTATCGAAAGAAATAATGAAAAGAGGATACATGTAAATTATAATGTTTCAAAATAAACTAATAAAAAAAAAGACTGAATGTGCGGCGAAACTTTTAAATTATAATTTCCCCTTTTTTGCTTTCTAAATTAAAGTAACAGCTTATAATAAACGTATTTCAATTATACCTGTTCAGTTTTAAGTTTAGTTAAATACAAGTGATTATGAAACTTATTAATATTTTATAGTATATAAATGATGAAAAATCTTCCTTTGCTAGATGATTTTTGCTAGATGATTTTTACTAATTTTCTCTTCATTGTATGTTAAACAGATAAATTTCTTCCTTTTTTCAAATTTTTCGTATACTTAGCTTGAACAAAAATAACTATGATTTTATTTATTCAGTGATTAGTTGTAATAATTCAATAATAATTAGGAGCATTTTTTAAAAAAAAATCATAGCTTTATTATTTTTAAGTTATATTTAGTATTATTAATACATTTTATATGATGATTAGGCTGGAAAATTTTAAAGAAACAAAATATCTGATTTTAATAATAAATCCCGTTTTTTAAATTCTTTTAAAAAATTTTGTTTTCTCGCAACCTTAATTATGAATAAAAATTACTATTAGTTATTTTTGAATTACGTTTTTAAAAAAGTTAAGTACTCTAGAAGTAAAAATAATTCTGTCTATAGTATGGTCTAAGTTGCCATAGCATGGGTAATGTAATGACAAAAATGCAAGCAACTATCTCGAATAATTACACATATTTTACTATAAATGAATTAATAACAATTTGCCAGCTAAACAATCCAGCTAAAATTTGTTATAATAAAATTTACATACGTTATGCCTGCATTATGTTTCGTATTATTCCCATTCAAAGTATCAAAAATAATTCATGTGACTATCAACACTTACAACCAGTGTAAGTTGTCCTTATATCTTTAGACATTTTTGTACTTTTAAAAGTTAATACAAGAACATTTTAAAGCACATGTTACTAAAATTTTAGATGTTTAAATAATGAAAATTTAAAAAATTTTATTACAATACTAGGAATGGTCGTTAGATAAAATACTAGTTTTGACAGGTATACACAGTAAACAATTCCGGTTTAAATTACGATATAAAGTACTGACATCATCCTGAGTGCATCATCCGTAACATCCTTTTTACCGTAAAATTAATTTTCATCGTAAAATATTATATCGTGATTTTTACTGTAATATTTTTTTAATTAGAGTGATTCTGTGGCTTGTCGGTAATCAGGAGTGTAAAAATTACGGTATATCAGATTTTTTTTTCTGCCATATTCCGTTAAAAATGGATTTCACGGTAAAATGAACTGACACCCGGAATGCCGGTACTTTTTACCTTAATTTGATCCAGAATTTTTACAGCGTACAACAGGAGGAAAGCGAAGTATTTAACCCATTTTTGTACACAATAAGCAATGCTCTAAAATTAAAAACAATGAAGAAGTAAAATAGATTAGTTATGCTTGTTCATGCCATAAGAACTCAGGAAAAACAGAAAGCAACAAGCGAAAAATATTATGTATTACATGAAAGGAAACACATAAAGCTACTCTTAAAGAAATGAAGTTGCTCATAGAAAATGACATATAATTGGAACTTCACGTTCAATAGTGTGTAAAAGTTACTAAAATCATAATCATCCTATATATTTTTACAGAGCCCGTGCCTAAAGCTCGAAGATAACTGCTGCACATATATATCCTTTTTTCTTTTGATTCCTAAATAGTTTAAAAATGAAACATTTCTCTGAATCAAACTAGTTCCAAGTTTCTCTTCATGTTTTTTGCAATAAAGTGGATTGAAAGGCGTAATGAAATTGAAAAAAGGTTATTAAGAGAAAACAAAATGAAAGAAAATATATTTATCTTTATTAATCATAAGTAGAGAATTTATTTTCCTTTGGAGATTCTTCAACAATCACGTTTGAACTTTCCATCGCTTCGAAAACTGCCAAAAACAAAATTTTATTTTCGCCTTAACATCGATTATCCTCTCAAGCTTCGACGACAAAAAATTGTTATTCTTAATTAATGTTACATCATTAAATCTTTGTAATCTTTAAATCTTTGGAAAAATGTATTTTTCCAAACGCAATAATATAATAAGTCAATGTATTAAAAAGTATTTGGCACATCATCTGAAACAAATGAAATGAATAATATTTATTTCTGTACATATAAGATTTAATTATGATAACTAAATTATTCACTTAAGAATTTTATTAATTTTACTTTCCAAAAGTATTTACAAAATCCAATTGATAAATTTCTACGCGAATTTATTATAAAGTGCTGTTCAAAAAGCTTTTTTTATGCAAGATGACATAATAAAACTGTTTAAAAAATATAAAAAAATCATAACTGCAGAAATACAAAAAAAAATACTACTTATGAAATTAATGCGCGAGTAAAATCAATTTCTATTTCTCAAATGACATGAAAAAACGATGATGCAAAAGAAAAGAATATATTGAAAAGAAAGATCATTTTATGTTCTCGATATTTTTATTACAAATACTTAGTTCTTGAAGTTTTAATTTTTGATGAGGAAAATGTCTCATGTCTTTGGATGACTTTTAAATGCTTTACATTAATTTTAATTAAATGCTTTATGTAACTGATTAAAATTTTAAAAATAGATTTTTTGAATCGATAGTTATTAACTAACGATTAATAAGAATAAGAAAAAATATGCAAAATTATTTAAATTTTTATTGTATCCAAATTTAAATAATTTTGGCATTCTCGCACTTGAAGCATTCTCGCAACAGCGGTAATTTGTGGAGCCTTAACCTCCATAATCCCCTTGTGAGCAAGAGTATTATGGAGCTTAAGGCTAAAGGAGGAGGTTATTTTGTCACTATGGTCAGTACTACGCACAGACCACCTTTACTTCCCAGGCAAACTCTCGTCAATCGATCTAATGGCTGGGCGGGCTCCAATTCGCCTCAGGGGTTCGAACCCCAGTTCTTCAAAATGGCAGTTTAATACCTTAACCATTGAGCATTCTGTGCTCTTTGATTGTATTAAAAGCGAAACAAATATAATTTAAAGTTAAAAAAAATTCACTTAAATTGTATGATGCGAAAAACTACGCTTTTATACAGTATTTAAAAATCCGGATACAAATTATTTTCTCTACAAATAAAATAGAGTGTTTCTTTGAATTTTAAGAGATGGTACCATTTATTTTACCATCAAATTTAAATGAAAAAATAAACAAAAATTTTACATTAACAGTCATTAGTTTATCTGGAGAAAAAAAAATTTCTTCTCCCTTTTTTCGATCACAGAATAAATGTTTTCTTATATTAAGGAATTTCAAGACTTGAATACAGAATTCTGAAATCAATATTTTTTACAACTATATTCAATATTCCTGAAGCGCTTGCATCAGTTGAACGAGATGAGTTAGAGGGATGCATAGCAATGTATACTGAATAAACTCTGCAAACATAAAAAAAAACAGTCTTGGGGTTGAATAAAAATGCAACTCTTCTTCACTCAATCCAGATGAATTTAGATTTTATTCGGATTTTTTGAAACGGTAAGACTTATTTTGAATTACTCAAGAATAAAAATTTTAAACATTGAGGTATTGTTCTCGCTTATCATGAATCAAATTCAATGTTAGATTTGAATTTTTAGTTTTCGATGTTAGATTTAACTTAGCATTTATTACAATTTTTTTGATCAGGCAACGTTTTGATGACAGTGAATTATTTCGGTTTTGATGATATATATGAAATACTAACACAAAAAAAAAGTTTCTAGTAAAATTACCACACTAAGCGATAATGACATTTCTGAAGGAAAAAGAAACATAATTTTGGTTAATAAAACCAAAATATACAATTTTATACCATTCATTCGGAAATTTTTTTGTTCAGATGGTAATGGTTTACCGGAAATTACAGTTCTTATTATCAAACATTTAGAAAAAATATGAAACTTAAAAATAAATTTAACCGAATAAATGGATTTCATGCCATGTTCTAAGGTATCATGATAAAAGTACCTAATTTTACACATTTGCTAATAAAAGCATGGTATTCAAATCAGATTTTATCGTTAATTTTACCGAAATCATTATCAAAGAAATTCGGCAAAAGTAGCCTAGCTTTCTTATGTTCCCATAGAGCCAGATATGCAGGAAATTTTACCATATGCATGTTGACTATGCTGGTAGGTTTGACTATTTAGCACTAAAATCGCGCATAAAACTTTCAAACAAACACCAAGATAAATAATAAAGCTATAATAATTGAAAGTTTTTTTTTATTTATTTATTTGCTGCTGTTATTTTGCCTTTTTTGGTGGATTTACATTACAAGATTAAGCAAATAGCATTCTTAGTAGTTCATCTTATCCAAAAAACGGCAAACTGTATTCAGTATCACCAGGCATAATGCTTTTTATTCAAGGCAATTCATGATATTTAAAATTTACTTCAGTCAAGCTACTTTCTCCCGTACTTATATATTCGAGAGGATTTCAGAAATTTATCAAGAAAATTTATTGGTGCAGCTGTAATCGGTACCAAATTTACTCTAAAATTACGTAGTACCTATATAAGAGTACACTTTGTTCCGATTAAGACTGTACCGATTACCTATTAACAAAATCAAGTATCATTCGTATCAAGAATAGTATGGCGACTTTTTACTGTTCTTTGTAATGAATAAGTATATTTTCTCCATTAAGTTTGCTTTTTTGTTCATAGCATATTTTTTTTGGAAAATTTACATAAACAGTTTTCTTTCCCATTATCTTCAATTATTTGTTCATGAATAAGGATTATAAGTTCTTGTAAAGTATTTAGAAACTTTTTTGTTGCTATAAGGAAATTTTTTACTGCATGTTTAAAACACAACTATCCTTCTTTATTATTATATATAAGAACAAAAATAAATATTTTTTTTAAGCAATTCCGATTATAATTGTCTTATTGTCTTTTGGTATTTTACAATTTAAAATATGACTTAGATCACTTTAAAAGTCTTGAAAAATGATAAATATTAGAATTACTCAAGGAAGTTTATATATTGAACAAAAGTTGACAAATAAATTTCTTAAGTTAAATTAAAATACATGAAACTCGATTTACTAAATGAAAAATTATATCTAAGTTTCTGAAGTTTTAAGAAAATGCACCAAATATTCTACAAACTTATTAGCGTAAATTTAATTTATAAACAAAAGTTCTTAGCGGCAAAGGTAATCTAACTCCTTTAATAAATGCTAAGAATTGGAACATACTTACACAAGTTATTATTTTACCAAAATTGTTTTTGTTCTTAAATATTGTCTAATGTAATTTCTAAATGTTACTTAAAATAAAAATTTATCCAAGCTAAATGAATAACTTTAAACAATGTGTCTAAATTATTTTTTCTCGTTACCCTGAGTTACGGCATACACAAATAAATAAACTACACTCTATGAAAAGAAGGGTTACAAAAACAGAAAAATAATCAACGCTCACTTTCTTTTCACAAGTTTGCTTAATATTGGGTATAATTGTGCTGTAAATGTGCAATTGAGCAATTGAAACCAATGTAATCATTAATTTTAATGATTGAAACTGCTTAATACACTTTTTTAAAGTTAACTTTAATGCCTTATTTGCAAATTGAAAATCTTTCCGATCATTAAATTTACAATTTTTTTATTTTGAAAGTTACAAAGTATTAAATACTTATTAAATAGCCTTAACTCTTTTCATTTTGAGACAATTTAATAATGACGACTATGCATAAAATTTCATTAATAGTTTAAGTAAATATGTATTAAATCTCTTATTTCTACTCTTTTCCTTAAATCTTATGATAGTTACTATTATTTTCTTCATTCATCTAACATAAGAAGCAGGGTGTATTTACATAAAGAAAAGCCATCTCATTGGCAATATCTTTTTTATCGCTATTTATTTAGGCCTTCACTGCATGACTTCTAGCTATTTTTCTTTTCTTCTTATAAAAAGGAATACGAAATCACTCTCGCTTAATATCTTTTATGCTTCTCATTGTTTGTTGTGGCAAAAAAAAGAATGTATTATATAGAAGGTGTTTATTTCATTGTGATTAATTCTTTATTAAATGTTAGATTGATTCATCATTAGGAAAAGATTGTTTTAGTCCTTAAATACAAATTGTATTAATTTTTATTAAAACTACCAATATAAAAAAATTTAATCAATCAAATTCCTTATTATTGATTTCATTAAATCAAATCTATCAAATCCATCAATCAAATTCATTCAAGCATTAGTATTCAATCAAAATGTTAATAAAAAATTAATCAGTACTTATTTCTCAAAAGTACCGAATAATTCTTTGTTAAATTTTTGATTGATTCAACACTAGGAAAAGATCGTTTTTACCCTTTAATGCCAATTATATTTTGATTAATTTTTATTGAAATTAATAATATTAATAAAATTATAATATTTATTGAATATTATAAATTTTATATATATATATATATATATATATATATATATATATATATATATATATATATATATATATATATATATATATATATATGTTTGGTTAATTTTCAGTTTTGTATTTTTCTACTAAGTGTATGATAATCAGAACTATATAATTTTGCTAAGCAGAAACCATTGCCATTTGTACGGAAAAATTATCAAATGGTTGGTTTAAATACCGTATACTTTGGTTATATTAACTAAAATTATGGTTTCTTTTAAATCAAAATTGCCATTACTGTACAATTCGGTAACACTACAGATACATTTTTTCGTGTATGCAAAAATTTGAAGAGAAAAAAAGTGTTTTTGACACTTTCAGCTCGTCCTACATTTATTCAACTTATCTTTCATTAAAGAACGCTTCTAACAATTCTTAGTTTATTTAAATAAACCCTTACTATAAAATCTACGTTGTACTGCAAAAAGATTAAAAACGTATAATTTCCTTCTGCAATAACAATTTACTGCAATAAAGATCTTATTTGATTTACCTCTTACGGTTAATTCGATTAATTCAGACTCTTAAGATTAATTCGAACGCTTCCGCATAGCATAAACTTTCTTTGATCAATTAAAGGTATTCTCAACTCTTGCATTAATTATAGCCTGGGTCACTTCACTAGAAACATGAATCTTATCTACCACAATAAATGAATCTTATCCTCAACAACGTTGGTCATCCAAATGATTCTTAGATTTAAGCTCAAAGTTATTCATAATTAAATATTGCATCAAAATTAACCATTACCACTTCTAGTAAATGTCTTTTCGGCATAATTCCCCCCATAGGTCATTCAGTCTTTATATTTTTCTTTTCATTTTTTAATCATTTTTTTATTTTATTTATGGTGTCTCCCATCTTATTTATTTACATTTTTTTTTGTTGCTTCTGTGATAAGTATTCAATAAGATACAGACTAATGACAGTATTTTTCTATTTTTGCTTCTTTAATTTCTCTTTTCCCTTTTTACACATTTAATTTGATTTCGTGGACTGTAAAAACTAATTTTGAGTCTCCTCGTTCTATTTATAACGTTATTTAAAGTACTGCTAAACTTGTGTCTCGCTTTGTCTCAAATTTGTTCAAAAAATTGTCAAATGAATAAATTAATGTACAAATTGATTAGCTGACCCTTTAAGATTAAATTATTTACAACAAAAAATTTACTCGAAGTACTTTTTGATTAAAGCCCCCTTTAAGCATTAAAGAAAAAATAATATTTTGATTTAAATTAATGTCTACTTTGCAAAAGTTAAAACCGATAGTTGACAAAACACTTGAAGACCAACTGTAAATAATTATATTCTTACAATTCAAAATGAATTTATTAATTCGTATTATTAGCCGTATATTTTTCGTAAAAAATTCATCCGCAGTTCCGCTTTAGTCTCTTCCGCATAGCAAAACCAGTTTTTCCA
Source organism: Parasteatoda tepidariorum (assembly GCF_982258835.1). Lineage (NCBI taxonomy): Eukaryota > Metazoa > Arthropoda > Arachnida > Araneae > Theridiidae > Parasteatoda > Parasteatoda tepidariorum. The sequence goes on along the minus strand of NC_141758.1, from coordinate 74,616,441 downwards.
GGTTATTAGATAGGGAAATGGGAGAAAAAAAACATTCTCCCAATTTTGCCCATTAGCTAAACTGCCGGTGGATTAAGAAAGCGTCAACAAGTATGTTTAGCAAGAAAATATTCGTCACCTAACTATCACTTTTAAGTAATTTGTTGGTTTATGTAAAATTTTTAAAAAGAAAATTATACATTATTGGGGTAAGACCTCCATTCCCTCAAGCAGTTCATACAACTTCAAAGTAGATTTATCAATCAATTTAACGTTTACTTTTAAGATTGAATTTTTCCTTTTAACAACATAACAGGAAAATGATTAACAGTTTTAATTCATTCAACTATCTTGAATATTTATCTTTTATGTTAATATTTTTAACCTTCCAATTCATTTTCTTTAAGTGTATTTAAGTTCATACTTTTATATTCTTGGGACAGACTGCACGTAAATTTTTCAAAAATTCGATTGGACGAAAAACGACGATATAATATAAAATTTAAGCGCTTGGTAAAAATGCGACTTTTCTTATCTATCAATGAAAAAAATTTCACTAAAAGTTGAAGCAGTAACTTCCGACATTTTTTATGGAAACGCCATTGCACTTCCCTCTATCTGCAAGATAGTCTCTTTCGAATATTGGATTTCCGGACGAACATGGGTTGAAAACTAAAAGGAAACTCGTGGTTTGACAAAAGCCTGTGAATAGTGCTTTAAATATTAAGCATCTAACACTTGTTCATTCAAAAAAGAAATATCTTGACTAGTTTAAAATATCTTATTTAAATTTGTCCTAATTTTAAACAGTATAACATTGAAGAAATTAAAAAATTGAAAATTGAATTTAAATTCGTTCAAATAAGCAGATTTTTAATAGAATAATTTCCTAAAATGCTAAAGTTTTTAAGATGAAAACAGATTTAGATTGTAATGAAACTTGTTAAAATTTCTCGTACATTTTTAAACGTTAATTTTCTTTTAAACATGAATAGTAGACAAAATGTTAAACGTACTCGCATTTGCACAATGAATTTTATTATTAAAAGCTGAATTTTATAGTTAATTTTTATTTTTATTTTTCAAAAGAGGGAAAAAGTTTTATTTTAGCAGTGAAAGTGTAGAAACAGAGAAAGTCCTGCAAATATTTTTTTTAAAAAATTAATATAGGATAAGTTCTTTCTAATTGTGTTTTTAACATAAGTCTAAAACAGTTTCAACCTGACCTAAAATAGTAAAAAAAAAAATCTGCGAAACAGGCGATTCATTCGCGGCTATTTCACGAAAAAGAGACTTTACTTATTGTAATAGAAAATGCAGCTAGTATTTTTGTTGATTATAAAATTATATATTGAATCGAAATACATATATCGATTATACATCTAAAAATTATTCGAAGACGCCTGATTGATGCGAATGATGAAAACAGAATCATAATCTTAGTAAAATTTTTATTTCATTGCAGAATTTTTTTTTTCTCAAATGGCAGGCACTGAACATTATTATTCGCCTTAGAAGATGCCAGAATTATTACTCATTTCACGTTACCCAGTGGGCACCTGTGAACCAAAGTTACGGAGTTGAGCAACATTACCCACGCCACGAGCCCGTTTATAGGGTGGGCCACATTCACACATCACACACAACAGAGGACAACTCAAGAGAGAGAGAAACATCCATGCCCAGAGCGGGATTCGAACCCGCAGCCATTAGCTTCACAGTCAGGCACGCTAACCGCTCGGCCACCTGACCGGCTTCGTTGCACACTTCGAGGTGCAAAATTAAAAGAATATTGTTACGTGAGTGGCATTTCAAGTTAAATCATAAATTTTAAATAATATAAATAAGGACACACCATCCCTCACGATCTTCCTAGTTAAAAGCCAAATCAAAACTGGTAAATAATCAACTCCTTAGGAGCACAGGAAAGATCCATTACTGGCGCGTTATCGGAATAGGACACAGCCAAAAGTAAAGCCAATTCAAGCCAATCCCACCATATCTTTTGTTAATATTTGAATATTTTGGGAGAAGATTTAGGTCCAACAAGCTCGCGTTAGAAATTAGTGTAAACCTAGTAACGCATATGCTAATGTTTAATGTGGATGAAGAAAGAAAAGTTAAAAATAGATTTTGAAGCTCGGTTGTCCGGAAATTGAATAATAATTAGTTATACACTTGCATTGAAATAAAAAGTTAAGCTGTTAAATTTATAGAGAATGGATATATTTGACATAGCTCTTTGTAAAATTGAATTAAAATTAACTAAATGATTTATTTATTCATTAGGAATAATTACACTTATAAATAAAGGAAATTGAAAGCTAAAAAATATGGAATACCTATAAGGGCATTACACTTATATATTTGATCTCTTTTAGATACTACTATTTATCAATTATAGGTAATTCTCATTTGCCCTGAATAATTTGCAAACGGACTAAAGTGAAATTCATCGCTTTGCAAGTTTAAGATCAGAGAGACAGCTGATTGGTCGTAATCTCCGTATTAAGTTATCGATTTAATAACTAATTAGAGAGAAGGTGTGAAGCTGTCCACTAGTTCAGTCCAACGCAAATCGGTATTAGTTGACTGCTTTAATTTGCAATTCGCTTCACTCACTGAGTCGAAGAGAATTAGTTTAAACACTAAATTCGTAATTACGTTTAAACACACAAAAAATACAAGTTTACGAATCCTATATATTTTACTGTAACTATTTCAACTAAATTAACTGAAATAATTTAAAAAGTAACATATCATTATATATTTTTTTCGTGAATCGTCTTTCGTGAATTTAAAGATTTTTATGCTGCGTGTTCCGTTATGGAAAACTTTAATATCTATAGCTAGTCCATTAATTACATATTTTACTGTAACTATTTCAACTAAATTATCTGAAATAATTTAAAAAGTAACATATCAATATTTTTTTTTTCGTGAATCTGAATTTAAAGATTTTTATGCTACGTGTTCCGTAATGGAAAACTTTAATATCTATGGCGAGTCTATTAATTATCCTTAGTCTATTATACTCCAAAACAATATATATATTAGGTGCTGCAAACTTATATTAAAATGAGAAAATGCAAAAGCTCTACACAGATCTAAGACTGAAAGAAAAAAGAACGTCCAAAACTTCCAGAATATGTTAAAATTTACCGTATAGCTGGCTCTATGGAAAAATAACAAAGCCCGATAGTTTTTACCAGAGCACTTTGATAATGATTTTGGTAAGATTAACAATAAAATACTGATTTATAATTAAAAAGTGATACAAATGTGGTAAAATTGGACAAATTTATCCTGATAGCTTTGAGACTGGAATAAAAATCATTCATTTGGTTGAATTAACTTTTCGATTTTGTATTTTTTACTAACGGATTGGCAACGTGAATTTCAAATAAACCATTAGCATATGAATAGAAAAATTAACAAATGAATGGTTTCAATGATTTTGGTTTTATTAACCAGAAGTATGGATTTTAACAGAAATGTCATTATCATGCTATCCGATAACTTAACGCGATTTTTTTTGTTCATGAGCGAATCATAAGTTAGAGCTCGGGCTTTGAAATAACGTGCGTGTGTGTACGTTTCATTCCGTTGCTTTTAGACGTAGAATTTAGAACGTGAATCCGTTGCTTTTAGACGTTTAATTAAATACTTATATTAAATTGTATCATCTGCTTTTCCTTAATATTTATCAATTATCATCTGCTATAGAGATAAAACGTATTTTTTGTGCAATTTCAGCTATTTATAATGAATTAATTTATAAAATAACTTTGAAATTGTTTATTTTTCAGTTTAAAGGTTCATCATTAATTATGTCATAGAATAACTAGGTAAAGAATGAAAGGTTTAATCTATTATATACTTTAACTGACTTGTCCAGTTATTATTTCATGAAATATTTAGTTATTCTATGAAATAATTGAATTATTCACTTTAACATTAACATATACATATTAAATAAATGCAACCAAATTCACCATAATTTACACCCATATAGAAGTCTGTTCGCAAAATATGAACAAAAAGCACCTGGAGTTAATATCAATATTGATATTAAAGAGAAAAACTGTAATCAATAAAAAATTATTTGTCAATGAATTATAATAAATAGAATTAAACAGTTTACCATTTATATATAAAAAATTACTTAAAGATTACTTAAGGATTACAAAAGAGATTACTTGATTTTTAACATGCATACTGCAAAATCAATAGTATAGTTTTCTCGAAATTTATGATTTTTAAAGTCAAATCACATATTAACAATAAGGTTTAAATATGATTCGCAGCTCTCCTAATTATAGGACAAGCTGGATTAAAACTTGGTGCAAAACAGGCAATAAATTCTAACTTCAATGCAGTTGCTTAAACGAATTTGAATTCAATAGAGTTATTGAAGTGCTTAAGTTTCTCACTAATATTCAATTCCAAGCAACATTTGCACTAATATGAAACTTCAAACAATATTTGGATTTGATCTTTTGGCTTAAGAGCAAATATTTCACTCAAGTAAATGCAGTAATTTGAATTTCAGATTTCTAGTGTACTTGAATTTCATAATTGTGCAATAAGTTTTAGTTTGAATTCAAGTTATTTATTATGTATACAATATAAAGATAAACTTTGGATTCAATTGTTTTATTATATGATAAGTAATTTATGTATAATTTTGTACAAATTCCATCAAAATTGCTTACTGTTTTAATAGGCATGCAATGTTTGTGACAAATATTTCATTTATGCGTCTTGGAAAAAATAATTTAAAGCTTGTTGTTTCAAGTATTTTTTTTAGTTACAATTAACTTTTTGTAAAAAGATAATTTAAAAAAATCAATGACTTATAATAATTATCTATTTTTCCATAATTCTTAGACAGATCGAGAGTCGAGTATAATCATATTTTTATTCAAAAAGTGGAAGAAATTAAAGTCAGATAATGCACATATCGATCAGAATTACTTTTTATTTTAATAAAATCGAAAAGCTCGTCACAAATATTTCATTTATAAGTTTTAGAAAAGTAAATTAAAAATCTGTTAATTGTTTGAAAAATTCCTTTTTTTTTTAAATTTTCATTTTATGAAGAGATCATTTAAAAAAATTTCTTACAGCAATTAACTATTTTTTATATTAATTCTTTTTTGATCGAGATCCGAAAAAAAGATTTTATTTTTATTACAAAAGGGATAGAATCAGAGGTATATTTATTTCTAATAATTCAAAATTTTATTAGGAGCAAAATGCACCATTTTTTAAGAATTTTACAGAATTTTTAGAAATATAGTATCAGAATACAGAATATATTTACAGAATTATCAGTAAATATAGTAATATAGTAAAGTTCAAACCAAAAGCTGACTGTAATATAAAGTTCATTTACGCTTTAAAGTAGGTAAATGGATTGCCAAATAAATTATATGGCTTCTTAAATCGAAGTATAGTATTACAGTTCATTTCTATAAGTTTAATAATGTTTTCCAGTTCTTAAAAAATATTAGGATTTTTATATTCCAGTTATTTTAAACTTTGAAATACAAAATATTTTACTTTGATATCCAAGCAAAAATATTTCTGAATCTAAAAATAAATTTACGATTCCTTGAAGAAACTGAAATGTGATACAGATGAATGCAAGATAGATGTATTTTAAACTCCAAACATAAATTAAAAAGTATGATTTTGTCAATACCTGAATAGATTTTGAAAAGATTTACTTGGAACAAGAAGCATGAATACATTTTTATTCATCGATTTGCATTTTCTTTTCCGTAAGGAAAAAAGGAAATACATAAATGCAGTGCGATTTCATGGTTATAATTCATATTCAGAAATCTAGTGAATTGAGCCTAAACTAATCTTAAATCAGTATTCAGCAACCATGCTAAAATTATGAAAATTAAAATTAAAGTAATATTTCCTGAAAGTTAATATAATTTTGAAAACTCTGAAATAAAAACACATTTATGGTAAAAATTTTATTCCATTCAGAGAAAAAAAAAGGATGGTCAAAAAACTATCAGAGTATAACAAAATTTACCGTATTTTCTGGATGAAGAAGAACACCAAAAAGTACAGTAATTTTTACCCTGATACACATATTTTTGGCAATAAAATATGGTTTTATTACTACGCTGTTTGTCAGTTAATGAGGTAAAATGTGGTAATTTTACCAAAAGAATTGGTAATTCCAACAGTACTAGTATAATTTGAGGTAACCCAAAAATGTACAGATTGAAAACCTCTAGTTCATTCAGTAAACGCACTTTAACTTAATTTTTGGTCCCGCAGTGGACTGATCATTAAGACACGGTTCCCAGCAGATCACCGAAGTCAAGCATCACTGGCTACGGTCAGTGTGCGGGTGGATGACCACTTGGATCAGTTTGCGTAGGGACCGAGGGTGTGCGGTATTGGTCCTCGTTAAACTGTGCTACCGTAAAGTGCTCGACTTCGCGTGCAGGTCGTTGGGCTACCGAAGCGGGAGTGACATCCCCTCCGCAGAGGATCAAAATTGTGATGGCATGTCTTCGGATCATCCTCAGGGATGTTTCCCATACCGTTGCCAATAGCCCAATTTTTTGGGGATCGGGGGCTAAAATTTCCCTTTCCACCGACTGTCTAATTTTAAGGGTCCTGGCTGAAATTGATATGAGGTTATAAGGGATATTACAAAGGCACGCCAATTTATAGTTTTGTTTTAGTAGAATATCTCAAATTAATAATGTCTACCGATTATTTTAAAGCTGTTTTATTTTAGTAACCCTAAAAATGAAATCAGATAGAAATGTGAAAATGTAATTTCAGAAGGCAATATTATGGCGATGAGATTTAAGGTGAAACTGATTATATTATTTCTTTTGAAGTTAAAATAATGCTCGTGAAGTTAAAGCATTGTTCATACTATTCAGAAATAGAAATTTTAAAAACAAAAAAAGAATTTGCCTTATAATATATGAGTAAAAAAGGGAGTAATAAAATCAGTTCAGTTTTGCATTTTCATTAAAATGCGAAGTAATTCAGAATGAAATCATAATTAAATTAAACTCAGATAAAATATTTATCCTTGTAGCGTTTGAGATTGATATATTTTTTATTTTAATGCCAATTATTAAATGGTGATTAAATGCCAGTTATTTGTAATTATCTTAATGATATTATTTTTATTTCAGAATCCCTAGCTAAAAAACTTTGCTTTCGAAGTAGTTTATCTTACTGAAGAATTTGTATCAATTTTTGTAGCAAGTAGATGATTTCAAAGAAGAATTTGTATCAATTTTTTACACAAGAAAATAATACTGAAAAATAATTTTAATCAAATTTTGAAGTAAGAAGGTAATTTTGAAGAAGTTTTTATATCAGCTTTTGAAACAATTAGATAACCTTGAAAAATAATTTGTATCAATTTTTTAATCAAGTTTAAGTATAAATAAGAATTAGTATAAATGTTTGAAACAATTAGATAATCTTGAAAAGTTTTTTTTTATTAATTTTTGAATCAAGTTTATAATACCATTTTAAGTACATAAAGTTATTATATTTTGTTCTTAAATGACCACACAATCATCGGTATTTCGCTATCTCTGTATAAATCCCGGAAAATAATTATTATCAGTGATTTAAATTCAGTAAATAATTCATAACTTTCCGAACTAAAGAGCCATCATTCCCGAAATGCAAATTCTGTTTCAGAAATCTCTTCTGGATAGAAAGTTTAGATTATTTTGCCAATTGGTAAACACACAATACCTCATATTATACGTAGATTGTACCATTGTTTTATGCAAAAGGTTTCAATATGTGGTAAATATCTTCTTGCAATTTAAACTCAATAACTTTTAGGTTAACTGATAAATAATGCACGGAATAAAGTTTATTGTCAGTTGCATTAATAAACACGAACAAAGCAATATTTCCAAAAAGGGTTATTGTTTGAATTTTCATGAAAATAAATGATATCTATTGTTAAAAGCTACTTATAATTCTACCGTCGATTAGTAGTAATTCAATTTGATACTTAGAAAGAAGTTTCAAACTTAAGTAGTTCTTGATTATTATTTTGATAAGTTATTTCAGCATTGAAATATGTTTTGTTTAGTTACTTTTCAAAAGATTTATTTGAAAAGTTTAAACAATTTATTGTTTATATCTTTAGTTTCTGATTTTATTAATTTTTAAGGAAACTTGAAATTTTAGAAAAATGTTAGATGGATTTAGCGTCCTTCTAAAAACTTTTATTTCTTGACTCTAGAATGTTCTATTATCAGTGCAAAAATTACTCTTTTGTTTTATTTACAAAAATTACTTAAATTTTGAAACACATCGGTTCTGAAATAAAAAAATTTATATTTAAAATAGAAATATTATAAATGTAATACGGAACTAGTATTAAATACAATAAAATTAGTAAAGTTAAAACTATATATTTAAAATAAGAAACATTTTGTGATACTGCCTCTCATACTATATTTATTAAATCTTAAACTGAGCTCCGTGAAATCGTTAAGATTGCCAGGTAAATCGAAAAAATCTAAAATTTTAGGTATATTACAATATAACAATTATGGACCTATACCTCTCCAAATTTGTTGATGCTTCAAAAATTGTGTGATTATTTTATTTCAGGTTAACACCAAATCATTCCCTCATAGCGTATCAGTCTAAACACCAAGAATCGAGAATATTTGCACCAGGCTTACACATTACATCAACCTTACATTTATTTGATTTTTAAATTGTTTGGTATCAAAAGTGCCACTTTAGACTACATATAGTAATTCTAAGACATCGATTAATCGTTTACTATAGAGCATGAGAAGGTGCAATTTTATCATCGTCTCTCACGTTGCTAAACATGCGACGAAAACACAAGTTCACTGTTACAAAAGGTATAAATGTTCTAGTTGTATAATAAAAATAATTATATTTTCATTAAAAATATTTCGATTAATCTGTTAATTATGTCAAGTAATTATAATATTTAATTTCTTTCTGCTTCTATTCTGTAAAACCTAATTAGAATTGGTTTTAATCTGCGTGCACTATAATGTGCGTAAGGTTTATTTAGTAGTTTCATTTCAAACAATATTGAGTGTATGCTTTCCAAATTAATAATTCATGGTGTAAAGTGCATTGTTAAAATAACTTTGTTAACTTATATGTGAATTATATTTTATTGGCATGTTTCAAGTCTTAGAATTACTAAACACTAAAAATGGTGTCACTTTACACCCAAAGAAGTATAATCGGTGGTGTCTGTGGTGCTTATTACATTCAGAACACCCCTTGATGTTTCGTTACATTATTTTTGTTGTGATGATTTAGTGACACACAATTTTTTTATGTATTTTTGCGTATTTTGGATAGTCTCTGAAGTTATTTAGGATAATCTAAAAAAATAATAATAAATTGCTCTAAATTGCTCGGAAGATAATTCAATAAATAAAATAATTTTTTAATTTTTTATTATTTTTATTTTATAATTTAATAATGGAAGACATTTTTGAACTGTTATATATACAAATATTTGTATAATTTCAAACTAATTCTAACCTTACTTATATATGTTAATAAAATGTGCTTGTCTATTTGTGTTAGTCTCTTTATGTGTTTGTCTTTCTAACAACTCCAAAACCATTTATGTTAGCATCTTGAAACTTGGACAGTTGGTGAGAGAAACAATTTTGGAAATTGTCTATAAATTGCTCAAAATCTTAATTATCGTTCGTGAGAGACATTAAAAAATGTAGTTTTTCATAGGTTTAGAACTATCCGTTGTTTTTTAAACTATAGATTACTCTGATGTTGTTGACGCATGCCTGTTTAGGCAGAGGGGGTGCGATTATTCCTGTTTTCCAGTGGCGCCATCTATGGCCAAGAATTCGACTTCTATCATACGTCGCACCCGTTTAGAGGGCGGACTCATTCATACATCCATTCATTCATCCACAGATCGTAATTTTGACCTGAATCAGAGAACGAACGATCTCCAATCCAGTACCCCCAGAGGTTTTGGATGACTCTGATGAAATATTTTAAGGGTTAACATCAGTGATGTTAGCTAGCTTATAGCTTTTATTAATCAAAAAAAGAGTTTATTACACGTTCTTTAATATTTTATATGTTATATCAGATAAACTCAATGATCAGTACGAACGTGGTAGCATAGGTGAACTATGCCACCAACTGAGTATTTTTAAGATTAGATTAAATCTAGTGTTTATTTTATTTATATAGTTAGGTTTTTAAACTGTGTTTTTATGAAACTAAAGAATTTAAATTTATCAGAAATTTTAAAAAATATGAAGTGAAAAGAAAATTGATAGAGAAATAGTTATAGTTCATTTAGGAGAAACGTAAGAAAGTCTAACTATTATTGACACCAATGATGCTTTATTTTAGAAAAAGGTATTAATTGAAGTAAAAAAAGTAAGCTCTGGACTAAAAGGCAAAATTAACGGCTAAAAATTACTTATTCGCTTAAGAGAACTACGAAAAATCACTACACTATTATTGACGCTAATGATGCCTAATTAATTTTAGCAATAGTTACTAATTAAAACATAAAATTTCCAAAAGGCAAATTTAATGGTGAAATGTTACTAATTTGTTTTTGAAAATGCAAAATATTGTTAGACTAATTATGACGTCAATTATAATCAATTAGTTTTGGTAATAGGCACTATTGATATTATGGTAATTTGAACAGTTTCAATACAGATACAGTAGAAATATGTTCTTACGGTCCCTTGAAAGACATAAGTACCGGAGAAATTTATTTCATTTTGATCAACTTTGGCTATTATTAATTTGCCGAGAGCAACAGTATTATGCCTAATTTTACTCAATACAATAAGACTTTATTTTGATGAGATTGAATATTATAAGATCATTATTATCTAATAAAGTAAAGGTACCGGGAAAGTCAAAAATTTATAATAAATAAATAAAAATTTAAATTATTTTAGCTTTATTAATCACGTTGGTATATGTCATGAAGTTTTGTTCATAATTTTTACTGTTATTCAACACTTATTTATTGATTTTTCTCAACTCGTACGAAGAGCAGGTAGTTATCATGTAAAATATAAAATTGAAATGAAATTGGTTGAAAAGTTCTTGAGAAAATAAATTTAAAAACATAATTTCATACTGAATTTTCATTACTCAGAAATTATTCGGTCAATTTTCCTTATATTTTACAATTTCTATACCTTACATTTCAAAAACTTCTGGTAAATATAAAAAAGACCGAACTTTATATTTTTTATAAAAATATAAATATCTATTTCCAATTTTATTATCTGATTCTATTTTATTTTGAATGTATTTAGTTTTCTTTATGTTCTTTGATACCATAGCAACCCATTTTTCTTTTATAAGAGTTTTTATTTTTCAACACTAACTATTAAAATAGTTTTCTCAGACTTAACTTTCATTTTTATAAACGGAACAGAACTTATTTTATTATTGAAAGAGTTGAATATAAATAACAATACCAACGAAAGAAAGGTTAAAAAAGAAGTTTTTCATGTACTAAATAAAAAATAAAGTTGTCAGCATATTAAATGAATTAGTTCGAGGCAGTCCTTTCAAAATTCTTTCTTAACATTCTGACTTCTTTTGTTGCGTCAAAACTCCTATTATCATATTTATTGGAATGTCGTTTTGAACCAGAAAAAGAATATTTGCATTTTTTCTCACCAAATGGAGTAACTCATCCAGAGAAACTTTTAGTAGATATGAAGTTTGGGGGAAAAGTTGATTCATATTTCATACTAAATTTCTAAAGCAATATCGGAAAACAGAATATCATAAATCAAATTTCGTGCTCCCCAAAAGAAAGATGTACAAATATATATATGTATATGTATTTATAAGACTGACTTGAGAATATATTCTTGTCATACCTAGAAAGAAGTAATAAATATGTTTATTTTCCGATTGTCAAAAATTTTATTATTATGAGTCGATAAATGAAAATCCTCATATTTTATTAATAAGACAAGGTATTTTGTTCACACTTTTGAACTGATAGTTTGGTGACTATTTCTCTAAACAAAGTGACTATTTTCTGAAATTCTTAAGTGGTAAGTACTAGAAAACTTTTGCAATTATTGGGAATCATTATAATACTAAAAATTGTATGGTTAACGAGATGAAACAACGCAGAAGACCACATTGAAGTGACAACATATTTTTGAGAGATGAGTAAAATTTTTAAAACATAAAAAGAGAGTTTCTGAAAGGTATGGGTGATATTACTGGTCATTAAACGATTTATTGTTTTTCCTCCTGCAGATTTAGCATTTAGCTTTCAAAAGTTCTTAAAATGAAATATAAGACTGACTGAAGAAAATACCTTGTCATACCTAGAAATACGTAATAAATATGTTTATTTTCCGATATTATGAGTCGATAATAAAAATTATCATATTTTATTAATAAGACAAGGTCTTTTGTTTATACTTTAGAACTGATAGTTTGGGACTATTTTTTTGAAATATTAAGTACAAGAAAACTCTTACTATTATTGGAAATCATTATAATACCAAAGTTTATGGTTAACAAGACAAAACAACACAGAAGACCCCATTGAAATGACAACATATTTTTGAGAGATAAGTAAAGTTTTCAAAACATGAAAAGGAAGTTTCTGAGAGGTATGTGAGATTTTACTGCTAATTGAACAATTTTATCAATAAAATTTATTATTTTAACTTTGAAAAGTTCCTAAAGCAGAAGTACCATATTTAGTAGAATACCGTAATGTGGGGTTATTTTAAAACGCATTTTTGGGTTTTCGTTTTTTTGCAATCTTTAAATTGCGATATAGAGCTATGAATATTGTACAATATAAATATATGCACAACTCTTTTTTAGTGAAGCAAGTAAATTATTATGCTAAATGATAAGAAAAATTTGAAAAAAAATGCTTCCATGCTACCAGCTTGGGTGGAGTAACGTGGGGACACTAAATTTATCAAATTAAAATTGACAAAAACCATATTTCAGCATAGTAAACCATCTTCATTTCGAATATAAAAACTATTCATTAAATCTAAGAATTTTCCATTTTCAATTATTATCTCTTTATTTATTCTTAAAACTACATCGAGAAAAAAATTCTGTTAAATTTACCATACAGTAGATAATAACATTTCTGATAAAAAAAATTGTAGTTAAAAAATCAAAATATACGGTATTTAAACCATTTATTTGATAATTTTTCCGTTGATATGGTAATGGTTTACTGTAAATTCTGGTTCTCAATATTACAGTTTTAATAATCACACATTTATTTAAAAAATGTAAATTCTAAAAGTAGATTTGACCGATTAATAGGTTTTCATACCATGTTCTAAGGTATCATGATAAAATTACCAAATATCACATATTATAAAACCATATTTCATTGTTAATTTTACCAAAATCATTACCAAGGAACTTCAAAAAAATTACCGAGCTTTTTGGTGTTTTCACAGAGCCAGAAATTTGGTAAATTTTAACATACTCTTCACCATATATTTTGCATACTTTTTTTCTCAATTTGGCATAGTAAACTTTCTTGATTTCAATGTACGAACATTTTTTAATGATTTTAGAAATGTTTTAATTTGCAATTATTATTTTTATTTTCATTCATTTTCTGATGATTATTATTAATTGCATTTCTATTATTTAAATTTCAACATCAAGCAAATAATTTTTTTTGTTATAATTAGGAACTTTTTTTATCTAATATTTCTGGTACCGTCAAAATCGTCTGATTCTACAATCCCCAATATATTTCCTTTCACAAAAATTGACGCGTCTTCACTATAAGTAATATCTTCAATCATCCTCTAACAAGGGAAACTAGGGAAGTGTGACTCGCCAATTTTGAAATAAACTAGTGGGATGTATGCCTTATGAGGAATAATTTTAGGGGGCAACATTCGTTTCGGCCCATAGAGGGTCCTATGAGAGATAAAAAATAATTAAGTGTGTAGAAAAATCGGTAATTCATTACTTCAATGCAGACTATTAGTTATTGTAATTATCTTATACTCCAATTAATTTTATGGTACTTTCACGTACTATATAATGCATATTTATTGTCAAAATTGATTTCGAAAATTTTATATATCTGTAGTCTTTCAGAAAAAAAAATAAAAAAAATTGGCATTAAATTTTTTTTCATATTGTTAGATCTTACAAAAAAATCTGAAATAATTTATGTGATTGCATAAAATTAAATTGCATGCATAAAAATGTTTTCAAATTTGTTTGGCGGGAAATTTGAACTTAAAAAAATATTTCAGTTTTCAATGATTTTCTTTTTTTCTTGAAAGGTCAACCGTACTATGTAAACAAAATTTGTAAGTATTTGTCGCTTTAATAGACACATTTTTTTTCTTAATTTTTTTTATTGCACAACTGGTAAAAAAATGGAAAAAAAAATAAGTTTCAAAAAAATTTAAATTTTTTGCCAAAAAATTAAAATATTATTAAAAATTTTTTTCCTGTGAATTGTTCAATATTTTGTCAAAACATTGCTATTTTTGAAATATTATTCATACAATTATCTTTATACCTGATATCCTAGCTAATGCCAACTTTTAAAGTTAAATATTTCAAAAATTAGCTAGGATATCAGATATAAAAATAATATTATAAAGATAGCAATGTTTTGACAAAATATTGAACAATTCACAGGACATAGATATCAACGGATTTTCCACGACATATCACTTCAAATTTTGTGTATACAGTACAGTTGATCTTTTATGAAAAAAATCGAATTGAAATATTAAACATTTTTTAAGTTCAAATTTCCCGCCAAACAAATTTGAAAACATTTTTATAACTTGAAAACATTTTTATAAATGCAATTTAATTTTATGCAATCACATAAATTATTTCAGATTTTTTTGCAAGATCTAACAATATGAAAAAAAAAAAAAAATTTTTATAAATCACATTTTTGGATACACATTAAATATGAAAATATTCCATCAGTTTTGGAAAATGCGTATTATATTTCGACTCTCATATAAAAGAAATTTATTATTGTTTACTAGTCTTAATATTGGAAAATTTTTTGAAAAAAAAAATTTTAAAAATTTTATGCCAAATTTTTTTTTTTTAAAATGCCAATTTTTTTAATTTTTTTTTCTGAAAAACTACAGATATATAAAATTTTCGAAATCAATTTTGACAATAAATATGCATTGTATAGTACGTGAAAGGTAGCACAAAATTAATTGGAGTATGAGATAATTACAATAACTAATAGTCTGCATTGAAGTAATGAAATACCGATTTTTCTACATACTTAATTATTTTTTATCTCTCATAGGACCCTCTATGGGCCGAAACGAATGTTGCCCCCTCAAATTATTCTTCATAAGGCATACATCCTACTAGTTTATTTCAAAATTGACGAGTCACACTTCCCTAGTTTCCCTTGTAAGTGCCAAGTTTGTTGAAATACTGTGTAACAACAATGTTTATTAGTTCTTTTCATCTTTGCATCCGGGTATTTCATTTATTTCAACCCTTTTCACTGATATTGCTATACCTGAAAGAGCACTTCCCCTTTCAGTTTGAAAACTTTGTTTTTACTGTCTTCATTATTGATGCATAACCAAATATTGGCTCAAATTCATCACTCTAACTGCAGTAATATTGATTATAATAGCGTAAAAATAAAGTAAAAGGCATGAAGGTTTAAATGTTAATTTTTTTTAGAAAAAAACACGTTAATTATACTGAGAATCTGTGTGTTAACTTATTATATAGATAATAATAACGCGAATATATGCTTCAGATAAGATTTGACAAAGTTCATCGCAGTCAGAAAAAGAAATGAAAAAAGAAAGTTATAACAGAAGTGTCAGCTATTTCGCAACTTAATACTTCCTCTGAGAATTAAAAAAAAAAATCCGGAAAAAAGTTTAATTTTATTTTTGCCATCACTGGAAGTCAATTAACTCCAGAGTACTCTAGTTTTTACTCCGTTAAATATTTATATGAGATTCACCACAGTATATTTTTTTATCGGCATTTGTGATAAGCATTCAAAAAATATGCATTAAGGGTGGTCAAACTGAAATACCTTGAATATGCCATAAGGTGTAAAATACGGCTCCCCGGCCTTATAGAGGCTATTTGCCAAATATGACACCTTAAAGCCAAATTTTTATTTCTCCAATCAATCATTAAAGACTTAAAAGTATTTGTTAAAAAAAATTTCGATCTTCCAAAAAAAAAGATTAAAAAATTGCGAAAATAAAACTATTTTGAACTCTGAAGAAGAAACCAGAGGCCGAAATTTATTTTTAACAAAGGGGTAATGGGTCTCAGATTAAGCCTTTGTCATTTTTAGCATTTTTTGTATTTCAAATGTAATTGCATATTTAGTAATTTCAAACGAAAGACGTTATACAAAACTTCAAAATTAAAAAAAATCCTTTAAAAGTTATGATAAAAAAGCAAGGCTATAACATTTATTTGTTGTGGTTTTGTAATTTGTTCTATGCATTTTCTCAAAGTATTTAACCACAGTTTCAAAAAAGTGAAATTCATTGAATATAAATTTTTTTGTTGGTAGCAGTTAACAGTATATTTTATTTACTTTCTCCTCATTTCAAAATCAACATTTTTCAGAATGAAGTTTAATAACAAACATTTTTGTAAGGAAGTAAAAATATCGTTTCAACTTAAACGATAGAAGATCCAATGAAACATTTTATTGCAATCTGTTGCATACGAATTGAAAAGCACAGAGCTCTTTCGGAAATTATTTCTCCAATAAAAAATCAATTGAAAAGAACAAAAACTGAAAACATAACTTTGTATCTAAAAATTCAACAAATAATACTTCCAATCCTCGTATCTTTTTTATTAAAAGTCTTATGTACCATATCTCAAAAATGAAGCGAACCGTTCGTTTCCATAAAAAATAAAAAAACATTTTACCCCTTTTTTTAAAAAAAATTTTCAAAGAAAAAGTCTGATCAAGAAGTCAAAAAGTAAGGGAAGAAATGGTAGAAAAATGCCACCGGCTCATACAACACAAAGATAGGGGTGAATCGAATACAGAAGAGGGGGGTGTCCAAAAATCAATCGTTTGCCTCAGTCCGCCGCTTGCTGCGCTATCGTCCAACCTAATAGGAGGGATACCAACGGATTTCATCCTTAGAGAGCATCAGGCTTCGTCCACGAAATTTCCTCTTCCTCATCTTTCTTATTCAAATTTTCTTACTACAGAAAGGAGTTTTTCTAACATATTTGTTTTCCCGCCAAAAAGGGAAATTTGTTCTTCGCGCGGTTTTTTTTATTGTTTTTTCGACCAACAGCTGACGGTTTTTTGATTAGTGAGAGCTGAATGAATGACTTTTTAACAGTAGATAACTATATGATTCATTTTGCGATGAATATTCTTAAAATAGTTTTGCTTACGAAATATTTCGAGAAAAATAATTGAATAATCTGTCATTTCCAGCTTTCGTAGCCAGGTAGGTTTTCTTTCCTATTTAACCATTTATTTTATTTTTTATTGCTTTTTTTCTATTTTATTATATTGTGTTTTGTTTCACTTTATTATATTCTACTTTATTACATTTACATTGTTTTATTCTATTTTACTTCGCGGTTATTTTATTATTTTTTCTGACCAACAGCTGATGGGTTTTCGATTAGTGAGAACTGAATCTATGACTTTTTAACTATAGATAACTATGTGATTAATTTTGAGATGAATATTCTTAAAATAGCGTTGCTTCCGAAATATTTTAAGAATTAAACTATATGATATATAGTTTCTAGCTTTCGTCGTCTGGTAAGTTTTTTTTTTCCTGTGCAACCACTTTTGTTTTAAGACATAATTATTATTATATTTAATGCATTTAATATGTACAATTTTGTATAAATGAATTAAAATTTCCTTACGTTTTTCTATTCGAATTAATGTACAATAATAATTACTTATTATAAATAACAATTTATAGTAATTATCTATAATCAACACGTAGCAATTATCCATAAATAACAATATATAGATTCTTTCACAGCAAGACAAAACTATTTGCAATTGATAAACGAGCAAAAACATATTTATAAATAAACAATTTTTCGAACAATAAAGTGAAAATTGAGTTTATATTAATGAAAATCTTAACTTTTGTATGTAATATTCTCTAAAACATTAAAATATTAGCGTTCATTTAATATTGCTAGTGTATATTTTTGCAGCATTTAAAACATTCTAAGCCCCCTTATTATGTGACTAAAAATCATCTAGAAAGCTTTCAAATGTTCAATAATTTTCCATATAGAGGTAGTTGAAACTTCTTAAATTTTCCTGATCAGGAAAACTGGTGTATTCATATTATATTTATCTGATTCATCTGATTATCAGAAAATCATTAAGAAAATCTTAAAAATTTAAAACAAAAATTTTTTTTTGAGAATATTAAAATTGGGTCTTATACTCTCGTTAAATTTGAGAAAATGATTTATGTTTTTTCTAGCACCTTTCAGATAGATGTAATTGGAAAAGCACGAAAAATTAATGAATTCCAGCACGTTCTGAAACACGTTGATTAATCCTCCCAATCTTTGATTAATCTTAACCTCAAACAACATCCTCATTTCTATCGACAATCAGCAAAAAACAACCTTCGACAGTCATTTTTTATAACATCTAATAAAATGGTTTAATTATAAGCGTTTATGGGAAAACGAAGAAAAAAATTCTAATAAATTTATCGCACTGTATGGGTAATGACATTTCTGGAGAAAAAAAATTCAGTAAATATTAATAGAATCAATATCCTCGGTATTAAAACCATTCATTTGGTAGTTTCTTCCGATCAGATCACAACTGTTTACCGAAAACTCTAGTTTTTATTACCACACATTTAGCAAAAAACAAGAAATCGAAAAGGGAATTTAATTGTATAAATGGTTTTTATGCCAAGTTGTAAGGTATTATGATAAAATTATCAAATTTTACCTTATTTACCAAATTTTTATCGCGTATTATAAAACCATATTTTATTGTTGTTTTCACCAAAATCATTACCAATGCTTTACTAAGCCTTTTGATACTCCCATAGAGCCAGAAACACTCTAAATTTTACCATTTTCTGGTAATGTGGACCATACTGTTTTTCTCGGTGAGAGTTCGGTAAGTTTAGAAGACATGTGCATTTTCACTGATTTTTCGATACATAAATTATTAATAATTAAATATTTATAAGTGACGCAATTTATAAGTGACGCAAAATTTCAGTGTTAAGTATTACACACAATATTGCACACCGTAAAGAAAAACAGCACTCCAATGAAATTTTGTTAATAATCATTAACACTAAAAATTCTTAAATCTATCTTAATTATACTGTTTTAGAGTATGGTGAATTATCTGCAACCTTAATAAGGTGCTAAAATGAACCATATTATTGAGAAAAATTGATGTTTCTTAAATTCGATTACATAGCATTATTGTTCAACTTCAACGCGATTTAATTTAACATCTTATTAAGATTGTAACATATTTACATCACTTTATGATTTAACGTTGCATCAATTTTTCTGACGGTGTAGTTCATTTGTGTTGCAGAAACTATTAAAAGGGAGCCAGACAAACAATACTTTTTTTTACTTTTGCAGCTTCACAATACTTTTTTTCAGTGTGTTTCAAACAAGTTCATAAAGTATTAATCAGTAAAGCTATTCTACTTTATCTGAAAATTAAAATCTATTTTATTGAATATAGTTAAAAAGCGTTGTTATCCGTAAACTGAGAAAAACTATGGTCAAAACTACCAACATATGGTAAACTTCATCTTGTTCCTAACTCTATAGAACAAGCTCGGTAGATTTAATCGAAGCGCTTTGGTAATGATTTTGGTAAATTCACCAGAAGAATGTGGTTTTATAATTAGTGGTAACATTTGGCAAATGTGATTTAATTTGGTAATTTTATCATAATATCTTAAAACTTGGCATAAAAACTATTTATTCGGTTCAGTTTTGTATGTTCTACTCAATGTGGGGTAACAAGAACTAAAATTTCGAGAGCCTGAATTTCAAGTGAATCGTGAGCAGAAGAATTACCAAATGATAAGTTCAAATATCGTATATTTTGGTTTTTATTACCAAAAATGTCATTACCACACAGCTTGATAATTTTACCAGAATCAATTTATCCGTCTAGTCATAAAATAATTTGGGTAATGCTTCTCAAACCAGCATTATGAAAGTTATTCTACTCAATCTGAAATTTAAAATATATTTAATTACGTAATTGTTACAAAAACATTGTTATGCGTAATAAGAATTTTTAATAGTGTATATATATATATATATATATATATATATATATATATATATATATATATATATATATATATATATATATATATATATATATATATATATATATATATATATATATATATATATATATATATATATATATATATATATATATATATATATATATATATATATATATATATATATATATATATATATATATATATATATATATATACATATATATATATATATATATATATATATATATATATATATATATATATATATATATATATATATATATATATATATATATATATATATATACATATATATATATATATATATATATATATATATATATATATATATATATATATATAGGGGAGGGTGGCCTAAAGTGGGTAGGTTAACAATAAACACTCCGAAGTTGTAGTTTTTGGGCTTTTATCGCAGCGTTTTTGATTTTATTTCTTAAGAGAGATCTTGAACTTTAAAATAAAAAATGATTATTGCGTTATTTTAAATTTTATGATTATTTATTATCAAAAATAAAAAACACTGAAAAAAATCGCTTTGCCCTACAAGGGGGCCTGAAGCTGGTAAGCCGTTTGGGCAAAGCGGGTAAGCACCATAGATTTTGCAAATACAAGCGCATATTAATTTTCTTAAGCATTAATAATGAGACCTTAATCACACGTATAATAAACGTTAAAGATAACATTTAAATAACAATTTTAGACTCATTTTGTCAGTCTCAAATTATAATTTGTTATTCTTGACAAAGTTCGCAAAAATAAGACCCTCTTCCTGAATAAGTTGTGCAAGCTTCATGAGCCCAGTCTTTACAATCTCCACGTTCAATCCAAAATGCATCATTACAAAAATACAGAAAAGTTAGTATAAAAATGTATCGGGACAAAGCGGCTATCTACCCGTTTTGCCTTCCCGCTTTGCCCAAAAGCATATTTTTTACTAAAATAATTATAACCTTAAATAAAAAAAAAATTTAAAAAAAAACTTACATCGTAGTTTATAGGTGAATAGCGTTAGAATAATATAATAATATTGACAATTAAAAAAAATAAGCCGGCTTTCGAGTAGCCACAAGTTGCATACCTAGAGTCTTTTTAATAAACTTAAAAAATTTTTTATTTTGTGATTGGTTACGCCACGTCGCTTTACTTCTGCTCCGCTGAGACTGATTGAAACTCGTAAGTATTCGGGTAATCACGGCATACTTAGATATCGGCGCTTGCACTCCATGCGGCTGGATACGAATGCTTACCCGCTTTAGGCTACCCTCCCCTATATATATATATATATATATATATATATATATATATATATATATATATATATATATATATATATATATATATATATATATATATATATATATATATATATATATATATATAACTTGTTTTATTTTAATGGGATGCCTGCAAGTGGCGTAGTGTGAGTATCTCGATTCCGATTGGTTGTTGAGACATGGTATATTTGTTTATGATAGCAACTGTTCTTTCAATTCTATTTCGACCAAACCAAGCCTGTGCAGCATCAATTCTATTAAGTGACGCATTCTATATTCTTTCACAAATATCCAATACTTTCCCTATATATTTCTTACCTAACACGAAGACAAGCACAAAGTCATGTAGAGCATTAAAAAAAACTAAATATGCAGCGAAGTTGCCAGGTACACAAAACAAAAATATGTCACGTTTATAATAAAATATGTAAACAAACAAAAAGTCTAAGGTAAGTAAAAGACGTAGACAAGAAAGAATTATATTTTAGCAAATTTGACTTTGCGATACAGCACTGAATTTAATTAACTTCGCGTTAATTAGCATTCTAACTTATGTGGAGAAACGTAGCTCAACTTTAATATGACATTTTGCTTATAAACGATCAACTGGCGCTGGCGTCATAGACCACATGTGTTGGTATATGTGATCTTCTTCTCCTTGAATTTCAAGTACCCGATTGAGAGACTTTATGAAAGAATAGATGGAAATTTAAGTCGTAAGTTAATTATTGCTCAACTTTATAAATTCGCATCATATTTGAACACTTTTATAGTTTCATGCTAGCTAATTTGACAGTGAAATTTTCATGAAAGGATCCAAACTTTTGACTGATCTTCTGCTTCTGCAATTGGAAACATATTTTCCAGATTTTGACTAAACCTTATTTTGAAGATCAAGAATCCAAATCTGTCAAAAAAGGATAAGTTTATTAAAAGAAAGTACGTTTTTCCGTCTTATTGTGTAAAGAATTGTCTGCCGAAACATTTAATCACTTGCATCATAAAGATTGTATTTTAGTATTACACGGAAATCCAATCATTAAACAAAAAGTAATTAGTTTTCCGTCATTTTTTATTATTATTTTTACGCACTGCACACTACTGTATTTATATTATTATTTTTCTAAGGGATATGTTTTCAACTTATATATTGCATTGGAATTATACTTTTTATTTACTCACATTACTATGTTAACATTTTCACTTGCTTGGTATCTAAAACAAAAATATATTTCATTGTTACATTTAGTCTTCCGAAACAATTAGTCATTTGAATCATAAAGGTTGTATTTTAGTATTACACGAAAATCCAATCATTAAACAAAAAGTAATTAGTTTTCCGAGATTTTTTCATTATTATTTTTACGCACTGCACACTACTGTATTTATATTATTATTTTTTTAAGGGATATGTTTTAAACTTATGTATTGCATTGGAATTATACTTTTTATTTACTCACATTACTATGTTAAAATTTTCACTTGCTTGGTATCTAAAACAAAAATATATTTCATTGTTACATTTTGTCTGCCGAAACAATTAGTCATTTGAATCATAAAGGATGTATTTTAGTATTACGCCAAAATCCAATCATTAAACAAAAAGTTATTAGTTTTCCGAGATTTTTTCATTATTATTTTTACGCACTGCACACTACTGTATTTATATTATTATTTTTAAGGGATATGTTTTAAACTTATATATTGCATTGGAATTATACTTTTTATTTACCCACATTACTATGTTAAAATTTTCACTTGCTTGGTATCTAAAACAAAAATATATTTCATTGTTACATTTTGTCTGCCGAAACAATTAGTCATTTGAATCACGAAAATCCAATCATTAAACAAAAAGTATTTAGTCTTCCGTGATTTTTTCATTATTATTTTTATGTACTGCACACTATTGTATTTATATTAGTATTTTTTAAGGGATATGTTTTAAACTTATACAGCGCGATTCTAAAAAGATGGGCAAAATTTTAGAAAGTGATAGTACACACCCAAGAAAACAATATTTATCAAAGAATGCATGGTCCGAAACAAAACAAAAAACCGTTAGAGGGCGTAAAGAGTTACATTCGTATATGAGGCAAAAACACACAAAGAACGATGAAATTAAGCTATAAAAGCAAATTTAATGGCTTGTGATTACAATAAGTGTTCAAAACAATGGCCAGCAGTGACTATGCACGCAGTACAACGACAAAGAAAAGATTGGCGATCATTCTGAAACACACCAGTCATATCGCGAACTTCCCCTGCAGCGGCCGAAAGCTTGGCGACAAGTTCCTCTGCAGATTCAATGTGAGTTTCATACATAAGAGCCTTCAGCTGTCCCTATAAAAAGGAATCGATGCATGAAAGATCTGGCGAGCACGATGGCCAAGCTATAGGACCACCTAGCCCAATCCATTGGTTTGGAAAGGTTATGTCCAGATAGTTTCGCACTTCTCGTACGTAATGAGATGGTGCTGCGTTCGGTTGGAACAAAATGCATATCGGCTTTTTCCCTATTAGAGAAGGGCAACATCTTCAGATGCGTTACTGCCGCGATTGACAATGCACTCTCGAATCAGCAGCTTTTATGTATGAATCGTGACGAAAATTTGGTATACGAGCTCTTCTTCTTCCCATAACATGAAAATAATAACTCGCAACAGGAATGGAGCTTTCACGTTTGCATGAAACAACTTTCTAAATGCGCCAGCATCTTTGCGTTTTGTTTTCGACCATGCATTCTTTGATAAAAATTGTTTGCTTGGGTGTGTACTATTACTTCCTAAAATTTTGCCCATCTTTTTAGAATCACCCTGTATATTGCATTGGAATTATACTTTTTATTTACTCACATTACTATGTTAAAATTTTCACTTGCTTGGTATCTAAAACAAAAATATATTTCATTGTTACATTTTGTCTGCCGAAACAATTAGTCATTTGAATCATAAAGGATGTATTTTAGTATTACGCCAAAATCCAATCATTAAACAAAAAGTTATTAGTTTTCCGAGATTTTTTCATTATTATTTTTACGCACTGCACACTACTGTATTTATATTATTATTTTTTAAGGGATATGTTTTAAACTTATATATTGCATTGGAATTATACTTTTTATTTACCCACATTACTATGTTAAAATTTTCACTTGCTTGGTATCTAAAACAAAAATATATTTCATTGTTACATTTTGTCTGCCGAAACAATTAGTCATTTGAATCACGAAAATCCAATCATTAAACAAAAAGTATTTAGTCTTCCGTGATTTTTTCATTATTATTTTTATGTACTGCACACTATTGTATTTATATTAGTATTTTTTAAGGGATATGTTTTAAACTTATACAGCGCGATTCTAAAAAGATGGGCAAAATTTTAGAAAGTGATAGTACACACCCAAGAAAACAATATTTATCAAAGAATGCATGGTCCGAAACAAAACAAAAAACCGTTAGAGGGCGTAAAGAGTTACATTCGTATATGAGGCAAAAACACACAAAGAACGATGAAATTAAGCTATAAAAGCAAATTTAATGGCTTGTGATTACAATAAGTGTTCAAAACAATGGCCAGCAGTGACTATGCACGCAGTACAACGACAAAGAAAAGATTGGCGATCATTCTGAAACACACCAGTCATATCGCGAACTTCCCCTGCAGCGGCCGAAAGCTTGGCGACAAGTTCCTCTGCAGATTCAATGTGAGTTTCATACATAAGAGCCTTCAGCTGTCCCTATAAAAAGGAATCGATGCATGAAAGATCTGGCGAGCACGATGGCCAAGCTATAGGACCACCTAGCCCAATCCATTGGTTTGGAAAGGTTATGTCCAGATAGTTTCGCACTTCTCGTACGTAATGAGATGGTGCTGCGTTCGATTGGAACAAAATGCATATCGGCTTTTTCCCTATTAGAGAAGGGCAACATCTTCAGATGCGTTACTGCCGCGATTGACAATGCACTCTCGAATCAGCAGCTTTTATGTATGAATCGTGACGAAAATTTGGTATACGAGCTCTTCTTCTTCCCATAACATGAAAATAATAACTCGCAACAGGAATGGAGCTTTCACGTTTGCATGAAACAACTTTCTAAATGCGCCAGCATCTTTGCGTTTTGTTTTCGACCATGCATTCTTTGATAAAAATTGTTTGCTTGGGTGTGTACTATTACTTCCTAAAATTTTGCCCATCTTTTTAGAATCACCCTGTATATTGCATTGGAATTATACTTTTTATTTACTCACATTACTATGTTAAAATTTTCACTTGCTTGGTATCTAAAACAAAAATATATTTCATTGTTACATTTTGTCTGCCGAAACAATTAGTCATTTGAATCATAAAGGTTGTATTTTAGCATTACACGAAAATGCAATCATTAAACAAAAAGTAATTAGTTTTCCGTAATTTTTTTATTTTTATCTTTACGCACTGCACCCGAGCGTATTTATATAATTATTTTTTAAGAAATATGTTTTAAACTTATGTTGCATTGAAATTACACTTCTTATTTACTCACATTACTATGTTAACCTTTTCACTTGCTTGGTATCTAAAACAAAAATATCTTTCATTGTTACATTTATAATGTATGTACACTTAACGAATCTGAAACTCACTTAATTAAATAATCTGGTGGATTATGTTTCTCGACGTAAAAGCCTCTTGGTTGTATCGTATTTTAATTAATTAAACTTAATGAACTACTTGAAAATTCAGTAACATATAATTGGATTAATTACTTTATGCTTTAAAGATGAAGAATTCATTTCAGATTTGTGGACAGTTCAAATTCTTCTAGCAATACATTTAGAAATAAATCTAGATCTTCAATTTAATGTAACATAGTAAAATAAACAATACAATGTAATCATAATTACATTTTGTTTTTATCATGTTATATTTATAAAAATGATCGTGATCTAATCAACATTTTGTTTTTATCATTTTGTATTTATAAAGATAAATAAAATATTTGAAATATTATTTCTTATAAATTCGCAATTCACTTAATCAGCGTTTACTCAACATTTGTGAGAATAAATATTAAAATTTAAACTTTGGTGAAATTTTATTTAAAAAATATTGAAACTGCACATTTTATAAAAATAAATCACGCTTCATAAATATGTTTAAATAATAATATTGCACTAACGCTTTATTCAACTTCCTTAGTTTTTAAAATGCATATGTAGAGTAATTCAGAAAAGAGGTGTGTTTTTTATGTAACATATTTTGGAGGTATTTAAAAGTTTCCAAAAGCTTAAAATATTTAGTTCCTTTGTTACGGTTAAATGATGGACTGAAAGCAGAACTGAGGAAAAGCTTTAAACTATTGGAGGCGACCAACCAAAATATTCAAAACAGAAGAGTCGTTGCATATCTCATTACATTAATGTTTGTTGCGAGAAATGTATATTTTATTCTTATGAGGGAAATTGAGAGCAATGTAAAAATATTCTGTTATATTACAGAAAATTTTTGGCAGCAAAATTGCCTGAGATTATCCATATGCTGCGGATAATTCACATTGGCAGAAATTTCCGATAGCTAAACATTATAGAAAATACCCCTACGGATCAGATATTTTCCATAGGTCTCCGCATAGCAGTGAAATTTGTCATAAAAGTAGCTCTGAATCAGATTTCTAAGATTTTGATTCTTTTTTAATTACTCCCTTTTTCGGCTGATTTTTCGCGAATTTCGAAATACCGAAAACCATTACGTTTGTAAGAATCATCGTAGAATTTTTAAATTTTTTCCATCGTTAAATTCAGACGTTCCAAAGCAAGATTTGAACCCGGGACTTTTCTGCCTTCTTCTATTCAAGCCGAAAAGCATCGGTTTCAGTGCATCAAATTATTTGTACCAAAGTTTTTATTGATGCCTATATGTTGATATATTGATTGAAGTTTTTCGTATTCAAAGCTAAAAAATCTGACCCCAGAAGATACAATGTGTATCAATAGTTACAGATTTTATTTGTGAACAAAAATTTATCTCTTTTGACAGATTTCAATGCAGTTTAATAGCAAATTTCCGCATTTGCAGAAAATAGAAATTTTCTGAAGGGAAGTTCCAGAATCATTAAGTTCCTTTTAACAGAAATTCTTCAATCGGGTGAAACATAGAGAAAAACTGTTCTGTGAAAAGCAGCTTTATACTGGCAAATATGTGGAGAAAATCTGCAAAAAATATTGTGTTGGTAATGATTAAAAACAGAAAAATCTGTATTTATCTTTTAACAGTTTTTTCAGTAAAAATACGAGTTTTTCTTCTGTAAAACTAACAAATATTTTTTTTACGGTGTACAATAATTTCTGTAGCTTTAGTCATAAGTCAAAAATAAACATATTAATCTTTCCAAAAAAAATATTAGGCATTGGCAAAGATACCTCATCAAGTATTGACTAAATGTATTTAAGCAAATTGCATTATTTCAAACCAATGGTGACAAAACATGATTATAATATTTTGACGTAAAGTATTCATGGAGGCATTTAGGTGTTCTGGCGAAATTATTAAACTCCCAGTTCATCAATTCATTAAGCGCTAATGAAATACATCATTCAGGACAACTCATTAAGTGCAGAAAAGTTTTGGAAAGTTGCCTCCTAGAAGAGGTAATTAGGAACAATCAAAGAGGTATTCGAACGTTAAACTCATTAATTTATAAGATGCAGAGGTTTGTAAAATGAACGCCTAACCCTGTGAAGTTGTGGTATTAGCAAGTTTGTCGATAAATTATTTGTTTTGTTTTCAATGTTATTAATTGCATAAACTGACCTTTCCTCTACATCTCGATGTATACTTGCCTTTTGTTTTAAACCCAATAATCAAGTAATTTATGCCAAAATTATTATAGGCATTTCTAGTTTCTTATCTGTTTTAACACTACAAGTTAAAAAACCAACATCTGCCTCATTTTTTAAAATATATTTTTGAAAAACGTTTGAAATAATACAGAACTTTTACTTTTTTTAAAACAAAGAGAGAAAAATGCAAAAAATAAATAATAAATCTAAATATCTGTATCAGAGTTGTTAGATCCTATCACGAATTTTAATTTTTGGATCTGTAACACGAATGTTAATTCGGATGTTAATTCGATTAATTCATGAATGTTAATTCGAATCTGTAGCACGAATAATTTTTGGATCTGTAGCACGAATGTTAATTTATCAGGAAAGTAAGTTGGATGAAGTTTTACTTGTTCTCCTAGTTTTTCACCCTTGTTAATATCTTTTATTAATTTTTTAAAGTGTCTTTTTTTCGTTTCTTAACTTTTTAATAATTGAAACATTTTGGGAAAATCTCCGTACAATATGGTAATGACATTTCTTAGGAAAAAATAAATTGATTAATTAAAAAACACAGTTCGATAAAATAAAACAAAAATATGCGATATTCAAATCATACATTAGATAATTTTTCAGTTCATATGGCAACGATTAGCCGTAAATTCTGGTTTTCAAAATTATAGTTCTTATTACCACACATTTAGTGAAAAACGAAAGAGAAAAGTAAATTTTATCGAATATAGGGCTTTTAAATAGATATACCAAAGTATAATGATGAAATTACCAAATTTTACAGCATTTACCAATTTTTTTGGCATATTACAAAATTATATTTTATTTTTAACTTTACAAAAATCATTATAAAATGCCACGGCAAAGTTAACCGTGCCTTTTTGATGCGTCCATTGAGGCAGAAATACTTTAAATTTTACCATATTCTAGTAGTTTTGACCATACTTTTTTCTCTGTGTAAAATATACACGTGTACAATTGCAAAAGTAAAAGCATATACAAAGTCTACTCATGTTAGTACAGAATGTCTTTATCAACTAATTAACAACTGCTATTTTAAGGCTTATTACATGGTGCATTGTGCTTCTGGAAATGAAACAAATATTGCAATGGAAAATGTTAAAATCGTAATTGTGTAAAACTGGGACCTTAGGGTTTTATTACCCCTAATCCAAAGAATTACCCCTAATCGAAAGAATTTTTTTAAATAATCAAATTGCATGTATTTATTTTCTAACACTCTTTTTGAAATTGAAATTTTCAAAATTAAATAAGGTTTATTAAGTGCAGTTTAAAAGGAAAGATAAAAAATGAAAACGTAATAGGCACTTTAATGATAGAAAAATCAAGTACACTGTAAAAAATTCTGGATCAAATTACGATAAAATTACTGGCAGCCTGAGTGCAGTATTCGTAAAGTCTTTTTTTTTTATAAGAATTAATTTCTACCGTAAAATTTTATACCAAAATTTTAACTGTAATATTTATTTAATTGCAGTGATTCAGTGATTTTGAAGTAAATATACTGTAAAAAATAAGATATGAGATGATACTTTGAAAATAGATTTTCCGGTAAAAAGTACTGGAACCCTGAGTGTCAGTGCTTTTAATCGTTATTTGATCCGGAATTTTTTACAGTGTAGGAATGAAAAATATTGCATTAAAATCAAAGGAAATAGACTTATCTATAACTGCAACTCATTTGTAATTCTTTGACCCTAAAATAATAAATCTAGTGTAAATAAAATGATTAAGTAATGCGAAAAAGAGCAACATGCCTAAGTCTTCATCGTTTGCATTGATTTAATCTTACGCACTTTTAAGATTTCTACTTTTAAATACTTTTTTACTGAAAAGAGTAAGAATAAAAAAAATTTGGGTATTCACAACTTTCCTTTTCAAGAAAACAATACTTCACACAAAAAGACAAACTCGAAACCCAAGGAAATATTAAATTTTTCATATACAGTGTGAAAAGTTCCAGATCAAATAACGGTATAAAGTTTTTGATGCATCATCCGTTAAATCTATTGTAACGTAAAATCCATATTACCATATCGTGATACCGTAATTATACCATAATTTGTACAGCAATATTTTTTTAATTAACGTGATTCAGTACATGTACTAACATCATGTACTAATAACCATATCATGAACCATATTATGCACTAATAAAAATAGATTTTACTTAATAAAAATGGATTCCTTTTTAAAATCACCTACACCCTTAGTACTGATACTTTTTATTGAACTTTTTTTCCGAACTTTCTTACAATGTTTATATTTAAAATTTACTAAAGTATTTTCATATGCTTGCTACTATGTTTTATTTTGTATCTTTTTATTCAATCAGACAAAGAGATTTCTTTTCCTTTTTTTTTCAAAATTCATCGCCGATTTTGTCTTTTTATTTCACATAAGCCGAATTTTATCATACTTGTTTCTCAATTTTAGATAAATAATATATCTTACAATCATTTTCGTTTTGAAATTTCATTAGGATAATAATTTTTCAGATGCCTACATAATGCTTCTTATAATTTATAATTAATGAACATAATGCTTCTTATAATATATAACTATGAACATAACGCCTCGTATAGTATATAATGATAAACAAAATGCTTTGTATAATATATAATGATGAACGTAATGCTTTTTATAATATATTATAATGAAAATATGTTTAAAATATAATGAACATAATAATTCTTGTAATATATAATGATGGACATAATGCTTTCTACAAAATATAATAATGAACATAATGCTTCATATAATATATAATAATGCACATAATGCTTCTTGTAATATATTATAATGAACATATTGCTTCTTATAATATTCTGAATATATAACTACTTCTTATGCATAATAATACTTCTTATAAAGGTAATTTATTTCCTAAATCAAATTGACGGTTCATCATATTCTTCTAATTCTTAATGTGGATAGTAATATCTCCAATTATGACTACATCTGCTGGATATTATATCTGCCATCAGCTTTAGTGGAAGAAATTTTAAATTGTCTTATCGTTAAAATTTGCTGTAATCATAATATGACTCTAAATTAAGCAATATTGTCATACTGCTTAACTTCGTTATGCAATATTCTGGTTCAAGTTAAACGGAAACATAATTAAATTTAAAGTATCAAGGTTGCTACTGATCATGGTTCAAAGTACCATTATATCAAAGTATTAACGCTGCACTGTTAGAAATTTTTATTCTAAAATTACGGTAAAATTTTTTTATGGTGAAAACATTTTTCCTCAAAGATTTACGGCTAATTGGATGGACAGACTGTTGCCGGTTATTTTACCGTAGTTTTAGAATAAAAATTCGTTTTTCAATTCATTTTGGTTTTGATACCGTTTACGATTAATATGGTTAAAAAAAACTTTACAGCTAGCATGTTTTCAAAACCATAAAAAATATAATTTACGTGGATTAGCAGCTTTTTGGTGCTTTCATCTATGCATGAATGAGGGTATCGTATTCTAAAAGTTCAGGGTCACAAATAGGGGAGTGAAGGATACTGGAAACTCTTCATGTGTGGAAAGGAATGGATGATATATTGTAATGTCAACTCTGGGACTGGAATCCCAGTTCTGTTGATCATGTGATTGACAGATTAGCTCGCTTGGCTTCAATATCTACCCATTGTTAAGGAACTAAGTGGCTTTATTAGGCGGGTATAGCTGGAGCGATAAAATTCAGATTGTTTAATCGTATTAGGTGAAAGCGGTTAATGAACTGGTTTTTTCATAGGTAAGAATTTGAATGACATCTTATTTATGATTATTTGAATGTTTTGTTTAAATATGATAAAATAACAAATAAATAAATTGCTATTTGACTATTTTTCGGAGAAATTTCTCACAATGCGATTCAGGATTTCACAAAGTTTGAAGAAGAAACATGTGTGGTATAGCATACTAGTTTGATATTACGGTACAATCATAAACAAAAAGGTTTAAAATTGTAGTAGTTATATTAATATTAATCTTAGTTATTAATCTAAGTTTTATTCTATTCTTTTTTATAATTAAAAAAAGCTTAGTGAAAAATATGGTCATCACTTTAAAAACGTGCAATTTTCTAGATTTGAAAACATGTT
The DNA here is from genome assembly GCF_982258835.1 of Parasteatoda tepidariorum. Taxonomy (NCBI): domain Eukaryota; kingdom Metazoa; phylum Arthropoda; class Arachnida; order Araneae; family Theridiidae; genus Parasteatoda; species Parasteatoda tepidariorum. The sequence goes on along the minus strand of NC_141758.1, from coordinate 74,583,878 downwards.
ATTGTCAATAAATATTTTACGAAGTGGTGAGCAATTGATTAAAATGGTACAATCATACGGTACGGTACAATCATAAACAAAAAGGCTTAAAATTGTAGTAGTTATATTAATATTAATCTTAGTTTTTAATCTAAGTTTTATTCTATTCTTTTTCATAATTAAAAAAAACTTAGTGAAAAATATGGTTATCACTTTAAAAACGTGCAATTTTCTAGATTTAAAAACATGTTATTGTCAATAAATATTTTACGAAGTGGTGAGCAATTGATTAAAATGGTACAATCATACGGTACGGTACAATCATAAACAAAAAGGTTTAAAATTGTAGTAGTTATATTAATATTAATCTTAGTTTTTAATCTAAGTTTTATTCTATTCTTTTTCTTAATTAAAAAAAACTTAGTGAAAAATATGGTTATCACTTTAAAAACGTGCAATTTTCTAGATTTGAAAACATGTTATTGTCAATAAATATTTTACGAAGTGGTGAGCAATTGATTAAAATGGTACAATCATACGGTACGGTACAATCATAAACAAAAAGGTTTAAAATTGTAGTAGTTATATTAATATTAATCTTAGTTTTTAATCTAAGTTTTATTCTATTCTTTTTTATAATTAAAAAAAGCTTAGTGAAAAATATGGTTATCACTTTAAAAACGTGCAATTTTCTAGATTTGAAAACATGTTATTGTCAATAAATATTTTACGAAGTGGTGAGCAATTGATTAAAATGACTATTAAATAAACGTCCTGATGTTTTCAAATGATTTTTATCAAATTGATTAAATTGCAATTGACGCTATTGCCCACTAAATATTTCACTTTGTTATCAACAATTTACTCTGAAATCTGATAAATGTAAAATTTCTTACCTAATTAAAATATTTGTAATCAAATTAAGGAATCAAATGCTTATCAAATTATAACACCTTACTATTCAAGATACATATTATTACACTCCCATCTAATTAATTTCATTCAACTTTTTCGTCTTAGTGATATTATTTTTAAATAAAAAGATAAGATTGAATCTTAATTGGTATTATTTGTTTTCAGGCAATTGCTTTATTTGAAATTAATTAGAAAGAATATGCAAAAAGGTCATTTAGTCAAGTCATCTGCACTCTAAATTCGAAACTAATTAAGAAAGGAATCAGAATAAAAAACTAATAAAACCAAGTTCCTCGAATTCCTTGATGATAATTGATCGGTGGCTTTGTAATTAAGAGACACAGTTAACATTCATCTTGTTTCTTTTTAATTTAAAAATCTTGGAATAAAAACGCAATGGGATAGTACAAGTATATATCACTATACATAAGTTATAGAGTAATAAATAAATACGAAAAAAAATATTTAGGTTATAAACGCTTGAAACGAAACTTCTTGAACTTTATGGTTGAGGTGTTTGAAAAGTCGACTTGTTTTGAGCACTCGGACATGGCGCTCATTGCAGGGATAGCATCACATGAATAATGTAAACAGAAAAAGCTTAGAAACAGGAAAAGTCTCTATTACTAACAAAAAAAAGTAAATTACAGGGAAACTTCGGTAGCCGAGGGGACAGCGAAGGCTAAAGAAGGTAAATCTGAACAGAAAAGCTTTCCTTTCGTGGAACTAAAAGCCTAATCTCAAATAAATTATCTCAATTCACTTTTTTTCGCAGAAGAGCGAAAATATCTTTATTTTTTGGATATAATATTTTTCATTATAAAGTAATAATATATCTAATGCTAATTACCTCAAATTCCCCTTGGTACTGGATGAATTCTTTACTTCTTAACTTGAACATAATAATAGTCTCTATAAAGGGATAATACCATGGAGCTGAAATAGAAGTAGAGTAAGTTCACTGTTATGTTTCCTCATCTATTTTCCCTTCAAACATCAGATTCCCCTCTGTCACGTGTTCCCTCTCTTTCGGCCATTTTGGTGAAGACAGTATGATAGCAAAGATGGGCTCCCTTTTCTGATAGATTTGTGCTTGGTTCTCAACCAGACATTAGAGAGATGTTAAAAGTTTCAGGAGTGTTAGGATTAGCAGAACAGTGATGTTTTGATTAATTTTTCGGCAAGCCTTTGCAAAATTAAAAATTATTTTAGTATTCCAATTTCTTATTCTGTATGAACAAAAATGATTGCTTACATTTTTACAAAATTAAAAAAAAATGATTAAAAAATGTGTTTTGATAACTATTTATGAGTACTTTTTAAGTTTAAAAATGGTTACAAGTTTTAAAATGTTTAACATTTACACTTGCAAAAGATGATTAGGGTAAACTAACCAGTGAAGGAACACTTAAGCTTCACTTGCCTTTTAAAAAATCTTATTAATTTCAAAATTCGTAATTTTAGTTAAACGATAGTGTCAACATATTTGTTTCTAATTGCAAATTATGTAAAAAAAAAATTAGAGAACTTACATAATATTGTTTTAAAGTTTTGGATGTTTAAATAACAAGTAGTAAGAAGACCAAGTGAAGGAACAGCCCTTACCAGTGAATGAACACCCAGTAAAGGAACACTTAATTTCGGTTATTTTTTAATGCTCTTTATGAATTTATAAGCCACACAAATATTTAAAAACAAACCTATTCTTGAAATTATAACATATAAATACTTGGAAAATGTTAACCTTTTTTTGTAATCATGAATTGAAAATTAAAGTGTCAACATATTAACACATACTGTTCATTCACTAGGAAATCTATGCCCAGTAAAGGAACATGCCTGTTCCCTCACTGGTTAGAAGTTGTTTTTGTATTTTTAGCATACTTTTGATGCGAAACATCACTAAAGGTACAGGAAAATTAAATTTTATCTTTTATTTTCGTTAACTTAGAAAAAAACCCAGTAAAGGAACACTTGTTCCTTCACTGGTTTTCCATCGTTTGGTGATCCAGTGAGTAAACCCCACCTTATCTCAGTATTTTATTATGCTATGATGCTTAAAAAAATAAAACACAAATTCAATCACTGTATTTTGAATTCTCTTTTTCACAGTGAGAAAAATAAAACTATTACATGCAATTAATTCCACTTCAAACACTTAAATACGAACACTCACCTTATAATTTCTTCAAAGAAACAAGGTGTTGCAGAGATGATAACAAATTCAAAAATTTTTCCTGAGAAGTCTATGTGACCAGGTAATCCAAAACATTGCTAGATGACTTCCTATTGTTTGGCAGTAAGCTATTGTTACCAATCAATCTTAGGAAGAACTTTAAAATTCTTATTTTTAATCAATATATATGAAATGTTCCTTCACTGGGTAGTGTTCCTTCACTGGTTGGTTTACCCTATAACAAAAGTTAAAAATAAAAGGTTTCTCCTACTAAACGTCAAAATTTAAAGCTTGACAGAAATGAGTCAATAATACGTTGCCATGTTAAAAATTAAATTAATAAAAAATTCTTCTAGTTAGGCTAACTAATAATAACTTGTTCATTTTATTAAATATTCTTTTAATACATAATTGTGTAAATATAATAGAATTTTCAAAATAATAAGAATTTTATACAAGTGCTCAATCAATGCATAAAATATTCACGCAAATTTCATTTCAATCTTATTTCAGCATGTATGAAGGAATGTAAAATAGCGAAATTTGGATTTATAATAATCATCTATCACTTCTGAATACTATCTAATATTCCTGTAATAATAATTTCCAGTTTTATTTCAAAGAGCTTTAAGGCTTCTGATAGTATTCTCATGTATTATAAAAAAAATATCAAAGGATTTCGATTGAATAAAGCTTGATGATCTTATTAAAGAATTAATAATTAAGCGCTATACATGTTTGATCTTTTTAATAAGGGCTGTAATTAAGGGCTGTACATGTTTGTGGCAATCTTCCATGAACCCTCTTTTGTCTAAGTGAATGTTATATATATATATATATATATATATATATATATATATATATATATATATATATAATTTTTATATTATAGGCTTAAAAACTACATTTGCACAAATAAACTTATTGCATTTTCTTTCGAAACAAAATTTTAGCAACGAAACAAAATTAACAAGCAACATAAATATATAAATCTATTTATGATGCTTGTTTTGAAAAATTATATAAAAAATATAAATCAATGCAATAAATGAAACTAAAACAATCCTAAATAGGAAAAAAATTTGAATATTTTTGCAATATCTATTTGTTAAGATGACATGTTAAAAGCTTCTTGGTCTTACACTTAATAATTTAGAATAAATCATTATTCCCAGAATAAATATTCTTCGTTAAGTTGTGCAATAGTTTGTCGATGGCTTTAACTTTTAGCTAGTTTTCGAAATGGATTTTGAAACAAGGCGGAAAAGAAGATAAAAGTTTCCCAACTTATTTGCATAAATGGAAGGACAAAATACTTTAATTCTATTGATCTCTTGAGCATTCTCAGATTTGCTTTATGCAGATTGTTTTGAGTCCTAGTACCTAGATTTCTATTCACTTTCCGCACTCAAAGTTTTTTTTAGCTCAAATCTTTAAGACTTTAATTCTATGCTCTTAAAAAGTGCATTATCAAATTAAAATTTATCAAGATATAAGTTAACATATCAAAAGTTACTTTTGAAGTTCGGAATACAAAAAATTAAAAGAAAAGGAACAATTACGTACCTTATTAATAATTAAGTTGCATTATTACTCAATGGAGACAACTGCAACATGTATTTATAATAATATTGTAGGAGAATATTATTATGTTTCAATACTTTATAGATACTACACTTATGTGTATTATCTAGAGAGCTGTAAAGTAAATAGTGTACGCTCATCAAGATATTTTGTCCTCGGAACAAAGCCACGCGTCTGGCTGGTGAATCGAGAGAGAAGTTATCTACTTTCCGTTTCTCCTTGTTATTTCATTAGAGGAAAATCGGTATGAGAATTTTAATAACAAAAACCAGCTGCACAGAAACATTTGTTAAATTAGGATCTTAAGCAATTCATAGGCAGGTTAATTTATCACATTTTGAAATTGCAATTGTTTCATTTACAATATAAATGGACTTATATCATGTTTTTCTTTCCCTTAAAACATCATATAAATACCAATAATTCCAATTTTATTCACTCTGAAATACAAATATAGATTTTTAAATACAAGAAAATATAAACGAATAAGAACACATTTTGTCCATAAATTAATGATTATGGGGAATTACTCATTAATAATGCAATACTTACTTTTTAATATTTTACGAAAGAAAAACTTTTCAGATATATATATATATATATATATATATATATATATATATATATATATATATATATATATATATATATATATATATATATATATATATATATATATATATATATATATATATATATATATATATATATATATATATATATATATATATATATATATATATATATATATATATATATATATATATATATATATATATATATATATATATATATATAATATATATAATATAAACTACAGATATTTTAAAAACGCTTTGATTATGAACTCCATAAATTATTAGTTGTTTAAAAATACATTTGATTTTTTAATAACCGTATATAAGTTCATTTTATATCAGTACCGCAGGATAATACTATAGGTAGGACTGAGACTGAATTAGAGATTGATCGTTCTGTGGCTCAGGTTAAAATTACGATCGGTGGATTGATGAATGTATGAATGGCCTCCCCATAAACGAGTGCTACGTATAGATGTGGCAGAAATCGAATTTTCGGCCAAAGATGGCGCCACTGATAAAACAAGAAAAATCGCACCCCTAATGCCTTAATGGCCAAAGACAACAGCAACAACCGTGGGATAGAAATCCTATTTTTTCCAGAATATTTCTAACGACTTTCATAATGTAATTGAATGGATATTTTAAAATGTATTTTCGCTAAATAATTTGATTTTTCAATTTCATTTAATGAACCGAAACTTAATTTCCCAAATGTCCTACACACAAATTTTTAATGAGAAATTTGCCAGAAAAAGCAACCCTTCTAAATTTCTTTTGATATACACTGTAAAAAATAACTGTACATACTTGAGAGAAGAAAAAAAACATTTTTGTTACTCGCGTGAAGCAAACAATTCCCGTTTTTAAAGATTTTCTTCTTATATTTGACGGTTTAAAGCAGTAATTCTCAAAACAGTTTTTTTCTGTTTTCAACCCTAATTATTTACGGATTAAAACTGTCAATTCCAGTTCTAGTTTTTACAATGCAGTTTTGCTAATGGTAAGATAACTTTATCTTTTTTCAAGTTACATACTTTTTGGAAATTATTCTATGGTTTTGAACATCTTATAAATAAAATTGTGATTTGACTTAATTGTTGAATTGATATTCTTACTAATTATTAGTCTTTAGACAGGACATTTTCAGACAATTTCATGATGGTGGGGCAATCTAGTAATAAACATTTTTACAGTTAAATATGATTTCAAGGAGTAATACTTTTAAGATAAAGGCAGTTTCAGTTTTTTAATCATAATCGAACCCTAAATCTGCCTTGGCTCAGAGGGCAAATCACTTGTTTCCCAAAGAATCGCTTAAAATCACTATTATGTGATGGATCGTGGTAGCCTAGTTGAATAGTCAGACTCCAGTCCGGAGAGGCCGGGTTCGACCCTCGACTTCACTAAGATCCACAGAGTAAGTGCTCATAAAAGCTCTGTTAGGTATAGGCATCTGAAGAAAATATCTTTCCCCCTCAGATCTACGTCTTAATTGAAAAAGTAGCCTCCCAAATGACTAGTTACGCCATCTATCCGTGGGGTTCTGAAGCAAGACGTACATTCATCTCTGCACTGCTCTCTTTTCAACCGAAAGCCTCACCATCTTAACTTAATTCGAAAATTGATAATCGGCTGGCGTGCTTGTCTTATCCAAGAGTCATAAAAAACAACAGTATGAGATTAAATCTTGAAAAAATATTTTCTGATCTAAATTGCTTTTATTTGAATTACTTTTTAATTGATACTCAGTATTCAAATTTACTTACGATTTTTCAGTTCCAATTACTTCTGCGAAAATAAATCCCCGTTTTTTGTTTACTTTTCGTTGGTAATGCTACTCAAACCAGAATACAATTTTCTTGATTCATTAAACAAATATATTTTTTCAATAGATCTCTCTTTTAATGGTGACTTTTTTTGTGACAAAGAATACAAAGAAGTTACCGAAGCCATTAGAACTTTAAACTTAACTACCTCAAAATGCAAGCTTTGATTCAAGATGCTGATTCAGAATCTTTAGGAATCCTCAAACAGCTTTTCATCATCTCTCTTCATTCATTACGATGAGGAGGGTATTCTGCTGTGAAATTTAATGAGTGGATGAAAACGCAGAACTCCGCCGAGAGGCTAACGATTGTGTATTGCTACAATGAATACTCGCTGTTCGAATAATTGTCTGAAAAGACCATCAGAGGCATTATTAGCTAACGGAATACAGAACCAAGTATTGGAATAAGTGGAGGGTGAAATGAATAGACTTACTATTTTGTTGACACAAGGCAAGAAATCGTCTTTGGGAACGTGATTGATTGTGGTATTATTTATTATGAGGGTATAGGGCTATATACAATGTGAAAAAGAAGTTTGGAAACTGTCGAATATCTCGAAAAATACGTATCGAATTAAAAAAGTGTAAAGTAGATCAATATTCTTGTAAAAGCTATCCAATTATTACAAACTTAATCTATTCCTCTAATCCCCCTCTTCCCCATGAGAGCGGGATGGGGCAGTTTAGAATTTTTATTGCAAATTTAAATATCGAGATTCAACGGACTAAGAACACAAAAATGAACAACAAACAATTTACTAAATTTTTTTTTAAAAAATTTAAACAGTTTTATTTTTAAAAAGAATACTTTTAATCTGATGCATTTTTAGCATTTTAAGTTTAGTTTAACAGTTTCCACTATTATATTTAGTTTTTCCCGATTACAGCGCCATCTATTGAGCAAAATACATATGATTGCTGTTCAAATAGAGTTACTTTTTTGGGTAGAATCAGAATCTGCAAAGAGAAATAGGGGTTCGTATTTATGATTACAAAGTAGCCCACCTCGCCCTCACTGGGCAAGGCGATTATCGTAGATAAGGTGGGGTGGTAGGTGGGGAAGATTGTTCCGTAATCACTGCTCTTAGTGTGTATTTTTTTAGTCCTAATCGAAAGTAGGAATTAAAAAAAAGCATTTATTAGATGTCTGGGGATACATAGAGGTTGCTGTTGTTGTTGCGTAACCTCTTATTCTAACATATGTCAGATAAGTTCCATTAGGTCCCTGACCGCAATAAAATTTGGTTATTAATTTTGTAATTAAAACATAGTTTAAACATGTACATTTTTACAATTGACAAATACAATTAGCTATATATATATTTATTTATATTATTAGTTATACATTAGTATTATTTCATATCATAAAGCTATGTGATATTCCTTTTTAATATATTGCCTTTTAACATGTAGTTTAAACATGTACATTTTTACAATTGACAAATACAATTAGCTATATATATATATATATATATATATATATATATATATATATATATATATATATATATATATATATATATATATATATATATATATATATATATATATATATATTTATATAGATTTATGTTATTAGTTATACATTAGTATTATTTAATATCATAAAACTATGTGATATTTCTTTTTAATATATTGCCTTTCAACATGTAGTTTAAACATGTACATTTCTACAATTGACAAACACAATTAGCTATATATATATTTATTTATATTATTAGCTATACATTGGTATTATTTAATATCATAAAGCTATGTGATATTTCTTTTTAATATATTGCCTTTCAACATGTAGTTTAAACATGTACATTTTTACAATTGACAAATACAATTAGCTATATATATATTTATTTATATTATTAGCTATACATTAGTATTATTTCATATCATAAAGCTATGTGATATTCCTTTTTAATATATATTGCCTTTTAAATTACCATTATTCCTCTATTCCTTTAACATAAAAAGCGCTATAAAAAAGCTGCTTTTACAACGTCAAAGTGATTTAAAAATATGTTATGGTTTTGGTATGATTAACAATTACATATGGTTTTATAATTTATGATTAAATATGGTAACTGTTGTAAAATTTAATAATTTTATCATGATACTTTAGATCATGGGATAAAACCCATTTATTCTGTTATACTTACTTACAGTTTTATATTTATTAAATTTAAGTTTTTTTATTTTTTACTAATTGTGTGGTAATAAGAGCTATAATTTTCAAAGCCAAACTTTCGATTAACAGTTATCATATGAACCGAAAAATTACCAAATGAATGGTTTAAATACTTTAATACTAGAATTAAGAATATTTTTTGCCAATAGTGTTATTATATATTGATTTTAACTTACTTATTTTAACTTTAATTTTGTCTTAGGCGCTGTAGATTCAAAATACAGCTCTAACTCCACTCACGTTCAGTTAGCTACACAGTAAGAAATTTTAAATTTTGGAATTAAGATAAAATTAAGATAAAAAATCCCGGCACTCTAGGTGCCGGTACTTTTTACCTTAGAATCGATTTCTACAGCAATATGCTACGTAAGAAAAAAATCTAGTATCATATAATTTTCACAGTAAAATTGCTGAATCTCTCTAAATAATTAAATATTACTGTAAAATTTGCGGAATAATATTTTATGGTAAAAATGAATATTACGATAAAATGGATTTTACGGATCATGCACTCAAAGTTTCGATAGTTTATTCGGTAATTTTTTACTTAACTACTTATTAATTGTGTACTTATTCAATACACTTGAGCTATGTGATGCTTCTATTTAACGTACTAATTTTCTGTCTTAAAATCTGTTTTTGAAGTTTACTACACATTTATAACTTTCTGGGAATTACTTTATGCAAAATAAAATTCTTTAATTTGATTCTGCATGGTTAAATTCCCATTGTGAAAAATGTTTAAATGTTATATTTCTGGATTTACAGCACATGAACGATATAAAATCCAATTAAGCTTCTTATCTTTCTGACTTAATATTTGAAAATCTTAAAAAAGAAATGAAAGCTGCATTTAATTATCTGAGCATTTAATTTACTTTCCCATAATAAAAATTCTAATTTCAGAAATTATATGTACTCATTATATATCCCTTTCTCTTAATTTTTCAACCTCATTATTTACCCTTTCTTGAACAAACAACTTTCCCCGTTTAAATATTAACTCTTTCAGCAATTTATAAGGCTTTTCATAATCTCATGAATTTAAACAGACTTATTAAGCTCAAGAGCTTAAATGTTAAAGGAACAATAGATATTTCATTTTATCACTAGAAATAAGCACACTTTAAGGAAGCACTTACAAAAACACTTTTCGAAAACAGTACTTTATTTATTTTCTTGGCCCATTGCCGACTCTTTCTGCACCCCCCTTCTATTAATCTTTCAGACACATCCTACTACCTTTTCTGAAAATCCAATAGTTTTGAGAAGACACAAACACCCATCTTAGAATCACTTAATTGAAAAAGAGAAGGAAGATAAGTCGGCGCTGCTAATAAATCCTTGTTTCACTCGAAAATATTTCTGCTACAAATTGATTTTCATGTTATCATAACTTGGGAAAATGAATGAAGACATGTTTAAGAGCATGAAATGGATAGAGCTGTTTATCTCGCAACGACATGGGATTGCTTTCGTTACTAAACACCCTTGATTGATTGGAAGGTTTAATGCAAGTTTTTCTCGCATGAAAAAAAAATTCAAAAAAAAACTTAGATAAATAAATTAACTACATAAAAGAAATAGCCAGTGTTGAATAGAAAATGTTATAGGGTGAGAATAATCCTCGCAGCGAACATCTTGGTCTATAGTTTGTCTACGCTAAGAACTCCTCCCATCACGAAGTCTGAGGCCATCTGGTGCTATGGAAACAAGAATGGCTCATTTTAGAGAGGGTAGCTTCACTCTAGGACAAACACAGTTGACCGAAAAAACGAGATTCCCTTTCTCTCTTAATATTCTGCATGTATTTTATCGTTAAATATTTTCTCAAAAATCAATGTTTTCGAGTGCCATCTTAAAGTCATTCAGTTAAAAAAAAGAAAAATAAATCAGAGTTCTTAATAAATCCTTGTACTGTTTTGGGTTATAGAATGACACACATTTTATATACAAAGTTTTAAATCACATTTGCTATTTTTTTGTATCTGCAATCTAAATCTCTCTATTAGAGCTTTTTTAATACTAATTTCCTTGTAACCAACACCAATTCTTACTTTACATCCGCGTCTTCAATTAATCTTTTACATTTTCTAAAAAACTATTTTTTATCAACCGATAGTTCCAGCAGTCACAATCAAGTATCCTAAAGTCATTTAATTAAAAATAAAGATAAGCCAGCGTTCTTAATAAATCCTTGTGCTGTTTTGTGTTATGGAATGACAAACATTTTATAGACGAAGTTTTAAATCATACTTGCTATTTCCTTATACCATCAATCCAAATCTCTCCAGTAGAGCTTTCTTAATGCTAATTTCCTTGTAACCAACACCAATTCTTACTTTACATCCACGTCTTCAATTAATCTTTTACATTTTATCAAAAACTATTTTTTATCAACCAATAGTTCCATGAGTTTCAAACACATATCTTAAAGACATTTAATTAAAAAGAAAGATAAGTCAGCCTTCTTAATAAATCCTTGTGCTGTTTTGTGTTATAGAATGACAAACACTTTATATACAAAGTTTCAAATCACATTTGCTATTTTTTTGTATCTGCAATCTAAATCTCTCCATTAGAGCTTTTTTAATACTAATTTCCTTGTAACCAACACCAATTCTTACTTTGCATCCACGTCTTCAATTAATCTTTTACATTTTATCAAAAACTATTTTTTATCAACCGATAGTTCCAGGAGTCGCAAACACATATCCTAAAGTCATTTAATTAAAAAGAAAGATAAGTCAACGTTGTTAATAAATCCGTGTTCCGTTTTGGGTCATAGAATGTTTCACCGACTAATTGATTTTTCCCAACATTACCTGGAGAATAATGGAACGAGAAAATTCGAAATTTTCAGAATGTAACTTTGTATTTGAAATTTCTCATTAAAGCTGTTTTTATTTCTTACAACTTTCGCTTGATTAATTAAATAAAACTTCTCTTGCCATTATATTTTTACTAGTTACGAATTTTATTTAATGATTTTTATACGACTTTATTTATTAATTATTCATACATAATTAAAGTTTGGATGTCTTCTAATTTGAAGAAGCATATATCTAGTTTTAGCATAAATAAATTATTTGCTTATTATCTAAACATATGGAACGTATTAGATTATAAATCCTTTCATGATAATGTGCAAGGAAACTTATATTTAAGAATAATAAGCAGCATTATAACTTGTAATTTATTTATCATTAATTCTGAATTAAATGAATAAAGTTTGTTATTTGATTATTCTATAGTTCCTGTAAATTGAATAATTTAGTTATATACTTGAGCACAATTCTATTTTTAAGAATAAAAAGTTGAGGACGTTCTCAAAGAGGAACGTTTTATTTTATCAATGTCAATGAACAGCATGCACTGTAAGAAAAGGTTTCTTAAAAGCTCCGAAACAAATATTAATAAAAATACTTCATATACTCATTATTGAGCTCACCATAAGAAATTAACATTCAAATTTTACAAAACTTTATTGGTTTTTGACGAAACAGTGTCCTGGTATGTGCTCCTAGACAACATTTTAGGAAAGTGACGAAGGAATGAATTATCGTCCCTTCTTCGAGGAAACGAATTTCGTCAAAAGTAAAGAAATATTTCGTCATTTTATTTTTTTTTCCGAAAGAAAAACACCATGCTGCCCTCTATTGCCTCATGATATCTCAACGGGGGTTATTGCTAATGATTTTACTGAGGGCACCATGCAGGTGGGTCAATATCCCCCAATGACACAAGGAGGATGAAATAGAGAGGAAAATTACATCTATGCCCGAAGTGGGATTTGAACCCGGAATCTTCCTGGTATGAGGACCAACTCTTTGATCACTGTACAGACAGTGAGCTTACTTCGTCATTCCAGCATCGATCGTTTAGTCTTCATTCTGGTTAACTGTTTATTGCAATTCACTGCGATGGTGTATAAAATTGAGGAAACATTTTCGTCATATATTTGAGAGTTCGCATTTTGTCACAAATTAGGTGATTTCGTGACGAAATGATTAGCAAAATTAGCGAAAGACAGCTCATTTACTGCTGAATCGTCAAAAATTTAATCGGTTATTTGTCCGATTTGCCGCAATATTCACTCGGAGCGATTCGTGAAATTTGACAATCCATTCTTATGAAATTGATCCATTTACAAAAAGCAATCTGTAAACATAATATGAGGAAATTCTTTTTAAAAAAAAGGCTATATTTGATAACAGAAAGTCTTACTTCAAACCAATAGAAAAAAAGATCAGCCGCTTGTCTCAACTATATAAAACTTGCTTATGTTTTTATGCCTCAACACATTCCTCGAAAAAACTGAGATATTTCTATCACGTTTGCTTGGAAATAATGAGAAACCAGGCTTAAAGAGTTTTAAAAAAAAAATTCTGAAACTCTAACTATTCACATTTGGAAGAAACTATTTGAAACTGTATATATTTTGTTCTTTTTTAAAACACTGCTGACATAGTCTTTTTTACGTCTTAGTTATCGGTTATTTTTTAAGTGTCTCCGAATGTTATAAGGAATGTGATTACGGGTTAAAAATGGTTATGGATCCATAATAAAGAGATATTTAAATAGTTTTTTTTTCTTTTTTGTTAGAACTTAAGATATCTTTCTGGTGCTTGCTTGACGAGTGGAGAATTAAGATTTTGTGATTAAAACTTTTGAAACAAGTTGAAAAGCAACTGCTTTAAAACGCGTTTAAAAAGTTGTTTTCTTAATATGCTAACAAAATACATTTCTTAAACAGCTTAGAAATATATTTTATTTCATAATCGGTGTTGAACAGCCTACCTAGTTTTGGCTTTATGGTTAGCAATGTTCAACTCCATAGTCATTAAGCTTTGAACCCATCCTAGAAATCAAAGGAACTCTTGGTTTAAGCATTGATACGAATAAGCCGTAACGAAGAACTTTTTGATGGAGAAGTAGCAGTTTCCATTAGCCGTAGCGGAGAACTAACCCGCATTTACGTTACATTCAAAGGAAAACAACGAAAATCGCTCATGATTAGTCAGACTGCAAGGATATAATTTATGATTCTCTTACCACTAAATATATTTTACGTCAGCACTATGTTTGGTTCAAGCCCGGAAGCAGAATTCGTATAAACCAGCCATCACTGGAATTCGAAACTGGGCTACTTCTTTGGAAGGGTAGCTCTATATCCCCTGAAGCACGCGGATCAGCACATAAGTATGGATGGTACTTTTTACACTAGGGAGCGCTGCGAGCTCTTGACTGTCTATACTTCCGGGTTACTGTGTTTGGTGCGTTTAGAAACCATTTGGCTCACAATGTGATTATTTTGTTTTGAGACTTTCTTGTATATATGTATTTGTTACCTGTTTTATTATTTGTTTTCAAAAGAAGAATCATTAAAAGAATCTACATTGGAAGACCTGCCATTTCACGATGCAAGAATTGTCATTTGGAAAAAGAATCGTTATAAAGCACTTCTTTCCTTGTTAACAATATAACAACTTCGAAATTTAAACCTAAGTGATAATTTGTAAAATAAACTTAATATCACTGCTCGAACAATAGGCTAACACAAAAGTATGATTGTGCAAGGCTTGCATCAAGAGCAAACAGTAATAAATAAGTAAATAGAAGTCAAATCAGATCTGCCAAAAAAGCGAGTTCCTTCTAAATATAGCAACCATGTCCCCTTTTTGAACCGTACATCTCTAAATAACTGAAAAAATTTTTCACTTCAAATTCCCAAGAATTACTTAATATCATTAACATCTTATGAAATACATCAGAATTGAGCTCAGAAATTAGATAATTTATTAATTTTATTAAAAACAAAATTATCTATTTGAAAATATCGCCTCACCGAATAAGCTTTCGTAAGCAGCTGTATACTTTCTAACCGGAAGTAGAGCAGGTCAAGAACTCAAAATTTCTGTTTACATTTATATTGAAAACACCATCCATAATGCTTTTGCAAACAGTTTTAGAAGTAAAATAAGACTAAAAAAATGAAATAGGCTGAGTGCGTCTCCTTTTAGCACTACGGAAATTTCCGCCTTAATCTTTCAAAAGTGATCGACTCAAAATTTTTGCTTTTAAATCTGACAAAAGTAAAACTATTCTATTGGGAGTACAAATTGGTTCGGTCCGTTTTCTTTTGTGGTCAAAAATTTATTTATTTCAGAGCAAAATTAATGAACAGATTAATCAAAGTATTGTCCATCGCTGGCTACTATTTTTTTCCACCTCTCGGGCAATTTTCGAATTCCATCTCGAAAAAATGTCTCGTCTTTTGAGGCGATCCACGTTAGGGGGCAATTTTCGATTTCTGCGAAAGAAGTGAACTGGTGACCTGCCAAATCGTGCTGCATCCGTCAGAACAACCAGTAATCAGATGGAGCAATGTCCAGTGAACACAGTGGTTGCCGTAAAATATCCCACTTGAGGGTTTCCAAATAATTTTTTACTACTTTTGAGACATCAGGTCGACGTTATTATGCAGGAGAATAACCTTGTCATGTCTTTGCTCGTATTCCGGCCGTTTTCCTCGTAATGCACGGCTCAAGCGAATCAATTGTAGCCTATACCGATCGCCCGTAATGGAATTACCAGGTTATAGCAGCTCATAGTATACAACACTATTCACCATTCATCATTCACCATTCTTCATTCACCATTCTTGAAACGTCGTAAACATTACCTACATGATTTATCATTTAGAGCATTGTCACCATAAATTTCAAGCATTCTATGCCCTTCAGCTGCACTTTTTTTCCAATTAAAGCAGAAACATAAAACCTCCCGCAAATGGTGCTTCGTTACCACAAAATTTGACATATTCAACAAAGTAAAAAACAGGGTTTTTGTATGAAATTCAAAGCGATATAAACTGAATATCATTGACAGATGTTTAACCTCTCTGAAACCACCGAATCCAGCTGTCACTATATAACATTCATAACAGCAGAGCCATCTCTTAAAAACGGACCGAATTAATTTGTACTCCTAATTCTGTTTTTATTCAACTTAAGAGCATAGTTTTTAAATTTTTTAAATTTTTATCAAATGTATTATATTTAATAATTTATTAATTAATTCCATTTTGTTAATTCGAAAATATTTAAATTTTAAACTACTGATCCTCCGAAGAGAATAATTTGTTCCAAAATAATAAAAATTCCGCAAACATCAGAAACTAATACAACACTTATTAAAAAAATGCATCGATAAAACTAAATAAAACACAAAAGTAAGCGTTGGAAAAAAAAACTTATGGCCTGTTTTATCAATCTGTAAACAGAAAGAGTAAAAGCTTTAAAAAAAGTCATTATTTGGTCACAAAAAATCTTACTCTATAGCATTAGATAAGAAACTCAGTCGGTTGTCTCATCCGTGTAAAACTTGTTTATTTTTTTACGCCTAGAAACATTCTTTAGAAAACTTTGATATTTCCATCACGCTTGCCTGAAGATAATGAAAAACAGGCTTAAAGAGGTTTAGGATAAAAGCTCAGTAATTATAACTATTCACAGTTGAAAGAAACTATTCGAAAATGTATATTTCGTTACTTTTTAAAATACTGTTTATTCAATCTTTTTTTTATGTCGTTCTTACTGTTTATTTTCAAAACTGTTTCTGAATGTTTATAAAAAATGACATATGTTAAAATAGTTATGAAAAACATTTTTTCGTCTTTAGTTGAGAAACATCAAAGTGCATTTTTTAAAAAATAATATATTTACATAGCATTATTTGAAGAGAGGTTTAAATCTATTTTGCATAAAAGTTCTGCAAATAGAACTATTGAAAAATGTGTTTAAATTGTTGTTTTTTAAGCAGTGTGTAAATACAGTACTTTTTAAGTAGTAAACAAATATATTTCTAATTTAAGCAGTCCAATAAAATTAAATGTTTACTTTTAAAAATTTCCTTTTTCTAAATAGATTAAAAATGCGAAAATATTTTTTTCATTACGCTTCGTGAAATAAACAGAAACTTAACCGGCATCACTTTCGAAACACGTTCAGGTGGAAGATTTCTGTGATGATTAGCTTATTTGAGAAGTGATCACACTAAGTTTTCTTTTTTTATCCCAAATTTTTTTTTTATTCTTATCATCTTTTTTTCGATTTGGAAAAACGCTAATATTAAATTTTTATTCAATTATTTTCGTTCTCGTATTTGAGTTTATGTGAAATTGCTTGAAGCGGAAAGTAATCAAAGTTTTTAATGGTTGCAAAGTTAGTTTGAAATACTTTAGAGAGCAATTGTAACTTATTTTAAAATCATGCAAAGAACTCTAATTAAAATTTGTGCACACTATCTAAGTGGAAATTAGTAGAAATTTAAATCAACAATAAATTCGCTTCGCTATAAATTCTGTTTGTATTCCGTTCTGTTTTTCTGTATAATATCTATTGTTATTTGCTATTTTGTTTGAAAATTATTGAAACTTGCATTATCACCCAGTTCACCATATCACCATATCAAAGTTTCATTTAAAATTAGAACATTGTAACTAGAACGAAAGGGGAACTCCCTTTCCCAGACGGGAAAGTTTGTTAATAATAACGTAGTAAAGCGTATAACCTTTTCATCGTATCTTGGTTACTGGTAAATTTTGAAACTGTTTCCAAATGTGTAAGGAATGCTGATTTAGAATGTAGTGCTTTAAAAATAGTTTCGAAAAATATTTAGGCACATTCCTTTAAAAATTAATGTATTTCATTAGCGCTTTCTTGAAGTAAATGAGAAAAGATTGAAATCGAACCATAGACAAAGAAAATCTATACACTACGAAACATCACAGTAACGCTTCAAATTATGTAAAAATTGTTAGAAAATGCCTCATTGTTCCACAAATATTTCTGAAATATATTCTTGTAAAAGTTACATTTTGGTTCTAAAAAAATAACTTTATAATTTTGGTTGTAATAAAATAAAGTTATAAAATAATTTTAATGTATCTCTGTTGTTTTTGAAATATTTTAGGAATGTTTGAAATATTTCTGATACTTCTTTGAACATTTTTGTACTAACAAAATTTACAAGAGTCTGAACGCAGTATTGAATTTTTGTGCCCTACTGGATACAACTGTATGAAAACGAATTTTCACTCTCTTAAAATATTGTTTCAAAACGTGACCTTTCCATTGTGTCTCATTATGTTTCATTTACTAGTTATTTTCGAAGTGTTTTTTCGAATGTCTGTATAAAGGCAGATTAAAATGCTGGTGTTTCGAAAATAGTTTGAAGAAATACTTCAACTTCAGTTTACTGATATTTACTTATACTTCAAGTAAATTTTAGAAATTCATACACCGTTTTAAAAGTTGAATCAGACAGACATTATCCCCCTCTAAATTGTTTCCGAGTGTCTGTGAAAATTCCAATTAATTAACAAAAAAAGTTCAAATAAAAATTTAGTTCAACTTCAGTGAACTGATCTTTACTACTCTCACGTTAAATAAACTTTAGAATTATACCCATTACTACTGAGATTTAATGAAACGAACATTTTTCTCCTCCAACTTGTTACTGAATGTCTGTAAAAGGGCTAATTAATTAACGAAAGCAGTTTTGATAAATATTTAGTTGAACCTGAGTACCCTGATGTCAGCTACAACTCTTACTTTTCGTAAACTTTAAAATTATATTCGCTACTACAGAGATTTAATAGAACTAACATTTTCTCCTCTCAGTTGTTATAGAATATGAGAAAAAAATGCTAATTAATTAACAAAAATAGTTTTGATAAGTATTTAGTTCAACTTGAGTACCTTGATCTTAACTGCTACTCTTACATTTAGTTAACTTTTGAATTATATTCGTTACTACAGAGATTTAACTAGCATTAACTATTAATTGAACTAGCATTTTCCTCTCTCTGTTGTTACAGAATCTCAGAAAGAATGTCAATTAATTAACGAAAATAATTTTGTGTAAGCATGTAAGTATTTAGTTCAACTTCAATAGACTGATCTTTACTACTCTTACATTTAGTAACCTTTAGAATTATATTCTTTACTACCGAGATTGAAACGAACGAACGTTTCTGATCTTAACTACAACTCTTCCTTTTCGTAAACTTTGAAATTATATTCGTTACTAAAAAGATTTAATTGAGAGAACATTTTCTCTTCTCAGTTGTTACAGAATACTAGATAAAAATGCAAATTAATTAACGAAAATAGTTATGATAAATATTTAGCGCAACTTGAATAAATTGATCATTACTACTCATACTTTTACTAAGACCTTAGAAATATGCTCACTACTACAGAGATTTAATAAATCGGACATTTTCCCTTCCAAACTATTTTAGAATTAATGTAAAAATTCCAAATAATTAACGAAAATAGCTTAAATAAATTAGTTCAACTTCATATAGAATTCCAGAAAATAGTTCAACCTCAGTTGACTGATCTTTGCTTCAAGTAGACAATTATTTCTAGAAGACTTAAGACTTTTATTCATCGCTTGCGAGCTTCAACTAGATAAACAGATTTACTCTAGACCTTATTTCTGAATATCTGTAAAAACGTCATCCATATTACGGTGTACAGGGCAAAATTTTGACTAAATTGATCTTCAGTTGACTAATCTTTGCTTCTAACAAGGCTTCGTCTAGTTCTTGTTGACATGAAAATATGTTTACTTCCACTCTTAATTTATTTATTTAATTATATGCTCATAATTAAATAAATAAATTAAGTAATCAGTTAAATAAATAAATAACTCATAATTAGCTAAATAAATAACTTATAATTAAATAAATAAATTAATCAATAATATAATTATTTAATTACATTCTTCTTTAATTATATGCTTGTTTTTTTATTTAATTATCTGCTATTATTATTTTTTTCTAAATGTGCTTCTTCATATTCGATTTATGAGTACGTATAATATATTAGATTTTCTGAGAAAAAGGTAAAGTAATTGGATTAAATTGATTCTTTATGTGTTATCATTGAAGTACTATTTTTAACTTTTTCCTCTATCTATAAATACAGCAAAAGTCGAAAGCAATTATGAAACTTTACTCAAATAGAACTTCTATCTAACTCATCTTGACATGCATTTTGTTTAGAGATAATGAAATTTTGAATAGATAGAAATGCTTTACTCTCACTTAAATTGGCTGTTGCATAGACTGAACCTGTTAGATTTATCAGTAATTTAAATTCAAATATCAAACTTTTTTCAAATTAAATTTTTTTTATTCGTCGAGTTTTTCTTCCGCAATTTTAAACTCTTAGAAAGTCTAGTCGCAAATCACCATGTAGGAATTAAAGAAGTTTTTTTTTGCATTTCGCATTTAGCATTTCGGAAAATTTAGTGGTGGTAGAATTTAGAAAAAAATATTATTACAGTAGAATTAATTTTCATTTTATGTCAAAACGTTCATTGAAAAACTATTGTATATGTAAAAGCTAATGTTTGTATTTTTACTTTCATTGCAAGCAATTAAGAAGAGAAAAGTTTCAAGTATTGTTAAAGTGTCATTACTTACATCGAAAATGTTAATAAAAATTATTACTTTTTTTACTAGGAAATTTCGGAAAAATATACCTTTACAAATTCTTCTTGGATAACAGAATTATATTTATTGGGACAGAATTATATTATAACAGCAGTTACTCTCCTTGGCATTGAATAGAACAGAGATTGCATTGCATGGACGGGTACAGCATTCCATACAGCTTCAACATTATGCCACAATTCATCGACCGTAGTGACTGACGAATGGTGGCGTGCCAGTCATTCGGCAATCATTGACCAGACATTTTCAATTGGGGAGAGATGAGGAGAACGTGCTGGCCAGGGCAACAGGCGAACATGTTCTGTGTCAATGAAGGTCAGAACAGTGCAGGCAACATATGGTTGTGCATTGTCCTGCTGAAACGTAGCGTTATGGAGACCTCGAAGATAAGGCTGAGCAACTGGCCCTAACACAGCAGAAATGTAACTGCTGCTGTTCAAAGTGCCGGCAATGCAAACAAACGGTAATCGAGACGTGTATCCAATGGCCCCCCGTACCATTACTACAGGTGATGGGCCAGTCTGACGATGTCGAATGCAAGCTGGCAATGGGCGTTCTCAACGATATCGCTAAACACGCCTGAGGCCATCAACGATGCTGTATACAGAGCCTGGATTTGTCTGAAAAGACGACGTCAAGCCATTCCTGTTTTCAGGTTCGTCGTTGATCACACCATTGGTGGCGCTCCAGCCTGTGATGCAGCGTCAAGGTCACCGTACTGACAGTCCATGATGCTGCAAACGGCGTCTAACTATTCATGCTCACACTTTTTGTCTTACAAATGACCCCGTTTGTTAACTCAGGTTTCGTGACGTAACTGTACGATCCCTTAAGGCCACGTGGATAACATGTCGGTCTTTTCGGCTGTTAGTGATGGGGGCCAACTGAAATTCTTCATGGCATTTGAGCCCATCCCATCGATGCATCGGAGCATGAACCCATCGATTCCATATCCTGCTAACAAACATGGGATCTCGACCTGCGCGAACAGCAATACTTCGGTATGCTCTGCCGCAATCCCGGTAGCTCAGACACGTGCTGGTAGGCATTTCTGCTTCTTACATGAGGCATAACAAAAACTTTTTTACCCAAGAACAAAGCTCACATTCAATTTCTGTGCGAGAAACTTACAGACAAATCTTTTCTATTATACACATTGTAGATGTCACTACCGCCACCTGCTTTGTATGAATGCGCTTATGAGCTAATCATTTGCATACCCCAACATCCAACATTTATCCGTCCTGCAAATTTCACTTTCGTGGTGTGTCGCCTTCCTGGTGAAGCAATTTATGTATGGTCAATAGTGTAGTATTATGATAATAATTGCAATTTTAATAAGTACTAAATCTACTAACATTTGCACAATGTATTATATAGTTCGATTTGATACTTATAAAACTGCATTTACTGCATATATACTGCGCAGTTTTAATATAGATACTCTAGAAAGAGGTTTTTACGACCCTTCGAAAGGGATGAGTACAGGAGAAAGTAGCTTTAATAAGATAAGCTTTGACTATCATAATTTGACCTCGATCAACAGAATCATGCCAAATAATATTAAACATAGTTAACCTTTTGCACTCTGTATACTTTGAAATGTTATTGAAATTAAAGCAAGAGCTAATTTATTTAAATTATGTTATACAATATATGAACTTATAATCACAAAATAGTGCAGTAATAAAGAATTATGATGCAAAACCGTTTCAAACACGGTTACTTTTGATGTCAGCTTAGAGGTGACAACGGAGAGCTTAAGGTTCAGCTTAATTTTTATGGAGTGAACTGCTAAAAACGTGTTTTGCTTAATCTAATAACGTAAAGTCACAGGAAGGGACGAAATATAGTAATAAAAAAATTGTTGGAATTACCAAATTATTATAGCATTATTAAATACGTTGGTCTTGCATCTTGCAGTTTTGTACATGATTTTATAATATTGTTCAGTTCGTGATTTATTGATTATTTTGCTTTTTTTCTTTCATCCCTTAAAAAGGGCGAGAATTCAGCTAGTAATTCATAAATTATAAAATATGTTTAGCCATGTACTTATAGGGCAAAGTGTTGCTTCAACTATTCAGTTTTGCAAATTGCACTTTTTATTTGTTTTTTACAATTACATGCTCGTGACTAATAAAAAAAATTATTCGGCTTTTAATTTAAAAACAGTTACTTTTTAAAAAAAATGTACAAAAGAAAATAAAAGAAAGATATTTGTTTAAAACAAATTTCTTTCTCTAACTTTCCATTGTAATTTGATGCATTATATAGTCGCATCAATGTATACTAAATTTTAAGCTACGAAGAACCAGCCGCGGCTTAATAACTCTGTTTCTCTATTATCAAAACAACTCACGTGACACTGTGAAAATCCTCTTACTTCTTTGTACTTTATTCTACCGGGAGATGTTGGATAACTATCTTGCGAGGGAGCCAACCTTTATGATGTTCCAGAGATTACCTTCTACGTGATTGTTATGAAATATTTGAAATGAAGCCTGCAGTCTATTAGATTAGACAGAATATTAGATAAAAAAAAGTTTAAGCATCTCTAAAAATAACTGAAGGCAAAACATTGAGGATGTAAAATTTAAAAAAAAAAAAAACATGATTATTATTTAGCAATATTCTTCATATTTTTTTTATATTTTAATAAACAGTCATAATCCTAGTAAACATTCATATACATCAGTGAGATTTTAAACAAATGGCACAACAAACCCATCCGAAATTGAAAAATATAATTAAAAAGTCTGCATACTTTTTCGTTTTTTCTTTTTTTTACTTTTTCTCTTTTTTAGCTTTCTTTCCGTTTTTTCCAACTTGGGCATTGGTATTACTTTCTTCTTACTACCAATGAAATCCGATCATTAGATCAAAAGTTAATCAGGATGGTCCTTTTCTTTTCCTCTTTTTTTTTCTTTTTGATGCACTGTACATCATTAAAAATTTAGATTAACAACTTACAGTAACAACACATCAATTAAATATTATCTATATTATAATTAAATATTTTCGTATTTTCCTCATTTAAGTAAATATGATTGCTACAATAAATATACTACTTTTAAAATTAAATGTTTCAATTCTGACATATAGGAACCGTAATACACTACAGTCGATTTGTTCAGATGCTTGAAGTATTATTTTTGGCAGTCACAGTTAATAAGCTACATACAGAAACTGGCACCATCTAAATCATTGAATGTTCGCCATTAATTATCAAACCATTAACAATAAATGTTAAAGTAAATTTCGTCGATTAAGAAAAAATCTCCGTTATTGAATAGTTGTAGCAATTGAATTGTAATTTGTTGTCAAAATAGCACTACGCATAATAGCACTTTCTTGGCATTTGGAAACGTCACTTTTTTCAGGTAATTATTAAATGCTTACTTTTTTCAGAACTTTTTTAAATTACTTCTTCAGGAAAACTAACAACTAAATACAAAAATTTCAATGCATTTAGTAGCTGTATCTGCAACTGAAACTATAAATAATTATTATACCGATGTAGCATTTTCTATTATAAACTTCTATTTCCTGCAACAAATAGGAACAGCCTTAACGTAGCATTATTCTTTTACTTTTCATCAAATGTATTGTTTCCAATGCATACGTTTCATTCATTCTCTTTTGATTATGTATTATGATGAACCTGCTGAACGAACGTGAAGGAATTATTCTCGGTTTTCTTTTGAAAAGAAGAAACATTTTGGCATCTATGCGTCTAATAGGCAACGGCGGTAAATCCTGGCTTATCTCAGTCACATTTCTTATTGGACAAACAAATCACATCATAAGCAAAAACAGATTCTGATATCTTCAGCTGCCGTCAGCATGAATTTAATAACAACCGATTTACTTTCTTTATGAAGATAGTTCGTTTCTTATCTTAAAAATAACAAAATATTCCTCGTACTTGCATAATGTTTCATTGTTATTGTTTTCTCAAATAATCCTTTAATATTAGATTGTTTTTGTTTTAAGTTATTATTCAAAAAAAAATTTTCATTCAAAGTTGAAGATTTGAACGTAAAATTGTTATTTTCTATATAATTGTGATGTTTCAGAAGATAATGATGACATTTTTTGAAAACGGTTTATAGACTTCTAAATTTATGGTTTTTTTTTCTCTCACAACACTTAAACTATAATTTTACTTTTTATTTTATTTTATGACTGGCATTGATCAGCCAACCCATTTATACGTTTACGTCTATAGATGTTCAAGTCCGTAGCCTTGTAATTTTGAACATAAACCAAAAGATAAGGAACTATTGGGCCAATCATTGGAACTAACCTGCTTTGTGGAAGAATTTTTGATGGAATTAACCCATATTTTGCATTACATGGAGACAAACCTCTCACTGTTAACCCGACGGCGAGGGAATTCTAACACATCATTCGTCTACCACTGCGAATTTTTTTTTCATCAGCACAGTGGTTGGTGTGAGTTGGGAACAGAATTCATATCGATCAGCCACCACCAGGATTCGAACCTGGTTCACCTCATTGGAATGTGAGCGCCCTATCCCTTGAGAAACCGTGGCTCATCTGCTATCCATAATCCTTGTCAGGATGAGTATTCTCCTTCCAATGAGGTTAAATTTTTCGAATCCCAGTGATGGCTGTTCGATACAAATTCCGCACCCGGCTCGCACCGACCTCAGTGCTAACGTAAAGATATCCTCAGTGATAGACGGATCATGGGTTAGATTTTTCTTACCGTCGGGATAATCGTGCGAGGTTTTCGTGATTTTCTCCTTGTGTAACGCAAGTGCGGGTTAGTTCCATCAAAAAGTTCTCAACGAAAACAAATTTCTCCCACTACTTGATCCAGGTGTTCCCTTGTCTTCTGGATTGGGTTTAAAATTACAACGATACGGAGTTGAACATTAGTAGTCGTAAACCCGAAATTTGGTCGGCTGTTCAACGACGCTTATAAAATAAAATAAAATCCTTGTTCACAATAACTATTAACTATTTTTTTAACAATGAACGCAGATATTATATCACTAGAACACTCTGTCCCATTAAAAGAACCTCTAAATTACGGTGTTTCTGTGCTGTTTTGGGGAACTTCATAAAGAGTATGTCACGAAAATTATATTTAATTATATTTCTAAAGTTAACCTTCAACAATAAAAAATTTTCCTGTGAATAATTAAATATGAATTGATACTTTATTCAGATTTACTTCAAGTTATCAATAATGTAATAAAAAGTTAAAATGACATACAAGGAAGATCTTTAAGCGTCAGACTATATGTGTTTTTTGCTTATACATTGTTAATAATTCTATCTGTCTATTTTCAAATTATTTGCTTATGTTTTATAATGTATAAATTATTAATTAGAAGTATTTACTTTAATATAAATTTCTGAATACTTACATCGAAAAGCAAAGATTTATTGTACATTTGTGCTCTATGTTAGAGTAAATGAAATTACATTTTATTAACAGTTTTATTAAATAAAATATTACATTTATTTTATTATGTAAATCAATAGAAATGTATTCTTTTCATTTTTTAATTCTTATTTATTTTGCTGATCAATTTTATTGAGTACTGTTCTATTATGTTAGCTTAAAATCGCGATTATTCTTAGTAGAGTTGACAAAAGAGAACAGTTCATAAAGAAACGGATTCCAGTTAAGCAATCATTCATTGTGTGAAAGATAAATCGTCTCAGACGTTTGAATATTTGTTTCAAACATTTTGTTTTTGTTGAAAAACAGCTTATTCTTTTTAAATTTTTATTTCTTTATAAATGCATTACAATAAGCCACTTAATAAGTTATTCAATTGCAAACTGCACAGGCAGGCTATTAACCATATAGCTCTAAAAAAACTATCGCTAAGCTTTTTCTCTTACTCCTTGATATCGACGCAAAGGAACTGCAATGCTTATGATCGATATCTTTCTGGAAATAAATAATTTTAAGTACATTCTAGCAGGAGGATCATTTACTATCTTTACTGACTATAAATCTATCCCCTTTGCTTTCGAGCAGAATTTAGATGAAACTTCTCAAAGACAAGTCCAGCAGTTGAGCTACGTTGCTGAATTCCCTACAGACACGTGATACATTATTGGACAAGATAATATCGTAGCAGTCACGCGATCAGAAACTGAAACCATTGCCCCACCAATTCTAATATACAGCTTTTGCAGATTACCAGGAAAATGATGATCTCAAAATTCTTAGATAAAGTTCCAGTTTCAAAATAACACAAGTTCCAATTACAGATAGCAATAAAAAAAAGTTTACTGTGATACTTCCACTAATCACAACCGGCCATACATTCCTGAAGAGCTTTGCAAAAAACTATGAATTGATGCATAATTTATCAAACCCCCGAATTCATGCAACAATGAAGCTGGTGACAAAATGAGTCATTTGGCTTGGCCTAAATAATGACTACCAATAGTGATCCGGAGTGCGCTTTGCATGCCAATGAAGATATACATGCTCTTGCTGCTGAATTTAAAATATCAAATAACCAATTAAAGCATTTTGACATCGATATTGTTGACCTTTGCCATCTTGCAAGGGTTTCTGGTACCTGCTAACTATCATCGATAGATTTAATCGGAATCCCTTTTTCTTTGGAAAATTTAACAGCGGATTTCCTTTCAAGCTCTCTTGTTGTCAATTGGATTAAAATATATATATATACACTGAGTGGCCAAATTATTATGACCACCCATTCAGTCGTCTGCTTCCATAGCCTATACGGCGCAATGTGCGTCGAACAGTACGTTCAGAGACGTTCACAGTTGCTCCTTGATTAAGATCACTTGCAATTTGTCGCACTGTTGCTCTCCTGTTGCGCTGCACAACTCTGGCCAGCCTTCTCTCTGATCGAGCATTCAGTACCCTGTGACGACCACAAGTCTGACGTTGAGATCCGGTTTTTTTGCTTGATTGTCCATTCTTTGTACACATTAACAACTGCTGCTCTAGAACACTTCACAAGTGCAGCGGTTTAACTGATGCTCATTCCGACACATCTCGCACCCACAATCATTCCGCGTTGAAATTTAGTTAAATCACTTTTTTTTCCCATATCTGAGCAAGCAACACAGTATAACTGATGACTCACTTGTGCAGCATTCCCGTGTTATGGTTATCTTGCCCTCTAGCGGCAACGCTGTGACGCAATAACTCATTTGCATAAAATTCTGAGGTGGTCATAATAATTTGGCCACTCAGTGTATATATATCATTAGAGTTTCAGAAAGAAAAACCTCTGATCAAGTCCACTAGTTTGAAATCCAATTCTATAAATCCTTGAGTTAATATTTATGTTTCACAACAACTTATTATTCGTGAGCTAATGGTTTAATTGAAAAAAAAATCCGAACTTAAAAAAACAACCTGAAATTCCATTTACCATTGTCAATTCCTGGATCGATGCTCTACCTTTAATTCTCCTTGGAAATCGATCTGCTGTTACGGAAGATTTACGTTGCTGTTCCGCTGAACTCATGTAAGTCTCACCAATCCGTTCGCCTGAGGAATTTATCAATAAATCTCCAACTGTCCTGCAATCAGATTTTTTACGAAAATTGCAAAGTCACAGCCAAAACCTGAAACTAACTCCAAAGATCATTCATAAAAAAAATAGATTTTGTTTACAAGTAACTATAAGTTAAAGGAAAAAAACTGAAATCATTATGAATTGATTATATGAATGTCTTTTAATTTATTAGAAACTGAAATACTGTTGAATTATTTTTATTACCTATCTAAAGAATCAGAAAATATAAAGAAAATACCATCTTCTTTCGATTTAAAAATTAAATGCATAACTGCTTAGTTTTCAGTTTGCGCTTTGCTATTAACTAGTCTGTGACCCTTAATAGTACGTCTTTATGCATTGAATTAAAACGGGATGTCAATTGTATAGTGCAGTGATATAAAAGGAATACAAAAGTGTGAAAATATTAATTTCATAATAAAAATGCTATTCCCATACTCGGTTCAGCGAGAATTTGTAGCGAAAGTAACTGAAGCCACCTGACACTTGGTATTAGTTTCAGAATTGCGGACTCAGCAAATTTTGGCAGAGTTAGGCAATACTGGCGAAGAACAGCAAACGTTTAGGTTTGCTCCCACTATCATGTCTCGTTAAGCATAAGTTTAGTAGTTGTAGTGTTTTATTATGATTTTAAAACTGACACACTCATACACTTTTCTTTTAAAATTATTGTATTTTGCAATCGATCACTATATATTTAAGAATACATATAATATACATATATTGCAAATGGTCATAGAAAGCTAAGTAAATGTCGGAATACATATAGTATACATGTAGTTAGAATAAGCATATTGCAGTTAGAATAAGCTGCCCTTAAGAATTATATTCACATTTTGAATGAAATTAAGAAATTATAAAGAGTTAAGCACTCAAATTTGACCTGTCTTCTCATCTAAAATGTTTCTGTGTCATTCAGTATGTTCCCAAACGTTTCGCAATGAAGACTTCTTTTTAGTAGCATTCACTTAATTGAGAAAATATTTTGTCGGTTATACACCAACTTAGACGTTTTTTGGTCTCCATTTTTAAAATACTTACGTTAAAATTAACGTACATACTATACTTGTGGGTTGCCAAACGCTATTTCTGATCAAGCGCAGTATCGCTAAGGAGCAGAAAACAAAGTTAACGTCACCGTTGGTGTAACGTAAACGTAATGCAAACGCTCTTCAATAGCAAATACAATATCACGTAATATGTCTATTTATTCGGGACTGCTAAACTATATTAATAGCTTAAATAAAAAAGATAGTATGAAATAATGTTCCAATATTTTTTTCATAGTTTTCGGTTTTTGATTTTTATTTAATTTTAGTTGGAGATAAACACTTCAGAATTTCACAATGTTACTCATTCGAGAAACTTATATACTTATAAATTAAAAAAGGTTTTTAAATATTACTGATTAAAATACTGTTATTAAAATACTCTTCGCTTGGAAGACAGTAGTTTTTATTTATTCTATTTTTATTTTTAAAAAAAGATAGATCATCAAATAAAACCTCAACTTATCAAACTTTTTATCTGAAATTAATGATATAGCTTCTTCTTCTAATGGATGACTACAAACTTTAACCATTTTTCATTTTTGAAATGTTTTATGTTTACATTCCAAAATATCACTCATATTCTTCTAGTATACTTTTTTACTTGTGAATTTGAAGCGACATTGTCTTGAAACTAATAATTTTTTTCATTCTTCACATTTTGTCTTTTATCGCATTGCAGAAATCTGTTTTTCATGCATCTTTGGGACTTACATAAATCAAGCTTTTGTGAGTTGTTTTTAGTTTATTACCATTTCTTTCTTTTCTTCATTTTTTGTATCAAAGGGTTCTTGAAAAATGTTTTTAGAATGGTTTGCAAATCTTACATAATCTCGCCTTTGCGATTCTTGAAATGAAATTTCAAACAGACCGAATTTTTTTTTTCGAAAAGGTATTCGCTTGTACATCAAAGAAAACATTTTGCATTCTAAAAAATAAGAAAATAGTAAACAAATTTTACGATTGTTTTTACAGCTCTAATAGAAAATTTAATTTTAGCCTGCTTTGAAGATATTTTTCAGATATAAAATTTATTTAGATTGTTCTTATAATTCGCTTAGAAGCATCAGTTTGAAATTAGAACTTAACAGTTCGTGATTATAGCTTTGAATTCGAAGTTTATTGCTAAGAAGAATCAATATAAATTTCCTTACACATATATTAAATATGCAAATACATATATATATATATATATATATATATAAATATATTAAATATGCAAATACATATATATATATATATATATACATATATATATATATATATATATATATATATATATATATATATATATATATATATATATATATATATATATATATATATATATATATATATATATATATATATATATATATCCATATATATTGTACTACTTATTAGAGCATAGATAAGTGTTTTAAATATTACAAGTAATGTTGTATTCAATAATAAAATAATAACACTGAAATAACTATGCATATGAATATAAACAAATATGAATGTTTTAAAAAAGACACAATGCTTCAATAATTAGATTAATTATTAGAAAAGAGAAAAATATTCCCACAACAACCTACTGTGAACCAGGGAGGGGATCAACGGGATTAATGCCTCACAATTTTGTGATCAATGGTATGATTGTGCTAATGAGGTCAGCATTATGCCCTAACTTCGCTCACAAGCTAGTAACCATCGATCTGCAGCTGGGTGGGCTTCCAACAGCCCCTAAGGATCGAACTCTGGTCCTTCGCAATGATAGTTCAATGCCTTTACTTACTGAGCTACAGCATCCGCCATTAATTTACACACACAACAAAAATTCCAGAGATAAGTAAACAGCATAAATATCTATATTTATTAAAAGTCATGTGAGGAAATATATTGTTTGAAAATAATTATGTTTAAGTGTTAAAAGTAATAAACAGGTTAAAAATAATATCAATATTTCCTATAATAGGTTTTAGAGTAGTATAAACAAATTAAAATTCATTTTAAGTAAATGCATACATGCAATAATGTACTTCAATTTTTAGGTTCGTAGGCGTAATGTTTCATAGGTGTTTACCAAGCAAAAAAAGTTGCAACTAAAACAAAAGAATTAAATAAGCCGTCAAACAAAAGAATTAAATAAGCCGTCATGAATTAAATAAGCCGTCAGTAATTTTAAACAAAATTTCTCCAAAAGCAAAAACCATATTTTTTACTAATTGACTCAATAAGTTAAGCTCACGAGAGTCGTTTTAACATTTCCTTACCGCCAGCTAACGCAAGGAGTATTTCGTGATTTTCATCTACACGTAACGCAAATGTGAATTAATTTCACTAAAAAGGTGCTTCTCGTTGGCTTGGTCCATTTGTTAAATTGTCCTCTCATTGATTTCAAAATTACAAGGATACGGGTTTTAACATTAAGAACTACCAACTCACTGTATGGATCTTTTCTTTTATGCAAAAATAATTGAAAAAAATAATTTTATAACTATTAAATCATTTAATAGCTTATATTAATGTACTTCCCATGCCGTGTTTATAGTTACTGAATAATAAAAATTTATTGAAATACTTTTCAATGTAAAATCAATAATTATACCGTACCTGAAAAATATTCTGAATTTAATAGAAGCTACATTAATAAATTCAGATGAAAAATGTTTAGTATTACAACAGTTTTTTTTCAATCATTTCGTTTCTGCAACCCTTACATAAGTAAAAAAATGAATACTTCGCGACCCTTTTCCCGAAACTATTTAGACAAAAATAGGAGAATTTATTTTTTAATTTAAATAAATTATTTATTATTCCATGTTATACTTCTCATCTGAATGAATAACTGTTTTGTGTTTAGAAAAAGAGAAGAAAAAAGTAGACGTTAAATAATAATCAGTCAATAAACTGTGCGCAACTTTAATTAAATTACGAAAAAAAAGTATTTTGTTGATTTTCAATTTAATAGAGCGTCGATAATTGTTTAAGAAGAAAATTGTCTTCGGCAGCTCTGGATTGCTCTTATATCAAGCTGTTTGCTCGGAATTATGTTTGGAAAAAGAAAGTGTAAGGGATTGTAACAGACTTTTTTAATAATAAAACTAAATTTTCTAAAATTATTGCTTTTCATTGAATTACTTTTCCTTCTTGAAGGCATGTTTCTAAAGTTCTTTTAAAATAATATGACTCGAAAAAAAATTTTCAAGGTAGAAAGGTTGAACAGCGAAAGAATTAAAAATATCTTTTATATATTTTGATTGCAAGTTAATTAAATTATTTTATAAGATTGTCATAATTTACTCTTCATCTGACGGTGTTTTAACTAGCTCAGTTACTCAAAAAAGCATTTTTTTTAAATCATGATAAGAGAGAAAACTATAAAGGAGAAAAAAGATATAGGCTTTGCTTGCCGGTTTTAATTTTTAATAGGAGTCATTGTAAAATAAATCTATTGGAGATTTAATCTCATATGTTCACATATTCAACAATTTAAAGGTAAAGTAAAGCGTTCCTACCACAGTCCGTTGTGGGTCAAAGGTTCATGGAAATTAAGGCTTCACAATTTTGTGACTAAAGGAATGTCAGTAGTTCTATGGACAGCAGTGCACTCAAGCCGCCTTTATTCAAAAATCAAGCTGCTACTCATCAATCTGAATCTGGGTGATCTTCTAGTCTCCTCTGAGGTTTGAACCCCTGTCCTCTAAAACAGCAGTTATGTCCTATTAACCATTGAGCCATCGTGGTTCATTCTGCTAGTTTCTCATGACCAAATAAACTTAATAATTGGTTGAGATAGCATTTATACATTTAAAGAGGGCAATCACCGTATGACATTTTGTTTTTTTATAAACTTGGTTTTAGTCCATGTTAAATTCTTTGTAAATGAAACGTTTTAAAATAATCCATTTTTAATTTTGGTTTAATATGAATGAATTTTATATCAATAGAAAGTTATAAAGATACTTTGAGTCCCCCTAAATACACGAGAATTGTTCTTACTAAGAGGCTCCACTCCTTGCTCGTTCCGCTCGCCAACACCTACGGATGCTTCTCATTCATTTTTTCCCCTTAAAAGTCAATATTTTCAAAAGAAAAGTTCATTTTGTAAATAAAATGTATAATTATTATAATTTTAGGTAAGACTATTACGCTGATAAGTTAATATCGTAACGAAATAAACAATAACTTATATTGGTTTATTATTTAGGTTTTTATTTATTCTGAAACAGCTTTAAGTAAAATAATTTTGCTGATCAAAACCATTTTATACAATTCCAAGTACATGATTAAAGTAGTAATATTACATTTTTGTATCATCATTTTCTTATATGACATCGATTGAACCTATGTTCAGAAAAAAAATTTTATTTTTCAGAAAATAAAATCTAACTACATTTACCTATTCATTTTTTTTCGTATTCTCTCAACAAAACTTGCTAGTATTTTAATTAAACAGTGTTCAGGTACCACTTAAAAAGGCATTTAGTTTAATGAAAAAAACTCATGCAATGACTTTTTTAATTGACTAGTTAGTGTTCATCAACGTTTACCCAAAAACCCTCTGCTGAAAAGAGCTTTATTTTTTTTAAATTGTACCCAAAGCATTAAATACCTTTTTACTATAAAAAAAACTTTTTTAAAGTTTTTAATAATTTTTTTAGTTGCTTATATTTGAAAAAAAATGCACGATAACAAAATCATTTTAGTGCATAAATATTATCATCTGGCAATACACTTTTAATTGAGAAATATTTTTTCTATACAGTATACTTCAGCCAGAATATTTTTAAAAAAAATAATAAAAAAATTTTTTTTTAAAAATTACAATTTTTAGCATTTTACTGAAAGTAGAATAGGTAGGTTTAAATGAACAAAGGGTATTACTTAAAAAAACAAGATATTAAGACCTGCGTATTCAGATTAAAAGTGAATTTCTTGGAGAGAAAAAAATGTGTTCACTTTAAATTCTCAAAACAGAATAATTTTTTTCTATATACAGTATAAATGAAATGTTAGAGGAAAAACTAGTTCTATTTTGAATTTACTGTAATAATTTTACGATGAGAAAATCTTAAATCATCATAGTAGTATAATCCAATCTGTAATCTAATAATTTACAAGTTGATACGGCGAAAAACCGTATTCCAATTACATCCTAAAAAGCAATCATTTTCTCTAAGACAACATAAGATACTTTTTATCTCGCAATCATCATAAAAACCGTTCTTTGTCAAAAGGTTTCTTTCCATTTCTAAAATTAGCTTTGGTAGTTACATACTTTTCGGGTAAATAGCAATTTTTTGTACTTTTTTACCTTTTTTTTCTACAAACATAATACTCAGATAGTAAATATAAAACAGAGATTCAAATATTAAGTTTTTCGTTGCTTTAAATGTGTGGTAGTATATTTTAAAATATCGTGTTTATTAGTCTAATGTACATTTTCTAGTTTTTTAAACTAGAAGCTTTTCTTTATTCTTTATTGTGCTAAAAACTTATCTTTAAGAAATGTTTTAAAAGTATTGAAGTGGTCGACAATACAAAGCTTAAATATTTTGAGATATGTGGTTGGTATTATTATTATTATTATATATTTTCACCCGTTATTTTTAAATTTATTAGAAGGCAAAGTAAAATATAATATAGTTTTTCTTTGTAAATAATATTCGCGAAGTAAAAACTTTGGTTGTTTGTTTATTTTTCTGTTATCATTTATTTCTCAAAATTAAAATTGTTTTTTCTCTAAACCGTTAAAAGATAACGGCATAAATTTATATTCTGTACATTTTAGATCTTTTACTTTGATTTGTATTCAAAAAATTGGAATTAAAGTTTTTACTTTAATATGCATTGAATTTATTTTCGTTAAAAATTTAAGAAAAATTAAAAAATTGCAGAAAGAAATGCTTTTTTACTGTCATAATTTATAAAGTTTTTGAGAAAAGTTATTAATATTTTTTATTCAAAATAAATAAAAAATTATTAATTTATTGGAGCTGGGATAACCTGGTCGGTAGGGTGCTGGGCCCATGTCCGAGAGTTCGTGGGTTCGAACCCCGCCTGCCAAAGACTCTCCGTGTAATGAAGTGACTGTCGTTAAATCTGTCGAGTCGAAAAGTTCTCCATGTTTCCGTAACAAATTAATACCTCTGGGGGTATTGGATTGAGGATCGATCGTTCTCTGATTCAGGTCAAAATTACGATCTGTGGATGAATGAATGGATGTCTGAATAGGTTCGCCCTATAAACGGGTGCGGCGTATGGTGTGGCAGGAGTCGAATTGTTGGCCATAGATGGCGCCACTGGAAAACAAGAACAATCGCACCCTGTTGTTGACGTATGCCTAAACAGGCATACGTCAACAACAACATTATTAATTTATTAAAGCATAATATTTTACAAAATCAGAAATTATTGACTTCTTTAATGTTTTAGATTTTTAATTTCTATAAATTATCCTAGAAATTTTGAGAGCATTTTTTATTCTCAATCATCAGACTAAATTTACAGGGGAAATTATGGGTCCTTTTTACCCAAGACTTCCATATTTCTGGAACCCTTTCTACTAAAGCGGTTCCTTATCGAAAATATAAAATTTCAATCTCTTCATTCATCTATTAATATTCACATTTATAATATTATTACATATATTATAAATCAATGTTTAAACTATCGATGGTTTTTATTAGACCTGATCAAACACCTGTATCAAGAAAAAGTCACATAATTTGAAATTCACAATTTTTCTTATTTTCTCCTTCAGCTATTAATAACTAAAGAAAGGAAATTTTTTATTTATATTTTAAGTTTGATTTTAATTTTGACTACTGAAATCTGCTGGCATGCTTTCCTTTCCTCGTGTTGGATTTCCTCGTGCTTCGAGCCATGGTGGCTCATGGAATATAGCGTTCGCCTACTAATGAGGTGAGCCAGGTTCGAATCCTAGCTGTGGTAGGTTGATACGAATTCTGCTCCCGGCTCTCACCGACCCCAGTGCTGACGAAAAATATCCTCAGTGGTAGACGAATCAGGGGTTAGAATGCCCTTTTCCTCTCCATGTAAAGCAAACTTCCTCTCCATAAAAAAAATCCTCCACGAAGGCTAGTTTACCCCCGAATCTCCCTTGTCTTCCGGGTTGGGTTCAGAATTACTAGTCAAAGCTACAAGGCTGGTCGTGTACTTAAAATAGGGTCTGCTGTCCAGTACTGGTCATAAAACAAAATAACATCCTTCTTCTAAAATGAATTCACCATATACTTATTAATTCACCATATACTTATTAATTCACCATATACGTAATCTTATAATCTTATTACTAAAAACTAAATCCAAAAGCATTAAATCGCATGATCATGGCAAGTTTTCCTAACCTGAGGTCACCATAGATTACTGTTCGAAAACATTGTACTGACCTTTTTAAACAAAT
Source organism: Parasteatoda tepidariorum (assembly GCF_982258835.1). NCBI lineage: Eukaryota > Metazoa > Arthropoda > Arachnida > Araneae > Theridiidae > Parasteatoda > Parasteatoda tepidariorum. The sequence continues at coordinate 74,547,105 of NC_141758.1, read as the reverse complement.
TGTCAGTTAAATTTCCTGCAGAAAATAATGCAAATTTCTCAACATTGAAAATCATCTTTTTGATACAAGGAGAGGTTTCATATAGTTTCTAAACTGTATCTGTGCTATGGGTGAATGATCTGAGAAATCCTAGTCTAGACAATCCAAGCTTCAGATTATACTATTAGGCCAGCCTGAATTCACCATAAGACATTGTTATACCTTTCAGACGTGTTGCTCCACATTTAATTGCAACGAGTCTATAATAACGTAGATACACTGCGTGGATTTAAAAAATATGTTGGTATTATATGTTTTAGATTTTAAAAATTCTTTAGTAAAAGTGATTTTAACCTTGTTAAGGAGCACTTTATTTCTCCAAGGCAATAGTTGCCCAATCAATGCACTTTTTAATTGCAAAATTAATTTGAAAATATTTTATTGACTTTTACTTCGAACAATTATTTCTATTAACAAGTATTCGTTCAAGTATATTAATAAAAAAATTTAGCTAGTAAATAATAAATAAGTAATTTTAGAATTATTTATCTATTCACACTGATTTTTATTCATATCCACTATATGTAGTTAATCGATTTGTCAAGTAAGGCATTCATTTCGTATAATATTTTTGTTCCAAAGTAACAAAATAGTTTCTTACATACTGAGAAAAAAGCGTATGTTCAAAATTACCAAAATATAATAAAATTTACAGTATTTCTGGATCTATGGCAACACCAAAAAGATTTGGTAATTATTACCGTAGCTCTTTGCTCATAATTTTGGTGAAATTAATAATAAAAATATGGTTTTATAATCATAATAAAATTTGGTAAGTGTGGTAAAATTAGGTAATTTTATCAAAATACTTCAGAGCCTGGCAGGAAAACCATTTAATCGCTTGAATTTACTTTTTCAATTTTCTTCTAAACCTATGGTAGTAAGAACTATAATTTTGAAAACTGTGATTTCTGGTAAACCGTTATCATATGAACGGTATAATTCCCAAATAAATGGCTTAAATACCACATATTTTGGTTTTCTTAACCGGAATCATGGCTTTTTTTACCAGAAATATCGCTGCTATACAGTATACAAGAATTATTTTCCACCCTGTATTTATCATCGTGATTTGGCCGGTCACTTCTCGAATTGGCCGGCCAAATCGCGAAATGGCTAAGAACGTTTCAAATTAGCTGACCAACGTCCGATCTTTACTTGACTTCGGGAATTGGCCGGCCAGATCGCGAAGTGGTATGGGATGGCTGGACAATGTCCGATCTTTTCTTGATTTCGGGAAAAGGCCGGCCAGATCTCAAAGTCGCATGGGAGGATCAGCCAAAGTTGGAAGAAAAAATCAACTTCATTCTTTAAAAATTAAATTAAAATTAAATTAAAATTAAATTAAAATTAAATTAAAATTAAATTAAAATTAAATTAAAATTAAATTAAAATTAAATTGAAATTAAAATTAAATTAAAATTAAATTAAAATTAAATTAAAATTAAAATTAAAATTAAATTAAAATTAAATTAAAATTAAATTAAAATTAAATTGAAATTAAAATTAAATTAAAATTAAATTAAAATTAAATTAAAATTAAATTAAAATTAAATTAAAATTAAATTAAAATTAAATAAAATTAAATTAAAATTAAATTAAAATTAAATTTTTTAACTTTTAATTTAAAAAGTCTGTTTTTTTATATGTTTAAATTAGAAGATTTATATTTTAAATTAAAAAAGAAAACAAAAGGGGCAATATTAGCAAATTAACGTTTTAATAAAACAAATATCAAAAAATTGTGGTTCCACCGTAAAACCCGGTATGAAAAAAAACAGATCACTACATTTTTTTCCGTGAAGTAAGAGTTATTAGAAATACAAAAGACACTAAAAAAGTATTAAGATGGTCAACATAAAAAATTTACCTCTTTTCATTTAATTAAAAAATGAATTATAAATCATTTCGGCATTCTTGAATGAGCTCATCGCGTTTTGTTCGGAACATCGTGGCCACTTCACGAAATGGCCGGCCAAAGTAGAATATTCACTGATAGTTTCAATTACATCGCACTTTGGCCGAGAGGTATGGCCGAAGTGCGAAATGGCCGGCCAATTCGCGAAGCGACCGGACTTCGGACTTTGGCCGTAACATATATATATGTAAGTTCAAATTGATGATAAAACAAAGAAAAATAATAGACATATGAAAAAAGGGGGGGAAATAATGACAACAATAACATATAACAGTTTTAAAAAAAAAAAAGATATAATCTTTTCATCAGTCCACATGATTATATCCGTAAAACAGAGTGCTTTCTGATATTGTATCAATAAAGCCAAAGCAAAATATATTAATACAATAGTGTGAGGAGCACTCAAAAAATTTTTTACAAAAATTACAACAAATAAAATAGAACACAAAAAGTAAAAATAAGTAAAAATAACATGTAAAAACAGAAAATAATTACTTTTCTTAACTTTCCTCGTGTTTTCTTGTATTTATATATATATATATATATATATATATATATATATATAACAAATACTTAAAATTGTTTGACGTGCAACAATTTTACATTATAACTTATTCCTAAAATCTTTAAACAAGCACCAATCTTTTCTCTTATTTCATTGTTCTTTTTTCTCGACTGCGGAAAAAAAAAGGAAACGTTTTTCATTACACGGATTTTGGTAGTCAAGACCGAAGTGCCATTCAGAATTTTTAGTTGCCTCTTAACACAAAATATTCTCAGAAGAATTCAGGCTTCCATAAAATAAAAAAAACATTCTTCAAAAAAAAAAAGAGAAAAAGTTTCAACAAAAGAGTTCTTTTCTCCTTCATCCCAAGAGCTGAAGCTTACTATTGAATTAAGTACGACATAGTATTCTTTTAAAATTAGAATCTCTAGGAATTCAAAAAAAAAAAAAATAGAAAAACCGGATAACAAATTGAGATAAAATGTATGATTTTGATGAATCTTTCTTAACTAAAACCAAATAATAGTCTGAAATTTCATTTGAATACTAATTATTGAACACTGAGAAAAAAAAATCTTATAAAATTACCACACTGTATGGTAATTACATTTCTGCTAAGAAAAACCATAAATCTGGAAATAAAATTGAAAATATATATTTTTTTAAATTGCAAAAGCACTTGACTTTACATCATTGACCCCCATGCATCGAAGATGCTTGAGATTGGAGCATATAAAACAAAAACTGAACCATTGAACAATACAAGAACAATATAATAAGAAGAACAATAAATACTTGCAAAACGTGAACCACTTAAACATGAACAAGAATCAGTCGCTGGATACCAATCGCATCAACTCCCTAGCACGCCAATATCGACTGAATAAATCTTCTTCATTTAATGAAGAACAACTGAACAAATTATCTTTATCCATCTCAAAGTTCTGGTTGCACAAAGTGCACATAGGACTGCCAAATATATCAATTCTGTATAGATGCTTAGCAAGGCAGTCATGTCCAGTCTAGAGACGAAACGCCGCCACTGCAGTGGATCTAGGGGAGTTTAGAATTTCCAGTGTAAAACACATGACGTCTCCATAGCTGCAACAGCAACAAAAAGTAGCTCCAATCCTGCAAGAACCGTTACTCATTTAGCACTACCCAGGGAGCACGTGTAGCTTAAAGTATGCTACGGACGCGAGTAACATTACTCCCCAAATTGAAAATATATGGTGTTTAAACCATCCATTTATGATGGTTTCATTCATATGGTAAAGTCTTACCAGAAATTCTTGTTTTCAACATTATAGTCTTATTACTCCCCATTTAGTAAAAAAATACCAAACAGAAAACCGAATTCAACGGAATGAATAGTTTTTATGCCATGGTCTATGGTATCATTATAAGTTTACCAAATTTTACCAAAATTATTAAATAATACCACATATTATAAAACCATAATTTATAGTTAATTTATAGTTAATTTTACCAAAATCAATATCAATGCGCTTAGGTAAAAATTACCGTGATTTTTGGAATTTTCATAGAACCAGAAAATCGGTAAATTTAACCAAATTCTGGTATTTTTTACCATATTTTTTTCTTGAAAAAAAAATTATTAAAAGAAATTATTAGACAAATTACAAAATATTTAAAAATTAAACATTGAATGGATTTAATAATGTAATAAAGTTCAGACAATTACGATTTTGTGACAAGCAAAGTATGTATCATATAATATTGTTCAGATGCAAATGGGATTTTAGAATGCATGCAAATTAGATTCTAAAATAACTATCATGAGTTCCTGATTCGTTATTACTATGTTTTCAGCATTTACTCCTTAATTATCATATCCTAAGAGCATATAAATGTTACAAGCACATATAGATACCCGACATATAAATAAATACATAAAAGTATATAGTTAAAATAAATACACAGAAGTACACAACTACATGTAGAACTAAATATAAAATATATGGATTTCAAATGCCTTGAAAAAAATCCTTCTCAATCATATAAGCAGTATTTTCCCCTTGTAAAGCTTAATTTTGGTTTTTTATTATCTTTATTTATTGTTAGAAATCAATATTTTTACTTTTTAACTTCCGTAAAAAAATTACTTATAAACAAAATTTCAAACTTTGTGCTAGAAAATAATTACTTGCCTTGCTTTTGACTTTCAATTGTTATCTCAAATAGCATTTAAATTTTGTTGTCCTTTTTAACATATTTTTGAAGTAGTTAACAAATTTTAACTAAGCTATAATGTAAAGTTACTGTTATAATTTACTATAATTTATGTTTCCAAATTTTTTTATATATATTTGGATTTTTCAGCTAATATTTAATCAAAAGTGTTTTATTTACTTACACTTTTTAGTACCTTATTTGAAGTGTTATTAAAAGGGTTAATAGTTACTCAAAAGTTTGTTTACTAACATTTTTCAGATAATATTTTTAATTTATAAAAACAAATAGCTGTCAAAATTAAAATAAATTGCAAGTAAGAATTTTTTCGACATGAAATAAAAAGGTAAATTTATTCTTTACATCGAGAAAAAAAAAGTATAATCAAAACTAGCAGCATATGATAAAATTTACCGTGCTTCTTGCTCCATAGGAACACAAAAAAGCTCGGTCATTTTGATAAACTTAACAATAAAATATGATTTATTGCTAAGTAATTGTAGTAAGTAATTACTTGATATGTGATAAAATTTAATTAATGTGGTAAAATTTAGTAACTTTATCATAATATTTTAGATCATGACATAAAAATCAATAATTCGGTTTTGCTTGCTTTTTAGTTTCGCATTCTTTCTGTGGTAACGAGAACTATCATTTTGAAAAACAAAACTTCCGCTAAATCGTTACAATATGAACAAAACAATTACTAAATGAATGGTTTAAATTCAGTATATATTGTTTTTCTGAATCAAATTAAGTTTCCTCATCAGAAATGTCTTTGCCATTCAGTACTGTAACTTTACCAGAATTTTTCTCTCTGTGTATTTATTATCAAATGATCGCCTTACATTCCGTACATTTTGGTTTCTATTACCAGAATTATGGTTTAAACGAGAAATGTCATTGCCATACAGCATGGTAATTTCATCAAATTTTTTTTTCTCCGGGTATATATGATCAAATAAATGGTTTAAATTCCGCATGTTTTGGTTTCTGAATGGTTTAAATGCCGAACTACGGTTTTGCTGTACGGTAATTTCACCAGAATTTTTTGTTGTTGTGTAGATAGTACACATACTTGAAATTATTGCACACACCAATGTTATTAAAATTAATTTAAATAAACTTTAAGCTCCCTTGTATAACTTGCATCAAATTATACTCATGTATAGATATGCATTGATGAAAATTGGTTACAAATTTTATCAATGGTAACATTCCGATGAAATAACATTAAGTAAATAAACATTTATTCTTGCCGATTCACTACTTCTGAAAAGTGACTACTTACCATACATTATTCGGATTAGCAGAACATCCTAGTTATAACCAAAAATGATTCGTTCTTTTTCGTGACAAATAGGAATGTTTAAAGCTACAATGACACATTTAATATTCTAAATACTTTTATTTAAACAACATCTAACATCTAACGTACAGACCGGAATAGACTAAATGAGGAGGTCACGAGTTTGTTCCCCCGCTGGCCGAAGACTCCGGGTGCAGTAAATGGTGGCTGGCGCACGTTAAATCTGTCGGATTACAAAGTCTTCCATATTCCCATAACAAGTCAATACCTATGAAGGTACTGAATTGGAGATTGATTGTTCTCTGGTTTAAGTAAAAATTACGATCTGTGGATGAATGAATGGATGTATCAATGGGTTAGCTCTATAAACAAGCTGTGACGTGTGTAGGGCTTAATTCGTATTCTCTGCCATAGATAGCACCACTGAAAAACAAGTAATGCACCATCTGCGTTAAATTCGCTTAGTGTCACCAAGCAGGTTTGCTTGTATTTGGCAAGTGGAATTCGAAACAACAACAACACATCTAACTTTCGAAAATCAAACTAACTCAACGTCTGTGAACTATTTCTTTGAAATAATTCTAAAAGGAATTTTAAAAAAAGTCCTATTTACGACGATTAAATTAAATTTGAAAATTATTTCTGAAGGGGAAAAGGAATAATGATTTGCACAGAAATGTGAGAATTAAAAGTATTGGAAACGCTAGGCAGGACAAACATCCTCTAAGGATATAATAATTGTATTAAATTAAATAAATTAATTATCTTATCTTAAATTAATGTATGAGACTGAAATAAATACGAAACGTCAGGTATCCTTTTCATCACACTGACAAAAAACTATGAATTTGGAAAATTTTACCGTGTTTCTGGCTCTATGGAAACACTATAAGCTCGATAATTTTTACCGAAACACTTTGGTTAAGTTAACTTATTATTTTTATAAAATTAATAATAAAGTATTATTTTAAAATAAGTATGAAATTTTGTTATTTTATCGTGACACCTTAGAGCAAGGCATAAAAACCATTTATTCAGTGGAATTTTCTTTTCAGTTTTCTATATTTTACTAAAGGAGTGGAATTAAAAAATATAATTTTGAGAACAAGAATTTACGTTAAACCATTACCATATGGACGGAAATGACCACGTTATCATATGAACCAAATCAAATACCGTACATATCATTTTTTTACCAGAATTGTGGTTAATTTTACCGGAAATGACATTATCATACAGTACTGTAACTTCACCAGATTTATTTTTTTTTGCCGTGCACAAACGTGTGAGCTCTTTATAGTTGTAAAAACTAATTTTTGAAGTTTTATTAACGCTGTTATATACTTTATCAAGAATAAAAACCATTCTATTAACATCGTAACATGAATCTCTCAAAATAAAAGCACTGTTAGAATATAATTATTAAACTAATGCAAGAGGGAAGAAACTAAATTTAAAAATAAAGAAATCATAAGACTAAAACATACATCAATTTTATTTATTTCTTCTTTATATTCCTAAAAAACATTTTTCATTACAACTAAAAATAGTTAAAAACTTTGGACATTTCACGTTTTTTACTAAGAGAAAAAAAATTGATGAAGAATTTCGAAGTTCGTAAAAAAGACATTCTTTAAAAGAGAGAAAATGTTTTTAACACGCACCTTTCTTCTTACGTTTTTTTTTATTCTTCCGGATCTGAAGAACTGCAACTTACTATTGAAGAAAATTGGATAGAGTTTTCGTTCGTAATTAGAGGCTCAAAGAATTAAGGAAAAAAACACATAACATTTCACCGATAAGGAGAAAAAAAAAAGATAAATTCAAATCGACGTGAAAACCTATAATTCAACGATCCCTTGATCTAACATAAAAAAAGAGTAAAACAATTCGCTAAAAAATGTAATGATATTTTTTTCTCAAAAACATCTCAGACTATGGAGATTTTTTTTTATTATATACAAAGTATTCTAAAACATATTCATATAATTTTAAAGAAAAAACAGGGTTTTTTTTCGTCTTGTCCTATTTGGAAAAAGTTCTCCCAATAAGTAAAAAAATAGTTTTTCATTATTTTGTTATATCATGCAAATGTTTTAATTTTTTTATCGTACAAATAATATTTTTTAGTATAATACAAATCAATTTTGTTTCAAGTAAAAAACTTGCATTTAAGACTAATTTTGAAATTCACCAAATAAATAGCAGCTCGAAATATTTGAGAATTTGTATAAAGGTAAATATACATTTTAAATTTATTTAGAAGAAAAGTTTTCATCTTTACGCTTAAGTATCATTTAAATATCAAAATAAATAAGTGTTATTTAGTTAATATCAGAGATGGCACATTTCTTTTAAATTGGCGAAAGCCTAGATGGTAAGAAATATATTTTTCAACTCAAATGGAAGAAATCGAGGAAATTCTCTTTCGAAAAGAAATAACAATTATTAAAACATTTTTATACAGTTTGTAGGTACAGTCTGGTTTAAATAAAAGCAGCGATTTCTAAGATATCCAATACATTATTTCTAATGAAAACTAAGAAGCAAAAATTGGGCCAATCAACGAAAGTTTTATGATTACATAAAGAAGTATTAATATATCATAATAAAATTTTAATACAATTTAATTAACAAATCACTTAATAAACGTATACATTACGATACGGAAGAGAAAAATTCTAGTAAAATTACCGTACTGTACGGTATAATAACATTTGTGGTAAAAAAAGCCATAGTTCTGTGTAATAAACGCAAAATATACGGTATTTAATCCATTCATTTGGAAATTTTTGCGTTCATATGGTAACTAATTACCGGATAAATTTGGGGAAGAAAATAAAAAATATAGTTCTTATTACCACCCAATTATGAATCCAATTCAGAAGCACTCCTTCCTTAAAGATATGCTCTACCTCTATTTCGGGCAAGACTTTAGCCAAATAGTTTAATTATACATTAATTATTTGCTAAATCTATAAAGCTGCACATAACGCACAGCAACGAGCTACAGATTGGTGTAACCTAAGCTTCATCAATTATTGGTGTTAAGATTTAACTTCACTCTTTGAAGGGAGAAAGAAAGCATCACAATTTTTACAGGGCTCAATTAACCAAACAAATTTCCAAAATTGGCCCTTTTGATTAGAAAAAATATTCTTTTTTAGCAATATTCGAACATTTTTGCAATGATTTATGTTAATTCCTGTTACTGTGAATTAAATTTAAACTTAATTATTGTTGAAACTAAGAGTATATGTTTGTCCTATACTTCTATCTAACTACAAAATGGTTACACACCAATAATGGGTAAGTCAAGTGATATTTGAAGTTAATTTAAATGTATTTAATATACGAAGTTTATGAGTAGAATTTTCCTATGCTATAACACTGTGGAAACACAGTTTTAAGTTAATAGGATATACTCAATCTACGCAGGCAGAGTTTATGAATTATTCAAGTTCTAGCTTCGCGTACATTGCCGATACAAATATTAACATTTTAAGTAATCAACATTTCATTCTCAAACATCTTACTACGTTGAAAGGGTTCAGCAACCGAGCCGCATTGAAATTCTAATTGCACATTAAGGCTGTTCTGAAAGTAAACATGGAACTGACTAGGATGGCTAATGCCGGAACACTCTCGGAGAAAGGGACGCGTTTCAAATGAAGTTCACGCATTTGTATAGAATTCAAATTATGATAATCCTCTTATAACCATGAGTTTACATAAAATTAAATATGTATGCATACTTTAGCTACAAATTATTTGCTAAAGCCGTTTATACTCTATACATATATCTAAGAAAACTGCCCCGAATAGCATACCTAATTCCTCGAAGTTTACACAACACCTACTAAAGTAGCAGCTTGCTGAGCGACATGATTAATTTCGAGGTTGAAATTGGATTAAAAGATAGTTATTTCTTGCGTTATAGGTTCTTTATTTTAATGTTAAATTTTATATAAAAGTATACTAAAAATATCTCAACTATATTGGAACTTAATATGGTTGACAAATTATTGGAACTTAAGCATCACTACTATGAAATAGTTTGTTTGGTAAAAACTCCAACAAGTTCTTTTTTCTATTTGTTTTGAAATTGAAAAAAAAAATAGCTTAAATAAAAAAAAAAGAATCTATCTTTTTTAAGCAATCGATTAATAAAAAGTTAAAGATTTCCCACGGCAGCCCGTTGTGCAAATATAATTTTGTGAGCAATAAAATTTGTGATTGTGGTAATGTAGTCACCATTGATCACAATGCCACTTTTATTTCCCAGACAAGTGAGAGTCTATTGGCCTACTGGGAGGGCTTCTAGCACCTACGGAGGACCGAGCCCAGAACCATAGCTCTTTCCCACTTATCTATTAACCCAAAATCGATTGTTTTTTAATTATGTATATAGGTTGATTATTTAGTTCATTTAAACGTTGGGTTTCATGCAAACGAGAATTGAAGCAACATTATTTTGATGAAGTAGAAAGTAATCTTGATTGGCCCATAAATCCAAAATAGATCTTGTACTATATTTACGCGTCCGGGCGCCCTCTGTTTCAAACTCGAAGTACCCTAACAATTCCTCATGCTCATTGGTGGATTTAGGTACTATGCAGATTAATACTGAAACTTTTAAATGATTTAAAAGACGCCATAAACCGCGTTATTAATGATGACATCCGTAAAATCACGATGAGCTTGAGATTTGATAAGACAGTTATCGGTTATTTAAACAGTGTCTGTCAAACTAAATTCGGTTTAATTCTTTCTCCCTAATCCCCTTACGGTAAAAAGTACTGACATCTTGGGTGCATCATCCTTAAAGTTCTTTCCACCGTAAAATCCATTTTTACTCTAAAATTTAATAGCGCAAATTTTGCAGTAATATTTATTTAATTGCAGTGACTTCATTGTAAATACTACTGTGAAAATTATGGTATGCTAAATTCTTTGTTCCGTAATATTTTACTGTAAAAAGACTAGGTTCTCAGAGTGCCGGTACTACTTACGGTAAATTGATCCGGATTTTTTACAGTGCATAGCTTTAGGAATTAGAGTTTAACTACGTACTCTTTGTCTTACGCAATGTTTCCTTAAACATTACTAGGAACATGTCACATTCCAATATTCTGCAATGGATCAATCAATGAATCTTTGTAATTAAAAACTGCTTATGTGAAACATTTAACTTGATTTATGTAAAAGGAAAAAGACACTAGGTTTTGGGCAAATTATTCAAGTAGTAATAGTTAAAGCAAGTAACGGTTGCTTGCGTTTTATATCAAAGATGTTTTCCATTTTTTAAAGGACTGAAAAATTCCCAAATTACATTTTTATTAAGAACTACGTTAAAATATATGCATATTTTTGTATATTTACGCATGCGTAGTTTACATATTTGTGTATATTTATGTATGTATATTTACTTTGTATATTTATCGAATACTTACTGTTAGATAATTTAATATGTAAAAAAAGCTTTATTGTAACCATTTATCCTACATTTTATTTCAAACTAGATCAATTACCGTTATTAAAAGACAATTTTCGGACAAAAAATTCGCATTAAATTGCAATTAGAGAGTGATTGCTTTTCCTGACAAAGCTATTTTCCCCAACTATTTACTTCAAATAACATTAGAAGATAGGCTGCTCCTTATGGAAAAGCTATTTTTCTAGCTTTTATGTAATAACATTTTTTAAAAAAAGGCTATTGAAATGAAAATAATTCTACATCTATATTTTAACTTAGAACTAAGTTCAATTAGAACTCACTCACTTAGAACTATAATTCATTTAGATCTAAAACTATGTAACTTTCATACCTCATTCTAGAACTATGTACCTTTTCACTTAGAACTATGTACCTCATCTTTATTGCAACTTGCCTCTCCTTTCTTTTTTGTTTAAGATACTGCATAAAATTACTTTTATTTAAGGGTAAAACACATTTTTACTTTTTTATTTCTTTTTTCAGAATTTAGCTCTTCCATTATGAGTTCCAATGAACCAAGTAAAGGAACGGAAGAACCACCACCTAATGCTGAAGTAGGAACAAATGAGAAAGCACAATCTAAACCGCCAAATAAAGAAGCCTTGGTAAATAAAGCTTGTATATTCCCACTACTTCTAACAAGGTCTGCCAAACATTTCAAAAAATCATCCACAGAACGACTTTGATTTTCAAACTTTCTAGTTTTGAATCTTTTTAAAAGTTAAGTTATCCTTATTTCGCCAGCTTCCTGACCATAGGTGATGCCCTCGACTAGATGTTGTAAGCCTTTTTTGTTCGATGACCACATCAATGAAAGCTGAGAATTCCAATGAGACACATTTGCAAGATTTCATACACTGCAAAAAAATTCCCGATCAAATTATGGTATAATATACTGGTACTTTGGATGCATCATTCGTAAAATCCATTTTTACCCTAAAATGTTATACCGTAATTTTTACAGTAACATTTATATAATTATAGCGATTCAATGATTTTGCGGTAAAAATTGCAATATATCAGCTTTTTTTTTTTTTTTTTTTTTTTGCTCCGTTGCAAGTTCCGGCGGAAATAAATTTTGCAGTAAAAAGCACCGGCGTCGGTATTTTTTACCGTGATTTGATCTGGAATTTTTTACGATGTAAACAGAAAAATTTATCAACAGGAATGAAATAACAGTTTATTGAAAACAGTGTTCAAAGTAGCGTTTTGTTAAAAATTTAGTTAAATTAGCGTAAAATAAGCTGTTGTTATTGTTGAAAATAATACGGTTAATACATACGGTTAATAAATATATGATTATTACGATATTGACGCTGATTTGGGAAAAGAGTTTTATCTTAATCCAATTTTAACGTTTTATCTTTTTACGCAGAAAGAAATATACAAATGACTTAATTGCAAAATTTTATGAGAGAAATATTACGCGTTACTCGATTAGCCTTTTTCTCAGAATTTTCCTTAAACATATTTTTTATATTTTCTTATAAATTATTATTTTTTATTATTCATTAATTATAAATCATTATTATTTATTAATTATTAACTAATTATTATTTATTAATTAATATTTATTAAGTACTAAATTGCATGAGTTTAGATCTAAATAAGTGAAAAATATTATATTTAGCATTTTAATAATTTATGGTTATGAAATGAAGCATGAGACCAGTGTCTACTTCTGCGTTAAATATAAAATCTTCCAAACACGGCTCACTTCCAAACAATCTTTTTTTTTATCAAATTTGTGCTTATTTGCTGTTATTTAGATCTAAGAGAAACAGCAATTCATCATTGAAATTTCTTCGATTCACAAAATTAACTATTGATAAATGTTTGAATGTGAATAAAAAAATTGAAAAATATTTTTTTATATTTTGGCACAAATATAATTCTGATAATCTAAAAGATTTTTTAGTAACAATTCGACAATTTTTTTATAAATAAAATACATCGAAACATATTTTTACTTGTAATTAGCTCATCAAAAGTATATGAAAAGGACACCAATGTCCCATCTGCGTCAAGACGTTAAACCTTCACATTAAAAGTCATTTAGAAAAAAAATACTTTACTAATTATTATTTTGCAATTAAGCTAAATTATTCTTTACAACATACTTTAATGCGTCAGCACCAAAATTTCACATTTTATATTTCATCTTTATTTTACTTTAAAAGTATAATTTGATTAATGATAAAATGCATAAAATACACATTGCTTAAACAATATTTATTCATGTTCAAATAATTTAAACGACTGATTCTAACTTGGTCAAACATTTTTTATCAATATTCTATTATCGGATGATCTAAAATCTATTATTTCAAGTTTTATACCCCTTCGGCAAAATCCTATTTGGGTACTGAAAAATCTATATTCTTGAAATATTTCATGTAATTAAAAGACTTTTTATCTCCCAAATAATTTTCCTTTCTCCGTAACAATATAATGAAATATTGTTTTTAAAAGACTTAAAACAAACCCCCAAAATAACAGAGTTACGGCACATGAGGCTAAAGTAGCAACTTATCTTCATTTTTTTTTCTATTTCCTTGCCCAACCAATAATTAATTAGAAAGTGGATAGAAGAGAATTTGGGTATTGATATTAATTTCGTTAATAGGCTTATACATTTTTCAAAGTAGGTATTAAATGGAGACGCTATTACTTCATTATTTTTATTTTCTGAGTAAAAGTTGTTATCTTGTGTATTTCAAGTACAAATAAGCTGGAGAAATTATTCGAACATTTTTTAAATATTTAAGATTTAATCATGTATTAATACTATTAATCGATTTTTTTAATTTCTTCTAGCAGTAGCATATTTTTTTCTACTTATAAGTGCTTTCAGTAATCACAAAGGCAATAATGTTGATCATCGGAGATCATAAATATTTATTATCCAATTATCAATGTATATAAATGTTTTTCAATTACACTGGGGAACAAATTTTATGTTATATTTATACAAATACTTGATGGTGCAGATTCGGGTGTGGAGATTTCAAATCTAAAATTAGTTTTGCTCTTAAAGCTACAGATATTTTTTTTTGTTTACAGATATATTTTCATTCTATTTTTTGTTAAAATCTACAAGTTTAAAAACGTTATATATATAACAGAGGATAGCGTAAATGTTGCTACAAGTTTCCAGGAGAGTCATGGCAAATCATCAGCAATTGAACGTCACTGTACGCGGCTAGGGGCTCTTCCCTATACAGCCTGATCAGAACCGCATGAAGAGGCAGAGAGAGCCTCTATCGGCGTGTGATATTTCCGGGCATAAGTTAATATTTTAATCTTGACGATGTGCCTTAACTCTCCTAGATGTTTGCCATAACATTTATGCGGCCCTTTGTAATATATAACGTCTTTGAACTTGCACATTTCGACATATATCGTTAAAAAATGCAGCTTAGATAGTGCAACCAATTGCGGATATGAAATCAGTGGCGTGAAAGTATCCAAAATCGATTAAAGAATCTCATGCAGCGAAAACCAAAACAAAAATATTCTGTCCCAGTGTCATCAATATTAGGATTATTCTAATCACCAATATATATCATTCAATCGTCAGGAAGTTCCCGGAAAAAATTTTCAAAATAGTTATAAAATAATATTAGAATAAACAATTTGGCTATTAAGAAATATATAAAACTTTCTCAAGGCAATTAATCTTTTATTTAAGGATGATGTGCTAAAATTCTCTATTCCATGCGTATTGAAATACATGCTCATAAATCTTGCACAAAAAAATCATGCTTTAAAAAAAAAGAAGAAAAGAAAAACCGTAGTTTTGATAAATAAAACCAAATATACGGTATTTAAACTATTTATTTGATAATTATTCCGTTCGTATATTAACGGTTTACAAGTAATTCTGGTTCTTAAAATTATAGTTCTTATAACCACACAATTAATAAAATATACAAAACCAAAAAGTAAGTTTAACCGAATTCAAGGATCATTTGCCCAGCTCTGAAGTATCATGATAAAATTACGCAATTTCCATTTATATAATTACGGTTTAGTGGAAATTCTGTTTTTCCAAGTTATAGTCCTTATTACCACACTTTTAGTAAAAAAATACAAAACTGCAAAGTAAATTTTCCTGAATAAATGGTTTTCATGCCATGCCCTAAAGTTTTATGATAAACCATATTTATCAAATTTTATCACATATTATAAAAGTATAATTTATTGACAGTTTCTTTAAAATCATTACCAAAACGCTTCGGTAAAAATTACCGAGCTTTTGATGTTTCCATGAAACCAGAAACACGGTAAATTTTACCATATTTCGGTGATTCTTTGTTTCTCACAGTAGAAATGCTTCAGTATTTGTTTGAAACTTTTGAAAATAACCCCTAAAACCCTGAAAATTTGAGAAAAATACCAGAGCACACAATAAACCCTAAGGAAAATTCTAGAAAATTAGATTTTTCCTGAAAAATTGCTCCACAACATAATGATAAAACGTTTGCAACATAAATGCCTACTAAACATGGCTTCAATTATTTAATAAGTAGATTTATATTATAAATCCATATTGCTGTTCATTTATTTCAATTCCTACAATTAGTTCCTCTCCCTATATATATATTTATATATCTTGTTCAAATTTTAAATCATTAATAAAATACTTTTTATTCATCCACTCAAATTCAAATACATATTTTTAAACTTATAGTGGATTACACTTGATGTTAATACAGTTTTTTTCAAATACTAATTCATTAATTAAATTTAATTAATTAATTTTAGTTTCATATTTTACCACTCAATATTGTGATTCTGTCATATGTGTATACATATTAATATTAATTGCAATTATTATATTACTTGTTTTTATGTTGAGTTATTGAAGATATGAAGTGTGTCTATCGGAAGGAACAACCGTCAGGTCAACGACCGCAACCCTTTGCTGGCCAAGTCAATCTCTAAACAGATTTCAAAACATAAACTGAACACGTTCAACTAAACTTTCAACCCTTTTCATGTCATATTTTATAACGCTATATCTAGAAATGATGATAAAACACCATTTCTCCAGAGGTTAAGATTAATGAGGATATAAATCTTTGAAATCTTCAGCATCGTGAAAATCCATCAAGATCAAAGAAGACTACATTAATTTCTCTAACTAGTCAGAAGCTCAAAGAGGAAACCAGCCAAATGATAAGTTTAAACAGGAACTAACTAGATGTCAGTTACTTAAAACTCAAACTTTGTGTTTCGCTTTACTATTGATTAAACGTAAGGAGCGTAATTTTATGCCCTTAAAACGCCGCTTTAAAGTGCATAAACTGAAAGAGGCATGCAAACTTAACAATAACTCTATTCTATTATTTCTAAGAAAGCAATATATAACTATTTTCAAAGTTTCTTGCATAGAAATGCTTGAGAAAAAATATGATAAAAACTAACAGAATATGTTAAAATTTGGCTTGTTTCTGGCTCTATGGGAACACCCAAAAGCTCTGTAATTTTGGCAGAAGTGCTGTGGTAATAATTTTGGTAAATTTAACAGTGAAATATGGTTTTATAACAAATGATAATTTTATCATGATATCTTAGAACATGGCATAAAAACCTAATATTCGGTTAATTATTTTGTATTATGTGTGTCCAAAAAAGATTGTTCAAAAAAGAAAGAAAAGCACCTCCAAGTTTCCTCACATAATTAAGCTGATTTTAATTAATTTGATTCCTCTGTCGACACTAGTAATTCGACATATTTCGATAGCTTATTTACGTCTTCTTGCTTTACCCTTTATGCTACCATTTTTTTAATAGTAATATCCTGATAAAAAAATTTGGGATTGTGATTGATTTTTAAAAAGGAAATTCATTTAGTTTAGAATTTGGTTTTTAAGACTTTTTCTTTTCTTTTCCTTTTTTTTTTTTTTTTTTTTTTTTTTTTTTTGGAAGAAAGATGGGATTTTTAAAGGTGTACCTACTGTAAACATTCGGCCATAAATTTGAAGTTATGATCTCATAAATAACCGAATTTATAAATTCTGCGTTTATAGCTCGATGAAAATTGAGGAAATGAACGAATGTAATAATCGATAAGAGAAAATGACCTCCCAGTATTTGCTGCGTCTGTTGATCCCACTCTAACCTTTACTGTAACGTTTACTGTTAGTACATTTTTTGTATTTTCTGAAATTAGCAACAGATGGCAGCATAAATTACATGTGGGGAAATAACTTCCCATGGAGGTCTAAAAATTCCTGAAGTGTGCAAGAATTTTGAGCATGTATTCGAAAAATATATATCAAAGGTGGTAATTACGTAACACCCTTTCATAGTTTGTTTTCCATGATTTAGTTTTAAAAAATGGTTAGCAAACTTTATAGTAATGATCAAGATCATTGAAGGAATATTTGTTGAATAATGCTCAGCCCCTTCAACGACAATGTTCCTTTTTATAAGAAAATATATCAATAAAATTCCTTATTTATTCTGTGTAATCCATCAAACAGTTGTTAGTAGCTGGGAAAATAAGTTTTTTGACAAATGCCGCGCATCAGTTAATCAAATATTTTCAGTTCTGTCCTATTTAATATCTTCAAATTGAATTTCAAAATGATTCATGGCGTAAAATATGATAAGGAATCACTTAATGCTGTTGAAAAACTTCTACGATTTTGATTAAAATGCCGGGCAATAAAATAATTAAAAATATTAAAATCAATTTGTAATATATTACAAATGAATTGTTTTTTAACTTTCAACGTTGTGGCATCGTTTGCCATCGCAATCGAAATACTCGAATCAAAAGCAGACTGAGAAAAAAGTATGGTACAATTTAACGTGTTTCTAGCATTATTGAAACACCAAAAGGCTTGGTAATTCTTATCGAAATGATTTGGTTATGATTTTGGTGAGATTAACAATAAAATATGGCTTTGTAATGTGTGATAAAATTTGGTACATGTGGTACATTTTGATGATTTTATCAATATTAAGACGAATTCGAATAAGGCTTAACTGAAGAGAAGTGGATGGAAATTTTACGTAATCATTTAAAAATCGAAATATAGACGCCCTTATTAAGCAATCATCAATATGAAAGCGTAGTTTAATGGCGAACTTTGGTTTCTGCACTGAGAAAAAAATTACTGACAAAACTACCAAAGTATTGTAAAATTTGACGCGTTTCTGGCTCTATTAAAACCAAAAAGTAAAAAGACACGTTAATTTTTACCGAAGCACTATGCTAATGACCTTTTATAAATTAACAATGCTAGATTGTTTTGTTACCATGCTTTTCGGTAGCAAATGAGGTAAATTTGGTAATTTAGCATAATAACTCAGAGCATGGCATGAAAAATATTTATTTGGTTAAATTTACTGTTAAGTTTTTCATTGCGGTAGTAAAAACTATAATTTTAAGAACCAGAATTTTCGATAAACCGTTACCATATAAACCGAAAAATTTTCAAATAATTAGCTTAAATTTATATTTTGGTTTTATTAACCAGATAATGGTTAATAAAATATGGTTTGATTATTAATATTTTGGTTTTATTAACCAGAATTATAGGGTGTTCTTTTTACTAGAAAGGTCATTATCATACAGTCCGGTAATTTTACCAATACTTTCCGTGCACGCATAATATTTTTTTATTCTTTTTCATTTCTTTAAAAAAATAGGAGCATATAATATTTTTTTTTTGCTTTTCACTGCATGGGTTTTGCGCAACAGGAATATTACAATTTTGAAGTACTAAAAAGAAATTTTTTTTCAGAAACATTTTGCATTGGTTTCTAAAATTTTAAATATAGCAATACGTTTTTTAAATATGCTAGAAAGGAAGGATTTCCTTTATTCTACTTACATATTTAAACATGCGAATTAAGCAATAAAAAAAAACATATTTTGTTAAAAATTTATTTTAAAATTAATGTTAATACCCCCAAAAATTATTAACCCTATTTTTAAACGTAATCCTAGATGATGCAATATTCATCATATTTTCTATTTAAATAATATTAAGTGGTTATCATTTAAAACATTATAAAAATGTATAAAACACAGCGTTAGCACAACTATATAAACATTAAAACTTTATAAAAAAGACAACACAACATTTTTATCTATGATCACATTGTTATATAATTATAACAGATAATTTATGATGCAAAACAAAATTTTTAATAACTGCTTTTTTTTATTTATAACCAGATATTTTTTCTTATCCCTTAAGACTATCCCTTCACGACAAAACAATTTCTAACTTAAAAGTTTCAGACCTTTATAAATAAGGATAACAAATTCAATACTTTTTATTAGCATTTATTTTTTTTAAAGTAAAAAGTTTAACATTTAAAATAAGCACAATAGGGTCATTTTATGTTATGCTTTATCATTTTACTTTTACTTATTTAACCTTTAGCCTAATAACTTGTAGATATGTTAGTAAAGAATTATTCAATTTCCATCATTTACAACATTTTCATCAATACAGCATTTCAAGATTGATTAGCATCAAGCATATCAAAGGTAGAACATTTCAAGCCATGACAAATTAAATTAACTCTGTCTAATGCTTATTCTACTGATTTTTAGGAACGCCCAGATTTTGACATTTTTTCCCCTTAAAAGCTTTGACCTATCACCTCCTGCCGTCCATCTTACCGCTAAGTCAATAATAAAAAAGCTAAAAGTAATTATATTAATGGAATCAAAGGAAAACTACTAAACAACTCCCTGCAACAGAAATATTTGTTTAACGTACTTATTGTGACAAATTATTTAATTTTAACTTGACTTATTATGAATTCTTCATTTAATGCGAAAATACACTGGAAATAAATTTACAAGGATGCAACGGCAAAATAATTTTTTTAATTACATTTCCTTTAAAGAATAATTCCTTTAACAAAACAAAATTTCCTTTAAAGTATAAAATACAATGCATATATTTCATGTTGAGAGATGAAATACGACGTAACATAATTTGCGTTAAAGAATAAAATATAATGTATCAAAATTCATTTTGAGAGATAAAATACAGTGTAACATAATTTCCTTCAAATCATAAAATATAATGTATCAAAATTCATTTTGTGAGATAAAATACAGTGTAACATAATTTCCCTCAAGTCATAAAATATAATGTATCAAAATTCATTTTGAGAGATAAAATACAGTGTTACATAATTTCCTTCAAGTCATGAAATATAATGTATCAAAATTCATTTTGAGAGATAAAATACAGTGTAACATATTTTCCTTCAAGTCATAAAATATAATGTATTAAAATTCGTTTTGACGGATAAAATTTAATGAACCAAAATTTATTTTAACGGATAAAATAAATTTTGTCAAAATACATGGCAAAATTTATTTCGATGTATAAATAATGGTGCATTAAAATTTGTATTAACGGATAAAATATCATTTATCAAAATTCATTGTTAGGAATAACATAATGTCTCAAAATATTTTAAGGAATTATATTGCAGTAAAAGTCATTTTAAAGGATAAAAAATTTTACTTTAGTATATAAAATGTGAATCACTTGAAATTTAATTTAAAAATATTAATATAAAATGTTGGTGTGATGCTTCCGTTAATGTACATGAATCTCTACATTTATCTTTACTAATTTCCATTTTTTTTTTTTTCGCAGTGTCCCTTGGCAGAAGCCGAAGCCGATGATTGGAAAGGGTCAAACCGAAGGAGGAGTAGATGGAAGATATGCCTTCTCGTCTTAAATTTATTCTTACTCACTTTATTATTAGTTCTCTTTTTACTATGGTACCTGCAAAGTAAGTATGTGAACTTCAAAAGTATAGTTCATAAAATTAAAAAAAAAACACTTTTATAACTTTTATTGGGACATCCGGTTAATGGTTCACTTTAAGTGGTTCAAGACACGTTAATAACCGTAAATATGCTAACTAGTTTGGGCAGACGATAGTTTAAGTTACGAAATCAGGCACGAAGCGCATTTTCTCAGAACAAGCAAATATTTTTTGATGGATTTAGATTTTCGACCCACAAAATATGGAGGAAATAGTGTAAAAAATTCCGGATTAAATTACAGTATTAAATATCGGCACTTTAGATGCATCATTCTTAAAATCCATTTTTACTCTAATATGATATCACACTTTTTAATGAAATATTTTTTAATTAGAGTGATTCGGTGATTTTACGGTAATTATTACTATAAAAAGTATGGTATACCAGATTTTTTGTTCCGTACCAAGTTCCAATAAAAAATGGATTTTGTGGTAAAAAGTACCAGCACCCTGTGAGAGTAGGTACTTTTTACCAGAGTATTTTGCATTGTATTCTACAATGTTAATATCTGTTACTACGTATTTCACCAATCTCCGAAACTAATTAAGCAAATCAATAATTTTTGAGCACATAATTACAAAACTTATTCCTCCAAGGATGATTCCTCCATTTCTTTTTATAAATGTTTTTTATTAATATTTTTTACTATTAATTTTATAATAGTCAAAAAATGCAATCATCAATAAAATCTTTACAATTTCAAATGATAAAATCAAAAATATAAACAGAGAAATTCGAAAAGTTTTCGAAAAATAAATTTTTAAAAAATACATCTTAAAGAGTAAATTAAAAATGGGAAATGAAGATAAGGAGTCTAAGCATTCGACCGTCCGCTGCCTTAACTATTGGAATCAGAATTTGTTGATTTCCAGAAATTCCAGATCAGAATTTCCAGATTCCTCATATTATTAATATTCGGCTCCTCACCCAAATTCGACGAGGAAAAAAGTACACAGAGAAAAAGATTTGGCAAAATAACCCCACTGAATGATAATCACATTTCCGATTTAAAAAAAGTCATACTTCTGGTTAATAAAACAAGAGTATAAGGTATTTAAACATTTCATTTGGTAATTTTTCCTTACTTATTGTAACGGTTTAACGAAAATTCTGGTTTTCTAAATTATAGTTCTTATTACTTCACATTTAGTAGAGAATACAAAACTGCAAAAATAAAAAATTCAACTGAATAAATGGGTTTTTATGTCAAACTGAATGAATTTTGGGTGTTTTTGTGTAGTTTAATCTTGTGTGTAGTCCTTTATTCTATCACTAATTAAGCCAGCTTGGCATATTATTAACATTAATATCAGGCAATTGTTAATACATTATTTAATAAAATGTTATAGAACTATGATTGTATTTGCCTCTTAAAATTTAATTATAATAAACTAAAAAATCATCTGCTATATTTTATTTATGTATGACGTATTTTAACAAATGTGAGGAAAAAACATAAAATTCGAATTTAAAATAACTGGCATATATTTAGTTCCCATTTTGATATCAATCTTTTAAAATATATACACAGAGAAAACAGATTCTGGTGAAATTACCATACTGTATGGTTATAAAAGTTTTGATAAAAAAAATATTCTGATTAAAAAAATTAATAATAAAATAAAGAAACATAATTCTCGAAAAAAACAAAATTCTGGTTAAAATAAATAAATACATGAATGATATTTAAAGCATTCATTTGGTAACTCTTCCATTCATATGGTAACGTACAAAAAACTCTGGTTTTTCAAAATTATAGTTCTTATTACCACACATAAAAATACAAAACTGTAAATTAATTTAACCAAGTAATTTGTTTGTATGCCATGTTCTAAGGTTTCATGATAAAATTTTCAAATTTTATCATTTGTTACGAAACCATCTTTTGCTGTTAATTTTACCAATATTATTACCAAAGCACTTCGGTAAAAGTTACCGAGCTTTTTGGTGTTCCCATACAGCCAAAAGCATGGTAAATTTTACCATATTTCCTTATTCTAAGAAAGTGTATTTTTTGTGTCTGATTTCATAACATATTTTCTACATTAACAATCTTCTACGCTAATTAATTAGGTTATCGAAGGTTCGGTTCTAGAACGATTAATATTGAGTCTCATTACGTGAAAATCCAGTAGTTAAATCAAAAGTTATTAAGGTGCACACTTTACGAACTTCGCACACTATAAGTAAAGATATGCATGATATTTTATTTCAAAACTGGTAAATGAAATTTAGTTTTTAAATTGTGATCGTTCATACATATGAATCAAACTGCATTATGAATCAAACTGCATTATGAATCAATTGCAAAAACAAAATCATCCTTTCTTTAAATTAAATCTAAATTAAAAAAAATTCCTAAATACTATTTTTTTAAGACCAAAAAGAATTATAATTCTGAAGTGTAAGACAATATTAACATGTGGGTTTAAAAACTATATTTTAAATTAAATTTGTTATTTGAATATCGCGTCTAAAGTACATCTAACTAAAAAACTTATTTAGTAACTGAATTTTGAATTAAAAGAACAAATTGAAACTAATATTAAAACTAAACATTTACTGTTTATAAAGTAAATATGTATGTTATAATAAATGCTTATTTTTGTTCATATTTATTGTTTTACATCAAATTTGAAAACTAATTGAATTTGATTTTTTTCGTAAAAAGATTTATTTGTTTTTTAACTCTTAAAACAAGATAATAATTTTATTAAGATCTTGTTTTAATATTGTAATTTACACTCTAAGTTAAAATTATTTCATGAACATCAGTTTTATAAATCATGATTTATACTTTTAAATGAAATCATATCTTTTTAAAAAAGTTGATTCTTTAAATAAAATTAAAAGCTTTTTCTGACTTTAAATGGCGCAGAAACATTTTTTTACAATTTCAAAGCAAAATAAATCACATTAATGTTCACTTAATATAATTTTAAAATATTTTATTCATAAATTTAAATCAAATCATCATCAATTATAATTAAATCTCATAACAAAACCTTTTTTAAACAAAACTGAATTAAATTTAAAAAAACGTTAATGAAAAATTTCAATTCATTGTAATGGCAATTTTCTTGAAAGCTGTTTTTGTACAATTATATCTTGAATTGATCCTTTTCTTGCATGAATACAAATTTTAAAAGATACATAAGCCTCAATAAAAATGCATACATTTATATGATTGATAAATAAAACCAAAAATATACCTTACTGTAAAAGAGCATGCTTTAACACTCTATTTCAAATTAAAAATTATTTTATTTAAAAAAAACAACTTGTTAATATATTTAGATATTAGTATGTATTATTTTGAATTCACAATTATTTTCAAATAATTTCCCATCGCGGATTATTCATGGGAACAAAAGTAATGGAATTAAGAAGATGTTAATCATGGATGATGAATTATTTCCATTATTCTTTAAGCAATATTAATGATTTTCCACTCGTATTAAAATATGGAGATTTACACAAGACGCTTGTATGTATCTATGTTTAAAAAAACAGCTCTTTTAGATCATTTACATTTCAGACATGACAGTTATAATTATAAGACAACTACAAGTTACAATTCAGACAAATTGCATTCAGGTATCAAAACTGAAAAATATAGCTTATTATAAGAAAAGTATATTTTAAAACTTCATTTTAAATTAAAAATTGTATCCTATTTTGTTCAAAAAACAATTGTTTATAAATTTAAATATAATTATGCATCATAAAACACAATTGTTTTCAAATCATTTCACGTCACGGATTATTCAAAAAGACAAAAGTAATGGAATTAAGAAGTTATTAATCATGCATGATGAATACATTCCATTATTCTTAAAACAATATTAATGATTTTCCTCTCGTATTAAAATAGGGAGATGGCTTATCCAAGACACTAGTTCGTATCTACGGTTAAAAAACATTTCCTTCAGACAAATTACATTTCCGGCAAGACAGTTACAATTATATGACAACTAAAAATTTTAATTCAGCAAATTGCATTCAGACATTAAAACCGAAAAATATACCTAATTAAAAAAATTTATATTTTAAAACTTCATTTTAAATAAAAATTGTATCTTATTATGTTCAGAAAACAATTGTTTATAAATTTAAATATAATTATGCATCATAAAACACAATTGTTTTCAAATCATTTTACGTCACGGATTATTCAAAAAGACAAAAGTAATGGAATTAAGAAGTTATTAATCATACATGATGAATACATTCCATTATTCTTAAAACAATATTAATGATTTTCCTCTCGTATTAAAATAGGGAGATGGCTTATCCAAGACACTAGTTCTTATCTACGGTTTAAAAACATTTCCTTTAGACAAATTACATTTCCGGCAAGACAGTTACAATTATATGACAACTAAAAATTTTAATTCAGCAAATTGCATTCAGACATTAAAACCGAAAAATATACCTAATTAAAAAAATGTATATTTTAAAACTTCATTTTAAATTAAAAATTGTATCTTATTATGTTCAAAAAACAATTGTTTATAAACTTAAATGTAATTATGCATCATAAAACACAATTGTTTTCAAATCATATCACGTCACGGATTATTCAAAGAGACAAAAGTAATGGAATTAAGAAGTTATTAATCATACATGATGAATACATTCCATTATTCTTAAAACAATATTAATGATTTTCCTCTCGTATTAAAATATGGAGATGGCTTATCCAAGATACTAGTTCGTATCTACGGTTAAAAAACATTTCCTTTAGACAAATTACATTTCCGGTATGAAAGTTACAATTATATGACAACTAAAAATTTTAATTCAGCAAATTGCATTCAGACATTAAAACCGAAAACTATACCTAATTAAAAAAATTTATGTTTCAAAACTTCATTTTAAATTAAAAATTGTATCTTATTATGTTTAAAAAACAATTGTTTATAAATTTAAATATAAGTATGCATCATAATAGAATACACAATTGTTTTCAAATCATTTCACATCACGGATTATTCAAAGAGACAAAAGTAATGGAATTAAGAAGTTATTAATCATTTATGATGAATTAGTTTCGTTATTCTGAAAACAAAATTCCTCTCATATTAAAATATGATAATGGTTTAAACAAAACGTTTGTTCGTATCTATGGTAACAAACCTCTCCTTCTGACAAATTACATCGTTAAATTTTGAAGAACATCGAATTTGAGTTCTTCCGGAAAAACAATTGAATAATAATTTATGTTCGTCCATTTTTCTTGAGCGCGTTCTTTGATCTAGTTTCAATTCGCTGATGTACTTTAAATTGGATACAAAATACTATAAAATTCAACAAATGTAATAGTTTAACAATATATTTCAAGCATGTAAGAGAAATTTTTCTCTTCAAAATATATTGAAGGTCCGATGTTCGAAATAATAATAAGTATTCGATATAGTTTTACATTTTTAGTTTTTATAACTGAAGAGAATTGTAAACAAAGTTTTTTATTTGACTTACTATCTCCTTAAAATATGTTTTCTGAGGGGATTAAAAATATTCTTAACTATGCCTGTCTTAAACTATGCTACGTTTAACTATTCTTTAATAGATGTTATATACAACAATGTACCAAACAATCCAAAGAAAAATTATGGAAACTTTAAAATCTAAGAATTTTGTTACAAGTTTTGACTTTCAATTTTAATAATCATAGTTATTAAATTAAAAACATTGTTAAAATTTCTTTTGCTTATTAATATTCACAACTGCAACAAACTACAGCTTTTTAAAATCTTTATATATATATATATATATATATATATATATATATATATATATATATATATATATATATATATATATATATATATATATATATATATATATATATATATATATATATATATATATATATATATATATATATATATATATATATATATATATATATATATATATATTGACCAGTTTGGTCAGATCAATAGCTCACACACAATAATTGGACTGTATTTATTTTATACTCATTTATTTTGTACCAGCATTACGGACTCGCTCGTGAGCCCGTTACTCATACACATTGCACATACACATACACTTCACTGCTGCTTCCAGCACTCAGTTCTACAATTAAATTCAATTTACGCTTACAGCGCCATCTATATGTTTAATGGGAATTAACACTCCCCACGATTGAAATTGCAAATTTCAATAAATTTTACACAATTAACAATATAATGTTATACAGAAGAAAAAATATATATATATGAATCATACAAATAACATTGTGGCATAAAGCAGACATTGAGATATAAACTAAAGCTAATTTTTCATTTGCACAATTACTCTATGGGAAGAATACAAATGTCACGAATATTTCTTTGAAGTTGTTTGCCATTAGGTAAACTTAACTTCACTACTCTTATTTTTGTGTCACGGCCAGGCATCACCTCAACAATTCGTCCTACTAACCATTGCGTAGATGGTAAATTCTCTTCCTTTATCAAACACAGGGTTCCTATTTCTACATTATTCTTTTCAAATTTCCATTTATTACGTTCCTGTAAATTATTAAGGTAATCCCTTTTCCACAACTTCCATATTCTCTGACTATACTTATTAATCTTTTGCCAGTTAGAAAGCCTATTCTCAGTTATATCTATTAGTTGGGGTTCAGCGAGTGAGGTGATGGCCCTACCTATCAAGAAATGACCAGGTGATAGAGTTTCAAATTCATCAAACTACGGTGATAGTGGAGTGAGAGGTCTGGAGTTCAAAACACCTTCGATTTCAGTCAAAATTGTCAAGAATTCTTCTAAAGTTAAATTTTGATTGCCAATTACTTTTTTTAGGTGGAACTTAAACGACTTCACACCAGCCTCCCAAATTCCCCCGAAGTTTGGTGACCTTGGTGGGATAAATTTCCAATCAATCCCTTCGTTAGTAAAATAACTGGCTAACGTCTCATCTGGGCAATTTATCAATTTCCTTAACTTCTTAATCTCAATGTTAGCACCGATAAGTGTTTTTGCATTATCGGTCATAATTTTTGCACACTTGCCCCGTCTCCCAAAAAAACGTTTTAGACTGGCAATGAACGATTGAGAAGTTAAATCAGTTACAAAATCAAAGTGTATTGCCTTGGTACACAAGCAAATATAAACAGCAACGTAAACCTTATTTGTGATCCCTTTTCTCTGGTTTTTGAACTTAATAGAAAATGGGCCACAAAAATCAATTCCCGTAATGTTAAATGGATAATTAGGTCTTGTACGCTCTTTTGGTAGATCAGCCATTATTTGATTACTCATAACAGGTTTGTTTTTAAAACATGTGATACAACTATGTACAATTTTCCTACAATTATTTCTACCGTTAAGAGGCCAGAACTTTTGTCGAACTTGATATAATAATGCTTGTGGTCCCAAGTGCAAATATTTTAAATGACAATATCTCAAAATTATGGTGGTTAAAGAATTCTTACCCGGTAAAATGATGGGAAACTTAGAATTAACAGGCAAGTCAGACAGAGATAATCTTCCACCAACTCTCATCAGCTTATTTTCATCTAGAAAAACACACAATGAAGACAACTTACTGTTCCTCGGAACAGGCTTACCTTTTTCCAAGTTTTTGATTTCCTCTGGGAACTCACTTCGTTGTAAACATTTTAACAACCAAATTTCAGCTGCGTTTAATTCACTTACTAACAAGGGACCAATTTTTCTTGCATCTGGATTTTTACAATTGTAAATGAATCTGAAAAGAAAACTCAATACATGAATAATTTTAGTATAATTGTTAGATAAGGTAAGAATTTTCTCAAAAAGGGAAGCAATATCTATAGAAATTAAAGTCACTAAATGGGAATCACAGTTCTTTTTAAGTTCAACTTGGTACTCTTCTTCATGAACAGTTTGCTCCTCATAAGCGTCAGGAATGTTCTCTTTAAGGAAGTCAGGACCAGACCACCATTTTGCACTGCCAAGAAGAACGTCAACAGTCACACCTCTGCTTAACATATCAGCGGGATTGTCTCTACTAGCACAGTGGTGCCATGATGTCTGGGCTGTCAAGGCTTGAATCTCTTTGACACGGTGCGCCACAAAAGGTTTCCATCGTTTGGTTGAACTCTGAATCCAGTAAAGTACGATTTTAGCATCAGTCCAGAAAAAGCTTGTTGATTGATGTTTTTGGTCTAAGACTTTCTTCACCTCTTTAGCTAATCTTGCTGCTAGCACAGCACCCATGAGTTCCATCCTCGGTAGTGTAATCTTCTTCAAGGGTGCAACTCTGGTTTTAGAAGACACAAGATTGGTAATGATTTGATCCTTGACTCGTATTTTTATGTACACGGCGGCTCCATAGGCCTTGATACTAGCGTCTGAAAATGTGTGGATTTCGACACATAAATTCTCATCACCTGTAGGACTCATCACATGTCTAGGAATTTTAAGATCTTTTAGTTGAGAAACTTCTGTACACCACTTCTTCCACGTTTTAGCAATGTCGGGTGGCAACTCTTCATCCCAGGTGATTTTCCTCTGCCAGATCTCTTGAAATAAACATTTAAATCTGATGGTGAAGGGAGTGAGAAGACCTAAAGGGTCAAATATTCTTCCTGCAGCCATTAGCAAAAATCGTTTGGTATTTTTATCCTGTTGAAGAAATTCAAGCAAGCTATCTATCTCCACGGTGATAAAGTCACTAAGTGGATTCCAAGAAAGGCCTAGGACTCGATGCAGATTTCCTTCGAGGTCCTCTGGGTGTAGTAGATCAAATCCTTCTTCATTCAATTTTTTCATAAGATTTTCATCATTCGAAATCCACTTTCTTAGGTTCATTCCAGCATCTCCCATGATTTGTTTCGCTCTTTTAGAAATTTCAAAGGCTGCTTCTTCACTGTCTTCTCCAGCTATCAAATCGTCAACGTATAAACAGTCATCAAGTACTTGTACTGTGGATGGAAACTCTTTACGGTATTTTTCTATATGCTTTTTAATGGTAGCTGCCAACAAAAATGGACTAGAATTCACTCCAAATATTACTCGCTTGAATCTGTAGATCTCTATATGTTTTAGATCCTTTCCAAAAAGATATCTCACAGCGTCTCTGTCTCTATCACTCAAGGATATCTGGAGGAATGCTTTCTCGATATCAGCCAGAAATGCAATTCTATTTAAACGAAAATGGATCAGAAGATAAAAGATATTTGGATTCAGATTAACCCCTTGAAACAAACAATCATTCAGAGATAATTGTCCGATTCCATGTGCACTAGCATCGAACACTATTCTCATTTCGGTGGTTAACCTCTCCTTTTTATTGACAATCAAATGGGGCAAGTAAAACACAGGCTTATCGTTTGGTTTTGAATGATCCAATACTCTCTCA
Organism: Parasteatoda tepidariorum; assembly: GCF_982258835.1. Classification (NCBI taxonomy): domain Eukaryota; kingdom Metazoa; phylum Arthropoda; class Arachnida; order Araneae; family Theridiidae; genus Parasteatoda; species Parasteatoda tepidariorum. The sequence continues at coordinate 74,516,467 of NC_141758.1, read as the reverse complement.
ATTATTCCTTCTCTCAAATAAATTTTTAAAGTTTCACAGTATTCTAAGTATAGTGAATTATCACGATTCATTCTTTTAATCAGGGAGTCAAGTCTCTTCTTTGCAATGTTGAAATTATCATCTAACTCCTGCCAGTTCCTCTTCCAAGGTAAGGTTACCTCGTACCGCTTGTTTTTAAAGCTCACCGTGTCATTAAAGTTCTTAAGGGCTTCGTTTTCGTCAATGTTTTCATTCTCGTCATTAATGCCAATGGACTCTAGCTCCCAAAATCTACTAATGGACTTTTCTAATTCCGTATTATCTTTTATTAATCCGCAGTGAACCCTATCATAATTTTTTGTTGGTATGCTCCCACTTACAACGTAACCGAATACCGTATTTTGTAAAATTAACTTTGTATTAGGGGGTTGTATTTGCCCTATCCTCATAATTTCATAAAAATGTTCCGCGCCTATAAGCATATCAATAGGACCTGGTATGTTAAAACTTAAATCCGCCAATTTCACATCTCTTAATTCTGGGAAACTGCATTGAATTGGTTTAGATGGGGTAAAATCCATGACTCTTGGAACAACTAAAAAGTTTAAATCTAAATTAAAATTTCCCTCCTTATTTGTAATGGTAGTACTCACTCGTGACTTTATTTCTAATGACAATTCATTTAATCCTGACACAGAGGCATTTATTTTTTCTTTCCTTAAATTGAGTCTATCAGATAATCTTTTGCTGATAAAATTCGAATTCGCACCCACATCAAGCAAACCCCGGCAAGGAATTAAATTGTTTACATTATCTTTTATGTAACAAATAATCGTACTAAGCAAAACACATTTTGATTGTATTGAATTCGAATCGAAACTCGCAGCCGCAAAATATTCTTCGTTTTTGTTTTGATTAACTTCCGCACTTCTAGAAGGATTGGTAATAAATTCAGCTGCGGTGGGGGAAAGCACGCTTCGACTAGCAGTCGCCGATGCCTCATACGGTTTTTTCTCAGGAGAGAAATGCAAAGTCACGTGATGACGCCTTTTACAATTCTGGCAAGAATACTTAGATTTGCAATTTGATACTCTGTGGTTATTTCCTAAGCAATTAAAGCATAATTTATTAGTTTTAACAACTTCTACTCGATCATTTATGGATAAGTTTTTATAAGCAGGGCAGTTATATAATGGATGATTTTCACTACACAATAAAACACATTTAGAAATTTTAGCATCTGACAAGAATACTCGCGAAGCATTTCTTGAGTGGGGATTTTTTACGTTTTCTAAACTATTGACTAATTTTTTCCCACGCGATGTGTAGTATAGATCGATCTCTTTCGATAATTGAGAGGGTTTGAACCAATCGTCTCCCTGTTTCATACTTATATGGTATGCGGTATCTTTGTCAAGTGTTTGATAGATTTTGTCGGATACGATTAACTCTTTTAATGTTTCGAAATCCGACACCTTCCTTAATTTCAAATAATAATCATAATTTGTTATCAATCGAGACGCGTATTGTACGTGTGTTTCGTTTGGTTGTCGGAATGTATTTTTGAAATGTTCTAAACACGATTGAGGGGTGGGCTCAAATTCTCTTATTACGATTGATTTTACTTTAGAATAATCATTTAACTCGTTATCTTTTATATAAGTAATCACGTTTGTGGCCTTTTCTCCTAGTAAATTTAAAAGAATTTCTGCCTTGTATTTCTCGGGTACACTTTTAGAGTTAAATGCCCTTTCTAAGGATGAGAAAAAATAACTCCAACCTTCAGGTCTACTAGGAACTTTAACTGTTAGAGTCCGGACAATCTTGATGAGTGAATCCAGCGATTCTGTACTTTCGGAGTTCTCAGTTTTGTTTTCGTTTCGCAGTTTAGCAAGTTCTAATTCTGCTTTTGTTCTCTCAAACTTAAATTTTTCTAACTGTAACAACGATTCCTTTTCTGCTTTTCTATCATTAATTATAGTATTTGCTATGTCAGTAGCAAGTTCTGGCTCTTTAACAAATGTTTCGTTGTTTTTTATTAAGTTCGTTAGCTCAATAATAGTCATAGTCTCAGTAACATTTTCACCTAACTCAATGGCAATTTGCCTTAAATCCTCTTTTTTCGCTCCTTTAAACATAGTTTATATTTATATATAGTCAATATAAAGTCAATGCACAATTTATCTCAATCAAATTTCAAAACTGGTACATACCTTTGAAGTGATGAAATTCGTATTTTAATCTATAGGTTTTAACTCACCTCCGTTCTCGGAGGACCATTTGACCAGTTTGGTCAGATCAATAGCTCACACACAATAATTGGACTGTATTTATTTTATACTCATTTATTTTGTACCAGCATTACGGACTCGCTCGTGAGCCCGTTACTCATACACATTGCACATACACATACACTTCACTGCTGCTTCCAGCACTCAGTTCTACAATTAAATTCAATTTACGCTTACAGCGCCATCTATATGTTTAATGGGAATTAACATATATATATATATGTATATATATATATACATATATATATATATATATATATATATATATATATATATATATATATATATATATATATATATATATATATATATATATATATATATATATATATATATATATATATATATATATATATATATATATATATATATATATATATATATATATATATATATATATAGTTGCCTACTATTTATTTAGTAAAAACAATTCAGGTGTAATCTACTAAAAAAATCTAAAAAGTTATTTTAACGAACTATATTATTTTGCTTTTTAAAATTAAATGTTATTATTTTTACATACAAAATTCATGTTTATTTGACGAATTGTAAAGGAAAATTTAAAACTTTATTATTAATGTATAATTAACTTTTTTTCTTTTTTTATCTATTATACTTTAAATTTTTTTTAAATTACAAAAGCAATTTTTTTCATATTTTATTGCTTTTTTTAAAAACATTATACGTATGCTAAATTCAAAGTAAACCTGATACTTTCGGTTTCAAAGCATTAATTATAGAAACCAATTAATTAACAATAAAACAACAACACCTTAAATTTTCAAAAATTAAAATTATGTACCTCTGTTCAGTTCAAAAAAACCTTTAACATTAATCCTACCCAATTTTTAATTCAGTTTAGAACGTTTCATATTTCTAACACAAAATTTTTTGCTTTCTAACATAAAGTAAAGCATGTTTTTATCATTGTTAAGCATCTGAAAATAATTAGAGCTAATTTTGAAAATCCAATATCAATAAGTGATTGAGGATATGATAATTTATTTTTCTATATTTCACAATAATCTTGAATATAAATATATTTTCAAATAATAATTCATCAATGATAAAAATTTGTCCCCAATCTGATATAAATCCAACAAAAAATAATTTTGTTTGTCAGGTGAGATTGCTGAGAAATGTAACAAACAAATCATTGAAGAGTTTAGTGGAAGAGCTTAGAGCTTAGAGAACCAGCTAAGTGACATTTCTAAAAAAAGATAGATTTCTTATAGAAATTTCTCATTTCAGCCTATTTTAAATCTATAAAATTCATTTATATCGTTAAATCTATTAATTCCGAAGATACTCAATGGATGAACCTGAAAAGTAATATTATTTTAGTTTTCATTCGATGGAAGAACCGGATCATTTGCTTTCATATATATATATATATATATATATATATATATATATATATATATATATATATATATATATATATATATATATATATATATATATATATATATATATATATATATATATATATATATATATATATATATATATATATATATATATATATATATATATATATATATACTCGGGTTCGACTCCCAGCAATAGCTGGTCGATACGAATTCCGCATCCAGCTCGCACTGACCACAGTGCTAACGTAAAATATCCTCAGGGGTAGACAGATCATTAGGGCGACCTTGGCCAAAGAATATAAAGAGGCCTTTTCATTTCAATTCTAACCTTCAGTAAGGATAGGTTCGAAAAGGGACGAAATTGCACCTCCAAAACCCGTTCTACTGTCTCCCCTACATTTTTTGTGGGGGTGCGTGTGTGTAACCCGAAACTAATCGACTAACCACTGTCGCAGAAGGGGGATTGCAACCTGCGGGGGTCAACTAGCTTTCAAAAGATATCAGAAGAAACTCACTCTTCATCTTATATTATGCTTTTTCTCTTTCCAAGAAAAACTTAAAAAATATTTTTTTTAACTCTAAAACGACTTTATTTATTTTCAAAATAGTTTTATCATTTTATTTAACATGCACTTTTTCTAATTATATCTTGAATTGTTTATTATTTTGATTTGATTATTTAGAGAACTAATAATAACCAGAGTATTTAAATTTATAAAATTTTACTATGTAGTCATATGAAAGTAATTCATATAAAGTAACTACATTAAAAATAAATTTACATTTTCTCTATAGATCAAATAAAGTTTGTTAATTTTTTTAAAATTGATTTGCTAATTTTTAAAACTTTTTATGTTAAAGTAAAACCTTGAGTTCAAGATTTTATTTTTTTATTACGTATTTAATTTTCTTCTTTCAATTACAATACAAATACAAATATTTTTCACAATCTTTTTTTAATTTTAATTATTTTTTTTAAAGATTGTTACACCGTTTTGAAACTAATTAAATTCTACCACTTTAAAAAACTATGTTAACATTTAATCCATTGTTTAAGCAAATATGGTTGCTTACTATGTAAATTTGATTTAGACTTAAATATTTGAATTTCGCAATTTGAAAAAACTAAATTAACCTTCACTAAAAACTCACTTCATTTTAATTATTACTTTTGCTAACTACAATTATTATTGTATAAATAACTTCGAACTGGAATTATGATTCGATCTCAAAAAATAAACACCGGGGTTATTTGTCACAAACAAATTGAAACATCAAAATTGAAAATTATTCGATTTAATTATCACAAAATTTTAAATCATATTAAGACAGATCTAGTTTCCGATTATATCACTTAACTTATTCAAATAATTTAGCTCGGATACATTTAAAACTTCACCCACAAACTCATATTCATCATTTTTACTTACATTATTTCTTCTCAGTTATAGTTACTTAAAAAACTTATCGCCAGAGATATTATTTAACAATAATACAAAAGAAATTCCTTATTGATCTAAAGCAGTTATTTAGTATAAATTTATTAAACTGCATATTTTGAGAGCGCAGTTTTATATGAAGTTTATTTTAAAGGAATAAAGGAAAATATAACTTATTAAAAAGTGAATATATTTTATTTATCAGCTTTTGCTTGTTAAAAGGTATTTATATTTTATCAAATAATTTTTATCAAGTAATATCTTGCGATTACTTTATATAATAAAGGAACTTCATTTTTAATTAAATTATTATAACCCTAATAACAAAGAATAATGGTAAAAGGGGGTAATGAACGCATTTTATTTGTAAATGTCGTAAATAAAAGGACAAATAAATAACTTACAAAAGTATAACTTATTTCTAAGAGATTCCTTAAAAACTATCTTTGATAAGCTTTATAATTTTCTAAACGTAGATGTAATATTATAAGAAAATTGATGTAACTCTTTCATTTCAGTTATGAGGATTCATAAAAAAATACCATTATTTCTGTCGTAAAAATAAATTATAACATTTTCGACTAATAAGCTGAAGTAACAGTTTAAATTTATTTTTCTAATAGATCATTTCGATGGATCATTAAAAACAACAAAATAAAACAATTCTATGTTATTTTACATTTTAGTACATAGATTTGTGAGACTGCTCACTGTAATTAATATAAAGATTTATACGATAACGAAATTTTTGAAAGAAAAGGCATTTATTGGTTTTGATTAAAACTAACAACATAACAACAGATTGAGACAAGTTTACTTTACAAAATTTTATCAAATACAAAAATACAGAAAATTATGGTTATCTAGGAGATATATTCATATAGATGGCATGCTGGCTAACCCTGGGAGGTTTTCGTGTTTTTCCTCTTTATGTAATGCTAATGACGGTTAGTTTTCTTATATTTTAATTAACTATAATTACACTAATTAAAGTTTGCAGTATAGAAATTTCTACTAAAACTCTTCTCCATGAATGGCAAAAGAGGGTCAGGGAAGAGAAATTAAAATAACACATTGATTACATACTTTGTTCTAGCAAAAAGTTATGAATAAAAATTACATTATACACTTTTAATATGAATTCGAAAAATTTCTCGTTATTAAATACATAAGATATTGCATAATTACTACTCTTAATATATATTTTTAGAATATTGAGAAAAAAAGTTTTAAAAAGTGTATTAATTAGGAACTACAGATCAGGGAGTCAACTAAGGAATCAGGTCTGAAAACATCAAAACCAGTTTGACTGTCTGAAGTAACAAAGAGTAGCTTAACTCTAAGTATTACAGCTTATTTTTATTTTTTAATTTATCGTGATGAAATTTCGTGGTGTTTATAATAATCACATTTCTCATTCTTTCTATTTCATCTGGCAATCAAACTGGTTTCAATATTTTCAGTGTTGCGTTCCTAAGCATCGATTCATTATATTTTGATATCGTTTGTATTTTTCTCTCGTGAATATTAATTATGACCACTAATGTTCTGTTACTTCCTTTTTTTAAAAAAGAATTTTACAACACATGCGTGTATTTTCATATTTTTCTTCATTTGCTGATTAAAATGAAAATTTCATAATACTTTAGTGTTCTTGTGTATTTACATTAAAGCACTAAAAACAGGGTTAAGTGCTTGTTCATGTTTGGATGATGCGTGGTCTTGTGTACTAGCTATTTTTTTTCCTTACCGTGAAAAAACATATTATCCCAGCTATTGGAGTAATTAAAACTATTTACGGAATGAAAAAATTGGAACCTTTTAAATTTTTTTAATGTAAATGTTTTTTTAAACCTACAAATGAGTATACGATATATTTTTTTTAAAAAAAAAGGAAAACTGCAGTTTTGTGATGCTTTATAGTATATTGGAAGATCTTTACGTCATTTATTCGATTTTAATTAATCTCACTTTATTCAGCAGCTAATTTTTTTAATTCTGAAACATCTCTAAAAAACAAGAAACAAAGTTTAAAAAAAGGGGAATCATGTATTTAAAAAATAGATTCCATTCTCAAAATAAATAAAAACAAGAAAATTATTACTACTAAATAAATAAAATGTATATAGAATGAACGAATTATCAGCAAATATAATTTTCATAATAAATTACAAGCTTATAACTAAAAAGAAAGCTATCGGTTTTTAAAGCGTTCCCCATATCAGTTCTTCAGGAGGACAGAGAGAGAAAAAGATTTTCAAAAGGGAGCAAGACCTCCCACCCAGAAGATTAGTGAACTTGGGGGTGGAAGTTGCCTTCCTCCCTTACTCAAAGGTAGAAAGTGACTTGTGTTTCAAAGGCAATATTACAAAAAGTAATAAAGATTAAAAAAATTAACCTACATTTTCGTGGATAGGAAAGATTGAAAAAATTATTAGTATTTTTTTTTAATTGATCACTCCGATTCTTGAACAAGAAAAATGGATTCAAAGTATGACAAGCCCGCCATAGACTTTACATGTTAAAAGCAGAATTGAGGAGTCTGCTTGGTGCAACACTTTTCTCCCGGCACCCACGATTGTGGACCCGACTTTCTGATCATTTGAGCTCGCCCCTTGTTTTTTGTTCGCCAAGAGGGCGACAAACTGCTGGAGAGTCCGAGCACATCATCAGGATTGAAATTGCATAGGAACCTGTGACCGGAAATCTTCTCATACGTCGCTAGTAGCACTTCCCTATTATGAACTATTTCTTCGTGTGCTTCTGAGCACGTCATAATTGGAAAGCGTCTCTAGCTGCATGCGATGGCGTTTTAGGCATGGGTTCCGATGCAATTATAGTTCGGATGATCTGCCCTAACTACCCTGGCAGTTTATCGATACATTTACGTGACCCACTGTTACACATAATATTTTTAAACTTGCACATTTCGAGTAAAAAGGTAATTTAAAAAACATCTGTAGCTTTTTGAGCAAAGCTTATTTCCACGCCAAGATTTGCATTGACGCAACAAAAATTTGTTCCCGAGTGTTACTTATTTGTGTATTGATTTTCAATGTTTAATTGTATAAATGCACGAAAATATATGCTTTAGTTTCATATATTAATTTCACAATATAACTTAGTAAATGATTTTATTCATTGTTAATTTTTTTTTATTGTAATAAAATGTATGTTTAATTTTTGTTATTTCAGTTCTTCCACAAAATCTTTATGTAGAGCAACCAATAAAAGAAAGTAAGTTCTCTGATTACAACATTTTAATTATAGCAAATGCTTCATATTCATAAATTTTAATCAATATTTTTATACAATTTAATATTCGCCTTCACACAGAAAATTTAGATAAATGTTTGCACATCATTTTATTTATTTTAAAGACAGTAGTGAATGTAATTGAAATACGAAATAAGGCGATTCAATTTTAATTAAAAATTAAATTCATCCAATATGAAAATCTTATTTATTTATAGTTATTAAAACTATGCTTCCAGCAAGCAGATATTATAACAGGTGCATAAGACCTTTTCAACACTTTATTTCATTATTAATAAGTAAAAACCTTTCGTTAATTTAATGCAAAATTTATTATTTCATATTTCAATCTCCATAGTTATAAAAATATTCAGTATATTTTATTTAATGCAATGTTTTAGTAATAAATTTCAAAAATTCTATTGATTAAAATTCTTTTATATTAAAATAATCCTTGCATGAATATTTTATCGCCTGTGTGCAATATTAATCGAATTTTTATGCTTTGCTGATAACTTTCGAATTAATGTATCAATCTAAGTTTAATTTGGTATAAATATAGGTTGATATATATTACAAACAAAATAATGATTCAACCTTTGTAATAAATATGTGGGAAGGCTTGAGTGTTCAGGCGTCTTCGAATATGAAAATACGGAATTCTTACAAGTAAACAAAATTATATATTAACAAATAACTTTACACTAATATGAACGATTCACTTTACAAAGAAATAATACAAATAATAGATTCGAAAGAGTTCATCTTAGAATTGGATCTGTACTTCTCTTTGAAGTCTTTTTTTCTGTTCCAAACAGTTTTCTTACTGATTTTTTGTCATGTGCGCTGGAGGTGAGTCTAAAGGATTAGTCTTGCGTCTCACAACAGGGATTAGCTTTTAGCTTTCAGGGATTGACACCACATATATGATACATACACACATACTTGGGAGTTACAAAAATCGAAGGGTATTAAATAGGGATTATAGAAAGAGGAAAAAAATAAGTTAGTAATGATTTTTTTTCTCCTAGTTAATGCAGGCCTCCCTGACTTTGTTCTGGAAGTAACAGTTTATCTATTCCTATGACAATTGCTACCACTCGTTCAGCAGCATCATTTTTAGATTCTGGTTTGTTGCTGAAAGAAAAGCAAAATATCAATGCCCTCCTTAAAGCACACCATACGTAATTTGTAGGATTGAGATCTAGAGACATAGCTGGCCATTCCTTACGATCTATGTTCACTTTCCGAATATTGAAATTATGGTTATCTGCCCGCCTGAGAAAACAAGCATAGGGTTCGAAGATATCATCCATATATCGTATAACAGTCACGGTTCCCCCTTTAAAAGCTTCCCTGGTTGTCCCGTATTAACTTGTGTATATAGCAAATATTTACAATCCCGAGAAAACTCGGGCGCAGCAGAATTTGTCAGTACTTTAGTTCTATTTTACTGTACTCAATCGGAAGCACACAAAAAAGTAATCTGCTGTGAACGGAAGTTTGCCAAATTTTGTTTGAGAGTTTTGCTGATAGATTGTGGGACTGCATACGTGCTTTGTTCGATTGTATATACGATGTTTGCCGAATTTACATGGAGTAAAAATAATGACGTATTACTTCACTGGCGTTAGAAAAGTATCACTTTGAGTTGTCCCTTGCTTTAAAAACTCTCGCACAAACACTAATATTTAACTTTTTCCATTTGCCCGAGGTAACACGGAATAGTATACTGATGGTAAATTAAATGTTTTTCTCACATAAAAATTGCACTTTTAACTTAAAACTTGTGTATTAGGTTTTGTTTTAGTTTCTTGTACTTATTAATGAAATAAGAAAAATATGTTTATTTTTTGCACTTTTCTTTTTAAAAAAAAAGGATGAGGGGTAAAGGAAGAGGTTGAAGGTCGTTGGAGTTTTCAGATATCCAGCATAATGCCCATCTGGACAATTAAACTGTCACTGTCATAAAGGTCGATTTTGTGAATATTACAAGGTATTTTGGTTTCGTTCTTATCGGAGAAATAAAAAAGCAGGCAGGAGGGTGGCTGGACCAGCTACTTTAAACTTGTCGTTTCGATGTAGCATATGGTTTTCTACTTTCGCAAACTGCTCACTCCGCGACTCATTTTCGACCTAAACTGCAGTTGATAGAACAAATAGCATAAAAGTTATAGAAGTTTCAATGCATTGTTATGTTGTGGTTGTTGTTGTCTTACGCCACTTGCCCATACCAGAAAGCCTATTTTAAGGCAAAGGGGAAATCTTCTTCTTGTTTTCCAGTGGCGCCATTTATTGCCAAGAATTCGACTTCTGTCGCTCAAATACGTTACAGGCCGTTTTACAGAGAAAACTTTTTCTTCACGTGCCATTCTTCCATTCTCAGATCATAATTTTGACCTGAGAGCTATCAATTTCAGATCTAGTACTCCAAGGTGCATTGATTTATTATGGGAACTTGGAGGACTTAGTGATCCCGATAGATTAAGCGTGCACCAGAGAGATTCATTTGACACTCAGGGAGGTTTTTGCCAGCGGGATTCGAACTCATGAACTCTCGGACTTGATCCCAACACCCTACCTACCTGGCTACCCCGGCCCAATATAGCTTTATATAAAGGTTAATTTGCTTACATGAGATTCAAGCTCTGACTAAAATATTTAGACTAAATTTTCCAGTTTGCAGCTACTACCCACATTTTGATAGTCAATAATCAAGATCTGTAGAGAATAGAATATGTTGCTTTAGAGAAAATATATTTTTGGGACTGTTTCCGTTACTTAATTAATAGATAGCGTTAATTAATTAACATATTTGAGGTTAATCCTTAGAACTATTAAGATCGGCACTTCAGATTCAATTATTAAAACAAAATTTAATCATGGGGATATCTTTTTTTATTTCTTACATCATCATTTAATTGCCCCTTTTTTAATTTAAATATCATTAATTTAAATATCATGAGTCAGATCTGCTTTAATAAAACCCATCATAATACAATATTTTTGACTTTTATTAAACTAATAAGGTGTGTTTCAACATTATTAACTAAGTAGTTTTAACAAAAGAAATAAATACAACAAGATGTATAAACTCCATTCCCCTTTTACATTAAGTTGAACAAAATTATAATAGAAATAGAGAATTTTAATCATAATCCAAATTTCAGTTATAAATAATACATTTTGCATTGAATGTGTACATTTAAAAAATCCATAATAGCTTTAAGGTCGAAAAGTTAATTAGGTTCAATCTTTTAGCAATTTCTCTACATGCTTTCCAGAATTTTATCATGAATGTCGTAAACATTTCCCGAATATGAATTTCGAATTAAGCTGAAAACATGCCGTATTCCTTTTGGTTGATATTTTGAAATCATTCAGCCAAGATAGAATAATATTTCTCTCATTAAAAATATAACTTGAAGCTTCTGGGAATTGAATTTCATTTCATGAAGGTGATTTGAATTTGTAACTAATTAAAGAGCTATTTCAATAAGTTTCAGAATTTTCCGAATTTAATAAATATTTTTCAATCATTTTGGTGGAGAAAATATTCCAACTTAATTAAATGAGATCAGTGAGTTTATCTGCTGATAGCAGGCCAATAGTTAAAGAAATTATAAAAATTTCTAATTTCGGTAAGAAATTAATTCCACTAAAAGAAATAAACGATAAATTTGCATTTAAAGCAAGTTTAAAGATTTGCAGCAAGTTTCAACCTTTAAGCAGATATTTGTATTTAGAAAGGTATCTTAAAGGCTTACATCATTTTTCAACAAAAAGAAATTAGTTTTAAAATAAGAAGTTAAATTGGATATTCTTAAATATTCGTATTGCAATATTATAGAAACAATATCTAATTTCATTCTTTATTTTCTTTTAGTTTTCTCTTGAAATTATTTTTATTCTCCAACTTAAACTAAATCTTATTTCATATTGTATTAATTCGTATTGCAATATGACAGAAACAATATCTAATTTCATTCTTAATTTTTTTTTTAGCTTTCTCTTGAAATTATTTTTATTCTCCAACTTAAACTAAATCTTATTTCATATTGTATTAATTCGTATTGCAATATTATAGAAACAATATCTAATTTCATTCGTTATTTTCTTTTAGCTTTCTCTTGAAATTATTTTTATTTTCCAACTTAAACTAAATCTTATTTCATATTGCATTAATTCGTATTGCAATATTATGGAAAAAAATATCTAATTTCATTCCTTATTTTCTTTTAGCTTTCTCTTGAAATTATTTTTATTCTCCAAGTTAAACGAAATCTTATTTCATATTGTATTAATTCGTATTGCAATATTACAGAAACAATATCTAATTTCATTCTTTATTTTCTTTTAGCTTTCTCTTGAATTTATTTTTATTCTCCAACTTAAACTAAATCTTATTTCATATTATATTAACTCAAGTAAAAGTAAATAAATTTAGAATTCGCTCGAAAAATAAAGATTTATTTTGCTTCACAGTTGAAATGTAAGAAAGGTTCTCGAGTTTCGAGCACTGAACACTCCTAGTCAGAATAATATCACGTGAATTATGAAAATAGAGCAGGTACAGAATAGAAAAATCACATTTGCCAAGAAAAAATGGAAGGGAAATTAATAGAGAGAAACGAGCGAAACCACCTCAGACTATGGCATCATAATAGGGCATAATATATCTCCATGCGCAATGCAAAGTCTGGGCATAAATGAGACAATTTAGTAAAAAAAATAGGAGTGCAGTTTTGTTGTATAATTATTATATTGCTCATGGAAATACATTCTGCGATGATTTACCCCCATTCTACTGCGGCTTCTAACCTGTTCAGTTTTCACTTTCGTCAATCCCCGTTGGCGTATTGACAAAACATACCGTAGATTGTAAAGGGGTTGGCGAAAATATCTATCGGCGTTGAAGGAGCGTCTCGCAAATCGCCAAACAGCTGTGTGCTTATGTTTTTGTTTTGTTTTCGGTATCACGTATCTATCATTCACCAAGTTATATATGGGTGTCACATTTCAGAGTTTCAAATAAGCTGATCTTCATTAGATTCTTCTGCATTAAATGAAATATAAAGCGTATTTTTTTGTTATAGCTCCGACATAATCGTTTGTATTTGTTAACATAATTGTGTTTATTAGCGTTTTTTAGAAGATCGTAATAAAACTAAGATAAAAAAAATTTTATATTATTACCTCCATAGTACTCCTTCTGTATTTTCATAACTTTCATTAAATGTATCAGCGTATTTCGAGTAGTGAACTTCTTTACCTACTCATCCACTTATTAAAATTAATAATTTCACAATAACCTCTAATCCTTAATAATGAAATGATTATTACAATAAAGTTTGTTTACTTAAAAGATTAAAAAAAAAATTATTGTTCATCAGTGACTTTGTTACTAATTCTATATTCATTAATTAAACTTAATGGTTCTGCTCGATAACCATTTACAATTTTTTTTAAATTTTATTTAATTTTCAGTTATTATGGAATTCCTTAAATATTTTTCGATGTAGAGGTTATTTAGCAATAATGCGAAAAGCTGAAATGTATAAATGTATAATATTTATAAATGTTTAAGAGAATTATTAGCAGCTATTTTGTACTAATTTTTTTAGTTGAAATGTTCATTATACACAGTTTTACAAAAATAATCGTAAAATTCATTGAACGATGGATACATTGACATTCTAAAATGCAAGTAGAATTCAATAATCATTTCATTTTATAACTGTAAAACGGTAGATAAGTAACTTCGTTATCAAGTTTTACATGATACGAGAATATTATGCTATTGCTTTATAATGAAAGAACAACATTTTAAGTTCTAAACTTTTTGTGGAAAAGAAAAAAAAAAACGAAATTTTTTTCCTGTCATCGGTGTTAGCGATTAGAGAGTGTTTTATCGTATAAATGTTAAGTCAGTACCGTTCCATTTTAAATAAAAATGCATTTTGTTCCGGAAAAAAAATTACTTGAATTTGTCAATAGAAATTCCCTAATTATTGTAGCAAGAACTTTTAAATTTCTAATCAAACTTTCCTCTATTATAATTTTGTGCAAATAATTATTATTAATAATATAAATGACTATTAAAAGGAATTAATTGGGAATGTTCAATTTTAATAAATTAACTGTTTACGCAATCAGATTAATAACTTTTTTCACAATTTACAAATGGAGAAAAAGTCTTTTACAGTTTAAAAGTGAAAAGAAAAATAAACTTGAGATTAAATTTATAAAGTAAGCATAACTCGAAGGAGGTTGAAGTAAGGGCATTAGACGAAGTGATTATGTTTTTTTTAAATATTATTTAGAAAGAATTTTTCTAAAAGTATTTCTTTTCAAGTTTTTATCAAACTTTTGTTTTTTATTTATCTATAGTTATTGAAAGTTAAGTTGATGATTTTTAAGTTGAAATGAATGCCGCCCTGCTTTGCATATTTCAAATATTATTTCTAAAGAAATGTATAACTTAACGTTAAACACCCAGGACCTTACAATAGTAAATCAAACAATCACTACATTTATTTATTAAAAAACACTCTTATGACCTGATAATAAATTGATCTAAATCTTAAATGTGAGTTTTATAACATGTAATTTATTTAAACTCAGCACATACATCTAACATCTGTTGTCGCCAATGTCTCAATTTTAAAATATAGTTTTTCTTTTATAAATTTTCTGATATTTTCATATAAAAGATAGTATTAAGTTCGAGAATTAAAAATTTGTGCCCAAAAAAGTTGCTAAAAATTATAATTATTATTAATATATGACAACAGGAAGTTTTTAATTGAAGGTTGAAATTTTTTTTAATTATGTTATTTTTTAATTATATTTTTAATTACCAAACTCATATAACAGTATTTAGGAATCTATAAATTTATGTTACGTATGATAGTTGCATTATAACCTGTACGCAATGCGTGTAAATAAAATATATTTTTAAAATTGTGCATTTTCTATTAATTGCATTTATTATTCTTATATTGAAAAGGTATCAAGTTATCTATGACCTCCATAATGAATGAAGTATTTACCGACTTTTATATATATTAAGGAATTGAATCAATTCTTCACAAAGTTTAAAATCTCATCTCATTCCAAAAAAAAGTTATTTCATAAAATTATGCAAAAAAGTAATTTAATATATTTTTTTTTTTATAATGAATGCTTCTAGTAATGAAACAAACGCTTTCAAACTTTATTTTAAAAATATTGATTATTCGTTTACAAGAAACTATTACTTTAAAGCGTGATAACATTTTTGAATACTCTATTTTTTTTCTAGTAAATAATATGTCTTTGTTAATTTCTAAAAAAATAATCTTTATAAAAAAGCTTACATTATTCTTTTATAGAGAATATTGATTTCATAGAAAATATCACTAAAATAAAAATGGTTATGTTTTCTTACAATAAAAGTTAAATAGAATTAATTCTTCAAAATAGCGTTTCAATAAAACATAGTATTAAAATGTTACGTTATTTTTTGTGATTGGTTCATTAATAAATTATTTTTATTTCTTCGCAAACACAATTCTTGTAAAAAAAAATTAAAAATTGAATCTGTTTTATCGAAAAACTAGATCGTTTTATAAAATATAAATTATAGCGCTTAATAAAATATGAATACAGTGTATTTGTAAAGTGATCCTGACAATAAAAAGGTGTTATTTTCTTTTTTATTTTCTCTGCTAAAAGGAATTAATGAGTTATTTTTATTCATAATGGCTAGTCGAGGAGAAGAAGAAAATATCGAATTACACTGCTTAGGTTAATGTAATTTCGTTCTCCCACCACATTTACGCGTAATCCATCGCCAACTCCACCTGCAATCGCCACGTTTACAATCTACGGTATGTTTTGTCAATACGCTCCCCGTAGTGATGCAGTGACGAGGAGTGTCGCGTTGAAGTGCAGAAACTTGCTTGACTTTAACCTTTATTCCTTTTTAACTATAAAACAAAAATGTTTTTGTTTTCAAGTATTTACATTTTTCGCTTCTGTTTTCTTGGAATTATTCATATTAAATATGTTGCAAAATATATAAAATGTGGTGTTATTTTAATTGAAATATGCTTGCATTACATTCATTAAAAAGGAAAAAAAATTCATGTATGAAAAATTATACCTTATTTAAGAAATAAAATGGTACATATAAGCACCATTCAGTAAGTCACTAAACGAACCATTTAGCTGAACGCTTGTTTTTTTTTCATAAAAATTGTTTTATTTATTTTTTTATTTACTGACTTGCAACTTTTAATATATCATAAAAACATATGATAAATCTCAAAAGGAATAATTATACATTTTCAAAAAATTTCATTTTTCAATAATAAGCTAGAGTAGCTTAAACATTTCTCAACAGAAAGTGTTTACTCTAATTGAATTACTAATATTTCATAGATGTCTTCAGAACCATTAACAGTACCTGAAAAATAAAATTACTGAAAAATATTCGTCACAGTGTTAATAAAAAAATATTTATTGAAATGCTGCATTTGAGCACCTTTGGCCGAAAATGGGTTAATCAAATATTAAAAAACTGTTTTTAATGTTCTTCACTTTAGGTTTATTGTTATTAACCGTCAGAATGAAATGTCAAATTTAAAAAAACTCTTTTTTCGCATTTAACTTTAACTTGCAACATTTAACTTTAGGTTCTAATGACTTTCTTAAGAAGAAAGTTTCAAAAATGTGTAGCAAGATCGTGATTAGGATAAATATCTTTACAAGCATCAAAATTTTTGCATAACTTTCCTTCATATGTTTGCAGGTTTGAGACTTGATTATTACGATAACACATCGAATTTCTTTTTAAGTTTAAGATGTTTTATGCACTTTAAATTTTAAACTTGATAAATCCCGGAAGAAATTGCAAAGTGTAAAACCACCCGACCAGCGGCTATTAATAAAGTACCGCAGCAACTTTCCGAATTTCAATACTAATTTCGCAAATATTCTTACTTGGCATTTGCTATTCGGCTACCGTTAAAATTAAATTTAAAACAAAGTTTATAAGTGTCTTTCAGTCTTTTTAAAATATTTTTATTCAATTTTTGCTTGCAAACTGTTTTAGAGATCTGTTATTAAAAATATAGTTACTCTAGATGTTAATCTTTAGAAGCGTTATGTTTCTGAAAGTTTATTTAAGCAATAAACTTTCCGAATAGTTAGCAAATAGTTTGGTTCATTTTTACTCAAGCATGCAATTGTTTGGACAAAGAACAATGCCTCTAGGAAAATATTTAATGAAGCAATGTTTTCTTTTAATGAATGTTCTCTTCGTGTAAAAAAGTTGTTTGGGAAACATTTTCTTTGATCAGAAATGTGACTTAGGAATAATAATACACTGAGAAAAAAATTTGTTGTCAAAACTACCAGAATTAGAGCATGGCATTAAATCATTTATTCGATTAAATTTACTTTTCAGTTTCGTATATTTACTAAATGTGATAAGGACTATACTTTTGAAAATCAGAATTTCCGGTAATCCGTTACCACACTAACAAAAAGAACTACCTAATGAATAGTTTAAATATCGTATACTTTGGTTTCAATACCAGAATTACGGGATTTTCTTTTCTCTGCATTTCATCAAGAAACTGAATATGGTTTTCAAAATGCTCTAAAATGTAATGAGTATGTACTGACGCTGAAATGATTTCTTCTTATATGTACAGGTTACAAAAAAACGAAGTACTCTGAATAACTTTTCATCTAATGATCGAATTTTTATGTTCTAGGTCTCAATCTAATTAGTTTCAAGGGGTGACCTAAAATATGCTAATTAATTAATGTATACGTTTCTTTAAGTTACAAAATCAGACACAAAAACGTACTTTCGCTGAATAAACAGTTGTTCTACGGATTCAGATTTCAGACCCCTTAATATAGGGCATAACCGCAATCAGGACCCGTTAACTTGGTCAGGAGAGCGATCCAAAGTTTGCACCCCTTAATGTTAATCTTTTTGCATATTTTGCTCTACCTTGAGATATTTTTAAACGAATTGAAACATTTTTGCCCATAATGATGAAATTCATTTGTCTGAAGATAATTCCAGGCAAAAAGTAAATTTTAGTTAATTTTATTGTTTTTTTATTCTTTTATTTAGTTATACTCGAAAATTGTTTGATTTGTAATGCATACGCTTTTACATCATTTTGAAGTAGGTAATTTTACATAGCGAAATACAAAATTTTGACGAAAACAGTCGAATAATTCCTGAAAAACGAAATTTTTTAAAAGTCGTATATTTAAAATTCGATTTCTCAGGAAGTATTCAACCAATTTTGCACAAATTTTGTATCATGCCATGTTAAATTGCCTACATTTAGATGATGCAGGAAATTGCTTACCTTGCAATTCAAAATGATTTCGACAATCATTGAATAAAATAATAAAAAATAATTATTATTTACCATATTTTTTGCATGGAATTATCTTTGGACAGACGAATTTTATAATTTAATGTAAAAAATTTTCGCTTCGCTTGAAATGTTCTAGAAATATGGTGAAATATGCGAAAAGTAAAATTAATACTAAGTGTTCCAAGCTTTGGAGACCATTTTTCTCAGATTGCGATTTCCCCCTATGTTTTGGGGGTCAGACATCCGAATCCGTCAAAAGAAGATGTGTTTATTCAGGGAAAGTACGTTTTTGTTTCTGATTTTGCAACTTTAAATATAATCAGAAGTAATTAATTAGCATATTTGAGGTCACCCTCCGTAAACGATGAATATTAAATCCTAGAACGTGAAAATCCAATAATTAGATTAGAAGTTATTCAGGATAGTCCGTTTTTTTTTCTTTTTTTTTTTGGCGTACTGTACAATATTTATACTTTAACGCTGCAACTGCTCTTTCTTATTCATTATAATTACAAATTTAATGTTATTTTATGAACAAATAGTTTCATATACCTATGTTTTAAATACTCAAATTTTTAACTAATAAACAAAATAAATGAAAAATAACCCTTGCTTGCTTGAAAAATAAATGTTTTTATAAGCGTTTATTTAATTTTAATCACTTTTAATTCAGTTATCGCGTAATTTTCAAAATTAATAATGAAAAAATTAGTGAATTGGAATACAAGGGAGCTTCGTCTAAGCTCGCTATTTCATAGAATTGCTTACACAGTTCATTGAAGATGATTCTGAGTTCATTTCACTCACTCTTTCCAACCTTATCATACTTAATACCTAAGCTTTTATGGTTGAATATCTTTTTCACTTTATTATATTAAAATTCAGATTTCAATCGTCACCATATCACAAAATATAGCAATTTAATTTATTGTTGAAACGAAATAACAGGTCAAGTGCCTCACTTTCAACGAGGGCAGGAAGACCTTCGTCACCTGCACCAAGTGCCAAATTCATCAGGCTTCTCCTGAGCACCTCTTGGATTGCATGGGACTCTCTAAGGAGGATCTCTTTAGCAATCCTCTCCCAGTCTTCGACTTCCTTTCAGTCAACGAACTCGTGGATCTTGTCTGACTCTGTCAGACAGTGAGGATAAGCAACAACAACAGATTTACATTAACTCCGTCGTATTGCTGCTAGTATCAACACGTTTAAACCGTCATGGAAGAATCCAAGGAAAACGTCAATGTTAGCTATTGAATTACTCAAAAACTGATTCAACTTCCCAGTCAAGCTGGTGCCCATCTATCTGAAGTTAGCTATCTGAAGTTTCAATCCATCTCCGGAGATAGAACCCCGATACTTCACACTGACGGCTCAGTACTTTAATTCCTGGGTCACGGTGATCCAGTTTTATCTACTTATGCAAAATTACAGTTTCATATCTGCCTTAACTGGCAGGTGTCAGAATTGTGTGTTTGATACGTATCTCTGCTTACATAAAATTATATCAGAGATGCCAACTTGCTCCGCTTGGTAAAACAGTTTTTTCTAGTGATAACGCGATTCAAGTTACTTTTAGTTTAGTATTTTTCATTTTAAGCAATTTTGCACCACCTCATGTCAAAAATTTAAAGTGTGATATGAAATACAACTTCATTGCATGCATGTCATGGTTACTCTTTTAAGGAGTATACGTAATTATCCTTATTCTACAATTAACAATTCAACAATTTGAGTTACAATTTGATTCGCTACCAATTTATTAATTTTTTTTTGCAAAATTGCAGCAGTTAGCATCCCAGTGATGGGCTGATTAATTAATATTACAAATATTTTAATAATATATACATTAATTAATAAACATATGCGTCATATTACTAATCAATATTTGTCATGTTAATTAATAGATTTTTTTTACAGGCAAAGGTTGCAGCTCCTTGAGGCTCCCTCTATGTCACAAGTACAAAGTTCCATATTCGTATACAGTGTATCCGAACAAAATTGGTCACACTAACCAGAATGAAGCCAGCGAAGCTATGGCCCGATACGAGCCACTGGTCAGTGTGAAGTGCTACTCTTTACTCCCGCTTTTTCTCTGCACCTTATATGCACCCAAGTGCATGGGAGAGGGTACACTTATACCACCATGTCGATCATTGTGTAAAGGTATGTACATCAATTTCTAGAAAATATCACTTCATATTTAAGGAAAAAAACATTGCTGCAACCTCATTAAGGTGTTTAGCTGATACATGCTTGTTAAAACTTTAGTATTCTGTGCAAGTACGTAATTAATTAGCAATTTTTTTATTTGCATTGTATTAAGGTTTCAGCAAATTTGTACGATATATTGTCTTAATGTGCTCCAAACTTCTCAATAATTTTGTAAGAAAGGCATTTAAAATTGCAAAAAATAGTAAGTATCAAACGATGCAAAACGATACTTGTATGAAAAAGTATATTTTTTCTTAAATTTACACTTGCTTCCTTTGATGGTGGTGGTCAGTCCAATTCAGTGATTAGTGGAGGTAGTAGCATATTTTTGGCTGTATGAGATACATTTTACTTTGGTTATGAAGGAGAGATATATGAAAGAGGGATGAGGCCTGAAGCCTCCAAGCCTATTGTCCTTATGCCAAGAATTCAAAATAAAAAGTAAAGTGAATTGTTCCCAACGGACAGTTAAGAGCATGGGAAGAGATCCATGGTTGGCGTTTTATCGAAAGATAAAATAGCCAAAAACAAAGCCAACTCCCCCGTAATCAATATTAAATTTAAAATAATTTGGCTATAGCTGATCGCCAAAAAGGATCGTGAGAATAGCCATGTAACTAAAGCATTTTTGTGGTAAGAAATAAAGAATAAGGAATAAAAAGTATTTTTTGTTTTCTCGACAGAGAATTAATGAGTTTCAGATTCGTATTGAAATAAAAAGTTAACCGTTACATTGATTGTTAAGAAAAGAATAAAATATTTATATTAGCTTTTTATAAAATATAATAAAAATTAAATATTTGATTTAATTTTATTAAAATTTAATTCAGGATTAAAAAAATAAATTTAAGAAATTGAGAAATTTTAAAAGTTATGAAATATGTAATGCCTATTATGGCATCACATTCTCAATATTTTTTCGCCATTTTAAAAGATAATTTATTTTTGAATTGAGAAAAAAAGAGTAAACGAAATTCTGATATTTTCAGAAACCATCAGGAAATGCAACTTTTTCTTGGGAGTATTTTCTGTGTCTTGGCCGGAGGATCTAGACTGCGATGATCTACCGGAATCAATGGATTCCGAGATATGTGTTGGACACGAGCAGATGAGAAGCCTTAACCAGACGGCAAGAGGTAATTTAATTGTTTTTAACTAGAATTTAAATAAAAGTAATTAGTTTGTCATTAGCTATTGCAATAGTAAATTTGATAGGTTTATAGCAATAAAAATACTCATATTACAATACTTATTTAAAGCTCTAAAATAGTAGATACTTGCATCTAATTGTACTGTTATTAAGATATACGACTAGTTTCGCGAACTTTTTTTAAAAAATCTCAATATAATATTTTAAAAGACTAGTTTATGTGCTTTATTATGTGTAAAAACTTATAACACTAGCAAAAAAAAATTGATTTATTTATTTTTAAAATTAGATTAAAAAAAATAAGGCATTTTTTTGCATATACGCTAAATTCTGTAAAAGGAATTTTATCGCCCAAAACAAAAAACCCTATGAACATTTTATTTAGAAAGCTATTAACAATTTTGAACTATTATCTTAAAAGCAAGTGCATATACTACTAAGTTAGGGATCATTGTAGTTAAAAAATAGCAAATTTTTAAAATCTTTTCGTACGTGTCTTAGCGAAAATACATGCATAAAAATGAAATTCTACTTTTTTCTCTTAGTCTGTAATAATAAACACTCATGAAAAATTGTAGAGTATTATTTTTAAAAACAAAATGAGATATCGAGTTTAAGATGGTGTAAAATAGGGAAAAAAACTTTGACTTTGAGGTAAACGCATTTAAAAACTTTAAATCATTAGTCTATCCACTTTTATCGCCTTGCACAAAAACTGCTCTAACTTTGTAAATAAATGGAGTACATACATAAGTAAAGTATTTTTAAAAAGCTACTACAGGAATTCTAAATTTATAACAAACTCAATTTTGAAAATTTGGTTCAAAATCATGTTTTCGCACTAGTCAAATACCTTAAGAGTTTTACCTTTTCAGAACTGAAGATGCTGTTAGTTTCCCATATTTCCAAAACATCTGTATACATATTACTTTTTTCTTACTAGTGTTTCTTAATTTAGTTTTATTATTGAAGTTATTTCTAGTTAATGCTTTAATAATCGAAATGAACTATATACTAGAATGGGAGTGCCAAACCTTCAAGTAAAAAAATGCATATAAAATAATTAGTAACAATAACTCATGAGTTAAGATAGATATAAAAGAAACACATCAATAGGACAATAATAAGGTTAATCAGTAACCCAAGTTAAATTATTAATGTGCAATTTTTTGCAACAATTTTGATTAAATCTGGATTACTTGTGATTAAATTGTTCTTAAGTATGAAACAATGGTTAAAGTTTGTTTTTATTAATTAATTAACAAATCTAAAATTTTAAAATTTAACTACCTCGAGATTTGCAATAATTAGTAATAATTTTTATTGCAAATGACTTTTAAAGCATTTTTAAAATTACTCTCATGATTTTAAAAAAAATTGATCTACTATTGCTATTACTTGATTGAATACTTCATTTTCTTCTAAAGTATACAAATAAAAGTCGACATGCTTCAAGCATTCAAAATTAGGCGCCCATTATCAAGATGAGCTTATTTTTAATCAAGTAATATCTTACCACTTCAGTTTCTTAAGATATTTATTTATCATTGCTTATATTTCAAATGAAAGGAATTTTTCAACCACTTTTACAGCTTGCTACAATGGATTCCGATGTGACAAAACTAGATGTCTTCCTCAGTCTTGGGTCTGTGACGGATTCTCAGATTGTACAGATGAAGCTGACGAAAAGAATTGCAGTTGGTCTCTTTTTCTCTTCCTTTTTGCACTAGTTCACCATGCAAACTTAATTTCATGTTTTAAAATCTACACAATACAACTATTTTCTAAATACTCAGACCACAACAATTCAGTTTCCTTGAGGAAAAAAAATATCAATGCTTTTATTTACTAAGTATTGCCTTTAATTTACTAAGTAAGTGTACCATTGTATTGTATTGTATTATTACCAAAATTAAAAAGACAGTCGTTTTAGTTTGCAACTTAAAGGCATTATATGAGTAATATACCCGCTGTTAAGCTTCTTAGGAAGAATTTTATAGAGTACATGTGAAAAAAACAGAATTTTATAGAGTACATGTGAAAAAAACAATTAAATTTGCTTAATTTTATGGCATTTTATTCAATTTCTCAAGCATTTAAAAATATTATCCATTGATCTAGTGTGTTTTAAGTATATGGCTGCATTTTTTACATGAAGCGTACTTATTAACCCCTTAAGTTGTGCGCTTTAGCTGATTCGAGCGCGCTAAACAGGCTAAACTGTGCACACTCGAGATAATTCGAGCGGCGTTGTATTTTATGCTGCTATAATTTTTCACACTCGAATATAATCGAGAATTGAAAATAACAATGCGAAAGCTAAGAAAAAAAATCGTTTTATTGATATTTATCATTTACATAGGATTGTAAGCTATAACACTTATTTATTCAAGAATAAAATATAGCTTTTTTCCATGGAACAAAAGCGCAGTATATCAAAATTATCCACCAAAAGAAAAGTTGAACCAGGAGCGGACAATGTTCTAAAGTGTGTTTCTTTACATTAAAAAAAAAAAAAAAAATTTTGACGGATTTTTTCAAAGAATCTGAGCGTTAAGGGATTAAACAAAAAATTACGTATTTAAACATCAAATTGATCGCTCTAAGAAAAAACTTGAAAAAAAAACGTAACATAATGTTCAAGGGTAATCAACCTACTTTATATCTGCCGTTTAAATTTAGTTATAACTATCAATATTGTATATGAAGCATATTCCATTTAGCAATTACTACGTCTTGTCTACTTAGTAGTAATTAATTAATTCTGTTGCTTTTTGCTGTGGAAAAATAGCTGTTTATAAGATATTTTGCTTGAGTTTTTTACTGTTATTATTTTCTCATTTTAACGTATGATGATTTCTTTCTACTTTTGGTATCATCACTGTCGCATAATTCTGCAATAGGAGATAAAACTCATTGGGAATACCTCTATCACTCCCCTTATAAACTGGAATCGCGAACTTTGGCGGTATAGGAACTAGATTGCAAAAGATTAGTTAAGCAAAAGGCAATACTTTACCGAGATAGTCACCATTAAGTTTAAAAAGACAAAAAAGCAAATTATAAAGTTTAGTAGCTTTTGTCCGAGGTTAAACTGCTATTAGTAATCTGATTCAATTATAATCATTAGCTGGATCTTTATTTATGAATACTTGTTTGAGAAAATTTAAAAACAAGAAGAATTATTTTAGTTTATTAAAATTATCAAATTTTGATCCAGCAAATGTTTGCATACAGGGACTGCTCGAAACAAGTATGGGCGCTAGGCCCACCAAATTGTTCAGGCCTCTTGCTCATTTAAATTAACCTACTTAAGAGTACAGTCTTAACATAAGAAAAAACCGCTATTTGTAGCAGAGAGTTTTTTTTAATTTAAAAAAGAATATCAGCTGGGAAAAAGCAATAACTCTAATGACTTTTTACGAATTTTTGAGGATTCTTCAGAAATTATTAGGCCTAGTGTCATAAACCAGACCTGTTGAGCGTATGCAGCTATCAGATAATATTTCCATATCTTTTTTATTTATCTATATGCAAATCTAACCAATTAATTGGCAACAATTTATTGAAACCTCACTACAAATCTTCCGTTTAACTATTTTTCAAAAACCAGTTAAACAGACTATCTTGTGAGTAGCATTTGATTCCGTTTTTCAACTAAAAACCATTGCCATTTAAGTAAAGTGAATAAAAAGTCAAGAAGAGGAAGACAGAGGATTATGTCATGAGTGTTGCCGCTGCAATAATCTGTCATAAAATATTTCAGTTTTGTAATAAACGGGATTTTTACGCTCTGATGCCCAAGTCTAATTGTAAAACTGTTTTAACGATAAGGTTGAAAAAATATTTTCCAAAATATTTCTTACCCATATTTAGTAATTAATATTTATCTTAAACACCTAAAAGCAATAGACTTATGTTATCACAGTGTTTTTTCTTAAGATAAAACTTGGGTGCATTGCAAAGAAAACTAGAGATCAGCTGACGGGGCATCACATATTTCACCACCAATAGGTCAAGCAAACAACTGCTTGCTGACAAGCATATTTTGCATTTTTGAATTTAGGATGCAATATATATTAATTTTCAGCAATAAACGAAATTTGGGGGTCGTAAATTCGAAAAAAAATCCGACCGAGAAGGGGTTAATAGAGTAAAAATATTTTTTATTCATTTTATATTTTACCTATATAGGCGTATCAATTCCAGGTAATTGTGGACCTGATCAATTCTACTGTGGACATGGTAGTTGCATAGATAAAGGTCTAGTTTGTGACGGAATCAGAGATTGTCCAGATGGTCGTGAAGAAAGGAGATGCCGTATGTTTATTTCTAATTATCAGTTTAGTTGCATGAATTTTAAATAAATACAAAATTGCTAACGAAATCACGGTCAATGTAGAAGCTCAAAAATAATACCCTAAATTATGAAAATAATTAGCATTGTAAAACTGTTTTAAATAACAATTTTTGCAAAACGTAGGTAATGGAGGCTTATTCATATTTAATACATCCTTTAACTATGCCTTTTACTCCAATTTCAAGCGCCATAGCTCCCTACTCACATCGATCAAGGACCAGTTAAAAAAAAATTTCTTCGAGGCTCTAAATTTTTCAGGATAATTTTTATTACATCTGAGCAGGCTTCACATGGGGGGACACGCTCCCTCCTATTTAACCAAAATGCAGGAATTTACCGACAAGCCAAAACAATGTGCTAGAAGCATCTCTAAATAAATAAAAGAAAAAGTGGTGGCGTGGAACCCTGTAAGTAATGTGAAACTTGTTGAAAACTTACGAAAAGTGATAGCAAGTAATTTCCTCAATCTGTAGTTGAAGAACATGATATTTTCTTCATCCCGTCGTACAGTTCTATTCCTACTTTCAAGGGGGGAAATTCACCGGTCTCATCGTGAAGTTTTCACAATTTGGAGAAGGTTAATTCCAACTAGTATTTTTGTTACATTTTCGACAAAAAAAATTGGTCGTTGTAAGACACGGAGATTTATGAAAAAATGTTAAAACAATTTTCAATGATAAAATCTTTCTTCTGTTTTCTGATTTTGTTTCAGCTCACACCAAGTCCAAGAGAACAATGTTTGAAGCATGGAACTTTATGGATATAGGTGTTATAGAACTTGACTTTTGGCCTTGTACAACTGGTCCAATTGGCAGCTTGCTTGGTGATAAGTGAAACGTTTTGAACTGTAATTGTATAGCGGGAACAAT
This sequence comes from Parasteatoda tepidariorum, assembly GCF_982258835.1. Lineage (NCBI taxonomy): Eukaryota > Metazoa > Arthropoda > Arachnida > Araneae > Theridiidae > Parasteatoda > Parasteatoda tepidariorum. Next base: position 74,489,146 of record NC_141758.1, on the reverse strand, counting down.
TAATATAAAATAAATCAAAAAATTTTCCTCATCATCAGCAGTCCTGATGTGCATCAGTTCTATTTTCCTTGCCTGACAAATAATGTATTCATGTTTTGTCCTAGTTAGATTGACTCAAATTTGATGCAACGTGCTTATTCTATGATTCGAAATTCTCAGAAGAAAAAAAATAAGTAGCTGTGAGTACAGTGCCTGATGTACTTATCTTGAGCCCATACCAAATGAGAAGGGACTATTAATGGCATATATCTTTGCTGCTCTTGTCAGTGACTTTGTTCAGCTTTATTCTAAAAATAATATACTTCTTGCGTGATTGAGAACCATATATCAGTACTTTTTTATCTATATTTTATATCCGTCGTTGAGCAGCCGACCCAATTTTGGGTTTTACAACTGCTTATGCTCAACTCCGTAGCCTTGTAATTTTGAACCAATCCAGAAGACAAGGAAACTCCTGGATCAGTACCCCCAGAGATATTGATTTGTTACTGGAACATGGAAGACTATGCGATAAGACAGGTTTAACGTGCATCAATCACCATTTCCTACACGGGGAGTTTTCGGCCGTCTGGGATCGAACCCGCGAACTCTTGGACATGGGCCCAGTGTCCTACCAGCCAGGCTATCCCGGCCCGAATTTCGGTACTTACTCTGATCATTGTAATAATAATAATAATAATAAAGGCATCGCTCTAAGGTCCCATATTACTCATATCATATACCTCAAGAGGGAGCCACATTTTTCACAAAATAAGTTGAGGGATTTCAGCAATTTAAATATCAACACAAATTCAAAACAAATCGAGGTTTCACACTAATATTCTTTTCCTATATGTCAAAAATCTCATTAACTCAAAACTCATTTAAAATACCGTATATTTCAGTACGCCTAAATGGAAAAGAAGGCCAAAGTGGTGAAGGTAGACTTGAGGCATATAGTCTCATCACAGATAGCTGGCAACCAGTATGTGGTGACCAATGGGACACCGACTCTATGAGCCCAAGAGCTTGCCAGATGCTTGGATATAAGTATGATATTTTTCATATTACATCAAAAAATTCATTTACATTTTATTTTTTTCTATGAAATTTTTATAAAAAAAAACTTTTTCTACAGAGCTTAAAAATCCTATTGTTACTGAATAGTTATTAAGTTAAAAATCTTATGTAGTCTTAAAACCAGACAATATTAAATCAAGCGAAAAACTTAACCTGTATTTGATAAATGAAACTTCTAAAACTAAATTGAATCAAACCTCGAAGTCAGGTTGACCAAATTACATACAGCTAAACAGCAAAATAATTATTTTCTGTAAAATATATTCGCCACTAAATCACGGCAGTAACCAGCAAAAGTGTTCCAAGTACTGACGGTTAAAATAAATTTATGTCCGTAAAGCTATCATAACTATAAAAATACAGGTCTACCCACAAATTTTTTTCTTGTAAAATATATGGCCACTCACTATAAAATAACGTTATACTCGTAAAAGCTATAATTGTAATTTTATATTGTATTATTCTTATCTGTGTCCTCATTCTCAGAAATGTAAAGGAAACAAGATTAAGAGATGAAGTTTTACCAGCAGAAAACAGAGTTGCAACTGGAACAGCAGTTGATATAAAGAAACAAATGAAATCATTGTTTTCTAGAAGCCAGTAAGTTTTCTTTTACAAACCTATATTTTTTAACTAATTGCTTTATACAAATAGAGTACAAGAAATTGAAAATATTTTAAAAAAACACTGTAAAAAATATTGAAATTTTACGAAATTTATTTCGCTTTGACGAAACCGTGTCCTTGGAAATGCTCCGAGCGAGCATTTCGTAAATTTGAAGAAATTACTACTTTCCATTCGTTTGAGATACAAAACTCACCAAAAGAGTTGAACTATGCATCGAGCAACTCCATTTATTAGAAATGCAACAAAAAAATAGAAAAAAGAGTATGAGCGAAAAAGTCATTTAATCCTCAAAAAAGGATTGGAACCTGGAAACCAAGCTAAGACGGCTTGGTTTTCCAGGTTCCAATCCTTTTTTGAATGATAAGATAACCCTTTATCATTCCGTCATAAAGTGTAAATAGTTTTAAATTCAGGTAAAAAATTGTTTGAGAACTTTCAGAACCCATTGAGGACACAAGAGTTTGAAAGAAGTTTCGTCAAATGTATAAGGGTTCATGTTTCGACCGAAAAAATCACATCATTTCGTAACGAATTATCAAAATAACGAAACACAACTCAAAGAATGCAGATTCGTGAAAATTGAGAGTTATATCCCTGAACATTACGTAAAAAAATAATTGATTAAAAGCAAAAAAGTGGCAGCAAATTAAAGCGTTTTTTTTTTCAAAATAATTTACAAATAAAAGTCATTTTAATATCAAGCTAAACATGAAAATCTAAATAATACAAACTTGAGACATTTTATGATCTTTGTACAAAAAAAAGTAGAGCAAAACAATGTTTGTTTTGATACTTTTACTTAATAAAATTCACATAGATGTGGGATGGGACATTTTTTTTCAATTTTAATCAATCAAAACAAAAAAGTCGAAAGTTTTTTGCATTAAAGCCTACAGAGGAAAATAATTAATATCTTTCTACAAGAAAATTAGATATCATTACCTTTTAAATAACTATTAAAACAACTTTACTAGAAATAACATAAAAATAATTTTAATTGTTCTGTAATTTTTTTTAATTCCGGTATATAAATATTTAGATTTTTATTTCGTGTCCAATATTTTTTTTTAGTTCCGAAATCACCACCCTTAATATAATTAATAAGAACCCATTTAAGAAGTAAGCATGTAAAATTTCCCACATTATTATTTGAGAGGAGCAAAAGACAATATCCGAACATGGCGAATCGGTGTCAATCAAAATTATACATTTAAACACATTTCATACCCATCTAATTGTACTAATTTTGAATCTTTAATGTGAATATTACTTTTATATTTTACTAATTTTTTCAAACATATATGTATGTATTAAGTACCATTTATAATTTTCATCTCACTTGTCTCTAAAATCTATAGTGCAAAAGTTAGAAATTATGTGCGGGACAATTAAAAACTTGCCCAAAACGATGTATTTCTAGAGCTAAGTAAATAATTCCAAGAAACAGAAGCGATACGATATTATTTGATTAAAAAACTTCATTCGTTTCAGAAAAAAAAGCAGTCGACTTGTTTCAATCATTCAAAAATTGGCGCCCATTTTCTAGACTTAAGGACTCAGAAAGGAATGAGAAGTGATTTAAAATATAAAGCGCAAAGTTGCCAACGAAAAATGGAAAATAAGAATGAGAAACAAAACCAGAAAAGCCTCAATAGCCGAGAGAGAATAAAATAAAGATGAAAAAAAAACAGGCCAATAAAATAAGCAAGCAGAGCTCCTTTCAGCCACAGTAGTTTTTCTTATTCTATTTTTCAACCTTATTTTTATTCTCTCTCGGTTTCTGACGTTTTTCTAGTTTTTTTCCTCACCTTTATTTCACATTCTTTTCTGACAACTTAGCATTTTATATTTCAAATTACTTTTGTTTCTACGCATTCAAGTCTGGAAAGTCTTGAAAAGGGGAGCATATTTTTGAGTGCTTGAAGCATGTCGACTGTTACTTCCAATCTGTATAATTTAAAAGCGAATTAAGTATTTTAATCAAGTAATTTCTGGAACTATACTTTTTTAATTAATGTTTTTCGTGTAAATTAAAATGTCTCGTTTGTATTCCTCGCTGCTAATTTATTGATTTCCTTTTGTATTTTGAAGCAAAGGTTGCGGAGAAGACAATGTCTACGTATATCTCAAGTGTCAAGAATTTGGTGAGAGTTTAATTTTATAAAAATGCATTTTCATTTCATATAGTAATTCTATCTTAAAGTTCTGCTTTGTTTAATGTCAAAATGACGAGACTACAGCAAGCGAACTTTCTGGACAACTACGCGTCTGAAACAATCTAAGGTTCTAATTACTAATAAATAATTTTTCTTTAAAAATGAATGAAATTGAACTTTAAATTGCTATTTTACATATTATAACCGTCGTTGAACAGAAGGCTCAATTTTGAGTTTATGACTATTAATGTTCAACTACGTAGCCTTGTAATTTTGAACCCAATCCAGAAAACAAGAGAACTCCTGTATCAATTATTGGAAGAAATTTGACTTCGTGGAGGATTTTTTCGATGGAACTAACCAGCAAAAGTAAATTAAACTGAATAAATGATTTTTAATCATGCACTAATTTGTCATGAAAAAATTACCACATTTCTCAAATGTTATCACATATTATGAAACCATATATTACTGATAATTTTATCGAAATCATGATCAAAAAACTTTGGTAAGAATTACCGAGCATTTTGGTGCTAACATAGAGTCAAAAACACCGTAAATTATACCATATTCTCGTAGTTTTGACCATACTTTTTTTTATCGGTTCAAGTTAGTTAAAATCAATGCTGTTGTTACTTATGCCACTTGCCAATCAGCAAGCCTGCTTGAAAATAGGAACATTTTTAAGTCAGATGGTGAGTTTCTTGTCTTTTCAGTGGTGCCAGCGATTTCCAAGAATACGACTTCAACCACACATACTGCACAACCCGTTTTACATGGAGGACTAAACCATACTCCATTCCTTTATACATAGATCGTAACTTCGACCTGAACTAGAGAACGATCAATCTTCAATTCAGTACCCCCAGAGGTGTTGATTAGTTATAGGAACTAAGAGGACTTTGTGAGCTCCACAGATTTAACGTACACTAGTCACCATTTAGTTACTCCACAGATTAACGTGGACTAGTCACACGGGGATTCTTGGGCCGATGGGATTCGAACTCCAGCTCTCCCGAATATGAGTCCAACGTCCTACCAACCAGGCTATCCTGGTCCCCTATGTAAACAAATGAAAACAAATTTTAACCCAAGATGTCAACAAAATAAATCTAGTTTCAAAAGTATCTTTATTGAGAAAGAATGTCAGCTAAGAAATAAAAACTTGAAAGTAAAATCTTAAGAAGAAGAAGAAAAAAAAGTTATTGAAAACAAGAGTACAAAATAAATGCAAGCAGCGAAATTTTAGAGTCATAATTCCAAAATGTAAGCAGAAAGTAAATGTAAATGTAGAAAGATGAAATTTTAGCCTTCAAAGATTTCAAAATGTAAGCAAGAAAACAAAGAGCTCCTTTTACCCGAGGCCTTTAGTCCAAGAAAACATCAATAAAACTTTTTTGTAAATTCAGAAAATAAACAATACCGATAAAAGTTTTCTCAACTAACTGTGCTTTAATATTTATAAGGAAATCTAACTATGAATGATGTCTATATGATGAATCTATATGATGAATCTATATATGACTCTGCTATCATAGGAAATAACATTTAATTTTTCTTTTTTACTAAATTAAAATTTATTAAATTAATAGTTACCCCATAATATTTGAAAACAGATGTTATATATAAATTAAAATTTAGATAAAAATGCTACTTCAATCCAAGAATATTTCATTTAAAAAATTATTAATGTGTGTTTAAACGTCATAAAGAACGATAAGCTTATAATTGAATAGATGGGTTCGAAAACATGTTATGTCCTTTTTCAAACTAACAAAGATACTGTTTTATACATACAGGATTATCTATAATCAACACCTTTAACATATATATATTTAGTGTATTAGTTAGGAATTAAAATGAAAATGCACACATATTAGGTTCATAAAAAAAAGATAGATCAATAAAAAAGCAATAAGTTTTCATAATCTGACAAATCAATGTTGAAATAAGCTAATGTTGAGAACATCGAAATTCGTTGGCTGATATTTAAAGGTGTTTCTACTTCTCGTCTTTTATCTCTCCTCTATTTCCACGGGAAATCAATCAGGCTTTGATGTTTCATTCAGCCACCTTCTTCAATAATGATTTGTGAGATTTCGATAGCATTTTTGTTTTTTACTCACTTAAATAATAATTTACAACCCCGAGTAGACTAATCCTAAGATAAGGCTCCCAGGATCACCGAAGTCGAGAAAGCTGGCTGCGTTCAGTGAATGGATGGGTGATCACTTTGATCAACCTGCAAAGGGACCAAGGATGCGAGGGATCGGTCCTCGTTAAACTGTTCTACCATAAAGTGCTCGACTTTGCTTGCAGTTCGTCCGGCAAAATTAGGACCTCTGCACAGGATCAAAATTGTGCTCATCTGCAGAGGATCAAAATTGCGATCATTTGCAGAAGATCAAAATTCTGCTCTTCTGCAGTGGATCAAAATTGTGTTCATCTGCAGAGGATCAAAATTTTGTTCATCTGCAGAGGATCAAAATTATGATCATCTGCAGAGATTCCGATACAGTCTTCGGATCGCCCTCAAGGTTTCCAGACCATCTCAAACAAATAATTATCAGCTCTATTCTTACGTAAATAAAGTATTTTTAGTACAACGCCCAATGTTTGTACATTTTTGACAATCGATTCTATAAGTAGATGAAGGGCATTGATTACGAAATTACCTGCATAAAGAAACTTTTGACATGTGTTTCACCTACCATGAAATAATTAGCCGTCTCGTGTCAAAATAAACAGAATTTGGCTTACGTTTCTAATGAAATTAAGTGTTAATTCAAATCAATGAATTCGATAACCATTTTTCTACTACACCAAAACAATTTTCGTTCAAAAATGAAGAACTCCTATTATCAGTTTTGTTCATAGTCCAAAATAAGCAACTAATTGCAATGTATATTCAAAGCAAACCACGACTATCAACATAACAATTGTTGTTATTTCTTTTCTCAGAATGTGGCAAAACAGCTATTTCTGTTGGAGGAAATAAAGCAACATGGCGCATTGTTGGCGGTAAAGAATCCGAACCTGGTGCTTGGCCGTGGCTTGTGGCTTTGCATGGAGGTCCAGATGAAGTTTTCTTTTGTGGAGGTGTTTTGATTTCCGAGTGGTGGGTTTTATCAGCTGCTCATTGTGTTGGAAAGTAAGTAAAATTTAAAACACGGGGATGAAATCGAAACTAAATATGTGGGTGTGGAATATTTATCTTTCAAAAATATTTAAATTCTCGATTAGAAAATTTCAAACAAGTCTTTCCTTATCTTTTTACTAGTTTATGATTATTTTAAAAGAAAAACTATCTAGTCGATTATTTATTTTCAATTTTATAAAATGAGCCAGGTGCTTGATCAGATTCATTTTATAACATACTAACAGAATAGCCATTCGCCGTACTGGATAAATAAGTAAACTGTCAATAAATCAGTACGGACGCACACTACAAAATCATGCATGAAACTAAAAGACATATACCAACTTAATCTATAAAAGTTAAATAATTCCGGGTTAGTGTTTTTTTTTTTTTTTGTAATTTATTTATTATTTTTTCACATTAAATCAAAGCATGTTTCTAGTGTTTTATTCCATTATAATAAAGATTAATGTATTCAGTATGATTTGGCAATTTGTTGTTGCTTGAGGCACACTTCTGGTAGTCATAATTCACCACAAACAAGCGATTTTTATCTGATACTATCCGTTTCGAGAGCCCTTAAAAAAACCTTTCACAATATCTTTATTAAGACTACATTGTTTCAATGTAGTTTCAACAAGTACTAAACATAGTAATTGGGTTTGTATTAGAATATTTGGTGCATACTGAAACAGCACCAATTACCATAATACCAAAAATGCTTATTACCAAACTTGATTAAGCAACATTAGCATCAATAAAACTATGGCGATGTTTCTTGTTTTTTTTTTCCTTAACGAATTAGTACCAATACTTCATTAATTTGTTTCAATTAGTACCTATTGCCATAATTAATTAAGCAGCAATGGCATCTATTAGAAGTATAGTGATTTTTCACGTTTCACCTAAACGAATTAATACTATTATTAATTAATTAAACATCTAATTAATTAATATCTAATTAATTAATTATCTAATTAATTATCTAATTAATTAATCTATTAATTAATTAAACATCTAAGAATGAGTAACAAACTCGTTTTTTAATGTTAACTATAAGCTAGCACACATCACTGATGTAACTATTTAAAGCCTTTGAAGAAACAGAATTATCTCCAGTTTCAGTTTTATGAATGGCAAGATTAAAACCAATGAAAAAATTCTAACCTCCAAAGGTCTCTCCTGAAAGATTCAATAGAAATATGTGAACGATTTTTAGGATAGAGGGAAAAATTTACCCCTTTCATTTACTATCCAAATTTCAGGACGTTAGTAGAAATGGTTCTGGAATTATAAGAGATACGCACATAAAAACTCTTCATTTTATTATTGTAGAAGGGTTGCCCAAATGAAAAGTGAACATGCGTGATAAAGTCAGAAATACTGTACCGATATCAGCGCCACATTTCAGGATTTTGAACTTAGGTAATAAATTATACTACATATTTTTTTTAACTTATTCGTTATACACAATACATAAACATTTCATATAAGGAAATTTAAAGTGAATGAAAGGACTTATACTAACTTCGATGCACCTCGAACAAAACAATACACAATCGTACAATTTTCGAATTGTACAAAGCAAAATTCCATGATTACGGGAAGGTGATCGCAATGCGGATATTTATCACCTACGGTTTGTTTTTATATTAAACATTCTCTGTAATAAGCAGACCAGGAATAAATCGTTTTTAAACATATTTTATGAAAGGCAGGCTTCGTATCGAATGAGCTAAGAATCCGTCTTCCTTGAATACATTGCAACTTATTGATGAAACGATTAGAGGTAATCGAAGAGTTACGACTCGTGAATCTAAGCAACACTTTCAAAAACATCAGTAAACTAATGGTGTAATCACATATTGTCACTAAAAAATATATTAATTCGTCTTGGTTTATTCTGGGCGCATTCTTTCTTGCTAGACTTTACATTTACTTTAAATGCTCACAGATGAATTAGTTTATTGGTAATATATGATATATTACCTAAAGCTGGATATTGTTGCGACTGTATTTCTGATGATATGACAAGGTGGTCTCTTTTCATTTGGGCAATCTTATATCTTGCCATAAACTAACATAATTTTTTCAGTTTTTTACGTTAAACAAATACAGTGCATATTATATTTTAATTCAAATATCATTTCAGCCAAAGTGATCCTACAGGTTGGAGTTTGAAACTGGGTATGACGCGCAGACCGTCACATCCATCTTTCACTCAACGCAGAGGAGTGGCGCAGATCCTATCACACGAAGCTTTCAATTTTGTCAGTCAATACAGCAATGACATTGTGCTGATTCGTCTGGACAAACCTGTTGCCTTCGATTCCTTCCTGAGACCGATCTGCTTGCCGCCTCTCAACAGCTGGGACTCTGGACTGAAGTCTTGCACCGTCATTGGCTGGGGAAAACAACAGCATGATGACGGTATGACACACTTTAACTTAAAATAAAGTCTGTGCCTTTTGGAAAAATATTTTTAAAAGTTTCATCGTAAAGTAATCTTTTTTTTATATTTTTAATTTTGGAAATCTATATAAAGAGTTCTCAGTCACAATATAAATTACTGATAATTGTTATTGTTAAGGATAATTGATATTGTTAATTGTCTTGATAATTGTTAAGGAACAGTTACATTTTTTGGCATAACTAAATAATAGGCGTTGAATGATGAAATGAAACTAAGTACATATTTAGTTGAGACAATGTGCATTTATTATCATGCGAAATAGTTCGGATACCGACATATCAAAAAATAATAAAATTGAAAATAAAAGAGATGAGCAGTGGACGATTTCCAAATAGCCATGAAAAATTGGTCTTCTCGATGGAATAAAACAGAAATGGGTACCTCAGTAAGATGTGTAATTACCTCGAACACTTTGTTGCATCTGTTATTTATGCTGTCCACTAAACTATCGAGGAGTCCTAGTGGGATATGGTCCCTCTCCTCTTTCAAAGCGGGTTTCAGCTCTTGAACTGTTTGGAAATGGTGTGTTCTTTGAGAAACGCGTCTGCCATAGGCAACTTAGGATTAGAAGGATTTCTGTGATGTAGTGCGCAACACAGGCGATTTAGGTCCGAGAAATGCCATAGCATACTGTCAATATTTTCTTTTAATGGAGGGCACTTGGGATGTATTGTCCCGTTGGCCAGGAGTACCAGAACTGCTACTCTATTCTCGTTACCCAGTGGGCACCTGTGGCGAAGTCATGGCGGTGGAGCAGCGTCGCCCACGTCACACAACCACAAACCCGCTTATAGGGCGGATCACATTCACACAATCACACAAAAGAAAAAGGACATAGAACACAGAGAGAAAGAAACATCCATGCCCTGAGCGGGATTCGAACCCGCAACCATCGACTCCGCAGTCAGGCACACTAACCACTCGGCCACCTGGTCGGCCATACTGTCAATATCATTCGATAAAAATGTTTTATTTCCCCCATTTTAAACTTTATAAGTTGCCTCGTATTAAATAAATATTTCGAAATTTTAAAACTGATGTTGTTCAACGATTATTAATGTATGCATATTATTATTCTAGTATTCAATAATAGTTTCTTAGTTAAAAATTATTGTAATAAAATTGTCATACTGAAAATCGCATGGAAATTAATTACTTTCAACTTTAAACCCGCCTGGTTGCTCTGATGGTAAAATGCATAAATAAGCGTTTTAAGTGAAATCTCAGTTAGAAGGATTTCTGTGAATTTCTTTCAGAAGCAGAATACCAAAAAGTTATTCACCAAGTTGAAGTCCCAGTTGTTGATTTTAACACTTGCCAGGAATGGTACTCAGCACAGGAAGTGGTTATTTCTGACACTATGTTGTGTGCGGGTTTCGCAGAAGGACAAAAAGATGCTTGTCAGGTAAGTACAGGGTTATTCATAATTCCTTCCGGGGTTTCGAAGCGTATGATATCTGAAAGGGGCTTCAGTGGTACATGTTACTGCCATCTACCGGCAACTGCTTAAATTAAAACTTGAATACTTTCGGAATAATTTCATATGTTCTTTTTTGCCATATTCGTCTTCGTTTTTTTTTACTATAACGCTTCGAAACCCCGGAGGGAATTATGAATAACCCTGTATATGAAAGTAACATCTCTCAGCTCAGCCATAGATATAGCTGATCTCACTTTTCTCTTCTTACTCACTTTTAGTTGTAAATGGCTGTTCATAAATATCCCATTTCTTATTTTATTTTTTTCTTTATTTATTTATTTAGTTTATTTTCTTCCTTTCGCTTGGGGAGGGGGATATTTGGAACTCTCTCCTCCCGTTTGTATCAAAGTGTCACACTATACCATTCTCCCATCTTCTTGTCACGTGAATGTACACTTGCAGTTAAAAAACGAAGCAGTGAGTTTTAGATCATATTTCGAATTTTATTTTTAAACTTTAACTACTATTTGGCTATTACGAGATTAACGCGTCACCTAAATTAAAACAACCTCACTGATGAAAATATCCCGTGATTGCCAGACGTTATGTATTTCAATAACATTTGCGATTGCAACAATAATGATTACGCGCGTAATTTTAAAAAAAATGTAAGAGATGGAAGAAAAGATTAAAATGTTTAGTCTGCGTTTAAAGACAGTAATAATACATTTCGGAACAAAATTTTAAATAAAATGAATAAATAAATAATTTATCTTAATGGCACTGTTGAAGAAGTAAAACATAGCATAACGGAACGAATACGTTTTTACGTTAAAATATTAAAATAAATCTTTATATTTATTTACTTTATTATTAAAGTGAACAATTTCTAACAATGGTTCAAACTCTCAAAGTTCAATTTATAACAATGGGTTTCAACAATACATTACGATACCGGAAAGTAGCGATTGTTTACCAACCTTTCCTTGAAAAATTTCAAATGTCAGATTTAAAATAAATGTAAAATTTTACCACAGTGCAGAAGAGTATAACATTTATATAAAAAAGGTGGCAACAGAATATATACATAAATAGAACGTTTCGCTTTAAAATATTTGTAACTGATTATTATTGTTTATTAAAATGTTTTGTTTTTAAACATCTTCTCGCTTCTTAATTAGATTTCATTTAAACTAAATTCCTTGTCTTTCAACCTTACCTTAACACGATTCAAATCGGTGCTCCCACTCTTGAGTTTTTGGTGCATTCATCTATTCAGACTTTCATTTTTAGATAAAGACTCCTTTCAATTTTACATTTGTCAATCTTCACAGAACTCTTACTAGTAACCTGCTGATCATGAGATTCATTAATGAGTTAAAATTATTGTTGATTTTAAAACTTTTCATATTATGAGACTGAACTTTTTAAATTCACAATCGAAGAAAAACTTAAAATTAATTGGGTATCTGCAAGTGACGTCACACGTGAACGACGAACCTGATTGGCTGCTGAATTGTAGTATTTGTTTATGTCACGATTCAGTAGCCAACCCAAGTTCGACACACAGGCATAACATCGCTTGCTGGTATTCATTTAAATCTGATCAAAAACTTTATTCAACGTGGTAATAAACCAACCCAATAGCTGTAACGTTGTCATGTCATTTTGCTTATACACAACCAGCTAATTTCAGTGGTCTTCTTCTTCTCGATTTGCAGGTATCCAATTAGAAAAAAATAAGAAAAAAGAAAAATATTTTTCACTTTTTATACTCTTTTTTCTTTTTTACTTCGTAAATAAAAATAATTTCAATTTTTTACGAATATACTTTTTCTATGGTATTACGTAGGGAGACTTACGTATATATTCCATTTTTAATTTTCCTACACATAATAGTTCAATTTTTAAAAAAGAAAATTCATGTTAATATACCTTCTACTGCCATTACAATTTTGTATAATAATTCCCTAATATCTCAAATTACACCAGTTAAAGTTGGTACGTTTTGAAACTGAGCTTTTTCTGTCGGATCTTGATATTGAAGTATAACTTACATATTTCATATTTCAGGGCGATAGTGGAGGACCTCTCGTCTGTAAGTCAGATGACCACTGGTTTGTTGCTGGAGTAGTTAGCTGGGGTATTAAGTGTGCTCAACCCAATTTGCCAGGCATCTACACAAATGTGTCTTTATATTTCGATTGGATTCAGCAGACAACAGAAGATGCGGGCTATCCACTTTATTCTTAATTTTCAGCCAAAGATATTGCATTTAGAACTAATACAAGCAGTTTTGAACTTTACATTGCATAAAACTGGCATTCCATTATTTTAATAGTTATGCATATTGCGTGTGATATTTGCATATGTATTTCATTGTTCTCATGCTTATCAACAGGTACAATAAAGTGAATTTGTTATTAAGATAGAACAGAGATGGTGCCAGCGGGATATCATGGGACATATCCTCCTGTCGAGAGATGGTTGTTCTATAATAGAAGAAAATTATTCGTTTGTCTCGTTAAACTTAACACTTTTTTCAGGAAAACTGACAAGAAGTGCTTATTGTTTTGATTGTACCTCTATTAAAAATACTTTTTATTGGTTTTTATAGAAGTTAAAAGAAAAACTGACTGGTGTCATTCTTGTTTGAAAATGGCGTCAGTCTGAAAACTCCTGGCACCATTTCTTAATAAGAACAGTTTCCTTCATTTCATTTTACCAGATTCAAATAAATTCGGAAGAATACATTTTTAGAAATTTAAAACGACTTATTCAGTTTTATTGGTTTTAGGGTCCAAATGTTTATCAGCACAATGATGCAAAACTATTCCGATCTACATGTTGATTTAAACACACACACGCAAACAGAGATGTTTAGGGCCTTCATTACAACGTAACTACTAAATAAAATTGTCTTAACCTTTAACAAGTTTTTATTCGTCATTATGATTATAATCTGAAATTTAAATCAACAAAATTGTTTTTAGAACGTTTTAAAGAAGAAAAAAAGGAAGTTCTAATGAAAATTTTTTAATTTATTTGGAAATAATTTTAAATAAAAAATCGCAACGTTTTAGTAATCATTTAAATAATCATTGATTTTAAATAGTCATAATCATAATCTTGTTTTGCATTATATTTAAAACAGTATTCTCGAGTTTCGTTCCTTTTTCTTCGCAATTTTAATTACAATATAACTTACGCAACATCTTCATTTCTTTTTGTGCCTAGCTATTGCATAGGTGTCTATCTGAGAAAATAATATTTTGAAAGAAAAAAAAACAAACTTTATGATTATTATTTTAACTTCTCTGATATATGCAGATATGAAACTGTAAAAAAATAATAATAACAATAATTGCGTGAAAATTTATCAAATCTATCAGCTCAATTGCAAAATTTCCTTTGTTTCATCGTAAAAATTTTACTAACTTACTTTATTTTAAAATTTCGACACTTCATTGCTTTTCACAAAAATTAATTTCATTACAGTGATATAAACACTTATTTTAGAGTAAAATAATAGCACAGAAATTTATACTGACTATCTTTTCAAATTCATAACTTGATTGAAAAAAAATTTTTTAGCTCTGTAATATATTTACGTTTCGTGGAATTCTTTGAGGAAAAAAATTCTTAAACTGAGTGTATAGAATACGAAAATCATCCATACAGCTGCAAAAAATGTCTGTTTAAGTGTTTTATGACAATATTGTTTGTGATATGTCAATACACTACATACAGGGTTTTGTATCTAAACCAGTAGGTGTTTATATGTATGTGACACTACATTAAATATTCACTTTCTTTCATTAACATATGTAAATAAGCTTACACTTTAACATTCATGTAGTTTTTATTCATATAGGCGTGATAGAATCAATAGAATTTATTGTGGGTACATACTTCCGAATTTTCCCCATTTTTCTCTTTTTCCTGATATTTTTAAGAAAATCCTCATTACCAGGACTTTTTATAGGATTACTTCATCAACTCTTTCTCGAAATTAACACATTAAACCGTAATAAAGGAAAATCTATTCTTCAGGAAAATTCGAAATGAAATAAAAAAAATAAAAAAGAAAATCGGTTAAATTGTTATCAAACTGAATCACTAGAACCAATTTAATTCAAACAAGCAAAATTTTGCTTATTTTATATAGTTAAAGTATCTTGATTAATATTTTCATTGTATCAAAAACTATTTAAAAAAATGCTAAACACAAAATATTATGTACAATATTATCTTTGAATAATTGAAATTTATAAAAGTTTTAAAATCACACCATTAGCTTCAAAGGTAGAAAATTGTTCCTATTTCTTAGCTCTATATATTTAAACCAAATGTAAATATGTTTTCCTGACTATTAAAACTTATTAAGCGTATAAAATAAAACTTCAATTCGAAATTGCGTCGAAATTTCGCCAGATAACTAAATTTCTCAATATATTATTTGTGTACCACAGTGCAATTTTGACACAACTTTTCGCAACAATTTTTAATCACCTGTTCAGAGAATAGACCTCAGCATCTATTCTCAAAAAGCAAATTTTGTGGACCAAATCTTTATGTTCTACTTATGTATTCAGATGTGTAGAGAGCTTGATTTTATTATGGCGTCAGATTTTATTGATTTTAAAAACACTTCACTTTTTGTTACTATTGTTATCAAATTAGAAAATAATGATGAGGATAACTATTATTTTAACAATAAGACGACGCGAATTTGCGAAAAACTAATTTTGTCTCTACTATTTCGCTATGTGTTTTAAGAGAAAGCCAACTGTTAGGTAGGTAGGTCTTTTGTTTACGTCGCTCTAGAGCAGCACAGTGGGCTATTGGCGACCATTTGGGAAACATCCCCGGATGATCCAAAGACATGCCATCACAATTTTGATCCTCTGAGGGGATGGTAGCCCGACGACCTGTACGCGAAGTCGAGCACTTTACGGAAGAACAGTTTAACGAGAACCAATACCGTGCACGCTAGGTCCCTACGTAAGCTGATCAAAGTGGTCACCCACCAGCTTCCTGACAGCAACCAGTGATGCTTGACTTCAGTATTCTACTGGGAACCGTGTCTTTACGATCAGTCCATTGCGGGACCCAGCTGTTTTAAGAGCCTACAACAAGAAAAGCAATAATTAACGAAAAAAGTAATTATTCATGTTGATTCCCGTCAATTTTCTTGAAACAAATTTTCTAAATATGCAGAAAGGTAGACAGTATCCTCAGAAGAAAAAAACTACAAAAGACCTTAAACTTAGACTCGTTTAGTTTTATTTTGTCATTAATTTCATGGTAACAATGTAACATCCCAAATTTGGAGGAAGCTAATACAATAAATACATAAATGACCACATTACTACTGCACCGCGCATTTTTATGAATCTTCAGTAAACTCAATGGAACGGCACCAATCAATAATAAAAGGGAAGTAATTGCTCATGTTGGTTCCCATTAATTTGCTTGAACAAACTTACAAAATGTATGAGAAGCCAGGCTGACCTTTTAAAAGACCGTTTAGGACCTTTACATCTACAAAACTGAAAAAACCAACCCTCTTTTAGTAGGACATTACTTTCAACAACAGGAAAATAAAGAAGCCATCATAACATTGATTAATATTTGTAAATATTAATTTATACTTAATAGGGGAGCTAACATGATATCAACAAATGCGTGTTAATAATAAGTGATACCTAATAAAGAAGCTAACATAATATCAATTAATCATAGGTTTTAAACCTTTTATGACTAAAAGTTTCAAACGCAGTTTGGCAGTTTAAAATTTTATTAATCATATTGTTTTGTATGCGTCTATATATTGCTTAATGTTATGTGTGAAATATGTGAAATGAGCTATGTACAAAATCATTGTAATTGACGTTGCATATTAAGTTTATCAATGATGTTTACATTTCTTTATCTTGTTGTAAAATAATAAAATCTTTGAAACATCTTAGCAATAATTTATTTAAAATTAGTTTTAAGACACTTTTCATATCAATTAATTGTTTTTGGTGACTAATTTCAAAAGCAGAGAATTTTTCAAATACTTTTATTGTTTTATTTTTCTTTCACATGTTTTCCCTTTATTAGCTTTGTTAACATTATTCCTAATTTCATTATTAAAAAAAGAATTTCTTCGGCGTGGAATGGGTTTCATTATTTATCTTCCCTGTAAATAACAAATAAATAATAAAGAGAAAAAATTGAAAATTAGACTTACTGTTCATTTATGTCCAGACATTTAAACTGCTTCTTTAAAATAAGAAATTTTTCTTATATTTATTTATTTATTTATTGGCCAATAAGCTAAAAAAACGCAATTAGAAAGGCAGTTCAACCCTGACAGCTGCTCGCCAACTGCAAATTTGTTACTCAGAAGCAACACTAATTGAAAAAGGAATAAATGAGAATGGAAACTTGATGAAACTAAAAATATTTATTCAATGCAAAATAGAAAATATTAAATCTAAGTAGTTTTCGTTAAAAATTTCGAAACATGTTTCATCTATTAAGAAAGAGCGCCTTCCTCCGTGAGATTCTCTTCAAATAAAATTTTAAATTTAACGTGATTAAAATATAATTAAATGCACAAAAGGAAACTATTAAATTTCAATAGTTGATTAAAAACCATTAATTAATCAATCCCTCGTTATTTTATTCTTGTTATAAAATTCATTTCGAATAAATTTAGAAAAATTCGACGAAATTAAAAACTAATAAAATCTTAAACTTACCCCATCAATTTTGATTTAAACATTAAATCTTTTCTCAATTTCGCATTGTGTTTGAAAAAAAAAGGAAGTTTTGTTAGTGAAATGTTGGTTAAAAATTTTTCATTCAATAATCAGAGGTAAATGCATCTTCTTTCCCTAAAGCGTCATTCCCACTTAATACAGTTCACGCACTTCCAATCACCGTTGAGAGAAAATGAGACTCCATTTTTCTCTCCCGTGAGCGGAAGGGCGTTGAAGCCGCATTCAGTTAAATAGGCCCTTATAGAGCATTCACTCTGTATGCGACAGCACATCAATATGAATTGCACATACGCTATTAGTTCGTGTTACATGTTCGTCTTACATGTTAGTTCTGACATGTTCACGCGTGTGGCTAGAGCAATAGCATGCAGTGTGTTTACTCATTATCAGATCTTTCAACTACTACTTACTCATTATCACGTATGTAACTCGCACACGTGATCGCACGTTAATGCCAGCAATTTCATTTCATTTGTGCAAATGATCCACACGATAAACCTAATCTCTCGGCCACAGTGCATATCATTTTAGAATGCGGAATAATGAATAACATTCCTTTTTAAAAATCAGCAACAGTAGAAAAGTAAATATAAACAATAATGGCTTCGGCTTGTAGCCAACTCGTCCAATATGTTGTAGTTCGTGGCGATTTATTAAAAGAATGTAAATGGCCTGTAGGAGCTTTAATTGCGCAAGCTTGTCATGCGACAACTGCTGTACTTCATACTTATTACGATGATGTTCATACACAAGCATACTTTAAAGATCTAGATCGTATGCATAAAGTCATTCTAGAGGTGAAGTAATTTAATGTTCTCTGATAAATATGTAAAAAAAAACCTATGAAATGAAAGTTTGTTGTAACTTTTTAACTTACCTTTATTATTCTATCTCAGAAAAAGTGCTTATAATATTACACGAACATTCGGGTACTGTTTCGATTTCACCTATCTTCTGTTGCCGTAAAAGATTGTGTTCTAAATACTTGCTTTTAAATTCTATATTTGACTGAATAATTCCTTTTTCAAACCTTTTTTTGTAAAGATAATAAGCGTGTTATGTGATAATCATACCCCAGTCCTTAAATTTCTTATCGTGGTCAGGGGTCTGTCCAGGCCGAATTTACAACCGTTTAGCGGTACCTTCACAAATTCAACTGTAGGAAAACCGGTAGTTTCACAAATTCAATTTTAGGAAAAACGGTAGTTTCACAAAATGCTTTTTCTTATAATTTATTTTTGTATCCCTTAAGAAACGATAAATCCAAATTTTTGTGTAGATTTTTAAATATAATTTTTAATTTTTCACAAATTATGTCAAATTTTCACAAATTATTTACCTCTCAAAAAAACCTAGACAAGCCCCTCGTGATTAATAATTTTTTTAAATAATTTAACAAGAACAGACTATATTAATACTTTTCATTCATCGATTAATTTGACAATTTCAAGTTTAAAGTATATTTATTCATTAATAAAATTGTTTATTTTCACAGCGTAAACTTTTGAGCATTTTGAACTCTTTTATGAAAATTATATTGTGGGAAGAAAAGAAAATATCTTTAGTAGAATAAAAATTTTGTTGTGTAAAAAACGATCCGCTATTGTTTTCCCAAAAAACATTAAAGTGTACACCTATAAAAATGTATATCTAAACATTTAAAAGCTATTCCAAAATATTGTTAAATCTATTCAAATTCATTCCGTTCTACAAAAATAGTCTATTGTAAATGTTCTCACCTATCTTTTTTTTTCTTTTTTTTTTTTGAAGGGTGTACAACACAGACTAGCAGCACCTACAATTTTAAAATTGGATTGAAAAATAAACTTATTTTCATTTATATATTAGAATAAAGAATTGGGTCAACAGCTGCAATTTTGAACTGGGATTAAAAATTTAAAAAAATAAAAACATACTTTTTTTATTGCATCTTAAAATAACCTTTAAATTATTTCTTAAATACAGAGGTAGAAATATAGAAAATAAAGTTACTGGTCCATCAAACCAGTAACATAAAGATAATTACTAGTCTGTACATTTATCTCTGATTCGTTTACTTGTCTCTATTAGATTATTTTTTTTAAAAATTAATAAAGTGAATTTTAATGAAAAATTTTAATACAAAGAATGGGTATGAGAGATTTATGAGGGAATAAATCAGGCCTAATTATGAAAGCAAAATCCTTCACATCAGCTACTAGTGTGAAGAACAGATGATAATTATTTTATGGTAGCTCGAGTTAAATTTATAAGGTCTCAGACTAGGCTTAATTTTAGCTCTGTTATATTATTATGTATCAATTTCTTGGAATAATAGAACATTTTTAATAAATACTCAACAAAAAAGGGCTTTAAAATTATTTGCATTAAAAGCACAGTAAAATACATTGCTAATTTTTTCAAACTTATGTAAAGAATGTATTTTTAAGTAAAAAATTTAAATTTGAAATTAGACAGTGATAATTTATTCAAATTACAAATCCAATCAGCTTAAAAATTGTAGCTCTGAGTAACATGCTCTTTTAATTTTCTGAATTGAATTAGTGGATTACTTACGACTTTTGCCATTATTATTATTATTTGTTTATTGCATCAAACCATTTTTATGTGTATATTTATTTTGTATTTTTTAATTTGCTTATTAGGCACCTGATGAAACTAGCCTATGGAAACTTTCAAGTGAATTAGAAACACAAGACATATGTCACAAGATATGGATTGAACAACCTGAGAACTTTCCCACCTGTGTTGCATGCAAGCCTTATCCAAAGGACCAAATACAAAAATATTTTAAACAGTTTAAACTATTTAAATAAAATATTTGAATTTTTTTCACTTATTGCTCTCTTTATTTTCCATAAGCACTCATGATTTACAATCTGTATCAGGGGTCTGTTTAGGTTTTTCTGAAAGGTACCTTTTTTGTGAAAATTTTGACATAATTTGTGAAAAATTGAAAATTATATTAAAAAATCAATACAAAAACATGGTAAAAATATAGATTTATCGTTTCTTAAGGGATACAAAAATAAATTTTAAGAAAAAGTTTCTCCTAAAGTTGAATTTGTGAAACTACCGTTTTTCCTAAAATTGAATTTGTGAAGGTACCGCTAAACGGTAGTAAATTCGGCCTGGACAGACCCCTGTGTATGTTGTTTTAATACATTACATCCTTTTTACTGTTAACTTTTAATTCAGTATAATTAAGAAATTGTTATTTTCCTACACAATTAACTGATTTTACTATTTGTGGACAGAGTAGCACTACTGGACAGCAGAGTTGTTATAATTAAACCCAATCTGAAAGATGACTCACTTTAGACCCAGTGTGTTTCTCTTACCTTGTTATTTTGATACTCTTGTTGTACCTGCCATGAATAACTGGTTTGGGAAAAAAGTATTTGGGGACACCAATGTTTAAATTTCACTATTTTATATTATAATATTTGTTTTAATAGCTTTAGCAAATTGTGCTGTTACTGTAAAAGTTAATAGTATTACAATTCATTGGCATACATTAACAACTCATTTTCTCGGCCTGATTACCACACAGGCGAATGATACTCTGACCTCTCAAATTTTTTGTGTGTAGATACTAAATTTTATATTATTGTATTAATTTTTTTTAATATTGTTAAAGAAAGTATTTGTATTAATACACTGACTTGAAATGTAATGGTCATAATATTTATCCCGATTAAGTTACTCATCACCAGTTATTAGACTTAAACTAAATTTTAAAATAATTCATTGAAATAAAAATTTCTATCACACAATTTTGTTGGGTATGTGAAATTACTCCTTTTATAATCTGCAATTTAAAAAAAAAAATGGTTTTAAATTAACTTGCATTGTAAAATATGAATAGTGCCCTCAATTAATGCCAGCTGTAATTTTTAGGTTCTTTGTTCATCTTATAATGTTTTAGTGATTACTACCAATGATCCATTTATTTTAATTGAATATTTGAGACTGAGTTAGATGTAATTGGATATTTCAAGACTGAAACGGGCAGGAAAGTTTTGGAATTAGAATGCCTATTTATTCCTGGTGAATAATTTGTTCCAGTGTGATTTAATTACATCTCTGGATCAAAATTTTTAAACCATTTATAGAAATAATAGTGTAACTGACATTTTTTTTACTAAACATAAATATCTTATTAACAGTAAATTATTGTTTTATAATGTGTGGTAAAATTTGGTTATTTTATTATGATACCTCAGAGCATTTCATAAAAAGCATTTATTCTGTTAAATTTACTTTTCGTTTTATATTTATACTGAATGTCTGGTAATAAAAACTAAAATTTTGTAAACCAGATTTCCCGGCCAACCATTACCATCTAAATAGTTTTAAAAAAATTTCGTTTGGTTTTATTAGCAGGTTTAGGGTTTTTTTTCTACCAGAAATGTATTTACAATACGGTATAGTTATTTAACCAGAATTTTTTCTATATGCAATAGTGTAAATTTTATTTAAATAGAAAATTAAATTGCATAAATATTGAATGTTTAGTGCACATAACATTAATATCAATGGAATTCAGAATTAACTGCAGTTATCATAATTGTTACTACTTTTTAAGAAATGCCTTTAAAATAATTTCCATGTAGATTTTTTAGGGAAAAAAAATTTGCCCGGTATGAAATTTTACATCATGACCTATATTTCAAATACTTTGTTATGAGTAAAATTGTGAAGAAAATAATTTTAATTACAATATAAGACTTACTTTCTCTGAATATATAATTATTTTATGACAAGATCAGATTGAGATTTAATAAAGGACCACAATCTGTAGAAAAAAATGTCCCAACAGCTTAATCAGAGTAATATGGAAGTTTGACCCCCTTGATTTTGATTCCACTTTTTAAATATTTCATTATATCTTATCAACTATTTATGCAAATCAACAAACAAAAACATTTGTTTAATGAAATGTAATCCCACGCTGAGAAAAAATTCTAATAAAATTACCATATTGTTTTTTCTATACAGTACATTAATTTTACCAGAATCCTTTACATTATTGGTTAATAAAACCAAAATAAAAGATATTTAAACCATTCACTTGGTAACATTTTACCAGAATTCTGTTTTTCAAAACCTAATTACCACATATTTTGTAAAAAATACAAAATGGAAATGGTCGGCATAACGTAAATACTAATTGATCTGAAGGGGTAATTGATTTAAATGAAAGGCCACTTGCACAACAGTTTGACCAATGAAGGGTCACTCATATATTTAGTTATGTTGGTAGCAAATATAATAATTTTTATGAAAACATTGGTGTTCAATCACTGATTTTCTTTATTAGCAAACTTGGTAACATATTTGCAGAAAATTAAGTACTTTTTATTTTAAGAATTCATTCAAAAATGAGAAAACTAATAGTTTTTTTTTTATTTTCCCCTTTTATCAATAATTGATTATTCAAAAATATATATAATTTATATATTTAGAGGGGGAATTTAAATTCTAGCAACAACAAGAAATAATGCTCACAGAATGAAAGTATAAAAAAAAACACTTTATTTAATAGGTAATATAAACTTGAATGAAATATTTTAAATAAAGAAACTTTACAGGGTTTAAACAAAAATTAAAACAAAACCATTATAGTACAAATTAAGACTCAACATTTATTAGTATATATTTAAAGAAAAAAATTCCAAGTTTCCATAGCAGCAAAATATATATTTAATATGAAAAGGATAAGGGAGACGAAGATGGGAAAAACCTAAAAGAGTTTAATCATGTTAATTTTTTAGAGTTTAATCATGTTAATTTTTTTGTTAATAACTGCCTATTTTTTTGTTCTTTATGAGTTTTAATTTAATTGTTAATGTGCTTCATAGTGAACTGTGTAATCGGTGGCGTGCCCAAAATATTGTGTCTCGTGCCATTGGTTCGCCATCCCTGCCCTAAATGCTACAAATAATTTCTTTTTGTGTTTTTCCTTAAGATTGTCTATTAGAATTATGAGTTCACAAAAATTGAATCAATGTAGGTTTAAATTTACTGATATAATTTACTTATGTTATAATTTAAAAAACACTTTATGATTGAACAATACGTCATAGTATTCCTGACAGTTCTGCGTCTTGGGTTTCCTCATTTCTAGACGACGCTCTGTGCGTGGTACTAACTGTCAAAAAACTGACGGAAAAATATTTTATATTTACGATTAAATATGTGCAAATAAACTGTATCAAAAAGTGCTTATTTTAATGCGCGATTAGAAACTCGGGTGTTGTAAATAGTTAAAGTAACCGGATCGGATTGTCAAAATCACGTGAAGAAATATCGCAATAATTGCACCCAAGCCTAGATTTACAATGAAATCAGCATACAAAGAAAACACGTCAATAAGTAATTATATAAATACATAATTTTAAATCCGTATGTCGTAATAAAATCTTTAATTTTTAAAACCACCTAGGAATGCATCGTGAAAACTGTCGGAAAAATGATTGAAAAATAACTTGGATAAAAACAAAGCTAGTCATAAGATTATTATTTAAATGTGCGACTTTAAACTCGTGTGTCGTAATAACATCTTCGTAAAAATACGCGATATTCACTATAACGTGAAAAGGCGTAGCAATAACTTTTTTTTTTTCAAAAAGAAAATTCCATTTATGATGAAATCGGCATAAATAAAGCACGTCAAAAAGGGATTAATTAAATGCGCGATTCATAACTCCCAAGTTGTTATATCGTAATAAATGTATCGGGATCTAAAGACCACTCGTTGCTGTTGTTGTACATTTGCGTCGCACTAGAGCTGTACAATGGGTTATTGGCGACGGTCTGGAAAACATCCCTGAGGATGATCCGAAGACATGCCATATGCGAAGGCGATATTTTCAAACGGATAATTTTGTTTTCAATGAAATAAATAAATTAGATAATTTCTGAGCTCCAATCTGCTGTATTTCATAAGATATTAATGTTATTTTGTAATTCTGGTGAGTTTGAAGTGAAAATTTGTTTTAGTTATTTAATGATTTGATTTGTTCATTTACGTCGCACTAGAGCTGCACAATGGGCTATTGGCGACGGTCTGGGAAACATCCCTGAGGATGATCCGAAGACTTGCCATCACAATTTTGATCCTCTGCGGAGGGGATGGCACCCCCGCTTCGGTAGCCCGGCGACCTGCACGCGAAGTCGAGCACTTTACGGTAGAACAGTTTAACGAGGACCAATACCGCACACCCTCGGTCCCTACGCAGGCTGATCCAAGTGGTCACCCACCCGCACACTAACCGCAGACAGTGATGCTTGACTTCGGTGATCTGCTGGGAACCGTGTCTCAACGATCAGTCCACTGCGGGACTAAAGACCACTTGAAAATCAGTTGTTATATATGCAAAAAAAAAGAAGATCGAAACGTCACATGGATTTATGATAAAATCGGCAAGAGCAAAGCTAGTCAAAAAGTGATTGCTCAAATTCGTGTATCGTAATATTCTATAAAAAAAAAATAGTGGGTTTTTTTTAAAACCATACGGAGTTTCGTCCGTTGAAAAAACGATCGAGAAACAACATAGTTGTTGTTGTTGTTAATTTACGTCGCACTAGAGCTGCACAATGGGCTATTGGCGACGGTCTGGGAAACATCCCGGAGGATGATCCGAAGACATGCCATCACAATTTTGATCCTCTGCGGAGGGGATGGCACCCCCGCTTCGGTAGCTCGACGACCTGCGCGCGAAGTCGAGCACTTTACGGTAGCACAGTTTAACGAGGACCAATACCGCACACCCTCGGTCCCTACGCAGGCTGATCCAAGTGGTCACCCACCCGCACACTGACCGCAGCCAGTGATGCTTGACTTCGGTGATCTGCTGGGAACCGTGTCTTAACGATCAGTCCACTGCGGGACAGAAACAACATAGATTTACAATAGAATCTCTGCAAATTGACCGTATCAGAATGAGTCGACTCAAATGTATAATTCAAATTTTTCGCCATTTCTTTATTTTACTTTAAAAAAATTCCTTGTGATCAGAAACTTCCGCAGTTTGTGCATCCTTGTAGAATTTACAAACTACTGAAATATTCGCGAAAATCGTGCGTTTAGGATTTTATGTTTGAATTTCTCCTAAACTTGAAAATGTTTGCCACATTCTTTACAAATCAACTTAACTCTTTGCTTATGCTGATAATATGGATGGTGTTTTCAGTAGAAATGCAAACAATAACAATCTCGAGCTGTATGCCTGCTCTAGTTCCGGTTAGAAAGTTTGCTGCTGCTTACTACATGTTATTCTGCGAGGCGATATTTTCAAATGGATAATTTTGTTTTCAATAAAAGAAATAAATTAGATAATTTCTGAGCTCAAATCTGCTGTATTTCATAAGATATTAATGTTATTTTGTAATTCTGGTGAGTTTGAAGTGAAAATTTGTTTTAGTTATTTAATTTTTTGATTTGTTCATTTACGTCGCACTAGAGCTGTACAATGGGCTATTGGCGACGATCTGGGAAACATCCCTGAGGATGATCCGAAGACATGCCATCACAATTTTGATCCTCTGCAGAGGGGATGGCACCCCCGCTTCGGTAGCCCGATGACCTGCGCGTGAAGTCGAGCACTCTACGGTAGAACAGTTTAACGAGGACCAATACCGCACACCCTCAGTCCCTACTCAGACTGATCCAAGTGGTCACCCACCCGCACACTGACCGCAACCAGTGATGCCTGACTTCGGTGATCTACTGGGAACCGTGTCTTAACGATCAGTCCACTGCGGGACTTTAGTATTTAGAGATATATTGTTAATAAATGTGACATGGTTGCTAGATTTTGAATAACTCGCTTTTTTGGCAATCTCGATTTGGCCTCTTACCATTTGTTTATTACTGTTTGTTCTAGTTGCACCATCTTACGTTAGTGCTAGCACCTTTAGCATTGTAAACACAAGTAATAAGTAATCAAATGCCACGTCTGCAAGAATCTCAAAACACAATGATAACGTTGTGAGCTAAATGGCTTTGAAATGCACCGGAAACAGTAACCCGGAAGTATAGGCGGTATGAAGTTTGCAGCGTTCCCTAGGGCAGAAAACACCATCCATTAAAAACATAATTATCTGTTGGAAAATATCGCCTTGCAGATTAAGCTGTAGTAAGCAGCTGTATACTTTCTAACCGGAAGTAGAGCAGACCTAGAGCTCAAGATTGCTGTTTACATTTATATTGAAAACACCATCCATACCTGCCCTGAAAGAAGCATTCTTAACTGTAGATGTGACTGCAAATTGTACAGGATTGACAGTAAATGACTCAAAAACATTTCACAGAACAGAAAACACCATCTATTGATACACTCCATCATTTGAAAATGCATCCTCATGAGGTTGAAACTGTCCCTAGTTTTAATTTGTTCTGATCATTGGTTAACAAAAAACAGAAATTGCTTCTGAAATTCAAAATCGTATTTCATTTGCCAAGTAAAAACCCTTTGAACTTTGCACTCTGTTGGGATATCATTTTCTCTTCAGATAAACAAAGCTTCTTATCTATAAGACTTTTATTGTTAAATCTTGATGTATAGTTCAAAAACCTAGTCTATAACAACAACAAAAAGGGGGAAACATAAAATAGCAGTTTTTGAAGGAAAGGTTATCGGGTGCATCTTTGCCAGTTGTCTTTGGTGAAGATGTTTTTACTCAGAAATGTATCGAACTTTTAAAGAGCCTGATATCATCAAAAGTATTAAAATAAAAAGAATGAACTTAGCTGCTCGTTTAGCTTGAATGAATGGAGAAAAATACGGTAAAGAAATTTTTTCTGTCAAAGCTCTTCATGGCCATGTCAAACCCGAGAAAGAGGAAGGCCAAAACAACGATGGCTTGGTTTTGTAGAATCTGATTTTAAAATGCTTTGGACGAGCAACAGGTTGTCCTGGAAGAATCTTCAAGGTAAGGCATCAGCCCACTCTGGGCTATTGTGTCAAATATGATGATCCCGTTATATCTTCAAACTGATTTAAAATTGTTTATGTAAATTTTCAGAATAGCCTAACTATGTAGAGCAGGGGTCCCCAACCTTTTTGTACCCAAGAGCAAGTACCAGAATATTGGTTGAATGGCGGGCACCATTTATATTTTCAAGATAAATTTATAGTTAGTAGACATAGGCAATACGACGCACTACATAAGGGCCATTTAGGCCTCAGATGCCCAGTTCTACAACAACGATCGTTGAACGACGCACTACATACAATGCACAAAAAATTTAACTTGAAAAATTAATTTAACATATGAATATAATTAATATTCTTGTGCAAAATAAATGATTACTAAATGGTTGCAAAACATACGAAATATAAAAATTATTTATAAACATATAAAATAAAGTCAGTGTGATCTTTGGCATTGTATTTCACTGGCAAGCGCTTCATTACTGGGAGAAAATGATGAAATAAATGCTTTGTGCTTATATCTGGGGGATGGAGGTCGTTTTCCTGGCGATTTCTATTTTGGATGTGTTTATCACCAATATTGAAAAAGCAAAACAAAAAATTTGCTTAGCATTTTAGGGGAAAATGGAAAACTGAAATAATTTATCGTTGGGCACAAGCAGCGAGCGCACCTAGACCTATCGACGGGCGCCATGGTGCCCGCGGGCATAGGGTTGGAGACCCCTGAATTGTAGAGTGTCGTATGTCGTTGCTTTTGTTCTGATTAACTTTAAATCAATATTTTAATTTTTATTCCCTTTTCTTAACTTTCCTTTGGTTTCAATACATTGTATGAGAGAAATATGTGTATTATTCTGTTTTGGGAGATTGAAAAATCAATTATTTGGGAGATCTCAATTGGTTTGAGATCTGGTGATTGTGCGGGCTAACGAAGTACAGTAAAGTCACCGTCATGTTCTTCGAACCATCTGACGACAATACGAGTTGTATGACAAGGAGCATTGTCTTGCTAAATGTATCTATCTCCTGCAGAGTACACCATTAACATAATCCTTATACACCTAACCGATCCTTATGCTCTTTTGCAAACTGGAGACGTCTACACTTGCTCAAGGCTAACAGTAGAGGCTTTCAAACAGTTTGTTGGCTCCCATAGCCTATACAGAGTAATGTGCGGCGCACAGCTCGTTCAGAGACGTTCGCAGTTGCACCTTCATTATGATTCCCCGCTATTTGACGTACTGTTGCTCTTTTGTTGAACGGGACAGCTCTGGCAAGTCTCCTTTCAGCTTGAGCATTCAGTTGCCTGTGACGACGACAAGCCTGATAGTGAGACCCGGTTTTCTGCTTGATAGTCCACTCTCTGTTAACATTAATAACTGCTGTCCCGCAGTGAACTGATCGTTAAGACACAGTTCCCAGCAGAACACCGAAGTCAAGCATCACTGGCTGCGGTCAGTGTGCGGGTGATTGACTTCTTGGATCAGTTTGCGTAGGGACCGAGTGTGTGCGGTATCGGCCCTCATTAAACTGTTCTACCGTAATGTGCTCGACTTCGTGTGCAGGTAGTTGGGCTTCCGAAGCAGGGGTGCCATCCCCTCTGCAGAGGATCAAAATTTCGATGACATGTCTTCGGAACATCCTCAGGGATGCTTCCCAGATCGTCGCCAATAGCCCATTGTGCAGCTCTAGTGCGACGTAAAGGAACTACAACAACAACAATAATTGCTACTCCCGAACACTTCACAAGAGCAGCCGTTTTGCTGATACTGGTCCCGACGCTTCGAGCGTCTACAATCATCCCCCGATCAAACTTAGTTAAGTCACGATTTTTTTGCCTACGTCTCTACACGTAACGCAGCACAATTAGTGGTTCACTTGCCTTGCATGCCATTTTTGTAGCTGTCACGCCCTTTAGCGGCAACACTGTGACGCAATAGCTCATTTTGCATAAAACTGTCAGGTGGTCGTAATAATTTGGCCACTCAGTGTATGTTTCATATCTTTGGAATTTCATTTTTAAAGGAAGGTCGACATACATATAAAGCTAGACTAAAATACGCAAGTATCCAGTGAGTAAGCGAAGCCAGCTCGAATTGCAAAGCAATCCGTAAAAAACTACGAAAGTAGTTCTGGGAGTTGGTAAGCGCCGCGGCAGGATTCCTCCTGCCACCTTCCTTCCTAATTTGGTAAAAGACTGAAGTATACTTTCATATGATTCTATTTTGGTCTTTTATCAAGCTTTTTGTGGTAAAACCTAAGAGTTAAATACTAGGTCTGCATTATTTTGCCAGACTTGGGGCTTTTACAGTAATATATGTATATAAACATAGCTTTTTAGCTCCAAATATGCTGAATTTTGTACCATTAAAATATTATTTGTGTAAATCTTTACCTACCTCTCTGCTTTCATTTAAAGAAATAGAAAATCATCGGAAGCTCATGTATTGCTATGTCATTGCAGCAAGTTTGTTACCATACGCTTATTCATTTAATGCAATTAATAAAAATAAAACTTAAATTGATGAATTAATAAAGATTTCTCCATCCCCCCATTAAATAAGGTTTCTGTGAGCAGTATTGCTATCTAAGTATTACATATTTTAATTAAAACTTTATTTTGTGTAGCAATTTTTTTTATTAAACCTGCTACTAAGCCTGCCTCGATACTGACTTGTTGATATAGTAGTGATACGTTATTATGTCAATGATTTGGTTAAAAGTTTAAAAATAATTTGTCAATTATTATTTTTTAGTACAAAATCTTAAATTTTTTATTCCATAAAGCAGCATTTAAATAAAAATATATCGTTAGTTAACATGTTTGCAAAACACAAAATAGTCTTCTTAATTATTTTTCAACTGCATTATTTTTTTTTCCTTCTTCATTTTACTTATATTATCTCTTTTTCTCCTTGGTCGCAACCTCATATTTAATATGAGTTATTCAGGCTTAGAAAAAGAAGCTCATTTGTTTTTAATTCATTTTGCGAAAAACAGACGATTCAGTTTTGTAAAGGAACAAATTTAGTAATTGTAAAAGAAATACAACACAACCACACATGGCATAACTCAACCACATAACCTTATAATTCCGATATCATTGATTTTTTTCTCACTCCCGAAAATCAACAATTATCTCTTTTTCTCGCATCAAAATTAACTTTAATGAAAATATCTTTTACATTATAAAACTTGTTTCAATTTTTTTTCCCTTCATTTTATTTCACATGTATTACCTCTTTTTCTCCTTGATCGTAATCTCCTGTTTAACATCAGTAATTCTAGTTTAAAAACAAGAATCTCATTTGTTTTTATCACGTTTTGCGAAGAATAGAAGATTCACTTTTATAAAAGAGCAAATTTAGGATTTGTAAAAGAAATACAACTCAACCATGCATGGCATAACTCAACTACATAATTTTAGAATGCAGATACCATTGATTTTTTTTCCTCACTCCCGAAAATAGACAAATTTTTTTCTCGCATCAAAATTAACTTTAATTAAAATATCTTTTAAATTCCCATAAAAACAAAACTGTTTTTGATTACCTTTAGTTTCTTTTTAAACCTAATGCTCAATTTTCAGTCTGTTTTCTAAATAATTTACTTAGATTAAAATCGAATTAAAAAAAAAAGTTTTCTTGCAAGCACACAACTAAGACGCTTTTGCCCTAGTATTTTTACGTTTAACTGATGTAAGAATTTTTAATGATAATAACACAAAGAATATCCAGTTTTCGTCATTTTTGACGTAAATTCAGCAGCAGAACTTCAAAATATTGTCTAATTTATAGAAACAAAAATTTAGTAATTAAAAATTTCAAAATCCAGTGCAATCAGATATTCGTAACATAGCTACAAACACTTTTGAACGGAAATTAGAAATAAAAAAAAAATGCTATTAGCATTTTCAGATTAAAAGGTTTGCGAAAATAGTTCTGTGTATTTAATATTGTAA
This sequence comes from Parasteatoda tepidariorum, assembly GCF_982258835.1. Lineage (NCBI taxonomy): Eukaryota > Metazoa > Arthropoda > Arachnida > Araneae > Theridiidae > Parasteatoda > Parasteatoda tepidariorum. Next base: position 74,457,597 of record NC_141758.1, on the reverse strand, counting down.
AAATATTTACTGTAATTCTAAAATTTCATAGATTAAATTTTTAAGAAAAATATTGAAACAGGAAACTTTTAATATTTTGCTTATCACTGACATTCTATAATAAAAACACATAACTATTTCCTTTAATCTTTCATTGATGACATTAGACGCTGCGCTTCATAATTATAGTTTTTTTTTTTTTTTAAATAGTTGTAGAAATTCATATTATCTCGTAAAAGTTGTAGTTTATTATAGTAAAAATAAGAAAGGCGAAGAAATTCTTTCTCGAATTCTAAATAGAAGTCAAACGATATTTTTTTTTCCTTTTGAGAAAATAGAAATTTATGCACATATTTTATCTTAGTGTGATTATTCATTAGAACAATAGACGTAAAGAAAACTAGAATTAAACGTATAAAATCCAGGATAGATCAGATTTTCTTCACGAATTCTAAACTGAAAATTAAACACTATTTGTTTCTTCTATTGTGGAAAAGAAATTGATGCACAAATTTGCATGGTCATTCCTTAGAACAAAAGGTATCGAGAAAACTCATATCAGAAATAAAATTTAAAATTCAAGACAAATAGGATGAATGTAATCAACAGTTAAAGTCCATAAATTTTTTATCCTGCAACGAGTATTCTTATCAACTTATCATTATTTGTCTTAATTTAACCGAAACTCTTGAGAAAAATAAAAAGAAAAGTTGTGACTCAACACTAAATCAATAATGCATCGATTTCAATACATTTCTATTTAAAAGTTTATTTTGCAAAATAAAATAAAAAAATTAAACCCATTATAAAATATATTGCAAATGTATTATTCTAAATGTGAACAAATAAATTTTTCGGTCTAATTTTTGAACCTCATTAATGTAAAAAAATTAGCGTGCATTTTTTATAAATGATAATAACATATAGATTAATTATAAAAGAAACCTTCACCATTTTTACCATTTAATTCAGCTTTATTAACTTCCTGCAACAGATTCTTGTGTTTGTATAGTACACTTATCCATCAATATTTTCTGTTTTTAATTAACGTTCTGAATTATTAGAATCCATTAAGAACAGTTTTCAAAGTTTGAAATAGGAACAATCATTTTTCTTATCTGTATTTTCAATCATCACTGTTTACACTTTAAAAAGTCTTATTCGAAAGGAAATAAATTTGTATTCAAATCAATCTTCAACTGCAGCGGCATCTGCGAATTTGGAAATAAAAAAAAACTTCTTTAAGTGGCACAAGATATCTATTGCATGTACTCGTTTCCCAGATTATCTTCTTAAATAAGTCATATCACCACCCCACCTTAATGAAGAAGGTCTTGCTGCTGCTGACAACGGAGGAAGATACGGTCTTCTGAAAGGGGTATATGGAAGATCGTAGTCGAAGAAAGGGTTATACATTCGATCCGCTCCTCTCCAACCACTCCTTGGTAAGGGAAACATTCTGGGTGCACCTGGGCGCCATGGACCACTACGAGTTGATACAGAATCTCGGATTCCTACCTCTGTTCCACCATATGGGTAGTCTCGAACATAGTTTTCTCTAGCTACTTCGTTCGTCTTAGGATATCCATTAAATCCATAATCCAACGATCTTGGATAGAATTCTGAGTAGTAAGGATCCAGTAAGTCGTTGCCCAATCCATATCGGTCAAATGGCCAAGAGGCTTTCAGCCCTGCACCTGAGTATCTGCCCCCTCTCAAGTAATCGAGACTCCATGGGCCATAGTAGCTATCCGCATAATCACTTGTTAAATCGTAAGCCAAGGCTGTATCAGCATAGGCTGGTATCGGCCAGGCACTTACAGCCTTCACCACTAAAATAATACAACACACAATAGCCCATATCATGGTGGAATGTTAAATGTTGTCTACTTTCCTGTCACTGAGTTGTTGTTAATTGATAGAAAGGCAGTCTAAGGAAATGTCTAATACCTGAGCTTGAGATCTTATTAATAATTAGTGTTATTTATTTAGAGAACATGTGAAAGGTTCGTGTCATTAAAACGTGTAATTCAATCGTAAGTTTTTTGGCTCTTTGTTGATTGAGCTGTAATTTAGCGTGGCATTTAGAGATTAAATTCCTTAATAGCACTTGCATAGTTCATCATTATGAGGATAAAATAGAGATTGTGTCTTTCATTAAGTCACGCTGTTTTTTATTGCGTTTTTCGCGACCATTTAACGAGCATGCTAATGAAGGTTATATACACGCTCGTCTGCTCTCATTTTTAGTTTCGACCCGGCAAACAGCTTTTATTTTATTTATTTCTAATGTTTTTATTGTTTGTGCAAAAGTGTGAGTTGTCACTGAGCACGACACGATTTTTTCACATTATCATGCATTGTTATGTAATTTTCATTTTCATTGCTATTTTGGACATTTATAACAAATTATTGAATAGATATAACTAATTTAACTTACATGTAATGAGCTAGATTTATCGTTTCTTATAAATTAGCCATTTTCACTTATTTAATGAAAGCATGTTCATGAAAGTTTCATTGGGGTACTGAATATGCTTTTAAAGATATAGAAAGTGTTCCGTAACTGCCTGGCAAGAAAGTATCCTCATTCGTGATGGCAATTTACTATTTAATTGATAGAACGGCACTGTAAGTAAAATCTAATCATTAGTAATTAGACACATTTCGAGAGCGTTTTTTTTTTCTCCGTTAAAGAATAAATTAATAGTCCTTAATGCGTATTTTTTTGTTAAGGATTCTAAAAATTTAGCGGCTAAGCAAATTTTGAGAATATTTTTCAGCCAGACAACAAATTTAAAAGAAAATCTTTTTTTTTTTTTTGTTTAATATATACATAAATCAATTTCTCCATAAATCAATGCAAAACAAAATGGCGTTAGTGCAGTTTTTTATTCTACTTATTTTTTTAACTTTCTGAAAGGCGCACGGCTAAGTGAACACGTGCTTTTCTTTAAAAAATAATAAAAATGATAAAAAGCAAATCTTTTTTTTAATATTTAGTCTTATATTCCATGGAGATAATTCTTTTTTCGGTAGCAATATCGCCTAAAAATAAAATGAACAATTGAACGGGATCTAGATAATGAAGCCATTCCATTGCAACTTCAAGTTCAGTAAATGCTTCCATGTTTGTTGACCTTCTAGATTCTTCTATTTTATCATCCTCACAGTGTTCTTCACAATCAGTTTCCTGAATTACGAATTTTTTGAAGATCTCTTCTACACTGAATTTAAAGAATTTTAAGTCTTCCTTAAAACTTTCACTACGTGTTTCTCCATTGCTTTCTTGCCTGGATGTTCTACTTAAAATCTTGTTCCATGACCTTTTTAATTTGGAAACATTCTTTTAAATCAATTTTTAGTTTTAAGTTATCTTTTCCACCATGTAATTTAGTTTAGCGATAATTGTAAGTGTTATGGTAGGTATTAGGTATTTTATTTATGTCACACTAGAGCGGCACAATGGGCTATTGGCGACGGTCTGGGAAGCATCCCTGAGAATGATCCGAGGACATTCCATCACAATTTAGATTCTCTGCAGAAGGGATGGTTCCTTCACTTTGGTAGCCCAACAACCTGCGCGTGAAGCCGAGCACTTTACAGCTGAACAATTTAACGAGGACCGATACCGCACACCCTCGGTCCCTACGTAGGCTGATTAAAGTGGTCAGCCATCCGTTTACTGACCGCAACATGTGATGCTTGATTTGGGTGTTCAAATGGGAACCGTGTCTTTATCAGCCCACTGCGGGACATTAGAATTATGACCTTTTGCAGATAAACTGAATATAAACAACACGTTTTATTTTAGTTCAATTTGTTATTAGTTTTGTAGTAATTGTAATTCGCTTTTTGTAATTGTAATTTTTTACGAACGAAAATTAATTAACTTCAATATTTTGATACTTTATTGGTATTCCGGAAAGAACTGAAAGAAAATCGAGCGATAGTGAAGAAGGGGTATAGTTTCTAAAATAATGAAAAAACGTTAGGTTTTGAGATGCTTTAGATTCAAATTTATAGCTTTTTTAGCACTGCCAAATTTAGTATAGCAAAAACAAATAAAAGTAGAATTATAATTTTTTATCGATGAACTTGATTTAAAAATAAACAAGCCATAGCCAATAGCTCATTGTGCAGCTATAGTGTGACGTAAATAAAGTGCTGCAACCAATTATAAATTTGTGATTTTTTTAAACAAAAGAGCATCAATTTACTCCAATATTGTCTTCTTTCTTTATTAGTAATTCATCCCAGATTGTGACTTTTAAAGAATTGAGGGTTGGCAATGCAATAGTGAACACCAAGTTTACATTTATAAAATTAATTAATGTTAAGTATAAAAGATATTGTTGCATAAAAAGTGGGGTATTAAGCAGAATTAATGTAGAAATAGCGGATTCGCACTTTAGTTGTCTAGCAAGCAAAAGGTAAAGCCTCCAAGTTTATCAAAAAAGTTGTAATCAAGAAAAGTGGTTAAGTTTGAGGTTCAAGTAAAATAGTTTGGCTTTTGGGGAAACAAAAAAGGTTGATGTTGCAATAATGGAAGTTGGTAAAAAAAAGCAAATGATGGAATAATGTTTGCTTTCGCTTAGCAACATTTTTGCTAAGTAATAGATTATATATCTTTTGCAACAAAAGTGTTGGAAATTAAAATTATCTGCATATTTAAAGATTTGGGTAAGCAATTCATAGAATTTTATAATAAGTAGTTTTGTATTGTGATTGGAGTACAGTACAGCATGCGGAAGGAAAAGGGATCACCCTTATCATAAGCATCATTTTTAGGTCAATTTTTAGGTATTAAGATGTAATCTAATAACGACTGAAAAAATATTGAGTTATAAATATTAAGACGGATACTCCAGATATGAAAATGTAAAAATGTGATTTCTTCACAAATTTTTTTGTTTGAAAATATTGCTCATACTTTTCTTTGACATTTTTTCAAATAAAATTACTTAGTTTGAAATAATGCAAAAAAATATGCTTTAAAATTCTTTTTTTTTTTAAATTTGAACAATGTATAATTTATAAAAAATTATTCTTACATGGAAATACCTTAGTACAAACAAGTTTTATAATAGAGTGAAAACAACTTTTAATTCACTTAAATAATCTAAAAATGGCGAATTTCACTAAAAGTAAAATAAACATTAAGGAATTCAAATTTTCAGTCACACTCCTGGAGCCATATTATAGTTTGAACCCGTCAAACACATGAATTGCATATTAGTATGCTGAAATCTGATTGTTAGATCAAAAGTTACTAAGAATGATCCTATTGTTTTCAGACTTATGTGATGCAGCGTCTACTTTCTTCATAATTATAATTTTAGTCATGTGTTTTCTTAATAACTTAAATCATTTCCACCACTTTGAATTGCATACTCATATCGATAATCATTGTTCTAAAAATTCATACAAAATACCTATATATAGAGACCAAAGAAAAATAGTATAAGTTGAATAAATTTGCAAATATTTTGTTGACATTTTCTAAACTTCGAATGTGCATGTATTTTTACAGTAACTAAAATTGACCATACTAAGTGAACTATACAAAAGAAAAATTATAATAAATTAACAGAGTAAATAAAAACGAACATCCTATGTATGTTCACCTTAAAAATGATTCGTAATCTGAACTATCACAGTTATAAGTGCTCCATATTGGAGCCATTACTAAGAAGTGATAAATTAAGATACACAATTATAATTTTACCTCGATTTCAAAGTTTACTTGTTCAGTTTAACGATACATGCATGTAGAGGTGAAGGCATACTTTTTTAAATATGTAAGTTAAGAAAGTTCATCGTCAGTAGAAAAACAAAAAAATTAGCAGTTATAACAGTAAATAAATATTAAGGAATATTGAAAGAATTTACCTATTATTACACACACTACTTACTTGCAAATACAATATATCCGAAAATTTTAAAGAAAAATGATAAGATAAATTATAATATTTTCAAGATAAAAAAAAAAAAAGAAAAATTAAGACTTAAAACGCAATCAAGACTTAAGGTGAAGAAACTGCTGTGGAATATTTCTGTATTGAATCCTCATTAAAATAAAGAGGAACTGCCTGGTACTTTTCCAAGCAAAAATAATAATAAAAATTTAAAAAAATTAAATAAAAGACATATTGTAGGTTATGAGCTCAATCCTACAAATTCGCTACTTTTTTCTTTTATTAAGATGTTAATTTTTTTTTCTTGCATACCACTGCCCACTTGTTGCCAAAAGCAGACAACCACTTGGGCACATGATCCTGAACCCAATTCTTCCTAACTGATTTTGTTGATAAGCTATGCCATATTCAGCCAGAAATAGCAAAGTAAAGCTATTTTTATTTTATTTAAAATCAAGATTAGATCAACAGAAAAGGTAAATTCTCTATCAATAACTGTCCATGCTAGCTGAACTTACTATGGCAGAAAATGCCACTGTCATGGGGATCAGCAAGAGGGGTAAGGAAAGTGTACTTCCTCACAGAAAATTCAACAAATTAAAAAATATATTTTGAATCTAAATGTTTTATAAGTAATTAAAAATAATTAGTGTCATATTGATAACACTTTAATTCATACACTGCGAATGTAAAAATTGCATTCATTTTTCAAAAAATTGTTCAGTTCATCAGGGATTCTGGACATAGTAAGTTGTAATTTTTTTAATTTTCCAAATGGTCATAGAAGTTAAAAGCCTCTTTCTATTTTCCAACTACAAAAGGTTCTGACCAAAGAAAAATTTTTTACACTGAAATATCCCTCTTGAATTAGATCAGATAAAAATGATCCTTCATACCATAATTTTCTGGTTATAAGAAAAGTATTAATCTGAAACACAATTATAAAAAATAAAAAAAACAGTTTGAACATTTGATTTGGAAACAATAAAAATATAAACTATTTGCTAAGAAAAAACTTTAATAAAAAGTTGCAAATTTTTTGTGCTGATACCTTAATTAAAAAATTTGTACAAATACAAACACTATTTTCATTAATTTTGTATTGAAATCTCTTATTTAATTTTTCTTTGGTTATACAGATTAATAAATAAAATTATTTAAATTTCCAATTCACACTTGTAATAATAACTTTAAATAATAAAAAAAAAATATTTGTCCATGATCTTTTAAAGTATTTTATGACTATTATTTCTGGTTGCGATCTCCCAAGAAAGTTTTCAGAGGAACCCAATTCTTATATTAATAAAACAGGGTTGGAGTTTTTGCCGGCAAAAAGGGGTTTTTGCCGGCAAAAAGGGGTTTTTGCCAGGACAGTGGCAAAAACCTGGTAAAAACCTGCAAAAACTGGTAAAAACCGGCAAAAACCAAATTATCTAAATTGCTGATTAAATATTATTACAAAATACTTGAAACAAATTTAAATCAATCATAAGGAATAATAATTTTGATACATTACATGAAAAAATTATTTTTAACATATTAATAATTAATATAATGGTAATAATTTTTAAAAGATTGAAAGTTTGTGATCTCTTTTCATTTTAGAATCCTAAAATAAATGTTTTTTTACAAATAAATAAATATTATTATTTGTATAATATTATTATTTATTATAAAAAATTATTATTTGTACAATAATTAACTACATATATTGATAGATATTTTATGCTTTAAATTATAGTTATATTAATTTAAAATAAGCTCATTTCACTGGGAAAAAAAGAATAATCACAAATTTTCCAATCAATAATGTTTTAAACTACTAAAATGATATATTATTACATTATCATTTAATTATGGAATAATAATTTTGTTAATTTTTTTGTAATTATTTATATTTATAGTATATATTTCAATTTTAGGAATAATGTTGTATCAAAAATGTGTTTTTGTCCTCTCATCTTGGAAAATATAGGTTTTTGCCACTTTTTGCCAATTTGCTTGGCAAAAACCTGTTTTTGCCAGGACGGTTTTTACCGGTATTTACCATGGTTTTTTCCACCTGCGGCAAAATCTTGCCAACCCTGTAATAAAATAATACATGTATAATAAAATAATAAATATGTAATTAATTAAAAATATAATAAACAAAAATATAATAAACAAAAATTCAATGAAATAAAATCTTAACTATTAAAATAAACTTATAACACAAAATAAAAACTAACACATAAATAGTTGAGTGGAGATAGGGGTTGAAATTCGCTTTAAAACTAACAAGTTACTACTTCTATTTGATTTTTATGCTTAAAAGCCAGAAAAAGCGTGTTACCCAATATTATTATACTGTTGTTGTTGTTTCTAATACCACTTGACAACCAGTAAGCCTTCCTGGTCAAGGCTTGTTTTTTAGTGGTGGAATCTAAGGCCAAGAATAGAACTACAGCTACACAAACCTCACAGCTCGTTTATAGAGTGGACCCAATCATAAGTCCATTTATTCATCCACAGATCGTAATTTTGACCTGAACTAGAGAAAGATGAATCTCCGATTCAATATCCCCAGAAGAATAATTTATTATGGGAACGTGGAGAACTTAGTGACTAGACAGATTTAATGTGCACCAATCACCATTTACTATGTGGGAAGTCTTTGGCCAGCAGGATAGAACTCACAGCCTCTTGGACATGGGCCCAATGTCCTACCAACTAGGTTATCCTGGCTATATCATAATACAGTAGAGAACCGATTATCTGGAACGATCGGGACCATCGCTATTCCGGATAACTGATTTTCCCGGTTTTCGGAATGGCTACAAAATGCCGTTTTTTTATTGTTAAACCCAACTAAAAAAAAATAAATACATTTTGGAAATAATCTTAAAAAGAAGAAAAAACAATGAAGTAATACACTAATGATTATTTCCAAAATGATGGTAAGGTGAACATCTTTCAAAAAAGAAAGAAAAATCCTAAAATCCTATGAGGAAAAAAAAAAAATTTTTTTTTAAATGGAGGGAAAATTAATCGAATTTCATTCCGGTTTTCTGATTTCCGGATAACGGGTTCTGTACTGTACTAGTTGTGTTGATAACATGTTCCTTCAATTTAAATGAAACAACAAATCAATTAGGAAGAATCCGTAAGCATGCTATAATGCTACCCAATATATAACAAATTGGGAACGTTTACATAAAAATATAGATAAACAATGGATAACACTCAAAACATGACAAACTTTACACTTTAGTTATGTTATATTAATTTTCTTAAATTTGTTTTAAGCTCACAATCTGTTAGAATTTATAAATTACTGAAAACTCTCTTAAATGGGAAAATTACACGTCGATTTAAACACAAATCACAATAATAAAACTTTCTAGTATATTAAGCCTTTCATTTATTGCTTTCTAAACATAACATAATCGGCAGGATATACTGAGAGTTTTCTAAAATTTCTTTATGTTTCAGAAAACTTGTTATTGTTTACATTCAGTCAGTCCACCACAGCAATTTACCCAAGTTAGGTTTTACCCTTCGAATTTGCCAAATTCTGAGACACTTCATTTTTTAAAAAATTTTCTGCATGTTGCCATCAATACTTCGCAATGGTTTTGGTACATGTACTGATATGGAAATCTTTCCCAACATATAGCACAAATAAAATAAACAAAAAATGTATTCTAGCTATATTAGTAATTTATTAAAGAAATTATTTTCGTTCGTAATTAATGATCTTGAACTACATTACTCAAATGAGTATTTAAATGCTTATATAAGCTGCTTTTGTTTATAAAACTTTTATTACACACACTACAAGTGTAAGAAATCTTATCATGCACAGCGTAATGCCTTTTCAAATGAGGTTTAGTAGTAAAACCTTTATTGCATACATCGCATGAAAAAGGTTTAATTTCAAAATGAGTTTTAGAATGATACTGAAAAAGAGTATTGTTTCTGAATGTTTTACTACATATCTCACATGAATAAGGCCTTTCTTCTGTGTGGAAGCGATAGTGTTCCTTAAGATAAGATTTAGTTGAGTAACTCTTTCCACAAACACTACAAGTACATCTGTTTTCTTCAGAATGAATTTTGTAATGTCTCCGTAATGACCCTTTACGGCTGAAAGTCTTACTACAGATGGAGCAGGCATGTGGTTTTTCTTCGGTATGAACAACAATGTGATCTCTTAAACCACTAACTTGAGTAAAACTTTTGTTGCATACATCACATAAGTAAGGTTTTTCACCACTGTGTACACGAAAATGTATGCCAAGTGCTTTTTTAGTTTTAAATCTCTTCTCACACTCACAGCAAACATGACACTTTTCGTTCGACGTCATATTAAACATCAAATTTAAATTTACGTGGCAAAAAAAAAGGTTCATTTAGTTGTACTATTACAAGAGCGACATGCTGACGGTTTGTTTATTTTGAGTGCAGATTGTAGAAGAGTGCGACGAGCTCCTTGTATTAGCTTATAGCTTTGTGTTTCCGTTAATGTTGTTGCTGTTGTTGTTGTAGCTCATTTACGTTGCACTAGAGCTGCACAATGGGCTATTGGCGACGGTCTGGGAAACATCCCTGAGGATGATCCGATCACATACCATCACAATTTTGATCCTCTGCAAAGGGGATGACACCCCCTCTTCGGTAGGCACGATCTGCACGCGAAGTCAAGCACTTTACGGTAGAACAGTATAAAGAGAACCCATACCGCACACTCTCGGTCCCTACTCAGACTGATCCAAGTGGTCACCCACACACACACTGACCGCAGTCAGTGATGCCTGACTTCGGTGATCTGCTGTTAACCGTGTCTTAACGATCAATCCACTAGCTGGAGGTTGTAGTAATAAGTTAGAAGCGGTTTGTGGTTTGAAGGGATTTGTGTTTGGTCCGAGGATTAAAAAACGATATCCAAGGGCGGATTAAGCTTATGCGGGGCCCTAGGCCGTTCAACTTTTTGGGGCTCTTAGATTAAATTTTTTTCTCGTATATTTTTTATTTATTCAAATATAAAAGTATTTATATATCCTTTCATTTAAGAAAGCATATTTAAAATTAAAATAAATAATAATAAATTAAATTTTACTTTATTTTATTAAATTAGAACTAAAAAATAATCATAAAATTTTGAAAAATCATTGTTTTTCTTAATTCATTTTCAAAAAATCCATTTTAAGGGGGTCCCTAATCATTGGGGGCCCCAGGCCATGGCCTAGTCTGGCCTTATGGGTAATCCGGCCCTGACGATATCGGTATTCACGATATCGGTATATGCTGCATTCAGAAGCGATAAAGACTGGTAAAGTTCTTTCCGAGCGTTCAGGAATGAGGAAGTGATCATTTGTGTCGATAGCTCCGCAGTACGGACAGTTTGGGTTTTGTATCAATTTACACTTGTGTAAAATCGCAATTGTCGGGAGAGATTTAGTTCTGAGCCTGGCTATTGGTACATCGAAGTTTCGGAAGCTGATTAGTGGACGGTGATCTTGAGATCCATCAAGGTAAGGGGAGGTAAGGAAGTATTTGCAGCCCTTCTATACACAAGCTTGACTGTGTTCTTGAGGTGATGAAAGATGAGAAATGAAATTTTGGTTTAGGGCTTGTATTGCAAGCTGGTCTGCTTGTTCATTTTCTCTTATTCCAATGTGAGCTGGAAACCAAATAAATGAGAGAGATCTCACTGCCTGACTTGATTTGACAATTTGGTTGCGAAGACGAAGGGAAATTCTGGGAGATTTCCGGGTGCCTTTTTTGAGAGACAGAGGATCGAACGGCTATCCGTCAGACAGATATAGTGGCCGTTGCTTGTAGAGCAATTTAGTTTGAGGGCTAAGAAAAGGATCAATCCTTCGGCTGTAAAGATCGATGTATGAGAAGGAAGACGACCTGAGATCGCGTACCCTTTAGAGTTATATATTCCCACGCCAATTTTGTCTTTTAATCCCTGGAGCTTCTCCTGGGTAGAGATCCTCGTCATGCATAATTTCTGCTTCACTGTCTTCCATTTAATACGGACGTGAGAGGTTCTCGTGGTCTTCCTCTCCATGTAACGCAAACTCGGGTTAGTTCCATCAAAAAGTCCTCCACGAAGGCAAATTTATCCTAATACTTAATACAGAAGTTCCCTTGTCTTCTGGATTAGGTTCAAAGTTACAAGGCTACGTAGTTGAGTATTAGTAGTCGTAAACAATCGTGCACCTTAGAATTCGAACGAGCTATAAAATATTTCGAGAACAAATACTCTTGGTGGAACAAAGGCCTAGAATCTATTTCCCACGTCGAATTCTTAAAGCGTCTACCAACTACCATCCTTTACCTGCAATTAATATCCTGTTCTGCATCTCAACGTGGTACGAGGGTGTAACACCAGTCCATCAGGTGGCTAACGCAGACAGAGGCTGCGGTAGACAGAAGACAGCCTTTTGTGCTGACTATAGCACTAATCAACAAACTTTTTTAAATCATTGTGGGCTCTAGGTCAGAAGTTCATACATGAGTGAAAGTGAGGAAGGGGATTCTATCTCGGAGGACTTCGACGAGTCTTTCGATTTGCCACAGAAAGAATGGTCGAGGGCATCAGAAGAGTTGAACGAACGTTTTCTAAACTTTATTAAGGAGAACTTAAATTAAAGAAATTGGAAGTTATGAAATTATATGAACTAACAAAAATCGCCCTCACGTACAACGATCTTGTTAGCAAGCAAAAGAAAGTCTTCGCCTACACGAAAGGGCTCCTAGATGAAGCACAAAATGCCTTAAAACAAATAATCCAAAAAAGGGCTGAAAAAGCGCAAAAATCATATGCGGACATCGCAAAGAGCACCACATAAGTTGGAGTCCCTAAAGTGGGGTCAGACCACGTCTTCGTTGTGCGAAAGGCAGCGTCTTGAATATCAGAAGAGATGGAAAGGTCACTGAAAGCACGCATTCAATCTAACAGAATTACAAGTTGGTGTCAAAGGCATTAGAAGAATTAAAGAAGATGGAGCAATAATCAAAGTGGTATCCAAAAGAAACGCGAAAATCATTAAAGAGTAAATCGAAGACTAAGGTCTCGATAATACATTCAAGTGCTCAATACCATCAAAAAAGCTACCGAGAACTGTCATATTTGACGTAGAAAAAGAAATAAACAAAAAAAGAATTTGCAGAAAAATTAGTTGAACAAAATTATAAGCTGGAGAATAGACAATTTGAAATCTGCTTCCCAATTAAGAGCAAAAAGGTTAAGCACTGGGTCATTCAAACCGACCCAAAAATTTTCAAGAAAGTCAGGAGGAAGGCAAGTCTAAAACTTGGCTGGACTATCCACAAAATTCAAAAAATACTTGAGACCTTTGAGATGCTATAAGTGCAACATACTCGGACATATGGTGAAGGACTGCCTAAACCATAAAGTCTGTGCAAATTGTGGCGTGGAAGGAGACAAGATGAGTGAATTGCAAAGAAAGAGCAAGTGCGTCAATTGTGGTGCCAACAACAACTATAACTTAAAACTTAATACCAACCATCCTGCTAAAAAAAGAACCTGACCCTCCAACCAACGTGCAATATTTGAACTTCAATTGATGTAGGTTATTTGGCGACCGCCACCCCCTTCCAAGATAGCCATTCTTTCATTGTACATATCATCTTTTTGTGAGACCATCAAGTCGATGGTCGTTATATTTTGTTACTTGTTAAATCAATAAAGTTCATAATGGTTTCTGGAACTTTCTGGTCGGAGGATGTCTCGATGGGTCACGGGGTGGTGGTGGCCTCCTCTGCTGTCGACCTTGATTGTTTCGAGTGTCTACAGCGGGTTTAGCACCCCCCTCGATCTTCTGGGGTCTCCTTTGCCTATCGGTGCGACGCATGATGCAGATCATGTGTGACTCGGGGCCATGGCCCTCGTTTTCACGCACCACCATTCTTCCGTTCTAGCTCTTAAGCTCTCGCAATGCCGATCACCGTTTCTCCTGAATGCCCCCTGCGCAGGTGGGTCAGGGTTAAGCAAGTTTATTAGTTGTCGTAAACCCCAAAAATTGGGTCGGCTGTTTAACAACAGTTTAAAAAAAATTAAAAATAACCATGCCTAAGCACCATCATGCCTGATATCTCATTGACAGACATTAAACGCTAAGTCAAAAAGAAAATTCAAAAAAAGAAGAAAAAAAATCATGCAATTGAATCCGTTACGAAAATCAAATTACCAATTATCAATACAATTAATTTCCTCTATGGAATGAAACTTAATGAAACTTATTTTTGTTATGGAATGAAACAAAAATAGATAGTTGGAATGGAAAGTGGAATCTGGCAGAGAAAATGGAAAGTGGTCGAAATTTTAATATCCAGATTCCAACCACACAAACACAACAAGTTAATAAATATTTCGTGAAAAAGTTAAACTCAATTCGAGACGATTGAATTTGAGTAATAACTAAATCTACAATTGTCAACCATGTAAATAACTCAAATTTAAACTGGAGTGTTGTGTTTTCTAGCAAAACAAGCAACAAAGCAAACAAAACTTACCCGTCATTTTATCTTTAAACGAGATTTCGACAAACTTCTGTAAACAAACTTAAGAAAAGAAAGTAATACAAATTTAAATAACTATGTTTTGAAAATCGACAAAATAGTTCTATTCTTGTCACATTTTAAACGAAAAACGCTGAGTGAATCATCATTTTCGAAGTAAATTTATCACCACCTAAAGTTTTCTCCACGCCTTTCGAAACCGATGAGCTGAATTTTTCATTTTATGTGTGAAAAAAATTTTAACTATTTTTACCTCCCAATGAAACGTTATTTTTAAGATGAAACTTTCCATATGTGGATTCTATTTGTGTTAATTTGAATTTTAAAAAGAATCTGATTGATGAATAGAATCTGATTGATCAGAATCTGACTGAGAATCTATATGCAGAGATTATGGATACCAATGCACAGTTTTTAATTCATAAAATTGCGCAAAAAAACATTGCTCAGTATTTAATAGCTTGAGTTGTTGAAATCTCAACTAAGGCGCTTATTTATTCACTTCAGGTGTTAAGACAGTAAAATCTTTACCTATATAACCTTCAAGAAAACGTTTCATCCGTTAAGATCATTAAAGGTATTTAATGATGATATTTTGCAGTAAAATGACGCGAGTTAAATGCACTGTAGAAAGAGGTAAAAAATTTACATGTTGGCATTCTGTTTTGCAGGTGCAATTCTAACTCATTACTAAGCAGTCTGGACATTAAGTACACAACATTGAGACTGCCTATTGGGTGAAAATTTTGTTCAGCGTTATGATATTCTTTTTGTTGCTTATTATTTTCGTATTACGACTTAATTTTTAGTTCTTTTCGTAGTATTGGATTTTGTTGCTACAAGACAAGTTTTAAACATTTATAGCTTTATTTTAAAATATTGCGCATTTTTCTATTTTATCACAGTTATACTAAAGTTTTCATTTACTATTTTATTTTTAAAGTTTACGCATTTTTCTATTGTAACATTTTACAGAGCCCTTTTTTCTGATCAATAGTACGTTAAAATATTTTCGGGAATTGTTGGTACGAGGCAAGTTTTAAAAATTTCCTACTCTATTTTTAAACTTTTGCTCATTTTTCTACTTTAATTCTTTATAGAACTTTTTTTCCTAGCAATGTTACGTTACAGTATTTGTAAGAGCGAGATGGGTTTATTAAGAAAAACTCATTTAGCTATTATCTAAAATTAAACTGATTTTTAAGACCATTTTCTTTTTTTTCTTTCTTTTCTTTTGAGTGAAAAGGTGAATGGGAATTTCAAAATTCTACCTAATGTAAAGAATTGTCCATAAACTTAAAATTATTTTATTATTAATAACCAAATTTTTGACTGAAATAAACTCGACGAGAAATGATAAAATGAATGAACGCGGAACGCTATAGATCTTTAGAGTTGGTCTCTCTTCTTTACTCTACGCAGGGCCGGATTTGAGCTTAGCGGGGCCCTAAGCTACTGAAAATGATGGGGCCCTTTTAAGTTCATTTCTATTTCTATACACCTAAAGTAAACTGTCGTATTTTTTATTGCTGAATATTAACATTATATTATTAAAAATTTGATAATATTGCTTGATTGTTAAATATATTGATTGTGATGGGACTATAATGTACAGCCTTTCTATTATTACACATATTTTTTGAACGAGAAAAAAAACAGAAACTCATTTTAAGAACATCATAAGCACAGAGTAAAGATTTGGCATGTTAGAAGAACCATTATATGTTTAACAGAGTTTTTTTTCTTGAAATTCTGAATCTATTTATTTGGAATTTTAAATATTTTTTTTTCTTTCTTTTTTTTGCGAATTTTTTTTTTCTAAATTGTTTCTTTTTTAAACGCTACATTTCGCTTTGCTGCTCTATGACTTAGAAACATGAAATTATGAAGGTGTGTCAAAAATAAGCAAGGAGTTAGAAAGAGCATAAGAAAATACAATTTGATTATTATTTTTATTTTTTTTTTTAATAACCGCCGTTGAACAACCGACTTAATTTGAGTTTACGACTACAAATTTTTAACTCCGTATAATATTGAATAATCACCTTATAATTTTGAACTCAATCCAGAAGACAAGAGAATTGGATCAGTACCCAGAGGTATTGATTTGTTGTGAGAACTTAGAGGACTTTGTGACTACGGCAGATTTAACATGCACCAGTCACCATTTTATACATGGGTATTCTTCATGGTATTTTTATTCATGGGTATTTAATTAAAGAAAAACCCGTATTGAAATCTAACGAATTGTCCCTGATAAATTTTGTGGCAGTAAGAAAAATATTGAAGCCTGATCCATGTCCAGATTTTTGAAACACTTTCTAGTTTTACTATTTAATCAAATTGGTGTCGATGTCTTTCATCCCGCCTGTCTCATTAGTGATTCAGCATATTTCGATATCATTTTTGATTCGTTCTTACTTATTAATTTGTTTGCGACAATTAATTTGTATAACTTTTTTACTACATTTTTGCGAGGAGTTTAAAAATATAATATCGAGGGCATTAACTGAAGTTAAATTGGCTTTTTTGTATGCTTCTTTTACTTACATCATCCACACACCCACACGCGACCGACTGCTTCTTAGAAACAGATATTAAATAGTCTCTTGATCAAATGATGGGACAAAATTTGCTTTTTAAGCAAATCAAAAAACTTTTCTACATTTTAAAATTGTTTATTTTTAAATAATTTATTAATACTCAAATTGTTTAAAAGATATGTTCCTTTTCATTGACAACAGTTTTATATTTAATATAGCCATTTATTTATATTTTTTAAACTTATTTTTTATTTGTTTTTATTTTATTAAGTTAAATGCACAGATTTAAAATAAAAACAAATCTGCCAAAATTTTATAAATAGTTTCAATTTGCAATTTTAAGAAGTTATTTCAACTTTGCTTTAAAAATTTGAAATCCTTATAAATTAAAAAATTTAGATGCCTCATTAACTGTAAACACATAATAACAACAAAAATCAGGGAGTTAAAAATAGAAACAAGTATGATCAATAAACAATAAAAGCATAAGCTAACTAAATAAATGAATTTTGTGTACGAAATATCATATTTTACAAATTAAACATAATTCATATTTCGGGGATACATGGAAAATTTGGTCAGACAGGAGGTTTGAACAATATTTTTTACATATATATTAAAGCATTTGTTTAGCTGATGATCACTTGATTTCAATGCTCTATCAAGCAATATCACATGTTGCTTATGTCTATTAGCAGTAAGTAAAATTAAAGTTAAATCACATCTGTTATCTCAATTTCATCCAAAATAAACCAAATCAAGAATTTTGGCAGATGGGCCTGTCAAAGAGGGAAGTGAATGGTGGCCCACCATTTAAATAAATAAAGAAAGGAGTTCACGGATTCATGCACGATTAATTTGGAAAATAACAAATTAAAATCAATTATAATAATTAAGTAAATTAAACAATTAAGCTAGTTAAAACATTTAGGATAATTAAAAGGAAAAAAAGCTTTTGTAATAAATTGGAAAATATATATTTTGCAAAAGAGAAAAACAGCCGTAGAAATTTTTTGCCCAGAAATCAGACAAAAGGGTGTTTCTGTGGACAAAAAAGCCCACAGCAATTTAAAGAAGCTGAAAACATTTCCCACAGTGTAAATTGAGGCGGCTATTTGACTACTCCATGGAGTACCGCTTTTTAGGATCCATGGACTACTCCCGTCACTGGTAGCTACGAAAGCTACAGGATATTTTCATCAGTCAAAAGGCCTTTTTATTGCTCTTTTGGTTAAAAAAGTGAAGAGTAACAATTATT
Organism: Parasteatoda tepidariorum; assembly: GCF_982258835.1. Taxonomy (NCBI): domain Eukaryota; kingdom Metazoa; phylum Arthropoda; class Arachnida; order Araneae; family Theridiidae; genus Parasteatoda; species Parasteatoda tepidariorum. The sequence continues at coordinate 74,439,364 of NC_141758.1, read as the reverse complement.
TTATACTTGTAAACACTTCTATTAGATTTTGAAAAGCGTTCGCCCATGCAAAAAAGAAAAAAAAAATTATTTTATGCTTCAGAGGGCTCCAACTCCGAATAAAACTTTAAAAAAAGAAGGAAAAAGTTGGATCTGGGGGCCTTTGCCATCTCGGGGCCCCAAGCTACAGCTTATTTAGCTTATACGTAAATCCGGCCCTGACTCTACGCTAACCTTTACTGTTACCATCACAACGTAAACAAAGCCCTTTATTATTATTTTTTTTTTCTGAAATTATCAGCAGCTTGTGGGAGTAATCATAGGACTGCACAAAATTTATTTTTGTTGCAATGTTTAAACGCTTAGCTCTTTTAATAATCTTGATGTGTAGCAACGTGATAAATATTTAAACATTTAAGTATCTATTTTCAAACTTAACCCCTTTTAATCGCAGTCTTATTTTTTTATTTTATTTATTTATTTATTTTTTTACTGATTCTTTCCCCACAACTGTTTCGACAGAGTTGAGCGTATCGCTTAATTTCAATGCTCTTCTTTCAGAACTTACTATTATTTTAATTGTCTTGTCTAGTTTCTATGCAGCAATTTTTAGTTTTCTTTTATAATTTTAATTTAATTTTTAATTTTTCATTGATGCGCATTCTTTAGAAATTATTTAAGTCCAAATTTACTATTTTTTATTCACCTACTATCGTCTTCTCTGTATTCTATGCATAGGTGTTCCGTATAAACCGCCCTAATATTTATTTTTAGAAGCCTCGCTTAATATGAAATAAAAAAAATATTCACATTAGAAGTCAAAAAACGCTACTGAAATCTGTCGAATCACTAGTGAGGAAAAAGAGTGACAAACATCAAAAACTAATTTGATTGCCTGATGAAATTTAAAGGCGTTTCCTTTTAACTCCTCTCTGTTTCCTATACAATATGTTCTTTTTGATCCCGCTTTTGTTTCCTTTCTTAGTTGTGATTCGTTAGATTTTGATAACGTTTTTGTTTCCTAAAGATTTAATTTGTGACACCTTATATGTTTACATTTTGATTTCTATTATTACAGAGGTTCTAAAAATGTATATTAAAAGTGGTCATTGCAAAACACCTTGCACATATGCTTTAGCCTCCTTCTATATTTTGAAATTTTATACATTTTTCTCGTTCTCATATATATATATATATATATATATATATATATATATATATATATATATATATATATATATATATATATATATATATATATATATATATATATATATATATATATATATATATATATATATATATATATATATATATAAATGAATGAAATTTTATTTAAAAAACCGGAAAAAAAAAGATATAATCTTTTCTTCAGCCCATACGATTATATCCGCAAATTGTATTTGTATTTATTTATGTATATATATATATATATATATATATATATATATATATATATATATATATATATATATATATATATATATATATATATATATATATATATATATATATATATATATATATATATATATATATATATATATATATATATATATATATATATATATATATATATATATATATATATATATATATTAATTTCTCAGGTCAAGAAGAGAAAAGAAAATATGGATGGGAAGAATCAGTGAAATTTTCAAATGATTTTCAAATGATTTTTATTTCTGAACAAAAGTAGACTGAGTTATCCTAAAAAAAAATCGAAATTTACCCACCGAGATAGCGCGTTTTATTATTTTCTTACAACTCATTTGAATCTTGTTTAAATTTCCTAAGAAAAAGCGTACTCTCAGCTTAGTATATATAGATATACAGATGTGCTTATATTCTGAATTGTACAGTTTATAATGTTATAACATGAAGGAAATAGGTTGTTCTGCAATGCTAATTCTTAATGTATATTTTTATCTTTAGCATTCTTATCAAAACCGAAGAATAAAAAGGATGCGCTTCAGGTTTCTAGCATTATAGGTTGCAATTAGATATTTAAACTAAATAGAAACTGAAACGATATCGAAATCTAAGGAATCTCCTAACCAGTTTAACTGTAAGAGGAAACAGAGAGGAGTTGAAAGGTCATTAGTAAAAACATCTTCAAGTTTCATCAGGCAATCAAACGGGTTTCAATGTTCAACTTATTCATCTTACTTTCATAAAAAAGGCTTCATAGATTTTGATTGGATTTTTTCGTCTTCCTCGTTTAAATATCGATTTGCAGCACCCAATGTTTACATTATGAATGGTTAATTGAGTGAACAATAATGAGATTCTGAAACCGGAACGGAATTCCAATATATGTCAACGAGACGGTTTTGCCATGTTAATGAGGGGATGCGTTAGTATATATATATAGGCTAGATATTCAAAAACGCTGTATTATTCAGATTATTTAATTTTGTACATAATGTAGCGATTCATAAGACTTTTTTGTATTTTGTAAATTTTAAAAGATCTTGAGCCATAAATCAATTTTTAGTGTGTCTACCACTGCAAAAATACAATTCCAATTCACTAATATTTAAGCCATGTCAACTCGGTTCTATGTTGAGGTACCTTTTCATAAATGAGGGTTGACATTGTCAGTAACTTACGCCCCACATTGGTGACCTTCGGACCTGATGATAACGCGCCTACCTTGAACAGAAACTCCCACTTCGATTTGAACACGCCCACTAAAATGGATAGTTTACATTGAATAGTTGACTTGCTACTTGTAACTGCGACATTATCCACCTCATTCCGCTTTTGCTACTCAGTCTCGATCACACACAACGTCGGCAAACATAAAAAGTGACCACGATTGTGAACTTAATACAGCTCTCATGATCAGCATCTAAAAGTACAGTGATCTTAATACAACTCTCCTGGTTTCTCACAATATAGCAATGAATAAACTAGTGGTATCCGTTCATTGAATTCTATCACAGATAAAAATTCTGGTGGGGGAGTACTGTAGTTTGTCTATCACTACAAAAATACAATTCCGATTCACTAATATATAAGCCTTGTTAACTCGATTCGATGTTGGGGTACCTTTCCATAAATAAAGGTTGACATTGTCGATAACATACGCCCCACAAATTTAAGCAAATTAATTTCCCAACATAAATAAAATTTATATGTTGCCATGTGCTGAGTGTTATCTTAAGTTTTTTTTTATGTTTCGTTGCGATTTAACAAATCAAGAAGTTATTTATTCTGGAGAAACTTCAAGGAATACTGGAAATGTAGTAAAAAGTATTTCTCAAAGTAATGATGGAAAAAACGGCTTTAATTAGCCTCAAAAAAACATGACATTCATTAAAATAATATTCTTCAACTCCTAACAAGAAATTTCACAAAATTCCTCTTCGAAATTCTGATTCTGGAGATAACTATTGTCTGAGGAAAAAAAACTGAAATTTCTTTTCCTTATTCTTTTTGTAACAACACTAAACAGCTGAAGTTGCATATGCTTATTCATACTAACGGAAAACCTCATACATGTGATGTGTGTATGAATGGTTTTCGAACAAAACTTCAATTTAAAAAAAAAAAAACACATTTGTTCATACCAAAGAAATTCACTTGTCAAATCATTCACTTGTACTGTGTGCAATAAAAATTTGATTTATTGTTTTCTTGAAGAATATATTGTAATATTTAAGAATAAGTAGTACTTGTAGCAACTGTGAAATTTTTTTAAGATGGAGCTTGCTTAAAAACTCATGTTTGTTACACTAAAGATAGAAGAAAATCTTACTCTTGCAATGTATGTAAGGCTTTCAACGCTTATACTTGAGGAAAAGATGTTACTTCTCAAATTATCTCAAAAGGTAATTCTCGTTTGCGCAACAAAGAAAAACCTTTCTATTTGGAAAGTATGTTATAAGGTTTTTCAAGGAAATATATTTCAAAGAAGTACTACTTAGTTCATAAAAATGATAAATATGCATGCACTCTCTGTACTATAGGTTTTTCCAATAAAGATGATTTAATTAGCCGACAAATTGTTCTATTTGGAGAAAAAACAAGGGTTGAAGTAAATATAACTCTAAGCAATCCTGCGAGAAAAAATTGTGAATGCCAAGAAAATGTGACTCCTATGATGTCGTCTTCTTATTTGCCAGAAAACAAGAGATTTCAAAAATCCTCTCGAAGAAACTAATGTTTAAGATAGCTTATTTTAGTATATTGTAAAAACAGAACTTCCTTTTTCTTGCCCTTTGTGTAGTAAAACTTTTAAAAATAATATGGGGTTAAAATTACATTTGTCTGTTCATACAGGTGAAAAACCTCTTGCATGTGAAGTGTGTTTGTAAGTTTTTCGAACAAACATCAGTTAAATAAACACGACATTGTTCATACCAAAGAAAAATCCTATACTTGTACTGTTTGTAATAAAACGTTAGGTAGGAAGTTTTTTTATTTTTTAAACGACATTATAGTAGCCATTTAAGTTGCAAATATGGGGGGAGGGAACTTATGAAGCTCACTTAAAAATTCATGATTGTTATCGTACTAAAGATAGATAAAAACCTTACATTTGAAAGATGCGTCAGAAAACTTTTAAATTCATGCTGTGATTTAAAATATTACTTTGCAGTTCATTTTGGGGAAGAAGAAAAAACCCTTTTGTTTGTGATATATGCAACAAATGTTTTTCTAAACACCATGCCTTAATCAGGCATTCTTCGATTCATCAACATATTAGCGCCATTTGTAATAAAAGTTTTGCCATTGAAGACTCTTTAAAGAAGCATATTGTTGTTCGCTGTGGAGAAAAACCATATACATGTAATATATGTGAAAAACGTTTTCAGCGAAATAAGTATTTAAAACTCCAGTATAAAATTCATGCGAAAGATAGCAGTGACTGCAGATTTAGTCGACACCAATTTTGATAATTATTTAGCTTTCATTTGTAGATTGACAGCTGAAAACTAATGGCAGATTGGCAAATGATTTATCATGCTCATAATGAAATTTTTAGTCTTGGAACGGAATAAGTACCCATACTCAAGAAACTCTTCAGTTATACTCAAGAAACTCTTCATTTCATATTTAATATTTTATTTATTGTTACTTACTTCCTTGTTGTAAATATGGTGTTTCCAAAGACTGTTATTTAATTACATGCTTTTAAAATTTCTATCAATTATGGAAAAAAAATGAATGTACATTATGGTCTCTACGTTAATATTCAAAAAACAAGCAAATCATAAGTAGAAGAAGTTAGTGTACGATACAGAAAAGCTTGTTTATTTACAAGACAGAACAGAAAATAATTGAATGACAGTTATTATAAAAGGAAAGAAATAGGTGTGAGGAGCCCAATCTGCAACAGATTAAACAAGAATAGACTGTCAAGTATTGGAAAATGGGGAAATACTATAGAAAGATCAATAGCTAAATTATTAGAATTTTTAAAAATGTGGAATGACTCCAAAAAATTAAGTTTGGTAGAAGAAGAAAATTGTTGAATAATTTTATCAGAAGAAAACTTAAACGTGTGACTAGAATTCCAATATCCAACTATGTAGAGAGCGAGGGAAGATCGGATCTGGTTTTGGACTCATCTTTCGTGATTTTTAAGTAGAAGTTTAAGGTTACGTTTAGTTAGGTAAGGAGGTTAGGTAGGTTAATAAGGTTAAGTTACATTGTCCAATATACTCACGAGCACATTGACCTGAAATTCGATAAATGCCTCAGCTATTAATATTAGCAATTGTGTCTAAGTCTGGTAAAGTTTTGTTTATTTACAGGGAAAAAATGATTTTAAATTCAAATTTATTCAATATTTGAAAATTTGGGTAAACATAATAACTTAAAACAATCAAATTATTGAAGTTTTATTTTATAAAGTGGAAACTTTTGTAAAGTGGTAGCGAAAGTGATTTATATCTAGATGTTCTAAGCTGTCAATAAATATTTAATTTAAAGAAAAAATATATATATGGGTACAAAAATAACTCGTGAATAATTTCGCAATATAGAAATAAAAGATAAATTCAGGCATTTTTCAGTAGTCTTGAAAAATATTAGCTACTATACTCATTTAATTTTCCAGATTTTGAGAACCTTGTATTAGAAAGAAAACCGCTGTCTACAGCGATATCTTTAAGATAAAGGAACTCTTCATCGAGGTATTAACTATTTGAACAAGTGTTAGAAGCCTAGTAAACTAGAGCATCTAAAGCAACTATCTTTTGACTGGGAAATGTTATAAAAAGTTATGAAGGGGAGTAAAACCGTAAATGGTTTCCGATAAATAATAGTGAGAAATTTATTTTAACTACTAGTTGTAAGAATGTCAACGAAAAGTAATCACTTATTTTTCTGTTCAAACGTGAATTGTATGCAGAGATCTATAAAATTCGTAATATTGGAAGCACGATCGATGACAGCATCATTTACCAATGTGAAACAATCATCGATATATTGTCTATAAAAAGGGACTTGTAATAAATCAAAGAGTTTTACTGCAAAGTAGAACATGTACAGGTCACTTAAGAAGTGATTAAGAGGATTACCTAGTTGAAAAAGAAATCATGTAAATTCCTTAACCATGGTTAAGGAATTTACATGATTTCAATTCCCACAGTTCTAGATTAATTTTCAAACTGATGAAAAACTTTAAAGTTAGAAAACTACATGGAACTAAAAACTGCACTAAACATAGTGCTAAAAGGAAGCGTCTTTGAAAATTTAGAAAGTATTTTTAACGATTAATTACCGAAAATTATATGGAAAGGGAAAATATCGTAATCATACAATTCAGAAGAGAAGGGAAGGAAAGGGTGAAGCCATGGAACCGATCTTCTCCCTAGATGGCGCATTCGAGCGTTACGACTGCGAATAATTTAAGTTTGAAATTAATTTAATTTATTGGTTTGTGATCATCAGTGATTAATCTTTTTTTTAATATGATCCTAGTGGTTTAAGTTTAATTCCATATTTGTTATTTTTTTCACTTAGTTGGTTTCGCAAATTTGAATTTTCTACTCTCAAACCCTATAATATATTACAGCGTTCTCTAATAAATTTGCTTTTAGCTTACATAGAATAAATAAAAAGGAACTTTCAAAATTAACCAATCAGAGAATGCCTTGATGACATCACAACTACTTGCGACCAAGTTCAGCCAAGACCTTGAGCCTTGAATTTGCTAATGAAAGGATAACAGATATTTGCTGCGTGGAAATAAGCAACCGGATACGTGAAGCCTAAATGTAATTTTCTTTCAAAAATCAAAACATCAGCATGACTTCTTTATTAAAAAAAGAGGTAGTTGAGGAGGCAGAACCACAACAAGAAGAAAGAATACTAATATATGAAGTGCATGAAGTAGAACAGTGCGAAAATGAGGAAAGTTGCGACGCAGATGTAGATCAACCAAGCCAAGATGAAGCAGGCCAAGCAAGTTCTTCGCGGTATATTCATCTCGATGAGAATATATACTTCTGCAAATCATGCAACAAAACTTTCTCCAACCTAACTGAGCTTGAAAAACATGCTGAATTCCATAACGGAACAGAGAAATTTCATTCGTGTGTTCTTTGTCTGAAAGAATTCAAAGAAAAGAGGTATTTATACAATCACTACTATATATGCCATCCTGATATGAAACCGTTTTCTTGCGATTCTTGTAATGAAAGTTTCTATAGTAAAAGTGAACTGAACATTCACAGTAGATGCCACAGAGAAAGAAAGATTTTTCAATGCGATGTATGTGGTAAAGTTTTCCGGCGTAAATCAAATCTTGTTGCTCATCATGTTACCCACTCTCAAGAAAAGATTTTCCCATGCGAGTATTGTGATAAAAGTTTCTCTCGTAAGGGTTCGCTTACGGTTCATGTCCGTATTCACACTCAAGAAAAATCGTATATTTGTTCTGTTTGCGAGGAAGCTTTCTACCAAAAAGGCCACTTAGATCGACATTCTCTCACTCATACTAAAGAAAGGCCTTTTGAATGTGAAGTTTGTTTGATGGATTTCTTTACTAAAAGAGATCTCCAAAGACACTTATACTCTCACACTAAAGAAAAACCATTTAGATGTGGCCAGTGTAATAAGGGATTTATGCGTAAACAATCTTTGAAGAAGCATGAAGAATTACATCAGAGAACTGAGACATGTGTGTTGATCGTTACTGATAATGCTTCTAACAGTGAATCTAATTAAGCAGCAGCTACTTGTTGTACATAAGAACGCTTCTTGACTTCATACTATCAATTGTTTATGCATAATTTGTAATTAGCAGAATTAATAGTCAAAAGGAAGAATGTAGAACTGCATAATTTAATTTGACGTATATAGTTCGAAAATTTACCTTTAAATGTATAACATGTCCGTAAATTCTCACAGTATCCATAAAATTTATCATTCATTATTATTGTGTACTTTTTTTTTTCTTCAGAAAATACAGTTATGTTTAAATTTTGCTGAAAGAACATCAATACAATCATTAATGATTAATATAGTTATTGTATCAGTTAAAGTGATTGAAATTTTTTTTCTCTTTATGTTGATTGTTACTTAAGATTAACATGGTTTATAATGTTACATTCCTATTTTATGAAAAGATTTTAATAATTATTCTGATAATATTAGTCATTTATTCGTGTAAATTTTTGTTTGTTCAATAACTTTGACTGAAATTCTTTCAGTGGGTAGTCTATAATTCATTTCTGTTATTACTTTGTTTCGTTACGTATTTGTCAGCAGATTCCACTGCTAAGAATTGTTGATATAAAAAATTTATCATGTAGTATTTCAGATAAAGTAATTAAAAACTTTTCATTGTGTTATCTCTTATTTTTCTTTTTTATTAAATATTTTCTAGGTTTGGAAAGTTTTATAACATCATGTTTTTAATTTTTAAAATATGTGAGTCATTATTCTGATAATTTTATTTGTGTATCAATTTTGATAAATATAAAAAAAAGCATCCAATTTTGGAATTTTTTATACTTTATAGGAAGAAGCAAAATTAAATTGCAAAAGTATGTTTATTGCTAGCAAAACCTATGATTTAAAGAGGATTAATTTTTAATAAGTAAGTAAGTTGTTTATTTAAATAAATAGTTTTGTAAAATTTCATTTAATGTTATAATACCCGTTGTTTCAATACATCTACTAAAAGTGATCTGTGTACCTACAAGTTTCAAACATTAACGAATTTTACTGCATGGATATCGTCAATGTAGGGTGTGATATCGGATATGTTGATAAAAATTTTAACTTTGTTTTTTCAAAGGTTTGAGAATTATGTTGCCTGACATATCCAGGGAGAGTAAAAAATCTTATTGGGTGTCGGTTTCTTATATGCCCTGCTAGGAATTAAATATCTAATTAGACATACCTCTTCAATATCCTTTCAAAATTTGTCAACATTTCACCAAGATGCCTAGTAGAAAGAAAAAAAAAAGGTACTAAAAGAGGTGAAAAAATAGCGAATTGGTAATGTCTGTTAAAACCTAAGTGTTAGGGACTTAAGAATAGATTAAATTTCTTAGACGTTTGGGCATATTTGCCAATATTACTTCTGATAATGTGGGTATCATGTTAGTTATATACAATGCCCTACATCAATGCTTATTTGTAGTAGTTACAAATTTTTTGAATAAGCTTTATATTTTAATTGAGGATTTTTTCATTAAAAAAAATAATAATTGTATTCATCTTTATGATTAAGAACTATGAATATACTGTTTTTCAGATATAATTTGAGTTTGCACTGTTACAATATAAGTTTAAAAATAATTTTTTTGAGTGCTTAAAAATTTTAATTTTTTCTACTTACCTTATAAATAGGAAAAAAAATTTTCTTAAAAAGAAAAAAAGAGACTGGCTTTAAATGACAATGCAGTGTTTTCACTACAGCGCGAGAATCTCGCATATTTTTTTCTTTTCTCGCATTAAAAAATGATTACCACGAGAAATTCGCGCATTCTATAAATCAATTTCAAAATTCGCCAATCTCTCGCATTTTGGAAAAAGCTTCGAGTTACGCCATTTAGAATAAAATCCGTTTCACTTTTCTTCCTGGATCTTTCATTATTTTCAACATCTGCCCCATTATCTAGCCTCCCTATTTACCAGTATTGTTCAAAAACTTTTTGAACACAACCACGGAAACCCCTTTCAGAACGCATTTCTCTGCAACCACCGTGTTTACCGTAGGTAAGGTTTCTTCATGTAGGACGTTCAAATTTTTTATGCACTTATGTGCGATTATTATGCGATGGACAAATACCTTGTAAAGGCCAAATCTTCTATTATGATGCACCAAAAATATTCAATGCTTTAAAAAATAGAAGACGTTAAAAATGTATTATAATTAAAGAAATGATTTTTTTTTCAAGAGTTTTTGTTTTTTTAGTTCTTAGAAATCTCACTTAACTTTTTGAAATCTCACCCTGTTTTTGAGAAAGGGTGAGAAATTCTCACCCATTTTTTTTTCTATGATGAAAACACTGCAATGATCAATCAAAAACTAGAGATTTTTTCTCTCATTACACTATAATTCATATACTATTAACTAATTTCCAATTCTGTATAATATTTATAATAATTTTAATTACTTATTGATGTTTATCAAATGTTTAATACAAAAATAATGAAGCATTTATTATTTGGAAAATTATTTTATTTACAATATATTTAACAACAAAATTATGTACAACATACACAGGAGTCAGTCCAGGATAAATTTACTACCGTTTAGCGGTACGTTCACAAATTCAACTTAAAAACGGTAGTTTCACAAAATATTTTTTCTTAAAATTTTATTTTTGTATCCCGTAGGAAACGATAAATCCATATTTTTGAGTTGATTTTTTAATATAATTTTTCATTTTCACAAATTATGTCTAAATTTTCACAAAATAGGTACCTCTCATAAAAACCTAGATAGACCCCTGATACATGAGACAAAAGTTTTTCATGAGTAATCCATGGTTACAAAATGAAATAATGAAAACAACTCTGCAAAAAAAAAAAAAAAAAACTTCACAATATTGGGAAACAGAGAAATTTATGTATTCTCTGCATCAAATAATTCAATCAAAACAAAAGAGTACAATATTATTAACATTACAAATAGAGTAAAACTAGGGAATTTTGCTACTGGTAAATTTTTATCACTTTGAACAGTGCTTACCTTCTAAAATAAATGGCAAACTTTTAAAAAATTGAAAATTTTGAAACATTAAAAAATTGTTGATATTGATAATGTAAGGCATTTAATTTGATGCATTTCTTTAAGTGTAGCAAATGTTGCAAGATTCTTTTCTAAAATGGAAAAAAAAAAAAAAAATGCTAAGTACGGAATAAAATAATTTTTAGAATATTTTAAAATATTCATATTTATTAAAAAAAATATATTAAAATAAATGCATGTATGGTGCATTTCCGATGAAAAAAAGTTGCGAATGGCTGACAATTTTTTGTCGTTTGTTATATTTAATTGATTGGTGGCAATAGCAACTGTTAATTTTGCCCTCTAGCAATATAATTTTTTTTAAAATGTATATTTATACATATATATTGCACACATGAGCAGTTGGTGATTCAGATAAAAGACAAGAAATACAATACATAAATACAACAAAGTAAACTCTTGGGAAAAATCCCCGAAAAATAAGTTACACAGAAGTGAAGTTTAGCAGGTAGTTAAAAGATTTAAAAAAAATTTTAGTTACAAAGTTAATAAAACATTTGTCAATTTTAATTTTTTTAAAGAGGAGTTTCCAAAATAGATGTCGCTGAAATAAATGATTGAAAAACTAAATTATTTGTAAACATCAAATTAACTTATTTTCATGTAAATTTCATTTATGGTTTGCCATGATAATGATTTTTACGGAACACTTTAAAGCATGCATAAAATAGCTTTGACACAATCAATTTATTTACAAGATTATAATGCAACCAATGAACTTTTTACATTTCCAGGGTTCCCACGCGTCAGGGAATTTTATTTTGACTCCAAAAATCAAAGTATAGTCAGGGAAAGTTGCAATTCCTCTACAAAAACCTAGAATATTTCTATATCATACCTGGAAAATAACCAATCTTAAAATTGTCAGTAACAGTAATCAGTTATTGAGATTCGACTTAAATAATTCTCACATCTGTTACAATTATTTGTTATAAAAATTTCACATTTTAGTCAAACTGAAATATTTCCTTCCTCATTTAGTGATATTTTTTTACACAGAAAATCAAATATTTCACATTACAAATAAAAGGATCAAAATTTTCTGATGAAAATATGGCCTCGACTTTCATTGAAATTTACCTGGAAAAGTCAGGAATTTTTTTTCTTCTGAAATTGAGTGGGAACCCTGCATCTCATAATTTTGAATAATAATGTACCCAATATGGGAAATTAATTTTTAAAATATAATAGAAAAATCTATAGCCTAATATTCATTTTAACACTAAAATTTGATTGAAACATCCAATGCTAGAGTATTAAATTTTAAATTAATAAAATTAACTTTTTTAAGTCCCTAGACAAAATTATACAAACTTTTTCTTCGCTTGTTTTTTCCACTTAAAAAAAATAATAAATAAAGATAAATTGACACTTAGTTTTATTTTAAGAATTCTTCCTTTAAGAAGAATTTCCAAATGTTAAGGTTTTTCATATTTTAACAAACGGTGAGGATATAATGACACTATTAAGTGGGCGGTTATGGGGAATGAAATTACAATTAAATTATTTTAACCGAAAATTTATTCTCAAAAAATGCTTCTCGTTTCCGCATTAATATAAAAACAGTTTGCGAATTTAAGTTCAGTTACACTGATGAAAGCAATTAAAGGATATTGTAAGTCTTGTGTAAAATAACAGTATAAGAAATTTTTTTTACATAAAATGGAAGAAGAAAGTCACAAATGCAAATTTTTCTTATTTTTAAACTTTGCACTACGTAAATTTTCAGTTTGATGTAGCTTCAGCCGCTGAAAATTTCAACTTAATGTTAGGCAAAGCGGAAAAGAACAATGGGCATTCAATAAACATGTTGCTTGGATGAGTGTGATGTCTCACTGAAGTCATTTAGCCAAATCAAAAGCTTGAAGAGTTGTTGAGAGGGGGCCAAAGTAGCAGAAGCCATTGGAGTTTCACAAAGTGTGATTTCCAGCATCTGGAACGATTTTTTGGAGACTGGACATGCAGGTTGAAGATCAGGGTGTAGACGTGCAACAATGCCAATTAAGACCGTTATTTAACGGTAATGGCTCGGAGAAACCGAAATATGAATGCCAATCTTCTTGGCATCTCTATTGATGGACGCACTGATCTCCATACCATTCGAAATGGAGCTCTGACCGGTCGCAGATATAGGTAAAAGATACTGAGACCAGGGTGCGTAGCCAAATTATTCAACAAAAAATAAGCACTTTTCAAGCACTTTAAAAGAATATCATAATTAGGCAGGGTTAGAAAATTTTTGACAATTGACAGTTTTATTTGGTTTTAACAGTCATGGCAACAAAAAAAATAAATTCTTTTGGCATTGTGTTTGACAATTGTCAAGATTTTTGAATCATGTAAATCGAATGTCGTTTTCATAAGCTACGGTCTGGCGATTCACCGAAATAGATTGGGGATGAATTAATTGTGAAAACATTGAATAGAACAATGTCTTTCTGCATAATTCATAGCGAAAAATCATCATGGTAAAGGAAAAATCTCAATTTGGAAAAGGAAACATTAAGCACTTTTTAAAAATACCCAATGAAAAAAAGCACCTTAAGGGCTTTTAAAAAACGAAAATAAAAAATAATCACTTTTTAAAAACGCTACACACCCTGTGAGACATATTGTAGTCCCTTACACTGCAGCAATTGGAGATGACTTCATGTTAATGGACAACAATTGCAGACACATTGTGCTAACTTAAGGAATGATTTCCTTCTGGAGTAAGGAATCATAAGAATGGATTGGGCAGGGTGTTCTCTGGACATGAACCCAATCTAGCATGCTTGAAATATTAAGCAGACGAATTGCTAGACTCCTACCACCCCCACAAACTCTCCAAAAACTGGGAAGAGCTCTTCTGGAGGAGTGAGACAGAATACCCCAGCCTCTCATTGACTTGATGCCTCAAAGGTGTTCAATGTTGCTGGCGGTTCGGGGAAACCATACCCCCGACTAAAAATGATTTCTTTTAAAGAAATGCTTTTTTTACTTGTTTTTTCTCATATGCACAAATTGTGTTTTTTTCCTTTTGTACCCAAATGCTCAACAAAACACTTTTTTTCCCCTGCCGAACAAATTTAATTTTTATCTCATATAGCCTACATTGTCTGTCGATAATATATCTATCTTTCAAACAATTTTCCAGCTGCAAGATCGACCTGCAACCTCAATATCCTTTAATTGCTTTGAGCAGTGTATTTTGCTCTATTTGAATAACTTTGAAGCCAAAAACAAAATATTTCTTAACTTTTATGAGGCCAAAAAGAAGACAAATTATAATACTTTTATTCAATATTTCATGTTTCTTTACAGCTATTTATTAATTATTTACAAATAAAAGCTACTATACAAGCAACATTGACTGGGTAAAAGACAACTTTGTACTGGACAAAAAATAACACGGAAAATTAATAAGATGTAATGTTTAAAAAATTTGAACACCTAAAAAATATTTAATAGTATTCTAATATTATTCAAGTACATCTTTCATACACAATCTTTTTGAACAATTAATTAAAATTAAATAAGAATTTTATAGCTAAAACTTTTTTTTTTTAACTTTATCGCTCAAGGAGAAAACTATCCAACTTAATCTAAACAATTAAAACAACAATGAAAGATATGCATGACATACACAAAAGTAGTCAATTTATGAGTAAATATATTGGGCTGACAAGAAAGTAATTTTGTCTTTAATGTGAAATAAAGCTTAATTTATGGTATGCAAAAAATTAATAGTAATCAGTCAAATATCTTTAATTCTGTCCGATGGCTTTTCGTCATTTTTCTAGGAACTTCTTGATCCAACACTCATACATCTGGTCCTTATCATCAAAAAACTCAACCAAGTGCAATTTGTGGTTATTGAAATTCTTAGAATTTAAACAATTTTGTCATCTTTAAAACAGTAATCTGAAGTTACAAGTTTGGAGTACAGTAAAAGAACAGTGTTTCACCATAACATTTTTGGGCGGGATGTGAGTTACACCTCACCCCAAATAACCCTGACTTTGCATTGTTGGATAATCCTTTATTTTGAAGTTTGAAAATTTCTTTAAATTTAAATAATAACAATGATCTCAAATTGCACTTGGTTCTGATTTTTGCTGATTAGGACTCGAAGTTCTCTGAGCATGGGATCATGGTTGCCAGAAAAATGGTAAAAAATAATTGAACAGAGAGAGAGAGAGATTTGACTGATTAAAGCTTTATTTTTGTATAGAAAGAATTGTTTTATTTTACACTTTCCTGCTAACCCAATAAATACTTTAACAATAAATATCTTTGAAACAATTTATTTATTAATAAATAAAAAAATGCGGAAATTTATACGCTTAGCTAAGAAGAAAGTTTCTAGAGAATCAGTATTATACCAAAGAACTAAATTATTAGAAGGGCTTTCAGATGCTTTATCTGTAAATGTAAAATGACGTAATTGAGGTTTTATCTCCATATCACTGTAAGGACCCTTTACTAAGAGGTAATGTAAGCTTAAAGGCCTGGAAGTAAAAGAATAAAAATATTATGTATTAAATCAGTAGAGCAAGTGCACAAAGTAAAAAAAGGAATACCTTAATAACTTTAGATCTAATGATCTGATTTTTACATACTAAAATACAATCTTAATAGTTCAAAGATCTATTTCTATTTTTAATTAGAAAAGCAGATACTTTTCATGAATAACCCTCAAAATATAAGGGGCAATCACAGTTTGAAAAATATGGTCCCAAAAGTGTAGTCACAATACCAGTCAAAAGTTTCAATCATTATGTGTTTATGTTTTGCGTAAACTGCTTATAGGGTTCTTTTTAATTTAATATGAAGAAATGATGGTGAATAAAAAACAAAACGAGTTTATTAAGAATGAAACAACATAAAACACATACACTAAAAACTAAATCGTTGTAATAAACCAGAGCGTTAGCTTTCGTCGGCTCTCATCCGTATCTATCGTTAAACTAACTGAGGATGGGGCAATGCGCAGGCGAGCAGAAGGTTGCTATGGTTACCTGACACTGTTTTTCATAAACACTAATAATGTGAATCAAAAATAAATAAAATGCACATAATTGTAAAACCTGTTTATCCGACAAATTATAATTATTTTTTATAACTTAATTAATAATGAAAAAAATAGAATAATATGTTTATGTATGACACAAATGTTTGCATCAATTTAAACTAAGCAATTTTTCAAGAGCAAAGAGTGTGCATGAGTTGTCATAGCGTGCGTTGCTATGGCGACTGCTGTTTATTTAATAATTCTTTTTTCATTAAGTTTATTATGCATTGATATTTTTTTTGTGGAGAATTTACTCTTGAATTGAGGAACCTGAGAGATCCTATAAATATCAATGAAATTGTCGATAACGAAAATCTCGTCCCTTGACTATTGTTTTCCTTGTTTAATTAAGAATCAGAAAATTTAGTCTACAGTTCTGTAGCTTTAAATGACAAAATCAAAAATTTAATCAGAGTTAGTCAAATAATTTTAAAAAAAAATTGAAAATCTGACTTTTATAAAACTTCATTACACAGAAATTATTATACTAATCTCATTCGTATTATGGATTTTTTTTCTCTCTCACAAATACATAATTTGTAACTATAAAAATAATTGTATGCCTCAGCAATAAACAAATATTAAATTAAATAATAAATTATCTAAAAAAATATATTTTGCATGAAATTAATTTTGGGTAAACGATTTTCACATTTGTTTGTGATTCTTAATGATTTGTATAAATGGTTCAAGAGATATTACAAAAAATGAAATTAAGTGGTCTAAATTTTAACCAATTTCCTGACTAATTTATAAAGATAATATTTTCCTGATAATGGTCCTCTCTCTCTATCTTTTTTTTTTTTTATAAGGGCATTTCAGTTGTAATTTAAGTAAATAACAGGTTTTCACAAGTTTGGACTAATTTTAACAAACATTTCACAATTTAAAATTAATTCCCAATTTGCCTGCAATAAAGAAAATAATTCATAAATTTGGCATGTAGATACCAAAGTTATTCTATGGACTACAATTATTGAATCACTATAGAGTTCCCTATTGATGATATAATCATGTTTTTAGAAAAATATTTACAATACTTGATAAATATTAAGTGGTAATGATTTGTTTCCCAGAATTTAATCTTTTAAAAATCATTTTCCATCAATCTAAAACAAATATTTTTTATTAATAAGAAAATACTGGAAATATATTTTAATCATAACACACTGGGAAAAAAAGTGTTTTTTCCTACACCCCATAGGCTGTTACCAAGTTTAAGAAAAATTTTTAAAACACAGTTTAATAGGAAATATATTTTTAAAAAAAATCAAATAAATAACTAATAGATATTTTTTTTAACAAACAAGCTTAATATAAACAGGTCTAATATTTTTACTGTAGAGTTTATGTTTTTAAAGAAATATAATTAAAAAACATTTAAATATTTCATATCATAAGCTATTTAAGTATTTGAACTCTTTATTAAATAAAACATGATTTAACCTGTTAATTCAAATCAGAATTCTCAGATTTTTTCTGTAGAAATTATATTTCTTAATTAAACAAATTTAGTCATTAATTAGATATTTGAATGCTCAACATATATCAAAATTTTTCACATGAAAATAAATTTCCACAACTTATTTCTAAATAAGAAAAAGATTATTTAGTAAAATTAATTATTTTATAATTTAGTACATGTATTGTACAATAAATATATCAGGGATGATTGAATTCTGGGTTTTTAATATTATCCTCCCGATTCTAAAAATTAGGAGCCGGGCATACGATTTTTCTGGGAATATCGCGAAATTCAGCATTTCTTAAGACCAATGTTTCTCAGAGTTTTACTAATCAAAGACTTATACTATGACAAAATTTTCACTTAATTCCTCAATCTAAAACCCTTTCCCCTAACAAGACGCTTACATACACATGATTTCTCCGTAAATGGGCAGAAATCCGCCAGTTTGATTCTTTTGACTTGACGAATTTTCGCCATTTTGAATAGTTGGAACTTCGCCGGAATCCACTTATATAGCCGTTTTTATTCACGCGGTTTGAATAACCAACATTGATTTTTTATTTATCTAAATTAAAAGTTGCATTTTGTGATTCATAATCACATGATTTAAAAATCCAATGTTATGATTTGTATTTACGCCTTTGAAAAATCATATTTGCGATTCGTATTCACATGAATTTAAAATCTAATGCCACAATTCGAGTTCTAGCTTTTTCAAAGCCCAATAATGCGTTTGTAATATCAAACACCGATTCTCATTTTTTTAGTGATTTAAAAGCTGCACATTGCGATCCATATTTATGTGTTTTTAAATCGTATTCATATTCAAGTGATTTTAAATTCCAATATCGCGATTCATATTAACGCGATTTTAAAATTCAATATCACGATTCCTATTCATGCAATTTTTTAAAATCTGACATCGCGATTTTTGTAAGAACTAAGTTTTTTCTGAAATTAGTTACTATAAAAATGTGATATTCTTCATTGGTAGGTAATTTAATTATAAATCTTATTTCAAAAAGCTATGTTAAATATGAAATATGTATGATAGGTAAATTGCTATCGTGATATAAATTTTTTGCACATAAAATTTTCAGGTTTTTTTTTACCTTGTGTCACAGTCACCCCTGATATATATATGTATTAAAAATTGGATGCTTACCCTGATAATTTTGTTTTCAAAATCAACTTATATTGAAATTCAAAAGGTTCTTCTTTAATATTTCCACTCACAAGCCACAAATTATCAAATGCAGAAAACTTGGATGTTTCATACGTAACAGCTTTATTTTCACATGTGCATGTTGAAGCTTTGAACTGCAAATCTAAAAGCATAAGAGGAAAAAAATTTAATTTGATCAGCCAATTATCCACACACAATAGAACAAGTAGACACACCCAAATATTAAGTACCCAGAATTCATAAATAAAATTAGATATTTAGCAAATACTCTACCTACTTTATATTTACTAATAATATAGAATGAAATAAATTTTCCTAAATATTTTTAAATATTAAACAAATACTTTACCAAAATAAGAAAACTTTTCAACAGAAAGAAGTTCAAATATTCTTTCATAAAGATGAACTTCTTCTTTGTTTTCCTGATCCATTGCAGTTAAGGCCTTCAATATTTCATAACCATTAGCATAAAGCTGTTTACATTGCTCTTGATGCTTGTATTTTTCAAGGTAAGGTCCTTCCCATGGGCAGCCAATTAAATGATTGCAACATATGGCAGGCCTACAATTTACAAAAGTAAAAGCACATTAATAAATAAATAAAAAGAATAATAAGGTAAAATATCCAACAGTAAATAATGTATCTGTTATTTGGTAACCTATATTCACTTGTTATTATTAAATACTTAATATTATTTTGTATTAAAAATTGATGGAATTATTCTGATAATAACAAGAAATTTATAAAAATTCTAAGAAATATTAATCACTTTGAAAAAAACATAAAACATTTTTCTTATAATATTTTTACAAAGTAAACAGGACCTGCACTAAGGATTTCAAATTATTAGCCAGACATGAGGAGTATTCTCCAATTTTAGAAAGTCTTCGCCAAACACAAATCTTAAAAAATTTTAAGATCAATTTTTTTCCCCATAGAAAACTATTCTACAGTACTTTTGCTTCAGACTTATATTATTTTGACCAAATTTTAATTGGTCATGCTGCGACGCATGTACCAAAAATTACTGAAATAGAATAAAAAAGACTGATTTGTTTTTTTAAAAAATTCATTCTGGGCGAAATTTTGAATCAAGTTAACTATTCTTTTTTCAGTAGAAAAAATCATTACCCAAAACACAATTTTATTCACCAAATTTATAATTTTATCGCATTTGGCAAGGTGGCGAATGATTAGCATGGGACCTGAGTTTGCAGTAAACAAACAATACAATTTTAAAAAGCAAAATATTTCAGAATGCAAAAATGAAAAGCTGCAAATAAAAGTTAAAATTACAATATTTGATGACAATGCAACTAATGACAGTTCAAATATTACACAAGCACCCATCACGGGTTTGTGATTTGATTATTTTTACTAAAAAAGAGTGGAGGAGCAGAGCAATGCATATGTGAGACATTTAAAATCCCCTTATTCTAAAAACTTCCTTTAAAATCAAAAAGAAAAAAAAAATTAACATAAAAATTACAGCAGGAAACATTTTAAATTTCAAACAGAAGTTGAATTTTTTGAAGAAAATATTGGAAAAAAAAAACTTTGTTAAAGTTTATTTCAGAAGACAAGAGTTTTTAACACGAAAGATTCTTAAAGAATATTCAACTAAAAATGTTATAAAATGTATTAAAACGTAAATTCAAAGTAATTTATTTAAATTTAATCCCAAAATTAGATTACTACATTAAAAATCTAAAGTAAAGTTAAAAATAATGGTCAGGTAATTTATTTACTTTTGCTGACAAGGGGGAAAAGAGACTTCAAACTGCCAAAAATATGCTTACGTCATATTTGAATGCCTCCTTATGGTTACTTGTTAAAATACATTATAAGTTAAAAAACAAACAAAAAATAATTCAGAAACTGTAATAATAAGCTAAAATGTTAAAACTAATATTTAATAACAATGTTAACTATGATTAATTAATGAAATATTGTAAGTTGAAGAGAAAAACAAGGAATCACAATTAAACATTCTTAATTAAAGCGAAAATTCAATATTAATTATTCATTGCAATATACAAATTAAAAATTTTCTTCATTTGATTATTGATCTTGACAGTGAAATTATGAGTTTTCATTATGTGGATAGATTTGTGATAAGAGTTTAAACTAGCATTTTCATTAATTTTATAGTTTATATCCTTTAATAACCTTTTGATAATCTCAATACATTTTTTGTTTGATAATAAATGTACATTAATGTATATCAATACCACAAAATTAATATACTACATACTTTTCAATCACATGGACTATAAGTTAGCAACTACTTTCCAAATTTTCACACCAACAACAGTCCAAATAACTGATAATTGCAGAATTTTAATATTATGTAATATAAGTGTAGTAAAAAAATTTCTTTTACGTTGAACAGTAACTTACGCATTATTTTCCCAGTAGTTAGCAACATGAACAATTCAAATAACTGATAATGCTTAATTTTAATATCAACTAAATGTTTAGTTAAAAAAAAAATGATATTTAACAGAAACATTATACATTATTTTTGCAATTTACATTATTTTTACATAGCTTGAAATTTTGTAACCCAAATAAAATATATCATACTTACACATGTATTCAATAATATTGGCAATATTAACTTTTTGATATATTATTTTATATTGATTGGTATATTAATGTATTCAATAATTATAATTACCAATGATTATTGGGATAATTTCCCACTTACTATTTTGATATCATCAATAATTGTTATATTTGATACATTTATCTGAATTATCAGTAGCAGTTACCTGTGTAAACCAGTCCCTGTAACCAATAGGCAGAGTTCTCTCTAGGGACAAAAAAGCACAGGGCACTCGAAATTTGAAAGGGCATTCACTTAACATTGTAAAAATTTATCAAATTGTGTACTGTTACACAATAACTGAATTTGAGTCTCAACAATTTTTAAAAAACCCTCTTATACTATTTTAATTATCTTTTTCAAAAAGTCATTCTCACACATAATCAAAACAAGAGAAAAATTTGCAGTTTATAAAAAATAATTAAAGGCATGCTAAACGACAATCTCTGAGCTAAATTGTTTCAAAAAAATTTAAACTAAAAAAAATTATTAATTGATAAACAACTTGAAAGATTTTCTCTATAATTTAAACTAAAAACTATAAAAAAAATATACATTTAATGGTGCATTTTTTTTGAAAACATATTTACTTAAAAAATAATTTTAAAATCACTTAAAAAATTCATTAATATACCTGATAAAAAGAGAAACTTTAACAAGTTGAGAATAATCCTAACAAAGTAAATATATGTAATAGTAATAAAAATTAAACCTATAAACACAAATAATTTTACCGGTGTGTAATTTTTATTTAAATGGGGAGTTATTTATTTTTTTAAATGGAATATGAGTAAAATGGCAGTGTTTTTAAAGGGATAGTAGCTTATTGCTTAGTTTTACAAAAAGAGCAAAGAAAGCACATTTATAGGGATTAAAAAGCAGATAAAGGGTGGACCGCCTCTATAAAAATGCTTAAGGGGAACACTGCGATAAGTACCATACATTATTATGCTCATATAAAGGTGATGATGTTTTATATCTACCTCTTTTATCTATTTTTCCTTTTTACACAAATAAATTTTTTTTAAAAATACGAACCTTTTATCACACAAACTCTTTTTATGAACTTTATAAATTTCTGGAACAATCTCAAGTGAACAGTGTGGGCAAGTCATTGGAAGTTCTGATATGGTTCGTTCAACAGCTATGTTTCGAGAACATAAATCTTTGCTAATAGTGGTTTGGCAAGTAGGGCAAGATGCAATCTCATTTTGCAGACGACTTTCATTTAGGATTTCTCCAAAACAACCAGCACAAATCAAATGACCATATTTGCACTGTAAATAAAAATCATTAGTAATAACAAATTTCATTGCTGAAAATACTTCGATAGCATTTACAAAACAGATTAACATTGAGAATGTAAAAAATAAAACAGTATTGTATAAAAAAAGCCTTTATTTTTTTAATTTTATGATCCCAATGATTAAAGATAATGATTCAGTTGAGTTCAGGCTAGAGATGGGATGAACGACATTATTTATGCAAATACAATGAGCTCAGGTTCAAGGCAAAGTTTGAATATGCTTTCTTACTATTTACAATTTAAACAAACATATAAACATCTTTTTGGTTCAGTTATTAAAAATAAAAATTTTTAAAAAAAATTTATAAATTTGCTACGTTTGTAAATACAGATGTATTATATTTGTAAGTTCCGACAATTTATCTTTCTAAGTTTTGATCTTTATCTGTCACATTAATTGTTTGTGTTGGGCTAAGTCAGGAGAAAAAAATATTCAATCAATGTTTCACCTTAATGTCATTGGAATTTGCCAAGCCTAAACCTAGAAAAACAAGCATGAACTTATCTTTCAACTAATGCTTACTCAAGGGAAAGAACACTGCTGCTCGTAGGCAGATTCATTTAAAAAAATGTTTCTTAGCTGAAACTTAGGAAAGTTACTAATTTACTCTGAGACAGGGATGGGCAAACTTTTTTGGTCGAGGGCAAAAAATCAAGAATAAAAAGTTAGGTGGGCAAAGTTTTTTTTATTCTAAAAGTTATTTTACATCTCAAATATCAGTTCAAAGTTATTTTACATCTAAAATATAAAAAATACTATATACAATTCTTAACATAAATATTTAATGAGATGAATAAAATTGCAATTTCATTTTTAAAAGTTCCTTATATTGAAGTTCCAAGTAAGATGTACTTATTTTAAGGAACAATGGTAAATGTTTGTCTGTTATTCTATTTCTAAAATATTTTTTTTTTTCTAAGGTTCATAGATGAAAGCACTTGTTCACATAAATAAAATGAAGCAAACATAGCACTGATTTTCTAGGCATTAAATATTTGGGAAACTAGCTTTTGGTAATGATTTTGTAGAACTCAATTTTTGGCATATTCAGAAACAACTGCTTCAGATGGCACCAATCTACAGCTATTCTATAAAGAACTTCTGCTTTCAACATTTTACCAATTGAAGCTGTCTGTGCTAACTATTTCCACCAATTTATGTTTTGTAGAACAAAAATAGAGAAAGTTAAAAGGTCAGCAGTACTTAGTTAAAAATGAAAGTAAAATAACTTTAAAAAAGTAGGCAAGAAAGTGGATGTATATTGTTTATATTCGCCACAGATCAGCAAGTTAAAATTATATCCGCGGGCCAGATAAAACCTTTCGGCGAGCCACAGTTGCCCCCCCCCCCAGCTCTGGGGCATTGATTAAGGGAAAAAAAACAACTTAATACTAAGATTTCATACTAAGAAACCTAGAAAAATGAGCGTGAACTTATCTTTGAAGTAATGCTCACTTAAGGGAAAGGACATTGCTGTTCGGGAAGATTCATTTAAAAAATAATGTTTCTTAACTGAAACTTAGAAAAATGACTAATTTACTCTGGGGCATAGATTACAGGGAAAAAAGAACTCAATAGTAAGATTTCATACTAAGAAACCTAGAAAAATGAGCATGAACTTATCTTTGAACTAATGCTCACTCAAGGGAAAGGACACTGCTGTTCGGGAAGATTCATTTAAAAAAATTTTTTCTTCTGAAACTTAGAAAAATGACTAATTTACTCTGGGGCATAGATTAAAGGGAAAAAAGAACTCAATAGTAAGATTTCATACTAAGAAACCTAGAAAAATGAGCATGAACTTATCTTTGAACTAATGCTCACTCAAGGGAAAGGATACTGCTGTTCGGGAAGATTAATTTAAATTTTTTTTTTTTAACTGAAACTTAGAAAAATTACCAATTTACTCTGGAGCATTGATTAACATGTTCACGCCGGGAAAAGTGAAAATACTGGTACGGGAAAAGAGAAAATACTGGTAGCAGAACTATTTCAATATTAGATAATATTCGGGAGGAGTTACTCTATTCTCAACAATAACAATTCACTATAAGGAAATTTATCACTGTAAGGAAATTATTAATATTATTTTCGGCAAAGAAGCAATTCAATATAAAAATTGCATCCGTTACAAACAATTGGCAGTTATGGATTTTTATTATTCCCGGAAAAAAACTAAAAAATGAAGTTTATTGTTACCAGTTTTTACTCGGGTGCGCTGCCAAGATGAGACAATCTAGCGTGACCCACCGGTGGGTCACCCCGGCCTGAATGCATTAAAGGGGAAAAAATCCAATTTACTACTAAGATTTCATTTATGGCGGCAAACTGAAAGTATTTAAACATTCAAAATCTTCAGTGAAATCTAGTAAAACAGAGATTATTTGATTGTTAAACCACTATGAAGATAGAGAAGTTTTATAAAATCGATTTTTGTAATCTATATCAATGTACTATTACTTTATAATTTAATATTTTTCTTAATTAATTTTAAATTAGTTCATAATAACATATATTTGGTATATTATTACCCATAATTTTATAAGCATAATAACTAATAATTTTTTTCTTCTTTAACTAGCGGTTATTTCCCGATATTATTACTTACAAATTTTTTTAAGCACAGTAATATTTTTCTTAATAGATTTTAAGTAAATATGTTGTAACAAATATTTATAGATATCAATGATAATATAATTTTTTATAAGTATAATAACTAACATATTTATTATTTGATGTTATGTAGGCTCGTGATAACATATATTTACTATGATTGAACTGTGATATATTTACTGTGATTGTTATTAGAAATTTTCGAATAAAAATTGTGATTTTAATGTTAATTTTAACATTCTCGAACCTAAAAATGTATTCTACATGCTTTCTAACAGACTATGTATAGGTCAACTTAGTATATTTCTTTACATTTTACTTTTCATTATGGTGTATACCAAAGCTAAAAAAAATAATTAGAAAATTAAAAAAATACATATAATTTTTTAACTTTGAAAACGAAAATGAATATGGACATTCATTGTAACCTTCATGAATTTCATAACAAGTTTTGTTTCAGTTATGAAAGAAAGAAAAAAAAGATTTTAAATAACCTGGAATATCGCTGATCTTCGAAGTTCTAAACAAACAGCACAACGGAGAATTTCTTTCAACTTAAATTTCAAAGTTGATTTATCTTCATTTTTAAAAATTGAGCTAATTTCTATACTAGCTACAGAAACGGGATTTTCAAATGTAATATTTGCTTGAAATTGAGAATCTGATGGAGATGTTCCACCTTCCGTCATGATAAATTGAAGTAAATATATTGAATAATAAAAAAAAATAAGTCTTTGACTTCCCAAAGTCGTTATAAAATCTATCACATTAGTTTCATTTTTTTACACAAGATTTATGCCTTGCTAAGAGGAATTATACTATTAATTATATTTCTTTCTTTTTGAAGTTAGATTAGGTTAAGTTAATAATTTCAGATGATTTATGCAGTTTTTATTTGAAATTAATAAAAATAGAAATAAAGCATCACAAAGCAAAACTTCAATAGACAGACAACAAAATTTAACTTCACTTCAATTATATGAAACAAAGTAACAAACGAGCCGAGAGAAAAAAATCTTTCATGCACACGCTATCAGAGAGATTGCCGTAATTGTGTAGTGTGGGCGCTGCAATCGGAATCATGGCCAATTAGTACAGTCGATCATATCACCTTTGCTTGCTAATAGGGTGATAATTAAATTTTGAAAAAATTGGGTTCTTTTTTAAATGATATGTGATCCTGGGAATAAATAAGAGTAAATAAAAGTATGACAAATATTAAATAAAAGTTAAATGCACGCTTTATGTTAAAATATTAAGGGGCTCACTATAGCATGAGGAGAAAGAAATTTCGGAATATACGTCGTTGTGACATTCCAATGAAACATCTTTAATGCTAGTTTATATCTATGGATATAGATGAATTGAATACTTAATGTAAGCAAATTGTGTAAGTTAAAAGGAACATCTGAGTTAATTCTTGAGTATACTAGCTAATAGCTGATACAGTGCACAGCAGCAAAAAAAAAAAAAAAAAAAAAAAAAAGTGGTTCTATTTAATAGATTTTGATCCCCTTAATTATCGACTTTCAAGAACAAGGGCTCAATCATTTTGGTTCGAAAGCCTTCCCTTCATAAATCTGAATACTAGTTTGTTGCGCAGACATTATTTTGGGTTTAGAATTCTGACACAGTAGAATAATAATATTGAATAAGCATATCTTTCTCCCAACCGATTCGGATTTTTGACTATTAAAATCAGTGGTTAAAAGTGACTCGCTGTAAATAGTGAAACTACTGTAGCTTCTACTCTTGTAGCGTAGCATATATATATATATATATATATATATATATATATATATATATATATAGAGAGAGAGAGAGAGAGAGAGAGAGAGAGAGAGAGACTAAATTTTAAAAAAAATGTATCAAAATTTAGGGCACTATGAAGTTTTATGTATCTGGCGGTGACCCCAAAAGAGGCCAAAAATTGACAAGAGAGAAATACTGCGTTACTAAGCAACCAAGTTGAGAGAATAAAAAGGAATGAAATAAAAACTGAAGCTCTTCTTCGTTTTTATGTTAGTTCTGGTCGGAAAGGCCTTTTTTAAAAATAGTTTTAAAAAATATCTTGAAGTGTCTCGTCAACAGATTTGTTTTCAGTTGATTACAGCCCAAAAAGCAAAGATTGCTCTCATTTTCATCTCCTTTAAAAATAAAATTTGAATCGATTTATAAATTTTAATAATAAGATTTTAATAATTGATCACATGAACTTTTAATAAGGCATTATTTGTATTTAAATTGTTTTAATACATGAAAATTTTATACTAAAACCTTTATTTTAATTATATACAAGGTTGTAGGACAAATCACAGAAAGATTCCCTAAAAATTGTAAACATTTATTTTATTTTATTTTTTTTATTTCCAATGGCCAAGATTACAAAAGACCACTCACCACAAAGGGAGGAACAACAAAATAACCAAACACGAATAACCTAAATAAACCTAAGTAATTGAACTTGTCAACATTCGGAATGGCCTGGCCTTAATACGACAGATCGATCTGTAAAGGTTGGTGTGTCAGTGAGTAAGTGACTGAGACTGTTTTGTCCAGGTTTACCCTCATATTATTTTCATCACACCATAACTCTAAGACCTCTAAGGCTAAATTCAAGCGTGACCTACGAGATGAGAAGGCCTTCCAACTGCGTCATCAACTCCTCGTGACGTCACCATACTTCGATCATTCCCCGCGACATGTGACACTTTCTTCATCGTTTGTTTTAGCCAGGCGTACTAGTATTTTGATTTGGATATTTGTAATCGAAACACATTCTTATGTAATTAATTATTACAAAATTTTAAACAAGGTTTGCCTTATCCATGTTGTGTACCAGCATGTCGAGGGAATTTCAAAAATGGCCCTAAAGTCAGTGTTTTTAGCTTCCCTAAAAATGACGCATTGAGAGAAAAATGGATTCGCGCCATTAAAAGAGAGCATTTCAGTCCTACAAAACACAGCAAGGTAAGCATTATGCTAGTATTTTTCTTTTTTTTTTCCTTTTCTTTCTCCCATATATTCTCTTGGCATTTGAAATTTTGGAATTTCTTCAAAGATTTAAACATGATTTAACCTATTCTTAATTGTTTTTAGGTGTGTGAAAAACATTTTAGTGAAGAAGACCTCCTTACAACTACATCTGCCTATGATAAGAAAACGGGCCTACTCATAGAAGCCGAACTAAAGATTAAGAAGTAAAATTTATTTTAAAATCAAGTATTAGTGTCTCTGGTTATATATTATATTCTAATTTTCTTTTTACTTATAGATTAAAGCCTAATGCAGTACCATCTCTTCATCCAAATTTACCGAAGCACTTCTCTTCCACAGCTGTTAGTAATCGAGAATCTTCGGATGACCGAAAATTAAGAAAGGAAATGGAAAGTATTCAAGCTGCAACAGCTGAAAATGTAAAGCGTCAAGAATTGTATGATGCAACACAAAAATTTTCCTCTTTTTCTGACCTAAAGTCTAAGCTGCCAGATACGAAGAACTCCTGGAATATTATAAAAAGTGAGAGTTACATTCTTTTCATGTTATTAGATGTTCAGCCAGTACCAGAAGTAACTATCTCTTTATATATAGATTCTAATTGTGAAGTAAAAGCTTATGTTAAAAAAACAAAAATAAAAGTTTTAAAAAACTTTAAATTTCCACATCAGCTTGTTGCTATTGATACAATAGATGATATTTTGAATGAATTAAAAAAATTAGCTTTGGATACACCACCAACGGATAAAGATGTAAAAATAATTATAAATACTGTTAAAGAATTTTTAAAATCCCTTTTAAATGTAACAAGTGTATGCAACGATGTAATTTTATTCATTATCGATCAACTTTCTTACATAGGCGATGATAAACATGCATACAGGTATTCTGCCGAAACTTTAATTTTTGCTTCCTTAATTTATACAATATCCCCTAATGCATATAGATTTGTACGTAAAAGTGGCAATATTATTTTACCACATCCAAACACAATAAGAAACATCTGCTTAAAATCAAATATTAGTCCGCAGTTCGAACAATCCGATGAATACTTTTTAAAGTATATCCAACAAAATTTTAAATTTTTAAATGAAGACGATAAAACTGCCCTTATAATGCTAGATGAAATACACATAAAAGAATATTTTGATTATAAAAGTGGCAACATTGTAGGAACTTCTTATGATGGTAACTGTACTTCCAGTGCCCAAGTATTTATGTTGAAAAGTGTTCTCTCTTCTTATAAAGATGTAGTGCACGTCTTACCCGTAAAAAAAATAACTGGGGAAATACTCCACGAATTCCTAAATAAAGTAATACCGGGATTAGAAGAGTTAGGATTCTTTGTTATTTCTGTAACAACAGATAATAATTCCATAAACAGAAAAGCTATGTCCCTATTTGTTAATCCTCCTAAACTGCAATTTGTTTATCCTCACCCCATTGACAATAATAGACCTCTTTTTTTCTTAATTGATTTTGTGCACCTGTTAAAATGTATACGCAATAATTGGCTTAACCAAAAAAATCCCGATAAATGTTTTTTTTTATCCTATGTTTGGTGAAAAATCAGGTAATGACGTAGGGCACAATTTTTACACTGCATCATTTTCAGCATTAAAAACGCTTTATGATATTGAACTCAATAGCCTTGCAAAATTTGGTTTTAAATTAAGTCTAAAATCTCTTAATCCTCCAAGTTTTGAAAGACAAAATGTTAAGTTAGTTTTGCAGATTTTTAATGAATTTGTCCCTCAAGGATTGCTTGAATTAGGTAAAAACCATAATATTGTTCATTATGAAAATACTGCCAATTTTATAAAAATTATTAATAACTGGTGGAATATAGTAAATGTAAAAACTCCAACTAAAGGTTTTCACTTAAAAAATGAGTTTCAATATCCCCTTTCCTATAAGAACGAAAGAAGCATAAACTTTTTAAACAAATTTTTAGACTGGTTGGATGCCTGGGAATCAATGAAATGTGATACAGGAATGTTTAGTAGAGAAACGCATGGAGCTCTAAAATTAAGTACTGCAACTTATGGATTATTGTGTCAATGAATTGAATTTTAAATATATTATGCCTGGGAAATTTCAAACCGATGATTTGGAAAGTAGATTTGGTTGTTATCGACAATTAGCTGGATGCCAATACAATATCTCAACTAGGCAGTTATTTGAATGTGAGGCAAAGCTTAGATTAAAGTCCCTTTTGTATTTAAACATCCCCACAAAATCATTTGGCCTTGTCCAAGTCACAGAGTTGCGAAACAATGAACATTTTGCAGAAGAGTAAAGAGAAATAAGAGAAAAATTGAAACATTAAGCAAGAATAAATAATACTAAGCATTAGTTAATCCTCAGACATAATAAACACTAAATTTTCAATAAGCAACTTTTTGCATGTCAATTTTTAGTTAAAACATTATTATACATAATTTTTGAGTTGTTAGGTTTTTATTTTTATTATCCAGAAGAAAATTATTTTATATCATTAAATACATTTTTATTAGTTTTTTTATTTTCACTTTAATTTATTAAATAAAAAATAAACTAAAATAAATTAAACACTTCTGGAAAAACGTTAAACTCTCTACAAAATTAAAATAATTAAATAATGAAACAAAATAATTATTTTGTAATGTTTGATCACTGTTTCTCTGCAATATCAAATTTGTTATAAATACACTTCAGTAATATTGTTATGTTAAAATCCATATTATATTTCAACAATTGTATTAAAATTTTAATCACTCTTAGTTTAAAACTTGGAATTTTTTCTAATTGTACTTCAATAATTGTATTATTGAAATTCTTATATATTTTTCTAAGCATTTATTGCAATTTTTAACACTCATTTTTAATGATTTTTATAATGATTTACAATATATTTCAATGTTTATTTTTAAGTAGGTAAGAAATGGAATCTAATTTTTTTTTCATTTGTTGTGATAGAAATAATGTCAAAATAAGCATTAAAAGTTTGTTGTTACTTTTTTGTGTAATAAAATATTCCTTTTTTGTGATTTACCATGTTTCTTTTTTTATTTTGTATTTGATATGAAATTTTTATTCTGTTCACAAATAAAATATTCAAAAATGATATCTAAGCTCCAAAAATCACTTTTTTTTAAGGACTGTGATTCATATATTTGTACGGATAACATATTTTTTGATTATCACGAATTTTTTAGTTTTCAAATTTTTCTATTAACAGTTTTATTAATTAAATTTAAAGAGAAAAAAAGAAAGGTTTCAGACCTTGTTCCCAACTATTTTTGCGGCATTTTAATGAGTGTCTAATATTATATGAAGAGACAAAGTAGAAATAATTATATTAGGAAATCTTTCCCCATGTTAAAAGCTCGCAACAAGCGGAGAGGAATGATCGAAGTACAGTGACGTCACGAAAGAGTTGTAAGGCCTTCTCATTCTCGAAGGTCACGATTCAAGCCGTGAGTAATCCTTTGCGCAGCTTGTTTTTTGGGAGATTCCATCCAGACCACAAGGTTGTCAGAGTAGAGCAGACATCTAATCCTAGGAATCGTTTTGAGTTGGTGGACAAGATCATTAATGTAAATATTGAACAGGGTGCAACTGGGTACTGAACCCTGAGGTAATCCAGTTTTTAGAACACCGTATTTGGAAAATCCCCTACAGTATCTTACCCTACACATACGTTGGCAGAGAAAACCACGAAACCATCTAAACATGTTGTTCTCGATACCAACATCAGCAAGTTTCAGCAAGAGTTTATCAGTCCAAACTGTGTCATAGGCAGACTTGAGGTCAATGAAAATCGCTGAAAGTATTCGGCCTTTATCCAGGATATCTTTGATAGCCTGGCTGAGTAATGCTACTTGTTGATTGGTAGATCTGAATTGTCTGAATCCAGCTTGTTCTTCTGCAAGGAGACTATTGGTTTCAAGGAACCAACTAAGCCTTTTAGCTACAATTCCTTCCATAGTTTTTCCCATAATGCATGTAAGTGTGATAGGTCTGTAACTTAGCAAATTCTTTGGATCTTTATATTTTTTATGAATTGGTATAACTATGGATCTTCGCCACTGAGAGGGAACAATTCCGGAGTCCCAAATTATATGGAAGAACTGCAGAAGAGTGTTTAACTTACAGGTGCCCAGATGTTAAAGAAGTTCAGAAAGTATGCCATCTTCACCCGGAGATTTTCCACTTTTCAGGCAATTTATAGCCTGAATAAGCTCTTCCACAGAGAGAAAGGAATTAAAAATGGAGTGCGCAGATGGCCGTGCATCATAGCCAGTAAGAAGGGATGTTAATTTGTGTTTTAGAAGCCTTGACGATACTCTAGCGTGGGTATTCTTTTGATGAGCGTTCGTAAAGTGTTTGACGAATGCATTGGCAATTTCTGTATCTGTAGTGATAGTTTTATTAGTAACTTGGGAAGGCTGCCTAGGAGCTCGTCTACCTTCATTTTTGATTCTAGAAAGAAATTAAAATACTTTCTTTCCATCTCTCTGATAATTGGCGCCAGCTATGAAGTCGTTAAAGGAATTTCGTTTCTCAACGAGCACAGCTCTTCTAAACAATGCAGATTGCTTTCTCCAGGCCTGAACATCCGAGGGTCTGTGTGTTAGTTCGGATTTTCCTCTTAGTCTATTGCGCTTGGTTTTCATATATTGGAGCTGTTCCGACCAGAAGCAACGATATTTCATTACTCTTCCCTTGAGTATGCACTTTTTTGCACAAAACAGTATCCTATCATTGATAAGTTCACAAGTTCTACTAGAACGCAGGGTAAAATCAATAGAGTCGGGGTAGATTTCTTGTTCCAGCATAGCGGTAAATAGACTCCAATTTGCTTTCTTGAAATTCCATGAAATTTTTGAGAGTGACGCTGGCTGTCGGCATTGAGAGCCAAAAGAGATTTCTGCAATGACTTGACGATGACCAGAATCCGGATCGGCAACGACAAGACGTCTTATATTTTCACTAATATCTGAGGTGACCAATAGGAGATCAGGGGAGGTGCACGTTCCATTATAATGTAGGAAGGTATGTGGGTCGTTGTGGTTATAAATTAGCTCGAAAGGGGTGGAGTTCAAAAGACGCTTTTTCCAGAAAAAAAAATTAAACTAACTAACATAGTAAACTAACAGGAAGAAATTATAATGCACATTGACAAAGTTTCATATATATTTATTTTACTTATTTTTTTTCGATATTTCTTTTATTTCTTAAACAGCTATATTTCCTTCTTTTATAATTGAAGAAATTATTGAATGTTATGTGACATTTTAAAAAGATTAAAAAATATATGTTTACGAATATTGTATAATTCATTTTTTTTTAAAATCGTTTCATTCAACTAAATATGTCAGTTACGTGGCTTTCTTTAGATAAAGATACTTTGCAAATAGCATCCTGATGTTTTTATACATTGAAGCGGATTCTCCTTTTAAACAGAATTCCGTTAAGTCCTTAAGAAACTGTAATAGTGGCAGCAAAACTAAGAGGTTAAATGTATTTTTTATTACGGTTATATTCACCACAGTATTAGATAATTAGTTTAAATTTATAACTTCAAATATCTGGTAACAAAATCTTAAATTTTGAAACTTTAATTTTAAAGATAAAAATAACTTCTTTATTTCAATATAGGTGCCAAGGTTTTCTAAATGTTTTAAGGACCACTTGAACTCTGATGAAATGATAATTTACAGATGTTTGCTTGGTTCAGCATAAATTTTTGATCAAATTAATGATCAAGAAAGATTCATTATACTTGATGGTAAAAACTTCATAGACTTCAAGAAATATGAAGAAAATAAACACCCATTTTTAAGACTCGCA
Organism: Parasteatoda tepidariorum; assembly: GCF_982258835.1. Lineage (NCBI taxonomy): Eukaryota > Metazoa > Arthropoda > Arachnida > Araneae > Theridiidae > Parasteatoda > Parasteatoda tepidariorum. The sequence continues at coordinate 74,405,094 of NC_141758.1, read as the reverse complement.
TGAATTAAATGAAGAAAAAAAGTGATATAAAACAGAAACGTGAAGTTGCAACGAGAAAACAAATAAAAGGGGGAAATAAAACTGGAAAAACCGTAGTACCCCAAGAGGGAAAGGAAAAATAAAAAAATAAATAAAAACAAAACTAGATTACCCGCAATAGCCGGGAAGGGCAAAGTGCATTTCCACATTCCATGGAGAGATGATGTGAAACTAATATCGTTAACAAGATAATTAGCATTCATATGAACAAAACAAGATTCCCGGGTATCAAGATGACCTGATGTGGCAAGGTGGTTAGAATATCGACACAATAGAGATTAAATTTATCCCCAAAATGCAAAGAATGCGTAGCAATTTATTTATCGTATTCTTGAAAAGGGATTTATCTACAGTGTTCCTTTGGTCTAAATGAGTCCTTCCGTCTTTTGAGAGCTCTAAACATTTGCTTCAAACATTTCTTTATTTGCTTCAAACATTTCATTCTCAGAGCTCGCTAGACGTTAATAACTCGTGACGCAAATTTTTGAATCCTCAGAACATGTCGACTTTTATTTATAATTTCATATTTTTTGAAGAGAATGAAATTTTTATCTTTAGTATCTTTTAGTTTCTGAGGATTATTCATTTAATGACACAGTATATTAAATTTAAATATTTAATGCGATACTAAAATTAGTTTTACGTAAGTTAATGGTTATGGCTCTTAGATAGAAAAAAAAACATAATATATAATTTATCAAACTTTCTAAAAAATTCAAAGCAGTACATTTTTATTTATTTATTTATTTGTTTTCTTATTTTTTGACTGCTGCTCTGAAAAACGTTTTGTAGAATGTTAAACAATTCCGTCTACAAGGGAAATTTCTAAAGTCGAATGAAACAATGGAATAGAATAGAATGAAGTAGTTGTAAGTCAATTATTTCGAATAAGTTAGCGTCTTCACCCTATTCAAAATTTCGGGAAAATATATTTTGTATACATTGATCGGAAATATATTCTAGATATGTTTTAGTGTATACTTAAGGACATATTTCAATATAATTTATATTTTACCCTTTATTTTATTTTTGTTTTGTTTAAATAACTCAAGTTATATGATTAAATGTATGAATGGTAAGTATGATGGTAAGTTTCACTACTTTTCTTCATTTATCCTGCCGCTCTTAACAAAATAAAAGAATAAGTTTAATTTCAAATAATTTTAAAAAGTTTAATTGTTTCTAACTGTTCAAGCAATTAAATGTTACGTCCAAACAGATTTCAGTTATGGGGTTAATTAAATCATTGTCATGACTCAATTGAGCATAAAAGAAACTTTAACGTTCTTGTTTTCTTACGGCTGAATAAAAAAAAGCAATTTTTGTTCATAATTTATAAAAAAAAAGTTTATTAAAACTATTGGCTAAACATATTAATTACATAGCTTCTTGAATCGAGCCACGAGATGATTGACCTCACATACTGTTACTCTTCATTGCATATCTATATATAATTATATACTATATAAAATTATATACTATATTATGTACTATATATAATATACTATATATAATTTTCGAAAATTTTGATCTAAAGGGGATTTTTAAGCGCTTTTTATATGAATTATTATGAAATTTTCACGGATTATTGAACACTCGTTTCTGACAACTCCAGCAAAAGAAATTTTTCCTGAGTTTCATGAAAACTATTCACTTGCTAAATTCGAATTATGCTCGTAATAAACAAGGTTTGAGGTTTAATGGGTTAAAGATAAAAACATTAAATCACCATTTATTTAAAATGCCCTCGTTACACGCTGAGTTAAATTCATCTGTCAAGTTTGATCCTGTGTAATGCTGATAAAATATGAATAAACAAACAATTTTCAATAAAAATGCATTTTTATTCTTTTCAAAAAGGCTTACAACAATGCTTCGAATTGTAGGTTATGTGATTTAAAAAGAAAGTATCAAAAATGGTGCATATGACTAAGAAAAAATAATTTTAAACATATTAAAAGCATAATATTTTTTAAAAATTTTTTTTGTAAACTGACTCATAAAAAGTTACCATATAATAAATGAAACAACTGCAATGTTTTCATTAAGAATAAAGCATATGAAATCAATTTAAAAGTTATTATAACATATATACACATATAACTTTGCTAGAATTAAGAACTAACTTTGCTATCTTTTCATTTATTTTTCAATTTCAACATATAAGTGCAAATCATATTAGCATTGCTCTTCATAAATTATTTATACATACATTTAACAAAAAGCTATTTACAAATTTATACATTTCACTACAAGACATTATAGTGATTTAACAAATTTTTAAAACTTTTTTACACACTTTTTTTGAAATAATATAATTTACTTTTATACTTTAAACAGTTATAAAACTTTATATGACATAGATTTTATATATTACAAACCCTGTATGATTATTCCATGCATGAATAAGAAGCTACCATTGTAGTTACTGCATCATATTAAATTCGTGGTATTTTACTTTAACGGAAATATAACTACAAAAGTATTTCTTTAAATAAATTTTTTAACCGTGTGAAACATATTTATTTAATTTTACATTATTTCTAATTGAATTTAAACTTGCTTCGAATGTTTTTGAAATAAATATTATTACAATAAAAGCGTACAATTTACTTGTTCATTTTCAAATTTTTTGCTTAAAATTTAATTAAAAATTTTTCTTTTGATTTCAAACTCTGATCTAAAATTTTATATGAAAGAATAAATAAAAATTAAAGATCATGAGCAATACATTTTAGTACTTCATATTATTTTATATGCAGAATTACGTCTTATGTTACTTCATATTGTTATTATTAAGTTCACTGCCAAGTACGAGTAAACACCTAATTTGATCCAATTTACATTGTAAATGAAATATAAACTGCCTTTTTAATTTCATTTGCATTGAACTATTATGTCAATAAAAAAAAATCACGGGTTAGCAAAAGTTTAACTGTATCAAATTAGTTTCAAAAAAGGCCCTTTTTATAGTTACAATATATTGATAATTCTTTGACATTTAAAAAATATTTGAAATGGAAAAGTATAAATCTTAGTTATCATTTCTTATTTGTTACCTCTCGTTATGAATAACATCGATCAATTTTCTAAGAAAACAGAAAATAAAGACGTTGTAATTTGTTGGCACCACATTTAAACCACCAATCTGCTTCAGGCCATGATTGCGGCTTTGTGTTGTGCCAAAGAGTTATTATCATGAGGGGGGTTTAAAATTTTTTAAAGTAACTTAAGACAAAGATCAACAAAGAGGAATTTTAGCAATGACAATCTCAAAAGAAGAAATTAATTTACTGACTATTTTTCGCTCCATTAACAGAATACAGAAAAATGCAATGCAAGGCACGATATGATATTGTTCCCGACACTTAAGTAAGAACTACAGGATGTTATGTAATCAGTACCTTTAATGTACCTAAACATAATCTTTGTTGGAAAAGTATACACATAAAGGTTTGCAAATCAATATTTAAGCGGGGACAAACAAAAACAGTTGTGCGATTTTACATAGCGTTTGCCTTACCGTAACCCTAACCTTATTTTCTGATAATTGTCGGTTTTAAAATTTATTGGAAATTTTTCCCGCATTCGTTGTGAATTTCATATAGCGTTAGGGCAGACCATAACATTTTGAGAAATCTTTATATAATCTAAATCTAAAGTATCACGATAGAGGCCGACAGAAACACTAAAAACAGTCCGATTTCCAGATGAAACTTATCTGTTTCAAATAATCGATTTTCAACAAAACTGAGTTTAATGTTCTCATCTTTTATCGTTAATATCTCGTCAAAAAATTTTAAAATCTTTTTTCTTCGGCGTAAATACTAATTTGAGATTCATAATTTCTATTTTTACTACCTCTCAGAATCTAGAAATATATTGTAGGGGTGAGGATAACAGAACATCCTGCAAACTAATTTAAAGGATCTTTTTTTATATATATGTACATGAACAAATCATTGAGTGCAAAAATCACATTTCAAAAATATAAAGTTTTGACACTAAATTAAAATGCAGTGAAAAATGAGAGCAGAAAAAATTCTGTTAAAATGTACAAAGCGAGTGAATAAAAATGAATTGAAAAATAAATATGAAGCTGCTTCTAAAAACAGCTTATACCATGACAAATGATAAAAGTTCCAAATACAGTATCACAACTAATTACCGCTCTTTAAACCAAATGAGCCGTAGGGTGCATAAGTTCATAAATATGAGCAAAAACAACGTCCATTAGCGTTAGTTAGAGTCCCTTGTTCTAACGTTGTTAGAAAGTTACGACATTTTGGGCAACAGACAGTGATTGGTTGAGAAAACGGAAAGAAACGAAACAGAATTTTCGCATAGATTAACAAGGTAGCTTTAACAAGTGGAATACTTAAATTATCAATATTCTTTTTACCTTGCTTTTAAAATTAATGTTTGTTATTCAAATTATACATTACATGCAAAGTAGATGTTAAATCTTTTGTAAAGCAATAATTTTAAGAACTATGATCGCTATCACTTTATACTATTATATAAGCTATATTATATTTACTAGTTTTCTTGATAAGAAGTTATTTTTAGAAGCAAATATTGCAAATGAGCTAAAAAATAATAATATTTTGATATTTGATATTTAAGAAATTGAATAAGTTAATTAATGATTAAACGAAATTTTAGGGTAGGCTCAAATGCCTTTAAGATTTGAAAAAAAAAAAGAAAAAAAAAAGAAAAAAAAATGCATCTTAAACGAAATTTGATTCAGTTAGCGTGATTTTAACTCAAAAACGAGAAACTTCGAGAAAAGCGAGAAATTTTTTTGAGAGAAACGTCGCAAAGCATAACGGATTCCGATCTCTATCAGACAATTTTGCAGCTGTTTGCCTCAACTCTCTAACTCCATTAGTTACAGGGACTCTATTGTCCGTGGGTGTGAATGATAATGGAAAATGAAAATGGTGATGATAGGAATCTTCGAATAGAGTTCCAAAAAAAAAAAATTTAATAAATATCTATGCTGAAATATATGGTGATATTAAATCACAGCACCGCTAGCTTTGTCTCTCGCGTGGTTCGAGAGTTTTCTAAAGGTGTTGTTCTTTTCACAGTCTTTTTCACTAGATATTGTGGAGTTGACACACACTTCGGGCAGTTTTGTTTTGTATATTTTGTTTGGTAAATCGACTTTGTCTGGGTCAAAGTCAATCATTTCGGAAGACCCGCTCGGCACATATGAACATTGGAGTTCTCTGGGAACAGATTGGACGGAGTTGTTGTGCAGCCGGCACTTGTTTTCGTTGTTTATGTTATTCATGTTTTCTTCTTTATCCAGTTTTTCGAGCTTGCAACTGTAAGTTCTTGGAAAAGAATTATTGTCCACCTCTCGCCTCTTTTTCTTGCAACAGCAGTGTCTGTAATACCATGCCAGTCCACTGGCTATCAGCAAGAGAATCAACAGACATAGCACCAGGATGAGAAGGGGAACGAAGCTCTTTCTTTCTGCAAAAATAATAAATAATGAATTTGAATTTATACATGGTGTGTTGCAATCACTGCTCTTAAAGCTTTATTTTCTAAATTCTAATCGAAATTAGGTAAGAAAAGTATACAAATTTGAGAGGTTCGCAAAATTATATTAAGGGAAGGCAAAAAAAAAGCGGAAATGCTATCGACTACTGACAAATAAAGTGGATGTAAGAAAAATAACTATCAGATAAGTGGTTTGAATTTAAAAGTATTTCTAATAATCTTTTTTCAGCATCTTTTTTCTCAAAAACTGATTGCGATCAAAACCTCAACCCTGAATGTCTTTTTCTTTCCTAGATTAAATATAGATTAGCGATTCTTAATGTGAATAATTTTTTTTAAAATTCCCCACGTGGAAAGTTTTCCTAAAATGCATATTAAGGAGAGTTATTACAGAACATTGTATAATGTATAACCTGTAATCAAGAAAAAATAATGGATTTTTTTCAGAATCTTTAGTGTGTGTTTGTGTGTGTGGTGTTCCTTCTTTACATAAATCAGACTAACTTCAGGAGTTAAAACTGAACAACTCAAATTTTGATATTATTATTTGTAAAATTTAGAAGCAAATTTTAACATGTTTCTTCTACAGCATATGCAGATTTTTCCGATACTTTGAAATGCATAGAATTTACATTCTGAAATTATGGTAAAGTAACCGGCAGCAGTCTGTTCATCCAATTAACCGTAAAAAGTTGAAACTATTTAGAACTAGCATGATTTCAAAACCGTAAAAAATTCAATTGGACATTGGAGATATTTTAGCAATTTATGGTGCTGCCATCGATGCGTAAATAAGAGAATCGTATTCTAACGGCTCAGGGTCACGAATTGAGGTATGCAGGATACTAGAAACTCTTCATTAGTTGAAGGGAATTGAGGAAATATTGTGGTGTCAACGCTGGGATTCGAACCCTCGTTCTGTATGTCCAGAAATCGACAGATTAGCCCTCTTGTACCCAATATGTACCCATCGGCAAGGAACTAAGTGACTTCATTAGGTGGGTATAGTTAGTGCCGTAGAATTCTGGTTGTTTAACCGTATTATTTAAAAGCAGTTAATCAACGGTTTTTCCCACAGTTTATACAGAGTTATTCATAATTCTTTACTACAACTGGCTTCAGTGGTACATATTACTACCATCTACCGGCAACTGCTTAGATTAAAACTTGAATACTTTTGGAATAATTTCATTTGTTCTTTTTTGCCATATTCGTCTTCGTTTTTTTACTATAACGCTTCGAAACCCTGGAGGGAATTATGAGTATCCCTGTAGTTTGAATACCATCTTATTTTTAATTATTTGACTGTTTTGTTTAAATATGGTAAACTAAAATTGTTTGAATTAAATAAATTTTTATGCAACCGTTTTTTTCCGAGAAATATCCAACAGTATGTTTCTAACTTTGCAAATTAAAATGTTTAGATACAGATATAAGAAAAAGTTTAGAAAAATATTCCTTTTTAAACTACATTCTTAAGTTTTCGTAATACATACCTCTGTATTCAGGATTAACCATAGAAGTTTCTACTTTGACTTCCATTACTCCAGATAGATAGGTTGTGTTGTGATGTTTTCTGCTGATTAGATCAGCAATTTTCTTGGTTATATTGCTTACCACATGGAAAGTATTGATTGTCGATAAACCAGTTGTTGACTAAAAAAAAAGTAAAAGAAAAAATGAATAAAAAAGTAAATCATGGACAATACTATTTTATAAGTAATCTCAACAATAATTTCTAACTTTTGAAAAAGCTTTGTGTAGATTTACTTAAAAACAATCAAATTTTATTTCCTTTTCTCAATGAAAAGAAAAAATGTTTTATTTATCTCCAAATGTATTAAGGATGTTCGATAACAAACATATGAAACATATTTTAGAAACATTGTCCAAAATTAAGACAGATTCAGTTTTGCAAATTAATATTTAGGAAATCAAAAAATAACTAAGTTGTCAAAATGTGACGAATCACTATTGAAGAAGATTGTATTAAAAACAATGAATGTAGTTAGAATAATGTAGCAACTTAAAGGTGATTATATCTAGTAAACTTCCTTTCAGTTTTGATAGACAATCAAACATGTTGCATAGATATTGATTTAACCTTCTTCGCTAATGATTTATCAGGCTCCGATTAGCTTTTATTCGTTTGTTTTTTTTAATCACGTAAACAATAATTTGTCACCCTTAATGCTTTCAATTTTAAGACTGCATTTTTTACAAGGAATATCCGGAATACCCAGTTTAAAATTACCATGCTAATTTTCGAAATTTGAATTCTTAATACAGTATATTAAAAAAACGTAGACACCACAAATACACAACTCTAAGAGAAGGAAATTTCAGTGCTTTTGGAACGTAGTCAGGAAATAAAATTCTGAAAATGAAGGTAACAAAAATTTCTTCATAAGAGGATAATTTGAGTATGATATTTGCGAATGCATTAAAAAATGTAAGTTAAAGAATTAATTAGTATGCTTTTTTTTATTACTAACTTCGTCGTAAGTGTTAAGAAATTTTAAAACCCGGAATGCAGAATAATTAAGATTTTTCTAGAACCGATACGCAGGTAAATGATTCAGCATTGTAATATTTTAAAAAATTTTTAAGAAAATTTTTCCTCCTAAAAAATATTTACATTTAATTTTTACTTGATTGAAAATATAACAAGTTGTGACAACCAACTTTTAGCTAAAAAAAAGCCAATTTTTATTAGCTCGCCGTTTATTTTTTCAAACTGCAAGTTCAAATAGGAATTTTTAGATCATTCAAATGCTTAAATGCTTACAGTAAGATTTCTCAAGAAATTTATGTTGCTCAATTTCATTAAGAAAAGCTAACCTTTATTAGTTCGTATGTTAACTTTCTTAAATTGCAAGTTCAAATATGAAATTTCAGATCATTCTTTACAACTCAATTGCTAAAAAGTTTATAGTAATATTTCTTAAGAAATTTGTCTTGCTCAATTTAACCACATACGCAAAGTAACTAATCCGTAAATTATCAAAGCACACTGATAAAAATAATTAAAGGGAAGAACGGTTTTATTTAAAGGAGAACAAAATAAGTAATGCCTATACGCAAATAAAGTATCAGATAATAGTCAAACTCTTCACGACACCTCTGCCACGCAGTGGCCTATGACGTAGTTAGGCAGTGGCTCTGTGATCGTGTTATTGTAAAACAGTGGATTCCAACTGGCGGCCCGCGAAGCCTTATTTTTGCGGCCCATGAGCTAAAATATATTAGTTGTCATTTTTTTTAATGGACAATTTCCGTTAAAAACTGTACGGTTTTCAAATACTTTTCCTTCGTTAAAAAAAACCTAATTTCTTCGTGAAATTTAACATACCAACGGTACAAAAAAAAAATTTTCTCAGGTAAAAATCTACTTCTTATTTTAATTTGTAATTCAATACTTTTGTTTTGTACAACTTGATAAAAGTCTGACAGTAATATTTAATGTTCTTTCAAACATAAAATAGTCCTATATAAAATTTTTATAAAGTTGCGTCCCGCCATTTGACTGGTGTTTTTAATTGTGGCCCACGGCCTCATGTAAGTTGGAAACCCCTGGTATAAAAGTACCTCATTTGAAAGTACAGAGTTTACTTACAATTGTGACTTCTACACTATCTTCTTCATTAACTTTGATGCCACACAAGATAAAGATGGTATCTGCACTTTTGATATTCAGGAGAATGAAAGATAATGGTAGCTTCCGTACTTGATAGCAAATTTCTTCCACGTGTACACCCTAGAAAGAAGAAAAAAGTAAAATTAAAATTCCATTATTAATTTGATTAGTTTTTATAAGAATTATTTGGAAGGAAACTTACATTAGGAATTTGGTTCTTGTCGAAGAGGAGGGTAATTTTTGCACAGTTATTGCTGAGAGTAGCCTCATTTGGTTTGCACTGCTCAAATGGTGCAACTTCCTGGCTCAAAGCGTTTGAGTTGTTGTGGCTGGACGTGCATCTTCCTCGCAATCCGCAAGGAGGCGTGAAACACGTGTCTGAATTGATAGGAGTACACGTTTGACTAGATGGGCATAGTGACCATCTCGATGAGTTTGGACCTAGGTCACATAGACGAGGCCTACACCACATCTGTGAAGAAATAACAAAAATTTTAATTAATACTGGCAGCATTCGACTTTCAATTATGTACAAGTTTTCAATTAACTAGCAGAAAGAAATATATACACTCTATAACAAAAAAATCGACGCACCAAGAAGCAATCATCCGATTGCTTTGAAATTTCTTATGCATGAATGTCTTGAACAGATATAGCTGGAATGATTCCGACTGGAGACGTATAGTCTTTAGCGACGAATCCCGCTTTCAACTGTGTCCTGACGATAATCGAAGACGTGTTTGGAGACGAACAGGGCAGAGGGGGGATCCTGCCTTCACTATTGCACGCCACACCGGCCCTCAACAAGGCATTATGGTCTGGGGCTCCATTTCCTTTGACAGCCGGGCCCCTTTGGTCGTCATTAGAGGTACACTTACTGCGCAGCGGTACGTCGACGACATCCTAAGACCTGTTTTGCTACCGTTCCTTTTGCAGCGTCCTGGGCTGGTTTTTCAGCAGGATAATGCCTGACCACATACGGCACGTGTTGCTATGAACTATCTGCGAGCTAGTCGAACTCTTCCTTGGCCTGCCAGATCACAAGATCTCTCTCCCATCGAGCATGTCTGGGATATGATGGGAAGGCGATTGCATCTGGCACGAAATGTTGATGACCTCGTTCGACAATTGGATCGAATTTGGCAGGAAATACCGCAAGAGACCATCCGGGAGCTTTATCGGTCTATGCCATGCCGCGTGGCAGCTTGTATCCAGGCTAGAGGGGGTCAACACCTTATTGAACTTGTTACTGTAACTCTGCAATAAATTATTCAATTGTTCTGAAATTTTAATCATTTACTATTCTGTACATTGTCTTCCTATCCACCAATTTTTGTTTCAATCGGACAACTCCTTCTTGGTGCGTCGATTTTTTTGTTATAGAGTGTACTTATTATAAATAATAATAAGGGAAAGACATAAGTTAAAAGTCTTAAATGCAAACATCTGTTTTAATGCTATGAACAAGTGATTATCTTTCAGGGTGTTACGTCTTATAACGCATCTAATGTATGAAACATTTTTACGGTTAAAAGAGGTGGTTGGCGGAATACTTGTAGCAAGAGAACATTGGAAGATAAACTTTCGACTTGAGTAATCTAGCTTCCAGCTCTCGAGATTTATAGCGAAATTTCTTCGAACTGAAGACGAGATAACATCTTTTGCTTATTTTGCTTTCCGGCTCTTCAATTTTTTTTTAAAAACATTTAAAATCTTTTTCTTCTTCTCTTTTTAAAACGTTATACATTTTTTCCATATTTTCTCTGTATATATATATCCAATTTTCAAGTAGGATTTCTGAGGACATTTGCAATACAAGTGACCAATAGAGATATTTTCCTCTAAATAGCATATTATTTATCATTGTATGAAGTATAATATGCATAATTGAAATATCCAGCTTCTAAGAACAATTTCTAAAGATAGCAACTGCAAACAAGTAGTTAATTGAGAAATTTTCGTCGTGATCGCCTATTATTTATCACTGTATAAGTTTTAATATGTATCTTTTTTAGTCAGAGGGCAGAAATAAAATTTAAATATTCCTTAATGGAATATGCAAAAAAATCGTCAGCGATTTATTAAAGAGCAGAAATATATTTATTTCTTAAATGCAGATTGATTATCTCTCGAATTTTTACCTGCTATAAGGGCGTGAATCTATAACCACCAATGAAAAATCAAAGCTAAGCTAAGCTTGAATTTTATTTGTTTACTTTATTTTTTTTCTGCATAAAAACGTTTTACTTGTTTCGAAGACATCAGACAGCAGAACATATGTATTTTATTTATGTTAGGCACAATCTTTAGAGGCAAAATTGTTAAGAAAATTCTGGTCCACCCTTCAAAAATCACAATATAAATATTTTTCGATATTAGCGTACAAAATGTTTATGTTGTTTTTCAATGCAATCATGAAGTTCATCTAAAAATCAGAATGGCTTTGGAGTACGGCATAAAAATTTTAAAAAAGTAATTATATGTACGTACTTAGTCATACATATCTTACAACTAAAGGCTGTTTTTTGAAGGCTCTGTAGTCGCATGAAATGATGCTTTTTTGCTATTCATGCTATTTTCATAACTGCCATGCTATTTTCATAACTGAGGTAAGCTTTCAAGAAATAAATTTAGGAAAAAAGCTCATAGAAATTTGTGAAAAAGGAGAATAAAGCATTGATTTTGATAATTTTTATCAAACGGGAAAAATGACGCCAAATTGGCAATTTTTAAAAAATTTTAATAACCTTAAAAATATTTTAGTTATTTGTCCGTTCTAAGGCCCAGATAATTCTTTACAGCAAGAAGGCATAAATCGTTTAAAATTATAGTTTCGTTTCAAGTGTAAGACCCTTAAACTGTGGCTTATATTTTCCTTTTCCTTTGCGAAAGAGTTTCGAAAAATCATGTTGAAGTGAAACAACAAACTTCACAGCTATAAACATACGAATTCTTACCTTTGTACATTGAGTTTGCCCTTTAATACACATGCACGTATTACAGTCATCATTCCATATACTGTTTTCAGGATGTACTTGATTTTTCCACATACAGTAATCAGTATCATCAGAAGGTAGTAATGCTGTAAATGATTAAAAAAAACTATTTAAACTGTTATAAGAAACTATTATTATTATAACAAAAAGCAATTGTATTTAAGATTTAGGAATTTTTTGAAAAATTTCATTAATACGCACGTATACTATGAACAAAGAAATTTTTTCTGAACTTAGAGAGAGTTGAAATGTTAGAGCACATCATCAGGATTAGAATTGCATAAGAAGCCATGCTCGGAAATGTCATTGTCGACGACTAAGGGAACTTTCCAATTATGACCTGTCTAGAAGCACAGGAAGAAACAGTGCATAATTGGAAAGCACCCCTAGCGACGCATGGGTTTCTACGCAATTTTAATCATTGATGATTTGCCCTAACTTTCCTAGTAGTTTGTCTCAAAATTCAATTTCTGTAACATATAATGTTCTTAAAATTGTACATTTTGATTTAAAAAAAAACAACTAAAAGTATCATTAAAAAAATATAGCTTATAGGGTGAAACCGGTTACAGATTTGAAATCAACGATAGAAATAAAGTATTTAAGATCTGTTAAAAAAATTTCATGCAACAGGATAAAAAAAATTTCTCACTGTAAGGCGTTCATGATAAATTTGATTGGAACGTCATTGGCTTCAAAATATGCAAAGATGGTAATTTAACTACCGTCTTTATTTTTTTGAAGTGAATGAAGTTTTTAACCAACTTTTATCTTTACGTATTCGCGTTAAATTAAGCATCTCCATTCAATATCATCCTGTACTTCTAAATTTTAATCATACATTTTTAAATACAAATGAATAAATTAATAAAAAATGTTTTTTTCACTTAACAGCATATAGTTCTCAAGTCAAATATAAAAAATATAATGTTGTAAATTTTGGAACTTACATATGTTGCAATGTGAACCAGTGACGTAACTTGGACATATGCACTTGTAACTCCCGATTCCGTCAATGCACGTGCTACCATGAGCACAAGGGGACGAAGCACATTCATTGATGTTTATCCGGCAATCAGGTCCAATAAAGCCATGGGCACACTTACACATAAACCAATTGACGCCATCGATACAAGTTCCGTTGTTGTGACAAGGATTGGGATTGCAGTCATCTGAATCTGTTTTTCAAGTAGAAAAGATGGTACAATTAATGCTTTTTGTTTTCTTTGATATGCGTTCTTTATAAATAAATGATAGTTTTATATTTACCGTATTGACACAAAGGACCTTCATATCCTTCTCGACAGATGCAAAGAAAACTAGTACCGATATTTACGCAAGTAGCTCCATTCATGCAAGGATTAGAATGACAGCTTGGATTTTTAGCTGTAATTTAATGACCGACAATTATTATATTTTTGAGCAAAATAGAGATGTGAATATAATTTACATGCATAGCACTTGTGATGATGTAAAATAAGACTCTATTGGTTGCACATTCGTATGATAGGTGTTATCTTAACACCACTCTTAATACAGGTCTTTGAATAATTGTGAAAAGAGGTGGAAAAAAATTAACTAAAACTGGATAAGTCACAAATGGTAAAAGCGAGATTAAAAATATCTTAAACGTTTTCACTAGGAAAAACTGTATCTAAAACGTTTTCACTAGGAAAAACTATATCTAAAACGTTTACACTAGGAAAAACTATATCTAAAACCTTTCACTAGGAAAAACTAAGACGAAGGTAAAAGCGATGAATTGTTAAAAAGACACTCAAATTTAACCTGGCAACCAAGTTAATTTTTATATTTTTAATCCCATCTTCCTCAGTAATGATTCATCAAATTTCGATAGCAGTTTTGGTTCTTTGTTTCTTTATACTATAATTTGAAACCTCAAAAGCGTACTTTTTAGCTTCATTTTCGACAAGGAGTTTAAAAATATATATTATGGGCTGTGGCTGTGATTAAGAAAATCGTGATAAGTTAAATTATTTTATCAAATGAAAAATTATTTAATTAAAGATCGACGAATAATTCTGTATCGATTTATATTGAATACACAGCATTATTTCGTAATTGCTGATTGTTTTAAAAATTGAAAAATAAATCTTATAATAACTCGATAACTGGATGCATTGAATAAAATAAGTAGTATTAAAGAGAAAGTAGTGTTTTGAGAATATTAGAAAACCAGTTTTGAAATTATGCTATAACAGTTTTTTTTTGTTTTTTTTCATAACTGTCTAAAACCTTTTGGTAATTGTATTTTTAATTTTTAAATTACCTTCTTAGATAACACACTTAAAATAAAGTAAAAATGGGCTTCATCCATAAAAACTTTAGTTTTACAAAATATCAACATACATTTTCATTTCCCTCCATCTTTAAAAAATCAGTCTGTTTCCACTATCTTCCATTAGTCAAAACTTAACGACATTTAATTACTAATGTTCGGAAAATGCTTTGAGATGATAATAATGATTTTATGATAATGATTTTTAGATTCAAAATATTAACACACGTATTGTTATAAAATTGTATAAAAAATATTAATTTGCAAAAATAAATGAATCTTATGTTAGATTTCTATTTACCTATTTGACAAGTATGACCTTCCCATCCAGATTTACACTGACACCTGAACGTTTCACCCATGTCAATGCAGGTTCCCCCATTTTGACAAGTGGTTCTTTCACAATGAAAATGCCCTATTGAAATAAAGATAATGACACTTTCATTAAAGCAAGTAATAAACATTACACGTTACTTTGATTAGCACAAAAAAAGAGGCATAAAATTAGCATTTTGAAATGTTTACTTACGCAGCGTGCAAGTCTTTCCCTTCCAGTTGTCTTTGCAGTTGCAGATAAAGTCGGCAATTGCATCAATGCAGCTGCCATTGTTTTTGCACGGATTTGGCTCGCAGTCATTTTTATCTAAAATAATTTGCAAAAATTTTTAGTGACAATGTTGTTGACTGTAACAGACTGTAAGAAATAGTGATAAAAATGCTTTGATGCTTACTGATTTGACAGTATCGTCCTTCCCAACCTTCTTGGCAGAAACACTGAAAAGAATTTAAACCATCGACGCAAGTGCCACCATTTTGACAGGGAGACGGGATGCAATCATTTATATCTGGAAAATAAGAATAGTGCTTTATAGATAAGGAATTCCTGGACACTATAAATTAATAATTGAAAATCCTGTTTGATAATGAAGGTAGCTCCATTTTTGTAATTTTAATAATGCTATCTATGTTATAACTGTCAGAAAGTACAGCTAAGTCCTTATTGTATCGATCTTCAACCTTTCTTTTTTCCATTAAAAAATTGGAAATCATTGAAAATCACAAGTAGCTGTAGCAAATTGGTTTAACAATAAAAAACGCAGCTACCTTATTTACGTAGAAAAATTATCGATACCCAAATATTTTTTCCTAACAAAAATAATGCAAGTTGAAATTGTAGTTTTTTTTAAATAATGCACACATCTTATTTCTGTTTAAATTATATCGAAATTAAAATTATTTTTTTCGTAAAAGGCCTGTTATAAAAGCCTGTTTAGACTTTACAAGACTAAACACCATATAAGGAAAAACCCTTTAAAATAAAATTTAAAAACATTCAATGAACTATTTCATTTTTAGAAAATTTCTTATTTGGAACAAAAATGCAGCAAGAAACTTCGTATTTTAAATTTCATTATTTTAGTTAAATGTTTTTTTTCTTAAGTGTGATATGTACAAGTTGAGTTAATTTGTTTGCAAAATATAATCATTAGTAATATATTAATATATAATTTGACTTAACATAATAAACAATGTTAAGTCATGTGGGGACTTATGTCCAAGTCAAATTACAACTACAAACATAGTAAACCCCCGTTTTTCCAACGCACTCATAAAAATCCACCAACTCGTTTATCTTATAAGTCTCAAAAATAAAAAATGAAATGGATTCACTTTTCAGAAAAGTACATTATAAGATAATATAATAATTAATTACAAAGTCATTATTCATTACAATCTTATATATAATCATTATTAATTGCAAGAGCAATGTTAAGTCGTGTGAGGACTTAATTCAAAGTCAAATTACAACCACAAACAAGGTAAAACTGTTATCTAAACTGTACAAACTGTTATTTAAATTTTAACATTGATTATTTTTATCTTCCGCTACACATAATTTAAATTTCAGCGGTTAATACAATGAACATTTTTTAACTTACTTTCATGGCAGTACTGTCCTGTGTAACCGGGATCACAAACGCACGTGTACCCACCGATGTTGTCATTCGCACATTTACCATGATCACCACAAATAGTAGAGGTTAAATGTCTCAAACCAGAATTGAGAGACGTAGTAGCACATCTGTTTCTGATGACTGAAAAAGGGAATACAGAAATAAATTTTGTTATCAATGATAAATTCAAAAAATGACGATTGTTATATATTTATGAATTGAATTCAAAAATATATGACATAGACATAGTATTAACATTTACAAAGTATGTTACATGCAATGAGTATTAAGTGCAATGGTTACAATATATATATATATATATATATATATATATATATATATATATATATATATATATATATATATATTTCCCAGGAACGAAAACTTCAATTATAACTGTTTATTAGATTAATTAGCATACTACTGAAATATTTCGAAAAACGTAAGTAATAGGCTGTTCTTTGGTAGTTTTCAATCAACTTCTTTCCTGTCTGTTGGTTTTAACAAAGAAGACGTAAATTAATTTCTAGCAGTAAATTTCAAGAAGTAAATTAAAAAGTACTTTCTTAATTTTGACACTGAAACCATTTCAGTAGGAACTAGAACTATTCATTTTAGACCATTTTTTAAAGTATAAAAATATACAATACTGAAAAAAAATTACGCATTTTCCATTAAAAAAAAAGACTCTAATTGGTTCACTAAACCTTAAGAAATGACAGCTTGAAAAATGTGCGTTGAAGTTTTTCGAAACTATATTACAGGCTGCTTAACTTGTGCTTCACTGACTTATACCTACAGGAAATAAGATTAACAACGAAATTTTCAAAATATGCCCTTTAAACATCTTAATTTCTGTTAATGAAATGCATAAATGAAAAAAAAATTTTTTACATTCCCCTTCTTCCAAATTAGGTGTGTTTAGATCCATTTGCTGGAAACTAGAAACTTTTATGGCAAAGAAGAACTTACTTTCACAAGGAGGGTTTTGGCACTCTGTTTTTGGAGCTGAGCAGTTTTTTCCTCGAAATCCAGGAGGACAAACACAAGTGTAATCGAACTGCATATTAAGGCAAGATGCACCATTATGGCAAGGATTCGGATGGCACAGATCGTCATCAATCTTTAAAGGGTAAAAAAAAATCATTTAAAATCAATGATCTTTGTTTCAAATAGAGCAAGTACATTTTCAAAACATTTTAAAACATCTTTGATTTTTTACTAAGCATAGTTTTACGTAATTCGCATTATAACAAGCTACCACAATTTAAAAATAAAATTTAAAATAACTTTTAGTTAATGTATATCATTTTTAGCCGAAAAAAACAGGAACAAACAAAAGTGATCAAATGCAATGAAATTTAGAAGCTAAATATGTCAGCTCGAGGAAAAAAAAGTGTAAAAATTTGACTGCAATCATATCTATAACATAAAATTTAAATAAACTTTTTCCTCTGAATCTTATGTAAATGTTCGTGATATTTTGATATTTAGTGCCATTTATTCCATCCATTAAATTATAACAACACTCAAAGCACTTTTTTAAATTTTTCTAACATGTTGCGGATGCTTTGAGAGTTTACTACATGGCACTACTTTGCACTACACAGTTTACTACTCTATTTTATTTTTGAACAGTCACCAATCTTCGTCTTTGATAAACGAGGTGATTTGCTTTTTGGATTTGAAAGACTTAATGCTTTGAAAGGAGAAAATAATATTTACCTCACAACGATGTCCTTTATAACCCACAGGACAAATGCATCGATAATCTGCAACTAAATCGAGACATTTTCCTCCATTTAAGCAGGGATTGCTTGCACAATCATTGATGTTCGTTTGACACTCTCGTCCGGTGAATCCCGGTAAGCAAGCACAGTGGTAATCGTTGACTAAATCAATGCAAGTAGCACCATTTAAGCACTGGCCAAGGCAATCGTTGAGGTTGTAGTCACAATTTTTTCCACTCCAGCCAGGCAGACATGTGCATTGGTAGTCACCAACCAAATTGTGGCATCCTTTGGCGTTCACACATGGCTTATTACTGCATTCATCAGCATCTTTAAAAAAATAATTAAAAAAAAACTTTTGTTATTTTTGTATGTGATTAATGAGAAAGAAAACAATCCAATAACATTACAACATATATATATATATATATATATATATATATATATATATATATATATATATAAGCTAAATAACAATTTATTAAGGGGAAAAATAAAAATTAATGGAGGTTTTAGTACCCTCTTTGGCCACCTCTTGCGCAAATGCAGGATGCGGTATGGTTAAAGCATATAAGTCCCTTATAGTGATGTCCTGCGCCATCTCATTCCACAGTTGCTATAAAAACGCGGCTAAATGGACTAAACTCGGAAGCCGTCCAAGTTGCCGTCGTAAGTGCGTATGCTCGTTCGATGACAAATCTGGGGATCGGGTAGGCCACTGAAGGGTGGTAATGTGGTGGAGGAATTCCTGTGACACCCTTGCTGCCAGTGGCTGAGCATTGCCTAGTTGAAAAATGGCTTCTGAAAACTCTGTCATAATTGGCGTCAAATGTAGCAAAGGAATATCGCGTATGTACCGCTGGCACCATGGAATCAATATTAAGGGTGATAGTTTGTCATATACGATGGCACCACATATTATCAAACTGGCTCTAGAGGTGGTGTGCTGCTGTGAAGCAGAGGCGTGGTTGAGGCGTTTACCACGGGGTCTTCACACTTGTACAGGATGGTCATCATTGTCCAAATTAAATTAGGATTCATCACTAAAGGCGACTAGGTTCTATTCGGTTGCAGTCGAATCACGTCGAGAACAACACCACTTCAAAAAAGAACACAGTGGATTTCATTTTATTCTGACAGCTCTTCTTAAGTGCGCTAATTTTATTGCAATAAGTATAATAGTAACAATAATAAAATAATAACAATTCACAAATTATGTAATCAAGCATAGAGGATTAAGAATATCAATCTTAAGTAAAAAAAGTACTAATTCCCAAATTTATTTAATAAAAGAAAAATAAATAAACAATGTGCACCATTTCACAAATTTATGCATCAATGATAAATAAGAATATTAATAATAAGCAGGCGTACAAATTTTAAATTTATTTAATAAAGCAGACGGAACAACAACAAAAACAACATATGCATATTTACAAGTATATAGTAGTAGGAATATTTATACCTAGTATAAAAAGGTACCAATTTACTGACTGATTTATTTTTAAAAGCCACGAGAACAATACGCAATGAACAAAATTTACAATTTCTTACATTTATTCAATAAAGCAGGGCATATTTATTAAAATAGCATTGAAATGATAAATAATTGCTATTAAATTACAATTTCATTGATTTTTATTCTTAAAAATAAAATATATTTCAACTGTTGAAAAAATAGTTATATTTTACCATATTGGCATTGTTTTCCTTCCCATCCAGAATCACACAAACAACGATATCCATTGACCAAATCTAAGCAAGTTCCCCCATTCTCGCAAGGATCTGAATCACATTCATTTATATCTAAATGAAAAATAAATAAATATTAATATGAGTTTGCTGAAATCAAAGCTCAGCACATCGTTTTGTAAGAGCAAAACTGAACTAACACAGGGCACCAACAGTATTCTGAATATCTTTTTTCGAATGCAAACTATTAAAAATTATCACCATATACAGGGTGCTACGCAATTATAGTGCTTAATGCGTGTTTGTATTTTGTACCTGTACTTTATCTGTGCGTAATTTGCATCATCGTCAAAAAAATATACAGTTTAAGGGTGAAAATTCACGTTTGAACAAGAAAAAAGAACAAAACGATATCAAAATTTAATGGATTGCTACAAAGAAAATCAAAACTGATCACATCAAAGCATGTTCAATTGCTGAGGAAAACAGAGAGGTCTATAAAGTGGATTATTAGAAACGCCTCTAAGTATCATCTGGTAATCAAACTAGTTTTGAAGTTTCTCATTCTGCCTGTCACTCCAATGATTCGAAAGATTTAGATAGCGTTTCTCTTTCTTTTTTGCTTAAATGTTAATTGTCGATCCATAATTTGTAAGTTTTTTAAGCATTTGACGGAGTTTCTAAAAATGATTATACGTGGCTCAGGGGATAGAGTGTTCGTCTTCCAATGAGGTAAACCGGGTTTGAATCTTAGCGATACTGAATTCCGCACTTGGTTCGTACGATCACAGACGTAAAATATCCTCAGTAGTAGACGAGTCACAGGTTACAGTCCCCTTGTCGTCAGGTTATCCTTGGGAGGTTTTCCTCTCCATGAAAGGCAAATGCGGGTTAGTTCCATCAAAAAGTCCTCCTCGAAGGAAAAGTGCAATACTTGATACAGGAGTTCTCTTGTCTTCTGCGTTGGTTGGGTTCAAAATTAGAAGGCTCCGGAGTTGAATATTAGTAGTCGTAAACCCAATATTGGGTTGGCTGCTCAACGACAGCTATAAAAAAAATTAATAAAAGCCCATATATATGAGCCGCGGTGGCTCCGGGGATATTTCGCTTGCCAGAGAGATAGAGGTGATTCAGGTTTGAATCCCAACAGAAGCTGGTTGTGACGAATTCTGCTCCCGGCTCGCACCGACCACAGTGCTGACTTAAAATATCCTTAGCTGTAGGTTAGAACCCCCTTGCCACCAGGCTAACACTTGATACCAGGTTTTCGTGCTTTCGCTCACCATGTAACACAAATCTGGATTAGTTCCATCAAAAAGAAATTTCACCCAATACTTGTTCCCCTGTTGTCTTCTGGATTTATTTCAAAACAATGAGGCTACGGAGTTGAACGTTGGTAGTCTTTAGCTCAAAATTCTATCAGATGTTCAACGACGGTTGTAAAATTATAAAATCAATGAGATATGGTTTAGAAACGTGAAGGGTATAAACGTTATTGTACTTACTGATTTGACAACGATTTCCAATCCATCCTGGCAAACACGTGCAGATGAATGTATTGTTGATTTCTGAGCAAGTGCCTTGATTCAAACATGGATTCGAAGCACAAGGATTGTCAACTGTAAAGAAAATAGAAATTATTTCTATTACCGATTTACAAGTAAGTGTTATTTATTTTTTAAAGTTCACTGCTTTTAAATTTTAACTAGAATAATTATGAGGAATTTTCAGAACACAAAAAATTTAAAAGAAAATGCTTAATTTGTTACAAATTTTGTCAGTTAACGTTCGCGCCATCTAGAAAAACGCTAACAAAATAACAGTTCTCTGATATACAACAGAAAATGTTGTTTCATTTCCCTGTCAGTAGCGCGATCTGTTGAGCTTTGTAAATAATTTTGAAACTTATTGAGAATAAAATAACTGGTTTCCTAAAAAGAATGCAGAAAAGCAATATTTTTTTTCCTGATTTTTTAAATCATTGGACATTTTAGGGATCCATTATTAGTTTAAAATTTCGTTATATTAGAGTTAGAACTTTACTTTTAATCACTTACATTCAAAACAAATATTAATTTTATTCTTCGCGATTTGATAACTTGTGTTTGATGTTACATACAGCTTAGATTTGATTCCTTACTGAAATTACTAGTAAAAACTTCACTTTTCATGCGCTGTATTTAAACACTATTAAAGGTTATACTTTGTTTTCATTATGAAGAAATAAATATTTAATTTCTTTGAATTTTATAATATTACCACAAAAAATTATATCTATCTTTTACTATCTACTAAATTTGTTGCATTTTAACTGACGTAATTAATTTTTAACCCATTCCAATGAAATTGATGGTATACAATACATTTTAACCCATTCCAGTGAAGTTGGATTTACAGAACATATTTTAATCCATTTTACAAAATTGTATACAAAATTGCACATGAAATCGTTGTCTGAATCATTCAATTATCCCCGATGATATAATAAAATGAAATGTGCTGTTGTAAGAGCAAAAGACAATTAGATGTACCTATATCACAGTTAGTACCAGAGAAACCCTCTGGACATTTACAGGTGTAATTGTCAGGAGCTGCGTTCACGCAGGTTCCTCCATTTTGGCAAGGTTCATGGGTTCCACAAAAATTGAGGTCTGGAAATAAAAGAATCAAAATTATAAATTTAGTATCTTCTTTTCTAAATCTTTCAAATTAATGTATTAATTTTTTCATTTCTTTTTAATTCTAGAATATTAACAAAATTAATCTTGATGAATTGACTGAAAAATACGAATGTTAAACGTACATGCCTTTTAAAATACGTGAATAAAATCGAATCATAATACTATTTTTACATGTATTGATTTAATTTGTTATAAAATAGAGGTATCAAAATCGTTTAATTTGGACAGCATGGGTATTTGGATATAATGAAACCTTTTAATTGGCTTCAATTTTATATCCTGTACCAGATGGATAAATAATGTTGAACACACACAATTTTAAATGACGCAACGTAAGCTGCAGTGGTTCAGGGAAAAGAACATCATCTAGGTTCGAATCCCAGCCGTGGCAAGTTTATAAGAATTTTGCTCCTGGCTCACACAAACAACAATGCTGGCGTAAAATTTTCTCCTTAATAGATGGATCATGGGTTAGATTCCCCTTGCCGTCGGGCTAAGCGTGAGAGGTTTTCGCGGTCTTCATGCAACACAAATGTGGGATAGTTCCATTAAAAGTCCACCGTGTAGGCTAGTTCTTTACAATGTTTGATGCAGGAGTTCCTTTGTCTTCTGGGTTGTGTTTAAAATTAAAAAGTTACGGAAGTGAGCATTGACAGTAGTAAACTCAGAATTGAATAGGATGTTCAATACCCGATATAAAATTTTTTAAAAAAAATCACGCAACATGCTGGAGAACCTCCAGGACCATGGGTTAGAGTATTACTCCTGATAGATTACGTTACAGCCTGAAACAACCTTGGCCAATAACAGGCTATTGTGCAAAGAACGAAGGAAAATAGTTTTCAACCTGGTGATTGAAGTGAAGGTAAATTTATGGGAGGCGGTAATTAATCTTTCTTTAACTATATATATAATTAATCTTGAAATGGTATTATTACACAACTTAAACCGAAAAAAATTACAGTAGTAAAGATTTCAGAGCCGTGGTGGCTAGGGCGCTCACATCCTAGAGAGGTGATCTGTGTTCGAATCCCAAAGATGACTAGTCGATACGAATTCCGCAGCCGACCAGCACCGACTACAGTGCTGACGCAAATTCAATAGCTCAATGGTAGACGGATCATGGGTTAGAGTACCCTTGCCATCAGGCTAACCATGGGAGATTTTCGGGGTTTTCCTCACCATGCAACGCACATGCGGGTTAGTTCCATCAAAAAGTCTTCCACGTAGGCAAATTTTTCCTAATACTTGATTCAGGAGTTCCCTTGTCTTCTGAATCGGGTTCAAAACTACAAGGCTATGGAGTTTAATATTGGCAGTCGTAAACTCAAAGTCGGGTCGACAGTTCAGCGAAGTTATAAAATATAAAATAATGATTCCATCATTGAATTTAAAGTAATTTTGATTCATGGTTAAACAAATTTTTCTGTTATATTAAAAATATTCTGATTTGATAAAAATAATTTTTAATAATACACTAAGCAAAAAAATATTGCTAACTGAGAAGTTAATATTTTAATCGGAAATAAGCTCAGAATGGAGATTAATAAGTCCAAAGGATTATAATTCAATTAAAAAATAAGCTTACCTCCATCGCAAAGTATTCCACCCCAGTTAATATCACAAATGCATTGCCACGGAGATCCATTGCAATATCCGTGTTTGCAGCCAGGATAAGGCATGCATTGATCACATAATTCAGACTTCCATCCAAGACGACATCTGCAAAGAATCAAAAACAGTTTAATACGAGTTTAGGTGTCTAAAAAATATTATAAAATGCTTTTGGCAAACAAAATCATAAATTGCTCTCAGCATGATAATGTAAATAACGTAATGAGTAAAGATAAATGAAATGCTTTTGGATACCGTTTACCGTTAAACGTTTTACTCATAATGAAATAGATAAGAACCCAACTCAAACTCAGAAGATAAGAAAATAATTTAATCAAGAATTTAGTTTTTTAAAAAAAATACTGTGAGACATATATATGTGCGAGTAGCAGTTTATTATGAATTGTTACTGATAGCCTAAATTGATGATAATATTAGCACGCATTTTGTTGAATTTCGTAATAGGATTTTGTTTTAGACTGTATTAAAATAATACACAATTGTTGGAATGCATGAAAAAAAACCAATTCTTTTTGATGACGTCATTCCATAATAAAAATCCCAACAATAAATTTAGTAAATTGAATTACAAACTATTTAGAGGTTTCATTGTTTTATTATTTGCTGTTGCCAAAATGAAACAATGCATTTTCGATCAATCTGAAATGGAACAATTCATACACAACAGTAATATTTTGGTGTTTTAAGCATTTTCTTGAAAACTGAACTTGGAAATCTGCAATAGCCATCGTATTATGCGTCACCACAAGCAACAAAAACGGTAAATCATGAAAATATTCCCTATAATAATGCTTTGTTTATATACGGCATATTCATTACCACATATTCATCATCATCGTCGCCGTCACCATTCAAGCGACAAAAGTGTAAACAATAATGAATATGCATCCGAAGCAGAACCACAGTTCCATAGACTGGATGATTCCCGACATTCTTTGCGCCACTCATCTTTAAAGCACCACCATGATGAATCAATTTCTACAAGACATACTCAAGATAAAATGAAAGAAACAGTTTCTTCAAGACACCATCATAATAACATAAATGAACCAGTTTCTTCTAGACTTCATTCTGATGATATAAATTATCCATTTTCCCACCACAAGACTTTAAAAACAAAACAGAAATCTGGCAAAGATAACAATAACCTCAATCATCTTCATGAATCTCAACAAGTACTTTCGGGACACAAAAGCTTAAGAAGAAGCAGCTTTCAAGAACAAAAAGAAATACCTGAATCAAAAATAGTAACACATGGATCAAAAAATAATGATTTCGTTGGTTTAAAAGCAAGGAAAAAATTTGCCATTAGGTCACCAATTTCACTCTCCAACCCAACTTCCGAGCTTAAATCAAGCAAAAAACAACTCCAAGAAAATCTCGATATCAACAATAATTTATTCTGGCTTAAAATGGCTCTTATAACCATTGCAGCTCTGAGCTTGTCCGCCATTTCACTATTAGTTATCGGTGGCTGTTGGTGCTCCTCAAGGCATAGGAAGTTTTATGCATACCCAATCCCAAGCACATCAGAAGGCATTATCTCTACTGTGGGTCCTTGCGTTAAAAGTAATCACAACAAAATGACCTGTATTAATAAATCAACCATTGGTATCTCGAGAGCCTTTGCAGGCAAGGGGAAGGGTGATGAAGAATCATCAAATAAGAGTATGAAATTGGAACGGAAGACTTGCACCCATTGTAATGTTGTTGATAAAAAGAAGAATAAATCTCAATCCAAGGAAAAGTCCAGGAAGAAAAAGGAACATGCTTCGCATAGAGCTGAATCCTCTACTTCTTCAGAATCGAATAGTCCTTTGAAAGTGCCTCCGAGAGAGATGGTACCGAAATTAAATTTCGAAGGCTATAGTGAATGCACTTTTGATTCCCACACTAAGGCTAGATCATCGAAGAAATATCGCGATTTCGCATCGCTTCAGAAAAATACCGGTGTAGGCATGAAGACACGGAAAATATCAGACGACTTTAAGGAACGACCATTTCAAGGAACGACTCTGATGATTTAATGGAATTTTTTTAATAGTTTTATGGAATGGCATCACTGCTTTAATGATCTGATATAATAGCCTGTTGATATCCTGTTGGATTGTTATAACAGATTAATGATGAATATTTAAATAAAAATTACGATTATTATTAATTATTTTTAATGAGAAGATTTAATCTAAAATTATTAATTTTCTTAATGTTGCAAATAACTTGCTAAAGCTTTGCGTAGCAGAAAACGTTATTGTATAATATAATTAAATATAGTAAGGGTAGTAGGGTTATTTAAACAACGCGAGTAAGTGTCGAATATGTTTCAGATAATGAGTTGTTATTTTTAGGCAATGCTTTTTATTAAAGAAGAAAATAAATGAAACTGTGAATCAGTATGAATTAAATGAGCTGTTAGCGGAGATAAGAAGTAATTGAATAAGCAATTTGCAGTAGCAAACAAAATATTCAATAGAAATAAATGTTTTTTAGTTTTCTTTCTCCCATTTACATTGCTGATTTAATGTTTGATATAACTGCTTGATATAATTGTACAACAAGACAAGCAATAGCCTATTAAGCTTAAGTAAAGTAAATTAATTTGGGACTTTTTTTCTTTCATCAATTGACTGTGCGTTACAGGTTTACAGGTACAACAAAATACGTGAGTGGCTATAAAACAATGTACGCTAAGTAAAAATATATGTATAAATATGCATTTTTAATGCATTGTTTCAGATCAGGGTGATTTGAAGCCTAGTTATATTCGGTTCGATAGACAAGATTATCTAGGAAGTAAAAGAGATCGTTCATTAATGCTGATAATAACGCCACCATTATGTCATTGGTCTAAAAATTGTGGAGCCACCAGAAACTAACTCCTTGGGAAACAACTGAAAATTGCGGGTCAGTTTTACTTTTATGAAAACAATTTACGCATATATATCTGAGTTTCAACGATTAGAAATTATTGAATTTCAACCTTGTATATTCAAAAATTGCTCGTAATAATATAGTTTTTTTTTTTTAAATTTTAAAAAGATTTTAAGTGTAGTTTTTTCCCCAATGAACGAATTCATTTATTAAACAACTGAAAAATAGATCGGAATTCGACTATATATATAAAAGAAAAATTTCTTTTCAATTTTTCTTATTTTAATCCTCGTGTTTTAGTTGTTTTTGTTTTGTTAGTCAACAAAAAAAAAAAAAAAAAAAGAATTATTTTACATGCTTATAATATTTTTCAGAATAGCCGTTCCGAAGCCATTTTTGCACTGTAAAATACTCCGGATGAAATTGCTGAAAAAAGTACTGGCATCCTGAGTACAGCATTCCCAAAATCCAATTTAACCATGAAATTTTATACCGTAATTTTTATATTATTATTTAATTAATTGCAGTGATTTTACAGTAAATATAACTGCACAAAAATTAAGGTACATCAGATTTTTTGTTCCCCAAAAATTTTACCATAAAACTCAGATTGCCATTTACCATAATTTTATCCGGAATGTTTGTTAATTATTATTTTATTGTTAACAATGTGACACTTTACTAGAGAGGGTTAAATAAGAGCTTCAAAAGAGTACATTTTAGTCATTAAATGTAAAAACCTAATTAAATTTTTGAAGATTAATCTTATTTACGGACTTCAAAAGGAGAAATTTTAATCATAAAAAAAAAAAAAAAAAAAAAAAATTCCAACATAACAACTAACAACGTAAATACAGCTAACAACGTAAATAAAAATTCTACGAAGGCTACTTTAATCTTAATCCATCAACCCATTAATAAACAGCACATCAAAGAAGTGTATCAGGAAGTTCTCGCCGAACCGATCACCACAGTCGGTCATTGCCGAAGCATGGTCACCGTTGCGTGACCAGGCAGTGGCGGGGATGGTACCAAGGTAAGAAGGCATCAAGAAGAGTCCAAGAATGTATGATTCCCGTGGGAAATTTAAAAATAAAAGTTCGCGACCCAGAGGATGGTAAGGTTAGATGACCACTTCTTTTACACAGGTGGATGGACACGGAATCAAATAAAAAAGAAAGATTGGCGTGACATAGGTCACATCGGTGACTTTTAGGGGACCTTCGAATGAACAGGATTTCCAATTTGGTTGTTTTTCTGCATCACCTCTTCCAACTCTGCAGAAGAAAGGTGGTTTGATAATTCCCTGCAATTATTTTATCAGTGCTATCGCGCTCATCTTGGATTAAGGTATCTTGAAATGGAACGCACGTGGGTTTCAATGTTGACGAGGTTTGATGCAAGTGACGTTCTTGGTCCTGCATGGGGTAAATTATGCAATATGGACTTTTTTCATTAAGTTTATTAACTATTAACTTCATTTTAGAAAAGTGCAACTTTATTTTTAATATAAAATAAGGAATCGGTCCAAATGATGTCACCCTCGGAAAGAGTTCAGGATTTTGTAACAAGGGAGAGGGACATGGTAACAAAAAAGTATGACATTGCACATCTTAGAAAAAATGAAAATATTTAGCATTAGCAGATTAAGTACTTTCAAAATGCTTATTTAAAATTTTTTTTTCGCCCATTCCCTCAAAATCTTGAAAGGGAATGTGTGTGGGCTTCAATGTTTAAGAGGTTTGATACGAGACTAATGATGTAAATGACGTTCTTGGTTCTGAATGGGACGGATAATGCAATATTGCATGCTTTTTTTTTTTTAAATAATTAAATTTATTGATTTAGAGGTTTTCAATGCTTAAGAGAGTTAATGCGCAACTGATGATGCAAGCGACTTTCTTTGTCCCTGATAAGGTTAATTAAGCAATATTGCATGTTTTTTAATTAATTAAGCTTATTAGCTAGTCACCTAGTAATTAGAAAAGCACAATTGAACTTTCAATATCGAATAAGGGACCATCTCAAATGATGTCACGCTTGGAGTAGGTTCATGATTTTGTGACAAGAGAAGAGGAGGGGGGACAAGAAGCGTAAAATCACACATTTCGGTCTAAATAAAAATGTTTAACATCATCAGATAAAATATATGATGCTTATTATTTTATTCATCTTTCTCATCAAAAAAGTACATATATATGATAATTATTAGTGACATGTTTACGTATGTCATTAAGGATCATTTTTGAAGTTTAAAAAGAAAATTTGAAATGAGATCCATAACGCGTGATTTGTTTCTGAACAGCTAATATATATTAGTGAAATATCGTGTGACGTGTAATCACAAGCCAAGGGGTAGGGAGACAGGTGAAGAATGGCACTTAGTGACAAAGGGGAGGAAAGGATCAAAAATATTTTTCATTTAAGTACGGCCTCTGATTTGAATTTATATGTGATTATAATATTTTATTATCTTCAAAATCCACGGTTTTCTACATTTTTCGGTTTTTTAAAAGCCTTTTATCTCCTTAACACTTTCTTATGATTTTTATATTTTCTATTATAGGCAGATAGATGCATACTATAACAAATTTATGTCATATTTACATAGATAATAACCTTAATCGCTATCATTTTAAAAAAAATTCATATTCCTGTCATTTTTCACATTATTGTTTAAATAAGTTATTATAAAAGTTAAATTATCTATACATAATAATAAACGCGGCTGTGTGTGTGTGTGTGTGTCTGTAATCACAATATATCGCCCCAGAAGCCTCGCCCGGGCACGAAACTCGGCCCATAATTGTGTTTTGACATAATGAAGAAGTATTTTTTTTCTTTTTCAAAAATTTTGATTAGTTATTTAGTTATCAGTCATTTTGTAAGTCTATGCTTTTCGTCTGCTTTTTCGTCTTCAAAGAGCCATATTCAAAAAACTATTAAAAAATGCATATACTTTTCCCCACTCTTATAAATGTATGCTAATGCGAACCTCACAATTGAAATATTAATTTTCGACAACTTAAACCAATAATAAACGAAGGAATTAATAATTTAATTGTAAAGTTCGCATTAGTTTACATTTATTAAAGTGGAGAAAAGTTTAACTTTTGTATTAAAAATGTGGCAACATATTCGATACGTAAATAGAACGCTTCGCTTTGATATATTTGTCGCTGTTCATAATTGTTATAATAAGTTTTTCTTCTTCTTTCCACGCTCTATTTTTTTTTCTTAAGCGAAGACGATAATTTTTATAGCGATATTGTAGTACTTTGTACAACTAAAAATTCTTTTCGCAACACTTTAAAAATATTTACTTTATTTTCTTTATATATACAGAGAACAGTCGGCAAAGAATTCGATTAGGTTGAAAAACATTTCGCTAAAAAGGAACGAATTCCAAAAGAAAAAATAAACAACTTAAAGAATAAAAATGCTGATGCCAGCCAATTTTTTGAAAGTTAACTTAGAAATAACAAACCAAACGATGTTAAATAACAAACCAAACGATGTTAACAAAATGACGTAGAAAGCGCAACTAGATCAAAATTATACAAGCACAACTAGATCAAATTATAATACCTGAGTGCTTGACGTAACAGATATAGAAATAGAATTTGATACCATAAAAAATTATATAGAAATAGAAATTGATACCATAAAAAATTTATTCGTTTTCGTGTTCTTTTCATGTATTTAGCATTTTAGTTTTTTTTTTCTTAAGCGTTGTAGCTATATAATTTCAAACATCCTCAAGAGCTATAACACATCTGCAGCAGAACTGGACATGAAGACAAAATTGCTGGACAGGAACACTTTAATTGTCCACTAATCTTCAGATTTCCTGCTATGTTTTAAAAAACTTTATTTGTGAAAACCTTCAGCGTGGCGGACAGCTGGCCGCCTTAGGTGGCTAGTAATACAATAAAGAAACATAATTTTGAAGAAATATTACAATTGGAGATATAAAAATATCTTGTTCAACCAATATTGGCTACTAATCTAATGCTTGTTACTATATTCGATAATCAATCCATATTTAAAACAATATCAATAGGATGCAATTATAAAGACTTAAGAAGCTGTTATACCACGGGAAAAATGATTTGTAGCAAATTTTCAGTCCCCTCCATAAGTAATTTGAAATTTTAAAATTAGTTCAAGTTGTTCAAGTAAAACCTAGTGTAAATCATGAAGTTTCAAGTGTTGAAAATAAAATTCAAAATATCAAAATGAAAACATATGCGGAACCAAACGCAGGAAATAGGTAAAGGGGAAGTTTGCCTTTTAATAGTCTGTTTTTTGATATTATAGACAACATTTTCTCAACATTCGAAACTTCGAGGTTTACTGTAGGTTTACCCGGACTCATCTTTCTCCAAACTTAAAATTTTAATACACCAACGGTGATGAAACAGAAATTGCGATGAAACGTTTCTCTTGTTCTATGGCGTCAAAGAAAATAAAGAAGCCATAGTTTAAGTGCCTTACACTTAAGGCAGTGCGATGATTTTAAACTATATATGTATAATATCGCCGTGAAGAATGATCTGGGCTTTATATCAACGTAAATATTTTAAAAGTTATTAAACGTTTTTAAAAATCGCCAATTTGGCGACTTTTTTTCCACCTAGATGAAAATTTTCAGAATCACTTTCTTATTCTTGCAAATTTTTATGAGCCTTGGTAATGCAGCATTGGAGTAAGTTTATAAATATTAAAAAATTAGATCACAAATGCTTTTCATTTTCACAGAACTGTGGCTTTTCTCTATATTGGCGCTTTCCGAAATTTTCAAAATAAGTGCAGACTACGCTGGCTTTAGATAGGCTAAACTTGAGCTAATAGTCATGAGTAACAGTTGCAAACTCACAGGAGTTATAAAAATAGCATATTATTCACAAAAAAGCATCATTTCAAATGACGACAAAACCTTCCAAAACACCCTTAATGCTAATTTTCCAGAAAATTAAATATGAATGCAATTTTATCACCCGCGACAGAACACAAAAAGAGCATTTTTGTACCATCTCAGAAAACTATTATGGGCCCTTTCCTGTGATAGATAAGATATCTTTGCATGTAAATTTTAATGTACCGTCCAGCTCTTCATTTCGCATCGGCAATCTCGCGTGGTAATTATATCATCCGTGAATGACAGGAAGTAATCGCTATTTCCCCTGCTACAACGACATTTTCGTGATAGGAAACTTTAATTTGTTTATCTCTCCTGCATCTTTACAAACTTTCCTTAAAAATTATGATCTCCCCCCCCCCTCTCTTTTTACCTCTCTCCGTCAGGTGGAATTTAGCCTTCGGTTAATTTTTTTCTTCATTTATTATTATTATTTTGTTATTAAGAAATTATTTTTTTTGTTACCATTTAAGGGGACTCAAGAGCATTGGAAAAGTCTCTTTTTTTTTGCTTACAGTTAAGCAAAAATAAAGAAAAGTTTTATTTATTTCTGGTTAGAAAGTGTCTTAATATCTTAAAATGAAGAAACCAAAAGTTTATATAAGCACATAGTAAGTACATATAACATATAAGTACATATAAGTGCATATAAATATATAAGCTTATAAGTATATAGAAACCTGCGTAAGTTAACCTCCCACGGTTAGTCTGACAGCAAGGGGACTCTTACCCACGATCCGTCTACTACGGAGGATATTTTTACGTAAGCATTGTGGTTGGTGCAAACCGGGTGCGGAATTCATATCGGCCCAGTTCACCTTATTAGGAGGCGAACAGTTTATCCCCAGAGTCACTACAACTCTATTGTATAATTCTTTTTTTTTTATAACCGTCGTTGAACAGCCGATCCAATATTATGGGTTTACGACTACTAATGTTCAACTCCGTAACCTTGTAATTTTGAACCCAATCCAGAAGACAAGGGAACTCAGGGATCGAGTATTGGGAGAAATTTGTCTTCGTGGAGGATTTTTTGATGGAGCTAACCCGCATTTGCGTTACACGAAGAGGAAGACCACGAAAACCTCCCACGGTTAGACTAACGGCAAGGGGACTCTAACCCATGATACACATACCACTGAGGATATTTCACGTCAACACTGTGGTCGGTGGAAGCCGGATGCGGATTTCGTATCGACTGGGATTCGAACCTAGTTCGCCTCATTGGAAGCTCTATCCCCTGAGCCATCGCGGCAAATTGTTGTCACTATTATGTATAATTGTTGTCACTATTGTGTAATTGTTCAAATTTTCGATTTATTCCATTGTGTTGTGGAAAACATTTCTTATATATGTTTATTTTTTCCGTCGCTGGAGAAGTCTAATTGCTGAGGCAAAACAACTTGAAAAGTATGATTTGCATCTAAATCAATTTAAAAACTACACATTCACTATAAATTTTCATAAAAATATGCCCGTTAAATCTGTCGTGGATCGAAACTCCTCTAGTTCGATGTGATGTGGAAGTTTGGGAGAGAGTGGTACCAGCTCAAGCTCTGTCTACGTCGTCTGATCAGGGTAAAAATAATGTGGCATTCCTACCACGGCCGTTACAAGATCGAGCCTAAAAATGGGGCTATGTGATTGGCCATGATTGGGTAATGATGATAATGAAAATCTTAAAAACGATAAAAATGAGAAATAAGTAAAATTTCACTTACTGGCATTCTCCTGGCACAGTACAGAAGCCATGCTCTGGATGACAACCTAATTTACATACAGCTGGAAAAAAATGAATATGTATCTGTCAATAATTATTTGTCAAAAATCATGAAAAGTTAGTTTGTTGCCTTAAAACGAAAATTTTACAATGTAGAATTAAAAAAAAAATTATACTTTAAATTTTATGATAAATTTTGAAAGAATGCTAAAAAAAATAAAATTATCAAACAATTTAATGGGAAATTAAATTCTTTGGTCAAATCTTTTTTTATTTAAGTTTATCTTGTACTTTTATACACTGTATGGAATCATATCCCATTTCTTCCCTCTTGTCATATTATTTTAATAGATTTCTCGTTTTATTTCCATTTTTATTACTTAATACTTTGAAAAATATTATTTTAATCCTGAAAAAATATTTATCACCTAATTCTTATCTCATTAAGCAAAAGAGCATTTTTTACTTCAATCAAAATTGTAATGTAAACTTATTTAACTCATGTTTTTGTTAAAAATTTATAACATAAAAACAGTTAAGAATAAAAAAAAAAAAAAATTAAAAAAAAAACCTCTAGCATCAAATTTAAGTGACAGGGCGTGAATATTTTCTCCATGTATTTTTGATTTTAGTTCAAAATTTTTTCGACAGATGGCGGAGCAGATAATAAATAATTTGATAAATTATGAAAAATCACATCACAATTTTTTTACTTCTTTTAGAGAGTAGAAAATCAAAATATAATATTTTGAAAATATCTACCACCGCATTTAGTAACATGACATGCATGCTATGATGTGATATTTGATAACTTTTCTTTCATTTTTATTGTTTATTATCCGCAGCTCCACCTGTCGAAAATGTTTTAAACTACAGGCAGGAACACTATGTGGGAAAATGTATGCCCTATGCCAGTGTTTCCTAAAGTGTGGTAAGAGTACCCCAAGGGGTACGGGAACAATTTAGCGGGAGTACGCATTCTTATGCGAAATATCTTACAACGAAAATTTCAAAAAAATTTATTTAAAAACAAAGATAGCCATGAAAATTTACGATTACTTATTTTTGTATTGGCTATTTTTTTTTTGCTAATTTATCAGTTAATAATTAGTGGTGTCAACAGCCAATTGTGATTTTTAACTTTTGTGCAATTTTTAATCACAGCAAAAACAATATCACTGATGCAAATAAACTTATGAACAAAACTTTGTACCAAAAAAGAAAAATAAACATATTTTTTAAAAAAAAAAGTTCATTTTTTTTATTAGTGGTACACAACGATATGAAATATTTAGAAAAGGAACACAAAAGTTATAAGTTTGGGTAACACTGTCCTACGCAACGAATTTTCTTCCTGATTTGTTTTACTACCTAAACTGTTTTCCTGTTATAAATTTTTCAAGACCATCAGTTTAATTTAGAATATTTTTTTCTTCCTATTTTTATTTCAATAACACTATAATGACAGTTTGTGAATTTATTGAAGTTGTTATGACTTAACAAAGATTGTCGATGTGAAGCATTACACTTCTCTCTTAAGACTCACCAGTTTCGCAGTTCGGACCCTGCCAGCCATCTAGGCACACTTTGTCCCCCTGTTCGTCACATTTGTAGTGTCCGAACCTATCGTCTCTGGGCCTGCAGAATTTGGAACACGTGTAATCATAATAGTGGGGGGAGCACAGAACTCTGTATCGATAGCTTATCCTGGCAGCTCGTCCTCTGTGTCCTTTGATCTTCCATTCCATTCCAGGAATTTGTACTCCAGAAAACACATGCCTTTCGATGACTCGTTCAACAAGCGCTGAAAAGTTAAATAATATGAAATTTACTACACTTACAGTGAAAAGTGGCTGTTAAAAAAGATAATAGATAGGTAAGTATGAATGAAAGATTGTAGTTATTTTGAGTAGATGTTTAGACATTTGAGTAGATTAAAATTTTTAATTACCGATTGCAATTTTTGAATGAAATGCAATGAAATAAAATTATACATTAATTAATTGCTTTCAATTAAGATTGGTTATTGTGTTCAAGTAGCATATATGACAAAAGATGTTACAATAATATTTATGGAATACCTCTCGATTCAATATTTTACCAAGCGCAAGGTTTCATTCGTAAATAGTTTATCAAAACGAAATCAAATGCAGTGTTTCATTGTTTTGCGAGTGTAAGTTTACAATAAATGGCATTAAAAATTTTAAAAGCATGCTAAACAGATTATATATGAAAAATATTTATAGCTTAGTTAACCCTTTAACACAGAATTTTCATTAAATATATTTTTAATATTTTTTCATTATTTTGTATTAGCTTAGGTCAAAATAAATAAAAAACATTATATTTAGCATTTAAAAAATTGTTTGGTTATGAAATACAGCATCGGACACCGTTGTTTCTTTTTGCGCTAAAGGTAAAATTTTCTAAATGTAGCTCACTTCCAAACAATATTTTTTTAAAATTTGCAGTTATTTAAATCTAAAAGAAAATTATTCATCATTAAAATTTCTTTAATTTACAAAATCAATTATTGATAAATTTTTGAGTATGAATGAAAAAAATTTGTTTTCAAACTACTTTCTTTGGATTTTATATTTTGGAGCAAAAATAATTCTGAGAATCTAACATATTTTTTTCAGTTACGTTTAGATGGTTTTTTATAATTAAAAAAATATACCAAAATATATTTTTAATTTAAATTGGAAAGCAAGAATACCGGTGTCCCATCTGTGCCAGAGGGTCATAAACAATAAAATCATTTGGGCTTTTTTTTTTCTAAATTGTGAAATGAAACGAAGCTTAATCAGATACCAACAGCCAAATATTTATTACCCAAGAGATACACTTCCCTTAATATTTCTTTGAAATGGACAGTTGTTAATCGTCAACCATGCTTTCGAAATTACAATAATTCAAAACATAATCAGGCATAAATAAATAATTTTAGGAATACCCGCCAAAAACTTATATTTTATCTTTCGACTGCTTCAGTAGTTATAAAATCCTATCATATCTTTATGACGTATGCAGGACATCAAAAGCGCCATTTTATTTTGTGTTAACAACCCTAAATGCTCAAAAATGCAATAGCAGCCTGAACCATAAAAGAGGGTAATTGCAGGGGTCATAACTTGCGTCCATTAGAAATCATTATTTACTGCAACACCTGTAAGGTTGATATTTTCTTTTTTTTAAAAAAAGCTATGGTACTGAAGTGTGATATGCCTTCAAAAATAATCTTTATGTTCTGTTATATTTCAGAAAACTTTCCCACTTTCTAAGAAGAAAAAAAAATGTTCTTACGTGATTAGAATGTTTGAATGGATTATTCCAAGGAAGTATTGTCTCTGGTAAAAATTTTGTCAAGCACCTGTGATAATTTAGCGTTTATGGTATTGAAGAGAAATGTAATTTGATAATAAACAGGTTATGGAAATTTGCATCAATAATTTTGTGCAATGTCTTGAGAATATTTATTATTATGGCAAATTGGATGAAATTTTTTTTTTTACTGCCAACTTGACTGCAAACTTTTTGGATATCATTACAGCTTCTGTCAAATTTTGAATGAAAATGGCTCTATTACATAGTTTCCAGTAAAGAATTATTACAATTAGTTTTTGGTCCTAAATTATGAATACATAGCCTGCTTTCATCTTTTTCCGATACTATTTAATGAGAGATTTTTTGATAGAATTTTAAATAAATGCAATCGTAAGCCTGCCATAACTTTTTTAAACGTTCACGATAGTAAGTAGAATTTTGCAGTAAAATTTAAATATAACAAACCATTAATAAAAATTTACCGTGTTTTTGAGGTTCATTTGAGGTGCTGCGGTTGATTTGAAGTTTGTTTGAAGTAGACTTTAAAAGCAACTTTAAAAAAATCAGCATCTCAAGGTTTATAATCAAGGTGTATGAATGTGCTTTATTCAAACTTGTTGTTTTGAGGTTGACAGAAATCTACCTTAGAGCAACAAACTTAAGGAGGTTTTTTTCAGAGGTGCACATTTGAATTTTCCATACTTCAAGCAAATGAATCTGAGGTGCATGTAATTTCACCCGATTTTCACTAAAAGCATAGCTGAGCTATATATGAGGTTGATTTTCTGCGATATAAATGAGGTTGAAATTGCGATTTATTGATGAGGTTATATTTAGTGCGAAACATAACCTAATTTTCTACTTCAGGTCTAACACCTGTTAAACTCGAAACAATATTTAAAAAAAAAAAGCCTATTTTTATGAGAAAAAATTACAACGCTGTAAAAAATTCCAAAATTTCGTACTTCTTTTTTTCTAATCACGAGCCGAAAATACGTGATTTATCTTAATATGCGAGTAGTGAAAACCCATGTCAGATGGAAAGTTCTTTTTACGGATGTCAGACTAAACAGAAAGATTACAAGGAAGATCATGTTTATGAAGCACAAACTTCAACACAGTTGAGAGTGGCCGACACCCCCTCAATGAAATAAAGTCATAATAAACGGAAGTCAGTGACAAAAGATCTCTCAAGAAAGTTATATGTTTAGATACAAGAGATCCTTTAATGCCCAAAGTTGAGGTAAAAAAAATTTTTTTTTCCTCATCATAAAACATAATTCTCACCTTACGCCTTCCACGTGCCACGAATGTTTGAAGAGTGTCTTTCAAACACATCTCGATATCGCTTCATAAAACGCCTACAGAGAGTATTTAAAGATGCTTACAGGGATGTCTAGAAATGGACGGTTTTTTAAGAAAGAATAAATCGTTCGAGAATGAGAAACATGGTAAAAATATGTGATTGACGACAGCAGAGAAGACTGTAATTTCCTTATCCTGTGATGGAATAGAGTGATGTTATTACAAACATAGAAAGGTAAAACTAAAATGAATAGACTTCGAATAATAATTTTTAGTTATGTTTTAAAATACGAATAGATAGTTAAACACCAAAATATAATTTAGGTGCTTTGAAATTATATACGCAAATTTATAAGGAACTGAATTTTGCACATTTGCAATTGGGAAACAATTATGCAGCCCTAAATGTTATTAATATTGATCTATTCATTAAACTATTCATTAACTTCTAATTTTAATGTCAAGCATCACTGGGTGAGGTCAGTTTGAGGGTGGAGGAAAATTTCAACCAGCCTGAAAAGAGACCGAGAGTGTGCGGTATCAGTCCTATTTAGACTGTTCTACCGTGAAGTGCTCGACTTCGCAAGCAGGTCGTCGGGCTATCACAACAGGAAAATCATTCCTTCTGCTGATGATTCAAATTATGAAGGCATGTTTTTGGATCATCCTAAAGGACATTTCCCAGGCCGTCACCAATAGTCCATTGGGCAGCCATATTGCTACGTTAATCAACAACAACAAATCTAACTTATTTTTATAGAGATAATGAACATATTTTTAACTCAGATTTTACAACATAACATAATTTTAACTAAAACCTTATCAGCATAGCATAAGTGTAACTAAAAAAGTTTGAAAAGAAGTAATGAAGATGGATAGAATGAACTCAAATAACAAATTAATTAAAAATTAAATAAGGTAAGAAAATAAATAATAAATAAAATAA
The DNA here is from genome assembly GCF_982258835.1 of Parasteatoda tepidariorum. NCBI lineage: Eukaryota > Metazoa > Arthropoda > Arachnida > Araneae > Theridiidae > Parasteatoda > Parasteatoda tepidariorum. The sequence goes on along the minus strand of NC_141758.1, from coordinate 74,365,826 downwards.
ATAAATACGGAGATAAATGAATAAGTACATTAAGTTAATAAATGAATAACTAAGAAAATAAGTAAATAAATCAGAAAAATAGAATACAGGTATAAGCTAAAAATACTAGATACAAATAATCTCTTATTAATAATGATATATATATATATATATATATATATATATATATATATATATATATATATATATATATATATATATATATATATATATATATATATATATATATATATATATATATATATATATATATATATATATATATATATATATATATATATATATATATATATATATATATATTATTATTACTATTATCTGTCTTATATTTTTTTTTCCTGCTGTGCACCTTTATAAATTTAGGAAAGGGAACAATAAAATTATGTATTGTTTTGTCTAATTTTTTAAGTAAAATGAAATATCACACAAATTTTAGAACACCAATCACGTGCTTAATCAAGGTTAAAGAGCTTCAAAAAATTTACATTTACTGTACTGTTTTTATATGACATGAAACTGTATCAAAGCGAAGGAATATCTTTTTCATTGATAATGCTAATCGTACTAATCATTTTAATAGTTGTTCACGATATCTAACCAACAAGCAGCACTACTACATTACAATCACCGCTTGGTTAATGGCAATGCAGAGTGGAACTTGACACATCCAAACAATGAGGAGAGCAACCACAGAAGAGGAGCAAACATTTCTCAAGCTTTTATACATGACACTCTTACAAAGTTTCCCATTCTATAGTGTATTTTTCCTTTTGTTTGTTTCACAGGTACGTGGGCGGAGTTCCAATGTGAACTTCCAAAAAAAGTAAATATCCAACGTATCGATGATGAGATATATCAACGTCTCGGGATGAGGATGAGGGCACTTTCTCAAACCCACTTGTCGCGTGCACCTGCAAAAGCTAATAAACCATGGAGTACACACTCTTTCTTCAAGGACCCTGCTGCTACTAGATTCCTTGCCTTTTTAAAATGTGGTGGTCTTCGAGGCCTTTAGCACCTGAGTAGCCCGTGGGCGATTTTTTTTTCTTTTCCTTCTGAGTTTCATTTTTTTTAAAAGGATCGTTAGATCAATGATTGGAATGATGGCAAATAGGATTTGAAGATTAAAAAATTACTTACTCCAGGAATAAGAAAAAGATGCTTCAACATTGAGCCATAATATCGAATATGATTAAGCAGAAACAATGATATATTTATTAAATTTAAACTCATTTTTTTTCTTTTTTGCTCATTCAAAAGTTATTCTGCTAAGGACGCTACACCATGTTAAATATAGAAAATTAAATACTATAAAAGAATCACTTTAGGTGTGAGCTGAAATATCGCATGTGATTAAGTGGAAGCGGCGTTAAAACCACAAATAGTATATTTATTAAACCTTAACACATTTTGCGCACTTTTATCATCAATGTGAAATATATTATAATTCAGCTAATGAAGTTGAAGGTTAAAAAAAATAATTTACTCTTAAAAAATTGCTTTAACGTTGAATTATAATATGAGTTATGATTAAATAGAAACAACATTAAAATCTCAAACAGTAACAAAGATGCGTAAGGGGGCTATGAAGTACATCGTCATTAGCAAGATAAAATTATTTTTAACAATATAATTATTTTCAAAGCAAAATGAAACACGTTTTTTTTATTTTTATTTTATTTATTTTTTTCTTAATTTTATTTTATAGTATTATATAAGGGAAAAACCACAAAAAATAGGGGAGATCAAGAAAAAAAATTTTTTTTTTGCTCGTAAACATTATTTCAATCAGATTGGAAACCATCTATTAATAAAGTTTAATGTTGAATTTAAATGTCAGAAAAATGCGCAGCAGTTCTTTATTCAATTAGAGACTTATAAAAAATCGCATCATGGTGATATTCTGAAAAACAGAGCCATCTTGCCTCAGAGGATAGAGCGTTCACCTACCAATGAGATTATGCATGTTCAAGTGCCAGCTTTGGCTGGTTGATACGTGTTCTGCTTCCAGCTCGCACCGACCACAGTGCTGATGTAATATATCCTCAGTGGTAATATATCCTCATGGATTAGAGTTCTCTTACCGTCGGGCTAAGTGTGGGAGCTTTTCGTATTCTTTCTTTCCATGCAACGCAAATACGGGTCTGCTCCCTCAAAAAGTCTTCTACAAGTTTAAAGTTTGCCTCAATGCTTGATCCAAGAGTTCCCTTGTCTTCTGGATTGGTTTATAAATTGCAAGGCTACGGAATTGAACATTGATTGTCGTATACTCAGAATTGGGTGAACTCTTCAGCTCCGGTTATAAACTAAAAATAATAAATATACTGCCCTAAACAAATACTCTGAAATAGAGATATAATCTTTCCAAAACAAACTAAATAATTATATTTCCCTCACTGATCTGAATGCTTACGAGAAAATTGTGAGGAAAAAAAAGTCTTAAGACGAAGGTCACTATGATCTATAAAAATTCCAGTCCGCATTACAAATAAAATAAGAAAAAAAAAAAAAAAAATTAGGAACGCTTTCTTGGAAACAGTCTGCCAGTTTCTCCAATTTCAATAAAAAGCAAAATTAGTATTTCCCTCAATTTGTTGAATGCCATGACTAGTAATAAGCGGCACAGCACTTTAACGTACAACACTTGAGGAAATTGCTACCTGGCCATAAATTTAACTTGCTTTCTCATTTTCTCTCCCATAGGTTAGTTGGCGAAGTGCATTACACAAAAAAATATAATAATAAATCGAGGAAGGGAAGGAAAAAAAAATAGCTGCATACGTCCGTCAAGTCGGGTGGGGCGCGAAATATACCTTTAAAAGTAGAAAAAGCTCCTAAGCGATTGTCTTGACTAGTCCTCACAAGATAAATGAGAGCAAGGAACGCCTCGTCTTTATCTCGGAACCACAGAATTGATGGAGGATAAGGATTTAAAGAAAAAGAATTTATCGCCAAATTGAATGTTTGGCGATATTTTTGCATGGCTTATATTTATTAAAATGTTTTAATACCTGTTTTAGGAGAAAGCTGATAAATGTTCTCTTCAATGGTTTATCAGTAAATTAATAGGAGAGGAGTAATTGAACAAAAAATAAACAGTTGTTTTGTTTGAGTAATTATTTTGTTTCAGGATTGATTACTTGTTTGCTAACTGCTTTACATATTAGGATTAAATTGCCGTGCAATAGAAGAATAATCTTAGAAAATTCAAGCTTGAGATATTTATATATTTCGCATTTTTATAAGCTGAGTTATTTATTGCAATAAAAGAAACATTTATCAGTTTTTTATCTAAATTTTATTTTAGCGTTGATTGCATTGGTAATAAAGAGAAAATAGTTATCTAGCCACTTTTCTCGAAATTTATAATGAAGCTGTCACGCTGTCTTTTCAATTGCTCGACAGAAAAGTGGTTTATGAAATCGATGCGCATCGTTTTAAGAGCAAAAATATTTTAACCTCCAAATTTCCTTTATTTTTCGTACCTTTTCCTCCAAAGAACATTAAAAATATATGTATTTAAATATCGTAAATAAGTGTTCATTAAATAAAAATCAGTCATTTAAGAAAATTATTAATTAATTCAAAGTTACTAAAATAAATGACAGCAAGAAACTACTTAAAAGTATCATGGAAAGTACCACAATATCTATCGCCATATTTGACGCAACATGTTTTCTCAAAGATAATTAAATTAATTTGGGAGGAAGTCAGGCAATGTAGTTTTGATAGCTAAAATAAGTTTATTCGCGAAAAAAGAAGTATTAAATCGTGAATAAATGTAAAATTGCGCTAAAAATTTTGTTTTGAAAAGAATTAAGCATAATTTTTTTCAGTTTATGCTTTTGAACAATGGAATAATAATCTTCTATACCTTCTTTTCCTTTTCATTTGCAGGTTATAGAAAGAGCTGTAATTGTTGGAGAACGAGTGCGAGGAATGAATTAAAATAAAAATTAGTTAGAAGTTAACAAAGTTTAATGTTTAAGGTTAAAGTTTACCACGATTTCAGTTCATTATAATACGAAATAAATAAGGTTAATGCACTACAAATGAAAATAACTATCGAGTATCATTTTATTCATTTTAAATTTTAATCAAAGTAACCAGTTCTGGTCAAAATGCTAATCTATACTATGTTGATGGTGAATGGTACTTTATTAATTTATTCCTATCATAACATTGTAAGCTCAAATTTATGACTATAATAAAATTTAAATAAAATTATTAATAAATGGTTGTTTTGAATTAATTAATTAGACCTGATACTAAGCCAAATAAATATTCAGATAAATTTAATGAGCACGAATTATATCTTATTGGGTTGATAAAAATTCTAAGATTAGCAATTATTTTACATGAGAGAAGAACGAATGAATTCGAAACCTCATCAAATTTTTAGAAGCTCATCGAGAAGAAGAAAAAAAAGGAGGAAATTTATTGGTTTCCTAACAACAAAATGGATATTTTTGGCTTCGTTTTTAGCCGAAAATTGTTAATTTTTCCTAAAAAGTCCGCAAGAAAGAAATTACAAAAAAGGATAGCAGACTGTTCTAAAAGTATAATTGACCAACAAATTATTAAAGTGTCTAATCCAAAGGTATCTTTGATCAAAAAGGGATTGAGGTCTCTGTTCCAAAGATATCTTTGACCAAAAAGGGATTGAAGTATTTGATCCTAAGATATCTTTGACTGAAAAGATATTGAAGTCTCTGATTCAAAGATATATTTGAACTAAAAAGGATTGAAGTCTCTGATCAATGAATACCTTTAAACAAAGGAAATTTTTTTTTAATTTTGTAGCATTATTATGACTATCATAGCATATTATATTTTGATTTGAAAGTATATATAAACTACGGCTTATTAATTTCAATACACCTCTGTTTTATTTCATTAAAAACATGCAAAATGCTATTCTTTAATGCAGTATTCACGTAGTTGTTAACTGTACATTGTTCAGTATTAAGCATTGGCAGTAAAAAAAAGTAAAAAATTATGTTTTTAGTTTATTGTCAAGAAACTAAAATTTTGATAGCTTAAATCACTGCTTCAAATTATGTAAACAGGACATAGGGGAACATGTTAGGGGAATCATTTTGACCAGTGAAAGTGGACCTTCAAAGAGTATCAAGATTGCAAACCCTGGAAATCCAATAAATTAAAAAATATATTTTAAATGTTATTTATTTTTAATAACTACAAAGTATGCTGTTTGTGAGTCATATTGATTCTACTCTAATTTATAAACTGAGTGCAAAAGTTGAGTTTTTAAATTTAAGGCTCAAACTAACCGAAAAAAAATTCTGCTAATTTGAAGGTAAAGCAGAACTAAAAGTTTAATAGAAAAAATAAATGCATATAGAACGCTAAAAATCACTGTTTTTTTGTGTTCTTATCATATTTAATTCCATGAAATTAAATGAAGCAAGATTTATTTAAAAAAAATTATACTTTTAAGTTGAAGTGTTTTTGAAAAAATAGCTCTTGTGCTAAAAGTTATTGGTTTATCATTAATTAAATGTTTGGTATTGTTAGTGAATTTTTTTGATGCTCACACGTAAAAATATTTTTCAGAAATAGCAAAAAAAAATTACACGAATTTCCTATGGTGGCAAGCAACTCACAAAAAAATTAATGTGGAGCCCTAAACATAATATAAAACAAGCCGGAATAACGAATAATAATTGGCGGTTTAATATAATTGAAATTACATTGAATCCAATTTTTTTTTAAAACTAAGCAATAAAATACAATACTCTGAATATATGTGAGGCGCTATCGCTTCTTGAGGGAGTTACATTAATTATGAGAAGATTAAGGCTTCCAGAACTTGATTCAAATTCCAGACAAATAACTTTTAAAACTAAAATAAAGGCAAGAAACAGTAGCCCTGCACTAATGGACAAAACGTTAAAAACACCTACAATTTCCATCACTTGAGAGGAACAATTAGTGATTTTCTTGGAGTGGGCCCTCCTAATCATAATAACATGGCTCGCAGCTCCATTTGATGGGCACCCTCAGTGATCTTACATTCCATGACCTTTTTGTACACCTGCCCTGAAGCCAGAACGGAAACATTTTGTTGCTACCGACAACTTCGCTTTTGGCTCAGATGAAGTTTCTTCTTCAGCCTCCCGCTCATCTTTTTTAAGTATTCTTTCTCTCTTTCTGAGAGCTTTGACCTCTTCTTCTTCTTCATAGTCCGCTTTTACCTCAACTGAAGACTATTGTATTTATATCAAAATATATATGCGCAATTAATCAAAATGACAATAAGAGAGAATATTGAGAACTAAAATATATTAATAATAATTTTTTTTCATAAAAACTTTTTTAATTAATAACTTGATACTTTTTTAATTAATAACTTTGGAGTAACTTGGGTCTCAGAGAACATTATTTCCTTGTTTTAATTTTTTGATTTTCTTTGCGAAATTATTTAACTTTAAAATAGTTTTTTTTAATATTTTTTTTTTAAATCTTATTATCTTAAGGTCTTTCCGCGGAACAATCATAAGCCACATTTTCAATATTTGCATATTTGTATGAAATATCATCAACGACACTTTTGGAGCGTTAAATTTTTGTTGTTGTCTTTGAGAAAAAATTGCATAATAATTTTGTGTTAAAGTTATGTGTTGTTAGTCCTTTTGTTTTTATGAATAAGCTACAGTAACACCCATTTCATTCTTAACAAAAAATGTTTATTAAGAAAGTTAAGCTTAATGTTTAAACAATAATACTCATGAGATATTTAAAATTCTTAAATATTTAGTTCTTTTTTATTTATTTCGACATAAAACTCTTTGAATGATATCTCCTCCCATTAAAAACAAACAAGATTTCAACTGCGTGACATGTTGTGAAATATTTCAGCGAAAAATTCAACACAAGACCCATTTTACCTCCAAAGCTATACTATAGTTGAGATATATTTTTTAAAAAAAATAGTAAGCTACCTGCAGAACACTGCCTAGAAAAATCTAAAAATAAGTTACTCTTCATCTTATAAAAATTTATGATGCTTTTTTATTGACTATTTATCTACATTAGAAAAAAAATTTCAACTGCTCTACAAATAATAATATATATTATAGCGGAAAATAATCGCCTGCATGATAACACTAAGCATTTGACTTTCAACACCATACTGAATGTTTAGATGTTTATTTTTCTTTCAAAAAAAGAGTTGTATGCTATCTGAGGAGCACTGCTTAGAAATCTCTAAACATATATTATTCTTCATCTTATACCACTTTATTAAACTTTTTTTAATGAATATCTCAGTACATTAGAAATAATCTTTCAACTGTTCAACAAATTATGAAATATTACAGCTGAAAATAATCCCCCACATCATAACACTAAGCAGCTTTTTCCTTTCAACTTGCAAAATGTTTGGATGTTTTTTTTTTCTTTAAAAATAATAGTTATGAGCTAACTGAAGAACACTGCTTAGAAATCTCTAAAAATATGCAGTCAAACTCCGCTATAATGAACCTTCAAGGGACCGAAATTTCAGTTCACTGTAACCGGGAGTTCACTATATCCATACTGCCAGCAATTTTAACTAATTTTTCCGAACTGTTCCCTTTTATTACGCATCATTTAAATAAATGATCAATAAAAAGAAATAAAAAAATGATTAAAAAACAATATGTAGTAACAGAAAATGTGCTAACTTTTATTTTTTATTACTCTTCGTCTGGAGTACAAAAAAATTTAGGGATGCCCTTTATTTAGAGTAGGGAAACTGAGATGGAAGATGCAAATAAGAGAAAATGCCTATGGCTGCATTCCACTCAATATATGGTTTTAAAAATCGGTGTATGCATTTTATGAGGAAATTTCGAAATTACCAAAAAATAAAGGAAAAAAAATCAGTCGAAGACAGAAAAAAGTTCACAATATCCAATTTCTTCTCTTCTTTTGGTTCACTATATCAACAAAAAATTACATTATATGTGTATAGCAAGGCACGGGAGCGAACATTTTGTTCACTATATCCAGGAGTTCACTATAAGCTATGTTCACTATAGCGGGGTTTGACTGTATTACTCTTCATCCTACACCACTTTAAGATACTTTTCTTATTGAGTGTCTCCAAACAATAGAAATATATCAACTGCTTGACAAATTATGAAATATTACTGCCGACAAAGTAATCACCCGCATGACAACACAAGGTAGATTAAAAGCCTGTTTTACTTTCATCAAGAAAACCTTAATTAAATCATTTAACGAAATACATTGCTTTGCTACCTAAACAGGCATTAATAAACATGAATGAGGTCATTCTTGGACATTGTTTACAGTGAAGGTAATTTGAATCTTCATGTAAGAAAGATACAGGTGATCTAAATATGTCACAGCAAGTCACGTAGAAAATTAATGCTATCATCGAACATTGAGCAGGAAAAACACAATATAAATGTATTAAAAGTGTGAGCAATTCCGAACGACATTTTGTTGCAACGCCTTGGTTCCGCCTCATCACGAATATGACCTCAAGTTTAGTCGAAAGATATTTGGGATATCAAGTCAATAATGGTACAGAGTAATACAATATTGCAAGGAAAAATATTCTGTTATAAATTAAGAAATATCGGTAATAAATAGGTGGTGCATCTTTTTAATTTGTTTTCTTTTGAAAAGACGTAAAATCGTTAGTATGTGAAATGTTGAAATGGCTAAAAGAGAAAATAACGGCTGAAGTATACAAGAACTTAACCGAAACGTTATCCCGGTAAAAAAAAATTGTAGATGGAACGACTTTCCGGTTTTAAATGGAAGAACAATAAAATTAAATTTTAATACCATGATAAACTCACTGAGAAGAAAAAAAAGTATGGTCAAAACTACCAGACTACAGTAAAATTTTTCTACCACTATGGGAACGCGAAAAAGCTCGATAATTTTTACCGATGCCCTTTAGTAATGATTTTAGCAAAATTAACTATAAAATATGGTTTTATAATATGTGATAAAATTTGGTAAATGCATAATTTCGTAATTTTATCATGATACCTTAGAACATGGCATAAAAACCATTTATTCGGTTAAATTTACTTTTAAGTTTTGTAATTTTTACTAAATTTGTGATAATAAGAATTATAATTTTAAAAAACAAAATTTCTGGTAATGAACCATATGAACGAAAAAATTACCAAAAGAATTGTTTAAATACCGTTTATTGCGGTTTTATTAACCAGGATTTTTTTTCCAACAAATAGGTCATTACTATATAGTGCGGTTAATGTTACCAATTTTTTTCCCCCGTGCGCTAATAAATGGTTAACTAGTGTTTTCCAATTATGGAAGATTTGCTGTTTCAATTTTTTTTTCTAAAAGCAACAATGGAAAAAAATATGATTCAAAAAAGAATAAACTATCGATAATTTGAATAATTAAATGAATTTTTTTTCAATTTCACTACTCATAATTGCACATAATTCAAAAAAAAAAAAAAAAAAAAAACTATTTTTGTTTAAACATATTAATAAGTAAATCATCAAAAATGAAGAAACAATAATGATAAGTTTTAACATTCAGCGTTTAAAATATTAATAAATTGTACAATGCATAGTTAACTGTAAATGTGTACCGTTTAAAACAGAGTTACGACTAAAATGTTTTTCCCCCAGCTTTTTTTTTTTTTTTTTACGCGTTTCGACAAGATATTATATTTCAACTAATTTTCCTGCGCTGAAATATAATATATAAGTTTGGACGCATACTCTAAATTTTATAGGACTCAAATACTTTCTCTCTTAGTTGACTGATCAAAGTGGTCACCCTCCCACTCACTGACCGCAGCCGGGGACGCTTGACTTCGGTGGTCTGTTAGGAACCAAGTTTTTTGATCAGCTCACTGTGAGACTTCAATACAAGGAGGATAGTTCCAGATATTAGAATCAAGACATTAAAATTGGAGATTCCAAAAATGCGTATAATTGTTGATGTGTAGAAATCACAGAGCGCCGTGTAGTCTCGATGATTTATTAAATTATGTATTTGCTTTGTGTTATTAAGAAAGAAAAAAATACTTTTCAAGAAAGAATTATAGAATACAGACAAATAAACAAAATGAACAAATTTAAAGGCCAATTAAATCTATAGAATAATTAAATTGCGATTTATTTTTTTTTACGAAAGAATGCGTAAGAACTTTATGATGTAGAGTTTTCCGTTTTGAAAGCACTGCTGTTATTGATAATTACACAAAGAACAGTAATAAACTTAATGGTACAGGTGATGATTATATGGGGAGAAACAGCCCATAGTAAAAAAACGATAATTCCCCAGTTAAAAAAAATTGCGTTAGAGGAAAGAAATCAAATAGAATATTTAGTGAAGAATTTGAATTGATTTTACTTAAGAAACTGACTGACGGAATTGACGGAAATACGCCATGGATTCCATGGAGTGATTGACTACAAATGGCATTATGTAATGTTTTGACCATACATCAAACAAACATAAATAAACTTATTTTTAAAAAAATATTGACAATTTTTTATTACTATACCTATTTTTTATTACTTTTATTACTATACTCTATTACTATTATTAATTAATTATATTTTTGAAGTACTTACATCCATTAGAAACTAAACTTTGGTCTTCATGGATGGCATCCAGTAACAGGGTAAATGTTTTCTAAAAATATAAAATGAAACATATTTAAAACATCATTTAAAAAACAAAAAATGAGAAATGCAAAATTACAAAAACATTTCATTTTAAATTTATTTCAACTTTTATTTAGGTACAAACTTATTACAGTATACAATGAATTGTTATTTACTTTACAGTTTCATTATTTTTTATAAATTTAATATGGCCTGTAAAATTTCCAGAGCCTTTAGGCTGGTGCAAACATATCAAATTGATCGGTAATAATGTGAATTTTAACGAGTACTAAAATGTGTTTAAGTTTTTACGGCATAATGCGCATACTGTACAGGGTATCCCAGGATTATTAGGACAAACTTTATGGGGAGGTAGAAGACGTCACAAGAATAGATTTGCATAGCAACCCACGACTGGAAATGTCTCTTCGCCGCTAGGTGGTGTTGTTAAAAAGATGGATGGGGCGTGGTCGATGAGTTTCTTGGCCATCACGCTCTCCTGACTTAAGGAGTATGTTTTTTTTCGGGGGGGGGGGCTGCATTGTAAAGTGCTGTGCACACAAAACCTGAGGATTCCGAAACAGATCTGGTTGCACAAGAATCGTCTGCTTTGCTCTAGATATCCAACAAAATACAGGTGTATTTGAGTGAGTTCGCCAATACATGGCCGGACTGTGTAAGGCATGCAACGTTGGCGATGGTAGAGACTTCGGAACATTTCACATATCATCTACCACATTCCTTTGGAACATTTTCACATATCATCTACCACAAAACGCATATATCTTTGATAAATAAGCATTTCAGATAATTTCTGTCTCGCGTCTCTTTGTTTCTTGTACCTGTCATTTTACTTGCCCATGATGTTTTTGACCATGGGTTGCTATGCGATTCTGAATCCTTGCGACGTCCCCTACCTCCTCTTAAAGTTTATCCCAACACCCCTGGGACATCCTATAGGTGCACTACATTATTATTTACATTACATTTATATTGTATCTATTGTCATATAGTTACTTTTACATTACCTACATTTCCCAGAAAGAATTGCGCGTTTATTGTCTCCGTTCTCTATAACAATGAGTATCATCAATAAAAATAGATTTTAGAGATTAAAAAATAAAAATAAAAACCATAATTAGAAGATTAAAAACTTGATAGTTGGTGTTGATTGTAAGATTTCAAACTAGGGAAACAAAACCAACAATTGCACAAAAATATTAATGAAATGCAAGTAACTAAGTGAGTATTCAATCAACTCAATTTCCAGTTTAAAAAAACCATGATAGTCAAACAAAGAATGATAAGAACTAGTAATCGAGAATTGTTTAAGATAATTGAGTCGTAGAAAAAGACTAAAACATATTTACATTATCAAACATCATTTAAATTCTCACCACTTTAGAAATGCGCTACTAAATTTAATAGCTTTACTCAAACACTGGTACTCCAAAAAACCAAACAGTTTTCTAAAACAAAGTAGCCTACACTTCGTCAAACAAAAGGTATACTTTGTTGAAAGTTCTCTACAAATGAATGTATTGCTATACTCTTAGCACTTAAGGGGTGATTGACTTGACGTGGGATTTACAAAAGAAAATTTGGCGTAGGAAGATTAAATCGATCAAACATAACTAACCCCCACGGTAGATATATATTTTGTAGAGATTTATATAGGTAATTTATTTAAGACATTTTTCTTACTGCTCATTTTCTGAAATCATCTGTTTGAATTTTACAAATCTTATAAGTAATTAAATGCTTTTAAGAAGAAAAAAATTGAAAAGCAATAAAAACGAGAAAAATTTTAAAATTAATATGAAATATGTGTTTTTTGATTCATAATAACATTTTTATTGTAATTATGTTTAGTAATAATAAGATTTATCAAATATATATTTATATCTAAAACGTTTATGCTGAATACAGTAACATTTTTAGTGTAATTATGTTTAAAGTTTAGAAGTAACAAGTTTTATCAAATATATTGATTATAAAATGCTTATGCTGCGAAGTCACTAAAGTTATAATTTTTTCTCTTGAATTGGTAACCAAAGACTAAAACAAATAAAGCTATTAGCTGGGCAGAAATGGAAGGTTAAAGTGAAATCAGAATTATATGTATGTTTTACTTTTTAAAGATCCTTTAATTCTGTCACTGCTGTATCTCAAAACTCATAAATTTACTGCATTGTCAATTTAAAGTTCAGTATAGTTTTCTTTACGCTATAAATATTGAATAACGTTTTGCAACGATTCAGATCTTAACAAATTTATTTCAAAAATTGTACCATCAATCAATGCAAAGCTAGAATAAAATACATAAATCTAATGAGTAAGTTAAACGTTAGAGCTATATCTCTATTGTATCTATGTAAAGAACTCCCCTCGTCATTCAACACCAACAGTGGCGGTTACTATGGGTACGAGATTTAACTACTTCAAGTCAAGGAACAATATTGACAGGTTTTGATTCGGATCGGTGAGTGAAAGGGAATAGGTTTTATTTGGTCCATAGCAAGGCTCTCCTCGGTGAAATGCGCTATTTCTTGTATGAGTGGCAGTAAACTGACTTAGACTTCATAGCGAGAGGAGTTCTTTACATAGACAGACTATATCCAAGGTATGAATACTACGCGATTTTGACCGTAGTTCGACAACGTGGGCAGAAATCAGCCTTGTCCACCTCTCTCCAAAATATCTCATCACGATCAACAATGGGACTTTGAGCCACTATGATGCAGCTATCACTTTAGCACGCAATTTTCTGAAACTACACGCTGGAAATCTCGTCGGCTGCCAGGATCGAACTTATAATCCGAAGCTCTTAACCAGAAGAGAGAATGATTCCTTTACCGTTTGTGCCATAGCGTTTAAGAAAAACAATCATTTAAGCTTATCACTCTAAGACTAAAATAAACCTTCAAACGAAAAAACAAAAGTAATAAGTTGTTGAAAATCAAAGTCAACTATATTGGGTAATATTTTTTCGAAAGTTGATTAGAAACTTATGATAAGAAAGAAACAGATATAATAGAAAGTGCTAAAAAAATAAAATAAAAACTAATTATAAAGACATTTTTGATTATTTATAATGATTTTAACTGACAAATTTAGTAAAAACAAACTTCATCGAAATGAATTTAAAATTTCATTGTCAATATTTATAAATAGTTTTTTTTATTTCATAAATGAACAATAGTTCATATCTTGTCTAAAGATCTGATGCTTATCAACACAATTATAATTTACATAATTTTAAGATGAAATTTTTTCTAATGAAACTGTCATGGCCATCTGTCAGAATTTCAGAATTGATCGAACACCGTCCTTGTATGTCATATTGTGAAGAAGAAATGTCAGATTAATCCTCAATTAAATGTAACTTGTTCATCTTTAATTCATAAACGTAAGATTAAGTCAGTTCATTATCAGTTTTGTCTGCTCAGCTTATTGTTAATTGTGGATGATTTTTTTTATAATGATTACCCAATTTATTTAGACTGTTTTTATCATTTCCTTTTGTTCATAAGTTTCAACTGTGATTAGCAGAGTAGTATGTTTGATAATATATATCTATATATATAGTTCGAAATGTAGAGAAAACAAGGGAAAAATTACAGAACTATGAAAAAGGGGGGAAAAATAATAATAAAAATAACAAGAAACCAGAAGGAAAAAAAATCCGAAAAAAAGGACAAACATTTTAAAAATCCAGAAAATAAAAGATATAATCTTTCCATCAGCACACACGATTATATCCACAAATAAGAGTGCCTTCTAATATTGTATCAATATAGCCAAAGCAATAAAAGTTATTGTTTTGGCTATATATATATATGTTATATATATATATATATATATATATATATATATATATATATATATATATATATATATATATATATATATATATATATATATATATATATATATATATATATATATATATATACTACGTAGTTGCAGCAAATTTTCACGACATTCACGAGATACCGATATTGTGGTTCAATGTTTAACACAATTTGCACAATATTATGATTCATTGAGACGGAAATATGGTTAAACTTAACATTTTGTTAAAGTTATAGTAAATTTCCACGATATTAGAGATATCCATATTATGCTAACGTGGTTATAAAATGGTTAGTGATACCGACCTTCTGGTTTAAGATAACGACAATATGGTTCAACTCTTAACCTATTTTTCTGAAAGTTCTTGACTCTGGATTTTATCTACCCCACATTGTTTACTAATTTTCGCTCTCTTTTCTTTCTGTATTATTTTTAGTTACGATATTTCTTAGTTACCATTTAGTTACCATTTTTTAGTTACGATATTAAATAAATCTCGAAAAAAATAAGCAGATGCTGAAAATGATTGAAGCAAATTGATTGAATGCAATTAAAGTATTTAAAAAAAGAGGAATAAATAAAAATTGATTCATCTGTAGGAGTCGATAATGTTCCCCTATCATCTGAATTGCAAAATATGATGAGATAATTATATTTGCATGTCAGTTAAACATCGCATTCGAATTGATCGCAAACACACGATATGAATCTAAGATCCGGGATCACAACAGAAGTTACAGAGTGATCTTTTCATCAGTCAGTGTTTCCACCTGATGAAAAGATCACTTTGATAGGAATTTCGGAATTAAATTCCATTTAGCAGAAAAAGAATGACTCCATGTATTTTAATTAAATAATTTCTGTGGAAAGGGTAATAACTAAGGCTATTTTCCCAAAATGTTTAAATATAAGAGAATTTTTCATTTTTCATTTTCTACTCAAAACATAACCTGATATGTTTTACTTCAATTATTAGATCACCAGACTTCAATCGAACTTAAAATATTCTATCGAAAGATGAAGGGCTTTAAATATGTTGCTTCATAATATCGATTTGGTGAAGCATAAGATATTTTTAGAAAAAAACCACTTTATAAATTTAGAGTAAATTTGAGGGACTGGATTTCAAATTTGCATGATATCTTAATAATGTATTAAGTATCCTGATATGCTTTGCTTTCATTATTAGAATTATGGAATCAAATTTAAGATATTCTACTGATAAATAGAGCACTTAAAGTATTTTGTGCTATTGAACCATAAAGCACCTTCAGAAAAAACCACTTAAAAATGAAATTTTTGCGAACTTTAACTATAATCTTCGAAATTTGGAAGTTATCTAAATAAAGTGGAATCATGTTCTCTCCAAGTTCATTTCAATTCAATATATTTTCCGCATAACTTAATTTTTTTTTCATAATTAAGTATCTTATATTAAGACTATTCATTAAAAGCTAAGAAAGAAAATATCCAAATAGGTATTTTATAAAATTCGTAAAGAAATTAAAGTAGAATTTTTAAAATATTTTTAAAAAAAACTGTTACTTTTTGTGATATTAGATTAAAATATAAAATAGTATTGTAATATTGATATACACAATTTTATTTTGATGCATTTTTTTTAAATTTCATGTAATACTGTAAAACTTTCCTAAAAAAACATACAAAGAATTCAATCGTTCAAACACTGATTACTTGCCCACTATATCAAAATAAAGTATTTAAGCTTCTGTTTTTTAAGAGTTTGATAATGTTTTCTACTTTTATTCTTTTATCTAAATTTCTACAACGATGTGGTCTATGCAATATTTCATAATTAAATAATTATGTAATGTTTATTTACAAAAATATTTTCGTTTTGCGTGCGCACAACTTTTGATATTCACCATTATAAACGGGGTAATAGTAAAAAAAGCAAGGATTCTAATCGTCCCCTTTTCAAAATCTAATGTAAAAAAGCTGTTTTTAATACAGAAGACAAAAACAGAAATAGAATTTCAGGCAGCTTTTGCAATTTTAAAGTTCCATAAGCAAACAATTGTAAGAAATCATAACGTAAAAAATGTAAAAGTTGCCATCGCTTAATTTTGAATTGCAATAATTTTCTATTTATGTTTTAGGATTAAACATAAATATACTCAATTAATCTTTTGATTGCATAAGTCTATTTATAGCTTAAATTTATAAAAATGGCATCTTTAAGGTTGTTTTTAATAAATTATTGAATGCGTTCATATTTTCTGAAATAAATATTTGCTGGACTCAAATTTTGCTTCAATTAGAAACTATTTTACAATACATGATTAACTTTCCCCAAAGTGTCTTGAAGCGTTTTATCTCATTATAAGTTTAAAATTTAAAATTAAAAAAAATGCAAGGGTGGAAAATCTATTTCATTACTTATAGAAAAATGGAATGAACTTCATAAACGAGTAGCAATATAAAACCATCAGTTAATAGACTTTAAGTTACTTTCAACTTTAATTTTTGAAATAAAGTTTTTTGAGTATTGCTGAATTGAAAGAAAGAAGACAAAATTTCTTTAAAGGCAACGAAAGCAAACAATCATATTTCCTTTAGAAAGAAAATTTTGAATGATAACCATAATTTGAGCTCTATTGTGTGTATGTATGTGACTTAAGTAGGTTATTAACAAATAAAAAAGCATAATATTTTTAATGATAATTGACGTTACAGAAACAGTTAATTCATAGTAGCTTCAACATGAATAAATACAATCAATCATATAGCTGCTTAAAATATATTGTTGTCCCAAATAAATTTTTTTGATTCATTTAAAACTTTAATAATTATATAAACCAGGAAAACCTTCTTTAAGATGATCCATAAACATAATTGCACATGAAAACAAAATAGATTACGCACGATTAAACAGCAAAACTATATCATTGATTAGCACGTAAAACAGGCATACAATCCATGCAAATACGATTTCCTAGCAATGATCTGCAGTTAATGCGGTCAGGACAATAACTGTCAAACTAAACTACACATCTTTATTTTCCAAGAGCTATTAAAGGTTAAAAGTCAGGACCTGAGCTTTGCTATTGCTAAAATCGTCGTAAAAATAAAACAAAAACAACTAAATATATTTATAGTTTCTCATCAGTCACCTCAAACGTGTCAATTACAAGCAACATTTGAGAAATTTGCCCTTTGAAGGCAAGATTTTTCTTGATCGGTTTGAAAAAGTTTTTATATTCTCCTTTTGCGAACGTTAACAGTCTGACCCGAAATATATCATTAGTTGTGCACGACCAGACCAACGTGCGGGAAGGCTGACCCTCGGTCAAAGAAGTACCTTCACGTAAGCTGTCAGATACGAATGTGACACGCGGTTGGAAATTATTAATCCGCTTTAAGAAGACCAACCACAGCAGTTTTGTTAAAAGGATTACCGGCACATTCTGGAGAGAGAATTTGCGTTTTGGATTATTGCTTTAAAATCGGGTTAAGTTTGTTTCAACGGATTAAAAAGGAAATTCCTATTAAAAGAGATTGTAGCTTTTTTTCTCAAACATATTGTACATAAAGGTAAGATTAAAATAATCTAACTACCAAAAAAAATGAAAGAAAAAAAAATAATAGAACAAATATTAAAAAAAAGTTTGAAAGGGTGTAAATTGGATTCAATTCAACGAAATCAGAATTGAGAAGACAAAAATGCATTCGATGTAGACAAAATAAACTTTTCTACACAACACGAAATTATATTACTTTATGTAACAAATCACAATAACAGAAAAAGCAGATTATGCTTTATATGAACAGTATGCAATTAAACAAAGAAACCACGAATTTAATAAATTTAACAAGCAAAAATAATTAGAGAAATACCTAAAAATAATTAAATATGATTAGAGAATGTACCTAGTATTTTAATTCGATAAAAGTATTTCAAATCACTATAATTATTTTGTTTTATTTAAAGAATTGAAAGATTTGGAACAATAAAATTATAAGACCAACTTTTTTAAAATGTGACATTTTTACAGCAAATTGTCTATTATTATTATTCGATAGATACTTTAAAAGTCTCCTGAATTCAGACTAAAAACTGACAATTCAATTTTACAACAACAGCAGAACTTACAGAAATATCTTATTATTTACATAAAAAACGTTGTGTTATTTGCCAGAAACACTCTACAGAATAAGTTTAAAACCTTGCTTATCATTATACTGCTCCAAGCTCTTCAATTGTCGATACTATGAATCAGAATATGCACTATACTATAAATAACTAAAAAAATACTATAATACTATAATTTAGAAAATGATTCTATAAATTCAACTAATTTATTTCATAATCCCTTTAAAAATTATTATATACAATTGCAGTACTTATACTTTGGTTTAAATTTTCTTAATCCTTTATAAGGCCATGGAAAGTATTCTCCCGGCGAGCTTAATCAGTTTTTAAAATGTTAATGGGAAGTTATTTTCCCACCTGTGATTTGTGTGGTCATTTTATGATAATTTCAGAAAAAAAAATCTATGAAGAGCCTTATTTACATGAATGTGGGTAACAGTTGGAAAATTATCTTAAAAATATAATTAATTTCAGGTAATAAGCCAAATGAATCTCTGTCTGTAAATTAAACTCATTTCGAAAAATACTTTAACATAACATTACTAAAAACAATAACCGTATAAAGGATGAGTAAAAGTTTTTAAAAACCATAACATAAAATCCCATTAAAAAACTTCAAGTGTTAAGAGTCTGAAGAAAGAATTTAAGCATCATCCGGTAGTCTATTCATGTTCCATTTAAAAATTCGACTCTCTATGAAGCATATAAATCTCTTTCTAAGGTACTATGAATCGTTAAAAAAATCAATTTGAACTCGATCCCTCCTTCATTCGAAATTCCACATGAAGATAGTACTTGTATTGAAAGAGGGAGGATCAGAATCTATTTTCTCGCCATTTCAGAACACACGCTGAGCATCTAAATACTTAGAAGGATCGAATAAATCAAGAAAATGATGGAAAGTCATATATATCTACAGAAAAAACAACATCTCTTTCGAACTTGACCTATTGGAGTAGATGGAGGCGGGAGCGCGTCTAAATATATTCACTGTTTTTCTTTTAAACTTTTGGAGATGAGGGGCCTTCTTATTCGATTCTTATCTACCTCTTGAGATGATGTCACATAAGAGTTTCTTTGTTTAGTTTTTCGAAGTGTGCATTTGTTTCACCCCAAAATAAAACATATTGTTCGTTCCTGTGCACTATAAAAAATTCCAAATCGAATTAAGGTTAAAAATACAAGCATTCTAGGTACTTTTTACCGTAAAATCCATTATTACTGAAACATGTAACAGAACAAAAAGATGCGATGAACCATAATTTTTACTGTAATAATTACTTTCAAATCACTCACTCTAATGAAATAAATATTACTGCAAAAATTACAGTACAATATATTACGGTAAAAATAGATTTTACGGATGATGCATCCAAATTGCCGGTACTTTATACTAAAATTTTTTGAAGTGTATAATGATGAATAAGCCACTCAGTGTAAATTTTTTTTTTTTTTTTTAAATAGAGAAGATATTGGAAATCAAGAATTTCGTGTAAAATAGCTAAGAAAAAGAGAAGCGCAAAGTTTCTGAAAAATACGAAAGTTTCTGAATTTTGACCAACTAACTATAACTATTAATACCCATTGCAAAATGTTCATTGGACTAAGTACTTCATTAAGATCTCCTTTATCACTCTACAAAATCAAAGTTTCGATTCTATAAAATTCATAGTTCAAAAACCTGGTTTCTAATTAAAAATAGAGTAAACAAATTATCAGATTTTGCCGACCGCCTCGTGTTGGGATCAGCGAACTGACCTTGCATCAGAAAGGTTCTGGGTTCGAATCCCGAGCAAGGCATCGATGTTCTTTCATTCTCTGTACTATCTCTCCTTACTGTGGAAGCAACGCTGGTCCACCTAATATGGTGCCCCTGGAAAAGTGGCCAACAAATCTACCCTTCAGATGCCTGTATGACGTAGGTCATTTCCCAGGAGGGCATTGGAAGAAAAAAAAATTAGAAGTTTCGAAAGTAAGTCCTCAAAAGCATCCTGAGCAGTGTCAAGAAATGGTCTTTGACGAAGACATTTTAACTCTGAAATTTGGGGCATGAGACAAAGTTTTTCATTGGTCTAAAAAGAGGAAGACCAGAACAATGATGGCTCAATTTTGTGGAATCAGATTTTAGAGTGATTGGCAAAAGACAGGTAGACTAAGTCAAAAAATAGGTTGTCCTAGAGGAAACTTCAAGAGAAAGCATTGGCCCACCCAAAGTTTTATTCTCATAAACAGTGGGTAAAGTTTACTATTTCAGCAAATCCTCAACCCCCTTATGAGGAGAGTGACCACTAAAATATTTTCTCAAATGAACGGATAGTATTGTAATGAGCTTTCCGTGAAAAGTATTGTGTAGAATTCTTTTCTATTCTGTTTTAGAACTTAATCTGCAAGAGAATATTTTAAGTAGTTGGTAAGTATTTGTGAATAGGTTTAAAGCAGGGTGAATCCTTTGAGTATCTACTGAGAAAGAGTTAAAAAAAAAATTTAAATCCTAAATAAAAGTGTGAATGTAATGCTTTTAATGTCTTGCAAAAATTCACTTATAAAATCTATGAGAAACTATGCAAACTAACTATCTAGACAATTCAATACAAGTTTCCCCATAGTAGTATGGGGAAAAATTACATAAATTTATCGCATCAGCAAAATTTCGCTTATGAATCATAAAAGGTTTATTATAGAGTTAAGGTTATAATTCATGATATTAAAAGTCTTCTGTAATATGTTCTGTTTCTGTAAATAGATGTCATTGAAAATATTATTCAAAAAATGCATTTTAATAAAGTGTTTTCTTAGGATGTATGAAATCTTTCTATTTGAATAATGACAATAAATTGTCCTGTCACAAAAACTCAAAATATCTATGATTCTCATGATTTGAGGGGAAAAGTTGATAGCTTGACAAAAAATTATCTTAAAAGAATAATAATAGTAATAATAAAAGGATATTTAATTACTGACCCTAAGACAATTTAATTTTTAATTCATTTATTATACTTTTTGAAAAAAATTTCTTTTTTTAGATTTAGAATTTTCTGAGTATCTTGATGATTGGCGATCTGTTAGCAAGTTTTTGAATGTAAAATACGTCAGATAATCGGCAATTTCTTCACGCCGTCAAATAATAATAATAAAGAAAAAAAATTTTATAAAATAAATTTTATAAAGGGGTGTTAAAGGATATGTAAAGGATTTTCTTATAAATGAATTGATTTTGTAGAGGAAATTGATTATTAAATATTTAATCCTGTTAATTTTGGAATGTAAGTTATAAACATCTATAAGAGTTAGGGATATTAATTGTAATATTACAGAAGATGAATTACATGATTAAACTTAGAATTTCTAATTAGTTTACTTACACTCATAATTAATGTATGTACTTATATTACTAGATATAAATTAAAAACTTACACAGAAAACTAACCATAATTAAATAAAATTATCTTAAAAACTAAATAATAAATAAAATTCTTTTTAAGCAAAGTACATTAATATAGGGTCGAGGAAGAAAAAAAAGAGTATAATAAGCAGGAATTTTAACAGGTAAAAACACGCTATCTCGAATTTTGAAATAGATGGGTTTGTAAATGAGCGGGGGGGGGGAAGCAGAAGCTGTAATGTGTGCGGGGGGGGACTGTTTGTGATATCTTTTGCTATCTACCTCATTGGCGGAACAGTAGAAGCATAGCTGACATACCTGAAGCAACTTCTTCAATTAGTCTGAAGAAGAGATGCTTTTTTAGATGTCGAATTGTAGGGTTGCAGGATACTGTAGTTTCGTAATTTATTTGGCACTGTTTTTAGAGCATGAAACGCCAAATGTGGGGAAAAAGAATGATAATCGAAAAATTGCTAGGCGGTACATGTAGTTTCAGATAGTCTGCAATTTTCTCTCAATTTTTATAGCTTTTGTATTTTGAAATTCATGGACATTCGAATAATCGAAATTTGTCGAAAAATCAATAGTTGTTTGAAAACATTTTCTTGTTTTTTACAGAAATACAAAGTTTATTTTATTGAAGAAGAAACAACAGAGTACTGAAATACATCTAATGTATATAATGAATACGTTTAATGAATTTCTCCCCCTCCCCTCTCCTTAAATAGCTTTTCACTGCGGTTAAAATGTTCTAAAAAGCGAAAAACGGTAAAAAAAGAGGTAATTAAACTATTGAGTTAATTAATTTTATTACGAAGATGAACATAAAAAAATCATATCTTTTAAAAATTGCTAAAATAAAATTCATGCGAAATTTGTAACTATAATCTGCTGTGTCAGGTAATAAATAAATAGATAAATAACAATGAATCTGATAGTTATTTAAAAGTAATAATTAAAAAAAAACATCAATATGTATTAAGTAGGTGAAAGTAAATAATCAGTAATACTTGATAATAACTGGACTAATGTTGATCAATAATTAGAAATACAAAAAATATTTTAAAATTTGAAAAAAAGAACTAGACTGTGAAACTTTTTTTGATTTTAATTTGTTCATTTTTAATTATTATTATAAACACTACACAGATAACAGTTCATAATACTATCGAAAAGATAAAAAAAAAATTTAAATTCAATAAAGTTTTAACACTAGCTTACAAAGCCAGTCAAGATACGAAATTTTCTAATAATATTAAAACCAGTCTAGTATTAAAGGTCTCCTTCAGAAAGGAAAAGGTTTTGTATCCTCAATCTTAAAATACGGAAAATTTTATGTGCGGAATTTCCTTACTTATTCAGTAACTGATTATCATTTTTGTTTCATTTTGCCAATTAAAATCAATTCTGTTCAAAATTTGAAATTATTCAAATGTCAATTTTTGAAACTGCATTCAATTTTTAAATTACAAAATTAATATAAAAAGCATTTCAATGAATAAAAACGAAACAAAAAATATTAATTAGTTATTGGAATAAGTAAAGAAATTATACATAATTCAAGGATGACATAAAGGATTTAAAAGGACCTTTAAGGCAACTAGGGGATAAGTTTTTAAACGATATAACTTACATATAAGATTTGCACATGTTTTACTTGAATATTTTAAGGGAAAAAAATAACTAAGAAATTAAAATAAACCCCTTAAACAAATAGAGTTTATTAGAAAATAGGCATTTAAATCTCCAAATTCTTTTAGTGATAAATAAATATACAAACTTTAAATAAGTAAATGAATCATCGGATTTTACGAATGTATTTCTTAGATTACTCGTGAATAGACAGAAAATAGTTTTCTTATTTTAGTTTATGATGCGAAATTAAAAATCCGGTGGTTTGTAATTAAAAAATATGCTTAACAGGAGAATTTACTGATATATTATTTCTCAGTTTTATCAAATAAATATTGAGGAACAAGCAATGACTTTTCTTTTCGTCCAATTTGTACAATCTTTGTCTACGTATATTAACAACCTTAAAAAAGTATGTAAACAATTTAAGAAAATTATTATTCAAAACATTCCAAATCTATCAAAAAGTTATCAAAATATCAATGTTCTAAAACAAAAACGATTCAAAGCTATATCTATTCTAATGCTTTTAATTTCATTTCAAAATGAAAAGCATTAGGTTTTATATGTAGCTTTGCATTTCATGTTACGTATAAAGACAGGTTTAATGTAAGAGAAATGTGAATGAATAATAAAAGTTTTACGTTTCGGAAAATGGATGAAAAACATATGTTTCGGAAAACGATAAGCATATATGTTTTAAATTATCTTGTATGTTGTTATTTTGTTTCGATTTAAATTTAAAAAATTGTCACAATGGTATAATCAAAAAGTTTTAAATATATTTATTTTAATAATTTATCTTTAGAATAAACTACACACTTTTTATATTGGTTGAAGTATGTATAGCACATCAATATCTAGAAAAAAGGAAGCGAAGAATATTTTTTAATATTCATAGGATAATATCTGATAAAATCTCTGACTTCAGCTCTTAATTCTAATATCTTATTAAAGGAATCCAGTTTAGTATGTGATCTGCATTGAATCATGTTTAATAGGAGAAAAATGTGGATAAATCATGAAAAATCTAAGTTTCGGAAAATGATAAAAACATATTTTTCGGAAAATGATAAAAAAAAAACATATTTTTCGGAAAATGATAAAAACATATTTTTCGAAAAATGATAAATATATATATATATATGTTTCGGAAAATGATAAAAGACTTGCTCTAGATAATGTGTTTGGATTTAAATTCGAAACTTTGAAAAGGTCTTAAAAAAAATTTGTTTATTTTTATAATTATTCTATGTTTTTGTATGTATTCAGGACAAACTGCAAACCAATTATATTTTCAGGTAACATAGCTTAACACATCAATATATAAAAGACGTGGAATCTTTTCTAATAATGATAGGACCATATCTGATAGCGTCTCAGACTTCAGCTATCAATTATAACATATTGTTAAAGGAATCCAATTCATCACGGCTAAAATGGTTCATTTAACACACTTTAAAAAGCTGTCCAACAATAAGTCATGAAAAAAAAATTTAAAATAAAAATAAGAAAAGAAATGGATATGCACAAAAATTCGATAAGATCAGAACAGGTAAGAACTTGCTTGACCTTCGACTAGAGCCTCAAGCAAACTCACTAGTCACTAATTGAAGAGCTACTGATATAAGCCAATGGAGGGCGCTCTTTATCGTCATTGGGGATGAATTGTTTTAATGCTGCTTCTTCCAGTAGACAAATGCTTGTGTTGCGATGACCCGGATTAAAAGTGATGGTATTTTACTGCCTAACATGACAGTTTGTGTTATCACTGCTTGAGATATTTTTTGAGTGTAATAATTTCTAACTTTTTTTTTTCTACGTACAAAATATTATTTAGGATATAGTAATGCATCCATTATTATAGAGGAAAATTTTGCTTGGAGCTATATATTTATATAATAGAAATGTGAAATAACACAACTCGTGATTAACGCGCCAAATTTAAATGATGAATTAAATATTATACACATACATTAATTTGTATGACTTACGCGCCAAAGGAGAAAATGATGAAAATAATTGAGTAAAACAGAGTTATTTATTCAGTTAAATTCGTTGTTAAATCAAGTTTTCAACTTAAAAACAAATTATATGAAACTTTTTACAATTTATTCTCCAGGTATATTTATACTTAATTTAACTTGACAAATGGCTCTTTAAAGTTTAAAAGTTTTTCTTCAAAATTTTTTTTATTTGGATTTGAACAAGTGTTTAATTTTTTTTTAAAAATTTTAACATTAAAAATCAAATATAAATTTACCTTGAACAACATTGAATAAATTTAAAGTACTTTTTCTCCTTTTTTTAATTACTTTATTTATTTTAATTTTTTCACGCACTTGGCAATAAAATTTTCATCGTTTTTAATCCAGTAGTTATCTAATTATAATGTTTAAGTTTTTATGATAATTTTTTTTAAAAACTTTACTCTATATTCTTATTGATTTCACACATTTCTCTTGGTATATAATTCAATAGCTATTTAATCCATATTGGTATTTAATCCAATAGCTTTCCAATTACAAAGTTAAGCTATTCTACCATGACCTCTTATTTTTTGAAATGTTTTTTAAAAAATTTTATTGTATCTTTTTCACGGTTTCACATATTTGGCTGCCAAATTTCAATGCATTTATCAAATAATTTTCTAGCAACAAAGGCTTACGTTTTCAAACACTCTTTTTTTTCCTTCTAATTCTAAACGAGACATATTTTCACACAACCGATAAAATGCAAACACATTCTTCGTCCATTTATGCTTCGTACATTACTTCAACACGATTTGGGAAAACAGCATGATTTATAGTAATAAATGACGACACAAGTGAAGATGAGCCCATTTATATCTGTTTCATATCAGGTCGAAGCACTGAATGAAACAAGTTTCTAAATCCATTATCCAACGTAAAGCACAACAAATAAATGAATAATATTTGAAATAATGCGTCTATGTTTTTAATGCCACACACGTATTAGACGTGCTTGAGATTCCATGAGGAAATAAGTAATCTGCTCCGATACACCAATAAGAGTTCGAAGGTCCTATATAGGAATGAGAATAATTTATTTCTGCTATCAACAACATTATTCAAAATATGATACTAGCAATTCATAGTTTCACTATACAGAGTTCATGATCATATACAAAATGTAATAAATATTTATTTTGATGAAATTAGTAGTAAAAATATGAAGCTCAAAATTTTCTGATGAAATAATTTGATAGATATAATTAGGTCTAGTGTTTCCTAATTTTTCCTGATATCTTAGAACATGAGATAAAAACCATTTATTCGGTTAAATTTACCTTTTATTTTTGCATTTTCTACTAAACGTGTGGTAATGAGACGGGTGGTAACCAGAATTTCCGTAAACTGTTATATGAACTATATGAACGGAAAAATTACCGAATGAACGGTTTAAATGCTGTATATTCTGGTTTTATTAACTATAATGTAACCAGAATAAAGTGTTTATTTTGCCATTTTAAATTATAGCATTATTAAAATTTTCAATAAAATAATGCAATTTAATTTACAACCTATTGCTGTAAATCAGTTTCTTATAACAAAGACTAGATTTAGTTTGTCTTATTTTATTTATTATCTCAAATATATGAATATTTAATTTGTATAAAAAAAAACAGGAATTGTTGAAAGGAACGTAATAATAGGTCGCATTTCAGTCAATTACTTGATCGAACGAATGCTTAGGTTTTAATTTAGTTTCTCACAGTCTTCAATTGGTTAGCCATTTAAAAAGAGAAATTATAAGTCAATAAATATTCATATTGCAAATTTTTGTTATTTTAAATCAATTTAAAAAAAAAAAACAATAATATTCATAAAAGTTTTTTTTTCCCTGTGAAATTTTACTTTGTGAATGACATAAGATACAAAAATAAAATAAAAGACTGATGGGCCGACTTGAATGAATTTCTGAAAATTTTACGTTTAATTAAAATTTTGAAGAACATAAAGTTTATTTTTAATAACGAAAAATAAAATCTGTTATTTGTCTGCTACTAAATTTGAGAAAAATGCGAAGCAAATTAAATCAAAGCAAAATTAAACTTTGACAAGAAGTGATGTTTATTCCCCCCCCCCCCTTCTTTTTAATAAAAAAGAAATTTTGGAAAGAACTACTATTTATATGAGGAAAATCGAGCAAACAAAATTCGATTTCCGTTTTTCATAAGTGTTATAAGTTTAAGCAAACCATAGTCAGTTAAAACGAAAAAAAAAAAATTTGAAGAAAAAAGTAAAACAAAATGAAAGTTAATTTGACAAAAAGCCATTTATAAAAAATTATCCCTGAAGAACTATTATTTTTGTGGTATAAATTATTTTTTTAAATCGAGCAAACAAAATTTGAATTTCACCTGTTTGTTATTTTAATAATTGATTTTACGTAAAACGTAATTAGTAAAAACAAATTAAAATTTAAGAAAAAGTAAAACTAAAACAAAAAATACCGTTTAAAGCAAAACTCTGAAAGATTATTGTTATTGCTTGACAAAATATTAAGTTCTCTCTAAGATTTTTTTTCATTTTAATACGACTGCATCCAGTTTCAGTTTCGTTTGTTATTATTTTTGAAAACTAACTACGACTACGAATTAACTACGACCTTATAATTAAGTACGACTTTAAAGTTCAGTTAGACAGCAACAAGTTTCTCAATTAAAGATGCGAAAAATAATTTCTTCCGCATACGTTTCATTTCTTTCTTGTTTCAACATGTCTCGTAACAATTCTCGCTGTTTTCGGATCTAGAGACAAAAAAATAAATAAAATAAATAAATAAAAAAAGAAATCCCGAACCGGAAAGACGTTTCGAACGAGAGAAGTCCGAAAGAACATGAAAAAGGAAATAGAGAACGACATCTCTTCCCTGTCATCCAACACCGTGGGAAAACTCTTAAGCATCCCTGCACTCAACCTCATCTCGGGGGCATCAATCTATTTTTAGAAAAGAGACTCGAGAGTCAATCTTGAGCATCCTCCCCCGTCTCGTGCATCATTCTTGGCAGTGATTCGTCACGAAGAGCGAGAGAATTTTTCGCGACGCTGTTATGGATTCGTTGTGTGTTATTTTTCCAATTTTGCATTCGCGAGATTCTTCCGTAATCGTTTCTTAATTGGTTAAAGATGAGATGGATAAGAAGAGAAACGCTAACTGTTCTTTTTTTTTCTCGAGCTTCTGTATTGTTTGCTACTGATTTTTATCATACGAGGAAGCAATTATGCCTTGTTTCAAGCAAATAATTGAAATTAAACTGTAGCGGGTATGTTTCAAGAGACAAAACCGACTGACTTCACCCGAATATCACGAAAATACATTTTTGCACATTTAATTTTTTTCTCAGATATTAATAAGGAATTTAACACTGCAAAGAAAGATGAACTGCTACTTCTTTCTTAGCAGAAAAGAAATATTGGTGTGCTGGTTATACCTGTAAAAGGCTCAGCCATAATTTATATTTAAAGTAAATTATCGTGGTTTTGCCTTAAGGCTACACAGTACCCTAAAATTCGCAAAAATATGCAAAAAAATATTTTTGCATTTTTGGGTGGCTAATGTGGTTGGGAAGCAAGTTGAAAAATTTTGCATCTGAGATCTAATTAGTTTTAGAGATATTAGGATTTTTCCGAGTTGTGTCAGACTCACAATTTGACAAGCGAGGGGGCGTGGTTAGTTTCGTTTTCTTTTAAATCTAATTTTAAAATTTTTTTTTCAAAAAAAGACTTACTTTATTTCGATGATTATTAATTTTCACTTTCTCCAAAAGTTATCAAATTTCACTTTCACTTCTAGAAGCATTGTTGTTTATTTATGTTCGGTGTTTGATGGATGCGTTCTAAAGTTGTGTTTTTACTAAATTTTTATTTATAAAAAGTCTTTTTTAAGACTAATATTTTTTAATTTATAAATACATTCGTAACAGAATATTTGTTATACTTGATTGACTGAATATTTATATAATTATGAATATTTATATAATTATGAATATTTATATAATAATAAATATACTATTTCTTTAATCCTATTGCTTTGTTTGTCTAAACCAATGTTACGTGTATTTTAGCCGATACAGGTTACATATAAATTTTAAATGTGAAAAAATATAATACTATTAATATTCAAGTAAATTAGTGTTTTTGGACCAACAATAAGTTTGTTTATAATATATTAAGAAAGTAGGACTGTACAAGCATTTTTAGTTTTGGTTTTATGGTTCTCTTTACTTTAAATGTCATTTTCTCAGACTTTCTTTTTTGTTGATACCACTGTTTTCGATTCCCTAAGGCTTTTTTCCCTTTAAAGATAAAGCCTTGAAATTTTTTGTAGAAACTTTTATGTATATACAGACCAAAAGTTAGTATGGATTTCAGTGTGAGATGTATACATTTTTTTTAATAAAAATTTGAAGTTGGAGTTTTTAGAATTTTCGGGTTTTCCACGTGTTTAGTAACGATAAAAATAATTAAGATTCAACTAAGTATCAGAGCATCAAATCCATACTAACTTTTGTTCCTAATAATCTAAGATATTTATATTATTTAAAATAACTGAAAAATTTTAAAAATTAAAAAAGTTATAAAAATTTAAAAAAATCTTGAATTTTTTAAAAAATTTTAAATTTTTTAAATTATGGTTTGTCGATTTCCCTTTTCTTTTTGAAAATCAGTTTAATAATATAATACAAATGAAAATCTATTATTACTTTTAATATTACTGGCCTTAAAAATTTTTTTTAAAAAAGGGTACCGTGTAGCCTTAAAGGGAGTAACTGTAATTATCTATCTACACTAGTAAAAAGTTTGGATCGTGTTGAACCATAGCATCACTCAATTTTCACTTAACCTGAATACTATGCCAGTTTGTACCATATTACCATTCCTTTTTTTTCCTTGATTGCACATATTTTGGTGAAACTTGAGCAAATAAATAGCTCAATTTTGCACATTAATTCTGAATCGTGTTACATTCCAAAGACACTGAAATTATTATTTTTTTAACATTAAACCGATTATTCTGAGAATGAAACAATATTTTTTTTTATAATTGTAACGAAAAATTTTATCTTTATAAACATTTTTTTTAAAAAATATGTTTGCATTTTGAATAGAAAATAGGACATTTTGAGAAATGAATACTGAACAATTTCAAGAAACCTTTTTTAAGAAACATGCCACTTCAGGTATAGACGAAAGATAAAAAAAATAAATAAATAAACAGTTGTTTGTGTTTATAGAAATTGCTCAAGAATTTCTACCTTCTAATTAACACATGTATTAAATATATACATACATATTTTTTATGTTACGAAATAATTTTCAACAAATTGCTCTGAATGCAATTTATTATATTTATAGTTTAACTCTTGATTACTTTTATATTTAATCCTTGAAGTTATAGTTTTAAAAATAAAAAATGAAGGGAAAGCGTACATAATTTAAATATGAGTGATAAATTCTATTTATATAAATAAATAAAAATCTCATGAAACTAAAAATTTTCCTTAAAAATTCTTATTCTGATTTTTTATTGCTATACTAGTATTACTACCATGAAAAAAATCCTTTCAACAGTTTTGAGGTAGTAAATAACCCAAACAAAAATACATAAAATCTCTTCCTTTTTCTGTATAAAAATAATAATAATAGTAACTAAAAAAAGTTAAAGAGTGAGAATAGTTGAAGAACTTTATTAAGTTTTCAAGTACGAAATAAAGTTAGTGGTATAATAGGAATAAATAAAAATAAATAAATAAAAATAAAGAAATGTAACTAAATGAAAAAAACACATTTTTTAAGGAATTTTAATTCGCGTAAAACTCGTTTTTAAAGAATATCTAGTAAAATTTCAAAAATTGTTTCCTGTTTAATAAATATATAAGGAATCGGTACAATATATATTAATAAACCACACTTTTTTAAAAAGCTGACGTTTTTACATCAGATTGTTCATTATGACAGTATAGGTAAATACATAGTTTACGAATTCCTAGTATTCTTTCTAGTTAGCAACAGAATACTCGAGAGCATTATATTGCCGAAAAATCAGTTTTTCATCAAAAACGCTTCCTATGCTACATGAAAAGTTGATTTATCATTATATTGACTCTAATCTTGCATATGTATAAGCTACTACTTGTATTTTGAAAGATACTTGATAAAATAAAAAAATAAAAAATTAAAGAAAGAATATAGGCATCAAAGTAGGAAAGTTTTTAACGTGGAACATGATTTAAACTTGATTAGAAACTCGCTATATCATAGTTTCTTCTAAAAAATATTTGGTTAATTTATTATTTAAGATGCAGATATTTCAATTAAAGTTTTAAAAAAAATATTCAAAAACTTTAAAAAACTAATCTGAATATTTAAAAGGTTATGAAATATTGATTAAACAATGAAATACACAAACAATCACTTTTCATTTAGTCGTTCTAGCATTGAAAAAAATTTTAAACAGAGATAGAGGAAGATATTTTGAAAAAAATATTAATTTTTTCAAACGAAAGAGTATTTATATGTTTTTAAATGGAGGATAGATAGACAAATTCTCTAACATGTTCAAATAAATTATCCAGGGGAAAGGATAACCACTCATGATTTTACATTAATTCTGGATCAAGTATTGGGAGAAATTTTGCTTTCGGGGAGGACTTTTTGAGGTAACTTACCCACATTTACGCTCGTTAGATGGAGAGGAAGACCACGAGGGTTCAAGGAAAAAAGGTACCGGAAAAAAAGGTACGGAAAAAAAGGTCCCGGAAAAAAAGGTACCTGGAAAAAAAGGTCCCGGAAAAAAAGGTACGGAAAAAAAGGTCCCCGGAAAAAAAGGTCCCGGTAAAAAAGGTACCTGTGTAGGGAAAATTCTGTAGGGGAAAATATTTGAAATGAGAAGATTAGATTGAAGCGCATTTTGCTGTTCCGTGCATGTTTTTTTTTTTTTTTTTTCGTGTCGCGCGTTTTTAACTAATTAAAAAGAACCAATACTTTCACCTCCAATCACGAATAAACATCCAACACATAAATTCTCCAAACTTCCCCGATTGGCTACTTTAAGCCTCACATTAGCAACTTCTTCACAAAATATAATTTAAAATAGAAAATAACACATTTTTCACTTAAAAAAATTACAAAAAAAAAAAGTAAAACATTATTGAAAAATTTAAATAGTATCTTCCTGCTTTAAAAAATAATCAAAGAAGAATAAATAAATGAAATAAAATTTTAAAAAAAAAAGCGTAATACAACCAGCCCACCCTTACCCTTCTCCTTACCTCAATGATCTAATCTGAATTATTACAGATAAAAAGAATATTCATTGAAACAGCGAGAAGCATTCATGCTGCCCAGAAAGCGAGAGGGGAAATATCCCAACAGATTTTCCCTATGAAGGTACCTTTTTTACCGGGACCTTTTTTTCCGGGACCTTTTTTTCCAGGGACCCTTTTTTCCGTACCTTTTTTTCCAGGGACCTTTTTTACCGGAACCTTTTTTTCCGTACCTTTTTTTCCGGGACCTTTTTTTCCGTCTACCGACCACGAGAGCCTCCCACGTTTAGCCTGAAGGCAAAGGGACTCTAACCCATGATCCGTCTGCCACTGAGGATATTTCACGTCAAAGCCGGATGTGGATTCGTATCAACCAGACATCACCGGGATTCGAACCAGGTTCACCTCATTGGAAAGCTAACGCTTTATCCCCTGAGCTACCACGGCTCATGGTGCCATTGCTGTGGTTCTAAATTGAATAACCGAAGTAATGACGTCAGAAGATGTAGGGATAAAATGTCCATTGGATCCGATAACTGGATGCCAGCCCATTCACCGAAAACATTACTGGTGGGGACTATGACCAAGATTGAAATTATGCTTTTTTGCGCATATTATGCCGTAAGTTTGTCATAACTGCCGTAAGTTTGCAACAGTTATTCGTGACCGTTAAGTCAGCTGTTGTTGTTCCTATCTAAACCTTGACTGTTGTATCCATGACTGTTGTTCACCCTTTCTAAAGCCAACACTGTTCATGCTTATTTTAAAAACGACGCAATGGGGAGAAAAGCCGCAATTTTGTAAAAATAAAAAGCATTATGGTCTAATGTTTTAATTTTTAAAAACTTACACTAATGCTGCATTATCTGGGCTCATGAAATTTGCAAGAACTGAGAATAGGGCAGTGATTTTGATAATTTTCATCTAAGTGAAAAAATGCCACCAAATTGGCAATTTCTAAGTCAAATGGACTTTTAATGGTATTCAAGTTGTGTGTGGGTTCTAAAGGCCTGATAATTCTTCACGGCAAAAATCATTTCTTTGCTTCGAGTGTAAGATACTTTAATTGTGGCTTTTTTCTTCTTTTTTTCTTTAGGCACTGATCCTCAAAAAACTGTGCTATAACTATTATGATATTAGTTACCAAACACTTTAAAAATGAATAGCACAACAACAATTATTTTTTCCCATTAATTACTCTCACAATTAATACATATCCGGAATGCTTCTTTTTTAACATCAAATACAAATTTCCCTGATTTTTTTTTCCTTACCAGTCAATATACAAAAAAGTGGAGTGGGAGGAGCAAGTGAACGAATTGAGTAAATGTCCACAGCTCTTCATCAAAGACCCAGATAATGATGTGGCGTGCGGATTACCTTGTCAAGATGGTGCTCATCAGTGCCTTGGGCCCCGGATGTGGGCCGACGGAGGCTACTGTAGGGGGGCGTAAGGCAGGGTGTCCGCATTCCTCAGCACCCCCCGAGCACGTGTGGTCCTACTACTGAGGGTCAAGACTAGTAATGGGCGTCTGCTTTTTTTTGTGTAGTAGATTTGTTGTGGGTTTGGCTCTATTGAAACAGGTAGCTGTTTCTGCAGACACAGACATTGCGTTTACGAGTGTCTAATTGGAAAAATGAAAGTGGTAGTAGTTTATAGATACTGATATTACTTTTTCTAAAATAGAATTATGATTTTTTATAGTTTGCTGCGCCAATAGCCTTAATTCTTTAATCAACCTTCGTAATTATAATGGAGAATACAGATAGAATCAGTATCAATAATGATTAGATTTTTTCCATCCATTTTTATAAATGGAGTTACCTGTTTTCTTTCTTTTTTTCTTCTTCTTTTTTTCTTTTTTTTAAAAAAAACTTTTAAAGCTTTAAAGCTAATTTTAACTTTTTAAGCTTCATTAAATTTTAGATGACGATGAAAAACTATTTTAGTCCCTAAGATTTGTACGACCCCCTTTTCTCCTGTTGTTCCTGCGTTCGTTCATTTAATCATTTCTCATACGAATTTATTTGCAGTTAGATATGCAGAATTTATTTATAAATTCGGTTAGTTATAAGCACAGAAGTTCAAGTTTGTGGCCGATTCTTTATTATAGGTAAAATTTTAAAACTTTACCCATATCTTCCCACCGGAAAAAAGGATTTGAAAAATTAAAATAATTTTAGATAATAACCTTAATGAATTTCTTCATAGAAATCAATTTCAAGCCCTAAAATATTTTAACATAAAATTACTAGAAACAAATAGCCCTACAAATGATTAAATCAGAATTCTTTTTAAAAGTCTACTAATTGTTATGAAAAATATATTTAATTTAAGAAACAGAAAGAAGGCAGCTTACGTAAAAAGCAGTAATATTTTTATTTTTACATGTCTTCTCTTGAATTTGTAAAAGTGATAATAGCATAATAACTACATTAATATTTACAATAATAATAAGACTTGCCGAAATTGAAACTTGTCTTTTCATCTTTCAATACATGTTACAGAAATATAAGCAATATGGTTTTGGAAGTCTTCTTTTGAAGGAACTTTTTGTGATTATGTTTTGATATACACGTTTGTTAAAGAAAATTTCATGGCTGATGGGAGTGAAACAATAGAAGTTTCTAGAATTTGAACATATATATACAAATGCATGCAAAATAAATTTCTTTGTTCATTATTTTTACTGTTCCAAGCGAAAAATAAGAAAGAGGAGACGAAAATTGCATTTAAAGTCATGTACATACATAAATGTTTGCAGAAAGTTGCTTTCCCCATACATAAATGTTTGCAGAAAGTATTAGACAAATCTACTCGCCTGTTTAAAATAAATAACAGAATCAACAAATTCATTTTGGAATTAATAACTAACAGCAGCAATGGACAAAACTCTAATTAATAAATCGAAGAATAGACTAACTAGTAAAGAGTCACATTTTTTTAAAATTTTCTTACTGTTACTTCATTGTAAAACTTTGCGCTACCGTGATAATAATAGTGGAACATAAGGATATCACTTTCAGAAAATCACAGATCATCATTTGAATTAATTTGTTTCAGAAAACCTCTGAGTTTAAAATGTCTTTCTTAGTATCATGAAATTCTGCATCACAAATATAAATAATATACATATGCCAATATTTGCTCTCTTCTTCTTCTCATTGGCACGACATCCAATGATGGGCCTTGGCCTTCTCAACAAGTCTATGCCAAGACATTCTTCCCTTA
Organism: Parasteatoda tepidariorum; assembly: GCF_982258835.1. Lineage (NCBI taxonomy): Eukaryota > Metazoa > Arthropoda > Arachnida > Araneae > Theridiidae > Parasteatoda > Parasteatoda tepidariorum. Next base: position 74,329,682 of record NC_141758.1, on the reverse strand, counting down.
GCCAAGGTTCTCCAGTTTATTCTCTATAAAACTTTTTTTTCTCCCTACTATTTACTCTCTAATGAGGCTTAATTTGAAATTAATTTCGTTTTAACTTGAGATATACCTTTCTGAGATGTAATATGTGATTAATTAACAATTTATCAAGTTTGTCCCCACTAGCCATGTAATAAGGCTAATCAGAACAAAAACAACCTTTCTTAAAACGATCATTATGAAAAAACAAAAACTGTTTAAAAAATACTTTATAAGTAAAACATTTAATATAGCATTCTGACAAATTTGTATACTCATTATTACCCCTATAATGTCAGATCATAACATACAAAATTCAATTTCCGAAAGCATTATAACAAACAAAAATATATTGATGCGACTTATTTAAATACTGTTTTTTTTCTTTCTTTTTTGTCTTATTTGCTTTACCAGACAGATTTTGCTGAAATATTTTTTACTCTATATTAAAAACCCATTACTAATACTACTGAATTTTCTTTTAAAAATTGTAAAATATTTATTTCCAACCAGACTAATTGCGATGAGGTATATTTAGGTAATAACATATTTGTAAAAAATAAAGTATAAACCCCACTGCATTATACAGTTTCCCCACAAATAAAAATAAATTAGAAAGTGATTTCAAAAACACGTATTTTATAAATATTTAATCCTTAATACAACATTAATGATACCACATTACTTTTTTTAAATAAGAGAAAAAAAATCTCAAATTGATTCCCTGAAATTCTCAAAAGAGTTGGATCCTTATTATTTTTTTTTTTAATCAAAGAATTCCGAAATGGTGATGGCGGACTAAAAATAGTCTTTAGAATTATCAAGTAATAATAGCCGTGAAGAAGATTCTTCCTTCCAAAAAGTAATAGCCTGAAGATATGTTATTTATTCTGGAAGGAAATAGTAGGAGGAAAGATGGGGATGTAAATTTCGCACGGGCGTCCGCATAAACTAGCTTAAGTATAGACGCTTAATGATCGGAGCAACGAGGGAGGAGGTCAAGATAGAGGTTCGAGCCAACCTCTGGGGGTAATTTCGTTCCATCGACTTCTTTTTGATAAGAACAGTGGGGAGCATATAGAATTTTCAACATCACTGATATAATTTTCTATTACAAGCTTTTCACTGGAAATAATGAACCCGGAGAGAAAGACGAATCAATTGTTTCATAGGTTGTACAAATAAAAGAATGTTTGAAGAAGTCTTTTTTTTTCTCTTCTTTTTTTTCCCTAATTTCTTTAAGATGATATAACAGGTAAAATATCAGATTTTTTTTTTCCTTTTTTGTGTCACATATTTAATGGTGTTTGAATTTTTTTACTGATTCTTTTTAGTGTTTTAATAATGAAAGAATAAGAAGCTTGGAATTTCCTTTTTTCTATTTGCATCGAATAAAAATAAGGGAAGTGAAATTAACAAAAATTTGCTGACACTGTATTTTTTTTAATTTGCTTTTATTATTACCGGCAATCATAAATATGAAATCTAAATATACTGGATTGTTTTTTTTTTTTTTTTTTTTTTTTTGCGCGAAATTTAAAATAATTCTCTCTTTTTTTTCAATTCTTTTTTTTAAAATGATATAAGAGGCATTAAATTTGTCTTGTTTTTTTTTTCTTTTTGGTGGCGCATTTTTAACGGTGTTTGAATTATTTACTGACACATTTTAAGTGTTTTAATGATGAAAAGACAAGAAACTTGGAATTTTTCTTTGTGTAATTACATAGAATAATAATTGAGAAAATAAAATTACCAAAAAGAATTTACTTACACTGTTTTTTTTGTTCATTTTTTCTCTTATTTATTTTATCATATTTTATTTCGTTATCATTGTAAACATAAAACGTGCATATATATATATATCTTAATGGAGAGACCTGCTGCGTTCGATTTTCAGCGATGGCTGATCGATACGAATTCTGCACTCGGCTCGCACCGAACACTGTGCTGATGTAAAATATCCTCAGTGGTAGACAGATCACGAGTTTCGAGTCTTTCTTGCAGCCAGGCTAACCGTGGGAGGATTTTGTGGTTTTCCTTCCCGTGTAACGCAAATTCATGTTAGTTCCATCAAAATGTCCGCCATGAAGGCAAATTTCTCCCGAAACTTTATCCAGGAGTTCCCTTGTCTTCTGGACTGGGTTCAAAATTACAAAGCTACGGAGTAGAACTTTGATAGTTGGAAATCCAAAACTTGGTTGACTGTTCAACGACAGTTATAAAGCAAAATTTTCATCGGATTGATTTTTCAAATTTTATTCCCAATTTTTAAAACTTCTTTCTCTTTCCATTCAATATTTTTTTAGTCATTTTTAAATTTTAGCCAATTATCTGATAAAAATGCCAAAATTTCATACATGCAAACTGCAAAAGCTTACACCTTATTAAAGAGCATAATTTAAAATTAGATATTTGTTACTGTATGAAAAATGGATCGCGAGGAAAAATAATACTACGACCAAGAGGCTCTTAAATTTTACATTGATAAACAAATGTTATTACTTTTAACAGTTTTTTTATAGACAAATTTCAAAAAACAATTGATGAAAACACTAAATATTTCCAATCCTTACGTACGACTCATTTAATATTTTGTGAAAATGTAAGAAAGAAGTGCAACTTCAAAAATTTAAAAATTAAAAAAATTGAAAGTTAAAAAATCTCAAATACCAGCTTGCGTTTTAAAACGCTTTTAATTACAGTGTTAGAAATTTCTAAGCATAACTATAACATCGTTCTAACTTACAGCAGCCTTAATATGATATTAAATTAAACCATATTTTCACACTTCTTAAACTTGATAATACGATACTACGGTTCATTTTAATCGAAAGCTTGATTCAAATTTGCACGTTATTTAAGCTGTACGATATTTGCACCGAATTATAACAATAATATGGCTGAACAGTGAATCGATTTTTGAAAAATTGTATTCTTTATTTCTTAAATCAATGTAATATAACAATCAATGCAATATATTTTTTTAAATTTTATATATTTAATTATTTTTAAATGTATTAGAATACGAGCAAAATTTGCATCCAGACTACAGTCCCGAATTACATGTAGTCCAGCCGGTAACAATAAGAATATTAGCTTAAAAAAATATTTAAATAAAACTTTTATTAAAAAGATTTATGCTGTTGTGTTTAACGAATATTGTTGTTATAATTCAGTAAATTTAATTTTATTTATTTATTTATTTATTTATTTATTTGGTTAAAATGATTTGATAACTTGCAATGTAATGTAATGCAGGGACTGCAATAACAACAGGGAATGCATAATAATGTACTGCAGGGAAAACATTTCGTTAAGAATTCTGGAAAAAAACTGTGCCTGTGCAGGTTGTACAGCTGGATTTTGTAACAGTTTTTTCCATAATCTTCCTAGGGTCGATTCATATCTTAGTTCAAGGAATGCAATACTTTATAAAGAAGTGTCGGTAAGAAATCCCAGACATCCGTAGGGAAAAAAGAAGTACTTTTAAAAATAGCCGCCTTTAAGAAACTTATGCTGACACATCTAAGGGGAAAGGGAAAATGAAAGAGGGATTAAAACATGAAACTAAGGGAATAAACTTGATAAGGATATTTTTTACAGCAAGATCAAATATATAAAAATATACCATGATGCATATGCAGAAAATGGAGTTTTTATTTAAAGAATTATTGTTCGCTTCATTATGTGTATGATCGCTAGAAATGAAACCTGTAATTCAATTGCTATATGAAAAAGGAATTTTTTTAACACCTCTTGAAAGACTGGAAGTAATTCAGTAAATAAAAGTAAATGCAACACAATAAAATAGGAAGTGATAAAGGTAAATATATAATAAAATTTAAAAAGCAATATTTTATTGAAATTGAGACTTTGGAAGTACTGAAATAATTTTGAACTTAACGCATGTAATTTTCTGTTTTAAAGTGCCTAAAAGTTTCCGAAGGGACCGAAACTGTCAAAAAATATATTGAAGTGCTCGAAACTGTCCAAAAGTGTGCTAAAATGCCTAAAATCTTTAATTCTGAAAAGAGTTAAAACCCTTATACGAAGCAATCTCTATGCACTTTTTTACTTGCAAGAAAAATAAATATTGTTACACTTTTATCAATTTTTCAATAGAATACTTAATGCAATTCTTTGAATGTTTAAAACTATATTAACAAATTTTAAAAGTTATAAATATATAGATTTCTAGCATATACTCAAATAAAGTACTTAGATTTTGAAGGAAGATTTTTTGATTTTTTCAGATTAGTAGATTTTTTTTTAAAGAAGATATCTTGAACTAAAAATCTCAGTTTAATTTGTAATTTCATTTCATTTTTTTTAACCTCTTATAGTATTTTTCTTGACTGTTAAGCATTCCTCTCATATAACTACTGTATAATATTTAGTTTCGGTACGTTTTGAGATTTAAAAAAAGAATAAACCAGCAATTTTTATGTATGTATGTATACATGATTGTATGTATGTATGTATGTATGTATGTATGTATGTATGTATGTATGTATGTATGTATGTATGTATGTATGTATATATATATATATATATATATATATATATATATATATATATATATATATATATATATATATATATATATAGATAGATAGATAGATAGATAGATAGATAGATATATTCCTCCAAAAAAGTAATAAAAAGTTTATTTTTATGTATTTATTTATTTTGGCATATTTATTTATTTATTCCTTTTGTTCTTTTTTTTTTAAAAAAAAAGGAAGAATAAAAAGTAAACAATCAAGAAAGGCATGGCAAATCTCGACGCGAGAGTTCCTTTAAATAAATAGCTTCTCACAGTTAAATGAGAACAGAAGTTATAGGAAAGATTCCCACAAAGGAATTGTTTCAAAAAAAATAATAAACAATTAATTTCACGGCGGTTGATGCAAGTAATAAATAGAAAGATCTTTAATTTTACCGAAACACAGCGTTATTTATTACACTAGCATAAAGACGTCTAAACTTTATGGCATTATCTTGCAAATAGATATTCACCTGAACGCTCTTTCGGTTTCGTTTGATCCCATTGAAAGGTAAAGAAAATGTTTCCGCCTGGCACAGTAGACAATTAAATCAATGTGATTGTGGTATTCTTAAAGTGTATTGTTCCGTTTTCGAGATATACTTATCTCTATTTTTATGTAGATTCTTAGGGTTGAAAAAATCTAAAAAACAAATCCAATGATTAAGAACTGTATCAATTTTCCAACTTTATTGGATCAATTTTAACACTGTTGAAATTGAAGTCTCTTTTTCGAAAGCGTAGTAATAACATAATTTAGAGAATAATCTATTATTTTTATGGCGGTTTTAAGTTTGAATGGCTGTTATATTAAATTTTGCAAATTTCTGCCTAGCTTGTTCAATCTAATAAGAAAATGTCGAAATTAAATTGTCGATATGCCGACAAAGCTATGCAAAAACCGAAGTGCAACTTAGCTTTTTAATATCTGAAAAATTATTCCAACGCTGCACTATCTGGACTCATAAAATTTTGCAAAACTGGAAACTTATTTAGCTATTTATTTATTCTGACAATTTTAATCTGTTGAAAAGTCTCGCCAAATTGAAGATTTTTGAAAAACGCTTAATAAATTTTAAAACATTTAAGAAGTTATTAATATATGCATAAATTTGTATAAATTAATATCTCCTAGATATTAATATAAATACTGATTTTTTTGAAAAAAAGAATAAAAATATTGCATTTTTCGAGAGTTTATCCTTTCAAGATTATTGTTACGAAATATTGAATTGGTTTTAATCAAAGCCCAAGTAGTACTTTACTGCAAGATGGTATTTATAGTTAAAATTATAATTTTGACTAAAATGAGAAATATGGCTTTTTTATTTTCTTTGGAGAAAGGGCTTCGAAAATGATTTTTAATGATTTCCTTCAGATGAAAAAATTCCACATAATTGAAAATATTTTTTCTTCTAAAATATTTCTTAAAATATTTGTCTTTTAAAATCCAGATTTATTTTTTTTCCATTTTTTCATTTATTTATTTTATTTTATTTATCAGTTTTATTTAATTATTTTTATTTATTTATATATTTGAATTTTAATGTATAAAGTTTAAAAATTAAAGCTTTTTTCTAGTTTGAGACCCTCTTAATATGGCAAAAACACCTTGAAAATCTACCAATTATCATTTAAATGTAGTGCAGTATGATATTAAATAAACAAATATTCGATCCAAATTTAAAATCCATAAAAACAAGAGCATACAGATGACGAATGAATATATTATTAAAAAATTGCCCATTGAAACTATTTACATGGCTATTAGGATCGCTAATGTAATTATAATAGCAACCATTTAAGATGTATTTACAATGTGTTCAATGCCAGAGTGACATTAAACTTGTTCATTTAATAAATGACATAAATCACTGCAGGCTTAATAATAATCTCTAAATAGATTTCTTTATGACATAATAGTTTCAGCTGTCCATTCAAGTGTAATTAAATACTATGCACGCGAACTGAATTTGCCATCTCTCCCTGATAGACATGCTGCAATTACAACTGTGCCAGTTACTTAAGCAAATTACCAGGGAGTAATAAGTATATAAAGATGAGACATGAAAATGGGGATGCAAGCCTCCTAATTTGACGTCATTAAAGGTCGCAACGACCGTTCAGAAATGCTAAAGTGACACGCAACATAGCATGATTGGTTGGAAAAAATTGAGATTTTTCTTTTTAATAAAAATCACACGTAAAATGATAGGCTGACACATAGCTCTTTAACACCACGAAGAGTGTTATTATTCCCCATTAAAAGAGCTTTCTTAAGTAGCGAAATAGCTTCTTAATAAATGAGGATGACAAATCATGAGGAACGATTGATTTATTTTAAATCTATTGTCAGGCTTTATAACATGTCTTTTACTTACGAATGCCTGGACGCTTACTTGTTCCCGGTATTTTTTGACAGGGAATTGTTTTAGAAAGAAATAATGATGATTCATTGGAGTTATTGTTATATTTTTATGCATATTACTTAATTGGTTTTGATGATGGTAATTAGTGTCACATACGTTCTAAATGTTAAATTACTTCAAATGAAGCTGCCGACTTTAAATTTGATCTAATAATTTCATAACATCATGTAAAATTAAATGTATGTCTAATGTTAGAATTTATTTGAATAGGAATACTAATGTCACTTTTTACATGCATATGTGCGATTTTACTTTAATCATAAACTATATTTATTGGCAAATCAATCAAGTTAATTTATAGAAGAAAAGATTTTGTTTATTTCAGGTAATATTTCTATCAAATATCAATTAATGTTCATATAGTCAAAAATGGTCGAGGAAAAAAAATGTGAAGAACAAATAGTAAAACAATCAAAATTTACAAATATATTATCATTTTTGACATACAGTTTATAAAATTATAATCACTTTTGGCATACAATTATAGTTCGCGCGTTTGTTTTCTTTATTAACATCCCAATATCATGTTGCATAATTTTAAAAATAACTTGATTAAATTTTCAATTTTTATAATAGAACACATTGAAACGAAAATGAATAATTAGTTTCAGTTTTGCATTCAATCAAAACAGGTAACACATCGGATAAAAAAAGAGGAAAAATGATTTTATAAAGTGCGAATTTCCAAAATAATTTCGGATAGTTTAATTTAAAATTTAGCTGTAATATTTAACAGTTTAATGTTTAAATTAAAGCGAAAACCAGTATAAAATAGTTAAGAGTGAAGATAATTTGACAAAAAAAATCTATCACTTGAATTTCAAGAAGTATTGTGAGAAACATGTGAGATTTTGATAAATTATTGTAGCTGAGACCCCCCAGCCTTGAGGAGTTCTCTTTTATTTCCTATCACCCCACCCCTTAGAAGCTTTCCCAACCCCTTTCATTTCTTCTCTTTGTTACTAAATGTTGATGAAAAGGTTGTGAGCACTGCAAGCTTATTTATTTCAATCTGCTGATTGATGAGGATTCCACATAAACCGATTTGCAGAATCGCTGTCACACATGGAACTGAAATTTAAAGAGATACCCCACAGTGTTTTGTTATCAATCACAAAGTATCACCTATTTTTCGGAATTTTTACCTTTGGACTATCACATCAAAGAAGAAAAAGGTATTTTCCTTTGGGAACCAATGGTGCATAGTTCTCCCATGAAAATGTATATTTTCAAGTATTTAGTTGATTTAGATAGATTTTTAGTTTTTGGTTGTCATTTATGTCATCCAAAATGATATTTTAACATCGTTTAATGTCCTACGTAACTACAATATCTATTTTTGTGCCGTGTTATAAATGTGATTTCCTACTTGTTTTAATTTTTCAATATGATGAAAATATTTTTAAAAAAAATAGCAGTTGATGTGATTTATAAGAGAGTTTAATTTTAAACTTGCTGACGTGAAAAAATTTTTGACTTGTACATATTCAAAGAAAAAAAGTTTATAAAGTTTTAGAATTTTTTTTCTTCAAAAATTCAAATGATTTGAAGTTATTTTGCAAAAATAATAAAAAATACAGTCAGGAAAATAGATATTTAAAATTTAAAAAAAAGAAAAGAAATTAAAGTTAAAAAAATTAATTATAATAATTAGGTGTCAACTAATTCTGTTTTCCCCGACGCCCAGAAAAATGGAGATTTTTATTTAGGAGCTTCTTCAGTTTCCAGGAATTTTTTTAAAATTTACAAAAACTAGGAAAACCTTCAGTTAAAGTAGAAGACCAAGAGAACTCGGCAAAATTCAATTTTCTACTTACAAATCCAGTTGCTTTGGCAGCCATGTAAGAATAAAAAAAATAATTATGCGAAAAAACATGCAGGAGAATTAGATATTAATCTTCTACATATATGGTTTCAAGTATGATTAGGTTTGAAATGTTTAACAGTAATATAGATGATATTTTAATTATTGTAGGCTTTTTTATGCCCTTTTTTTTGGAGAGTAATCTTAGTGATGCCTTTCTAAATTAAAATGGTAATAAAATAATTCATTACAATTTTCCTTAGAGTAATTTTTATTTATTTTTTACCTTTTTAACAAACTTGATTTTTAAATGAAAATAAACGAAATACCTTTATAATAAGTTTTCTCTGGTTCCTCATAAATATCCGGTTTTTTATTTTCACTTTTTTTTTTCTTTCTGAGTGAGATGATGATCATTTTTGTGGAATGCACAGTAGCACTCGGCTCCACCCCCTTCTGACCATGAACCCGTGATTGGTGTATAATTAATGGCAAACCACATACTAGCGTCAACAAGGGTGCATGCATTTTCTAACCCTAGGGATTTCGAAACCCTGAGGGAAAGTATTCGTTCCACTTTTCACAAATCGTTACACATTTTTCTCTGATTGACACTGAGAATAATTGGTTTACTGCGAAATGTCAGGTACTTCTATCGAAAGAAAAGTAAAACTAATTAGCAACTTTACTTTGTTTTTCAGTCTGTAATACGCAGTGTTTTTGAGGTTGTTTTTCTAATGCTCTGTCGTTCGAGTTCTAAAGAATAATATTCTATTTCTAAAAACTATACCTAGTGTGTTTGTAGCGGTTATACATGATTCATAGGTTTAGTTTTACACATATTTAGTCAGTGGCCTCCATACTAATAATGAAAATGGAGCAAAACATTAATATGAAAAAAGTCCCAATTTTTTTGAAAGTGAAAGCATTTGTGATATGATTTAATTTTTTTTTAATATGTGAATGTTACCCCAATGTCCTCATAAAAATTTTCAACAGTTGTTTATTAATTTCCAGCAAAACGGGAAAATGTCGCTGAATTCAAAATAATTAAGCTATTTTTCCGTTTTATAACCCAAATATTACTTTTCGGTAAAACAGTTTATTTAGTTTAAAACTAAAGCTTTCCTTTTGTTTTACGGGTTCTTGATCAAAATTTATTGAGAACTACTTTCTTAAAGCTGTTTTTCGAAGACTCCACGGTTATTTTGGAAATGGCGCAAAGCATCAAAATGGAAAAAAAACGCAATTTTCTGAAAAAACTTTTAAAATATCTAAGTTATTTGTCTGTTCTAATATAGATTAAAGAAATTGGAATCAAGTTATAATGGGGATATTTCGTGAAAAAAAATTATATTCATTATTTATTCAAATATTATTTATTTTACGATTTTCTAAATTATTATTTAATTAATTAATCATAAACATATTAAATAATAATTAAAATAATAATTTGCTAATGAATAAAAAGTATTTAATTACTAATTATTTTTTAACAATTATTATTTATTACTTTTTAATTGATAAATATTATTTAAAAACTAGGATCTGATGGGTTTAATTTTAAATGTGAAGTATTAATCGTGAAAATTAATCGAAAAATTTACAATTAGTATTATAACCTGTGTTCAGCAACCATTCATCCTGCAATCTAACTCAACGTAGCAATCCTAAATCTGCCTGAACTAATAGCAAACAAGCCTCCTATTTCCTCAATTCTCTTACAGCTAAATGCAACATTAAGTCCTAGCATAGTTGGACAAGCAGTTTATTTATTAGAGACCATCTCTTTATTAACCTAACACATTTATTAGCATTTTTTTTTTAAATTTCAATTAAGTGCTGGTGTTTGTGAGTGCATATTCAGAAACCTTTCTTTTTTCAAACAACTCAGAAATTATAAAAATAACATCAAACGGATTATTATTATAACAAAATAAAAAGGGACAAAAGAAGAAAAAAGTCGATAACAATAGCGAGTCAAAAATAATAAAAGTAAAGAAGTAGTATTTGTTTCCAAATGATACGTATCATTGTTTTCCGACACAAAAACGCTTTATTTATCAATTAATGAAATAAAAACCAACGATTTGAATGAAACTATAATTATTTGATTCAATAGTGCTCGACAAATTAAAATCTAATTATTGCAGCATAAAAAATAAATCAAATGGATAGTAAAACTTTCTATATAGGCTATAATTTCTTTACTTTCTCCTGTGAGAGAACGAGAAATAATTTCTGATTCACGTGTATTGAAGGGAAAAATAAGATTACAACCTTGGATAGCAGCCCACTCAGGTAGCTGGACCGATATCCGGGTCGGCCGACGCCCAAGCTACCTTTTTCTTTACCTATTGCTTGACGAGACGCGCCAAATATGCCGCCAAGCATCAATGCTCGGAGAAATTTATTTGGTTGACAGGAGGGAAGAAAAAGTGATTTCGGAGGGGAAAAAGTCTAATTAAACAAGTTGAAATGGATTAAGGTAAGAAGAAAGATCAAATGATAAATATCAGACATTTCAAAACCGCATCAAGTGAATTTGAACTTTAATCATTTATTTATTTTATTATTTTGCGTAATCGAATGACAGGTGAATACAATTTTATTTTTTGATGAAACTTTTGACTAAATCAGACGTGTTTTTGTTTATAATTATTTTAAAATATTGAGATTTATACTGTTAAAATCATTACACTTCTTTTTGGACTGAAGTATTTTTAAAAAAGAAAAAAGATACTAATCGAATTATAAAAATTTTTTTGGCTAACATGATTTTAACACAGAACGTTTAAAGGAAGATTTTTAGGAAAAAAGTTATGAAAATATTTGATGATTTTTTTTATTACAATTTAAATAGTCTAACAAACAGTTATAAAAGTTATTTAAGTATTCATAAATTAAGTTAGAGAAGGAAAAAAAGAAGGAAAAAAACTATGCATAATACTTTTAATTATCATTATTGGTTATAAATATTTCAAAAAATTTACACGTGATTGCTAATAATTTTGTATAACGAACAGAAAAGAGAAAATCTCAATATTTTAAAGTAGATTTAATGACCTATATTAAGTCACGAATTTTAATTCTATTGCATGTGATTTTCCTATGCTTGCTTATTTACTACATTAATAACATTAATAAGTCAATAAATATGTAATCAAGAAATATATGTGAATGATTATTTAAGAGTAGACAAATCATACATTCAATTCAAAATACTTTTTGCAAATAATCTTTAAGTATTTAAATATTTGAATTTTGTCAATTTCATGTTTTTATTCAGACAAATGAAAAAAAAAAAAAATTATAACTTTAAGGAAAGAGGGGATTGTTTTAAAGGATAGTTAGAAAAAAAAATGCAAGGTTAATCATTACTAAATCTGAATCTACTATAACTATATTTGCATTCTGAGTTTGATTTGCAGAAAATTATTTCAAGTTGAATATTTCAAAAAATTAATTACTTTATTGGTAGCGGATACAATAATGTATAGAAATTGTAAAGAGATCAAAAATGTCTCTGAGAAAAGGAACGCGGCACAAAAAAGCATAAGACGACAATACTACACTGCAAAAAAATTCGGATCAAACTGCAATAAAAAGTACCGGCACTCAGGGTGCCATTATTTTTTAATCGTAATCTTTTACGAAAAAAAAAAATTATAAACCGGAATTTTTACAGTAATATACATTTAATTACAATAATTCAGGGATTTTACAGTAAACATTAATGTAAAAATTACGGAATAAAGTTTTATGGTAAATATAGATTTTATAGTAAAATGGGTTTTACGGATGATGCACACAGGGTGCCAATACTTTGCACCGTAATTCAATCCGGAATATTTTACTGTGTACGATCGGATGGATTCATAACCGTGAGGCAATGTAATCGTTGTTGCTGTCCGTATCATTACAGTAACTGTTATTGTTGTCCTTTGCTACCAGGTAGCAAAGGATAGCAATAACGATTCTATCAAAAAGCAAAAATTAATTCTAACATATAATTAATTATAAATTAAATATAATTAATTATATAAAATTAATTATATGTAATTAATTATATATAATTAATTAATTAAAATTAATTAATAATAAGTAATTATATTTAGTTATATTATATATAAATTAAAATTTTCGAAAACCAGATCGTTATATTTTTATGAATGGAGCAAATAATATTTAGACTTATATTTTTGGCGTGCCAGGATGATTAGCCCAATTAGTATTTAATTTCCTTCTTTGCGTAAGATATTTAAAAATAAAATTTTGAAACTGAAACTAAACAATTTTTAAAAAAATGTTATTTAAAATCATCATTTTCCTTTTAAGAAGATAAATTATTCAACAAATATACTTTAAAATATAAACGATGTAACTATCTATTTCGTACCAATTTCATACGAGAGAAAAATTAATCTTACTTTTTAATTAGTTTACAAGGGAAAAAAATATATGAAGTTTTAAACCTTCTATGCATTAGTAGAAAAATTTATCCTTGTAAATGCGACTGACACGTAGCAGTTTCATATTCACCGACAAACCTTTCGGGCGTTTTATTCAAATTCCAAAATTAATGAATCTTCTAAATTGACTATAAAATGAAGAATAAACTTAATGAACAAATAAGAAAGGAATCAAGGGAATAACTAATGTATTTATTTGTTGCTTTTGTAGAACTAAATTAACACCGAGGAAACTATACATCAAGTGCGCGTAATAAATTACAGGTGAAGAAATCACCGAAAAAGTAATTGAAAACTCAACCAATATCTGTATTTAAATTTCTTTCTTCCCTTCTGTTGCTGATCGGGCGGAGTAAGGGTGCGGTAAAGCATGTTTGACACATTGGGGGCGAAAACTTCAATTGCAGAATTAAAACCACCCAACTTCACTGAATAAACTACGAAATCAGAATTAATAATGAGGGAGAAAAAGTGGATCAAAATTATCCCTGTGACAAAAAAGATTACCCAGTTATTTTTTTTTCTTCCTTCCTTAAAAAGGAGTTGAAAAAAATTGTCACTGATCATCAAAGTTGCTATGATTTCAGTGTGTTATGAGTCAACAAAAATTGGGTTTGAATAAGATAAAATAAACAATATACAAAAAAAATAACCAAAAGAATGTTTTAAATGGCATATATTTTGGTTTTTAGTGCCGCAATTATGATTTTTTGTTATACCAGAAATATCATTACTATACAGTACGGTAAATTAATGCTAATTGCTTCATTTGTGATTAACCCTTTTATTGCTGAGAATTTTTAAACAATTTTCTGGAATTTTTTTTCTTCGAAAATTCGTATTTTCTTTTTAGACTTAATTAGCGAAATCCCAGCAAATTGTTATTATGTTTATATGGATTATGCAGTATATGTAACATCGTTTATATTATTTTGAACGAGTAGGCTTCTATAAATATTACTATTATAGATTATAGTAGTTGATTCACCACTTTAGTACCTCTTATTTTGACAGAATGTTTTGATTCGAAAATTTGTATTTTTCTTTTAGTGTTAACCTTCGCGACGAAATTCAAAAACGATGTTGTTGAGTCCCTTTATAAATACTTTTCATATCTCATATTGATTTCGTTTCCCGCACTAAATGAATCGACAACTATTTTACTTATTAGGTTTGTCTTTAATATTTTAACATTTTCCAAGAAAAATATGCAATTTCTCTGTTCTCTTCTTTTAATGAATCTCAATTTCTCAAGAAGGCACACCCCATCTCATACTGATTCAATACTTCAGATTTAAGATTGAGAACTTTTCAGTAATGAAATGCATAAAAATTTTTATAAAGTTATACAGCTCTTAATTGTTTCTAAATTTGAAGGATATATTTTTAAAAAAAATTACAAATTAAATCGCTTATTTCATACAAAATTAGCTCTATGATTTCATTTTTTGTTAGTACACGATAAAAACCAAAGTGGTTTTATTTTATTATTTATGTAAAATAATCATCTTTATATAGAGATAAATCATTTATTGTTTTTTACTTTATTTTGCTTGAATTAAGTTGTGAACCACTTTAGAAAATGTTTTAAAATATAACTTATAAATTAGTAGTTCATAATAGTAGTTTACATTAGTAGTATTTTATTTACGTCACACTAGAGCTGCACAATGGTTTATTGACGACGGTCTGGGAAACATCCCCGAGGATGCTCTGAAGACATGCCATCACAATTTTAATCTTTTGCAGAGAAGAAAGATCCCCCGCTTTTTTAGCCCCTCAACCTGCACACGAAGTCGAACAAACAGGGATCGATACTGCACTCCCTTAGTTCCTACGCAGGTTGATCAAAGTGGTCACCCACCCGCTCGCTGACTGAAGGTAGTGATGCTTGCCTTCGGTGTTCTACTGGGAATCGTGTCTTTACGATCAGTCCACTTTGGGGCTAGAAATGTTAATGGAACTCATTATTTAAGCAAACATTTTTTTTGTAATTTGCAGCTTTAGAATAATAATTTTAATAAACTTTATTTGAAACAAAATATCAGACTTGTTTCTATGAGTGTGAAACAATGTACAAAAATTATTGAAATATTGTTTTTAATATGTTTTAAATATTTTTAAAACCTTCCAGAAATATGTTTCATGACAACATAGCAAAAAATTTAAAATGAAAAAAAAAAAAAAAAAAACTTAGCAGAAAAGTTTTATTGTTAACCAAAATTTAATGCACACGAGATTGCATTTCTCTTTTAAAATAAGCAGAAATGTATACATAAGTACAAATGTAAGTAATATAAATAAGCTTATACAACATAGCATTTTGTAATTAAATCTCTTATAAAAAACAATATAGAAATAGTCACCAATGTGCAATAACAAATGAAAGGAACTCAAATAAACTAAATTGCAAGCTTACATACAAATACGGAAATGATTTTATTTTAAAATAGTTTTTGTTTTCTGGTTTTCCTGTAATAAACGCCCATGCAGGAATTTTTATTTCAAGTTTATATTGCGTGAATCAAACATTTCAACAAATTTAAATTTAAATAATATCAAATATCTGATTGAGATTTCTAGCTCGAATCCCACAATCCCGTTAACAGATTAATTGCTTAATGACACAATTCTGCCCTTACTTTCTCATGCTATTCAATTTCCCGCCGCGGGTGCAGGGTGTTGCCAGATTCTTCGGAAAAGAAAGCAAAAACGTTTTCGACCATGGCCTACTTTCACTGTTACAAATACAAAAGAAATGTAAAGCAAGTAGTGACCTCTACCACAAAAATTCAACTAATAGCCATATTGGTGCGATCCAGTTTCTGCAGATAATAGGCTTTAATTCGTTCCGATGATCTGAAAGTTTTCTCTTTCGAGAAAGGTAATTAATTTTTGTACGGTGACAATTAAATCAAAGTAATAAAGGAATTTTGGTAAAAGCTTGCTCATGCCACACCCAGGCGACATTGCGAATTTAAATATTTGTGATGAATAAAACATGCAAAATAATTTTTAATGATGTAACATTTTGAAAAACCGTATAAAGATTGGTATGTGCAAAGTAGAGTTTTTTTCCCCCCTCTTTTATACTAGTATAAATTATTAAAAGGATCATTTAAAATAATTTCAATTTAGCCTTACTCATTAACAATTATTTTAAACTTCTGATCCATAGCGTTAAAAAATTGCGCAAACAGGAAAGACAGTATATATTAACAAATAAAAAAATTTACAAAATATTTATTCCATTTCATTTCTAGTTTTATCACTTAAAAATATTTAACAAATCTAAAAGTTTAAAAATTTTTTTTCAATTAAAAATTTTCAACTTTCCAATTATACCTACATAGAACAGAATTAATTTTATAAAGTATGAACTAGCAGCAAATTAAAAATTCTAGTTGAAAAAAATATAAATATGTAATTGGAAATTATGAAATTATCTTCAAAACTTCCAACTAAGTATTATTCATTAACGTTCATAAAAAGTACTCTAACTATTCATTCTTAACTGTGATTATTAAAATCCTAAATCTTTTGTTGATGTTTCGATCAATATCATTATTTATTTCTATAATTCATGTAAATATTGTTAAATTTATAAGTAAATTAATAGTAACAACAATTATAATTGTGAAAATGTAAAATTAAATCAGACATAATTATAATCGTAATAATCATACACTATTTTAGATTAATTTATTAAGTAGCAACAATGTTAGCAATAAAATAAGATCCACTATCTAATTTACAGCTAAATCAAAAAAATTGATGTAAATGTAAAACTATATTTAAAATTTCAGCGTGCTTAATTACAGTTTAATAGCAGTTAAAAAATATGAACTGTTTCGATGTAAAATCTTTACCCGAACATTTGGGTAGACAAGCTCTTCGTGGGAACTATATAATATAAACTCTCTCTTTATATTAGCTTTACAATATTATTGTACGAGTTTCAGAAACGTTACTTACATGACATGTTGTAATATGTTTATATTATGAGGTAAAGAATATTATTTTTTCACATTACATGTGGTTTGCAAACTTTTTGTAGGTGTTTACATTATGCGTCGTAAAAGATTAGCATTATATGTGTGATGCTAACATTATGTGTGTTTTTACAGCATACGTGGTTTCATGCTTATACCATGAAGTAACATATTTATTTAGATTACGTGAGTTATGTTTACATTATGAGTGTGATATTGTTGTATGATATTTATATTATTAATGATGTTATTATTAATGATGTGATGTACATTATGTGTGTGCTATTCACATTATGTATTGTGTGTGATGCCATATTATCTATAGTGTTTACATTATACATATTTTTGTTATAAACATTATCTGTGGTAATATTTAATTTGTTTAAATTATACATGTGGTGTTTACATTATGTGATAACATGTAATTTGCTAACCTTATTTATTAAGCATTTTATGCATGATTTTTTGTGTCAGATTTTGCTTGCAGAACGTGCAACTACACTGTAAAAATGGAACTACGAAACTTTCTTCGATTTTGACGAAACCATTTTCTGATATATGCTCCGAGCAAACATTTCGTCCCAGTGACAAAATAACTATGTCCTCTTCTTCGAGGAAACAAACTTATATAGAAGAAATATTCATATTTTTTGTAGAAATTGTAGAATATTCTATTGCAGAAATATTCTATTTTCTTTTAAAGAAAACCTTCTAGGGCCTGATGTATCTAATTTTTCTAATAATCACTTGTGTGGGTACCATATTGATAGCCACAGCAAGGACAGATAGGCCAGAAGGATAAATTACAACCATGCCTGAATAAGGATTCGAACCTTGGACTTTCCTGCTACGAAGCAAATTTCTTAACCACCATATAGGCTGGGCAGCTTATATTGTCAATTTATTTTCGATTGTCACATCTTTATTCTAGTTTCATCAATCTAGTTAACGATCTACCACAATGCATTACGAATTGGTTTTGATTTGAGGAAACATTTTCGTCATACATTTGAGGCTCGCGCTTCGTCACAAATAACGTGATTTAGTTACGAAAACAAATTAACGAAATAATGCTCAAAGATTACTGAATCGTCAAAAGAGAGAGTTTTATTTTTGAGAATGCAAGCATTTTTTTATCAGAAAAAAAAATTTAATTTTTTAAAAGATAACCTGAGAATGAAAGTTTTCCATGCATCATATTATAATTTGGGATATAATGTGTTATTCCTAAATTATGGTTTACCAACTTCTAACTTTAAACATTATCACATAATAAAGTATCCCTAAAAACAATAACACACACACACAAAAAAATCACTTTGATCAAAAACTAGTCAATTGCATCATGTTGAATAAATTAAAACAGTTCTTATTTTTATTTATTATAAAGTTATTTAAAGATAAATGAACCCACAAACTATTAAAAGTGGGAGAAAGAGCAATAATAAATTGTACCATTGACAGAATCTCTGATGGGAGTTGGAAAAAACAAGTTTTTGGAATAAGAAATCAGCCTTCTCTTAGACAGCGTTGCGTCGAATTAATTTTCGAACGGCTTTATTAATTCAGTACATTGGAGAGTTCGTTGCCTTTGATATTGTTGGGAGGCACTAGACCCCGTCACCTGTGTGTATACCCCGTCTTCTTCTTGTTATTCCCGTTTTTTCCCCCTTGATTTTAATAAGAATCAAATAGATTGTTTTTGAAAAGAACTTTTAATGAGGAGAAAAAATAATCTTGCGCATCAATTGATTGAGCATCCAACTTAGAAGAGATCGGGCAAACAGCTGAACTTGATTTGAATTCCTGGTCTAAAATTGTCTCATTTTAAAAGGATTTAGTTTCACATATATACATTTATATAAATCTTCATTTATATAACATTTATATCATTTATACATAAATCTTTCAAAATTGTTTTTGAATAGGTTGTAAATACTGAAAAACATTCGTAAAATTTTTACATTGCAAATCTTGATAAATTATTTATTTTGAGTTTAGAAAAAATAACTACTGTGAACAATATGTAAAATCTAATGAATTTTAAATAAAAGCTGATTTCCGTCATCTATGTGCCCTTTCTTAAAGATTTTTTCAGAGACTTCGTTTTAATGTCATTAACATCATCAGAAAGTTGGAGAGGAATTAATTCGATTATTCCACAGTCAAAATGTTTTGAATTAATATATATTTTATAGGACTTCACATTTAAAACAAAGGTTACTTTCAATTTTGAAGTGATTAGTAAAAGAAATTTTCGAATATATTACAAGATACTAATGCAAAATTTAGAAAATGTACTGTTAATTTTATGTACGAACAACGAAGAAATGAAATGAGTCCCTTACTAACTCGTGTCAATGATTATAAGAAAACGTTTTCGAATATTTTTAAAGTTATAAACTTATCGATTTTATAATTTCTTAGGAATAATTGAAAGTTCAATCTTTTGATTTTCAAGAGTTCTTATTTCCTACCTTAACTTTCCAAATTCAAAATCTAGAAATTATGAAATTATAAAAATTATTTTACTTTTTGCACCTAAAAATAACAAACTTCCTAAAAAGACGAACGTAATTAGTTTTTGAATTGAAAAGATAACGATTTAAATGAGCGATTACCCATTTACCCCTATTTCTTTTTATAAGTAAAAATCCATTATATTAAGTCATTAATTTAGCATACTTCTATTTGCAGTGTTTCTGACTAAATAATAAACAATTTAAAATGATTCCTTTCTACTCTTGGTATTTGGTATCTTTTACGCATACTGTAATCTTTAACAGTTTTACTACAGTATATTCAGAAGACATTTAGATCCAAAAGGGATCAATTCCGAAAAGGGACGCCTGGATTGAATTAGTCAGTGAAAACTAATCTTATTCAATTTAGAACTTAATGCCTTTCTAAAGTAATTATTCGGATCTAATTCGAAAATAATATATCTGTGTATTTTTGTAAACAGAAAACATGCCAAGAAATGATTAATGATATTGTGGAATGTTTTGACCCAAATATAACTCTCCAAATGTAAACGTGAAAAAACTTCTTAATGACTACAGCCAGTGATTATTTATTATAATAACTGGATTAATTTAGTAAGATTATGCATTTCACAAAAACAATCAAGCTGATGTTAAAAATATTATTTATTTGAAATAATAGGTTGATTAAAGTAAGAAATTGATTAAAATATAAAACAGATTGAAAATAAAAGTTAAATTATCATACAAAAGATATTTATTAATAAATATAAAAAAATAATTATAAGATTAAATCAAATTTGTCAAAAAAAAATAAATTGAATAAAATTTTAATTTAATCTGAAATAAATGATAACGTTATCTTATAGGAGAGGAAAACATTTTGAAGAAGAAAAAAATTCTTTATTTTGAACTTTAATATAGAGCAGTGTTTTCCAAAGTGTGGTACGCGTACCCCCAGGGGTACGGGAACAGTTTAGCAGAGGTACGCGTTCTTATGCGAAATATCAAAATTTCGCAGAAAACAAAAATTTCAAGAAATTTTACTTAAAAAAAAAACAGTCATGAAAATTTACGATTACGTATTTTTCTTTTGCTATTTTTTGCAGAGTTAACAGTTAATAATTAGTGGTGGCTACAGTCAGTTGTGATTTTTAATTTTTGTGCAATTTTTTTTACAGTAAAGGTTTGTAATAAATTCTACTTATTTTGATTATTTTAATCAAATATAATTTTTATCCTTAACATCGAATTTTTTACCAAAATTTAAGGAAAGGTAAAAAAAGAAAGTACCAAAAAAGAAAGAAAACAGATTTTTAAAAAAATATGTTCATTTTTTTATGAGTGGTACACAAAGCTGCGAAAAATTTAGAAAGGGTACACAAAAGTCATAAATTTGGGAAACACTGATATAGAGTATTCATATTTTATTAATATTATCGATGTTGTTTATGCGGATTATTTCGGAACATTGAAATCAGTTTTTTTCCCTCTAAGATATGAAACAAATTTCTTCACGTCATCTGGAAAAACTCTTAATTCAACCCTTTTTTTGCCCTTTTAATCCCTCAGCTGCTCTTCACCGGAACTAAAGGATTATCAGTCAATTGCACAACCCTTTCTTCTTCCATAACTGATCGATTCCATCTGCAAAACTATTACTTTAGTTCCGTGACTATGAATACAATAGATAATAAGGGGAAAAACAGGAAATGCTTGCTAACATTAGGGGGAAACAAATGTGTTAGTGCTAAGAACAAAGTGTTAATAGCTACAACTATTGCTAGTTTAAAATCACTTTTACTTAAGACAGCTGATACGAAAACATTTTAAAAAGGTTTGGCCTTTCGAATAAACAATTGTTGTTTTTAATAATATGTTTTTAATATTATTGTTAAGTGTTCTAAGAAGTTCTTGAGATTCTAATATTTTTAGATGTTAAAATATTTAAATAAACATCAAATATTGCATTGTATTACATAAGTTCAATTAAAACAAAATTATAATTATGGCAAAAATTATAACAAAAAATGTATTCAACTTATTTTCATTACTATTATATGTAAAAATTTGATTTGTTAGTCCAACCTTTTGCCTCAGATAAGATACGGGTGTCCCTTATATATGTATTTTTTTCTGGCTCTCTAATAAAGTAAAAATATATTTTGATATTTTTTTAATTATAAAAAAGAAGTCTAATTGTTACTAAAAATATATTAGATTAACGGGATTAAATTTTTACTAAATTATAAAATCCAAAAAAGTAGTTAATGGAGCTTTTTTAAAATACAGTTCAGAACCCGTTGTCCGGAAATCAGAAAACCGGAAAACCAAAAAACCGGAACGAAATTCAATAAATTTTCCTGCCATTTTTTTTAAATTTTTTTTTTATGTTCCTCATAAGATTTCAGGATTTTTCATTCATTTTTGAAAAGATGTTTACTTTACCATCATTTTGGAAATAATCATTAGTGTATTACTTCATCATTTTTTCTTCTTTTTAAGATTATTTCTAAATATTTTTTTTTAGTTGGGTTCAACAATAAAAAAAACGGCTTTTTGTAGCGATTCAGAAAACCGGAAAAATCAGTTATCAGGAATAGCGACGGTCCCGATCGTTTCGGATAATCGGTTCCTTACTCTAATAAAATTCCAAATATGGAAAATAACCTCACTAATCAGATAATTAAACCATACCATAGAATAGTATTTAAAATTAATCATTTATTCAAATCTGTATATATATTTCATAATGGATAGTGAAGGGCAAAATCCATCAGTAAAAATCTAATTTTAATTGCTTTCTAGAATTAAGTTTTAACTTGTTTAGAATTGCAAGTCTTCTGCTTCAAATATTCATAGAACAGTTACATTACACACCTTCTGGAAGATAGACTCGGGAATTCCTCTCAAATAGATTTTTTCCAGTCACTTTTTTTTTTTCAGTCTTGAAGAGTTTGTTAAAGAGTCTTGAGTCTTTTAGCGGTGGAAGAAGAATGAAGATGAATCGGTAGTAATTATCTCAACTCACGCATCCGAATTACTTCACTCATCTACTAGACTGCTATGTGGATATAGCCCATGAGGTTTGACTTGCTTTTTCAGATCAGTGGCTCATTAGTTTGACTCTATCTTTCATTTACGCGTGTCGAGGTAATGTGCTCATTTCATTTACCTTTTGTTTTGTTTTTTTAGATATTGTGGCTCATGAATCTAGAGTGAGTGTAGCTAGTGAAGATCATTAGGTAAAAGTAAAATGAGCTCATGAGCTGACTGCTGGACAAAACCACAAAATTGCTTCATTTTTTTCTGAAATTATGTCATGACGATTGTATTTGGATTCATATTCTTACTCATGGATATAAATACATAAAATTCAGTAACCATATTGATATAACCCATGAGGTTCGAGTTACTTTTTCAGATCGGTGGCTCATTAGTTTGGGTTTCATTTCTTTCATTTACACGTGTCGAGGTTATGTGCTCACTTCATTTACCTTTTGTTTTGCTTTTTAGATATTGTGGATAAGTATTGAAAGAGCATTTATTAAATAAATTTTTTGTATAGAAAACATCGATTGCTTTCGCCAATTTAAATTAAGTAACTATTTTGGCATAAAGTCTGATACTTTTCAGTTTTTTGGGAGCTCTAACCCAAAACTGTTTTGTTTTAAATGTATTTATCTTTATTAATATCGCTGGTTCAAAACTAAAACGACACTTCTACACTCACTTCTCATTCAAATAGCATGAGAAGTGAGTGCAGAAGTGTCGTTTTAGTTTTGAACCAGCTATGTATTACATTGAAAAAAAATCAAAGTTTATAATATTTTGTTAATTAAAAATATGTTTTGATTAAAAAAAATCCTTTCAACGAGCATTTCTTACGATTGAAAAAAATAAAAACAAATCTTTTTTAAAGTTTCAGTTAATCTGTTGAGCTATAAATACAGTATCCGAGACTTATATCTATTCCGTACTATGGAAGTATTACATTTGAAAAACTTAAATGTAGCACGTAGGACAACATTTGTTCAATTATAAAAACATCCAATAATTTATTTTTCTCTTTAAGAGATATTAGTAAACTTTATCAATAATAACAATCATGAAATAAAACACCATCAGGAAGTTTCCGCGAGCTACATTCAGAATAAATTAATTCAACAGCTTCCTTATTTTCATCGTCTAATGAAATTGACACCTAATCCCAGGTTGTTAAATATCAATACACACTCATAACGTTTTTAAATAAGATCGCAATCTCTTTGTCCCGCGATCGTTTTAATTCAAGCAAGTAATCATTATCGACACTCTCGATTAATCGTTTTTTATTCAACCGATCGCATTGCTCGAGAGCGGATCGTACACCAGACAACAGCAATCGAATTCCTGATGGCGAGTTCACAAACTGGTGTGTCTTTTTCTCACATTTCCCACCTTCGAAAGAGTAAAGCTCTCATCATCTCGAGATATAGAAAAAAAAAGAAGACAAAATAAAAGATAAACAGCGTCACGTCCTCATTTGCATGGATTTGCATTCCCACGAAAACCTGTATTTTATTATTATTATTTTTTTTTTCAGTGTACTTTTTCTTCTTCGGTACTTTTTTTTCTTCTTTTGAGTCTTATCCTTTGAGCTTCATTCGTCTTCGACTGACCGAACACCCTCCTCTGTCTGGATTTCACATCACTGGGCAGTGCTTTTTTGCTCAACGGGACTGTTCAAATATTGATTTACTTAACACTTGCACGGTTCATTAAAGAGTGTAAATACAATGAAAAATTTAAGAAAATGCTTGAAATCAGCTGTCATATTATAAAATATAGAGCGGACATCAGATGTATTTTTGTGCACTATTGGAAAAAACCGGGGCATGTTAAACCATACTATAGTTCAAATTTGCTACAACTTGAAACAGTCCAGATTCAACTACATTACAGCGCAAATAAATTTCTACGCTTAATTAAACGATACTATAGTTCAATTTTAACAAAATGTGGAGCAATTTATCCCCCTAATGTAGCAGCCTATTCACGCGAAATTATAATTTAAAAAAACCGATATTAAGGTTCAACTTATTCTCCTAGAAATGCAGCATATTTGCACGAAATTATTGTTGAAGAATCCTATATTACAGTTCACTGTAGTCAGATGCTATAGCTCAACTTGAATGAAAATATGGAACAATTCAACTCCTTATTAAGGTTGCAGCCTATTTACACGATATTATGGTTGCAGGTTGCATGATATTATGGTTTACTATAGTACGATACTATAGTTCATCATGAGCAAAATAATGAGCAATACAACCTTTTATGAATGTTGCAGGACATTTACACGATATTGTGGTTGAAGGCATCGATATTACGTCTCACTATAGTACGATATTATAGATCAACTTAAACGAAAATGTGGAGAAATTCACCTCCTTATTAAAGTAGCAGCACATTTACGCGATATTATAATTGAAGGTAGCGATAATGTGGTTCACCTTTGAACCAATTTTTCTGAAACTGTTGCAGATGTTACCTGGCAGCCTAATTTTGGTTATTACTCTTATTTCTACCGAATTTTTTAGAATCTTTCTACCGAATTTCTTACTAGAATTTTCAAAATAATAGTTAAATAGAATTTGTCAAGTTGAAAGTAATTTTTATGCGTTTAGAAACTTAAGTTAGTTTGACATGAGAGGATATGGACTAAAGCAAATATCCTTTGATATTAGAAGAGTGTCATTTATTATTATGATGATTATGATCACTACTATGAGAATCATTTTATTATTTTATTTAGTTCACAAGTTGATATCTTATAATGATTCTTGATGCAGTAAGTAAACAAGAGAATGTAAACAAGTGAATGAAGAAAGGAGAAAGAAAGCAAATCAATGAATGAACAAATCGGTGATTGGATAAATCGGTGATTGGATAAATCGGTGAACTGCTGTATTAAAGAATTGGTTAATCATTGAATATGTAAATTAGAGAAATAAAAATCGGTATTTTAACTTCTAAGTTTTAAAACTTCTTTATTTATCCGAAGTCGTAAGCATTTTATGAAAATTTAGGTGTAAACTATACTGTTTACTAGCGATATAAATGAATGAGATAACGACAAAAAGAAGCCAAATTAAGGAATGAAAATTTATTAAATAAAAAGGGGAGCAAATTAATGAATAAGCTAATGAATGATAGGACGCTATATTAGTGAATTGGTCTATCGTTGAATAGGTGAATAAGAAAACGATAACTAATATTATTTCATGCATTAAAAACTCATGAAATATAAAACAACTTTATTTATACGATGGTATTTTATGAAAATTTAAAGCTAAATTGTTCTGTTTACCAGCCGAATCGTGCATAATTTGTTGCTTTTGTTGCCAAACAATCAAGGGTCAATTTCCGCATAATAAAATCATAAAATTTCAGCAAATAGATAAGTTCAACGCTTATTACCAATATTTCAACAGTATGTGGATCAGTTTAGACCAAAATATTTCCCAGCTACACAAACGACAACTAGACTCTATTTTTTTTTATACCATGATTGAAAATAAAATATTGCGTCGTATAAATCACATCATACATTCGCCGCCACATGTTGAGAGATATGATACCTTCATCTGTTGCTCGCTCTGTAATTTCTTTGTTCAAATTCGTGGAGAATCAAAGCTTTAAACTCAGTGGAAAATGTCTTTTTTTATATTCCATTCCAAGCAGACGACTGTTTACGTCCAAGAGTTGAGTCACGAATATTCGAAATGCTTCCTTCCTGGACACGCAGCGCGTCAGTCAACTAGCTCGTTGAGGGAATTCTGTTTTTTCAGTTTTTTTTTTTTTTTTTTTTCCCTTAAGAATTTCCATT
Source organism: Parasteatoda tepidariorum (assembly GCF_982258835.1). Taxonomy (NCBI): domain Eukaryota; kingdom Metazoa; phylum Arthropoda; class Arachnida; order Araneae; family Theridiidae; genus Parasteatoda; species Parasteatoda tepidariorum. The sequence goes on along the minus strand of NC_141758.1, from coordinate 74,303,070 downwards.
CTTATACCCTTTCCATTCTTCTGAACGGGGTCTACACTTTAAGTTGGTGATTCATGCCAATCCAGTTCCTTTATTTAATTTAAACGTTGGTGAATATACAACCTTTCCTAATGCAATGTACAGTTAGGGTGTATCACGAACTTTTTTTTTTCTTTCGAAATTAAAAGTTTGATAAAGAATTTTCACTGTGATCACATGAATACCGAAGCATTTTTTAGCTTGACCGAAGAATATTTCGAACCTCCCAGAATGGTCCTAATAATTTACTTTTTTTTTGGGGGGGGGGGGGCAAAAACATAAGTTTAGATTTGAAAAAAAAATATATGCAAAATTATAAAACGAATTTTAGTTTTCAAGTTCAAATATAGAAATATAATTTAATTTTAAAATATCAGTAAAAAAAAGCAATCAAATTTAGCTTTTAAACATTGCGGAATCTGTGAAAATTTTAATCTTTATTAAAAAATATACGTATATACCATTTTTCAAAATTTTTCTTCAGACTGGATTGCTCTGTATATTCTTAGTAGGATTGAGGATTTGATTAAACTTCTTTTCTTAAACGTTTTTTCACTTTACACGTTTGAACTTGAAATGTCACATTTGCATTACATTTACAATTTTAAAATTTTTTTAAAATTTACGTTTTTGAAGCGCCGAATAAACTATAACTTTCGGCCCATTCCGGAGGACCTATATATTATTCTCTTTGTCAAGAAAACTTTTTGGCTAATATGTGACCACGTTAGACTTTTTGTCGACTTGAAATCTTGAATTTCGCAAGAAAAAAAATATTTATTTAGGTTTTGATAACATTAATGGGAGAGTAAGCTTCAACTTTTAAAAAAAAGTTTTAATTAATGGATATGCAGAACAACTTCTTTTGAATTTAATGATGCTAAAGCTAGTTATAATTTAAAATTTTTTGAAATTATTATATGGCTCTCGTCTGAACAATAACGTTAATAGCAACTAATTCAAAATTGTGTGGATATTTGTGTTATATGCACTAAATATCAACTACTTAAGCAATACGCTTTTCTATTTAAATAAAATTTAATACTATAATAATTCCTATCATCGAATTTTATTTTAAACTATAAATTTATGCGAAAAATTGCCGACGTTGTGTACATTGTTATGGGCAGTTATTTATTTCACACGTAAAAAATAGCATTTTTTACAAATATTTATCATAAAAACATTAAATACTTGAAACATCATTTTAAAGAAAGATAAATAAATTTAAAGTGCTTACTTTAGTAATTTTTTTTTTTTTCAAATAATCGCTCGCTTTCGTACGTTAACTTTTCCGACATGCATTAAAACTCAAATTTATTTTTTCTTCAAATCTTTCATAATAATATAACTAATCTACTATTGCCCATTTGTAAAGGATATTATCTATTAACAGTCCAAGAGAAACTTTTTATCTTCGCGTTACTTTGGCTCCGTTACCATCATAAACATCCAAATTTGGCTTCTTTAATGAGAAAAAATATTTTTCAAGGAATTTATTGGAAACTTTTGCAATAATTCATGATAATTCTTATCACTAGACAGGAATAAAAATTAATTCTTAACTTTTTACCTTGAAGTAAATTGAAATTCAAATTTTGTTAGAGCTTAATGCTTAACTGAGAAAAAAAAATATGATTAAAACTACTAGAATATGGTAAAACTTATCGTTTTTCTGGCTCTATGGGTACACCAAAAGACTCGGTAATTTTTACGAAGTGCTTTGGAAATGATTTTGTTGAATTAAATAAACAAGAAATAAGGTTTTATAATATGAGATAAATAATTATAATGTGTGATATGTGCGTTTAAATGGGGTATAATTTGGTAATTTTATCACAATACCTTAAACCATGGAATGAAAATCATTTATTTGGTAAAATTTAATTTTCAGTTTTTGTATTTTTTGGCAAATGTGTGGAAATAAGGATTATAGTTTCGAAAACTAGAATGTTTGGTAAACCGTTACTGTATGAATGGATAAATTGCCAAATGAATTGTCCAAATACTTTATAATTTGAATTTATTAACCAAAATTATATTTATTTTTATTATTTTTTTTAATTATTTTTTTACCAGACATACCGCACGGTAATTTTACCAGAATTTTTTTTTCTCTGTGCACAATTAAGAAAGAAGATTATATTTATAATGATATTTTTATAAAGTTTTATTTTGTAATATTTAGAATGTTTAATTCTGTATTCACTAAATGTGCAGTAATAAGGACTTTGATTTTGAAAACTAAAATTTTGAAAACCAAACTCGTTACCCTATGAAAAGAAAAATAAACCAAATGAATAATAAATACCGTATATTTTGGTTTTTAATACCAGAATTATGTTTGTTTGTTTTTTTCTATTGCAAATATCAATACAATATAGTACGGTAATTTTATCAGAATTTCTTTTTCTCTGCGTGTTGCGCTCCCGTCTTTTGAGAACTTCCTCATAACGAATTATTGTCGTTTTAAACCTTGTCATTGAAACGGGGTTTTTACGAATCCTGCATATCTCTCAGTTCAGACACACAAAACATCTTTCTTTCTTTTCCTTTTGTAAATATATTTAAAAATTTACATTGTAAGTCAATCTTACTATATAACAAGCACAAGTAACACACTTAATAAACGTAATAAAATAAAACATTTTAGTTTTAATTGATGACATGAAATTTGTCCTGAAAACTTACAGTTACTCTTGCTTCGTTAGATATCTCACCAACTGGCTAGTTCTAAACTAAAAATTAAAATTCTCACTTTCGAAACATTCAGTGCGTCGGTATATACTTAAAATGGCGCCAGTGTGGCCCTTAGGTTGAGAAAAAAGTTGGTGATCCCTTTTAGTTATCAGATTTCGAATTGTTAACCATTTCAAGACAAATTTAGTTTTTTGCGTTTTTTACCTGTACCCACATACTAGATCTTACAAATTATTTTGAAAAATATAAATGTGTACGCATTGTAAAGATATCATATTTCTAATACTCTTAAGCATTGAAAAAGTTTTATATAGAAAAAGCACATTTTATATAAGCTAGAAAGAATTTAGTATGTAAGGTAAAATTTCAAATTAAAAGGCGAAAAAAATATATAAAATGCAGTGTTAAAAAAATAATAATAAAGCATAGATTATATTTCTTGTATGATATTGTTTTTCTTGCATGAAATAAATAAAATATAAAAGTATTTTTTAAAAAAATTCCATTTTTATTACCCATTTTTTCCGAATATGTAATAGCAATTTTTTTTAGCTGCAGCTGTTAAAATTTTCATTCTGAAATTACAGTAAAATAACCGGCATCAACCTGGCCATCCAATTAACCAAAAAGTTTATGTTTAGAAAAAATGTTCCATTTTATACTGTTTTGAAACTGTTTACAACTGGTACAGAAAAGAAACCGTGATTACAAAGCTAACGGTTTTGTATCCATTCACAACTCGCATAGTTTCTGAACCATAAAAATGAAACGGAGATTAGAAAACTATGAGTACTGTGCTCCTTTTATGCGTGAATTTTCCAATATTCGTATTTCCAATATTTTCCAGTTTCGTATTCCAATAGTCCAGGATCACTGATTAATGAGTGCAAGACACTGGAAACTCTCCTTGGACTGGAAGAAATGAAAGAAATATAGCAGAATCAACGTTGTGATTCGAACCCCTTTCAACCGGTCAAGAGATTGACCGATTAGCCTTCACAGCGACAGTATATGTCAAGCGACACAGAGCAAAATGGCTTTATAAGTTGAGCCTAGTTTGCGTGGATAAAATTCTAGTTATTTTACCTTATTACCAAAAAACAATCAATTTACGTTGTTTTTTTCTCACGCTTAACAGTTTGAGCATCGTTTTTTAATGGTTATTTAACCTTTTTTGTTGGATATAGTAAAATAGCAAATAAATAAATTGCTATTTTAACCATTTTCGCCGAGACATTTCCAACAGTGTGTTAAAAAAAATACAAATTTTTCCAAAGTTATTGATAAAATAAAATGAAAAATGAAGCTAAATTATTTCCCCTCTCACCATTTCATATTTTAGCTCTCTAAGAAAAATTAATTCGCAATCAGGGTAAAACCTTAGTCACCAAAACATTTCCTTTTAACAAAATATTTCTTTTCGCGTTTCTATCTATTCTAAAAAAGCCTGGATATACTTGTGTATGTTGCGAGCACTTTGCGACCCTAAATTTAGTCTCTCTTCCTGATAGAGTCATGCTAGTCAGCTGTCATCGCCCTAACGTTAAATCCTGCCTCTCCTGTTTCACAAAAAAACACACCCGAGAAATTGCTGCCCTGCCTCAAATGATGGATTGAAGACAGGAATCACATATTTGAAGGTAAATGAAAAGGATGGCATATCACGGAGCTGTACAAGTTAAAGTGTCGCATCTTTAAGTCCGCCCGTTGCGCTGTCAAATGACTCGGTGCTGTTAAGTTGCAAATGACTTTTGGAAATGTCAACACTTCCTTGACAGTTTTTCTTTTAATTTAGCTTTAGTTTCTCTAGGTCTTAACTTACTCCCTCTTTTTTTTTTTTTTAAATGTTATATAGCACGGCAGGATGACTTCTTTTGCATTAAACGTCGTATCATATTTGTTTTATTTTAATATTATTCTATTTATTTGTTTTTTAATTTAAAAAGAACGAACCAAAAGATCGGATATTTTAAGCTATATTTAGTTTTCTGTGTGTGCAGGGTTAAAGTGTTTTAACTTATGAAGTGATAGGTCACACTTTTTCTAAAGGGGGCATTTTCAGTCCAAACTGTTTTTTGGTATTGTTTCGAAATGTGTACTTTATAAATTTCCAGAATTTCCACAAGATAAAAGTTCGAAAATGAAAAAAAAAAAATTTTTATAAAAAGAAATCCTATTGCCCTCATGATAATGTGGTGTCAATGTGACTTATTGTTATATTACCCTAATAATGAAAGGTATAGTGAAAGGTATATTCGAAGAAAAATAAAACACCTTAACGTAGTTGAAAAAGTTTTTTTTAAAAAAAGGAGAAAAAAAAGGCATTGAAATATAAATTTATGTGTAGCTGAAAATTTAGATAATAGCAGAAAGCACAAAAATATCTTATTGCCTTCATAGGAATAGAGATGCTCATTTACCAAAAATACTGTCCTGAACAGTTTGAAAATGTGCCTTATCTTTTCTAACAAGGAAATATATATTCGAAACAAAAAAAAACGAAATATAGTTAGAAATATAAAAAACTTATGTTTTAAATTATGTTTTATGTAATGTTATGTTTATGTTAATGTTTTATGTTTGCTAAAAATTATGTTTAAAAATTATGTTTTTATAGAAACATAAACTATAAGCAGCAGAAAGATAAATTAATAATTGCTGAAATTTAAATAATAACAGAATGCACTTAAACATCTTACTGCTTATAAGGAAATGGCGATGTTTTCCAGCGATAATTCTCCCCTAAACAACTTGAAAATGCAATTTCTCATTAGATTGTCTCATCACTTCAATTAATCAAAGATGTTTTCAGAAAAAAAATCTCTTAACACAGTTAAAAATTTAAAAAAATTTCATTGTTAAAAATATTGAAGTATAAATTGTGCGCAACGAAAAGTGAAATTCGTATAGCAGTAGAAAGATTCAAGATCAAATATTTCATAACCAATTATAAGTTTTACGATTCATTTTCTATCAAAAGTAATAAATGCATTATAAATGCAGTTTTGCTTCAGGATTATGTAAAAAAAAACTCTTAAAAAACCCAAAATACATTATATTTAAACCATTCATTTGGTAATTTTTCCTTTCATATGGTAATGGTTTACTGAATATTCTGGTTTTCAAATTATACTTTTTACTACCACACGTTTATTAAAAAAAATACAAAACTGAAAAGTAAGTGTTATCAAACAACTAGTTTTTATGCCATCCTCTAAAAAAATTATGGTAAAATTGCCAAATTTTACCACATTTAACAAATTTTTTCATGTATTATAAAACCGTATTTTATCGTTAATTTTAACAAAATCACTACTTAAACACGATCAATTTTACAACATTCAGGTTCATTTTTGCGTCGCATATTCTTCCAGAATGAAAATCAAATTTATGTGATAGAGACGTATTTGATAAAACGCACTCCTTGCAGCAAGACTAGAAATTGAAATGTATTCATAAAGCAGAATTCACCACTGTCATTAGAGCGTGAACATCTAAATAAAAATAAATAAAAGATTGTTTCTCCAAAACCTTAACTGTCGTTAAGATAGTCAATATCCACAAAAGATCAAATTTGATCCGAAACGGGATCTAGATACGAAAAAAAATCCATGGCATTAGACAGCGATACTCAATATCACGAAGGAATTTGTGAATTGCACCTCACAACATGCATAAAGAAACCGTACAATAGACGGAACAAATTATCATGCATCTCAACAATGGTCACAGTCATTACTCATTTGTGTATTTTCCAAGCTGTCTACCAGAAATTTTCTGTTTTATTTCTAAGCTTTGTGGGAAAATTAGATGTCCAGTTCCCGAGGGCAAACGACCCATTCGGTATTGAAATATTGTTATTCTTTTTTCTTTTCTTTTTTAATATGAGAGTAATTTTATTTTGTTTCAGATGAAAGAGTTGTTCTGTCCCTCCCAGATCGTTTGCTGTTGCACTTCCTAACTTTTTCAGATAAGGATCGAAATAATATTCTGTTTGAGTAAGCAGTTAAGGTAGTTAAATAACCGTTACTAATCATCATAACGTTTTAAGAAATGTGGAATAATTATTAAGAGTTTCGAAGCCCATTTGCCAAGGAAAATAAAAATGTCTCAGTTTAAGTTTGTTAATTTTTATGCTAAAATATAATTTTATTAAAAAAAAAATCTTGATGCGAAGAATTATTTGGGTTTAGTGAAGGAAAATAATTTATATATTTTAAGAGTTAACCAAACTTTTTTAAAAATCGTCAATTTGTAATTGACGATTTTTAAATCTGGGCGAAATTTTTTTCACCTAGACAAAGTTTAACAGAATCAATAAATAATTCTCAGTTGTTTCAAATTGTTATGGGCTCTGATAATGCAGAGTTCGAGCAGATTTTTAAATATTAAGAAATTAAATCACAAACGTGTTTCATTTTTACAAAATTGTGGTTTTTTTCACATTGACGTTCTGCGCCATTTTCAGAATTAGTATAAAGGGCGCTGACTAAAAATAAGCTAAACTTGACCTTACAGTCATGAATAACTGTTGTAAACTAACATCAGTTATGAAAATAGCATATTATTCACAAAAATTCTTAACCTCATGAGACAACAAAATCTTTTAAAAACAACCTTTTGAAAACAGCTATAAGAAAAAAAAGTCAAATATTAAGACATGTATTTTCTGGATTTTTAATGGAAACTTAATTAAAAAATTTTACGGTACAGCTAAATACTAAAAATATTTTTTTTTCAATTAAAATGTTTTAGTAAAATGTGAAAATTTTTTAATTAAATTTAAAATTCGTACTTTCGATATATCACTATGTTTATGACTAATGCTTAAAAAAATAGTTAATTTTTAATATATATTTTATAATTAAAATCTGAGAACATTAAAACTGTTTTAAGTAAGCTCTGTCATCTTATACCATAATGATTTTTAGCGATTAATATACTGTTTTTTGAAACTGTTGTAAGTTATTCCTGATTGTTTGGTTAAGTTTTGTCCATATTTAGTAAGCGCTCTTTATGTTAATTAAGAAAATGGAGCAAATTGTCATTAAAGCCACAGTCCTAAAATAAAAAGCATTTCTGATTTAATTCTTTATGATGTTTAACTCCAAAGCAGCATTGTTTAAACTCCTGAAAATAAGTATAAATTGATTTATTTTTTTTACTAATCTTAATGATTTCCATCTAAGTCGAACAACTAATTTTTTTAAAAAAATATATACTTTACTAAATATGTAAGTTATCCTCCCGTCTTCAATTCTATCTGGTGTTTTTCATCAAGACAGTATATATATATCATCAATGGCTTCAACAAATAACCGTAATATTTCCTTTCACAATATAATCAATGGCATCAAAATAAGACATCTTATTACCTTACATTTACGTGTCTCCAATTACAAGTATGCGAATAATGAAGCAAATTTTTTTTACATAATGTTACATGTAGTTCTTTATTTTCTAATTGCCTATTTCTGTCTAGTAATCTAATAACATCGAATATAAACCTTATATAAATTTTTTTATACTTTTTCAATTTATCTTCAAATTAATAAATTCTCCATAAAACTCTTGTGTAAAGACCTAATATAACTTGCTATAGGTTATTAATATGTTTAAGCTTAATTATGCCAGTGTTATTCAATAAATTAAAATCAACGTTAAAAACTAAACAATTTGAAAGTAGAGAATAATAAAGATATAGTCCTATACTTTCAAATTGTTCAAATAACAATACTGCTTTCAAATTCTAGTTCTGAAACTAAATGAAACCCAGCAGAGAGTAAACAAATTTAGAAAGTATGCATGAAGGGAAAAAATTCCGGTAGGATTTCCGCACTATATGATAATGGCATTTCTGGTAAAAAAGAAATAGTAAAAAAAAGGAAGAAAAAAAAATTTTTTGGTCATTAATGCCAAAATATACGGCTTACAGAAAGTTCTGGTTTCCAAAATTATATAGTTTTTATTACTACACATTTAATAAGAAAATACAAAATTGTGAAGTAAATTTAATCGAACAAATGGTTTTTATGCCATACTCTAAGATGTAATGATAATATTATCGCATTTACCAAATTTTATCACACATCATAAAATTAAATTTTATTAGTGACCAGTTATCGCTGGGATTCGAGCTGGGTTCAACTAATTGGCAGGTTTTGACCATACTTTTTTTTTCAGTGTTATAATATGGATAAACTCGGCACCATATTGTAGCAATTGCAGCAAATTTGAACTATATTTTGGTTCGACACTCTAAAAAATTCTTACTGAGTAAAAAATTTTAGTTTATTTCAACGCCAAAAATGGTGGCAACTACTTTATACAAAAGTGCAATGCATAACTTTCTGCTTAAGGTGTTACACTACTCTAGAAACGTTCTTTTTACACTACTTGGTGTTAAGTGTCCGCCACTACTTTTGCTATTCATTAACACTTAAATTTATAATTAGAGTAAGATAAGATACTCACAAGAAAATTATTTTTTGGATACAATATAAAGCAAGAATCATAAATTTAAGATGCGTAAATTTAGGATGCATATATTCATTACTTCATAAACGAAAATTAGTTTGTTAGTCAAACATACGCACAGCACAGAGAGAATAATGAAAATAATATGAATTCAAAATAGACTTAACAAAACGGATGCGGATTAAGTTAAATATTAAATGCAATTAATAGACTTATGTTAATCTTTTTATGAGAAAATGATTATCTATATTATACAACGAAAATATAAACGTCTAAAAAATAATTTATTTCCATTTGAACGGAGTTTTAGAATTCTAACTTTCACTGTCTCAGGATCGAATTGCATCAAAAAATGTCGATCGTCTGATGGTTTCCAATCTGATCGTTTGGTTCCAAAATCAGCGAAAATCAAAGAAGAAAATGTGTCTGATCTTGATGTAAGTTTTTTTCCAATTATTCGAATTTAGATTTAATTATGGAGTTTGCATGAACACACGATTTGGTATTAACTTGAAATAGCACATGTTTCTGAACACCAAGTTCGAATAGACCACAGTTTTTACAGTGTAACAATGTCGCAACATAGGAAAATAAATAAATTGAAAATCATATCTGGTTTTAAAGAAGTCTTGGTTTAAAGGCTATGATTGAGAGAACTTGAATAAGTGTGGTCGTGTCTCACGGATCCAATAACAAATTCATAGCTTAAAGCTATGTCGATTGCCCAGTTACATTGAGCGTGACTTCATTCATTGCACCGCTCTCTCAGAATAGTAACACTGTTATAACAAGCATCAATGGAGATAGAATTACTCAGATATGTAAAGTATAAATCTTAAACAATAAAATAAGATTTGCCTCTGGAATTGCATAAATTAAGACAATCAAATAAATAAATCACGGACATCATTTGCGATTGAAACCGAAACACTATAAAAAGAGCTTGGTTTTCAGAAAAATGCCAAACAAAATTGCTTCAAGTTTCATTCCAGGATTTCTCATCAGATCTAAAATTCAATCAACTAATTTTAAAAAGGAAGACTCCGTCGACAGAACGTTTGTGAACATGTTTTATAAATGTCGTTCATTTTCAAAATGTTTATCAAAAAAAGTTTTTTTGTTTTTGTTTTAGTACAATACTATAAAATAAGTATGCTAACAATATAGGGTTACACAGCAATAACACAGACAGAGATTCCAACTTCCTCCGCTTTGTAAAAAAAATGTTTTCTAGTGGTAACGAAGTTTAAGTTATGTTTAGTTTTAATACTTTTTATTTCAAGTAATTCACCACTATATATAAAAAAATTCAAAGTATCATATAAAATACAACTTTAACTCAATAAAGTTGAGTTTTTTTGGTGGTAACACTTTGAAAGACTGGGCTCGATTATCCTCACTCTACAAGTTTTACTATTTCATTTGCTAGCAATTTAGTAAAACCTTTGCGAAAGCAGAGCAGTTGGCATCGTTGCATAGATTTCGAAAATTTTATAACGATTTTTTTTTCTTGAAGTGACTGCATTTATTTGTCCTCAGTTTTTAGTAAGTCCTTTTTCTTTTAACTTTAATAAAGCAATTTTACAGAATTATTACCGAAGTTGAACTGCTTTCTTTTATGGATTCGTCTTATTATTATAACAAAAGCTTAACATTCAGGATAATTTTAGACAAAATAAAGATAATGAAAACTTAATTTTCAGGTCATTATAGTTTAAATATTGCACATTAAGCATAAATCAGTTATTACACATTATTATTAATACATTATTATTAATACATTATGCATAAATCAGTTAATTTTCTTGTATTCGGTTAATGAAGCATCATATTTTAAGATAATACGTTTTCCGGGAATACAGAATTTCATTAAAAAAAAAGTAGTACAATGCCAAAAGCTTCAAAACACAAAACAAAGACCATAACACCGACCACACAATATAAAAACCATAATTTCAATAATCATAACATTTTTAGACGAAATAGAAGTAGTTTTTAGACGAATAGATAAAATTCCCTGATTACTATATTTAATTATTAATTTTAAATTTTAATTATAATTATTAATTTTAATTTTTGCGTGTCTATTTTAGTTGTTAATATTTCTTGGAAATTTAGCAAAAAGTATTAGACTCTTATTATTCTTTATAACGTTACATCATAATTTAGAAATTCAACGCATTATGCATGATTGGCTCGTCTACTTATTTTTCGTTAATATGTCCCCATATTATAAAACATAAATATAACCATGTTTTAGCGTAAAGCAAAAAATACGGAATTTCATTTAAAAGGGAAAAAGTAGCTACTGCTGAAGATAAAACAAATACCTTAGAACCATTAGAAAAGTGTAATGTTTACAAGTCATCAACATGGCATTCTCTCACAACTTAAGTGAAAACTCAAGAGAGTAGTGACTTAGTACTTAATCTTTGCCCTCCACCGTACAAGGATGTAACAAAACCGAATTCAAACGCATCTATTGTAAAATGTTTGAGTGAAAACAAACATTTTGTTTCATTTTATGTGTGGAAGAAAAACTGACAAGTTATATCATAAATGGCGCTAAGTGATTTCAGGGAGCTACGCAACCCAACCATCAAGAGTTGGTGAGTTTAAACAACCAATACAAATAACCACCGCTTAGCGTTCTTTTTTTTTATATATACATATCTATCTGTACGTTCCATTTCTTTAACACCTGAGCAAATATGGGGGCACGCCCCTCAGAAATACATTCCATTTGTGAGCCTATTATGAAGACAAAAAAGGGGTTTTTCAACTCCTTGTGAAAGTGTAAAGCAATTAACGAGTCAAACGCCTTCTTTGTGTGTAATTATATTTCAACGAATAGTATTGCTAGCAGTATGACGATTAATGCTTGATGGGGAAAAAATGCTTTTAATGGAGCGGTAGCTCTTACAGAAATAACTGTTAATTTGATGAGACGTTTTCGAGTATAGAGTTTATATCTAAAATAATAGGTTTTTAGTAACATTATTCTTCAATTGCTGAATGCCCCCCCGCCCTATTCTAGAAAAGTTTCATAAAATTAAATATTTCTGCCTTCAAAATTAATAATTGGACCTGAAAATAAATACTTGTCACATGGGGAGTTAACCAAAGAAAGTGGCTGCTTAAACTGAATAAGCAATTGGTCACTATTTCTCATCATTTTTTTTTCTTCTCTTTTTTGAAAATCTTTAAATGATAAAAGTAGATCAATGCAGAAAAACTCTGGAAAACAGAATTTTCATTAAAATGTACAATGTCTCCATTCAAAATTTTGATCCTTCAGAAACCATGAAGGAAAGATTCACAGGGAAAAGAGAATTTTTAGCACTTCACATATTTCAAAGTTGTAATGCGTATATTAAAAGTATTTTGCCTCCCTAAATATTTTTAAATAAAGTTCTTTAAAGTGAGTATATTTAACAAAATTTTGGAGCATATTTATGTTATTTTCATTGTTGAATTAACTTTTTATAGCCATAGATTATTCATAAATGATTTTTTTAAAGATAAAATTTAATTCAAGCAAAAAAAGAAAAGAAAGAAAAAGGATTGGTTAAAGTGGCTATTAAATGAAAAAAAGACCATCAATACCGGTCGCTGATTTATTAGTTTAGGAGGGAAAATGGCTACCAAGGTATTAGAGTCTACCGGCCACTGGCTACTGACTGAAAATTTAAATTTTGAGTTAACTGTTGTGAAATTACAATAAAATAAATGGTGTTAACTTCAACAGCATTAGTAAAACCAGTATTGAGATATTAAGAAAATCAATATTGAATTTATACCTGCAATACTCATGTCCCGCGTTGCTGTTCCCTTATCTCACCTCTCTTCAAGATTTCGTTTCTCTTAAAGAACTGCATTAAAAGTTCTTTTTTCTATAATAGACATCCTTATTATGGTAGCAAAATTACAGGGAAATAAGTCATTTCAGTTTAAAAGATTAAATTATTAGTAAAAGTAGGACAAGATATTTTTTAATACAAGAAGTTTTGATTAAATAAAAAGTAGACGGTAGAATTTGGTTTTTTGGAAACTTCAATCCTGTCCACTAGGTGGAGTAAAGAAAGGTCGGGGTATCACAGAATGATTGAAAGCAAATGATATGCATGCACCGTACCTGCCCTGATTGACGAAATTCTCCCTACTAAAGTAATTATATTGAATGAGAAAGTCAAGGAATAGCAATTTAAAGGGTCTTCGGTAACTCGAAAAAATTGTTGAAGCGAAGTTGGAAAGTTCTCGGATGCTGGAATGTCTTCGAATGTTCTGTCGTCGGGACCTATAGTAACGCTTTTCATAAAATAATATGTTATTTTTACAACTATAGTGGGTTTATAATAGTTATTCATGACTGTTAGTTTAGATTCAGTCCATGTTTAGTAAGTGTCCTCCATGCTAATTATAAAAATGGCGCGAAACGTCAATATTAAAAAAGCTACTTTTTTATGAAAATAAAAAAATAAAAATCATTATCATTTTTTTTTAATTATTAAAATAGTTATTTCGCTGCATTGTGTTTGGCAAAACGCAAAAATTAGAACAAAAAATTCCCCTTAACGAAACGCTCCGAAAAAATGTTAAAAAAAAAAGCTTTTTGTCGAATGACCTTTGAGTTTCTTGAAGAACAAAATTTTCATGTTGTCTGATATGCAAAAAAATTGATTGAGTTTGTAAAATAAAGAAAGGTTGTGATATAGATTTGCTTTTAAAAATAATAATAAATGTAAAGTAATATTTAAATTTGTGGCATAAAAACTTTACAAACAACCCAAATATGTTGAAAATGTGCACTCAAAATTTTACAGAACTTTGGAAAAAATTCTGAATTATAATTGTACAATTTTATTACTACTTTGCAGTGTCGAAAGATTTCGTAAAATTACTAGTATGAAAATCCCCTCCCACACTACTTCTGACACTTCCCGAAACATCGGTCAATCATTCTCCCGCAATGTCTCAAAAAAATTTACTCTAAACTTAGTGAATTTGGAACACGTCCTCAGTGTCTTGCTATGCTTAACTAAAGTGATTTTCCAACTAAATATTTAAATTAGTAATTTCAACACATTTATTAGACTTTTTTTTGTTAAAAAAAAAAAATAAGTATTCTTATCTGCTTTTAATAGAGACCTCACAAATATCGAAGAGTCTCCGACTTTACTAATCACGTGCATTATCGAGAGCTAAATGACCATCAGATCAATTAAGATACTAATTTCAAAGAACAAATTGCCCACTTATTTCAGAAATTGTAACCATGATCAGAAGGTGGGTTAAACATTAAAAACCAGCCGACATAGCCCAAGCATGTCTTACCTATCCACTAATCACGAGTTATCGGTACGAAAAATCCCACAAAAAAATATTAAAGTTTTTTGGATAAGCATGGTCAGAAAAAAAATTTCAGTTTTGGATAGCTCTCCACAAGGTATTTTAATCATCCAAAGAGGACATGTTTCGCAACTTCAAGCCGTAACATCATAAATCTTGGTACTAGCCCCAATGGCTATAATTACACAAAGCTCGTAGCTCCGTGATGGAATTTTACTTTCAACCTCTTTTTTCTTTGCTTTCCTTCTAACTTCTTAAACTCCTTTTCTTCTTATTATTATTCTTTTTCCTCCCCCTCCCCTTTGTCTTTGTTTTCTAACTTTTATTCAAGCTACCAGAGGTGCTTAAATTGCAACCTGCCATTTTTTTCTTCGTTCATTGATTTATACTAAAGCAGACGATTGCTCACTGAAAAGTGAACGAGGTTATTTGGATTACTACTTTGAGTTCGAGACTATAGATGCTGATGCTACCGAACGTGAGCCACTGATGAAGAAGGGGGGAATCAGAAATTGCTAGTAACTTTCATTAATGAATTTGAATATTATTTATTTGACGCCTTGTTCTTTTTTTATTTTATGGGAGCAAGAGATAATTTAGGATTCCGAAATTTATGAAGCTTGTGGAATTTTTTCCCAGCAGATTGAAATAATAGCAAGAAATTGTTTGACCATCAAGAGGTCGTGAACTATCAAAATTAATGATGTTTAGAGAAATCATTTTTTATCTACATTTTAAACATTGTAACTATGTATTTTTTTTCTGGATAAGTGGTACGCATTTGGGAGAGAATCTCATAGTTTCAGTTCAGATATTTTGCAGCATTTATTTATTGATATATTTATAGCAATATAAATCATCACTAGTACGAACTATATTCAAGCTTTTAATAGCTGTTTGTGAAAATTATTCCGAGAGTATGCGATGCTGTGGAATGTCAATAAATTATGTAGCTGTCAATAACGATTTTCAATGCGAAAAAAGAATTGAAAGGTAGCAGTTAATCTTTCTTCACAGCGATTTCTTTCAAATTTCATAAAACAACGAAATGAAATCTAAAATAAACTAGTAAGCTCCGTTGCTCGCTCAGCTAAAAAACATCCATACTTGCATCACAATCATCGTTCATTTTTTTCCCAACATAATAAATTTATAATATAACTATATCTTATTTAACAAATCATAAAACATTCAAATAATTACTTCAGTTCCATTATAAATTGCAAATAGTGTTATAACATTGAGCAACCAAAAAAAGAGGGTGACATAGGAGATTTTAATAATTTTTTTTTTCCAATCCAGCACCAAATTTGAGAGTTTACTTTAGAGAGAGTTTAAAATTAGAGACTATAGAGAGCTTACTTTAGAGAGTTACTTTAGAAAGTTTAAATTTAGAGACAGAAAGTATACAATTTACTGTATTTCTGACTCCATGGGGACATTAAAAAACTCGGTAATTTTTTCCGGTGCACTTTGGTAAACAATTTGGTAAAAATTAACAATCAAATATGGTTTTATAATGCGTGATAAAATTAAGCAAATGTTTCAATACTTGGTAATTTTATCATTAACTTAGAGTAAGGCATAAAAACCATTTATTCGGACAGATTTACTTTTCAGTTATGTATTTATTTACTAAATGTATGGTAATAGGAACTATAATTTTGAAAACCTGAATTTCAAGTAAACCGTTATTATATAAATCGAAAAATTAACGAAACGAATGGTTTAAATATGACAGACTATGGTTTTATTAACCAGAATAATGTTTTATTTTTCTTCCAGAAATGTCATTATTATACAGTACGGTGTATAATAATGACATTTCTACCGGATATTACCGGAATTTTTTTCTCTGAGTATGACTATATTTTAGTTAATAATAAGTCAAAGATTATTTTTAAATTAAAAGGATAACTTTTTTCATTTACCTAAATCATAAACTGATTTGCCTAAATCATAAGCTTTGTCATATAATAAAATTTTGTATTAAGCTGGTTAGAGTCTCTTAAGAAATGGTCCATCTAAATATTAAAGAAAATTTAATGTTTAAACTAAACATTTAACAACCAGGCTAAATTCTATTACAACAGAACTATTATAAATTTTAAAGAAATCAGTGCCACAGTAATGTACCACACTAAATAAAATTTAGTGTGGAGTGTAAAAAGTGCCACACATGTAAAAGAATCACATATATAAAAAAGAATTTGATTGCAATTAACTTTTTTTATGAAACAAGAATTTAAAAGGTGTCTTTTTGCAACAGAAAGAGTACAGATATCATGATTACTAAATTATAACAGCATATCTTTTACGAATACTCATTTGATTTGATTTTGAATTAGAAGAATTGCGGTTCAAAAAATATATATTTAAAATTCAGTCTGCGGAAGACAAACGTTGCAAATGAAGTCCGCGACTTGTTTCACATGATAATGGAGGATGTTAATACTTAGAATACAGAGGAAAAAATTCTAGTAAATCTAACGTACTGTATGGTAAAATATTTCTGGTCTTTAAAAAAATTCATAATTTGAATAATATACAGTATTTTAACTATACCAAAATATACAGTATACCAAAATATACAGTATTTTAACTATTCATTTGGTACTTTTTGGTTCATATGATAACGGCTTACTGAAAATTCTGGTTTTCAAAATTATAGTTCCTATTACCCTACATCAGTGTTTCCCAAACTTATGACTTTTGTGTACCCTTTCTAAATTTTTCGTAACGCTGTGTACCCTAATAAAAAAATTAATGTATTTTTTACTATAAAAAAAATTTCACAAAAGTTAAGAATTACAAATGGCTTTTGACAATACTAATTATTAACTGTTAACTCAGCAAAAAATAGCCAATAGAAAGATACTTAATTGTAAATTTTCATGGAGAGCTTTGTTTTTAAATAAAATTTTTTGAAATGTTCTTTTGTTGTAAGATATTCGCATAAGAACGCGTACCCCGCTAAACTGTTCCTGTACCCCTGGGGGTACGCGTACCACACTTTGGGAAACACTGCCCTACATTAAAAAAAATTACAAAACTGAAAAGTAAAATAAACCGAATAAATGTTTTTTGTTATACCATGCTTTAAGGCAGAGGTCGCCAAAGTGGTCTATATAGACCCCCAGGGGTCTATTTAACAAAAGCGGGGGTCGATCTGAGACAGGGGGGCGAATGGGGGTCGATCCAAATCGGAAGGGTCGATTGTGGGTCGAAAAAAAACAGTTCTCAATGCGCAAATCACACATACCTAATTAAGTATGCAAAATTTGAGAATTTTTTTAATAATTCACTCAATATCAGTTTCTTTATAAAACATAAATTAATAAACGTATATTTATTGGGGTGAAACAAGTATTTACGTATCACAGCGCAGTGGCACGAACTCAGCGCAGTTTATAAGTCATATGCATATGTGCGCTTGTCCAAATGTCACGTGTGACGAGCATTTACGTTACAAATGCAAATATCATACGCAGTTTCAGCTATCTTTGCAAACTGTGTTGAATATTTGCGGTGTCATTATTAAATCTTTTATAGTTTTGGATAATTAGTTATTGTCTCGATAAAACCATTCGTTTGGTTTAGATATCAATTTTAATTATCAATGCACAAAAAAGAAAGTAAGCATTAATAATATGGATTAGTACAGCCCGCGACAAAACGATAGCACACTTTGTATTTTTTTACGAAAATTACAAAATTGACCAATTTTGACGAAAATTAAAATTGTCCAATTTTGAACCCAATATAGCGAACCTTGCAAAAAAACACCAGGCACACCTATCTCATTGATCAAGAAGCAGTAAACCTTTAGTTACTTTACTTTTTAAATCTACTTATGCATAATTACTTATTATTCAATAATAAGGTATTTAAATTTCAGTATTAATATATTTTTCATAAAACTATTGTTACACAATGTACTATTACTTTAATAAATGTTTAAAATCATAAAATAAATGTACAAACACAGTATCTAATAGAGTTTTATTTTAATTAACAGAAAATTACTTTTGTGGGGGTCGATGGAGATTTCGAAAAATTATATAGGGGTCGATGATCAAAAAAGTTTGGCGACCCCTGCTCTAAGGTATCATAATAAAATTGGAAAATTCTACCATATTTACATAATTTTAATGCATTTTATGAAACAATATTTTACAGTTAATTTTACCAATATAATTATAACAGTGCTTCGCTAAAAATTACTGGGATTTTTTGGTGATCACATAGAGTTTGAAACTCGGAAAATTTTACCATATTCTGGTTGTTTTGACTATACTTTTTTTCTCAGTGCATAACGAAATATCTCCTTTTCTTCCGTTTGTAACTATTAATTATGATAAACATTTGTCATGCATTTTTTATAGGAAAATATTTAAAAGTATGATAATTACTTCTTTTTATCATTTTTGATAATCGTACCAACATTTCATCAATTTTTTCAACTAAATTTTCTTTACTGATTTTTAAATTATAAATTTACGATCTCAAAAGAAATACAATCACCAATTTACAAAATTAACTGTTATTAAAAGAAACTTTTATCTTCTCTTTTATTATTGCGAAATTCGCAATTTCCATTTTCAGGTTTCATAACACATCCTACTAAATTATTGTTTGGATTTAAAAAATATATGAATTTATGTAAGAAAAAGACAGTAAAGTGGAAAAAACTAAAATATTCAACCGTTCTAATGATAATAATTCCTTCGTTAAAAACATAATTTTTTTAAGGAAAATATGACTTTAATTTTTACGATTTTTTAACTCCGTAAATTCTAAATGTGTACGCAGAGAAAAAAATTCTGGTAAAATTATCGTACTGTATGTTAAATGACATTTCTGATAAATAAAAAACATATTTCTGCTTAATTTAACCAAAATATATGGTGATTAAACCATTTATTTGGTAATTTTTTTGTTGCTGTGGTAACGGTTTACAATAAATTCAGGTTTTCAAAATGTATAGTTCGTATTATCACTACTTAAGTGAAAAATACAAAGCTGAAAAGCAAACGTAACCGAGTAAATAGTTTTAATAATATGTCTTAAGGTAGACAAAACTTTACCGCATTTACCAAATTTTATAACATATTATAAAACTATATTTGTTGTTAATTTTATCAAAATCATTGGTAAAACTAATCGCTGTGGTAAAAACTAACATGCTCTTTAATGTTCCCATATAACCGGAAACAAGGTAAATTATACCATATTTTGGTAGTTTTGACCATATTTTTTCCCGAAGTAATAATGATCTAGAATGTATCACTTTAATCAGCGAAAACGAAACGTGCATAAGATATATTTATTATCTTATCCTAATTTAATTAATATTAAATCAAATAAATATGCAATGATCTCTTTACAGCATAAGATGTCATAGGAAAAAAAACTCTATACCAAAACAAAGAGAAAAACTGACTAAAAAAATTATTGGGTCCATCACCGAAGGTTATTTAGAGGAATTACATATTAAAAAAATTAATATAAAGCATAATATAAAGTTTGGGAAGAATCGCTAAAAGGTGCCAATTTTTTTTTCTTGAATTTCTCCTTAATTATACTTTTATATTACAAAAACTGGAAACGCGATGTACAAAATTCGAATTGGCATATTATTCCTAATAAACTAATGAGTATTATAACACATGGCACTGAAAATATATGTATTTTAAAAAAAATACATTGCCTTATCCCTAGTAAAAAGAGACGCTATGCAATTTCCTCAATCAATATAATCAGTTTTAGTAAATACGAGTAAACGGTAAACATTGCAGAACACGTGTCTCTCTCCTTTTTATTAGTATGTTTTTCAATTATTTTTATATTCAGTTTCATTCACTGTAAAAAATTTTAGTGCATCTCAACACGAAAACTGGTGCCAACAACTTTACACCTAAGGGGTGTAATGAAAAGTCACTAAGAAAATTTTAGGATCTTAGTATTTCACTACACCAAGAATGTTCTTTTATACCACTTGGTGTAAGGTAGTCTTTTTGTTACACTTTGTTATTTTGTCATTATAATAAATTCTGATACACGCAATGTTGAGTTATTTTTACGAGACAAATTAAAGCGAGAACCATTAATTTAGAACGCATGTATTCAATATTTGTTAAAAATCAAGTTTGTCTGTTACTCAAACATACACTCTCCACAAAAGAATATTAATAAAAATTTGAACAAGACCTAATGAAACCGATGTGGAAAGAAGTTAAATATTATAAATGTATTTAATACAATTGATAAATTTATGCATTCATACAAGAGCAAAATTATCTTTATCATACAACGTAAAACGTTTTTTTATGACAATTTACTTCTTTGGAATTTTCGGGATCGTTCGAGTCGAAATCACACTTTCACCTTCTCGATTATAAACAAAAAACATCGATCGTCTGAAATTGGTGAAAATTATTCTTCATGAATGGAGTTAAAGCATTTGAGTTTGATCAGTGATTGGAGCTTTGATTTAATTACACCCTTTAAAATGTGAATGAAAGCCCGATTCATTATTAACTTGCTCTTTCACAACCCCAAATTCTGATAGGCATTAAAGTGTATAGAGAAATTTCTTGGTGAAATAATAATGAATCCTGATCACATAATGGTGGCTAAATTGAAAATTAATAGAACAGTGTGTCATCATTAAAGTCACAAACCGCTGATAGTAATTCAAGCATTAATGATTTGGGTATCAGGGCAAATTTATTCGTGATAGGGTTTCTAGAGTTTAAGTTACAAAAGCGATTAGAACTTGTGTATAACTTTGCTCCAAAGTAAAATTATCATTTTTAATGAAAATGAGTCCGATAAGATGGTATTTCTATTCATGGCTGAAAACTTTTAAATAGCAAGACGGAAAAGTGCAAAAACTGCTACCAAAGACATTTCCTTCAAGCATTTTTTTCGAAAAAAATAAAATATCTGTAACTATCAAGATTTCTTTTAGAATTTCAGCACATATATAAAATTGCTTCTCTTCCAAGATAAAGTAGATATTGATGAATAGTTTTAAAAAAAGAATAAGTAAACTCCACCTGAAAACTAGCTATAACTGAAATGGTTTTACTACCAGCCTTTCCTCTTTTCCGTCTCGCTTTCACCCCTGTTTCTATTATGAAAAGAATAAACATTTTATAATTCATGCGCCAATTACATTACTCAAAAGTAAAATTCTCAGAGTCAAGATGAGTCTAAAAGAGATGATTCAAGTATAAAAATGATTAATAATTGCCATTCGTACATCAATTACTTCACTCAAAAATAAAATTCTTTTATTCAACAATAAATCCAATGGAACTGTGTTTTCCATTTTAAAAGTGATAAACCATTAAAATATTCATATGAATCAGATAAAAAATACTTTGATTTAATGATACGTTTTTAATATCAAGTGCATATTATTAAAGTATATACATAAATAATCTAAAGAGGAGTATTTCTAAAATGTTTTGATCCGAAATGCATCTTTTTAGAGAGTTATATTATAATTCCTAAGTTGGGGAAACTATTCATATAGCTAAATACAAGTGCTACTAATTTTAAAATTTTGAAAATTTGGGTAATAGGCTTCGATGATTCAATAAAAAATGTCATACTAAATATTTAACGTTCATAACAAATATATAGTAATTTATTGATTACATTCGTTCTTAATTTTGTAAATACAAAGAAAAAAATAATGTTTATTTGAAATCTTGTATATATCAGTCAGTTGACCAACAAGATAAATTTAATGATAAAATGTTGTATCATCAATGCATTTTTTGATTAATGAAAAATAAATAATTGTAATGGAAGATATTAAATGTAACGGAGATGCTCTTAGTAATGCTCTTATTTTCTCCGTTACAAAAGTAATAAATCCGGGTATCACTTTCCTCAAAGGTGAAAAATTTTTTTTAACACGCTCTACGACCGCAATAATTATTCAGAAATAATTAAAAACTAAAAATAATCGCATTTTTCATCAAATTCAATCTCGTAGTATTAAAGCTAATGGAAGCGACAAGCAAAAATATTTTATTGCGTTTATGTTATCCATTCCTAAGGAATAAACACCGCCTTTATTTGAAAGAAGAGCTGATCTGCCTTCAACGCAAACGAAAGATGATTCCAAATAAAAATTAGTTCTCCACCGCTTAATTGACGTAATGTTTTTTTATGACTCTTTCTCGGTACTTAAAAAGCCGGGTGGTAAAAAATGACGTTATCAAGATGGAAGTAGGATTTCTAATTAATTGTTTTACATTTTTTCTTATTCAACTTCTAGCATGAAAAGAATAGTATTTTTATCTTTTAATTAGAATCTTTTACAAAATTAAAGGTTTTCTTATTATTGATATTTTGCACAGTAATTTTTTCAAATATTTTTATCAAATAATATAAATATTTTTCAGATTAAAAAAAAAATCCCTAGCTTTAACACTTAGGTTTTTTAATATTTAAAATTAATAAACTATATTGAACAATTTTCTTTTATTTTTTTTTTTTAGCGAGGCAAACAATAAACCTTCTTGACATTTTAACCCACTGTTTTAAGGATATTACATTTTTCATTTACGATAAGAAATGCATTATATATATATAGAAAATCAAAAAAAGTAGTTTCGTGCCGTTTCATTTTTTATATTTTGTACCATTTTGTCAAATAATTCTAATTTTTTTTCTTTTTTAATTATTAAATTCTTTTTTTTATTACAAACAAAATAAATAAATAAATTATATGAACAGCTCATTTAATTTTAAATTTTGAATACCTTTTCAGTTTATCAAAGTTATATTTTATATTTCAAAATATGACTTTAAGATTATAAGAACATTTTAACTTTTAAGCCTTTTTCCTTAAAAATTCTTTTATTTAAAACAAAACAATACTTACAAATAACCACTTTAAAAAAATTCCCTTTTAGCTTCCTGCATTCAACTAAAACTTCAAAATAAAATATGTCTTTAACAAATAAAGCTATATTAGCTTGCTTCTTGAAGCGTAACGTCACGAAAAGAATAAAGTAGTGAAAATGAGAAAATATATTACATTCAACAATGTTTTACTCCAGTTAAACGATTTGTTTACAGAATAAGCTTTCAACAAATTTTCATCATTCAAAAGAGATTCCCCACCCCCCTCCATTTTTCATTTCTTTTCCTTGATTGCTTCTTTATCCTATGAAACTCAATTCTCAACACAAACGATCAATTTAATCACCAAGAGATTAATACCGTAAGTTAAATTTTTTCATTTTTTTCTTTTTTTTGGTAACATTTATAAATAAATATCTAATGTTGGTAACATTTAGTGTTAAATATCTAATGTAAATCACACTAGTAACAAAATTTCTATCTTAAACATTTTTGCTCAATTGTCTTAAATCACTTTACATAATCATTTCTTTAAAAACAGGTCTTGATTATTAGATAAAATGTTTATTTACTTTAATGCTATATTATCTTTAAAAAAAGAAAAAATAGACCACATTTTAAAATTTTGTTCCAGAAAATACGAAAAATTTTAATGAGATGTCTAAATAACTTTTACCTATAGAAATTTAAATACGTGTTTGCATAATCATAATTGTTATAACTAACTAAACGTATCTAATCTTGCAATTTAGAAATTTTTAAAATACTTTTTTTTTAAATTTTTAAGTTTTCAAATTTTTAAACTCTTGACGGAGAATTTTCATAGTGTGAAAAATGTCTTTTAACGTGTAATTTTTAAAGTTTTTCAATGATATAATGAAAGAAAAAAAACAACTCCAAAAACAAAAAAAAATCACATTGAGTACCTATTTACTAAATTATAATGACATCATTTTCTCTAAACCTATTGTAACCTAAATTTGAAAAAGTTCTGCCAAGTCAATCAAATGATTTTTACCATTTATTAAGGGCTAAAATATTCAAAAGGAAGCTTCTTATTTTAGGTAAACACTTTTTTAAGAATCTAATAAAAGTATTGAACACTTTTGCCAATGTTTAAAGTTAAGACGATTATCATCTAAAGATTACACGATTCCTCAAATCTTGAAACTGATATTCATACAAGCGGTGAAAGTTTTCTAATAGAACAGTAACGTTTAAATGATGTGAATCATTTTTGAAATTATTTAATGAATAAACTATTTAATAACATATATTATTACCAGAAAATAATTTCAAATAATTTAAGTAGTTATTATTACACTTTCCAATAATGCATACTTTCATTGTAAAAAAAAAAGATCATTTTAAATTCGCATAGCTGCATTATTATTGCTTTCAATTATCCATAGTCGCATCATTAAATCATAAATCAAATTAAAAACTATGATATTATTTAAATTATCTTAAACTTGTTATGACACTTCGATATATTTTTTTTCTGCATAATTTCAAGCGTATGCAAGTCACCAATCCTTCTTATCTAAAGAAATATTTTGCTATTAATTTTGTTTTAATTATTCGAAATTAATGATAGTTTTATAATTTAAAAGCCGGATGCGATATGCTGCAAAATCTCTAGATTAAACGCGTGCTGCAATGCGAATCAAGGCAACATCAAACAGTGCTAGAAGAACTATGCTTGATGCAAAATTGAATAAATTGAGAAAAATGAAGATGCAAACAAACGAAAAAAGAAATTTTACTAAGGCATGTGGGGGTGTGGAACCCATATTTCCATATAGGCAGTAAACTACATAAAAGACTATAGTAATTTGACTTTAACAGTAGAATTAATTATATAATGGGAAAAGTGAAATGCAAATGATCGCCATGTAATAAATTTAGAAAATTGCACAAGAGATACTAAATAATTGTAAAACTATAAGGATTTAAAATTATACGAAAGAGAACAAATAACTTACCGTCCACCTAAATGTGAAAGGCAACCTCAGCACCACATGGTGGTCAGGGTTGGTGTGCATCGAAAACGAATTACCACCCACAACACGAGTTGACACATTTCCAAACGTACAAGGTCCTGTATCACTCACTTCAGTTTGATATTCCTTTAGGCACAATCTGAAAAATGTCCGGCACCCCCGAGAACAAGTACCATTTTCTAGTCTGATATCACTTAAAGAACAACAAGTTCCATTGCTAAGCTCTCCTCTTGAATTCTGTATTCCTAAGACTTCCAGTTCGAATGATCCAGTCGCATAAACCATGTTTTTACACAAGAAGATAAACACTGCTACTATACCAAGCAGCAGCTTCATCTTGATTTTTGGCATATCCTCTCTTCTTTAACACTTCTGGTCATGATTTGCAATCACCAATTTACTAATCATTGTTGTCCATACCGCAATAAAAGTATATTCAATTGAAGTCTGAGAATAACCATTCTTCATATGAGTTATGGAATAATCGCGTTAAGAACTGGGCAGACGATTTCATTTTAGTCAATATAAAGTTGCAAAAATAATATTAACTTCTTTTTTTAGAACGCTAAACCATTTTCAGTCAACCGCAGGCAAAAATATGTTTCATGATTAAATACGTTGAAATATAGTTCACCGCACATACTGTCAAAGATGTAAACAAAAACAAGAGACTCGGTATATAAAACGGTAGATAAATTATCGCAAAATATCCAGACGATATTTTTTCAACAATTTAAATTATACAATCAGTTTTCAGACGATATTATATTTCAATTGGATGCATATAAATAATTAATTTTCAAGTATCCAAAATCCAGACAGCGAGTTATTCTTGAAGCCCGTCTCCAATCCAAACCCTACTATCTGCTTGCTCTTGGAACTCCAAAACTTCGAAACAGGCCAAGACGGACGAACGAAAAGTAAAGAAAGAAAACAAGTGAAGTGAGCATGCGCAGTTACGGCTAGCGTCAATCATTGGCCAGCATGCGGCCTAACAGCAGGAGGGGAGAAACTCATTGTAGAAATCAGCCGGGGTTAACACGGGGGTAGAAGCAATGCCGGCAGTTTAACCGGTAGCGCGGTTGTAGGAACGCTACTAAAAAATCATTCGAAAGATCTTATTCTTCTCCGCTCAAGGCCATTTTTTGGGGGTCTCTCACAGGTATGAGGAAGGTTAGAAGAATTCCAAAAGAGTTTTTTCTCCTTTTTCGCTTTCTTTTTTCATTCAAGAGACAGGCTTGTGTGTGGCAACATATTCAGGTGCACGATTTATTATGGCACCACTTGCGGCTTTTGTGTTGGAAAAATTCCTGGAAAAAAGGGTTGAAATGATACAGTTCAGCTAAAATGAATGGTTAGCCAAAGATATTTTAAAAAATAATTAGCATGCCTTATTTTTTATAGAACAGGTTAGGCATCAGATGAAAAAAAATATAGTCTTAAATGTTTCGAGAACCTAATGAGTTTCAAGATTTATTAGCTTTAAGTCTAATTAGCCTTGTTAGAACAAAACAAATTTTAAATGACAAATTACAGCTTTATGGGATATTTTAGATCCAAAATGCCGTAGATTTAAAGAGATAAATATTATTTCTTAAAAATTACTGCCAGATTAACTATAACACAAAAGTTTAAAGAACTTAAATAATCTTATATAATCTTATAAGAATAATATAATCTTATAAGAATGTGCATTTTATAAGAATAAATTTTACATGCAAAGTTACAGCATTTAAAGAATATTTGAAATAAAAATGTTTAAGATGTAAAATAATGATGTATAATAATAAGTATAATAATAATAAATATAATAAAAATAAATATAATAATAATAGATATAATGATAATAAATATAATAATAATAAATATAACAATAAATATAATAATAAACTACTGAATTATTTTTGAAGAGTAAAGTGGATAAAGGTCTTAAACGGAGAAAAATTCTAAATATCAAATATTTTGAGAACTTAATTAGCCTATCATAATCTTTCAGGAATCTTACATTTTTGGAAGATAAAAAGTCTGTAATAATACCAATAAAAAAATTGTATTGAATTATTTTTATTTCTGGTGTAACTATCTGCTTATCGACAACTAACAAAAAATGTTGTAAAGCAATCTTTCGGGCTGGTAAGCGAAGCAAGTAGTTGCGAAGTCATCACTAAAATTACATTATACAACAACATTGATCGCTCGCAAATAATTGATTATTCAAAACAGTTTTGTAACAAATTTCTCCTATTTGGGATTTTTTTTTCTTTCCCTTAAGCAATTCGCAGCATTTGTATTATTAAAGTTCCAAAAAAGATGGATATCGCTCTAAACGCGAGTTTTACAAAATGGGCACAGTTTTTAATTTTACTATGACCATTTCATTATTCAAAAATTTACTCTTGAGTTATTCATGATGTTTAAAAAAATAAAGAGTTTGTACAATGATTTCGTTAGCACCTTTTTCAAAAGTAACGTAGATGTTAAAAATTTTGGTGCATTATTTAAAATTTAATTTGACATTTTATGTAATCATTTTGTCTTACGTCCGATTTCATGAACGCGATTTCGTCTTTATTTCAAGCACGCATTATTAAGTTACATGATTTTCTTTTGAAATGCCAGTTTTTCAAACACGATTAGATTGAACGTACTTTTTAAACACTATCCATTATTTTTCAAACGCTCTTTTCATTCAATGTCCATTTTCTATTTTGAGGCCAATACAAAATATGACGATAATCTAATACAAAATATTCTATGATAATTCCATGATAATCCAATACAAAAATATCATCTTCGATATCTTTTATTTCTTCATTGTCGCCAAATTATTTTTTTTTAAATAATTAATTTTAATTTTTCTCAGCTTCTACAAAATAAAACAGTTGAAGCTTTAGATTTTACAATTGAAAAATATGTAGATTAGTATGGTATAAAAAATTCATACCTCATAATTCAAAATTTTTTTAATTCTCAATTTAATTAAATAATAATAAATAATTAATAACAATTATTTTTTGCGTAAAATTATCTTTCGGCAAATGAGTTTTATGAGTGGGTGCAATGTTTTTTTGAATTGCTTAATTAGTTTTTAAAATGTGACTAAAAACGCAAAAAGTGAAATTAACATTAAGAAGTCCAAACTTTGAATCGCTCTCCTGACCAAACTATGGGGACCGCATTTCCCAGATTGAGGCTAGCCCTTTAGTTTGAAGATTAGGAGTCCGAATATGTAAAAAAAATCTATGTTTATTCAGAGAAAGTACGTTTTTGAGTCCGATTTCGTAACCTAATTCATAGTTAGCACTAAAAAATTAGCATATTTGAGGTCATCCCCAGAAACCATTAAGATTGGCTCGTAGTATGTGAAAATCCGATCATTAGAACAAAAGTTATTCAGGGTGATATCTTTTTTTCTTCTTTTTTCCCCTTTTTTTCTTTTTTTTTTCTTTCTTTTTGCGGACTGTACACTAGACGTAAATTCTGCGTCCATCGTATGAGATTACTAAATAATGAATAAGAAATGAACGAAATAGAGATTGGACAAATTATAGAAATATTTCAGTAGTGATGTAGTTCAAATTATACCGATATCAAATAGAATAATGGAAGTAAAGAGATTATCAACTCACAAAGATCACGCGTTGACATAGATTTTTCATTTTTCGAACTATATATCCAATTTCTGCATTAGCTAAAACAATTCTGAACCAAATTTTATTATGAAATATTCATCATCAAAATTTCAGTTTTTTTATACATGGGTTAAAAATTCAAAATCGTGAAGAATTTCAAATGAGAGTTAAATCGGTTAATGTAAAAAATATCAGAGTTTCATTTAAATATTTCAACAATCGTTAATCAAAATTCACGAAGAGAGATTACTTATCATAAAAACTGAAAGAAAATAAGAATTATTTGTATTGTTAGAATGTCGATAATTCTGCAGAATAAAAATATAAAATGCAACATTGCAGTAAATTAGGATGTAGTAATAGTAAACAATAAATGAAAATTCAAGCTAATAATTACAAGGAATGCCACTTTAAAATTTTCAAAAACTCGAAAAACTCTTTTTTTTTTTTTTTTTTTTTTTTTTGCTCAAACAGCAAAGAAATACATAAATAAGTAAAATAAAATGAAAAATAGAAATAACTTTTGTAAACCTGGGAACGTTTTATTATAATTTGTTGACTCCAAAATAGCTTTTGTTTTCCTTTTCCTGTAACAAATAATCAGCTTTTGCGAGTATTTAATCGGAAAAATGCAAGTATAAAAAATGAATGTAAATTCATAGAAATGATGCAAGCATTAAAAATATACGTAACTAGTACTAAAAATGCAATTATTAAACGTGAAGGTAATTAGTAGTAAAAATGTTATTAAAAATGCACGGAACTGGAAGTAAAAGTTCAATTATTGAAAATGCGCGAAATTGGTTGCAAAAATGCAAGTATTTTAAAAAGCATTTAATTAGTAGTAAAAGAGCAAAGTATTAACAATATACATAATTAGCATTAAAATGCAAGTTTTAAAAATGCACGTAATTAGAAGAAGAATACAAGTATTTAACGTGCATGTAATTAGTAGTTAGAGTGTAGACAAACATCCCTAATTTCTCTTTCTTCTTGTGGAGGTTAGAATAGACCTGAATTAAAATTATGTTTTAAATAAAATTTAATTTAATTAATGGAACTTTTAAAGAAAAAAATAGGGGTGCCTAATACTCATTTAACACTAAGTAACCGAACTATATATTGATTTCTAGGTGTAGAATAAAATAAATAAGCGAATCTAAGAAAGCACGAAGAAACAGTTCATAATAGGGCAGTATCCCACGACATTTAAAGGCATTGGTTTCAATGGAATTTCAATCCTAAGGATGCACCCTAACTCTCCTGAATGTTTATGGCAACATTAATGCAACATCTCTGTCATAACGTTTTTAAACTTGTAAATTTTTTTAAAAAAAAGGACTAAAATGCCATTTAAGAAGAAAAAAAAACTGGAGCTAAGAGAATGAAACCAATAGCAGATTTGAAATCAGTGATACAAAAGTATTTAAGATCTGTTAAATAATGCTCCGCAGTGTAATTGTTTACAGATTTTAAAATTTCTTTAAGCTTTAAGTGAAAATTATTTCTGCCCATTTGGCCATTCTCAAAAAAATATATCTATATTTTCTACCTGTTTTTAATTTTTTTTAAAAAAAGAAGGAAAAAAAAGCATCTCTTGACGTATAAACAACCAGTACGTTTTGTCGTTCATAAACTCTTGGTAAACTAGAATGTTTATTTTTCGCCTGTTGGATTGTTTCCTCGTCATACGGCTCCGTGTTTTCCAGAGATGCTCCATTGTCATACATAAACTTGTTTACAGTTTTATTTAAACGTACCGTTTGTGATTAATTCTACGTTGGTTCCTTATTTATTTATCTACAACCATTACATTAACATTCCACTCCTGTATAAAAGTCTTCTCTAAACTTTTCCAAAAATTTCGAACTTGCTTTTGCCTTCTAATCGCTATTACCTCCTTATCGTTCTTGCCTTTTCATTCTAAAAAATCACTTGACCGAAACTTTATACAATTTTATTTAAACATAATGTTTCTGATTGATTTTAGTTTGGTTCTTATTTATTTTCAACCACTACATAATGTACTGTTGGGAGATGATCTTCTCTAAACTTTTAAAAAATTTCTGTATTGTTCTTGTCTTTAAATTCACACTTGTTGCCTCCTTTTTAATTTCATTAGAACAATTTATGTATTTCGGATATCTTTTTTGGTAGTTTGTCAATTAATGCCACAAGTATACCAGTGACAGATATTGTGATTGCCAGTTTTTTAAACTATATTGACTAACTATTCCATTGCTTTCTGAAATGCTTATTTCCCTTGATGACATCCAAATTTGTCATGTAATTGTCATTTGTTCGACATTTGTTTGTCCTCTAATCCAAGATAGTCACTTTCAGTCCTTTCTCATAATATCGAATAGACCTTTTTCTATGTACTTTGTTGTTCTTAAGTCTGCGTAGATCTGAAAGTGGCCTTAAGAAGTTGCAATGTGCATCACATGACCGTTCCGCTGGGATAGTTTATAAAGGCATCTCTGAAACAGCTGATGGAGAGCAAAGGATTGTGAGTTCGATTCCAGTCCATTCACATACATACAACCAAATGTACTGTGTGCCAAAGAAAATGAACTACCTTGTATAACTCTTGATCTAATGATTGGATTTTCAAATTCTAGGACTTAATCTTAATGGCTCAAGGCAGTGACCTTAAATATGGTAATTAATAAGTGCAGACGATGTTTTAAGTTACGAAATCAGACACAAAAACGCATTTTCTCTGATTAGACATAACTTTTTTTCAACGGATTCGGATTTCTGATCTCTGAAATATAAGGGGTAGCCGCAATCTGGGGAATAAGGTCCCAAACGTTTGGTCAGGAGAGCTATATCTTTCAAAAAATTTTTAAGTGAATTAAAACAATTTTACACTCAGTTATAAAATTCGTTGATCCAAAGATAATTCAAAGCAAAAAATTTATTTTTAGCAAATATTGAATTTATTTTTATTATTTTAATTAAGAATGGTCGAAAAAGTTTTGAATTGAGAGGTATAAAATTTTTTGCATCATTTTAAAGAACGTAATTTTACATGGCGAAATAAAACATTTGAGCAAAATCGGTCGAATAGTTTCTGCGAAATCAAATTTTAAATATATGACGATTTTTTAGGAACTATTCGACCATTGTTGATCAAATATTGAATTTTGCCCTGCAAAATTATATCCTTTAAAATGTTACGAAAGTTAAAAACTTGTGTACTTACGAAGGTTAAAAACTTGTATACAATTCAAAAATTTTCCTGATTATTCTTAAATAAAATATAATAAAATTATAAAAAATAAAGGTTAGTTTTTGTATGGAATCACCATTGGATAAACGAATTTCATAATTGAATGTAAACATTTTTCAATTCACTTAAAAAGTTCTCGTGATATTTCGAAACACTCAAAAGGGAAAATTAACCTTAAGGGGTTCAAACTTTGGAGCACTCTCCTGACTAAACTATTGAGACCAAATTTCCCAGATTGCTTCTACCCCCTTAATCAGTCTCGGGGTCAGAAATCCGAATCCGTCGAAAAAAAGGTATGTTTTTCCAGAGAAATTATTATATATTGTACATATAATTATAAATTATTAATTAGCGTATTTGAGGTTACCCTCGCAAGACATTAAGATTGAGTCTTAGGAAGTGAAAATCCAATCATTAGATCAAAAGTTATTGTGGGTGGTCCTGTTTTTGCGTACTGTACAGTGAGTCAAAAGAAATGGACCACCCAGAATAACTTTTAATCTAATCATGTTCTAAGACTCAATCTAAATGGTTCAAGCTGGTGACCTCAAATATGCTAAATAACATAGGGGTAGTCATGATCAGGGAAATATGGTCCCGATAGTCCAGTCAGAAGAGTGATCCAAAGTTTGAACCCCTTAACGTTAATTTTACTTTTCATGTATTTCACCTAATCTCGTGCACCTTTTAAGCGAATTTTTAAAAAAATTGCCCATAAGTATAAAATTCGTTTGTCCAAAGATAATTCCATGCCAAAAATAAACTTTCAAATTTTTTAATATTTTATTTAATAATAATCGAAAAAATTTTGAATTATAAGGTATACAATTTTTTTAAATTATTTTAAAATGTGTAATTTTGTATGGCAAAGTACAAAATTTGATTAAAATCTGTTGAATAGTTCCTGAGAAATCAAATTTTAAACATACAGTTTTTCTAAAATTCGAATTTTCAGGAACTATTCAACCGATTACGCTAAAATTTTGCATTTTCCTCTGAAAAATTACACACTTTAAAATGATGTAAAAAGTTGTATACCTTGAAATTCAAATTTCTTCAACAATTATTAAGTAAAGTAATAAAAATTAATAAATATTTACTAAAATTTATTTTTAAACTATATTTCCGTGATCACGGCTACCCCCTGTACTTAGGGGGTGAGAATTTTAAATCCATCGACAAAAAGATGTGTTTATTCAGATAAAGTACGTTTTTGTGTCTGATTTCGTAATTTAAATTATCATCTGCATTTATTAATTACTATACTTGAGGTCATCCCCACGAACCATTAAGATTGAGTCCTAGAACGTGAAGATCAGATCAATAGATCAAAAGTTATTCAGGGTGGTCCATTGTTGTTGTTTTTTTTCTGGCTCACTGTACGTCAAATTAACTGTGACCCATTTTTTTTCTCGTTAGTTGCTGTGGGGACAGAAGGGTATCAGCTCAGATGCTGTCCGGTTTTAAAACCTAGGTTCTTGTCCATGATTGGAGGGTGTGTGAGCGTATCATATTAATAGCTGTATTCGTTCGATTTACTGTTATAATACTACTACTTGCTGCAAATGAAAAAAAAAAAAGAAAAAAAAAACAGTACAAGATGAGGTATTAACCTTAATTTAACCAACTTAAATCTCTTTGAATCTTGTTAAGGAACTGAAAATACTCTGTATTATTTTCAGTAATTTTCTTTTGAAAATGAAAATATATGGGACCTTTAAAGAGGCGCGATGGCTCAGTGAACTGAACTGTCGTTATGAACAACTGGATTTTGACCCCAGTGCAGTGGTGGCCTGAAGCTCACCCAGCTTCAGATCTATGGATACTATGGGAAGTAAAGGCTGCCTATGCGTAATGCTAACCACTTTCGGAACCTTAACCTACATGACCCCCCCTGGTCCAAAATGGGCTGTTGTGGGTATGATTTCATTTTCTTATGTGAACTTTTAAATAAGTTCCAAAATCACACCAGGTATTACGAGTTTAGAGTGAAATTGAAACTTCTTAATATTTCAAACTGTTCTAGAATGCATGGCACGACTTGCACACACACTCTTTAAGACGAAGAAAAATGGTGAAATAACAAAGAAAATGGCGAGTGTTTAGTTAATAGCTTCATGTTCAACAACACCCACAGAAATCAATTATCAACAGAACCTGTCCATAAGGTCGTGCGAAAGTGAACGGAAAAATAGTTCTTGTTCGGCGTGGCATGAAAGGGTGTGGGCTATAAACTCTTTTTTTTTTCCTTCGAAGAATCAAAATACATTGACACGCAATTATTAATTAGAATTTTATTGAGATTAAATGCATTATATAGATTAAAATTGATGCACGGAGAAAAAAGGTAAAAAAAAAATAATAAGTTTTTACGAAAGTGTCTCTAATATCTCGATTTATGAGGTTTTAAAAATGTAAGTAACTTAATGGATCTTACTTTTGAAAATTGAGATGAGAATAAAGTTAAAAAGATATCATCCCTCTCAGAAAAATGGGTCCAGTTCTGATACAAATACCTTGAACCATAATATCATGTATATTTGCTGTATGTTTTAAATTGAATCCCATTTGCGTTCAAGTTGAGCCGTAGAATTATGTAATTGCTTGATATTATGATTCAGATTAACATTATAGTTGTTCCTACGGCGAGTTGGGACGGATGAGCCATAGCCATTCCTAATATATCTTTCAGAAAAATTTAAAATTTGTGGAGTAGATTCATAGAACTTTAAAATAAATTTTGCATTACTATTTTTTTACTTCATTTTTTATTCAAATCTTTTCTCACCTTTTAACTTTTCTTTTACTTATTCATTTATGTATTTATATTTTTAGTGTTTATTATACATAAAATACTTATTATAGTAAGAGAAAAATATTATAAATGATTGACTTAAGTGGAACGTTATACAGCGGAAGAAACTCTTCATGGCAAATTCTGTTTTACCTAGATTAGCAATTTGAAATGTATAAAAAGAAAAGGAGTTCCAGTAATTTCAAATGTTGAAGATTAATTTTCAAAAATAATAAAAGGCAAACGAATTATGGCTGGATTACTTAAGATTACGCAGTAGAGAAATAATCCTGCCATAATTTCTCTGCCTTTTTTATATTTTGGGGGAAAACTACATCACGCAGTTGGAAAATAGTTCTGTCATGATTTGTTTGCATTTTGATATTTTATACTTTAAAAAAAAAAAAAAACTTCAGCATTTGAAACATAGTGGTTTACTCTAAACTTTCCTGAACTTATTTTTTCTATACTTAAAATTTTAAATTGCTAATTTAGGTGAAACAGGATTTGTCATGAAGCATTTTTCCCGCTGTATAGATAACGTCCTCTAAATAATTTTCTGCTTTGAAAACCAAGTAAATATTGTCCAATAAATAGGTTCGTATTTCGTAGGTTCTTTCTTTCTTATTTTATTTTTTCTCATGCAACATTCCGAAGCGGGGGTGCCATCCCCTCTGCAGAGGATCAAAATTGTGATGGCATGTCTTCGGATCATCCTCAGGGATGTTTCCCAGACCGTCGCCAGTAGCCCATTGCGCAAACCTAATGCGACTGTAAATGAACTACAACAACAACTCATACAACAGATTTTATTTCTTATAGTGAATGAGAAAGGTTATTTTGCGTAATGTATATTCGAGTCAAAGTTAAAAGAAATTTGTTTTGTTTTGAGCTTTCACCTGAAAAGTCTTACATATTGAAATAACTATTAAAATATTAACATTTTTGCACCAATAGTGCCTCACCATATAAAAATGGATGGGCACACTCATACTTAACACCCTGTTAAGATTACGGCAAATTCGCAAGATATTATTGTTAGGAACTTCAATAGGGTACTATATCTATTTCTTAAAAAACACATTTAAAGCTGTGTCCATTTTCTTAAGCAATCATTTCAATCCAAAAAAAAAGTTCTCAGATAATTTGCAGCCACTGTGTAAAAAAGTTCTTTTTTGGAGTTAGAAGAAGCAACACTAGAGTAAAAAGCATTTAATCAACAGACAATCAAAAACATAATTGATATTTTGTTTGTATTTGCTTTTTATCTTTAAACATAAAATAATTAGAAATCAAAAATAAATGGATCAATTTAAAAATATCAATCACTAATTTAATTGGAATGATATCGCTTTCATTTTATAATTATTTTATCTTTTAAGAAAATGTAACAAATATTTAGAATATGATACACATTTTCTTTTATTCTTCCATAATCACATATTTCAAAATGGCGTCTTGAGTCTAAGCATTATTACAAAATATGTCATTAAAGTCTATAAAAAATGTTATATAAGCCATCTAACCTTTGCATACCGTTTCATTTAATACTACGTAGCTTTTAGTAAGAGAGGGGTGAAGAAAAAAAAACTTTTTTTTTTCCCGTGACATCATTCAGATTTAATTACATTTCGAATAATCTGGAAACAATAAAAATATTGTCCACAAATCGTTTGACTTTTTCTTCTTCGAAACTCGAACTCGTTCTGCGTCTCACTGACTGAAGAAAATCAGTACCAGAAGAGCTTGTTCTAAAATTAACTGTTCGTAAAAGATGACACAACAAGATTTGTACAAAATAAAAATAATAAAACAGCATTAATAAGAGTGGGTGTAAAAGTTAATGAATGAATGTTCTACAAACGTTTTGTTTAAAATTGGGTGGGTCTCTTTGTTGAGTTTGCGAGATGGACTAGCGTGACGGTGGTTGGTTCCAGTAGAAAAATGGAACAATCATGCTCTATCAAGTCACGGTTTTTAATAATAACGAGTTGAATTGATGAATATATAGAATAAATAGAATACAATTCTTGGTATTTGAAATAATTGCTTTCATTTTTCTTTAATTAAAATAATTCATCGTAAGCGCTAAAGTTAATCGTTAAGTATTTTCTGTAAAACTTTGGTAACGATTTTGGTAAAATTAACAATATAATATGGTTTTATGATAAATGATAAAATTTAGTAAGCGTAGTAAAATCTGGTAATTTTATCACGATACCTTAGAGCAGAGGTCGCCAAAGTGGTCTATGTAGACCCCCAGGGGTCTATTTCACAAAAGCAGGGGTCGATCTGAGCCAGGGGGTCGAATGGGGGTTGATCCGAATCGGAAGGGTTGATTGGGGGTCGAAGAAAAAACCGTTCTTAATACGCAAATCACACATACCTAATTGAGTAAGTAAAATTTGTGAATTTTTTTATAATTGACTTAATATCAGTTTCTTTATAGAACATAAATTAATAAACGCATATTTATTTATTCGGGTGAAACAGGTATTTACGTACCAGCGCGCAGTGTCACGAACTCTGCACTTCTGGTTTATAAGTCATATGCATATGTGTGCTTGTCCAAATGTCACGTGTGACGAGCATTGATGTTACAAATGCAAATATCATATGCAGTATCAGTTATCTTTGCAAACTATGAACAGTGTTGAATAGTTGCAGTGTCATTATTAAAACTTTCATAGTTTTGGCTAATTAGTTATTGTTTTGATAAAACCATTAGTTTAGTTTAGATATCAATTTTAATTATCAATACATGTAAAAAAAGAAGGTAAGCATTAATAATATGGATTAGTACAGACAGCGACAAAAACTATAGCAACTTTAAAACTTTACGAAAAATTTATGGTAGTATTTCCAAGTTTCTATATGTTTGAAGCCGGTTTCAGTCACATAAATTCAATCTTAACTAAGCACAGAAATAAATTAAACGTGGAGTTTCGAGGGGATTTAACATTAAAATTGACCAATTTTGAACCCAATATAGCGAACCTTGCAAAAAAACACCAGGCACACCCATCTCATTGATTAAGAAGCAATAAATCAGTAGTTACTTTACTTATTATTTCTACTTATTTATAATTACTTATTATTTAATAAATATTAAGGTATTTAAATTTCAACATTAATATATTTTTCATAAAACTATTCATACACAATGTACTATTACTTCAATAAATGTTTAAAATCATAAAATAAATGTACAAACATAGTATCTAATGGAGTTTAATTTTAATTAACAGAAAATTACTTTTATGGGGGTCGATGGAGATTTCGAAAAATTATAAAGGGGTCGATGATCAAAAAAGTTTGGCAACCCTTGCCTTAGAGCATGGCATAAAAGCCATTTATTCGGTTAAATTTACTTTTCAGTTTTATACTTTTTACTAAATGTTTAGTAATAAAATCTATAATTTTTAAAAATTGGAATTTCCGTTAAACCGTTATCATATGAACCGGAATATTACTTATTAACAGTTTTGCAATTGTGTACTTACACTTCAAGAAGAAGATCACAGATACTGGCGCATGTGACCTATGACGTCAGCTCCAGCTAATCGCTTTTATTTTATTTTATAGCCGTCATTGAACAGCCGACCCAATTTAATGGATTTATGACTAATAATGTTCAACTCCAGAGCCTTGTAATTTTGAACCCAATCCAGAAGACAAGGGAACTCTCGGTTCGAGTATTGGGAGAAATTTGCCTTCGCGTAGGACTTTTTGATGGAACTAATCCACATTTGCGTCACACGGAGAGGAAAACCACGAGAACCTCCCACGGCTAGCCTGACGGCATAGAGACTCTAACACATGACCTGTCAAACAGTAAGGATATTTCACGTTAGCACTGTGGTCGGTGCAAGCCGGATGCGGAGTTCGTATCGACTGGGATTCGAACCCGGTTTGCCTCATTGGAAGGCAAACGCTCTATCCCCTGAGCCATCGCTGCTCCCAGCTGATTGTTTATAAGCAAAATGATGAGTTAAATTTGAGCTAGGTTTTCCCACAAAAGTTAGAATGTTAATTAACGTGAAGCTAATTAAATACAATACCATATCGCACATCGAATTTGTTGAAATATAATTATTTAACATATGCGTCGTTTACTTTACTTAGATTGATTATTTGTTTATGTATTTTACTGTAACCGTAATACATTTTTGCTTTGTGTGCCTAGCAACTTCGACGCATAATTAGTTTGTTTATGTTCTACATGGCATCATGTCTGTTCTTGTGTTAAATGAGAAATACATAGTGAAGGAATTGAAATCCTAGGGAAAGAATCTTTGTGTAAGAATATAGAACATGTCACTTAAGAGAATCGATACTTGACTGGTTTGGCTTACTCGAAATAGAATAGAAAGAACAGTTAACAAATGCTACGTTTCAACGGCCCATCAGGATGGAGACACCCACACTACGTCACTTGCAGGTAAACATTAAATAAGTTATACCTCCTTTTGTTTTAAAGAAGTTTTGTTTTGTTTCTGCAAATCTGGATCTAGTCAACATATGCAATTAAAATAATGAATGCAAAATTGACATAATTAGGATTTAATATTTCCTATTACTCTTTAGGGCTAGAAACATTCAACGAGTTTCTATAGTAATCAAAATTTAAATAGAAATTTTTAAAAAAAATTCAGATGAAGTTGCAATAGTAACCGAGCTAAATTAATAAATTTAAGTTTTATCAAAATAGAATCAAAAACCATATTTGAGTTAAAATAAGAACAAAAATTGGGATTCTTTTTTTAGTTGAACCAGTTTTTATTTTTTAAAAATAAAAATAAATACACGCAGTAATCGTGGTGGTTGGTGATTGAAACGAACAGAAGTTGGCGTGTCCTAGCCGTATGATTTTTCTCAAAAGTACTGAGAGAGAGTCTTTAGTCAGAAAGTTCTTCAATAAAGCATGGAATAAAATGGGTTCAACTAGTATTCTTTTTAATTTAATCCCGAAATGTTAAAAATAATGCAATGGTTAGCAAAAAATGCATGTAGCAAAATATGCAACTCCATTCATTTAAAAAGGATTATTTTAATTTAGGGCAATTTTAATTAAGATGTTAATTTTAATAGCGATAGTTTGATTCTTGCCCCTAAGACTACGACTGTGTTTCTCTTCTACTTTTCGCTTTGTCCTTTATTTTTCAAATTATTAAAAAATTATCAAAAATAAGCATAACTATTTTAAAAAAACTTTTTAAACTTAATTTAAAAAAAAAATTTTTTTTTTCACAGTTTGACATATATTTTATTAATATTTAATTTTATTTTAGAGTTTTTTATGAAATATTAATTTTGGACTGTCTTTTACATTATAAAATTACATTCAAAGTTAAACGATTTATACTTTGTTTTATAACTAGTTGAAAATGTTAATAAATCAATAAAAAAATATGAAAGACTTACTTGCAAAATTGATCAAGATAGAAAGCTGAGAATTGAGGAATAAAATTTTAAAATCATTCCTCAATCAATTCAATCTGAAAAAATTCCCTTATTTAAGGCATCCTTGAAAGAAATATCAATAACTATATAGTTCTATAGGTGTTGTTCAAATAATCGTAAGTTGTCAACAAGATAAATGTAGAGTCATATTATGGGGTTCCGATGGGATATTTTGTTTCTTTTAAATGCTTCATGCAATTAATTCAGTACATAATGGGTTAAGTAACGTGTGTATGACGTTAAACTATTCTTTCTTCCTTTTGATATCTTTATTAATTTTCAACGAATTATTTTTCAACTATTAGCAGAATTGTGATTGTTTGCAGTTACAAACACTGTTAGAGTTTTCATTCAAAAATTAGAGTATAATAACCGGCAGCAATCTGTATGTCCAATTGACCGTAAAACTTACGTTTAAGAACCTCATCTTTACGGGGTTTAAAACAACTATCATGATTAAAGACCGTAAATATAGAAATATACGGTTATGATTTATCAAACACAGCTGTGTTTGGTCAAATTAACAGTGAAATGTGACTTATCTAGTTTATCCAATGGTAAAATCCATCATGAGAAATGGTAAACACTAGTGGTAAGAAACTCTGTGGTGCGTGCTAGAAGTTTTCGTATTCTAATAGTCCAGGGTCACCAATTGGTGAGTTCAGAACAGTGCAAACTCTTCGTGTGCTGAAAAAAATGGAAGAAATAATATGTTGTCGACGCTGAGATTTGAACTCCCCTTCAGCCAGTCATGAGATGGACAGATCTTATCTGCTATGTTATGTACTTAGCTGCGACCTATCAATGTATGATGGGCCAAGTTGGCGATGATAATATTCTGGTTGTTCCTCCATGATAGATGAAAACAGTCAATAAACGATTTTTTCCAACAGCTATCAAATTTAGTACCATTTTTTATGGTCATTTAACTATTTTGGTAAAATTACAATCAAAACAATTGTTGTTTAATATTTTTTTCCAAGAAATCTTTACTAGTGTACTCTAATATTTACCTTTGCTTAAATTTCTTGTTTGTTTTGTAGAGATTCTAGTAAAGGTGCGTTTTCTGCATTCCCATTCCTTCAGTCCTTTCCTGTTGCCAGTGATATGAGGATACGTGGGATAAACTTCTCAATTAGATGCCCCTGAAACAAATGTAATCACTGGAAGGCAGAGGAAAATAAAAATAAAAAACTTTTTAATTAAAAAATATTAGAAAGATAACTGTTTATTAAAAACCTAAATCAATACTTAAAGTTACTTTTTAGGTACAGTGCGCAATTTTTTTTTTAAATTTAAAATTAAATTTGTAAACATTTTCTTAAAATTTTATTTCTCTGTAACTATTTGACCGATTTCACACAAATATTTTTTATACATTATATATTTATATTTATAATATATTAAATATTATACATTAAATATCTTATTTTGTCATGTAAATTTTTGTTCCATGAAATGATACAAAAAATTGTATAGCTTACAATTCAAAAACATTTTTTGACTATTAATGAATAAAATAATAAAAAATTATAATTATTTGCTAAAAGTTGTTTTCTTGCATGGAATCATCTTTGGATAAACAAATTTTATAATTGTGAGCAAAATTTTCAATTGGATTAAAAAATTCACGAGATATGGTGAAATACACAAAAAGTAAAACCAGCATTAAAGGGTTCGGACTTTGAATCGCTCTCCTGACCAAACTATTGGGACCATATTTCCCAGATTGCGGCTAACCTTTATATTTTGGGACTCAGAAATCCGTAGCCGTCGAAAAAAAAAAGATTTTTTTATTTAGAGAAAGCGAGTGTTTGTGTCTAATTTCGTAATTAAAATATTATCTGCACTTATAAATTACCATATTTGAAATTAACCCCTTAAACCATCTAAACTTGATTAGATAAAAAATTATACAAGGAGGTTCGCTTTTTTTTTGCGCGCTGTATATTTATTCAATAGTAAAAACTAATTTCCTTTTTTCTTTTTTAATACAACATTTTAATTTTATAGGCGATCTTTATTCTCTTAAGGATTCTAACGTCCATACTCGTCCCTATTTTAAAATCCTACTGTTCTTCATGGAACAAACATTTGTTTAAAAATTTTATTATGCAATAAAATAACAGCAATGTGTTTAATATTTTTAATATCCGTACTAAGTCATTGGATGCCACCTTTGTCTAGATGCTCAGGGCTGTTACCGCTATTGCTCCCTCTCTCTATTTGGAGAAGGGTGAACTCTTTCATTTCTTATAAATGTAGCTTCATCCCATTGTAACGCCTGATCATAACTATAACAAGTCGAAAATATTACCTGTTCTTTTCAAATAAAGTACCTTCATAAACTCGGCAGCGGTCAGCAAGCGGGTGGGTGACCACGTTGATCCGCCTGCGTAGGGACTGAGGGTGCGCTGTATATGTCCCCGCTAAACTGTTCTCCCGTAAAGTGCTCGATTTCACCGCAGG
The DNA here is from genome assembly GCF_982258835.1 of Parasteatoda tepidariorum. Classification (NCBI taxonomy): domain Eukaryota; kingdom Metazoa; phylum Arthropoda; class Arachnida; order Araneae; family Theridiidae; genus Parasteatoda; species Parasteatoda tepidariorum. The sequence continues at coordinate 74,260,044 of NC_141758.1, read as the reverse complement.
TCGTCAGGTTACCAAATCAGGGGAGCCATCCCCTCTGCAGAGAATCAAAATTGCGATGGCATATCTCCGGGTTATCCTTAGGAACACTAAAACTTGCAGGTTCTTTTTCAAATTTTCATAATGTGAAATGATTTTCACACTAAACCATTCTTGGCATAAAACAAATTTATTTAAACACCTACTATGCCACATCACAAACATAAAATTAAGTATATAAAAAAATTATTACGAATCACATAATCAAGAAGCGCTTCGCTCCTTCCTCCCACATACTAATCCTTCTTACACCACACTAATAGAAGAGAGATTCTTTTTTTTTTTTTAATTAATTCTTAAGTTTTGTTCATATCTCGCAGCGCCATCTAGTGGTGGCAAACCTTACACCTCCCACCAAGGGAAGCACATGCGTCATCTTCAATGACCAGGTGCTGAAAGAAAGAGGTTAGTCACACACTCACCGGAGTCCTGTTCCTGAAATGAATATCTAATTTCTAGTTGAAGAGTGCACTATTTGATATAGTTAATATAAATGACTAACCAAGATCTTTAACATATACACACAAAATTGAAACAAATACAACAAATCAGATAAAATACATGATATACGATTATTAATGATTACATTTATTATAACTAGAAAGTTTTACTATTCATATGCATAAATAGTAAAAATGGAATGAAAATACGTACTAAAAAAATTAACTAGTTAAATGGAATGAAAATATGTACAAAAAAAAATTAACTAGTCTTCAAAAGGTAAGCGAGAGAGGGCGTCTGCATTACCATGGTGAGCTCCCTTTCGATATATAATGCGTATATCATAACGTTGTAAGGCTAGAGCCCATCTAGCCAATTTTGTACCATGAGGTAATCCTTTAGTCAAAAATGTTAGTGGGTTGTGGTCAGAGACAACCTGTATCTGAGATCCAAAGATCCAACAATCAAACTTTTTCAATGCACTTAACACAGCATAAGCTTCCCGCTCTATAGTGGACCAGTTTATTTGGCACGGTGTTAATTTTTTGCTGAAGAAAGCAATTGGATGTTCTGTGCCATTCTCGTCATTTTGTGCAAGACAAGCTCCAACGATAGTAGCTGAAGCATCGGTATACAGCTGAAATGGGCGATTCAGCACAGGGGTGTAGAGAGTTGGCATTTCAACTAAATTTTTCTTTAATAACTGAAAAGAGTTTTCGGCGTCATTGTCCCAAGGAATCTTGTTAGCTATCTTCTTCTTAGTCAAGTTCGTTAAGGGTAGAACAATAGAAGAAAAGTTTTTTACGTAGTCACGATAATAACTAGCTAAACCTATCAGTCCTCGCAACTCTTTTTTAGTTGTAGGTCTTAACAATTTGGACATAGTTTCCATCTTTTGTGGATCAGGAGCATGGTTTCCAGAACCAATCACATGACCCAGGAATTTTACTTCGTTTTTCCCAAAATCGCATTTTTCTAAGTTGACGGTTAGTCCAACTTCTCTCAAGGTCTTAAAAACATTTTCTAAGTGCTGCATGTGATCTGACCATGTTTCTGAAAACACTGCCACATCGTCTATGTAAGATCGACAGTATTTCTGATGAGGGCTCAACACTTGGTCCATAGATTTTTGAAATGTGCTACCCGCATTCTTCATTCCGAATGGCATAACTTTCCACTGATAATGTCCAGTATGGGTAACGAAAGCTGTATAGTGTTTTGACTCTTCTTCCATAGGTATTTGCCAGTACCCTTTTGTGAGATCTAAGACTGATATAAAATGAGCTTTGCCTATCTCGTATATTAAATCCATCGCCTGTTTCATTGGATATGCATCAGGTATTGTATAACTGTTCAAGAGTCTGAAGTCTATGCACAACCTAATGCTTCCATCTTTCTTCGCAACACACACGAGAGGATGCGCCCAATCACTATCACTCGGTTCTATCAAGTCCATTTCCAATAACTCTTTAATCTGACGATCAACTTCTTTCTGGAGGGCAATCGGCACTCTATATGGTTGTAATCGCTTCGGTGAACAATCTGCAGTAACTTTAACAGAGTGTCCTCTCACTTTGGCTTTTCCAGGACGTTTACAAAATATATCTTTATATCGTTGTAGTAGACTTTTCAACTGGTATTCCTGTTGGTCATTCAAGGTATTAGTCATTCGTTTTAATTCAATGTCATTATTTTTATTCCATGTGGCTTCTTTGTCCGTTGGAGCATAATACAATTCCCCAAAATCACTATCTTGATCAAATATAATTCCAACTTGTTCAACTCTAGCTATATAAGGTCTCAATTTATTTACATGTAATTCTCTTGTACTACCATCCTCCATTTCTACTAAACAGGAGTGGGGTCTAGTGAGCTTTACTACTTTGGCTGGTCCTATCCAGGTATTAAGCAATTTATGAGTTGAGGAAGGCATAAGAATCAGCACTTCATCGCCAACAGAAAAACTCTTTTCTCGGGATCTCATATTGTAGTGTGAAATCATACGTTCCTGATTTTTAGAACTATTTTCAGATGCTATTAAGTGGGCATCTTGCAGTTTCCTTTGCAATTGTTTCAAGTAATCTTCAACAGGACGAGCAGCATTAGTTGGAATTCCTCTTTCACCAGTCCAAAATTCTTTCAAAATGGCTAATGGTCCAGTTGGTAATCTTCCATAAACCAATTGATATGGTGACACTCCAGTGATTGCATGAGGTATTTCCCTATATGCAAAAAGTAAATAAGGAAGGTGAGCGTCCCATTCATTCCCATGTTCTTGGATGTTTTTGTTCAACATGTTTTTCAAAGTTCTGTTCCATCTTTCAACTGCTCCCATACTCTCAGGATGACCCGGAGTGGAAAATCTAGGAGAGACTCCCAGTATGTCATGAAAAGCTTGAGTTAACTGTGCTGTAAAATTTGTACCTTGGTCCGTACATATAGTCTTGGGGAAACCAGTCTGACAGAAAATCTTCATCAGCACATCGCAAGTATTCTTTGCAGTAATATGTTTGAGCGGTATGGCTTCCGCCCATCTTGAACACAAATCAATAGCGCATATGATGTACGAGTGTCCTCTTTTAGATCGGGGCTCTAAAGGTCCAATACAATCCACGCTCCAAACCTCAAATGGATTATTAGGCCTTACAATTGGCTGTATAGGAATTCTATCTCTATATGTTGTAGTTCTTCGTAACTGACATGGCTTGCATGCTTCACAAAATGTTTTCACGTCACTTTTTATTGAAGGCCAGAAAAATGAATATTTAATGCGTTGCTTAGTTTTCTGTTCTCCCAAGTGTCCAGCTAAAGAAATTTCATGAGCCATCTGTAAAACTTCCTTTCTTTTGCAATTAGGCAGAACAACTTGTTTTACCTTCTCCCCACAAACAACATCATTATGCATCAGCAAGCAATCTTCTATTTCGAATGATCTTTCCTTCTTAGTTGCTTTTTCCCATGCATCTTGTAACGTTACGTCCTCTTTCTGAAGTTTGATAAATTCCTTTCTTGTCTCACTGTCAAGATTAGAATCAACTTTGTTTTCTAGGTTGACCGGTTCTGCAAACAACTCTCTTTCTGAACAGGATTCAGGTGTTTAATGTTCATTGGCCTCGACATTTGCGACTTTGATTATTTGGGATTCATCATTAATGACTTGTCTTGCGTTAACACTGTATAACTGTACATTTTCTAGGAGAGCCTCATATGCAGTTTGACAAATTAGCATATCATTCACTAGCTTTTTGGAAACGGCAAATGTAATTGGCACTGAATCATGCCATCCATCATCCATTTTTATATTGAATATTCTCAAGGGAACAATTTCACTATCACCAAAGGCTGATACTAATTGGATTTGTCCTTCTCCAGCACTTTCAATGTCTTTTACTAAGTCCGCTCGCACAACAGAGATTTGTGCTCCAGAGTCTACAGTTCCTTTGAAGACAACATCACCACATTTGACTTTTACAGTCTTCAATTCATCAATATTCTGTGCCAAGAAGTTACAGGTGGATTTGGGAGTAGACATCTGTACTGTCATAATATTTTTCGCATTATCCCCAGCCTGCACTGCATTACTTTGGGCTTTGACAGGTAGAGGTTTGTTTCTTTGAGAACTCTGTTTACTTATGTTCCTATCCCTGCATTCTCGCGAATAATGACCTTCTTTGCCGCAAGAAAAACACGTAGGTACAAAACGTGATCGATTATATTGAGTTTCATGGCTGTTATTAGAATAAAAATTATTGTATTTGTGACTTGTCACTTTATCTTTATTTCCTATATTCATTTCTTCTTTATGGCGTGGTTGATTCCATTTATTCGAAGGAAAGGTCCTGTGAAAAGATTTCTCTTTACTGTTCAATGGCACAGCTGGTTTCTTGGTTTTCCGATGAATGTCCTCATATTCATCAAGTTTTTCCACAAGCACCTTTGGAGTTTTTATTTTAGACCAGTCATCTATGAAATGTTCACGTATCTCGGTGGGCACCTTCTTTTTCATTTGGTCCGTTATGAGAAGATCTTTAAGTTCATCAAAGGTTTGAATATTTAACCCATTAAGCCATTCCTCGCAAAAATTTCTAATTTCATAAAAGAAATCTTTCCAGGTTCCTTCGGGGTTCTTTTGATGTGTGACAAACATTTGGCGAAATTTTTCAGGGCTCATTTTAAATCTTTGAAGTAATAATTTTTTCACATATTCATAATCAGCCGCATCTTTTTCTGGTTCACGAGCAATAAGGCATACGATATCTGACGGTATAATACTCATAAGATGCGTCACCCAGCATTCCTTCGGTAAATTTAAGATTTTTGCTTGACGTTCGAACGAAACTAAGAATAAACTGATATCATCATTTTTTGAATCAAATTTTGGAATTAACTTATGTAAATCAATCTTGAATTGTCCAGATTCTTTCACCTCATTTTCATCTCCTGTTTTCATCTCGATTTGTTTCTTCCGAAGCTCGAATTCCATTTCATCCTTCCTTTTCTTTTCTTCAACTTCATCTTGCCTCTTTCGTTCCGCCATTTCAAATTCTTCTTTTCTTTTACGTTCTTCAAATTCAAGTTCTTCTTTTCTTATGCGTTCATTTACTTCGAGTGCTTCTTTTCCTTTACGATCATCTATAATAGTGTTCAACAGTTCTTTACAAAAATCTTCATCGAAATTTTCATTCTTCAAGATGAGCTCTTTCAACTCAAACACTCTTAGATTAGTAACATTTTCAACCCCCATTTCTATTGCCATGAATTGCAAGTCTATTTTTAAGCCTTTTCCTAAAAACGCCATCTCGCACCTTATTATAATTAACTTAAACTAATTACTTTACCTTGGTTAAAAAAAATCTAAAAGTTTGATATGTAAAAGAAAAATAATAAAATATTTAAACTTTTTTTTTTACATATATCTGATTAAATTTAAATTCAGCCATATGCTATTATAATAAAAAAAAAATTAGTAATATCCTATTGTAATGTATACACGTAATACCACACACAAAAAAATCTCTTCAAATGCAATAAAAAAAGGTCTTTTTAAATTAGAATTCTACTTAAAACAAACAACTTATTAAAATGCAATCCTAAAACAGAACTACAAAATTCTCGAAACATAAATCAAAATTTTATTAAAACGCAACCTTCTTAAGTTAAAATAATACCAAAGCACTTTGTAAAATAATAGCAAACTACTTCTTAAAATCAATTCAAAATCACTGATGAGAACATAAAAAAAATCAAAAAGCATTAGACCTCAAGAACACAGTAATAGTAATAAATCACTAGATAATATTTCTAGCAACAGAATAAATGTATATCTTATATCAATAACAGAATGAAGTGAATACTTTTGACAAAATATTTCTCTTAATCACCACATCAAATTACTTTTCAAAACAAACTAATAAAATCTATCACTTTAAATATAAACATTCAATCGTATATTTATTATTCTTTTTCAGAGTCATCACTTTCCTTTTTTTTTTAAAGAATGAATAAGAATTCACCAAAACAAAACAGCATTTCACTTACTAGACTTCTTTTTTTTCATTAATCATAAAACAGAATGCCAAATATCAAATCAGAAAACATATAAACTTTACTGATATATAATTTAATATTCAATAAACCATAAGGAGAAGATTTCATTTAAACATCTACCATCATTAAAAGCAGTTATACAATATTTCAGAATTACTAATTCCAAAGTCATAAATAACTCTTATAAAGTATAAACATTTCTTCAACTAAGAAACGAATTAATCCATTACTTCCGCTTTCGGAAAATAAGTTTCACTTTGTATGCTTAACTTTCTTTTTTAAAATCTTTAAAAAGCAATAGATTTTAGAATAAACTGCAACTTTATGCTTTTATACAGATATAAACACAGTAAATATATATTTTCGTTGATTAAAAAATAAGTTTTCTTAAGATTAGGATAATCTTTACACATTAAAACACAATAAAGTGATCAGGTTGATCAAAAGGTTTTGAAATGACCAGGACGGTCTCTGAACGAACGATAATATTAAACGTTTTAACCGGGATGGTTAAAATCTATATTTATTTATGATCAGGATTGATCAAATTTATATTTAGTAAACTAAATATAAAAACTACTTATCGTCTTGGATTGACACATCTATTCTTTTTGTTTTGTTTTGAAAACAAAAGTTCCACCACATAAATTGAACTGATGTCAAAGAAACTATGAACTAAATATTAAATTCTTTATATTTTCGATGAAACATAAATACTCCTTTGAAAACTTTTGGAAACAATGATATATTTAGAACAAAGCGTTCTTTCTTCAAACCAAAACAAAAATGCGTTTTCTATGGCAGAAAACCTAAATGAAAATATGTTTTCTATGGCAGAAAACCAAAAATTATTCCTTCTACAACGAATATTTAATACGATTCTGATGAATCAAAACTGTACGATTCTGATGAATCAACCCAATAAGTTAAACTGTAACTTATTATTTTCATACAATTAATACCAATTATTCACAGTTCCAAAAGTAATCAAGGCTAATAATAATGCACTCTTACCATTATTTTAAATTTAACTAAAATTTTACTAGTGAGTGTGGACTCCTCTTACCTGGTTTCTAATGGAATCCTTCATTTCCTTCATTGGAAACCATATTTCGGTTTCAGCTAATTGCTAATTAATTAGCTAATTTCATCTAGAATTCCATCCTGCCGACTACGCCACTAAAACTTGCAGGTTCTTTTTCAAATTTTCATAATGTGAAATGATTTTCACACTAAACCATTCTTGGCATAAAACAAATTTATTTAAACACCTACTATGCCACATCACAAACATAAAATTAAGTATATAAAAAAATTATTACGAATCACATAATCAAGAAGCGCTTCGCTCCTTCCTCCCACATACTAATCCTTCTTACACCACACTAATAGAAGAGAGATTCTTTTTTTTTTTTTTTAATTAATTCTTAAGTTTTGTTCATATCTCGCAGCGCCATCTAGTGGTGGCAAACCTTACAGGAACGTTTCCCAGACCGTCGCCAACAGCTCATTGTGCAGCACTAATGTGACGTAAACAAACTACCAACCTACCTACCTCATAAACTCGATGCAACCGTGTTTCGACTTACTCTGACTGTCTTGTAGGCGCTTAAATTTAAATAAAGGTTAAAGTGTGTGCGAATTTTGTGAATAAAAGAGAAAATATATTGACAATTACACATATTTATAAAATGGGGGGGAAATTTTTTTTTAAAATTATTTTGTTGTTCTATCAATTCAACAGCTCTCTTCACTTCAATTCAGCTCTTAAAAATTAGTTCACATGCGAAAATAGGAAAGAAAATGCTGTACGTGTCCATTTTTCAACAATAAGGAAAGAGATAGCTGATAGGAATAAAATGAACTATAAAATATATTTAGATATAAAAACTGGATTATAGACCAAGACTAAAGGTCTGGTTTCTTAGGACAAGCGCCTTATCTGAGCGTCAGCGGGACATCAACGTCTCGCTGACGCCAACAAAATATTGGTTTGTCAGCTCAAGGCCAGGTTTCTTAGAACTAGCGCCTTATCTGGGCGTCAGCGGAAAGTTGACGTAGAGCTGACGCCAAAAAAATACTTTTTTGTTAGCTCAGCGTGAGCAGTCGGTCCAACGCAGACATTATCTCTCATTGCGCATGCATTAATTACGTAAACAAATATTTATTTTGAATTTGTATTGATTTTGTTATTGTCGACCAGTGTTTTAGAGAACGAATAATGACTTTGTCCAAGAAAAAACACATTATAGCTGAGTTAAATGAAGAGTGCTATGTTTAATGAAGAAGCTATGCTTAATGTCAAAATCAAATTCTTGGCTGATTTCAATGTGCTGTTGGATGTTGTCCGCCATTGCTTCTGTGGTTAACGTCACGTTGTAATCCAACTGCAGTTGAGTTGAACGGCAATTGTAGTTCAAGATGAGCGTTCGATGACGTATACTATCAAACTCACAAATGGACTAATCAGAGGTTAGCGCTGATTTCCAGCTGACGGCGTCCTATCCTAAGAAACCAGGCCTTAAGAAGAAAAAAAGAGTAAGCACAGCGAGTCCACGTTGCGAGGCGTTATGAGTGAAACTGTGTCAGCAGTTTCTAGGGTCGGCGACTGGTGAACGAGACTAGCATGGGCCGATGTCCACTAGTACTTTTAAATGTAAAAAAATTGTTCAACTCAGCGTCTCTCTTATCATATTGGCCTTGTTCTTTGTCATATTTTCAATAATCAATCATTTCAATAATAAAGTGCACTATTTGCTTTAAAATTGTTCATTCATTTTTAAGTCTTAGAATTTATATTCTTTACTAAAAAAAAGGAATATCTGCTATATAATCACACAGTCGATACTTTTCTACAAAAACTGCACTTTTTACTTTAAAATTCAGTTTTACCTATCAGTTTTACCTATAACATCATTTTTGCTATTTTTTTCTATATTTGTTGCTTTTTAAAATTAACTATCGGCCATACAATCACTCAGTTGATATATTAGTATTTTATTTTATAACCGTCTTTGAACAGAAGACCCAATTTTGGGCTGTACGACCACTAATAATAACAAGCTTTAGCACGTCCCGCCCCCGTAAGGAGGCATCGGGGGGCACTCCGAAAGTTCGAAGTGAGCGAAACAGTTCAATTACATGAGCAAACATATTCAAAATTCTACGGCCACTAATATTAAACTCCGTAGCCTTGTAATTTTGAACCCAAAACAGAAGACAAGGGAACTCCTGGATCCAGTATTGGGAAAAATTTGCCTTCGTGGAGAACTTTTTAATGGAACTAACCCACATTTGCGTTACATGTTGAGGAAAACCACGAAAACCTCTCACGGAAGACTGACGGTAAGGAGACTCTAACCCATGATCCGTCTACCGCTAAGGATATTTCACGTCAGCACTGTGATCGGTGCAAACCGGATGCGGAATGCGTATCGATCAGCCATCGCTGGGATTCGAACTCGGTTGACCTCATTGGATGGAGAACGCTCTATCCCCTGAGCCATCGCGGCTTGATATATTTGTATGAATAAACTCTAACTTCAGAAATATGTATGCTTTTTGTGTTCTTAATTTCGCTAAATTTTTGACTTTAGCTTTTAAAGACAATTTGCAAAACGTATTGTCGTAGGATGATTAAATTTTTTTATTTTTCAATGAATTTTCCTAGTTGAATCTGTTCACGAATAAAAACTTATCATTTTTTAAATAAAACTTACTTATTATATGCAATATAAATTATAAATGTATTTGAAAAGAATAAGATATTGCATAGGTCTGATTTCATTACAGATCAGTTAGAAAATAACTAATCAACATTCTCGTGAAATTAAATTAAGTAATCACAAATCTTCAACAAACATATTGTTAATTTTTTTTTTTTTAAATTTTAAAAAAGAAGAAGAAGAAAGAATAGGTTGCAAAAACAATCCTCATTTCCTTCTACTATTGAAAATTTTTGCATATTTAAATGTTACTGCTAGTCTTTTTCTGGAATTTAATCCAAATAAAAGACCGATGAAATTATTCTTCTAAATCAAAATTCAAGTAACTTAAATGAAATGTAAGCTTAGTCATTTGTAATTTCAGTAAACAAATTCACGTTTTCAAGGTTTAATAAAAATAAACGTTATTTTTCATTAACATTTTTTGTGGAACTTTAATTAATAAAATAGGAATTTAGAAACGCGATGAGAAAATATTTTTACATAAGTTTAAATCCGGTTCTCGAAGCAAGTATTCTTATTATGTAAATAGCTTTATTTTCAGGAATTTGATTTAAATCTAGCTTACTTCATTAAAACTATTCAAATTATTCAAATAGTTATGTAATTGCTTCTGCAAAATATTATCAGTAAGTTTAATAAGTTAGTGACGTTTATTGTTAAGTTAAAAATTGTTAAGTCAGTTTTTGGCGTTAGCGACACATTGGTTTTTGAGAAGGTAAAAATATGTAAATAATAATTGAGGGCAAAAAAAAAGGTTGTATTATATTTAAAGAACACATTTAATTTCAAGCCTTTAGTTTTGAGTAATAAAAAAATCAGAATCCATTTAATAAAAGTATTAAAAATAGATGATAAGTGAATATCGCTGGTAAATACCGTTAAATAAGGTACAAATTTATAATTTAATTCTATATACCAGTGTTTTCTTTTTTAATTTTATGCTGATGACGAACAAAGATACTATGAATTTCTTTGTTAATTACAGTCAAATTCATCTTTAAAAAAAACAGACATTGCAAATAACTAGTCTTAGCTTACTGTTTCACCCCCTTCCTCTCCCAATGAGGATCAGCTGTGATAGTCTCATAATTGTTTCACTGAATAATTTTATCTGTATTGAAAGGTACCAGTTTTTACCAGTATTGTATATTTTACCAGTATTTACTAGTATTGAATAAAATAAAAAGCCGAATCAAATAAGATTAACCACTAGACTCCTTATGAGGTGACCTTGGTTCGAATTCCATTGAAGGCTGATTGATACAAATTCCGCAACCGGCTCCCACTGACCACAGTGCTGGCGTAAGGTATCCTCACTGGCAGACGGATAATAGATTAGAGTTTCCTCGCCATCAGGCTAACCATGTGAGGTTTTCGTGGTTTTCCTCTAAATGTAACGAAAATGTGTCCCATGTAATCTAAAAGTTCTCCACTAAGGTTAGTTTGTTCCAATGTTTGATTCAGGAGTTTCCTTGGGTTCGAAATTTCAAAGATACGAAGTTGAGCATTGCTAGTAGTAAACTCAGAATTGTGTCGGTTGTACAATACCTGTTTTAGGAATAAAATAAAAAACTTGATGATGAGACATTGTGGCTCAGGGGATAGAACGTTCGCCTCTCGATGAGGTCGCCCAGATTCGAATCTGAACAATGGCTGCTCGATATTAATTTTGTAACCTGGCTCGCACCGACAATAATAATGACGCTAAATATCCCCAATGTTAGAGTGATCATGGGTTAGAGTCCCTTGCTTTTGGGCTATCTGTGGCAGGTCTTTGCAGTTTTCCTCTCAATGTTAAGAAAAGGCAGGTTTATCCTCCACAAAGGCTAGTTTCTACCAATGCTTGATCCAGATGGATTCCCTTGTCTTCTCTCTTTTGATTCAGTTTTAAAATTACAATGCTACGGAGTTGAACATTGATAGTTGTAAACTCTGAATTGGGTCGGCTGTTCAACGTTGGTTATTAAATAAAATAAAATACTTTATAAAGTAAAAACTGCATTAGCAAACTGCATTTGCTTTAAAAGATAAATCTGAGAAAAGTCAACATGGTAATCGTCATGATAAGTGAAAAAGTTGAGAGCTAAATCAAATAGAAATTTTAAAGGAAAATATCTCGACAATGCAGGTCCTACTATTAGTTGTTATGTTTTTTTCCAGATTGGCAAATATTTTGGTTCTTACAAATAAATCTGTGGTCATGGGACAATAAATCCAATTCCTATGTTAGAGAGATTTCTGGTGGAGGGACGACCAGTTGTAATTGCTTTTCCAAGAGTATCCAATACATGAGATTCAAGTCTAGTCACTCCATCCTTTGCATATGTGTAGCTTTTGCTTGAAGTTCAAATGCACTTCCATGCCTAATGACAATATAAGATACTATCATTTCCTGACCTCTACAAGCAAAATGTATCGTCCTTTTGTCGTTAAATAGCAGATATCGTAATTTTATCGTTACATACAATTCATCGTCTCTTAAAATTCTCATCCTTTTTCCGAATAGCTAGAGAGCTGAAATTTTAGACAGCACTTCTGCGCCTAATAATAATGCAATTTGTCTGATGTGTGCACTATAAAGAGAATTTATCGTCAATCGAAATTTATTCCCTTTTTATGGAAACGGGGATATTTCGCTAATACCAAGGTATAAATGAGCTACAGGCGCATTATCTCTCCCAACTTAATTGGAGATTTTTTCCGTTGGAGATTCCAAGATGCACTAAGTCCAATGCACTAAGTCCACGTATTTTTTCTACGTATTGGTTTAATTTCCGCAAAAATTTCACATCAGTTTAATTTAAACGAAATAACATAACATGAAATAAAAACTTCGTTTTTTAAGTAAAAAGATAAAATAATTTTCTTTTTGTCTGATCCAAAATAAGAAAAGGTTGTGGGCAGATTAACAGAGATGAAGGAAGGGGAAGGATCTACGAAGGTGATAGAAACATGATACGAAATTGATGCGCCCTACATTTTTTTAAAAATTTATTTCAGGTCTGACTAAAATAAGTAATTATTTTTGTCTGTTTTTGTCCTCTTAAAAAATAAAAAACGTAGTTTTAAAATTTTCTATTTTATTTTAGAATGTTTCTTATACTTTTTTAATAGAATGTTCACATATTTTAATATTTTAAGTTTACAAATTTTTATTTCTGTAGCATCCTGTTCCTACAATATTCGAAATTAAAATCTGAAAACAAAAAAAATAGTGACATCCACTGAGGTAAACTTTATAAAAGTCCTAAATGAGGAAAAAAAAAAAAACTTTTCTGAAGACGTTATAAAATTATTTTTCTTTTTCGGTATTTATATTTATCTTAAAATCACCGTAAAGAGAGTAACTATGAATAAGTTAAACATAAAATTAACCTAAAAATACTTTATTTTAATATTATGTAGAAAGCCGACCAGGTGGCCGAGGGGTTAGCGTGCCTGACTGCGGAGTCGATAGTTGCGGGTTCGAATCCCGCTGAGGGCATGGATGTTTCTTTCTCTCTCTCTCTGTGTTCTATGCCCTTCCTTTTGTGTGAATGTGACCCTCCCTATAAACAGGACGTGGGCGACGCTACTCCACCTCCGTGGCTTAGCCATAGGTGCTCACTGAGTAATGATAAGAGAGTAGCAATTCTGGCATTTCTAAGGCTAATGGGAAATAGACCCAAGTGCCCGGCATTAACCAAAACAAAAATATATATATTGCGTAGAAATATTAAAAATGCACTTTAGAGAAAAAAAAATGGGAAAAGGAAAAACTCAGTCCGTAAACAATCAACTCCAAGAAGTTTCACACTGTCTATATTTTTTTTTATGTGATATTATTGTATTGCTTTTTTAAATAACATTTATGTTAGCCTGGTTTTTTATGACACTTACAACTGTTTATTTGTGATTATAAAGTTGAAGTTGATCCAGTCAAGAAGTGTGCGGACATGAAAACCCCCCAAAAAACACCCATTTTCCCAAAAGGTGAAGGGAAAAAAAAATAGTGCGTGGAGTCCCTCCTCGCCGAAGAAGCTAAACTTCGCAACCTGCGACGTTAATTGTAGAAGAATCAGCAGTCGTAGAAGGATCACTAGTTCTATTCAACGGCTCTTTTTCCTGCTCCGCTCGCTTCCGTGCTCTGTAATCACGGTAATATTGTGCATTTTTCCCTCTTGAACCAATGGAAGTGCTTGTCGTTGCCTCATCGTCTCGCCATGGAAAATGTATTTGCATTAATAATGTATGTGAATGCGTCATAATGTAATTTCAGAAGAGAAAACCTAACAATCAATTGATATTCACAAGAGACGTACCTTTACATAGCCTTAAATCCGTCGCATTGTCCGTGGGATTGTTCTCGCTCATTTTTTACAATTGTTATCCACTAAATTTGAAAATAAAAAATACTACCCTATTAAATTATATGTGTATCAAAACAAACTAAAAAATTATTTATATAAAAACAATACTTTTATGACTTTTATTATTTTTATGCTAGTGAGAACCAAAACAATATGGAAATGAATGAGGGAAAACTGGATCCTACCGCGTGATTTCCCGGCCAATAAAAATCTAGCGTTAAACGTTTAACGCAACCTTGTTGGAAGTCGCATAAGAAATATAACTTCAAAAACAACTTTTTTGTAATTTTTTTAAAAACTTTTTTAGCTTAACTGGGAACTAGATCATCGCTAAAGACAATAAAATTAAGCAACATATTTCATCAACCAACCGTCAAATAAGACACTACTTTATCTCAAAGCAAGCTAGTTAACGGCGTCCCATCAAATCTTTATAGTCGTGACAACCGCCAACAGCAGATACAAAAACCGCCAACTTCCATTACCATAAGTCACGGCATCTCTTAGCGCAGACATTTGTAAAAAGAAATAAAGTAATAAGAGTTTTAGTTTTTATGTCGGAATATAATCGATAAGTGCTACAATCTTTTTATTCTCCCTCTTAAAGCATCTGTTGCACGAGCAGTCAAGATAAGGGCACTTTTTACCCTTGGCTCTTTTTCACCTGCCTAACTTTTCATTTCTACAGTTCGATCCCTTTTCTTCTTGGCGGTGCGGCGAGGCAGGAAAAAAATAATTAAGGGATGCTGTGATCTTCAAACACACGCGTGTGCCTCACGCAAAATAATAATAAACAGCGCGTATTTTGTATAAGCACACGCGATCGCTTTACCGAACAAAGCGTTATTCTATTAATTGCCCGTATGAAAACATATGTAGGTATTGCATGACGTTAAAATGTGAGAGTTAATTAATTTATGAAGTGCATAGAAGCTTTAGATAAACTTTTATTATTAATCAGGCTATTTAATACAAAGTGGCTATTATATCTACTCAGGACAAATTGCTTTTAAACCTGTATTAGGGGAAAATTTTTAACACGCTGTATGACTTTTGACCTATTTAGCTGATTTTAAAACTTCCCTTTTAGTACTCGTGGATTAAAGAGTCTGCCGTTGTTATTAAAGGAAAAAGTGGATCAAAAATGTTAAATATATTTTTGAAAATTAAAAACGAAGCATTGAGTTTCAGAAACCCTTAACGCTAAACTATAAATGCCATATTGAATTTTATTTTTCTGAAATTGACGTACTTAAGGTTATTGCGAAAAGATGGGGCACAAGGCAAGCCATAATTTGCTATTTAAAACAAGTCATTAAATATAGAAGAAAACAAAAAAATACAAATTATAAATTATAAATGCTTAAGATTGAGATCCACATAAATGATTTTTAAACTTTCAATATTCAAAATATATAAATCAATAAAAACTTTTTTCTATGTTAACAAGAATATTGTCAGAAAAGTATTTATTTATTTTTTTCTTAATTTATCAAGTTTGAGAGATTAACTACAACTTAATCAAGTGTTCATATTAATTTTAGCTTAGCAAAAATTTAAAAAATTCAGCATCTTGTGATACTAGCGCAAAATTTTTATCATTTTTGGAACATGATTTAAGATATTCAAGTACTTCATACTTCTCGCTTTGAAGGTTTTACAGGAGAGATGAGAAGAGGATGGACTCAAATATTGCTATCTAAACAACTGTGAATTCAGACCTATTTATACGTCTGACTCTGCAATTTAATAGAATTAATGCTTAATATTTTTTATAAGTAGAGTCTCGTACTTATACCAATTTACTTATCTGAGCTTGCTATTTCAACAACTAAGACATTATTTCCATGTATTTTTTAATACTATTTCAAATAAAATTCACGCATAAAGTTTTGACATTATAGGTTTTAACGTTAGAAACTATGCAGGGAAAAAATGCCTCATTTGTCTATACATAGCAATGTCAGATGCATAAATAAATATTACTAAAAATTATGAAATTATACTTTGTTCACACGAAACCTTTATTGCTCTTATAATTATTAAGTTTTGGTTTTAATTTCATTTTTCAGCTTAAAAAATACATAAACATTACTACGCTTAGTTTAGAGAGCAATATCAGATGCGTAAATATTTATAATTACCAAACTGTACTTTTTATACTGCATATAATTTTAATATCTTTTAAACTATATAGCCAATCGACTTGTGATTGGTTTTATTCCATTAAGCTAAAGAAAATAAAACCTACCTATACCCTCTTTAACCCATCTCTTCCCTCCAGTGTAATCCATAAATATGAAATATAAACTGCCTCTATATCTTAAAATTATATTCATATCATGTTCTAACAATGATGAAAAATTTTTGCTTCTATTAGTAAGAGCACAATAATTGTGCACTTTTATACCACGTCACTCCATTGCATAATTTATAAATTGTAAATTTATAACTTGTAAATTTATAAATTGTAAGTTTATAAATTGTAAATTTATAAATTGTGAATTTATAAATTTTAATTTATAAATTATTATTATGGTAGTAGTAATCGCAATATCATATTTTAATTTTAAATATCTTTGAAGTAATTTCATTGTTTATTTGCTTGAGAAAACTTAATTTGAAAATTAAAAAAAATTAAATTGATTAATTAATTAATTAATTTTCGCATAAATTAAAATGATAAAATATTGTCCTACCCTTTAACAATGGTTAATTCCCTTTAAACGATTTTTAGATTTACACTTTATTTTTAAACCAGATTGATCGTTTCCTGATTTTGCAAATCAAAATAGCTTTTGAACAAATTAATTCGCATATTGAAGGACAACCCCTAAATCCATTAAGATAGCATATTAGAATGAGAAAATTCAGTCAAAATTAATCAAAAGCCCTCAATTATTCAGAAGCAAAAATTATCAGAAATTATCAATTTCTGATGATTTTTGATAAACAGAAATTATCAGAAGTTTAAAAAATTATTCGGAAGCTCTGCTTCTTGATTTGCACGCTGTACTTCATATCACGCTTTGTTAAACTTCTAAAAATGTCATGTTCAACAAAAACTGAATAATAATATTATGTAACTCAACTTTTTCACTGGACATTTTATTTAAATTTACTACGATTAGCAGAAACAAAGCTTATTGTAAGAAACCCAGTGTTTCACGGAAAGGCTGATTTTCTCTGGAAATTCAATCTCCATAATTAAGATGACCTAGATCCACCAAGAAAATATTGTGGGTGATGGATTTTGTTTACCTTCAAAAATGCATGATTCTTCATATTGTTCTTGGCGGGAAAGGGTTGAAAATGAGTCGATTTAGTAGTTTAAACAGTTAATGACGATACCATCACGACAAGAATTTTGAATTTTCGCTTATGACCTACTTACTCAGTTTTAATAAAGAATTTCTCACGAATTCCCTCATGTTATGAAAGTATAGTTTCAACAATTTCGGAAGGTGATATAAGAGCAATTGTTTTATAGCTACTTTTTTATTATTTTTTGCCACCTATGAAAAAGGAGAAAGAAAATTTGTTATTTAAATTGAAAATTTCTTGATATTTTTTTTCTTTTACTCTAAATATTTCGATTAAATAACAGCAATATTTCTGTTGAAGCAATCAGTTAAGAAATAAATAAGATGGGGGGAAAATCATAGGTTGAAATCTGGATTAATTTCATTTATTTAAAAGCAAGATTTTATCAAGATATACAACATACGTTGTTTCAATCAAAAAACAGTAATGAATTGGCAAAATTAAATAAATGTTAGCTTTTTTTAGCGACCTGCACACATTACAAGGGTTAAAAAGATTGTTAATTACTTGTAGTCAAATTAGTATGCTTGGCAATTTTTAGATTGTTAGACAACGAGTCAATGCGTTTTAATTAGAATTTTGCAATTAGAATAGTTTATCTGGTGATTAACTAGGCAAATGCATTGCAAATACAAGCATATAGAGTCATTGGTTACAGTTAAAATTGTATATTTGGCGATTCTTAACGAAATAAAGGACTTTGTCTTTTTTTTAAATTAACTCATAATAAATCCCTTTTTATTTTTCGAGTTTATTGGAAATAATTCGCTACATTTTATATAATTTTATTTACTCAATTATTGTCGTTAATGACATTAAAACTAAAAATTACTTTAATCTAAATTTAGAAAATATATTAGATTATGTTGTTAAACGCGTATGTTAAGAGGAATATTGCAAAAGAAAATAAAAATTTCAGATAATTTTGCCTGAACTTAAACTCAGTTCGTAGCAATAAGGAAAGCAATAATTAAATTAAAAAAATTGAAAAATAAAGTGAACTTAAAGAAAGTGAAAAAATAAAACGAAATTTAATATGTATCAGAAATCGCTTATTATTAACGTAGCAATCATTAGTGTCAAGCAGAAGTAGCTCAAGGGATAGAGCGTTGTTCTCCCAATAAAGTGACCTAGGTTCAAATCCCAGCGGTGGTTAGTTGGTACGAATTCTATTCACTTCAAGCACCGATTACTATGCTAATGTGAAATATCCTAGAGAGGGAAGAATCATGACTGTCATAATCCCCTTGCCATCGAGCTAACCATAGGTGAGTTTCGTTGTTTTTCCCTCCATGTAACGCAAATGTGGGTGAGTTTCATCAAAAAGTCTTCCACTAAGGCTAATTTGTTCAAATGCTTGATCCAGGAGTTTCCTTGTTTTCTGAGTTCGGTTCAAAATTACAAGGGTACGGAGTTGAACATTGATCGTCGTAAACTCAGAATTGAGTCGGTTTTTTTTCATGTCAGTTATAAAATAAAATCTCATTTTCTATAATTGTCTTTAAAAAAAAGTAAACAAATAAATTAATAAAGGTGTTAGGAAAAAATATTCTCCTTTTGTCTAATTCAACTATTTATTTTATTGAAAAAGTTTTACTAATATGTACAGTTAATTTGTGTTATTCACTTTTATTTGAAAAAGAAAAAATTATTTATACTCTATGCAACGGTTTACTAAATTCTATCAGCCCTTATTATTATATTTTAATCTCTTCAATTTTAAGCACAATATGCTTTTCAATAATGAAAAAAAATCAACTGCATCATTAAAAAATTTTCAAGACTTTTGAAATTTATTCTATGCACTTGCAAACTAATAATGATATCTTATTGAGACTTTCCTCATCAAACTAACAGTACAGTCGGTTAAAGTTCCATCGCTATTAAAAAATTCCCTTGAATTATCAAAGCAGTATGCTGTTCCATCAAACTATTGAGAGAGGCGGATGACCATTAAAAGAATCCGAAAATTTACGTTTTCAAGCTGACACAATTGGCAGCATTTTTTTGATGAGATAGATAATTGCGATAATTCTTCAAAGATTGAGGTATAGCATGTGAATCAAAAGTGCATTCGCTAAAATCACCAAAAATTGCTTTAGAAGGTGGTCTTTTGGGGGCAATTCTCAAAGGACTACTTGATTCTGATGAAGTAGAAGAATTGACTTTATGAGAAGAATCATCAATTTTCGAACTCTTGGACTGTACTTTGGATTGAGATTTGCTCTTCTTTTTCTCTACAGCATTGCAATAAATGCAAGTCTTCCGTTCCAGCCTCTTACTCTTCTTTATCGAATCACCATCGCTATAATTATTGCCTGTAAAATTTCTCCAGATATCAATGGCTGCGTCAGTATTACAGACTATTGCATTGTGTTCACCTTTAACGCAGTGGCCATAAGTACTTAAACTAGGTTGAGACTCTGATGCATTTGAGACTGGATAAGCGTATGTTTTCTTATGCCTTGACGAGCAGAAACAGCCGCCGATAACTAAAACAAATATGGCGGATAAGCTTAGCGCTGCAATAATTATAAGAATTATCTTAAGCCGAAATAAATTAGTGTCGTTGACAGGATCTCCTGAAAGTTGTTCTTTGCTTGGTTTTAACTCTAAATCAGAAAAGGAAATTGGCAATCGTAAAGCATATCTTGTTCTTTCTTTTATACCATCAACTTCCGTATTTTCTGGTCTATGCATTATCATTTCAGATTCACGTACATTTCTCTCATATTTCTCTTTGCTATCATGTTCTTTAGAATTTTTGTGTTCTAGCCCTGCTTGTTTAGGTTCTTGAAAATGCTCTTGCTTATGATATTTTTGATCAGCAGCTCTACTACCTTTCTGTCTCAATAACTTCTTTTGATAAGATGATGATTTTTTCATAGTATTATGGCGGTGTCTTGACAAACGGTGTTCCTTTATACTATCATGGTGATGTCTTGAAAAAAGGTGTTCATTTTTATTGTGGTACCTTGAAGGGTCCGTTTTATGACGGTGTTTCCCGGAAGTAGCAGGTTCATATTTATTTTCATGTTGAAGTCTTAAAGACAAACCACGAAGGTGATGATGATGAGAATTGCCCGCATTCTCCAATCTAGGAAATCGGTGTGTAGCTTCGGAATCATGATCATTATTACCTATACTTTTATCATCTGAGTGGTGATAATGATGGATATGAGTGGATGCTGGGTTTAAGCAAAGTAAAATTACGAGGAAAATTATCATGAACTAAAGTGTTTCTTACTTATTCTAAATGGTAATTGTAATAACATGCGTAGCTATTGCAGGTTTTAAAGTTAAGTTATCAATAACATATGTTTGAAAAAAATTTATATCATTAGATTGTTGCTGCAAACTAATCAATTATTTCATTTGTTGTCCATATTTCGTTTCCTTTTGCATTTTTTTTTTGTGTAACAATTAATTATAACAAAGAAACCCGCTGGATAAAAACCATTGTCGTGTAAGTTTTTGAGAGGCAAAATAAAAATAAAGAATTTTTAAATGTATATATATACAATAAGAACATGCAAATATAAAAAGAAGTATTATTATTACAAAAGCATTACGTTTTTTTTTAACACTAGTGGGCTGCGCCCCCTGCGCGCCAACCCCCGCCAACCCTCGCCAACCCCCGAAAATTGCCACGCAATCTTATATGGTTTGCTTCGCAAACCAACCTCGCTTCGCTCGCTTCTAACTTAGGTACATTGCAAATGCACAAAATTCTAAGAATTCAAAACAATCATTCAAATCCATATAAAAACTTTTTTTTTTAAAAAAAATTACATCTTTTTAGTAAATACTAAGTCATTGAAATAAATATGAATTCAAATAAATGACATGTAATTCGTTAAACCTATTAGAAATGTGCTATAGTATAATTCGTGATATAAATCAAAAATCGTCAAATAAATTCGTAATATATAAATTCGTGAAAAAAAAGCGCTTTCGACAGAATACTAAAATAGAGATCTATTGACAAAGACTACTCACTTCTACCTAGCTTAATAGTATGAGATTGCCGCAGCTGATGCTCTCTGGTTATTTCAGTTTCCGTTTTTAAAAGCGCTATATGTTGAGCCACCTCAGCGATTGCTTAGCGGCAATCATTGGTCGATTCGCCGTGTAAGAGAAATAGTAACGTAAACAAAACAAAGCAAACGCTGCCACCGGCGGAAAAGAAATACAGCCAAAATTTGGAAGCCACGTAAGAGAATTATATATATTAGATATTTGCATGACTCTTACCCATTAAGAAATAAAATTAAAAAACAGTAACACTAAGAATTTTAATGCAAGTGTGTGTTGCATTTTTATTATATTAGAATATTCAATTCAGTGTAAGCTTAAAAAATAAAAACAAATAATCATTTGATCTTATTCATTCATAATTTGAAAGAAAAAAATTGCAACTCATATGGGCTAAGCAATCAAGTGAAAAGTTCGAGCATTTCATCAGTGTGGTGCCTTGAAGACACTGGTTTAGAAAAGGAGAAAAGGAACCAATATTTCACTGGTATAATTGCGTTAAATGATTGCGCTGTAAAATGATTGATTTTGTTTTTAAAAAAATGAAAAGACTTAAATTTACATTCATGAATAACTTGCTGCAACAGCCATTGATATACAGTAAAATTACAACAGTTATTGATATAGCATATTATTCGCTGAAAAAGCATTACTATTTCATAAGTTTCAAAAACATTTTTAAAGTAAGTCTAAGTGTTCGGTTTAATTAAGAATTAATCAAAACGCTAAAACTCCGTTACTTTTTTTTTTTTAAAAATCCATGACAAAAATAAATACATCAAGTAAACCATATAAAGTTATAGAACTGATGTAAAAAAAATAATAACCAAAACAATTTAAAAAAATAAGAAAATATATGTTAATTTATTTTCAGTTTACCAAGTTACCTGCTCTCGAAAAATAATTGTCAAAAAAGACTAAAAAAAAGCTGTTTTAAAATAATCGCACCAGAAAAAGACACCTAAATGATCAATTATTTTCCAAAACTTCACAAATCCCACGCCATATTCTCACAATTTTTTTCTATATGGTGCGCTCCCGGAAGATAAACATATGACGTCACTTGCGCCTCTAAAAGATATGAATTGTTTGATGACCTTCCTAATAGAGTTCGACGCCCAACCCCGCCAAGAAACGTGTGAGTGAATTTCTTCCAGAGATTCATCTTCCATTTCTTTTTATTTTATTTATTTTTTTAAACTCTAGTTAGGAACAAACATTAAAAGAGTTGTCACATATGAGGCGACTAGCTGCTTGAAAACACCTTCCTCACATGTTTTATTTATAGGCCACAAAGATCTTATTATATCACCCAAAAACAGAAAGACAAGATTACATTATCGCTTTTTCGGCATGTGGTTTCTAAAGGAGAAAAAAAAAAAGCAATCTGACATTTTTTAGTCGAGAATATCGAATTTTGTAAGGGTGCGGTTATTTGTCTTGTTATAAATAATTATTTATCTATTTTAGGAACAGAATGATGGCGCCTTAATTGTCCTTTCAAAACCACTGCCACATTTTTAAGTTCGAGAATGATTGAAGTATTTTTTTTTTCTTCCATCATTCAAAAATCGAATTGGTTATTTCATACAAAATGCAAAAAATAACTTTACGATACCAAAATTTTTTTTAAAAAAAGCACAGATTTACTTGCATGAGTAGAAATAAAAAAAATTAATGTCTCTCCGTCGCCATCTTGTCTTAGTGCCTAAAAAAATCATAGATGGTGTCTAATATTCTAATATATTTTGACCTGTTACACTCTTAAAAATTTCTTGGAAAAAATAGTTAAATAACAATTTATTTAATTGTTATTTCACCATATTCAAACAAAACAGAGAAATAATGCTAAATAAGATGGTAATAAAACTGCTAACTGGGAGAAAAATAGTTTATTAACTGCCTTGACCTAAAACGGTTAAACAACCAGAATTTTATCGCACCAACTAAGCCCATATAATGAAGTCGTTTAGTTTCATGCAACTGCGTATATATTATAACCAAAAAGGCTAATCTGTCAATCTCATGACATGCAGAACTTAGGTTCGAATCCCAGCGTTGACACCACAATATTTCCCCCATCCCTTCACCAAATGAAGAATTTCCAGTGTCCTGCACTCCTTAATTTGTGTTCTACACTCTCCAATATGTCTTTTATCAAATGAAATGGTTATCAAAAAAGAAACAGTTAAATATCATTTTTGCTGTTTTTAAAAAATGCCAATTCTAAATGGTTTAAAAAAAAGCAGTATAGTTTTGTATTCATGGTTTTATAATCGTACAAGTTCGTAACGGTTTCAAAACCGTAAAGGTAAAAAATGTTTTTTACCATAAACTTTACAGTTAATTAAATGGACAGACTGCTGCCGGTTATTTTACCATAATTTTAAAATGAAAATTCTGACAGTGTATCTTATGCAAAAAATCTAAATATTTCCTAGAAAAAACTGATTTTCTCCACATTTGACCAATACAATCTTAAAATGTACCTTTCCTGTTTACTCAAATAACATTATCACATTGCACAGGATTCTGTCTTTCGATCTGTGCTGAATAATTTTATTTAAAAATGAAGAGAGAACATTTCTAAAATAAGGTATTTACTTCTAAACACTACAATATTGCCTCGTAGATAATCGGCATCTAGAAATTTTTAACATTTGATCATCGGTAAAAGATATCTTTTCATCGCACTATGAATATTTTATCATTCCTTCCTTCATTTCATTGACTAAAATTAAATAAAAACTCCTGCAAATGATAATTGAAAATTAATGTAAAATAGTATGTAAATTTGCCGGATTGTTTAATACAGCCTGATATTAAATCATATCAATAAAAGTTATTAATATGATTTTTCTCTTCGATATTATTACACTGAGAAAAAAAAATGTGTGGTCAAAACTACCAGAATATGATAAAATTTACTGTATTTCTAGTTCTACGGGAACACAAAAAAGCACTATAATTTTTATCGAAGCATATTGGTAATGATTTTATTAAAATTAACAATCAAATACTTGTCTTATATGCGATAAAATTTGGTAATCTTTCATGATACCATAGTGTACCTGGAATAAAAACCATTTATTTGGTTAAATTTACTTTTCAGTTTTACTAAATGTGGGGTAATAAGAATTGTAGTTTTAAAAACCAGAAGTTCTGGTAAATAGTTATCATATGAATGGAAAAATTACCTAATGAATTAATGAATGGTTTAAATACGACATATTTTGGTTCTATTAACGAAAGTTACGTTAAAAAAAAAAAAAAGCAAGGAATGTCATTACCTTACATTACGGTAATCTTACCAGAATTTTTTGCTCTATGTAATAATAATGATAATTGCTTTATTTTGTTGTTTCAACTGATATAAAAAAGCCAAACGCAATAAGTTACATTTTAATGATTATCAGAACGTGATGAAAATCAAACGTATCATACGTTGGCTCACGACGAAAAGTAATCGTTTATATCATTCATGAAATTTTTGCAAACCTCCAAATATAAAGATCAATCATTGCACCATCTGCGCAATATTAAAAATGATATTTGTTCCGAGCAATTTTTTCCTAAGGTGTGAATAGAATATATCCAATGAGTTTCCGATAAGATATGAATCTGATAACTATTATCCCATTCTCGAAATCGCTCCATCAAGCACACAAACAAAATTTTAAAGCAGGCACGCTCCCAAAACAAAAGAGCCAAATAAAACAGATCACATAACACCCGCCTTTTGTTCTAAATTGCAAAACCGCAAATAGATACAATCTGGAAAATGTACCTCGCAGCTGATTTTTAAAGTGTAAACATGGTAAAATGATCTGATCCCCGTAAGATATACCTCAGGGGGGTCGACCCACTCTTATTTTTTAATCGGAAGTGGGGGATGGATTGTTTCAAAGAAGTCTCGATGAAGAAACCCATATACCAAACCAGATGTCTTCTAATTCACGAATGTTATATCAACCAGAAGAAGGGGAATCTCTGAAGATGATGATCTGATGATCGAAATTTTGCCGATGGTTGTCGTGATTTAAACTTCCAGCCCGCAACTCGTGGCATCTTACATGCAGCTGCCATACTTAGCTGCTCAATTTTCTACAAATTAATCGCTTTCAAAACATAACGACACAAGGTTACGATATATTTTATTGTTACGATACATAAAAGTAGTAAACTAACTCAAAATTATGACAAAACATATAATTACAATACACAACAATACAGCATACCAAATATTACGAGATATTTAATAGTAAGTAACAATACACGTGGGCAGTCTAACAACGCTAGATAAGGGCATTTAATTAATTTACAATTGACACAAATTAAGAATAATATAGGTTTACAACATATTTTAATAGAGAATAATACAAGAAATGGAGAATAATACAAGGTTACAACATATTTTACAGTTAAATACACGAAGGCAGAAAAACGTGTAGTTCCGTTGCATTTTATAAATACAATACACAAAGAGAGCAAAACAACCCAAAGTGACGATGTATTTCAAAGTGCACAAAACAGTAAAACAATAAATGGTAAGGATATCTCTTTTAGTTCCAATTAGCAGAGAGAGAGAGAGAGAGTAGAACAGCAACGTTATGACATATTTTATAGTTAGAATACACGAAGACAAAAGCAGAACAACTCAAAGTTACGACGTATTTTATAGTTAGAATACACGAAGACAGTAGAACAACACAAAGTTACGATTATTTTATAGTTAGTATACAGGAAGATAGTTGAACAAAACAAATTTACGACTATTTCATTGTCATTACAAAGAAAACAAAGTTACAACTATTTATAGTTAGATTACACAAAGACAATAGTAGAACAGCACAAAGTTACGACTACTTTACAATTAGAAGAGACTAGAACAGTACCAAGTTATGACTATTTTATAGTCATATACGAAAACAGTAGAACAACTCAAATTTACAAATTCTTTAATTATAATTTTTTATCATGAGCTATGATGCTTATATTACATCTTTTAATGCTTAATATATGTCATATTAATCCTTTTGAACATTTCAAAGGAGGAAAATGAAGCGTTTTCGAATGTGAAAAAAATTAACTTTTTATTTTAACAAACTTTTGTAGCACGTATGCGAAATTTCTACAGTTACCTATAAAAGAACATGTAAACGAAACGAATTAATACCAGACAATCGAAGCACAAAAATAACAGAAGAAAAATTAATTACATTTTTAAGACAGTTGTATTTGTAATTTCCCGTCTCTTTCCTAAAGTGAAATATTTAGTCAGTAAAAAGATAATAACAAAAAAATTGATTACTGATATTTCAATAACAGAAAATTTATTTAATAAATATCACTAAAATTAAAAAATTCATTAAATTTTCTTAAGACAATGTTCTTGCCACCTTAATACTAAGCATTTCATTATTGAAAAAAGAAAAAACGCATAAATGTAAAAAGGTAACAGAATTCACATATGGATATAAAAGAAAAACTGTTCAAAATATGAGTGTAAGAAAAGTGAATTTGAAAAATGAAAGAAAAATTTCAATGAAACATAAAATATTCAAGAAATATCAATGAAAGAAAGTAATTCAAACTATTTATTTGAAAGAAAAAACATTCGAAAAATGTTAACGGAAGGGAAAAGACTTTAAATGTATGATTTTAAATGTATGATTATAAAAATTGTTCAATATAGTATATCAATGAAATAAAAAGATATTCAAAATATTTATTCGAAAAAAAATAATCGAGACATTTGAATAAAAGAAAATAATTTAAAATATATAAATGTAGAAACAATATCCAATATATATATATCAATATAAGAAAAATGATTTAAAACATGTGAATGTAAAAATATTATCCAATATAGTATATCAATGACAGAAAAGTGATTCGAAGTATTAAGTTGAAGGAAAGAAAATTTCGGGACATTGCCATGAAATAAAAGAAGATTTCAATCTAAAATATATAAATTCAAAATAAATAAATAAATAAAATGAAATAAATATTTAAACAAAAATATTAAATTGGTTTAAAATATTTAAAGAGAAAGAATTATTAAGTTCCTTTCAAGGGAAAATAATAATAAAAGCATACTAATTAGAGAAAAATTATACAATGCATATCAATAAAATACTTAGATAACCAGGTCGATAGTAGCAATAGTAGTACCTTATTTGTGTCGCACTAGAGCTAGATTGGCGATTAAAATGCTTTTATTGATTAATGATTGATGATATGAGCAAATTATTTATTGATATAAAATACTCTTTTTTCCAGAAGTATATTATAAAATCGAAACAAAATCATCTAAGCTTTTTGATTTTTTAATAAACTAAAATAAACTTGCTTTTTATCATACCAATTACGTACCCTTAGTCACATTGCAGTCTTAAAAATAATAAAAATATTTCTTCTTTATCAGTGGTATTTATTTGTTCATCAAGTTTTTTTAAAAAAAAAAAAAAAAAAAAAAAAAAAAAGCGAAAACCACTTTTTCTTAAACGTTGTGGAATACAGCACGAATTGGTGATCACGTTTAACAGATGTATGAGTCATCGTTGACGGTTTCTTATATGAATAATTTTTTCATCTCAACTGAGCGGACATTCCTTCTTCAAAAATTTTTTCAATTCCTATTTTCATTAAGCAAATCTGAATTTCAAAGAGAAAGAAAAAAAATTGCAAACGCATTGTTAAGTAATTTTTATAGAATATTATATTTGATTAATCACTATTTTGAATTTAGTACAATATTTTGTGATTGCAAAATAAAGTAAGTTTAATAGAACGATTCCTTAATTGATCACTTTGTTAAATTTGGTATAATATTTTATGATTGCACCATTTATTTTGAGATTAGTATAATATTTTGTGATTGCAAATTAGAGTAAGTGTAATAAAACGTTTCTTTAATTGATCACTTTATTGAATTTGGTATAATATTTTATGATTGCTCCATTTATTTTGAATTTAGTATAATATTTTTTGATTGCAAAATAAAGTAAGTTTAATAGAACGTTTCTTTAATTGATCACTTCGTTGAATTTGGTATAATATTTTATGATTGCACCATTTAGTAAGTTTGGCGGTAGAATGTTTACTTGTAGATTAATGTAATGTAGATCATTTTTTTTTTAATTTATAACTTAGTTGGATTTGTAATAATATTTTGCAATCGTAACATAAAGTAAGTTTGATAGAACGTTTTGCTTAATTGATAATTTTTTTGAATTCAGTATAATATTATGTGATAGCAAAATAAAGTAAGTTTGGTAGACCGTTTTCTTTAACTGATTACTTTGTTGAATTGGTTATCATATTTTGTGATTGCACCATATAGTAAGTTTAATAGAATGTTTATTTTTATTATTGATCACTTTGTTGAATTTGCATAATATTTTGTAATTGCAATATGAAGTACGTTTGGTGGAACGATTTCTTTAATTGCTCACTTTTTGAATTTAGTATAATATTTTGTGATTGCACCATAAAAAATAGAGATAAATGTAATATCTCAATCGCAAATGCTTCATCCTCTAAACCAACAAAGCTCAACCTCCACAATTAATGAATATCGTTAGAGTGAGTGAGAATGCGGAGAAAAAAACAGGGAGGAAATTCAGTGAATTAGAGTTAGTTTCCGAAAGCGCATATCTTGTCGGCTATGTATACATTTTTTTAAAAGTGCTTTTTGAACTATATATCCATCTTTTCAAACGCATATTTTAAATTGCATCTATTTTCTTAGACGCACTTTTTAATCTTTATCCAATTTTTCAAATGTGGATTTTAAACTGTGTCTATTTTTTTAAAAGCACTTTTTAAGCTATATCTAATTTTTCTAAAACGGATTTTAAACTGTCTCCGTTTTTTTTAACGTTTTTTAGCAATGTCCAATTTTTTAAGCGTGAATTTTTTAACCTGCGTCTATTTTCTTAAACGCACTTTTTAACTATATCTAATTTTCTAAAACGGATTTTAAACTGGGTCTATTTTCTTAAACGCACTTTTTGAGCTACATCTAATTTTTTAACCGCAGGTTTTAAAATGGGTCTGTTTTCTCAAACGCACTTATTTGAGCTGCATCCAATTGTTCAAACGTTAGACTCTAATTCGTAAAAACGAATTAGAGTTAGTTTCCTAAAGCGCATATCATGTCGGCTATGACCATTTTTTAAAAAAATGCTTTTTGAACTACATATCCATCTTTTCAAACGCATATTTTAAACTGTGTCTATTTTCTTAAAAGCACTTTTTGAGCTATATCTAATTTTTCTAAAACAGATTTTAAGCTGTCTCTATTTTTTTGAAAACTTTTTTAGCTATGTCCAATTTTTAAACGTGAATTTTAACCTGTGTCTATTTTCTTAAACGCACTTTTTAATTGTATCTAATTTTTCTGAAACGGATTTTAAATTTGATCTACTTTCTTAAACGCCCTTTTTGAGCTACATCCAATTTTTTAACCGCAGATTTTAAAATGGGTCTGTTTTCTCAAACGCACTTATTTGAGCTGCATCCAATTGTTCAAACGTGGATTTCAAGTTATGTACATTTTCTTGAAAGCGGAATTTCAACTATGTCCAAATTAAAAATTTCATCGACGTTTTACAATTTATCTCATTCGTAAAATTTCTAAATATATCTCTAGCTAGTTTTCAAACCAAACGCCTCTTTTTATTTTATTAATTTAATAAATCACTTATGAAGGTTGTTATATTTATTTATTATAAGAAATTATTTTATTATAAACAAAGTATGCTGTATTCTGAATAATGAATTCAAAAATTACGTGTCATTAATAAACTTGTACCTATTTCCAGTGCTTGTGTTTCATTGCGAATGCTCTAATTAAGAAAAAAATAAATAAATAATCATTTTTTAGAAGAGAAGCAATAAACTCAAGAGACTAGCTGCTTCATTATGTGACCTTTAACCTCTATATCGATAAATTGCCTATTAAATGGAACACATACCTCTAGAAGATTTCAATACTCTCACCCGTAAAAAAATTGGCGTTTATAATCTTACTAAAACTGAATGGGATTGCATAAATGCTTTGCTCATTATCGTATTTCAAGATGTAAAGAAATCGCCATTAATATTCGGTAAATAAATGCGTTAAATTAATTGCTTGACAGCAAAAAAGATTTAAAGTCCAGGAAATACATTTTGGACTAGATCAATTTCCTTTTATATTTAATCTAGTTTGACTTAAGGTACATAATTTAGATTTTAGATGCTTGTTTGTTTTCTAACTATTAGTAAGCAGTAAAAAATGCTCATTATCAATGTAGTTCCTTTTAGTACCCAACATAATTTCCACGGGAGAATTTTTCAGAGAGAACGCTTATATAACTAATAGAAAAAGAATAATTTAATAGTAATAATTTATTACTATTATTATTATTATTAGCTTTAAATGCCTTTTGACTTGTTTGATAAGAAGTACGTAGAGAAGGTGAGTTTGTGTTAACAGTTTTGTATAAATTTGCCGAAAAAGCTTAATAATCAAAATTTTGAACTTATTTATATAATTTTTTTTCTTTTTAAATACGAAAGTTTATCTTAAGCTATCATTGAGCTAGTTCAATGCATGGTGTGCATTGAAAAAAATTGACTATCCTGAAGAACTTTTGATCTAACGATCGGATCTTCATATTCTAAGACTTGATCATAATATTTTGAGAGGGTGACCTCAAATATGCTTATTTATAAGTGCAGAATTCAGACTATATTAAAAATGGGATTTTTTTTTAAAATTCGATTTTTTTTTAAAATTCGATTTCTTAAGCATTATTTAACTGATTTCGCATTTTGTCATGTAAAATTACATTCTTCCAAATATTGTTAAAATTTTATTCCTTACAATTCACACTTTTTTAGACTATTATTAAATACATATTAACAATGAATATTAACTAAAAGTTAATTTTTGCATGGATCTTTGGATAAACGAATTTTTTAATTGTAAGGAAAATATTTTCAATTCCAGTAAAAAGTTCTCGAGGTATAATGAAATACGTAAAAAAAAGTTTACATTAAGGGGTCCAAACTTTGATCTGATCTCCTGACCTAACTATTAGGACCATATTTCTCAGATTGCGTCCACCCGCCCCTATATTTTGGAAGTAAAAAATCCGAATCCATCAAAGGTGTGTTTATTCAGCGACGATACGTTTTTGCATTTTATTTCGTAACTTAAATTTTGTTCTGCATTAATTGATAATCATATTCGAGGTCAATACCTTGAACCATTAAAATTGATTCATGGAACGTGAAGATCCGATCACAAGATCAAAAGTTATTCATGGTTCTCCATTTTTTTTCTTTTGCGCAATCTACACTTTTTTATTAACTTTTTTTTAAAAAAATTATTCTTGACTACGAGAACACTGAAACTTATCAATTAATATTATTACTTATAAAAAGAAATTCATCAAAATGGAACTAATTTTAGTCTAAAAATACAGTCTTTATTAAATAGTCTTAAAAATCTGCATGACAAATATTATTAAAGAGTAATAAATTTTATGTGAACTGTGCTTTACCAGGCCTTCAAAAGGAAAAGTGGTATAGTAAAAAAGGAATTTCTTATTACCGTTAACGCAAGTTTATTACGACTATATGACTCAGTCAATATTGTCCACACTAGACCCAGGAGTCAGTTGTTCGTTTAAATTCATTATTGATGAATAAATTAAAATGCGAATCAAATGTGACTATTAAAATATTTTATATTTTATTTCATAACCATGGTTGAAAAGCCGACCCAATTTTCGGGCTTACTAGTACTAATGTTCAACTCCGTAGCCTTGTAATTTTGAACTCAATCCAGAAGATAAGGCAAATCCTGAATCAAGTATTGGGAGAAATTTGCCTTCGTGGAGGACTTTGTAATGTAACTAACTAGCATTTGTGTTACATGGAGAGGAAGACCACGATAACCTGCCATGGTTAACCTAACGGCAAAAGGACTCTACCCCATGACCCATCTAACACTGAGGATATTTCACGTCAGCACTGTAGTCGGTGCAAGCCGGATGTGGATTCGTATCAACCGTCCATCGCTAGATTCGAACCCGGTTCACCTTATTGGAGGACGAACGCTCTATCCCCTGAACTATCGCGGCTCGACAATTAAAATATGTAATAAACAAATTCATTTATAACATAAGATCTGACGATGAATAAAAATAGTCTAAAGTTGCAATTTAAGCAAAAACTAGCCACCACCAGATTGTGCTGTGCCCTGTAGACAACTTAGGTCCGTAGCTTCGTGGGGTATCTGCTCCATACTCGAACACTCCCATCAACTTTGATCAGCTGAAATCGCGACTCATCTGACCAAGCTATAGTTTTCCAGTCGTCTAGGGTCCAACCAATATGGTCACGAGACCAGGAGAGTCACTGAACGTGATGTCCTGCTGTAAGTAAAGGCACTCGAGTCGGTCTTCTGCTACTATATGCCATTACACCACTAAATGAATCAGTCAATATTGCCCACACTTGCCCCACGAGTCATTTGTAAGTTTAAACTTATTATTGATAAATAATAAGTGCTGTGACTATTTAAATATGTAATAAACATATTCATTTATACTATATGATCTCCTAACGGTGAATAAAAATAGTCTAAAGTTGAAATTTCAGCAAAAATTAGCCATCACCAGATTGCGCAGTGCCCTGTAGACCAGTGTTCCCCAACCTTTTTATCACTGCGGACCTGTCAACGTTTGATAATTTTACCGCGGCCCGTAGGAGGGGGTGGGGACGTTGATTGTTTATATTTCAGATTATTTTGATTTATTAATTTTAATTTAATTGTATTTAAACATGCCTCCAAAATAAAATACAGTTACACCAAAAAATAAATATAAAGTGATTTAACATTTTAATTTACTAGAACAATAAATTAATGGGAACCCTGAGCTTGTTTCTTTGCAATGAGATGGTTCCATCTGGGGGTAATCGTTTTAAAACGTTAAAAAATTTATGTCACTACCTTCGGGAGCCCTTTTTTTTAAATAAATAAAATAATGGAACACAGATATTTTTAATTTTTGGTATAAACCTAGGAATTTAAATTCAGTTTCAATGAAATGCGCGGCCCGGTACCATTTGATCCACGGACCGGGGGTTGGGGAACACTGCTGTAGACAACTTAGGTGCATGACTTCTTGGGATATGCGCCATACTCGAACTCTCCCACCAGCTTTGATCAGCTGAAATCGCTACTCATCTGACCAAGCTATAGTTTTCGAATCGTCTAGGGTCCAGGCAATATGGTCACGAGACCAGGAGAGGCACTGGACGTGCTATTACTAAAGGCACTCGAGACAGTCTTCTGCTGCTATATGCCATTACAGCCAAATTTCGCCGCATTGTCCTAAAAGACAAATCCATTTCATGTCCCACATTGATGCTTTCGGTTAGTTCACTTTTGGTTATTTGCCTTTTAACACTGATAATTCTACTCACACGTTGACGTTTTCAGTCATTAAGTGCTTGAGGTCGACCCCCACGTTATCCATGGTGGGAGATTATGATTTAAATTAGGTATTTTCGACATAGTCTTCACACTGTAGATTTAGGAATATTGAATTCCCTTACAACTTCCGAAATAGAATTTCCTATGCATCTAGTTTCAACTACCTCTCCACGTTCTAAGTCTAAATTCCAGGCTTGAGGTCATAATTACATCAAAAACATTCTCAGATCAATAATTTGAACACAAATAAAAGTCCTGCCAGTGTACTACCTATATATACATTTTGCACACCATACTACTGTCATCTGTGTATTTGCATATTGCTATCCCACGACTTTTGTATAATATGGTATCAAGTCATATATTATTGTGCAAACTAGTTTATCTTGAATTTGATAACACAATACTACGGTTAAACTTTGTAGGAAAACATGGCTCAATGTAATGCTTCATTAAGATCGCCGCAATTTTGTGCAATATTGCGGATTAAGGTACCATCATTATAGCACAACTTGGAACCAATTTTTTCAAAAGTGCATAAGGCCTCAAAATCTCTTAGTCCTCCAAACTCTAGAGGCAAGACGGCACTAAGGAAGGTACAATGTGAAAAATAAGGAAAATATTACCTTAAATAACTTATGTTCAAATAATTAGTTTTTTACAAACTAAGTACCAATATAAATGATTCAAACAAGAGGCATCAAATACGATAATTAATGCGTACTAACTACTAATTAAGTTCTGAATATAGACATAACATACTTTCTCTAAATAAATATATGCCTTTCATAACGGATTTGTATTTTCGACAATAGTTGCGGCTGGAGATGTGTAGACAATTTGGATGCATTCATGCTTTTTGCTTATTTCGCCATATTTCGGAAATTTTTTTTGAATGACTTAAAAATATTTTGCACAGAATTTAAAAATTCATTACTCCACAAATAATTCACGTAAAAATGGTTTTTAAATTATATTTTATTAATTTATTTAATAGTAAAAAGAATTTTTTTTGAATTGTAATGTATATAAATTTTTACGCTATAATAAACTAATTAAATTTAAATTAAAATACAAAATTTGAATGAAATCGGCTAATAGTTTTTGAGTTAAAACTTTTCAAAAGTGTCAGATTTCTTAAATTTTATTTCTCGTGAACTATTCAACCAATTCCGATCAAATTTTGCATTTAAAACACCATTGTTTAAAATGATAAAAATTTTGTCAACCTTACTGCTCGAAAATTTTTTCGTCCTATACTAAATAAAGCAATAAAAAAAATTAACATAAAAATCAATTTTTTTTGCACGGAATTCTCTTTGGATAAGTTATATTTATAGTTGTGTGCAAAAATATACAACTCATTTAAAAAATGCCGGACTTAGGCCAAGTAATCAAAAACTGAAATTAACATTAAGGGATCCAAACTTTTGGCCGCTATCCTAACCTAACTATCGGAATCATATTTTCCAGATTTCAGCTTTCCCCATATTTTGTTAGTCACAAATCCAAATCCGCCAACAAAAGAGGTATGTTTATTCACCGATCGCACGTTTTGGTATCCATTTCAATAACTTTATTATTAGCTCTAATTTAACATGTTTGATTGTCACCCCTTTAAACCGTCAGAATCAGCACTTAGTTCATGAAAATACCATCATAAGAACAAAAGTTATACAGAGTGTTGTCCTTTTAATTTTATTCTGTAAGGCAGTGTTTCCCAAAATTAGGATTTTTGTGTACCCATAAGAAATTTTTCGTAACGCTGTGTACCACTAATAAAAAACTGAATGTATTTTTTACCATAAAAAAATTGCACAAAAGTTAAAAATCACAACTGGCTGTTGACACCACTAATTATTAACTGTCAACTCTGCAAAAGATAACCAATAGTAAAATACGTAATCGTAAATTTTCAGAGCTAGCTTTGTTTTTTAATAAATTTTTTTGAAGTTTTCGTTTGTTGCAAGATATTTTGCATAAGACTGTTTCCGTACTAAACTAGCATAATCATAAATCGCTTGTTGCACTAAACTGTTTCAGCAACGTTTCCCAAAGTGGGGTACGCGTACCCCACTTTGGGAAACGTTGCTGTAAGGAATAAAATCATGTTGAAATTGAATTAGGATTTGAACGAATAATTCCAAATGGTATTAAATGCCTCCCATAATTTATTAGTTCTCAATATATATTTATTTTTTACAGAGATTATAAAAAAAAATTTATAATACAAAGATTTATGTGCTTTGGATATACAT
Source organism: Parasteatoda tepidariorum (assembly GCF_982258835.1). Classification (NCBI taxonomy): domain Eukaryota; kingdom Metazoa; phylum Arthropoda; class Arachnida; order Araneae; family Theridiidae; genus Parasteatoda; species Parasteatoda tepidariorum. Next base: position 74,223,830 of record NC_141758.1, on the reverse strand, counting down.
TCATTCAGAAACTAAAAAAAAAATCTGAACATAGCAAATATAAACAATATACAGCAATTCCGGGTCTTCAAGCTTATTTTGTATCAATCAGATCTAGTTAGCTTGTCTCTTAAAAACCACAATAAAATCTGCGATGTGTTTTAAAGTATTGCAGTCCTGTTAATAAATCATATCTTTTATTTCCTATTCATGCAAGCAGATCTTTAACGACCTTGTCTCTGGCAAAGAATATTTTCAAGAATCGGTTATAAAAAAAAATCCTCAATCCTGCCTCGTTATTAATTTTCGTTTCCAACCGAGTTAAGATTACCTGAATATGCTCCATCTGACCCCACCTGTCAATTGCATTTTAATTATCTCCCTTTTTTAGCCAAAAGATGGGCAGAGGTCGCTCTAACGGGAATGGTGATCATCTTGTCCTGAGGGTCCTTTTTTTTTTAACCGTCTTGTAGGAGGATGATCAACTCTGCAGATCCCGGAAATAGTCAGCAAACAGAGAAACGCTAAATTCCTCGGAGCATCGTCGGTTTGGAGAAGGAAAAAAATAAAAAAAGAAGATAATAATAATAAAGAGGGACAACTCACGACAAAACCAGCATGATTTCTCAAAGTGGTAGATCACCGACCTCTGGTGTTGTTGAAACCTTTCACCCTTCTTATTCTTGCTGCAGTCCTGTCTCTAGGTCAATGTCTAGCGGGTGGGAAGAGTTAGTGGATGGACAGCAAGGATGGGTCATGTTGGATCTTGTTTTGGGAAGCAATTCAATTATATGATATTGACATGGAATAAAGAATAAATAAAAGTATTTTCCAAAGAACATGTAAAACGATGTAGAGGGATTGGCTGGAAATGTATAGTTTGAAGCGAATAAATTTTAAAAGTGCTTCAACATGCGCGTTTGTAAAGTACGCATAACTTCAAATTTGTATTCACAATTGGCAAATTTTTATTTGTTGTTCAGGGACAGAGCTGTCGATTGACACACCATCAGTAATTTAACGAATAAAAAATGCCGATTCAAAACTAACTGGCAAACAGGTGCAAAGACCTCTATTTGGCTGTTGTGGATCAAGAAATTGTGTTCTTCTGTAACACAAGCGATTGATCAAGGATCAGCTTTCTGATATGGCTGTTTAATTTGTATACTGATCTTGGCATCCAATGACTACAATACTGAGAGTTAGATATTTATGATATAAATACAACCCCCCCCCCCCCGGGTGATAGTTGGATCATTGATTACACTGGAGAACATTTTTTTTTCTTTTGCGTGCGACTTTTTAACGGGTCTTAAAAAATTTTATATCGCTTATTTTAAATCTGTAATCGATTTTCCTCTCCAAGCTAATTTTTTTTAATGTGACATTTTTAGACTATTTTTTTTCAATATGTACAAGTTTCAAAACGTTACAGGTGGTCACATACCTGACAAGTCAAACTTTTAGGGGATCTAAGGCACATTATCAGGATTAAATTTGTATAGGAACCCATGCCTAGAAATGTCGTTATTTGCCGCTTGGGCGTTTCCTTATCATGAGCTTCGTGTGTTCTTAAACAAGTCATAATAGTCGCGTACAGCAATATTTCTGGTCATGGGTTCCTGTGCAGTTTTAATCCTAACGAAGTTTGTCACAACATTTATGTGACCCACTGTTATATATAAAGTTTTTAAACTTGGACATTATTTCGACCAAAAATAGATTAAAAATGTTGCTTTAGAAGCAAAACAAATTTCAGATTTGAAATCCCCACGCCTGAATTAGGCAAGCTCAAGTATTTGTATAAATACAACAAAAAAATTTGTTCCCTAGTGTTATAGTTATATTGCATTCGGGCTGATGATTTTTTTTAATTTATATTCTCTTTTCAACGCAAATGCTTGTTCATTTCACCCACAATCCATAAGACGTGTTTAATTCAAATTTTGACTTCATAAATTTTATTTATGTTCAGAATTAAAAACTTCTTGATTAATTTTACAAATAAAAAGTATTATTTACAAAAATGGGAGGAAACAACCAAAACAACGCATGTCTTAGACATTAATAATTTAAATATCTTTTACTTAGTCATTTGAAAACAAATTCCACTCATTAGACAATGAGTAACTGATCCTGTTGAAAACATGCTAAATGAAATTATTATTTGAAGTACAAAAAAAAGGGGTTGAAACATCCGTTTCAACTGACGTCCTAGATGTTGAGAATTTAATAATTTTGCTTAGACCCTAAAAAACAGATTCCACTCTTCAAGCAGTTGGTAACTCATTCTGTTGGTAACTATCCCAGAAGATACTATTTGAACTACAGAAAAGGGCTAAAAAAGAATTCCATATATCACTTTATGCTTTAGATATTATGAATTTAAATTTCTTTGTCCCGTAAAAACATTACGAGTATTCTATTCTTTAAACAGTGAGCTGTTGTTGTTGTTTCTAATGCCATTTGCCAAACGCTAGCAAGCCTGCGTAGGGAAACCAAGCGAATTTAAAGCAGAGCTGGCGTTTCTTGTTTTTCAGTCACGTCATCTATGGTCAAGAATTCATCTTCAGTCGCCCTCACGCGACCAGAGAACGATCAATCTCAAATTCCTTACCCCCAGAGGTATTGATTTGTCATGGGAACTTCGGCCAGCGGTGATTGAACTCACGACCTCTTGAACATCGGCCCAACGCCCAGACTATCCCGGTCCTCAAACAGCGAGTAACTTATCCCATTACAAACCTACCACATAGGGGCCGGGATAGCCTGGTCGGTAGAGAGCTGGGCCCATTTCCAAGAGGTCGTGGGTTCGATCCTCGCCGGTCGAAAACTCCTCGTGTAGTAAATGGTGACTGATGCACGTTAAATCTGTCGAGTCTGAAAGTCCTCTATGTTCCCATAACAAATCAATACCTCTGGGGGTACTGATCCAGGAGTTTCCTTGTCTTCTGAATTGGTTCAAAATTACAAGGCTACGGAGTTGAACATTAGTAGTCGTAAACCCATGAAATTGGGTCTGCTGTTCAACGACGGTTATAAAATAAAATAAAAATAAACTTACCCCATGAAATATTGTTTGAAATGCTAAAAAGGGTTGAAACAACCACATCAACTTACGCCCTAGAATTAAAAATGTAATTATTATTATTATTAATCCCTTAGAAGAAAATTTTACTATTCAAAAAATCTATCTATCAGTCAGCTTATAACCTAGATGTTAAGAATTTAAATTTCTACATAGTCCCTAAATACTATATATATATAAGTAACTACATATAATCGAATTAAAAACTTAATCTACAAAATAGGTTTCATAGAGAATAATTTCAATTTTCAGTGGAATAGGATTCTACAAAATAATTTAACTTGAAATACGAAAAAAAGGGTTGAAACAGCAATATCAACTTATGCCCTACATGTTACTAATTTAAATTTTCTGCTTAGTCCCTAAAAAAAAACAGATTTCACTTTTCAGACAGTGGGTAACCTCTCCTATTGCCGCCACCATCTTGAAGATATGTATATAAACCGTCATGTAAGACTAATTAACGGGAGGAGATTTGTGTTGTTTTAACGCTGCGTGCTGCAATAAAACGTCGTGTGAGGTTTCACGTCTTATTGGGAAAGTTCCCCGTTCCACCTACTGTGTCTCTCCCATTGTGCCAACAACTGAGTTGGAAGCTGGTTCCTGGGAAATATAAAAGAACAAAAAATAGCTTCTAAATGAATTGTTTCGGTGTAGAAATACAAGAGTGGAATTAAATTACTGCTTCGGTAATTTCTAAAATTCTAGCAGATTATAGCCCGCTGAAGCTATTGAACTTCCTTCAAATAAAACACGTACTGATTTGATGAGACAAAGGACTTGAAAGAATCGTAGTTGCCATTTGCCACTGAATCAAATTTATTTAATACATTAATTTAGATGGAGTTTAGTTAGACGAAGAAGAATTTTTGTCTTAATTTTATAGTCGCGACTCTTCATTATAATTCACTATCGGTAATTTCTAAAATTCTTTCAGATTATAGTCCGCTGAAGCTATTGAACTTCCTTCAAATAAAACACGTACTGATTTGATAAGACAAAGGACTTGAAAGAATCGTAGTTGCCATTTGCCACTGAATCAAATTTATTTAATACATTAATTTAGATGGAGTTTAGTTAGACGAAGAAGAATTTTTGTCTTAATTTTATAATCGCGACTCTTCATTATAATTCACTATCGGTAATTTCTAAAATTCTTTCAGATTATAGTCCGCTGAAGCTATTGAACTTCCTTCAAATAAAACACGTACTGATTTGATGAGACAAAGGACTTGAAAGAATCGTAGTTGCCATTTGCCACTGAATCAAATTTATTTAATACATTAATTTAGATGGAGTTTAGTTAGACGAAGAAGAATTTTTGTCTTAATTTTATAATCGCGACTCTTCATTATAATTCACTATCGGTAATTTCTAAAATTCTTTCAGATTATAGTCCGCTGAAGCTATTGAACTTCCTTCAAATAAAACACGTACTGATTTGATAAGACAAAGGACTTGAAAGAATCGTAGTTGCCATTTGCCACTGAATCAAATTTATTTAATACATTAATTTAGATGGAGTTTAGTTAGACGAAGAAGAATTTTTGTCTTAATTTTATAATCGCGACTCTTCATTATAATTCACTATCGGTAATTTCTAAAATTCTTTCAGATTATAGCCCGCTGAAGCTATTGAACTTCCTTCAAATAAAACACGTACTGATTTGATGAGACAAAGGACTTGAAAGAATCGTAGTTGCCATTTGCCACTGAATCAAATTTATTTAATACATTAATTTAGATGGAGTTTAGTTAGACGAAGAAGAATTTTTGTCTTAATTTTATAATCGCGACTCTTCATTATAATTCACTATCGGTAATTTCTAAAATTCTTTCAGATTATAGCCCGCTGAAGCTATTGAACTTCCTTCAAATAAAACACGTACTGATTTGATGAGACAAAGGACTTGAAAGAATCGTAGTTGCCATTTGCCACTGAATCAAATTTATTTAATACATTAATTTAGATGGAGTTTAGTTAGACGAAGAAGAATTTTTGTCTTAATTTTATAATCGCGACTCTTCATTATAATTCACTATCGGTAATTTCTAAAATTCTTTCAGATTATAGCCCGCTGAAGCTATTGAACTTCCTTCAAATAAAACACGTACTGATTTGATAAGACAAAGGACTTGAAAGAATCGTAGTTGCCATTTGCCACTGAATCAAATTTATTTAATACATTAATTTTGATGGAATATAGTTAGACGAAGAAGAATGTTAGTTTTAATTTTATAATCGCGGCTCTTCATTATGTTCCCAGAATAGACGACATTTCAGACAAATCATTTTTAAATCTTCTTGTTTTGTCAGCTAAGTTTTTTATTATTTATTTGAGAAAATTTTTATTTGTTGGAGTTAGCAAAAAGAAATTTCTTCTCAGACTCATTTTATTTTTTAATATAAAATCGTAATTTTAAATAAATAAAACTTATTCTTTATGTTAACTACGATGCCATTCAAGGTAAACTAAACTTAGGATACAAATAATTTGGCGCTTTTAATCGAACCACGAAGGTGGCGTAGGTGGCGCTTTTCATCATATTACAAACACATTATAAGTTGTATACCAACAACCAGAAACACTTTGCTCACGTTTACCTCGTACGATGTTTTAAAAAACGCACTTCATTTAAAATGCTTGGATATATTGATGAAATTTTTATATTACTGGCGAAATACACAACATCCGACGAATTATGAACTAAACTTGAGTACACTAAAAAACATCAAAGAAAGGCATGATAATAAACGGAAGAAAAAAAAATTTAAATTCGATGTTATTAAGTGGAAATGAAAATGTAACAAATATCGTCATTTTCCATTAAAGAGTTTAAAGAATTCACGGGTTTTGAACAATAAGAGATTCAAAAGGGAGACGTTGATTCTTAATAAAGTTGACAACAAAACCTACTCTTATGCATTATAGTAAATCCAAAGAGCGATATTAAAGCAGAAACAAAACCTACTCTTGTGCACTACCATTCAGTCATTGAATGATATAAAGTGAAAGGAGCAATAAAATCTACTCTTGCGCATTACATTGAAACACTGAACGGTATAAAGGGAGCTACAAAACCAACATTAAACCATTAAATGGCATAAAACCTACTCTTGAGCAAAATGGAGATGTTGGTTCTTTATAAAGTTTGCAACAAGACCTACTCTTATGCATTATATTAAACACTGAACGGTATAATGTGAACAACAAAACCTATTCTTGTGATTATATTGTGCCATAGAACAAAAGTAAGAAGATAACAACAAAACATACTTTTGAGCATTATATTGAACTATTGAATGATATAATGCGAAGAGAACAACAAACTTTCGCTTGAGCTTTACATGGAATCCTTAAACGGTATAAAACTTACTCTTAAGTATGATATCGAACCATTGAACAGTAGGAAACGGCAATAGCAACTTTTATGCATTACATTAAACCATTAAACGGTGCAATGTAAAGAACAAAACTTACTTTTGTGCATTCCATCGAATCATTAAACAGTATAAAACCTACTCTTGTGCGAAATGGAGATGTTGGCTCTTTATAAAGTTTGCAACAAGACCTACTCTTATGCAATACATTGAACACTGGAAGGTATAAAGGGAACAACAAAATCTGTTTTTGTGCATTACATTGAACCATTAAACTGCCTAATGTTAAAAAAAAAACTACTTTAGTGCATTCTATCGAGTTATTAAATGGTATAAAACCTACACTTGACCATTACATTAAACCCTTAAACGGTACAAAACCTACTCTAAAGCAAAATGAAGATGTTTGCTCTTCCTAAAGTTTGCAATAAGACCTACTCTTATGCATTATATTGAACACTGAAGGTATAATGTGAACAACAAAACCTATTCTTTTGCATTATATTTAACCATGGAACGGTATGATGGCAACAAAACCGACTCTTTATTATATTGAACGATATTATGTGAAGAGAGCAACAAAAACCATCTAATGAGAATTATTTTGAACTATTAAACAATATAAACCTATTCTTGAGCCTTACATGGAACCCTTAAACGGAAAAAAACTTACTCTGGAGTATTATATTGAACCATTAAGCGATATAAAACCTACTCTTGTGCATTACATTAAACGAACCATTAAACGGTATTAAACCTAATCTACTGCATTACATTGGACGGGTAACAAAGACAGAAAAGAGTGACTAAATATGCTTCCTTGAAGAATGCATTCAACAAAAATACTTTTTTATAATTTATATTTCTTTTAATTTTAATGACTTATATAGTATATATTATAGTATATAGTACATATAGAGCATATAGAATATATTTTAATAACTTATATACAATATTTCTTAAAAACTATTAAAATTTACAATAAAAATTATTTTACTTTAAATTTATCAAGTAATCGCGTTTAACATTTCATTTATACTCTAGAATAAATTTCTTCCGAATTTAAGTAGTAGTGATTGGCTCACCGCTAGAGGGCGAGTTAATCACTAACCCAATTAAAGATTTGAGAAGAGAGAGATGAAGAGGAGCCGGCGCGTAGGCTGGTCTGTCCTCGATAAGAGAATATTTCTGTAATTCTATTTTGGCCGCTGAGGGCCCTTATATACTCATAATTGTTTTGTTTTGTCGCTTTAAATTTTAATAAATATTGTTTTGTTGCTGTTAAATTGGATATATTTCTAAAGCAATAGTGCACATGACATTGGCGCAGTAGGCGCCAGGATACGAACTGAATCACGTGAATGTAATAAGAGATACCTTAATAAAAAGTCCCAAGTCAAAACAGACCCAGCTGTAGTGGCGAAAATCAACGCGCAGTACTTAAAACCAGAGCCCATAAGTCTTCACCCATTGAAAAGAGCGATTATAAACGTAGGCGAGCAGAGGATTGATTGCGTAATTGATTCTGCTTGTCAATTATTTGTTATTAATGAGAATATTTTCAAAAACACAGAAGGATTTGAGTACGGCAATATAATTTTAACATCTGCTTTTGGAGAAAAAATTAAAGCTAAATTGATTAAAACTTCGATCTCCTTAGGAAACGTTAATACTTCATTAAATCATCCCATGGAAGTAGTTCTGGCTTTGACCGACAAATTATGTGTGGATGCACTTATTCCACAATCTCTCTATGAGTCCTTATGCGAAATATCTTCGTATAATAATGAAGATAAAATAAGTAAAAGCGCGGAGAAAGGGAATCCCTCTTTTTCAGAAGAGAAGGCTAATATTTTTTGCCAGATGCCCTCAGACGAAGAGTTATCTGAGGAGGCGGGAGGGAATGATTCCATTTCTTCGGAAGAATGTTTTATTGCCTCTGACGCGATAAAATTAAAGCAAGAACAAATCGAGTGTTCTTCTTTAGAAAATGTTCGGCAAGCTTTAAAACTAAATAAAGGAAATTTTATTTTAATTGAGAATTTAATTTATCATAAAGATAAAATTCTTAATGAGCCTGTAACTCAATTAGTGTTACCGCGTAAAAGAATAGAAAAAGTGATGAAACTCGCTCACGAGTCTGTTTTCGGAGGACATTTCGGTGTTAAGAAAACTAAAGAAAGAATAAAGTATAGTTTCTATTGGCCTAATATGACAAGCGATATTTCGAAATTCGTATTAACATGTGAGGGTTGTCAATTGAGGAGAAAAGAAAAAATTAGTGATAGGTCTCCAATTACACCTGTTCTTCGACCTGAACTTCCATTTGAAGTTGTGAACGTAGATCTGATAGGTCCAATTGAACCTCCATCTGGTCGTGGGCATAAGTATATATTGTGCTTAATGGACCAAATGTCTCGTTGGCCCGAAGCGGTACCCCTTCGGTCACTTTCCGCCAAAGTAACGTGTGAGGCGCTTTTAAACATATTTTCGAGGACGGGGATTCCAAATGTGATAGCTAGTGATCAAGGTACTAATTTTGCATCATCGCTAACACAAGAGTTTATAAAAAGAATTGGATCGAGTCCTAGATTTTCTTGTCCTGGATATCCTGCCAGCAACGGTTTGGTAGAACGCTGGAATAAAGTTTTAAAAGACATGTTACATCACATCATTAGAGAAGATCCTCGAAATTGGGATCGACAGCTCCCATTTTTACTTTTTGCTTACCGTGAAGTCCCAAATACAACGACTGGTGTGTCACCGTTCAAATTACTATATGGCAGAGAAGCAAGAGGACCACTTGCCATTCTTAAATCCTCTTGGGCAGGTGAGACTTTTTTACCTACAAAGGTCACCCAATCAGCCGTGGATTACTTGCAAGAAATGAAAGTAAAATTAGAACTGGCAGCTGAAAATGCTTCATTAGTAGCAGCTGATAAGCAAAAATCTTACGGCGATTATTTCAATAAAAGATCTTCAGTTAGAAGATTTGACATAGGTGATCAAGTAGTGCTATTAATTCCGGATTCCAATAACAAAATATATGCCCGATGGACTGGTCCAGGTGAAATTGTCAAGCACTGTCCCCCACATTCTTACATGGTAAAATTACCAGATGGGAGAGTAAAACAAGTGCATGTAAACAAGATAAGGAGATTTCATGCTATAGTTAATTCAATTGGCGTGATTTTTGATAATGAGGACGAATTTGGTGAAATTATTACAGTACCTGAAACGAACATTGGAAAAGTTATGTTTGATTCACAATTGGATTTAGAACATTTGAGTGATGATCAGAAAAGAAAATTAATTTCCTTGCTGAGTAAACATCCAGAACTTATGACTGGAAAATTAAAGAAAGCAAATGTTGAAGAGCATAAGATTCGACTCATACCTAACAGTGAGAGGAAGAGGCCTTATATATACCGTATTCCGGATGCTTTAAAAGGAAAAGTAGATGAACAGTTAGAAGAACTCAATTTCACTGTTAACTTGAAGAAATGTTCTTTCGCTAAACCAAGTATCAAGTTTTTGGGACATATCATTGGGTCAGGTGAACTCCAGCCAGATCCAGAAAAAGTTCGAGTCATTAAGCAACTTCCAAGACCAAATACTAAGAAAGAATTGAGAAGCGTGCTTGGATTATGTGGTTTTTACCGAGAATATATTCCGAAATATGCTGAATTAGTGTACCCTCTAACAGAATTGACAAAAAAGCGAGTACCGGAAGAAATTCCCTGGAGTGAAGTACATGACTCTGTGTTCTCTCGTCTTAAACAAGCCCTTGCTGAAGCCCCATCACTTCACACACCAGTGCCCGGTAATTCTTACATTATTTACTCAGATGCATCACAGATCGGAATAGGAGCCTGTCTTTCTCAACGAATAGGGGATAAAACTTTCCCAGTGTCTTACGCTAGTCATAAATTGACCAAAACACAACAAGCCTGGTCAACTATAGAACGAGAAGCTTACGCTATTGTGTGGTCATTAAAGAAATTTGAGTCGTTGATATTTGGCTCGGAAATAGCATTTTACACCGACCACAACCCTTTACCGTATTTAACGAAATGTGCTCCTCAGTCATCTCGATTACAGCGATGGGTGTTCGCTCTTCGAAAGTATAATATAACTTTAAAACATTGCCCTGGTTCCAAAATGCCGCATGCGGATGCATTATCTCGTCTGTTTCCAAATACTATGGCTTAAATATTGACTGTTTACTTTTTGATAATTTAAAGTTTTTGATATATATATATATATATTTTTCTTTTTTAGCTGTGCATAATGAACAATTCTAGTGCTTAAAGAACATTAATTTGTTTATTTGTTTTCATAAAGTTATTTGAAAACATTATTTTTACTCATTATTATTATTACATATAATATATTAATTTTGGTTAATGATTAAAATATATTGATATATTGATAAATTTATTAGTATGGTTATTAATCTGTTTTATTAATAAGAATTTCCAGTATCAAGCATTGTTTTACGTAGTTTTGATGGAAATTGTAAAACTTGTGGTATTTCTTTTTACATATGTTTACATTTCATTAATTATATATATTATTTTGATTTTATAAGCAAGTTATCAATTTTAATAGTTTAATGCTATGTTATGTTAAGTAATTGAGTGCATTATCTGCTTATTGGAAATGTTTTATTACTTGAAGTAACTACATATTATTTGCATTATTTGAAATATTCATTAATATTAGTTTTATATATTAATTTTATTTTAATAATTGGAAAACTTGTTTTAAAATTTTATAATTTTTGTGTTAATAGTGGATAATTGTTGTTTTCATGTGATTAATTGTTGTTTTCATGTGATTGATTGTTGTTTTCATGTGATTAATTATAAGCTTACTTTTATATATTTTACAAGCTATAATATAGAAATATTCAGTGTTCATTTTGATATTGTATATCAGATTGAAAGTATAAATTAATATTTCAATCTTGGTTGGGGGGTGTAGTGATTGGCTCACCGCTAGAGGGCGAGTTAATCACTAACCCAATTAAAGATTTGAGAAGAGAGAGATGAAGAGGAGCCGGCGCGTAGGCTGGTCTTTCCTCGATAAGAGAATATTTCTGTAATTCTATTTTGGCCGCTGAGGGCCCTTATATACTCATAATTGTTTTGTTTTGTCGCTTTAAATTTTAATAAATATTGTTTTGTTGCTGTTAAATTGGATATATTTCTAAAGCAATAGTGCACATGACAAAGTATTTATATAGAATATAACCAAAAGTAATTCGTAATACAATTTAGCTACTACAGTGAGAATAAAAGTCTTAAACTTGTAGTTCTATCCCTTGTTCACTCGTTTTGTAGTTCTATTGCAGAAACAGTTTCAACAGAGGGCTATTTATATGTTACCCTTAAGATTGAATAATATTTTTAAAAGTTTCTAAACTATAAGAAATAAACTTGTAAGAATAAAAAAAAAAATTCTTAGTCTAAATTTTAAAAAAGACAAAAAGAAAAACCTCGACGATAGTATTTACTATGAAAAAATTATTCATTAAAAATAAAGGAATGTTAACATTTCCATCATGTTTTTAGCAATGGTTAGTCCAATTAAATTATTTCAAAATTGCATTTCACCTCAAAAAGATGATCTCAACATTATATCACTACTCATTTAAATACAGAATTAATTATTTTGTCTTAATATATGCAATAATTACGGCGCAATAAGAAAATAAAAATGACCTGAAGTTAAAAATTCCCACGACTTTCGAAAATGCTTAGACGATTCATCAAAATCTATTTCAAATCCACGAAAAAAGAAGTGTTGAAAGAGTTCTTTTTCAGCTTCATTTGTTTTCTTCTCTTTTTTAAATGCAAACTCTTTCTTTTTCTACATAATATGAATAACTTGGAATAGAAAAATTACTTCGTCTTGGCTATTTTTAAGAATAAAAAGAACAATAAGACGTTCTTGCCATATGGCACTGCATTTAATTCTCCCATGTCGTGATGATGACGATGAATGCACATTCTTTTCTTTTTCTAACAGAGAGGTCATCGACTTTCAGTATTTTTCTCCAACTGTTTTCTAAAATAAAGAGAAAAATCATGGTTTTTAGATGAAACAGAAAATATGCCCTATTTTTATGCCTATTATCAAAGGATAACTTTTATTTCAGATAATCTTTGATATTCATAGTAGGAATGAAATGAGCTCAACTCAATCAAACACACAAAATAAATGTAAACATTTTAAAGCATTTGGGCTGAAAACCCGTTTATTCGCAGAACTACTGGACAATTTTTCGATTTTAATGTATAATAAATTAATGGATTCGTTAAGACTATCAAAAAAATTTCTACAGGAGTTACAAAAGCTATAGGTCATGTCTCTTTTTATAGGAATATCACTATGATTTCATTTGAAAATAATTACTGTTTCTTTTTTCTTGCCATATCAATACAAATGTCAATTTAATGGGTAAACCAATGGACTCGTTAGAACAATAGGGGGGGGGGGAGATTACTACAGAGACAAAATGAACATATCTCATTTCGAAAGAACGCCACTATGATTCACCCAGAATATAAGCTAGTTTTTCTCTTCCAAATAAATTTATTCAAGAACTAACCGCCTTCAGCGATGAGCTTGTTCGCCTATACGAACTCACCGCGCCGCGGTTCCACATTGTTTTCCGTTTTCAAGGAGTCACAACTTCACTGCTCCGCATTTATTCTATTGCATTCAGAACCATTATTCTGATTCTATTGCATTGGTATTTGAGAAACAAATCCAAGAGGTAGGGTAAAAAACGCTCACGGACTCACCGCTTTGCGACTCCCTCTTTATATTCATCTTCACGAACTCAACACTTCGCGTTTCCCAAATTGACCCTGCTGCCTTCGGCAAGATTTACATTAGCATTTAAGTTGATACATTTATGTGTAAAGAAAGTAGAAGGAGTTTTGTCTTAAAGTATTTGAAATGCTGCAAAGGTAGTCTTTGCTTTAACAGAAATTTATAGAAGAAGCTTTGCTTTAATAGAAAAAGCTTTTGAACATCAAACAAACTCGGTTATTAGTTGGAGTATATAATTCGACTTATTTTACGCGATTCTCTGAAACACATTTTCGGCCTAAGAGAAAAGGCAAATAAAAATTTATACTTTTCTATTTAATCTTCATAAACGGTGATATTAGTAACATCTGCTGATCACGTGGTATAGTGGACCGTGTATTTGCTCAAATTAGATGAACTCTCTGAGGGTAAAAAACAAAGAAAAAGCTATCAAAATTCTTAATTTATGTTTTTAGAAGAAGCTTCTGAATTAAGAATACACGTAGAAGGAAATTCTTTACAAAAAATTCATATTCACTTCATTCTATACTTTTTTATAGAGGCTATTTTTGAAATAATCTATTGCTCATACAGTTGATACTTGCTGTTATTTATATTGCTTTCTACTGATAAAGTTGAATGTCTTTAATTCATGAAAATTTACACTTGAAATTATTTTATAATTTCTCATGCCTCTTAAATTAAAAGATCTTAAATAATATATTGTACCATTATAATATATATAATATAATATATATAATATAATATATATAATATAATATATATAATATAATATATATAATATAATATATATAATATAATATATATAATATAATATATATAATATAATATATATAATATAATAATGAAGCAATAATATATTGATCAGATGTATTCATTTGATGTAAAAAAAATCTCTATCCGACTCTAAAGTATCCAACTCTATTGTGCAGGCAATTTAGATTTGTTTTTATTATTCCCTAAGATACTTAGCCAATTATTTCTTTATTTACATCTCAAAAAGAGAATAAAACAATTCAGAAGTGTTCCACGAACACATCCTCAATACCACAAATACCCCTCAAACTATGATTATTCTAACTTAAATTTTGAAAATTCTGTTAGTTAATATCAAATTCTGAATTATTTTGTGTGAGTTAAAAACAATATAACTATTCCACACTCTTTTTTGTTAAGTAGTAGTGTGTTGCCTGGTTTAAAAATTGTAAATCTTGCTAATTTATCTGCTTTATTTAAATTGATGCAAAATTTGTATTGATGCATCCCAATGCAGGATCCTTCTTGGGGAAATTTGCATACTATTATACCCCAAGAATAATAAAATATTGTAAGAAGACGAGAGTGGACTCTATAAATATGAAGAGATTTTAAATGGTAATATAATTGTTTCAAAGATAAATAGTCTGTTACATTCAAACGCATGCATATAACAATTCTTGCATTTTTTACAAAACCTATCTGCTAGCAGAACTTCTGCATGTTATTAGGCTTCGTAGAAAACTCTTAAGTTTCTATCTCATCCTGCTTTTAGTTCTTATTTAATTGGAATTCGGAATTAATACTTCTTAGATATTTGATAAAGTATTTACCACGTTATACGAACTATTTTTGTGCTGTTGGCATAACATTTCTTACCTCTTTTCATCAAATTCAATTGAGGCAAAACTAAAAGTACAGAATTAATATTCAATTCAAAGCACAATGCTAATTAAAGTATTTTAAAATATAAATAAATTATAATTTCGCTATTATTATTGATTAATAGTAAAACAATTGGAGCAGTATCAAAAGTAATATCTATTACAAGATAGAAAATTTGATTACAGCTTGAATAATTTTTTAAATATATATTTCAAATTTCAAAGCAAAAATTGTGTAATTAATTTTAAATTGTTCAAAAAATTTAGGTTTATTTAATTGAATATTTTTAAAATTATAACAGAAGAGCATAAGACAATATAAAATAAAAATAAAATTATAAAAATCTCAACATCTTCATAAATATTTAAGCTAAGTTTACTAAATTTTGTGTAATTATTGCATAGAATAACCAAAATAATTATTGAAAACTACAAGTTTATTACTACATTTTTGCTTAGGGTGTCCAAAAACACTTTTTCGTTAGTAATTATCCCCCAAACCTCTAACAGCTTTAAACTTTATTGATAATTATGAGAAATCGCATAACCTAAACATATCTATATTTTTAAAATGATTCTGATTAAATGATTAAAATGATTTTTTGATAAAGATCCAAACTTGTGTTATTATGGAAATGTTTTCATTATTTTGTCCAAACCCCCGTACTTATCTAAACAACATATTGAAACAACAATAAGTATGTATTTATTTTTTACTATGCTATAAACCTTTATTGTTGAATTAATTTTAGTTTTCTTTGTGATACATTTATATGAAATATATCTTGAATTTATTTAAACCAGATTGGATTTATTGAATTGGAACTTGTATTTGTTTAACCAGAAACTTTTTATGTGTAGAAAGTAATTTGATAATACTTAAAATTGAGCATAAAGTATTCTATGATTCCTTCATTTTATAATACACTTATTAGTTATGTAGCTGTAATTATGCTGAATTTCATTCAAAATGAAATAAATCCAAAAATCAAGGTCTTTTTTTAATTCTTTTTTTTTTTTTTTTTGAATGAATCAAATTTTTTTAAATTTGTGTATTCCTGTGGCAGATTTTAACCTTCTTTCCCCTATCAGTGACAGTTGAGCAAAAACAAATAAATAAACAATACTGTGTTTTACATACTAAAGTAAAATGAATGAATAATGTGATCGATATAAAATTCAAAAAAAAAATTTGACTTATTGTCCTATTTGATTGTTGAATTTTAATAAAGATATAAATTTTATTTTATAATTTATT
This sequence comes from Parasteatoda tepidariorum, assembly GCF_982258835.1. NCBI lineage: Eukaryota > Metazoa > Arthropoda > Arachnida > Araneae > Theridiidae > Parasteatoda > Parasteatoda tepidariorum. The sequence goes on along the minus strand of NC_141758.1, from coordinate 74,207,640 downwards.
TTTTTTCAAGAAAAGATATGCTATAAAAGTCGTCTCCAAATTCACAAAAATGTTTAAGATTTTTTAAAGTACTATTTTTAACTGAAACAGTTTATATTTTACCAGTATTAAAAGAGGGGAAAAGCATTAATTTGTCAGCTTATTAGAAAAACAATACTCCAGAATTTGGATTTTTGTTTAATAAATTGTCAACATGATGCAAAATGTTTTTTCTAGGAAAATGTGAATTTTTATGAAGAGCTAAATAAAATAAACTGCCCACAACCACAAGGGGACAAGAAAACAAAGAAATTTTTTTCTTATATTGTATAAGATGATTTTAGATGTATTACTTGCTCCATAACAGCAATTCACTTTTTGTTTAACAGTCACTTTGTTTTCAATGTAATATACAGTAAATCAAGCTCTATGTTCTTCTCGTTACTTCAGTTTATGCTCTATGAGCTGAAAAATGCTCTTCTAAATGTACTTTAGAAAACTCAAAGATTCTACTATCTAGAGTGAACATATAAAAAAAAACAATCTAGATATAATAAAATATACATAATAAATTTTTTTTCTGTAATTTATTTGTCCTATTCACTAATGCATTCTCACATCTTATGTTAAAAGTCTTCACCCTTTGGATTTATATCATAGCTTTCTTACACCAATTCTTTTTGCAGGTATGTTGACTGCTCCATTTTCTTTAAGACATTTTATAGAGAGGTAAAAAATTAAAAACTAAGATCTGCATAATTTTGTTTCCTTTCACTAATGCTTTAGAATGCACACCACAAAATAATTCTAACGTGATAGGATAGGAGAATTGACATATTTGAATTATTCAACACAACTGTTGGCATCTTTCCTTTTGAGTGTTGATAGACTATGACCGCAAAGTGCTAATACATGAAATAAGTCTGACATGAAAGTTATATATTTTTTATAATTATCATTGATGACTTATGTGATTTTCAGAGTTGTATTACACATGCATATAACACTATATAAAAGCAAGTTAAAAATTACCAAAAATGCTGTTGTGCTTTTTTAATTACAGTTAAATTTCGTTCAGTTCATTTGTAAATAACAATTAAACAAATGAACGATTAAAACATATTTCCCACGGGTCAGTGAAAACAGAGAAACCTGAAATTGTCAGGAAATTTTATTTCCAAAAATCAGGGAATAGTCAGTGGAAGTTGCTTTTTTTTATTTTTTTTTCTCAGAAACCTGGAAAATTCCTATATGATATATACCTGGAAAATAGTCAATCTTAAAATTGTCTGTAACAATAATTAGTTATTGGATATTCGAGTTAAACAATTCTAACATCAATTACAATCACATTTTAGTCAAACTGAAATGTTCCCATCTTCATTTAAGGATTTTTTTTTAACACAGAAAATCTAATATTTGGCATTACAAATAAAAGAATCAGAGATTTCTGATGAACATGGTATAAATAAAATATGGTCTAGATTTTAATTGAAGTTTACTTGGAATACCTTGAAAAGTTAAGGAATTTTTTTCTGAAATTGAGTGAGTACCCTGTTAAAAAGACATTATGTTCTTGTTTTTCGCTAAGATTTAAGCATTGTTTTACAAGTATATATTAGCAAACCTTTTATAAATAAAGTAATAACTAGAAAATTTTAGATCCAAATAAATAGGAATGTAGGAGAATTATCGAAGTTATGCTCCCAAGAACTAGAATGGAAATGATTAAGTACAATTTAACGTATTAATGAAGTCTTTTCAATTACTATATGTGTACCCATATAAAATAAAAAATTATCGAAACTGTTCATAGAAAATATAAATTTGCTTCATTACAAAAAGTTTAAAATCCTTAAAATTTTGTACTTAAGTCTGTCACAAAGCTTTCAAACTCTGAAAAGTATTATCTAGCAATTATATTCAGCATATTAATTGTTAAATACAGATGAATTACTAAGCTTTCCCTTTTTTTCTCAGCTGTCACAGTTCAGCGTTAAAATTTAAAAAAAAAAGAAACTTATTAATTAAAGAACATACCATCTATAAAATTTAAAAGAAACAAATGCTGATAAATTATCTCTGTTACGCATACTAAAAATATTTTTCGTTCAGTCTTATTTATGATAAGCATTGAAAGATTCAGTGAATAGTCTGAAAGGGATTAATTTAATTCAAATGTGATTTAAATGACATTCAAGTAAAAAGAGTAAAAAATAACTCTAGTATGATTGAAATAAATTAACTCAAAGGATGATAATTATGAATCAAAAATAATTTATATCCTCTCAAATTCGAGTTAAAATCATGCACTCAAATGATGTTAATAAACTACCAAAAATGATTGAAAATCACTCAAGTTCGAGTTAAAACGATCCTATCAAATGATACAGCCTGGTCAATCAAAAACGATTTAAATTCATTCAATTTCGAGTCAAAATTATGCACTCAAACTTGAGTTATTTCAGTTGACACTTCGACTTAAGTGAATTAAACTCAAGATGAGAAGGCTCTTTTTTTTCAGACAAATGAGTGAAATTTTACTCAAGTTGAGTTATTTTAACTCGTTCATTTTCAATTGGACTTTTAAAAAGTCCAATTGACTTTTTAAAAATCTTAATGCCATAAACAGAACCTCAAGTATAAAGCTAATCGAAAAAAATGGTAAAATAATAATAATAATAATAATATAAGGTCGTACTAAAATACTTAAAGCAATACAACATTGTCTGAATTAAAAGGTCTCTTAAATCTGATTTACACACATATTTTAAAAATTAATTCACTTCAAACATTGAGAAGGCATAATAAAACAAAACTTCTTTTAAATTACAAAGTGCTTACAAAAATTCATGAACATGAACATTTAAAACATGATCGCAATAGTTTTAGAAAATATAGTCGCTATATTTCAATCGACTGTTTGGGGTTCTTAATGCTATACAGAAGTATCAAGTCTCAAGCAAAATAAATATTTTAAAAAATTTAAAATTTAATAAAAAAACCGTTCTGAAGCATAATAAGGCTTAATTGGAACAGAAATGAATACATACATAAATATAGTGTAGTAACTGTCTTTTATTTCGAAATTAGAATTTCAAATAAATAGGAAAAATCCTTATTTTAAACAGTAGATATAATTTATAATTTGTTAAATCATATGTGGGTACAAAAGAAGCTTCTTTAACATTTCTAAATACTTTTATAAAAAGAAGTGCCTAAAATTTAGGAATTTTTAGCTCTCTTCCACTCAAAAACTACAATCACTACAACAATGCAGAAATCATAAAAAACAACACCTTCCTCTGTACTTGTCTTACAAATTGGAATAAAGGAATGTGCCTAAATTACCACTATAGCAGGCATGTAACACTAATGTAACGTGCATTTGGAATCATTTCGAATCAACTGGAGTTTTATTTTATAATAAAACTCTCATTAGAGCTCCTTACAAGAAGGGAAAAAATAATTTTTCAACAATCATTTTCGCCAAAACTCAGTAATATAGATTCTTAATCAGATTGCCCTTTCCTTCCGAAACGGCCCAAAGCATTCAGTTTGAATGCAACCGAGAGTAATTTAGAATCTTTTCCACCTTCCGCTACCAGCTGATTTGCTCTACATGGCCAGTCACGCCTTGACCATAGTTCTGGTTTCCTTATTACATCCCAAGAACAACATACTCAGTAGCACGACTTCACGATCCCAGAAAATAAAAAAAGAATGAACCTCCAGGAATGGGGAAAAGAAAGAAAAACTGGGTGTTGGCCCCTTGCTTATCGCCAAATTTATATTGTCTGAGAAGAAGTCACGACTACGCTCCTGGAAATCAAAGTCCTCCATCGCGTAGGTGGGTAGTCATGTTGGTCATACAACCCAGTCTTATTTCCCTCGACCCAAGAGAAACTTTGTTCCTCTCACACCCAGAAATACAATAATTGCTACGAAACCAGTCCGCAGAAGCGTAAGATGAAATGGTGCAATGTTGTGCCAGACCGAACCTCCTACCCGTTAGAATCTCAGCATCTGTACAAAGTACACAACCCGTTCATTATCCTATTTGTGACCAGAAGTCGTGAGTTTGTAATAAATGTTTCTCTGATTCTATGTATAGAGAAGCCGCTGGGAAAAAGTAGATACCATTACTGCTTTTGGGTTGTAGTTACGAGGACATAATAAACTGAGGGAGAAGCTTTTTATGATCAATTCTGCTTAACGTCCAATTGATATTTTAAAATTAAAGTTGTAATCAGGTAAACTTAGAGTAAACCTTCAATTTCCAATTGCTAAAAGAAATGCTTTCCAAATATCAAAAAAGTAAACAAATTATGGTTAGATTACTTAGGATTAAGCAGCGGGAAAGTTATTTTGCAATCATTTGTTTGCATTTTGATATTTTGCAAACATTTTTTCAGCATTTGGGACATTGGGGTTAATTTTAGATTTACCCGAATTCAGTTTTTTCTAAACTTAGAATTTTAAAATACCATTAGTGGTAAAATTGAATTTCCCCTGAAAAGTTTCTCTTGTGGTGTGGTGTCCTCTTAAGGCTCTCTTCAGTCTTGATCTACAACCAATATCAGTTATTATACTAGCTGTTAGATTACCTTTACTAGCAGCAGTTATTTGCAACTGGATTAGCATAACCTTCTTACAAGCAGTTTAAGTACGGCTGCCTCAATTTTCAGAAAATACTGAACAGCCGTTTTTTTTATTTAGAAGCTTAACCCTGCGACCGAACTCAAGTGCCAAAAGGGTATAGACCAGTGTTTCCCAAAGTGTGGTACGCTTACCCCCAGGGGTAAGGGAACAGTTTAGCGGGGGTACGCGTTCTTATGCGAAATATCTTGCAACAAACGAAAATTTCAAAAAAATTTTATTTAAAAATAAAGCTAGCCATGAAAATTTACGATTACGTATTTTTCTATTGGCTATTTTTTGCAGAGTTAACAGTTAATAATTAGTGGTGTCAACAGCCAGTTGTGATTTTTAACTTTAGTGCAATTTTTTTATAGTAAAAAATACATTCATTTTTTTATTACTGGTACGCACCGTTACGAAAAATCTAGAAATTGTACACTAAAGTCATAAGTTTGGGAAACACTGGTATAGGCGATACGAGGAAGTTTTAAATAAATGTTTAATTACTGTTATTTAATTTTTGAAAATATACAAGCAACTTTCATAACTATCTCTACATACCATTTTATCAATTAAAATGAAAAATAATTTTTATACCTTGCTTATATTCTTGTAAAACAACAAAGAAACATTAAAGGTAGGAGAAAGACAATATGCACAAGCTGCTCTTAAGTCATCAGACTAAATATGATTTTATCAGCTAACATTCTTTTAGAAGAAATAGAGAATTAAAATATAATTTCTTCTATTTTAAGTTTCATGTGTGACAGGAACATTAAAGAAAATTGTTGAAAGCCAATATAGATAAAGTGCCCCATAAGTTCATAAATGTATCAATATTTGAACATTGTTTTTATTTCCATTGGTTCTTTTAAAGACAATTGTATATCAAAAAAATAACATTAAATCTATAAATGAGAGCGAGCAGTCCAGTAGCGTTCCCTGAATGATGTCCGGGGAAGAGCAGGGAATCTAAACAGGTGAGGCATGCCCATCTCTCCGTGGAGATCCCACAAAGTACAAAAAGGATCAGGAACCACATTGATGCGACGTAGATGTTTATTCAGGCAATCATGTCCAGATATCAAACGAAACATGGCGACAGATTTCCTCCTAGGGCACTGAGGGACATTGAAAATCTGTTTAGGCCATGGTTTATTGGAATTGCGATTTTTCAATTCTTCGAGGAAGGAGTCTCTACAGATGTTCTTTATTAGACATTATTAAAAGAAAGTCTGGGATTATATATTTAAATATTGAAAAATAAGAAAAACATTTGCATATTTTTAATTTTTACAATATTGAAAAGAATTGAAAATAGGAAAAAAGGCAATAATAATCTAGGTACCACCAAACCAAGAGGGCAGTAATCAGGAGGACGTCAATTTCTAGGATGCCATATCAAATTCGGCTGTATATTTGTATATTTTTATGGCAAAGGAACTTGAATATTTTCTTGGAATGAGCTAGTCCTAAAATCAATAATCTTTTTAATTTCCGTTGCTTTTAATCATCGTATGAAAAAGCTCTAAATGATTTTCCCGGTAAATTTATACTGAGAGAAAACTCATAGCTCTGAAAAAAATTACATCTGCTAAAAGCACAAAATTACCCTGTGCATAGACCAACGTTGGCTTAGTGTAAAATAAGATTGCATAGCATAATATAATTTTTATCGTCTAACGGTCTTGCAACGTGAAATGAACTTCAGATGATCTTTTTACATATACAGGTATAAGGTAAAATAATATGAACACTTTTATACTAACTCTATAGATTTCTATACTATCAGTCTTTCTTTCAGCAACATGTTTTTCGAGATTTCTCGTGGTGAAACTGTTGGCACAGTTTGATTGTGGTACGATTAAAAAAGGAAAGATGCTTTTCTCATTTTTAGTCGATATACATTTTGCATGGGTAAAAAGTACACTGTTTCTAAAAGTTTATCCCTTTAACGATTGGCTAATTTTCAAGAAAACGGTCGTAAAAGTACCTATGTTTTTATCCCTGAAAATTATATAAAAATATGTGTATGAACAATATATATATTCATTTTTAATTTTTGATTTGTTTTTAGTTTGAAATTTTAAGAAATTAAATTTTAAGGAAAAGCCAGCATTCAGGGTTATTATGACTTAATGTTGGTTTTCCAGCAAGCAAGGAAAATTTAAAAAATATGTGTTCTAAACATTAAAAAAAATTTTTTATTAAACTAACGTATAAATAAATAAAGATTAGTAACTTTTTCTTGTGTGGTAAATTTCAAAGCATGAGATACAGAGGCCAACGTCACAATCTGGACAGTAGTACCGAGTTTCCTTCCTACATCACTTATTGTTTTCATAAATAAACTATCTACAATTACCTTAAAAATATCCTGGTACTGCTATCTGGTGTGTAAAATGAGAAATAAAATGTTTTCCAGGCAAAAGAAATGAATTAGTTTTATTCTTGGCGCGTTGCAACTGAACACTCCTGCCCGGAAATATCGCGGGATCGAAAAATATAGAGCGAAACCAGTGGCGTACGCAGAATTTTTTCAAGGGGGGTGTTCATAATTTTCTGAAACTACTAAAATAAATTCGAGTATGTAATAAAGCACTATTATTTCCCTAATTTAGACAGCTCGACAATTTTGACTCTTTATTTAGACAACATTGTTTAGTTAAATTTTGATTTGATTTTTTAAGTTTAAGATCATAATGTAATATCTTCTTGCATGTAATATCTTCTGAAAAAAGTCCAATGTCATATGGGTGGGAAGTAATACTTAGAGGGCCACTTTTACATTTATCATATTTTGTTATGCTAGAAACATTTTCTTCAATGGGAGTATCACATTTCTGTACTACAGAAAAACTTATATTGGTATTAGATGCTGTCACCTCACTAATTTCAGGTCGTGATCTTTTCTCAAAATGATTGAAAATTGTTAAATTCTTGCGTTTTGACACCCTAAAGATCAAGATCTGTGCCAATATATATATATATATATATATATATATATATATATATATATATATATATATATATATATATATATATATATATATATATATATATATATATATATATATATATATATGCCTATATATATATATGCCTATATATATATATGCTATATATATATATACGCCTATATATATATATGCTTCTGTGCCTATATATATATATAGGCACAGAAATATCCGCTATGCTACGATCTCAAAGTTTCGAGCTGGATTGAATAACTTCAACGAGCACAGTATCTCCTAAGGCATTGTTACTGATTTCTTCACTAGTCGAAATAGTGGCGATGACGGGTTAGGCGATTGAATGAACTTTTTGTTAAGACAAAACAAAACAGATTTAGCGACAGTGATGCATGATTTTACAAGATGATTTTACAAGAAAAAGTTAAAGCATGATTTTACAAGAAATCCTGCAGTTTTTTAATGTGAATCATCAAAAACATTTGCTGAGATTGTTTCCTTAGAGTTATTATAGAAGTGCTTTTATTATTTTGCCATATACCTTCATCTAAAATATATTGATCATTATATATCATTATATCACTACATTGTATCTAGATTTATATGTGGGGTAATTCAAAACTTGAGGAACAAATTTCTGGAAGAAATGAGGTACACTTAAAAACGACTAAGAATCAGTTATCAAAATGCTGGGTCAGATAAAAATCAATCCTAACGAGACTGTTAGAGGCAATCGCAAGTGTTTTAGGAAGGAAAATATGAATTCATCATGATCACGAATTAACATTTAAAAACTATACAAATATATCCAGACATTCCTGACGATAATACTTTTTAATTTATCTGATATTTTGTAACGTAGCATAATAAGGCATAGACTCTAGAACGTTTTTAAATGTTCTGACGGCGTTATGAAATGGAACATATTCATTGCCATCATCAAAGTCCGGCGAATGCAAAGCTGTAATACAAAACGTTCGAGATTCCATACAGTGCCCACATTATGAACCTTAGGAGGACAACTTTACTTGCAAGAAAGTAATGACTACCTATGATTTATAACTGTCAATCAGTGACCATGATAGATCTACATTTTCCATCCAAAAATCTATTCGACTTTAAAATGAATTCAATCAGGCCAGCGTTTCAATCAAGCCAGTTCAATAAGACACACTATTAATCCCTGAAACTCTCAAAATGGGTTTTGTTTTCTTAGCGATCGGGAAAAATGATATTCCAGTGACTTTGTTTAATGCGAAATTCTGGTCTCATAGCCTGTAACAATTGTGACTGAATTTTCAGTTCATCAATAATTCCTTCCTATTCTTATTTTCCAGCGCAGCTCTTATTTTTGTTTTCTGAGTTTGTTTGATGGTTGTTTTCAGCTTTCGTTCGTGTATCAAAATACCATCTAGTGCACACTTTTTGGTTCGATAGCCCACATCACCACTATCAGTTTCATAAAGTATTGTTCTTGAAATTTCAAGAAAGAAGAAGATCAATCCGTCAGTCAAGAAGCGTTTAATCCTTTATCTTGTCAAACTTTATCAATTATTGTTATGAATCAGTCATAAACTGAAATCGATCTGTTTATTATTCGTCATGAATAAAAATTCTTACACCATTCAACATGAATCCTCCTTTTTGAGCTGTTTACATTTCCGTTGTTGTTGTTTCTAATGTCACTTGTCAATATCAGCAAGCCTGCTTGGTGACACCAAGCGAATTTAAGTCAGAGGGTGAATTTCATGTTTTTCAGTGTGGCTCTCTATGGCCGAAAATACTTCAGCCACACATACGTCACAGCCTGTTTATAGGGGACACCCATTCATTCATTCACAGATCGTAATTGTGACCTGAAATAGAGAACGATCAATCTCCGATTCAGTAGGGGAGAGTGGGGTCAATTGTAACAGGGTACGATTGTAACAGAGCAAAAATTTCGAATGTCGGGTTCTAGATTAGGTTCCTAGGTGGCGCACAAGGTGTATTTAATAAATCTACACGCACACCCCTGCTGGCAACCATTTTTATGTACTTTTGAAAGAGTTACATCACAAAAGATATTTTCACGCTACGTAAGTACTTTTTTTGGTATTAGAATATTATATTGTAACAAAGTAATTTTGTTTAAACAAATAAAAATTATTAACCGAATATGTAAGTGGACACCTTAATTAACATTTCAAAAAAAAGATTAGTTTTGTTAATTAACTAGCATTGTTTTTAACAAATGAAGCTCAAATGGCGTCTTGGGGACGATTGTAACAATAAGTAAAGGGACGATTGTAACAGCTGAAAATAAATAATCTTATGTTTACAAACCATTACTTAACTCTTTAAGAACCACCAATAGTTTCCTATATCATTTATATTATGTTGCATGCGCATTATTTTATTTGTCACCCTTCACAGCATAAATTAAAATTTTTAACCCCCTAAAGTTAAAAGTTTAACCCTTTAGGTCTCTGCTCATTATTATTTTTACTCCTAAAATATCACTACTATTTTGATCAATAAAAAAATATATCACAACTATGATAATATGTATAATTAACTATGTTTTAGTTGAATTTATGAACTGTTACAATTGACCCCGTAAAGGGGACAATTGTAACAAGTGCACGACTGTCAAAAACTGTTAATAACTAATATAATAACATTTAAAATAAGGTATTTATTTTTTTTCTAGTAGAGGATAGTCTACTTTATTCGTCTGTCAATTAATACTAATAATATATTGGATTTTTTGTTAGTTAAAAATAGTTAAGTAAAAAATGTTACAATTGACCCCTCTCTCCCCTACCCCCAAAAGTATAATTTCTTATGGGAACATGGAGGACTTTATGACCCGACAGATTCAACGTGCACCAGTCACCATTTACTACACGGGGAATATTCAGCCGGCGGGCATCGAACTCGCGACCTCTCGGACATGGACCCCTTATCTTCACTTACCCGTCTGAAAATTTTAATGGACTGTTTTTTTCTTCTTCATTCATTCAGAAAGCATATTATACCGAAAATATCACGTCACACTGAAAAAAAACTTGCCACAAACCAAAGCTACAACTCATAATCAAACCAATTCTAAGTACCATAAATATTATGGCTTCAGTGTTTTGGGTTCAAAACTACGTTTCTCCCATCTACCTCGCACTTGGTGAGATCAAAAATATTATCACACATTTTAAGATCGCACAAATAATCAGAAAACAGTCGCAGCTGCTCTTTTGAGTAAGACTAGTACAAACATGGAGCCTTTGAGCAACCATAGGGGAAATTTGGTATCGTGGGAGGAGAAAACATACCCAACTCATCTCAGTTGCCCAGCCAGCAGCGGAAGTATATTTTGATAAAATTGACCCTACACAGAGGATTATTTGACAAAATATCTCTTAAACAAACCAAAGCATTCCCTCGTGAATTCTTATAACTATTTTAGTCGTAACTCTTCTTAAGCAACTAAAGTTAGAACAAAATTTATGAATGGTAATTACACACCAAAAAATTTTCAATACACCAACTGTAATTTCATATAAAATTTAGAATTAAATAATTCAGAAGGATACATAATGTCACTTTTAGAAACACACTCAAAAGAAATTTACCTATATATTCTTTTAAATAAAAATGATTTCATTGCTAAATTTTTCAAACCATAAAAACGAACCTATTAGTTTTATAAAATGTTTTCTTTCAACCCAATAGAAATTATTTCTATCCCATTTTTAAAGCCATTAGAGAAGCTCGAAGATAATTGCTCTGCGTTCACAGCGATATTTCATCAAGAAAAGGCTCTTAATTTGAGTGCACAACTTCTTGTGAAAGGAAGGGGGAGGCAGAAGATGAGATAGTAATTTGAGAACCAAGTTTCTTCTTGAAATAGGGCAAGGAATTCGCAACAAAAGTCTACTGCGATGGTGCAGATTAAAAAACCATAACCGCAACTACTCACGAATTGGCGCGCTCGCACAAAACTTCCATTTATAAAAACGAATCCCTAATCGCACATCCACTGGTAGCATTTTCTTCTTTCTTACCTGAAACCACTGGTCTTATTTTGATGATTCAGCTCTGTACATTACGCTTGTAAACTAATCAGGATTGGTCACGACTAACCCCGGGCTCCAAATAAAGAGGGAGGAGTCCACAGTTCTAAAGCTTGCCCACTACGCGGAAATACTTAAGGTTCATCTATGATTGTTGATGCTGTAGCATTTGCAAAAGGCATCAAACCCTTGCCAAGAATATGTTTGATGTAAAATCATGAAGATTGATTATGTGGTCCTAAAAGCAAAAAGCAAGCACGATTGTACCGCCTATTTAGTGTTCAGGACAATGATTTCCAATCCAACTTATTATTCGTTCTTGTACTGATAATCTAACAACAAAACATCATTTTAATGATTCGTATAAAGGTATTAAAAAAAAAGCATTTTATTGAGCCCGGCGTTCTCAGCCATTGCTGAAATAACGATTTTGGTAAACAACCGAGATCAGTACCTTTATTCTGACGAGATTAAACACTTTATTCTGGTGAGACAATGTGATTGAACGATGCAGGTCATGTTGAAGATAAACGCATCACTCACCAAGGTTTTGAACATCTTTTGAAAGCCATTATTAATCTGCATTGCTCTTTGACATTTTTCTATTTTAAGATGTCTTGAAATCATAGTATGAATAATTCAGAGCTCAATTTTAAAATCTCTATCATGAAGTATTGAAGTATTAAACAAATACAATGTTGGATTGATAAATTAGCAAATTTTAATAATAAGTATACTTTGTTGCGAAATTAACTGCTATTCCAGTTCAAACTTCAGCCGAGAAAGACATGTAGTAAAAGTATATGCTTGTAGACGAGTTTCGATATGAAACTGCTCTTTGGAAAAGGTATTTTATCTCGTTGCAATAATTTAGAAATATATTATGTATCTAAAAACATCACTCATCAAGCTTTTGAAAGATATTATTAATCTTCAATCCTACTTGACATTTTTTTAAATTTTTCAAGTAGTGTGGAAATAATAGTATGAATGATTCAAAGCCTTGCTCAATTGTAAAATCTCCGTCACGAGTGTTGAAGTCTTCAGCAATTTTATGTTGAGTTGATAAATTAACAAATTTAAACAATATTGTAGGAAGCGTATTCCTTACTTAATGCGCACGCACATCCTAACCTTTTAACTAAACAGTGGTTAGATGGTCATTCTTGTGATTCTTCCCGCGCAGCAAATGTGATTGAAGGCTGGCGATGCAGACGGCCTCCTCTTATATGTTAAATGTCCTGTATTATGTCCTATGTGTTAATAAATGTTTGTTAATTAAGTTATGCTCATTGCTTTTTCCCATAATATGCATTACGACGAAACCGCTATTCCAGCTTAAACTCATGTAAAGAAGGACATAAAAAAGTACACAAGTCTCTGAACAGGGAATTTCAATATGAAACTGCTCTTTGGGAAGGTGTTTCAAATCGTTGCGATAATGTAGAAATATAATTGTACGTCTAAGCTTGTCAGAAAATTTTTGCAAGTTTAAATTGAAATGGTGCTATTTATATATAGTGAGCATTAAAAAAAATAATAATAAACGGACCACCCTAAATAGCTTTTGATCTAATGATCGGATCTTTACGTTCTAGGACTCAATCTAAATAGTTCGAGATGACCCTCAATTATGCTAATTAATATAGATATTTTAATTTACGTAAAGAGACACAAAAATGTACTTTCTCTAAATAAACACATCCTTATTTCAAAGGATTCGTCTTTCTGATTTTCAAAATGTAGTCGCAACCTAAGAAATATGGTCGCATAGTTTGATCATAAGAGCGGTCCAAAGGTTGGACCCCTTAATGTTAATTTTACATTTTCGTATTTCACCATATCTCGAGAACTTTTTTAGCGAATTGAAAATTTTGTGCACACAATTATAAAATTCTTTTAACGAACGGAAATTCCACGCAAAATATAACTTTTAGTAACTATTTGTTACTTCACTTTATAAATGGTTCGAAAAAATTTTGAATTGTAAGGTGGAATTGTTTTAGAAGGTTTTAAAGAAAGTAATTTTAAATGGCAAAATTTGAGTGGTCGAATAGTTTATGAGAAATCGAATCTATAAAAATACGACTTTTTTAAAATAAAATTTCTCAGAAACTATTCTACCGACTACGCTCAAATTTTGTATTTTGCTATTTAAAATTGCATTTTTTTAAATGATATAGAAAACTGTACACCATAAAACTCAATGAGTTTTTTACTATTGTTAAAGAAAATAATAAATATTTACAGAAAATTATATTTTGCATGGAATTATCTTTGGATAAACGAATTAATATTTGTGTGCAAAAAATTTTAAAATTCGTTTAAAAAGTTCTCGAAACATGGTGAAATACGCAAAAAAGTAAAATTAACAATAAGGAGTCCAAACTTTTGGGTCCATATTTCCCAGATTGCGGCCACCCACTATATTTTGAGGGTCAGAAATCCGAATTCAGGAAAAGTACGTTTTTATGTCTGATTCCGTAACTCGAAAAATCGTCTGCACTAATTAATTAGCATATTTGAGGTCACCCTCTTGAACCTTTGAATTTGAATCTTGGAACGTAAAGATTCTATCATAAAATCAAAAATTATTAAAAGTATTCTTTTTTTTAATTTTTCGCACTACAGATTGATTTTTAATGAAATTTGGATATAAAAAGCCCTAAAAGAAGAGACTTAAGAATATTCTTTAATTTCTGGTTTTTAGTTTTCATTTATTAAATACCTGGAAAATTAATTAATGCTACTAAAATAAATTGTAATTATAAACTATTAAAAAAAACTGTCTTAATGTTTGATGCTCCTTTTACAAAAGAGTTGGAAGAAACCAATTCCTTTTGAGGCAATTTTTTCCACGGTGGAAGAAAGTTGTGATCCTTGACACTAATAGAATAAAATTTCGAAGATAACCAAGAACTGAGGTACAATTGACAATACATACTATTGGTATATATATATTTTAATAACATTAGTGAAAAAAATATATAAAAAATAACAAAACCTTTTAATTTAAGATGGTCGCTTTGTTATAAATTATACATTTAATTCCATGTTTCGTTATTTTTATTATTAAATAACAACTAAATAGTAATGCTTTAAACAAGTAGTTTCAGAAATGAAATGTTTTCTAGACCTGTTTAAAAGAATCATGATTTTTAATTCAAACAAATGAAAATGGGCAAAAACAAGCAAATATACTTAAAAATATTTATTATCAAAATCCAGGTGGGGGATGTTTACAAAGAAATTCTTTCAAGACTAAAGGATATAAGGCAAGAAACTTGAATCGTTCACCCATTTGATCTGGCATGGTGAGCATTTCATATCCAGACTTTAAGGACTTTACAGTTTCATTAGAGGCATTTTCTATTAATTTCTAAAATGAATAAATACAGACATTAGTAATTATTTTCAATTAATAGAGTTGATTGATTAAGATAAATTTATGAACATTGTTATAATTTCTTACTCTGTTCATTATAAATAAGACAGTGTGATTTTTCATAAATGGACTTTAATTATTAATTGCAATCGATTATCAAATAAATATTAATAATGTGAGTATAATTACTTGCTGCGAAGTGTTATGATTAGTTGATATACAATTTATTATGTTGTAAAAACAATCAATGACTCCATCTACTCCAAATTGAGTTTTTATTTTAATTGCTAGTTAAGAATTTTAGCATAACATACATATTTTTACACAAAAATGTTTTGTATATATGATGGGTTTAGGGAAACATAATGAGAAACCACACTGTTTCATTGGGTTGTATTCTTACAATGAACTTTTCTTTCATATAGTTTAAAAATAAACACTTTCAACTTTTCCATTAGAAAACAGCACAATTCTCAGAAATATCTTATTAAAAATAGTTGTTTTACCAAAAATACTCTATCCCAATCAATTTGAGTATGTGGCTTAGTATTAAATGAAAAAAAATTCAAACACAGCTCATCTTTTACCACATCATTCCTGGAACACTATTAATACAAATTATGGTGGCTCAGGGGATAGAGTCCTCGCCTCCCAATGAGGTTTTCCGGGTTTGATCCCAGCGATAGCAAGTCAATTCGAATTCTGCACCCGACCACAGTGCTGACGTAAAATATCCTCAGAGGTAGTTCTGCTAGCCCTTGCCGTTAGGCTAACCGAGGAAGGTTTTTCTGTTTTTTTTTCTCCATGTAACGCAAATGTGCTGTAGTTCCATCAGAAAATCCTCCATGAAGACAAACGACTCCCACTACTTGATCCAGGAGTTCTTTTGTCTTCTGAATTGGATTTAAAATTACAAGGGAACCGAGTTGAACATTAGTAGCCATAAGACCTAAATTGGGTCGTTTGTTCAACGACGGTAACATATATATATATACAGTCAAACTCCGCTATAGTGAACCTTCAAGGGACTGAAATTTTGCCGTCACTATAACCGGGAGTTCACTATATCCGTTAAGCAGGTAATTTAACCAATGGTTCCCTAACTCCTCCCTTTTATTGCACATTATTCAAATAAATGACTGAAAAATATTATGTAGTAGCAAAAAATGTGTTATTTTTCATTACTCTTCGTCTTGCGTGCAAAAAAAAAATTAGTAATATTTAGCTGATGGGCAATCCTCAACATCAGATATGGAAACACTTCCTGACTCTCAAATAATTTTTCCGGAATTTATGTTATTCCGCTTTTTAAACCTGTCTAACCAGCCATTCGAGAACATAAAAGTATTTTCATAAAATCGCTTAGAAAATTCATCGACATTTGTCCAGATATTGGAATATTGCAGCTTCTTCGAATGGTGAACCACTTCAGTAATGCTTCTTTAACATCCTTGTGATCTGCTTTTCTCATATTTTTTCTGCTATCTAAATTTTTTTCATGGGCAGAAATTATTAATTACCTATTTTTCTATATGTTACAAACTGCAGTTTATATTCTAATATAATAGTTTATATTCCCTGCAAATATCAACTTGATTGCATCCATTTTCAATTTTTCAGATTATGCCCATTTTATCATCAATGGAGAATGCATATTGATCCCACTGACACCTTACAGGTGCATCATCTGCCAGGGTTTGTTTAAGGATTGGAAAGTGAAATAAAAGAAGCAAACAAGACAAAATGCTTATCGCTACATTCCAATCTATAGATGGTTTTAAACATTGGTATATGCATTTATTTTGAAGTAGAAATTTCAAAATTATTCCAAAAAAATAAAGAAGAAAATCAGTCGAAGACAGAAACAAGTTCATTATATCCAACTTCTTCACTTTTTTGGTTCACTATATCCACAAAAAATAACATTATATGTGGCAAGGCACGGGACCGAACATTTCGCTCACTATATCCGGGAGTTCACTATAGCGGGGTTTGACTGTATAATACAAATCATGTTATAATGCAAAAAAAAAAAAAATTAATAATAATAAGTGCAAAAAAATGGGTCATTTACAAATTATTAATAACAAAAATAGATTAAAAGGCTGATATTGAAAATAAAACTTTAAGAAGACGCTATGCTATGGAAGAAACCTATTAAGACGACTTCGCCTTCATCAGTAATTTAAAATACAGAGAAAAGGGGGCTGAGTTAAACTAAGAGAAAACTATTAAGTTTCGAATGCTGAAACCTTTTTCATGCAAAATATTACTTACCTTCTCTATAACAGCAGCTAATCTTACCATAATTTGTTACCAATTTGCTGTTTTGAAAAAAAAAATTTCAGCATTTAAAACTTTATAGTTTATTCTTTATTTATCATAACTAATTTTTTTCTACAGTTTAAATTTTATAGTATTGTAGTCGAAAGAGAATTTTCCAAGAAGAACCCAATGTATAGCGTTTCCTTAAGCTAACTAATTTTCTAGTACTTCTTACAATATGTAACACTGTGAATAAGAAAAGTGTTTGTCACAATTAATCATAGAGATATTTGTACCTTTAATCGAATTTCTATACCCATATTGTGGAGAAAATCTGCTTGTTTTACAGGACCATATACAACAGCTGCAAAAAAAAGGAGAATGTAAGCAGATTTTAAATATTTATATATGGACTTTAAATATTTAAATAAAATGAAAATATGGGAGATAAGAGAAGATTTTAAGAGTGTTATGATCTAATTTTTAAATAAATAAATTGTTTTTCTTAAAATCTTAAAAAATGATAGACTAATACAGATAGATACTAAAAGAATTAAGAGTTTAAATATAAACCATCATATAATGGAGCTACTATTTTCACTAAAATATAAATGCAAAAAATATGTGATAAAAATAAAAATATGGAAGTTAAAGAGAAGCTTTTTAACAGTGTTACGATCTAATTTTAAAATAAATAATTTTTCTTAAAATCCTAAAAAATGACAGACTCATACAGATAGATACAAAAAATATTAAAAGTTTAAATATAAACTATTCTACAATGGAACCACTATATTAACTAAAATATAAATTTAAAAAAATGTGTTATATGAAATAGAAATATGGAAGACAAGAGAAGCTTTGTAAGAGTGTTAAAATCAAATTTTTAAATAAATATATTGTTTTTCTTAAAATCTGAAAAAATGATAGACTCATATAGATAGATACTAAAAAAATTAGGAGTTTAAAAAATTCATAAAGAAATTTTGAAAAATATAGAGACTCTTAATATTTATTAGATTTAAAAAATTTATTTACAATAATAAGCATAACTTAGAAGTGACTAATATCAGCTTTTCATCCTTAACTCTAAAAAGTTATGAATTTTACATAATTCAATTCTTTGAAGTCTAATTTCGAGAAAAAGAATTTTAAACTAATCTATCACACATACAAATATTTACTATCAGAATTAAGAAGAGATAATATATAATTGATAAGATAATAAAATAAATAAAATTGAAAATGGAAATGAATCTTTTCTAAATGCTACAAAAATAATAACAATATCTAAATTTCTATTAAATATGAATGGATATGAATCCACATTAACACTTCAATTAACACATTGTAGTTCATACATGTAAACTGCTGTTTGTAGAAAATGCAACACCATGAAAGAATCATCAGAATCAAATGAAATTTAATGCAGAAACGACTTGTACTGATACAAATAAATGATGAAATTTTCAAAACAAAAGAAACAAATTAAGCGTCCGAAATCAGTATTTGGTGCAGCCACCACGCGCTGCAATAAGTGCTGCTATACGACGTGGCATGGAGTCAAACAGATGTTGAATATCTGCTTGAGGAAGAGAATTCCATATCGCTTGTATGCGCAACCAAAGTTCGTCTTTGGAAACTGCAGGACGCGGATCACGAGTGAGACGCCGACCAACCATATCCCACACGTGCTCAATAGGCGACATATCCAGCGAATAAGCAAGCCAAGGAAGAAGTTGCATGCGTTGTGCTGAACAGAAGTCTCTAACAGTCCGCGCAACATGTGGGCGTGCATTATCCTGCTGAAAGATAGCTCCAGGGATGCCTTGAAGGAAAGGAACGACTTCGGGCTGTAGCACTTCACGGACGTATCTGTTGCTATTGAGATTACCCTCAATTCGTATCAAATTGGATCGTCCATGATACGAAATCGCACCCCAGACCATAACTCCGGGTGTTCGACCACTATGTCGTTCAATAATACACTCAGGAAGGCAGCGTTGACCGGCATAACGTCTAACACGAACACGGCCATCATGGGTCCACAAATTGAAGCGTGATTCATCTGAAAAGACAACTTGGTGCCAATCAGCTCGCCAGTCTCTGTGCTCAAGAGCCCACTGCCGACGCAGCCGTCGATGATCCGCCGTGAGGGGAATCCTGTATAATGGCACCCTTGCACGCAATCCACGGCGCAGCAGACGACGACGAATTGACGAAGCCGACAATTGTACACCTGTAGCAGTAGACCAATGTGCTGCCAGCTGCCTGGAGGAAGCTGTGCGATCATTCACCGCCATGCGGAGCAGGTGTCGATCATCGCGCTCTGACGTCACCTTCTGTCGTCCAGTGCCTGTTTTTCGAGTTGTTCGGTGCTCGTCGGTCCACTGCTTCCAAACTCGCATCACTGTGGAACTGTTCCGCTGCATACGAGCTGCTATTGCGCGATAGGAAAATCCTCCTTCTCGAAGGCCGATTATCCTCCCTCGTTCAAACTCCGTAAGTTGCTTGAATTTCTTATTCTTCCGTCGTGGAGGCATACTCAGGTCTCACTAAACGTTTGCCACTAACAAATAATCATAGACTATTTTCAACGTCCCGCTACAGCACTTTATTTATACGCTTTCAGCATCAATTCAGAGGGCGCTGCGCGCGCCACGCACGCGCGATGGCTCTGAAACTTTATTAATTTGCATAATATCCTATAATTGACATTTGCTGCGAATTTCATTTGATTCTGATGATTCCTTCATGGTGTTGCATTTTCTACAAACAGCAGTTTAGTTCAAATTATGAATGACATTCATCATGCATATTGAATACGAATTATTTCTGATTTCTTTCTTTCAGAACTAATGAAAAAAATTTTATTTTACATTTATACTGAATTATTTTCTCATAATAACCATAATATGTTTTTTGCTACAATGGATAGAATATTTTCACCATTTTGCTTATTTTGAAATAGAATATTTTAAGACATTATTATCTCACCTTTTTCACAAGCATGTTCAGTTAAAAATGCAAAATCCACATCAGCAGTCAAATCTGCTTCTCCAGAACACTTCAATGGATCATGCAGTTTGTGATTTTTAAAACTCTGAATGAAAAAAAAAAACATTATAAATTACCTAAATAAAAATTTATATATAAAAAAAATGAAAGTTAAAAATAATACTAATACATTCAACACTTTTTAGTATCATCATTTAAAGCAATTCATTTAAAAAGCCTGACAATGGTTTCATGGGCTCAAGAACAAAATTTACTCTTGGCACCTTCTTCAAAACACAAAAAGTTTTGTATTTTCCTCAGATTCTTATTAAATTGTTTATGTATATTTCATAAGACTCTGAAAATTCTTTTTTAAAATTGTAGTTTACAGATTCATTTCTATAACATCTATTTTTATAACTCAATTAAAATATTAACTTTCACTTGTTTTATTAGTATTTATTTCTACTGAAAACAAAACCTTTGCTCGTTTATATTACTTATTTTATATTTATAAAAAAAGAATTCTTTGCAGCTTTTTTAATTATTTAAAACAAAGAACACAACATTTATTGTAAGGAATAAAACTGTTATATGTTTAATATTATTACACGATACGTAGGACATATCCTACAAAGTAAGAGAGCCTGAACTTTCTGACAGCAATATATAGGAGATAATAGGGATAGGATACAATTGAATTTATAGCACTGATGTAAAAAAAAAATTTATGCATAAAATATTTTTTTAAGTTAGAATAATAAATTAGAAGAATTATCACCTTTAATTAAAAAGTTTTTAATGATAAGATTTAGCTTAATCATGACAACTGCAAAGTTAATTCTCTGGGCATCGTACTAAAATAGTAACTCAAAAAATATTTCCTTAATTAGCCAAGTTTATAAATGGAACACTTAAGTATTATTATTTTTAAACAAATACATAATAAAAGGAATTTTAAAAATATTCAACTTCAAAACTAAAAAAAAAAAGATTTTTTATTCAATTTTTTTTTTTTTTTTTTTTTTTTTTTTTTTTTTTTTGGTGATTTAAATCTGCTTTTCTATCTCTTTATGAGTACCTTACTGGCAAATTTGGAAAGCTGCAATATTTATGAAATGAATCATTACATAGTTAAGAATTATCAAATGCTATCACAAGAATATTATTAACTTCTATATTTAATATGGTGTTATACATGAAAATTATTATTTACTTTACCTAGGCATTGCATACATTGACAAATTCTCCTTAACATAGTAAGGTTTGGCAAATATAAAACATGTGAAACAAAACAGAAAATTATTTTCTCTTTCTTTTCTTTATTCAAAAAAGAGAACTAAATTCATGACTAAAGAAAAAAAAATTTCTCTCTCAGGGTGCGTAGCCAAATTATTTAACAAAAAATAAGCACCTTTTAAGCACTTTAAAAAAAAATCATAATTAGGCAGGATTGGAAAGTGTTTGACAATTAACGGTTTTATCTTGTTTTAACCGTCATGTCAAAAAAAAAAACTTTTGGTATTGTTTTTAGCAATTGTCAAAAATCATGAAATTTTTAATCATGTAAAAGGAATGGCGCTTTCATACGCTACGGACTGACAACAAGTCGAAATAGATTGGGGTTGAATTAATTGTGAAAATATTGAATAGAACAATATGAACTGTGTCTTTTTGCATAATTCGAGGCGAAAATCAACATAGTAAAACAAAAATCTCATTTTGAGAAAGGGAAAATTAAGCACTTTTTAAAAACACCCAATGAAAAACGCACCTTTAAGGGCTTTTAAAAAAACGAAAATAAGCAGCTTTAAGCACTTTTTAAAAACGCTAAGCACCCTGTCTCTGTTCAATACAATTGTTTAGGAAACAAAAATAATTCAATAACTGTCTTATTTGATTATTATTACTAATATTCTATTATATTAGGAATAAAAAGATCAGTGTAAGGAATAACAGAAAATGGTCCTTAAACTTGAAAAAAAATAATTATTATTAAAATAGCAAATTGAGCAGGCAATATGTGAAAAGTTTATCTTTTTATAATTTAACAGTTAATTTTCGCTATTGAATCCCACTTTATTCGCAACATTTTACAACTTCAAATGAAGTAGATACCATGAAATAGAACTTGATGAACCAATTTTAACTTAGAAACTTTGACTTATTTTAAAATTCCTGAAGAACTCAAAAAAATATGAAACAGAAAATTATTCATCAACAAACTAAGATTTTTTTTAAAGTTTCATTTGTGAATTAATAATGCTTTTTATCAAAACTTTAATAAGGAATAAAATTATTAAAATAGTAACTTACCCTAAATGTATCAGTTTTTGTTCCTTCGTGACCATAATCAATAATTAAAGTTATTCCCCCATCTTCTTCCATTCTTTTTAGAATCCTGTCTAACAGAATACCAGAATCTGGAGAAATTTCCATGTGATCTCTTTCTTCATTTTCCTATAATTTAATTATGACAGAATATTATGTTAATTATTAATCAATAATTACTTAAAAATTACTTCCACAATCCCAAAACAAAACATTTTTTTTCAATTACCTGAGAACAGAAGAATCAATTACAAAGTATTAAAAATAGCTTTCTTTTTTTAACTTGTCAATAATCTTTTAAACTGATATAACTCTGTTTATAAGATATTTATCTACAGGTACAAATATATTAATGCCAATTGAATATATTTAAGTGGTAAGAGAATTTCTAAGAACTGTTCCCAAAATTTGACTATAATTTTTACCAGTTTTTTGAGATGATATAACCAATATTCCAAGCAGATGAAAAAGAATTTTGTGAAACAGGTAACTATTGTAATTACATAAAAATACAGAGTAAGCAGATTAAAAGGAAACTAGATTTTGTTCTTGAGATCATAAACAATATAAAAATGTAATTTGATAACAACATATTTTAAAATATGCATTAATCTTTGTATATGTTTTTGTCACATAAGGCAATAATAAATCCTAAAGATCTTACATTTTTGTTCTATTGCCTTACATCCTTGATAACTAGGTGGAAAAAAAAATTCTGCAAAAATGTGGTCCTTTATGAATATTTTATCCTACATGCACTTGGTAATTCAAAAATTTTACAGACAAAATTTTACAAACATTTACAAACAAATTTTACAAACATTTACAAACAAATTTTACAAAAACAATTGTATGTTTATTCGTACAAAAATATTTTTTTGTTATTTAAAATATCTCAAAAATTAAATAGCATATTAGATTTAGATTCTCAGATTAATAAGATAGCATCTTATTAGGTGAAAATCTGATCACAAAATAAAACTGATTTATGTGTTTCATTTTATATCAAAATACAAGGCCAAAAAAAAAAAAATATTTTCTTAAAAAGGGAGGAAAAACTTCTAACTTCATATGTTAAATTATAGGGCAAAATCAGGAAATTTTGCTGCTGGCCAATAGCTAGCAATAGCCAATAGAAATAGCATTTTTAACAATGACCACATTTTAAAACATGTGGTCCCTTTTTCACAAATTTAACGTTTTAAATGATAAAGAAAAACTGTTGATATTAATAACGTTATTTTCTTTGAAGTTTTTTTAAAAATACAATAAATATTACAAGATTCATTCCTAAACTGAATAAAAATTTTCAGAAACAAGTGGAAAAAGTAATTTTTAGAATGTTACAAGATAATTCATAAAAATTCCATATCTATTGAAACAAAATTATATTAAAATGCACATGCGTTGTATATTGGATGAATATAAACAATCTGAAGGTGCAATCTAGAGCATCAATCTGAAAATAAGAGATTAGCACATATTTTTTTACCACCATTTGTTAGATTTAGTCACCCTTCGGGCAGTGGTGGCCTTTAATTTTGCTATATGTCTTAAATACATAAATAACTTTTAAAAATGCCTACATTGAATAAACTAATTTATAGAATATAAACAAGGCTTACAGAAATCAAAAGTTTGGAAGCAGGAGTCTCCATGCGTGACATCACATATTGAAATTCTCCTTCCTTTACATCTATTAAGATTTCTCGCCAACCATTTTCTGTTTTCTAGTAAAAAAATTAGAACTATTTTAAAAGGTGAAATTTAAGATTATCAGAAATTGTAAATTTCTAAAACAGGGAAAGAAAAAGAAGAAAAAACATTGAAAATACCGCCTAGGAAGAAACAGGCTTCTTCACATCCGATTGGAAGGAAAAAAAGAAACTCTTTCCAAAGCAATATCAAATATTAAAACAGTTCTAAATAGTTTACAATTGCAATCTAGTTTAAATAGGCATTAATAAGATTAAATATTAATTTTTAAGCTAATGAATGAATCACTGTTAAAAAAGTGAAAACTGAAAAGCAACAATTCAAAAAATTTTTAAAATTCTATATAAAAATAGTTTCTTTTTAATTAGAAGTGAAAAACTTGGAATTTACTGGTACTATAAATTTAATTTGTTTAAATTCAAAGTATTATTATAATTCTCCTAAACATTTGAATTGGTCTTTTTTAGTTTCTTCTGTTCAATCCAGTTTCTTCCAACATACAAGAAACAGGTTTGCCCTGGATGAAATGACGACCCTGATGATTATAAAAATATAAACTGATGAATTAAATATCTTCTTCTTTCAAGGCACTACAGCCTGTTACAGGCCAAGACCATTCCAAATTAAATGTATATAAAAATATATAAAGACCAAAGTACCTGAAATTTATGTATAGGGAGAGCATCAAAGAACTCATGAGCTAAAAACAATGAAAATCCTTCCGGAACACTTTCTAAGTGATGATGCCATGTCAAGGGTACTTTATACTTTGTTTCCAAAGTTTTGTTATGAAGACCATCCTCTTCTGAGACTTCTACGTTTGGACAAAGCTTTGATCTTTGAACATTACAAAGATATGGACTAGCCTCAATAAAATGAACACTCAAACTAACATTTGAAGTAGTCAGCCGGGTGAAAACCTATAACAAAACACACATTCTTTTAATTTTAGTACAAAATAATTTCAACAAATTTCAGCAGGAACCTCAATCAGTCAACAAAAAAAATATTATTAATTGAAGCATTCACATTATAAAGACAAAAAAGAGTTAAATATATTTTCATAAAAAAAATGTAAAAATCATAGATTTCTTTCTACAAGGGAGCTCTACTTACCTACCTCCCTGATTGTTTCTCATTCAAAATGTTTTTTGCTCTTTTTCTTAAAAGTCAATATTGTTCAAAAACAAAAAAAAGGAAAAAGAGATTAATTTGCTAATAAAATATATGATTCTCATAATTTTATGTAAGAACATTATGTTAATACGCAAATGACCTAAATTTGATTATTTGAAAATTATTATATTCTTTTTCTAGCTTTTTACGGCTTTTTCCCAATTCCATTTGTAATACTTTATTATATTTTTATATCACATAACATACCACATTTTCTTCTAGAAGTTGGGGAACTAAACTACACAAGTAAAGTAAAGCATTCCTACAACAGTACTTATCCAAGTAAAGATCATTATCATAAACTCCTTTTTCAAATTTCTATTTATTATTCCTTACAAATTATTCCTTTATTTATTATTCCTTTTTTTAATCGCTGTCCTTCCTAATAAATGCTAGTAACCAATTTTTTTTTAGGGAAATAACAGAGCTCAAAAAGTATGTTCGAATTCTGAGCTTTGTTTTCATTGGGTTCTAAAATGAACCCCACTTCTCAATTTAAGAGAAAAAACTTTTTATTTTGTTGTCTGCCTATTCAACTTTATTATTCACTGTATGTATTAAAATTTTTCAAAATAATAAAAAGGAAGCACTAGAACATAATTATTAAAATGTAATTATTGAATGAAGCTCTTTTGTTAACATAAATAGTTAAATGGCATCTAATGGGGACACCACATAATCATTAGTGTTAACAGAAAAGCTTTACCATGTAAGGGTTGCAAAAATGAATAATTATTATAAAACATAATTATTAATATTGTTACATTTGTCGTATTTGTCTATTTTGTAATTGTTATCTTTGTCTTATTTATCCAAACTAAAATTGAATTTTTTAATTTTTAAAACCACATTTAGAAATATTTTCTTTTCGTCATCCTACTAAACTAAAGAAAGCATTATTATTGAATCAGTTTTGTATAATTAGTGAACTTCAATTAATTTTTCTAATGTATATGTGATTAGTTTACAATTTGATAGTTAAAGAAAAAATATATCCTTATTCTTAGTTATTTAATAATTTAAAAAAAGCTGCCAACATTTGAAAATTAAAGCTAGAGATATTTGTTCTTTGTATTAAATAATGTTTGTTGTTGTAGTTCATTTTATGTCACACTAGAGCTGCACAGTGGGGTATTGACAATGATCTGCGAAACATCACTGATGATGAATCGAAGACATGCCATCACAATTTTGATCTGCTGCAGAGGGGATGGTACACCTACTGCAATAACCCGACGAACTGCATTTGGAGTCGAACACTTTACGGTTGAACAGTTTGACGAGGACCAATACCATACACCCTCGGACCCCTCGCAGACTGATCCAAGTGGTCCTCCACCTGCACACTGACCGCAGCCAGTGATGCTGGACTTCGGTTAAAGAATAATACAAAATAATAATTATAATTATACAAACTAATTCCTAGGTAAAATAAATATTTTTCAGAATGACTAAAGACTCCATGGGAATGCCTTCAGAATTCTAAACAAAACTAGTGTCATATAGTTATCATTATACTTTATAGTGCATTTTAAAATATTGAAATGTACAATATCTTATTTTCTTCATGGACATTTTTATTTATTTAATAACTACATTAAGAAAAATATTTTTTCAAAGGAGAACAACAATGTTAAATGCCAAGATATAATATTTGACCTACTAATCAAATCTTCACACAATAAACATTATAATTACACTGAAATAACTTTTACTTAGAAAATATCCCTTTAAGCATTTAAAAACACTTAGCACTAAACTTTTCAATAAGAAAAAAAAATTTATAATAGGTAGTGTACAGTTATAATTACATTCCAACTAGATTATTAACAGTAAAAACATCAATAACAGAAGATTTTTAAAAATTGAAGTCAATATCCAAGTGAGATAAAATAAAAAGAAAAGGAAACAAGGAAATAAACTAGAAACTAACATTGGGTTTAAATGGCCTTAGCTTTGAAAGTTTAAAAAATGAATATACACAATTATAATTACACTCCAATGAGATTATTTACTCTGAGAACATCATCAGTCAGTGTGCCCCGACCTGGACCAAATTCAATGAGCTGTAAAGGTTGTGGTTTTCCAATCTTGTACCATTCATTATAAAACCACACACCAATGAGCTAAAATAAATAAAATAAAATTATTAAAATGTTAAGTATTTATTTTAAAATACTAATATTTTATAAGATAAATAAATTAATAACATGAATTTTAAGCTGCTTATTTATAGTTATGGTGCAACAAAAGATGGATTTCTTCATTTTAACGCTATCCAACACACTATATACAGGGTTATTCATAATTCCCTCCGGAGTTTCAAAGCGTTATAGTAAAAATACGAAGACAAATATGGCAAAAAAGAACATATGAAATTATTCCGAAAGTATTCGAGTTTTATATGCCGCGCGAAAGGATAACACGTGCTATCAATAAGATAGACAGTACCATGTTGAGTAGAGTATGGCAGGAACTGGACTATCGCATTGATGTATGCCGTGTGACCAAGGGATCACACATAGAACACCTGTAATGTATGTAAGTAAAACTTGAATAGTTTCGGAATAATTTAATATGTTTCTTTTTTTCATATTCGCCTTCTTTTTTTTTACTATAACGCTTCGAAACCCCGGAGAGAATTATGAATAACCCTGTATATTTACATAGTAACCTATAGGGCCACATTGTCGATCCCCTAATAGGCCTATAATAAAATTGTTCTCATCTAGCAGGCTTAGATGAGAACAATCCCACTGTTTATTAAGCTTTAATTTTGTATCCAATTTATTGTGAGAACAATTTAAGCATTAAAACAAGATCACAAAAGATCAAACTTTGCACTAACAAGGGATAAAAATGGAGGGATAACTGTAAATCTACAACATTTTTAACATTAAATATTTCGTTTAAAAATTAAGAACGATTTACGATTTGTTTTTTGTCTAGTTTTTTCTTTTTCAAAAAACGTATGTTTTTATGGACATATTTAGTATGACGTGACAATTAAGAGGGTTTCTATTAGACTTTAATCTTCACTTTCTTTCTTGAAAGTAAAGTAACTCAAAAACTGAAATGCTTAGCTTTAAAATTTTCTTTTAAAAATTAAGATCGATTTTTATTTTTTCTGTTTTGCTTTTGTATATAACCTTTGTTTTTATAGGCATTTTTATAATAGCACTGTATTTTTAAAAGCATTTCCTATTTACTAATTTCTACTCCTTTTCTGCAATGCTAGACCTATTTTTTAATGTGTTTTGAATTTTTTTTCTAGAAAATACTTTTTTTAGCATTAAAATTTTGTATTAAGAATTAAAAGGATTTTTTTCAGTTTCTTTTTTTTAAACTTTACAACTTTATTAATTTTTTTTAATAGCTGTTAGTCAGTATTTTTTATCTTAAATATTTCTAATTATCTTAATATCTAATTATTTTTATCTCAAACATTTCCATTAAAGGTTTTTTAATTTACCCCATACCTATAATGCTGGTCATTTTTGATTTTTTTTTCAATAATGACTAAACTTATTTCCATATAAAAAATAATATTTATATATGATTTTTTTTTTAAAAAAAGTTGCTATTCGGCTGCCGAATATTCGGTATTTGGCCAAATCACTATTCATGACATTAATGAATTATTTAAATAAAATACTTGAGAAAAGGATATTAATAAAAAATAGAATTTTTATTTTTTTTATTTTACTGCTACTAGAAGACAAGAGGATAAAAAATTTTGTACTTAGTGTGATGCATGTAAAATATAGAAAAAAATATAACAAAATTGGCTGAAATTAAATGCTAAACTTTAAGAAAATGTGTAAAAAATATTTCTATTTTTGTCACTGGTCTATAGTTAAATAACTTTAATCCTAAAATATTGTAAAATCTCCAAAATCATATATCTTTATCATGAAAAAAAATCCCAGTTGATAAATTTGAAATCTAGGAAATAACCATAGCTATCCAAATTAAATATACGAAGCAATATCATGAATTAAAATATTTTTTAATACTTACTTCACCAAATATTTGAGAAATTTCAGGTGAAGTAATGAAATCTCCTTTGCTTCCAAAAACATCCCTTTTCATATAATAGCCCTGTTAAAGATTCAAAACAAATTAATTTTAATAGGGAAAAAATATACATAGGCAATACACTTTTTCTAATGAGAAAAATTTATTCAAACTAGAAATATAAAGTGAAGAAGAAATTCTGAAAAAATTCTTGTATCCTTAATTTATGCAACTTATCATTGACATGAAGTCAGCAATACAACAACAAAGATGGACTTTGTATTTAACTTTGGAACAGCAAACAAATGAATAGAAATAACAACATATTATTTTCAAATTTTTGAAAAAAAATTAAGTGTTTGATTATGGAATGATTTCTAAAAAATTATAGACCCATGAAAATTGTTGTCGAAGTCTTTCAGGTCTATGATTTCCTTTGCCCTCTTATGTTAAAAAATGCTGACTCTACAAAACAATTAGATTGAAAGAATTGGAATAAATAAAGAATCAAGTGATAAGTGATAACAAATTTAAAGGGTAAAAGATTCTCTTTACTTGAAATTAGAGTCTTTTGAATGCAGACCTATTGAAGGAAGTGCCGTTGTAGATAAAAATAGAAAATATTTAAATAATGTTAAGCATAGATACAGAGTATAGCTGTTTCAGTGATAAAGATATCAAATATCCACTTTGCCATGGGCAAAAGAAATCATAGACCTGTAAGACTTTAACAACTATTTTCATGGGTACATATTTTTTAGAAATCATTCCATAATCAAACACTTACATCTTTTTCAAAAATTTGAAAATAATTAATATGTTGCTATTTTTATAATAGTCATTTGTTTGCTGTTCTAAGGTTAAATACAAAGTCCATCTTAGTTGTTGTATTGCCTGACATCATGTTTATTTTTAATTGAACATCAGAAGACAATCAGATTTTATTTTTCTAACACAAGTTTTTATAAATGTAATTAAATTTTAAATATTGACAACTTAAAATATAAAGTACTTATCGCTGATAAAGACTTAAATTTCAGTAACAGTTGGTAGAATTATATAGTTTTTGTAGCTTGAATTGGTCACAGTTGGAATATAATTTAATTACAACTGAGGACAACTTACCTATCTATACTCAAGCTATAATGGTCAGGCCATAATGGCATACAAGAAACTAGTTTTAAAAAAAAGATTTAAAAAACTACGATGATTAAAAATTAATCTCAAAGGATAAAACTGATAGCCATCTCTAAGCAAGCCATTATACATTTTTTAAAAATTTATTCCAAGTATAAGAAAGGCTACTGCATGAAAAGCGTGCCTTATATATATTATGAAGTGGACTGTTTCTTTTTGTTCATACGTTTATTAAAACAAAATTAAAAAAATAAACTATATACATGAAGAAAATTAATGTGGCTGTTGTAATAGCAGTAAACAATGAAAAATAGCTCATGAGAAAGCTTTCAAAGTTCTTCAAGTAATAATCTTTGATTCTCTGACAGTGATGTGAGAGGGATAAATGCGTAGGCATACATTTTTGATACCTAACAAATAGAAAAACATTTTTTACACAACTAGCCCAGTAATGAATTTTTTTCATTTTGAGCATAACAAAACCAGTATGTATAAATACTTTAATTAAAAACTACACATTTCTTAGCATGCAAAATAAGCATAATAAATAATAAGGCAGTTTTAATTACAGAGAAAACAACTACTTACTGAGACAGGAGAAATTAAAACTTCTTTCATGTAATCTGCTACAGTCATTGGCCCTGTTGCTTCTATTTTCATACTCAAGTAATCAAATAATTTTCTGTTGTTCTGGCTGCTGTTACAAAAATTCTGAGCTATGAAAAAAAAAATTAAGAAAAAAATGTGTTTAATATGCAAACAAAATAAAAAGAAGCATAATGAAATACCTAAGTAGTACTTGAAAATGAAAATAAATGTATATATTTTCTTCAAATATGTCATTATATTTCCTTTTGTTAAAATAGATGCAGCAGCCAATTTTTTCAGAAAGATTTTTTTTCCCTTTCAGTTGGCAGCTTCATATTGTTATTGACAGTTTTTTCTACCAACCTTTAGAGATACTGTGATATTAAACATCTATTATTAATATATTCTATTATTGTACTTTCACTATTAATACAGATTTCCTTCAGCCCATTTCCCCCCAGCTTAAAAATAAAAACATTTTTGTTCCCTCATTAATATTAATCACAACAATACTGTCTTATGATTATTGTATAAGTCATAAACATGTAAATTACATACAAAAATGACTCAGTCCATTCATTAATGAAATTCCCTCATTCATTTATAATTACAACAATATTGTCTTATAATTATTGCATAAGTTATAAACATGTAAATTACATACAAAAATGACTCAGTTCATTTATTAATGAAAATGGAATATTTTCATAGTGCCAGCAATAATTACAAGCCGAGTTGGACCCCTAAGATGTTTTTTTCTTTTTTAGATCTTATTTCAATTTCTTGTGGGCCACTGCCTAGAAGTCACAAAAACTTGATGATTAATTTGACAGTCGTATCAAGATTGATATTTTCCTAATGAGGATATATCTTTAAAGTACAGCTTCTCACAGCACTTCATAATCTCTTTACTTTAATGATCTTTTAAATTAAAAGATATGCTACATCAATTCTTTACACAACTCATTTATTTGTTTTCTGCTTATAAAAAGAAAACAAATGTGTAAATAAAAGTTTTGTTACCTATAAAAAGATATTTACGTAGAGAAAAAAGATTAACTTAGAACTTATATGTAATAAGAATAGCAACAGCACACATACAATTTGTAATGAAAAGAAAGCTAAATTAACACACAACTGGCAATATAAACAGTGGGTTAAAGTGTAGAATAGTATACCCTTGTATTGGGTGTACTATTTTACTATATATAAAATATTCCCTTTACTTATTCCCTATATTAAAATATTCCCTAATAAAATATTCCTAGAGCGATTTTTTATTATTAGAAAATCTCACTTGTTAACACCCTGTTTTTCTGCAAGAACATAAAAATTTGCTATAATACAAAGGGAACCCCATAGTAATTTTTTAGCAAATATAATTATAGATTTAAATAATATTTACTTTTAATACAATTTTTTCAAGTACCGCAATTACATAAAAGATTTAAATTGCAATTTTCTATAATTAAATAAGATAGATACAGAACGTGAATAAATCTCTTTTCCAAATAAATAATGCCATATGCACAGTTTAAGATAATTACTCTATGTGTCCGATCAATTTTAACTAAACCATGAAAATTAATATACCTCTTATGAATGCTGGATACCTGAAACGTCTTCTACCATTGCAAAAAATATTTAAAGAATAAAACAAGGTTTTACTTAACATAACTTCAACGAGAAAGTGTTAAATTCTTTCAAAAATGAATATAGTGAGCGTTAAAAATGTTAATAGTAATATAAACTCTTAAAATCATCATATATCTTAATTTTTTTTAATAAGAAATTAATAAATTTTCATTGTGATCAGGATTATTTAATCAAAAAGGGTCGAATCGATCACTGGAAATTGTTTTCAAGAGATTGTTTGTTTACAAATTTCTCTGTACTAAGCAATGAAAGTTAAAGTTACAACAGACGAATAGTTAATGTTATTTATAAATCTTTTTTAGTTATTTTATTAACGATTTAAAATTACTAATCACTCAAATTTTGAGTTTTATCACACAAATAATTAATTTTCGGAAAGTTTTCTTATGATATATTGCATAAAATATAGTTCAACTGTAACCATCGTGAACTTCTTTCTGCTTGTTTTGATGATCGGAAATAAAAAAGAAGCAAAACTAATATCGTCAAGGAAAGATTTGTATTTAAAGCTGTAGTTATCCTTGTGTCATCGTGACTGTCAGTTCAACTTATGCAGGTCATGTAACAAGTGTATATTATTGGATAATAATCATTTTTACAATTTCAAAAAATGGCACCCGTGTTTAGTAAAGTAGCCGCTCGTAACTCAGCTGCTATTGCTGCATCAGTTGGGCTAGTTTATTGGGTCTCTTCAATTCGCTTAAAAAGAAGACAACAAAAGTTTGTTATTATTCAATAACATATAAATTATAATCTTTATATTTGATCATTGTTGTTAATAAGTGTTTAATGAAATATAAATTTTTAATGCTATCAAATATTTGAATAGCGATTGGTAATTATTATCAGTGAAATGCCTCTTATCCTAAAAAGAGAAAAAAGCATCAAAGAAAAGTGAATTTTCATAGATGCCGTGTTTAATATAGTAACCACTTGTAACTCAGCTGCTATTGCTGCATCAGTCAGCAATGATTCATCGATTCTGATGCTTCAATAGGTATTCATTGTAGATTAAGCAGTGATTCAAACTAACTATAAACATCATTACAGTATCAACTGTCTTGCTTGAATACTAATTTCCACACTTTTAAACATATAACAGGTTGATTAATCTTTAGAAATATCTTAACAAGCAATACAAAAGCACATCAAATATTATACATACTTGAATACAATTTTGTGTAACTTTGATTCAATTTTTTCTTTATATCATTTATATCTATCAGTTTATTTTATAATCCTATTATTATTTTTGAACTGGAATTTTTTTCCCATAGACAAAGAGCTCAAAATCCTGAACTACAGTTTAGGATTTTGAGAATAAGCTAATTTCATTAATATATAGAATCATCTAGTTTGATTATCAATCAGTTTTAAAGTCATAAGAATGATAGAAAAAAAATTTTTAACTAAAAAAAATTTAAACTATGAAATTTGTTTTATTTTCTAATAGATGTTTTCTTATTTTTGATAATGTATTCCTTAACCAATTTATTCCATTGATAATCTATTCATTATTAAAGCTTATATTTTAAATATATGTATTGAGATGTTCGCAAAGAAGTTATCATAGTTTTATTCAGAACCATGATAAGGATGAGGCAAAGTTGATTTATATATGCATTTATTTAATTGTATAAAGGGATATATGAAAACATTTTAAGATGATTATTTCATTTGGTTGATTTTTGGTTTGATTTTTATAGTTAAATAAAATAAAAGCTTTTGAGTTGCAAAAATTAATTACATGAGCTTTTAAATTTGTACACACATGGTTTTAAGCTATAGAAGCAGACACAAAAATGTACTTTCTCTTAAGAAGCATATCTTTTTTATGATGGATTCGGATTCTTCACCCTTAAATTATAAACAAACAAACCTCTTCTCATTTTTTAAAACTGATTTTTATGGTATAAAATTAAATGCTAACTGAAACAAAAAACTTAATTGTTTATTTATTTAAAATAGTTCTATCATTCATAATTGGTAAATTTGTTTTTATGCATAATTATATCTGTAGGGATCATTGATCCGATTTTCATGACGTCAACACAAGTGACATTTCTGTATCAAGAAACTGACACTACCTAAAATTAAAATCGTTTGCAAAAAACCATGTACCCTCAATAGTCAACAAAGGTAATCCCTAAGAATGACCAACCTCCATTAACGGCCATTTTACTGTCGAACAGAGAGCAGTCGCCCCAAGAGGTTTCACTGTGCTATAAAATTTTTCATGCTAATTATAACTTTTCACAAACAGTGTTCATGCATATTACACATATCTGAATGACAGTTTTGCTTATTTCAGATTATCTCTGGAAATATTAAGCAAATCAAAGACTTTATAAAGTCATAATTATAAAAAAAAAAAAAAAAAATGTAATTATAAAAACCAACATACTAGTGTCATTTTCTGCTACTTATATTTATATATTTCCTTTGATACAGAGCTGATGTTGATGAAGTGGCTTGTGCCTATGCTCAGGTAAGTTCTCTTTTAATTTTTTCTTTTTTTATTTTATTCCAATTCTTACAAATTAACTTAACATTTTAAAACATAAATACTTCGCAACTGAAATATAAACAAAAGGCAATGAGCTCTATTTAAAATAAAAGGACATCAAAATGTGATTAATTGTCAGATGAAATTTAGTGGTGTTTCTAATAATTGCTTTTCAACTCTTCTTTAGATATCAAACGAATTTGAATTTTTTCAGGCTCTCTTTCCTCAATAGTAATTTATTAGATTTTGAAAGCTTTTTTTGTGTTTTCATTGCTAAAATATTAATCTGTTATTCTTAATGTGCATGCTTTTTTTACATAATTTTGCAGAAGTCTAAAAATATTTATTATATGCAGTGATTACAGATCACCTGTATATTGGGATAATTATAGTTTGTGTTAGTTTCACTTGGCAGCATCTATTGACTTGGTCAGTCTATTTCCATCATTTGTTCCCTGTCACCCTATATAAATATTTGACAACAAAAGACTATATTAAACTCAAACGTTTAAAAAAAAAATAAAAAAAAGTTTAACACTACTGGCACCTTTTTGTAGAAAATATGCAACAAGTAAGCATTTAGGTACTAAATTGTTAGCATTCTTAAGTTTTAGATTTAGATCTTAAAATTTTAGATTAGTTCATTTTTTTAAAAA
This sequence comes from Parasteatoda tepidariorum, assembly GCF_982258835.1. Taxonomy (NCBI): domain Eukaryota; kingdom Metazoa; phylum Arthropoda; class Arachnida; order Araneae; family Theridiidae; genus Parasteatoda; species Parasteatoda tepidariorum. The sequence continues at coordinate 74,171,566 of NC_141758.1, read as the reverse complement.
AAAGTTTAGTAGTTTATTGTTCTTACATATTTCTACTAAACATATTAAGAATTTTATTTTTTCACAGAAAGAAGAAAAGAAAGAAAAAGTCCAAGTTGATGCGAAATTTTTTAGGTAGAAAATCAAATTAGGTTTTATGATTTGCTTCAACTTTTTATTAGTATGTTGCTTTTAACTTAACGAAACATTTGAACATTCTACTGTACCTTTATGAAATGCTAATGTTATGTATTGCTGTACAATTTAAACATTATTTATATGTTATAATTTTAATTATGCTGTAAATTCGCAGATAATCCGTCATATATGTTATTTGTGAATTCATGGGTAGGCTCATTTGTGATTCTCATAAATATTGCTTAACTCAGAATACTGCAACAAAATAAAATGTGGTCTGTGGTCCAATTAAAATTATTAGATCATAAGTACTCATTTGGAAAATTTATTTGAAGTATGTTTAATAAATTTGCTTGTACTTTTATGTATTTTAGGCAGCTGAAAGCAGTTTTGAAAATTATTTTACCTGGTGTTTTTAGCTGGGAGGTAAATACTCACTAATTCAATTAACTTGATCTTGTTTACTTGTTTCTTGCAGATCCTTTTTTAAAAATGTTCATTACAAAAAGTATTTTTATTAGTTGTACACTTTAAAATAAGTACATGATAAAAAGTGCTTTTGAAAAATTTATTAATTGTGTTTAAAAATAAAAGTTTCTTTAAAAATGTTAATGCTTTAATTTTCTCCCTAACTACTTTGAGAAAAGCAATTTTTCTTCTTTTAGCTAAGTTTTTATATCATATTTTCGATGTATTAAAAAGTATGTATATGTACAATTCTTTTTATTCATTAAATATATGCCTATAGGCTTTTTGTGCAAAATTAAATACGCAAATAGTATAATTTTTATGTAATAGTCTATTCTGAACTCTGAATTAATGTTATATTATTTGTGACAGTGATACCATAACTAACAAATATGTGTTCATGTTATTCAATAGAGAATCATTGCTCTGCAAGACCAAGTAGCTTTTTAGCTAAAAGGTTTAGTGATAGCTTAGGTTAGCAAATGCTAAACTTTTAGGCATTTTTATTAATGTCTACAAACAACTTTCTAATATTCTAGCCAATGTTAACAATTGTATTACCAATACTTAAATGCTAATTTTGACTTAAAACTTAATTTAAATAATATGTCCATTTACTACAACTATGATATTCTACTTAACAAGAATAAGTTATAAGATGATAATTATTGAGCTTCTTAAGAAACTCGATAACTTTTGAACCGTTAATGAGATTTGGTTAAAATTGACGGTTGAATGCTGGTTGTGTTGTTAATTTATTTCTTTACTATGCACACTTTTTTTTTTTTTGGTGAACAATGTTGAATTACAGAATTATCTGAGCAATTATCAATTGTTAAATGCCTCTATATGAGCAGTCATTAGGAAATTTATAGCCAAGTGCAAATGAAAAACAACCAATTGAAGTATTATAATAATTAAGAAATGATAATTAGTGAAATTTTTAAAAGAAATCCTCATTACATAAAGTGTCCTAAATCATTAAAAGCTACGGTTTGTGTTGGAAGGAGGATAACTCAACCAAACTAATACTAGTGTGTTTGATGTTTTGAAAAAAAATTTTAAAACAAACATTCTATCTATGGAATATCCAGAGGCCATTAGAATGAGAATTGCTTGACTTCCCTATTTTTTTTTATCTTATCCCTTGTTACTTACAAAGACCTTGCTCACTACAAAGGGCTATTATATGCAATTTAAAATTGTTCTGAAAGTTCATTAATAATTATTATTCAAGACTCTTATTCATAAAAAAATCTATCATTTGCTAGAAAATAGAATGTCTGTAATTTGATGCTTATTTTCATAATATGTTCAATTTGTACTAAAATGTATTACAATTTTGTAGGCAGCATATGTTGCTATGATTGCATGCTCACTTGTTGGAAGAACATTGTGGGATATTTGGATGATTCATAATGGTACTGTCATTGAAAGGTAGGTATTCATTATTAATTACTCTTCTTTAAAAATAGCAGTTAATTCGAATTATATTTAAAATTCCCAATTCTTTGTTAACTATATTATTTTCTTTTTTAATCTTTCATTTTTTCTTCAGTGTTTAAATTATTTAAAATTTACTATATATTTTTGATTAAATTTAATTTTCTTAGGAGATTTATTATGGATTTATATGACATAAAAGATAGTTATGTAACCCTGCATTGAAATCTTTTATTTAAAAAAAAATTCAAAAAGAACATAATAACCAATACAAATGCTTTGTTTTCATGTATTTTTTTTGTTATATGTGTCAGATGTTTTAGACATGTGTTCAACAAATATCTTTTTAATCCTTAAATTTTAACATTCAAATCTTGTTTGAGTTTTAATTTAAAATCTGAAAATAATCCCTCACACTTAAATTTACTAATTCGTAAATATATTACATTAAAGTGACCGAGTAAATTATTGATAAGAAGTCAATGCACCCGATTGAATTGCCTGCCACCTTTTTGTGAAAAAATGCTAAAAAAATACACATAATGCTTTACTACAAAATACTGCATATGTTGACTTGGCAAAGACATGAAGAGATACATGGATGCCAAGGGCAAACTCCTTGATTAGATGCCCCTGTAAAAAGGTGTAATCACTGAAGAGAACGAAAAGAAAAACACTGAAAAATATTTATTTTTAAAAATCAAAGTCCATATTTTAAAAAAAAAAATCAATTTTTATGCAAATATTCCCTATAGCAGAATTACAACAACCTTGTTTTCAAACTGTTGCAGTTTTTGCAGGAAAATTTTTCATTTGGGAAACAAAAAACTTATGAGGTTTTTTCAGCACAAGTTTTGCAGAAACAAAAGCTGTTCTGCAAAAAACTTTTCTGCAGAACGTTTTGAAAAATGTTTTTTTCTGTTGAAATGTTTCATAAGATTTGTTTTCTTGCATATGGGGGGGGGGTAATATTGTAAAATAGCAAACATCCAACGCTACTCCTTCAATTATAAGGTAAGGTAATTAAAGTGCCTTAATTCAAATAAAAAGTAAGTAACATTTGAGATCGCCTCTTTTTTATTGCTTGAACATAATTATTTGTTCTTGGACTGGATCCTTTGCTTATCAGATTATAAAGTATGTAAGACACTGTTATAAAGAAACATAGTAGTCTCATTTAATATTCAAAATTTTATAAATTATATGAAATTAATTTAGCCCCTTCCTTCTCGCTCCCGTGAAAATGACAGGGTGGCGTTTCGCCTGCTACTTCTCGCTCCCGTGATATTGACGGGCTGGAGTGTTCAGTAGTAGCACGCCAATAAGAATAAAACTAATTCATTTCTTTTGCCCGGAAAATATTTTATTTCTCATTTTACATACCAGATAGCAGTACCAGAATATTTTTTAAGGTAATTGTAGATAGTTTATTTTAAACTAGATTTCAGCACGAATCAAATACAAATACAAAAGCCAAAAAATAAGCACTTTTATGACCGTTTTCTTAAAAATTAACCGATCGTTGAGGGGTTAAAGAAACTTTATAAAAGTTTTTGTTCTCTTTAAATATTTACTTTAATTACTTAGCTTTTCAACTACATCAAAAAATGTAAGAACTATATACATTTCTTTACAGGACTATTCTCCTTGCGTGTATTTACAAGCAAGCCCGAAAATTCCACCAATCAGATTTTAAAGTTCACTTACTTTTTCGAATCTGATTGGTACAATTTGCACTTCGGTCAATGTAAAAAACATTTTCCAGAACCGACTAGAAATTTTTGCTTCACTTCATAAAAAAATAAAGAAATAAACATAGAACAAAAAGGAAGGAATAAAAAACTGTTCTTTTAAATATTTTAAATTTTTTTACTATTACAAACCAAATATTTGGTTGAACGGCATCCCCCCCCCCACCAACTTCAGCACTCATGTTATATAAATTAGTAAGTAACTAATTTTAAAAACATAAAAATCATATAAATATACTTAGCTAGCAATAATTCTGTAGAAAAATAACGTACTAGCAGGGACTATATAAATGTAGTTTCTTCAACAGAAATCAACGAAAAACTTCACAAAAAAACGTATCAAATCATGATAGGTAATTTCTATTGCAAATAACTGCATTTTGATGATAGCTTTTAATTGCTAGTTACAACTGTTGATTAGCTACATACACATCATTTCAGATAACTTTAGAAATACTAAATTGACGCTGGATTATGGTAGACCACTTATGCTACCACAATCATGTTGACATTTCACATATTCTGGAATATTGAATGAATAATTATAAAGGTATAGAACGTGCTACAAACAACTTTTTTAATTAAAGCTATACGCTTGCAAACATCACTGATGTTATCTTTAAAATAATTTACTAAACGGAATTGTATAAAATTTAAATTAAAGCTATAACTTCTGCTAAACCAATGAGAAAATTCTATCTTTTAAATTCTTACTAAAAAACTGAAAATCGAGCTTCGTAACTTGTTTACAATTCTACTAATTTAGTTTCAGGTTGAATGCCATAGTTTTAGTACTTACAACACAAATTCTTTATTCTGTTATACGAGTATGTCTAGATGGATTTGAATGAATATAATCTATTTTAAGAATTAAAGACTACTGTTCAGATATTAATATACATTTATTAAGTAGTTAAGATAATGTGTTTAGAAAATTAATGATTTCTGCTCAAAAGTTTATTAAAAAAGTGGGTAAAATTTAAAATTGATTTAAGTGCTAAATCATATTAAAATTCTTGGAAATAAGCATGTTATATAAGTATTGTTATATCAATAATTAAAAAGGGAAATGATAACATTATTTTCTTATTCTCATTTAAATTTACTGTATATAATGATGATTTATAAAAGTTTTTAATTCTGAGTATTAATCAGAAGTTTATTTTCATGAAACTATTTACAAAAGAAGGAAACTGCACAGAAGTTCCATGCACAATTTATTACCTACTTTAAAAAAAACTTACAAAGGCATTAAAGTTACTTTCCACTTTCATAATTTCACTCATTAAATTTTCCCACTGAAAAAAATTTTATGTTTTTTTGTCATATAATATGAGTTTAATTATTTTAGTGCTTATTTTTAGTCTTTACTCCAAGATAAATTAGTCTGGAAATGTTCCTTTTTCTCTTTTTTTACTTCATTAAAAAGAATAATTTGTTAAAAGAATAATAAAAAAAAAAAAAGAGTTTTTATTTGAATTGTATGTTGTTGCACGGAATTTAAAAGTAACTTATATGTTTTTCCATGATATTAAATCTCTTTCATATTGTTATTATTTAAATTTATTGTCTTTGCATTTGATTATGAGAAAAAAATGAGCATCCTTAATCATATTTTGCTTAAATAATTAAATTTTTTAAAGCAATATCTTTCATTTAAGTTTTTTTATTTAATTTGCAGATCAATAATTACTCAGAATATACCCCTGTTTAGGCAGTCACTAGAAAAATTTATTTTTGCTATGCCAATGGTGAGTTTTATAATTTTTGTATATTATGGAATTATATTTAAATATTATTAATACCTCTTAAAATATCCTTTGAAGATACAATGAAAAATAACAAGTTAAATCATTATGATTACAGTTAGATATTAAAATAGCATGATATTTGATTATGTCGTTTTACTATTGTAACTTGAGTAAAATAACATCATGTGAAAAAAATCTCCTAAAAATAGTTTAGCATAAAATCTTTCAGGAGTATATATATGTATATAAAATAAGATTTCTTATAAATATAATATTATAAATATAAACAATATATAAATTGTGTAAATTTCTTAGGCCTATAATTATTAATAATTATTCTATTGGTTAATTATAATAATAGTTCTATTTATTGTGACACTTTAGTTGACTCCCCATTTTGTTTCAAAATATGCACTGAGTGCTTATTATCATTCAATTTCAATGATCTTTACTTATTAAATAATTAAATCTATCTTCAAAGGATGTCAGAAAAATCACTTATTTTAAAATCCACTTAAGAAAAAAAGAGAGAAATATTGAAAGCTATAAATACTTTCATAAATTTTTAAACCATGTTGAATTGTTAGTTTTGCTAATCAAACAAATGTGTTAATGCTTATATTTTAAAACCCATCTATAAATTTTGGAAAATATATAGCTTTTGTTTAATTAAAATGGCAAATGTAGATGCTGTAAAAATAAAATATAAATGTAGTAATCAATTTCGCTTTTTGTGTATTTGTAAAGATTAACTTTTAAATTTTTTTTCCTAAGTGTAGACATTCCAATTTATAAAATTATATATTCACAGAACAAATGTGATTTTAATAGGCGGTGGGTACTATATTCTGAACTTCATTTGCTGTAGCATTTTACAACCTCACTAATGTTTTGCACTTATACTAATCATTCATTGAATCTATCTTTAATAATGTAATACTTTAAATAAACTGTTTATTATATTACTATATAACAAATTGATTTCTTTTGAAATAATCAATTTTTTCCTATCTACCTTATTTCAGATTCTCTAAGTTTTACATTACAATTGATTTTAACTTTTAGTTTAAAAATTGGCTATATTTTCTTCAACGCTTAGTTTTTAAAACCTTTTCTCTATCTTAATTTCATAAAGCAAGTACCGTGCGCCATGTAAACGGACCTCCCTAAATAATTTTTGATCTAATGATTGAATCTTCATGATCTATGAGTCAATTTTAATAGTTTGAGGAGGTGACCTCAAATATGCTAATTAATTAGTGCAGACGATATTTTAAGTAACGATATCAGACATAAAAACGCTCAGTTTTTCAATGGATTTAAGTTTTTGACCTCCAAAATATAGGGGGTATCCACAGTCTCGGAAATATATTCCCCATAGTTTGGTTCGGAGAGCAGTCGAAAGTTTGAACCTCATAATGTTAATTTAATTTTTTGCATTTTTCTCCATATCTAAAGAGCTTTTAAAACAAAATGAACGCTTTTTGCATACAATTGTAAAATTCGTTTTTTCAAATATAATTCCATGCAAAAAATAAATTATAGTTGATATTTATTATTTTTTTTATTATTTTATTTAATAATCGTCGAAAAATATTTAAATTGTAAGGTATAAAATTTTTATATCATTTTAAAGTATGTAATTTTGCATATCAAAACACAAAATTTGAGCAAAATAGTTCCTGAGAAATCAAAATTTAAAAAAGTCATACATTTAAAATTTGATTTCTCTGGAACTATTCAACCAATTTTGCTCAAATTTTCTTTTTTGCTATGTAAAATTACATACTATAAAATAATGTAAGAAATTCTATGCCCTACAATTCCCAATGTTGCGACTGTTATTAAATAAAATAATAAAAAATAATAATATTAACTAAAATTTATTTTTTGCATGGAATTATATTTGGATAAAAGAATTTTATAATTGTATGCAAAAATTTTTCATTTTGTTTTAAAAGTTCTCCAAATATAGTCTAGATAAGCAGAAAATAAAATTAACAATGAGCTCTAAACTCAGAGTCACTCTCCTGACCAAACTATAGGGACCATATTTCCTAGATTGCAGCTATCCTCTATATTTTGAAGGTCAGAAATCCGAATCCGTTTAAAAAAATGTTTGTTTGTTCTGAGAAAGTAAGTTTTTATTCCTGATTTCGTAACTTAAATTTTGCCTTCAGTAATTAATTAGCATATTTGTAGTCACCCCTCTTAAACCATTAAGATTGAGTTCTAGAATGTGAAGATCTGATCAATAGATCAAAAGTTATTCAGGGTGGTCTTTCTTTGGGCACATTGTACGTGCATTACAATCTTAGGTAAATGTTGATTATTGTTAATTATTTTTAAGTAATAAATATATTTATTTTTAGATATCACTTGTTAACAATGCTATGAAAGTAAGTTTAATTTCTTTTGTATTGTTATTTTAATGTATTTTATATGAAATCACACTGACACTCAATGCTTAAATAAGCTGTGTATTTTTCTTTTGATGATTATTTGTCACTGAAATATTATAAAAACAGTTGTCAAACTTGATAAGCATTATTACATACCCAACTTATATGACCAATGAGAAAACTTTTATAAAATGGTCCTAAAATGACGATAAAAGTAGAAAAATTTTCTTAATATTAAACTTTTTTGCTGACACTTAAAAATTGAAAAACTGAAAGATCTTATATACAAATGTTTAAATAAATTATTTATTTTGATGGGTAATATTTTTTTTAAGCTTTAAAAACCAAAATACATAAAAAATTTCATCACAGGGGCACTAAGGTAATCATAACATTTCAAAAATATAATTTTTGTAAGTTTTTCCTTCTTTTGATAGCTAAAATAAACTTTTGAACTGTTTGGTAACTGGTAGGTATCTAAAATAATTCTGAATTTGAGTTTTTAATTAGGCTGCTCAATAAACTTTAAAAAAAGTTGTACTTTGTGAGTTATTACTTTTAATTCTAAAAACAGTAATTTATTTTTATGAATTAATTGTATTTGTTTTTCATCAAAAAAGATTTGTAATTTTATTTGCTTACTATAAGTTTTAATTCATCTGGTTGCATTGATGAACTATTAACTACTTCTAAACAGAGTTTGCAAAATTAATGTTGTTTTTTTTTTTAAAAAATCACTTTTATTTGATTTAAATCTGATTTTTTTTATTTAAATCTGATTTTTTTTTATTTAAATTAAATTTTTTTACTTAAAACAGATTTACCACACAGATTTTTATATTTACCAGCCAAATAATTTTTAAAATGTGTTGACAGTGCTTAATATTATTTAAAAACAATAATATAGCTTAAGTAGTTGATATTTCTAACTAAAATGTTTCAAAAATTATAATTTAATTATAAAAAACTTATAACTAATTAAAAAAAACTTTTGTTATATTTAAAAGAGCTAAGCATCCTAAAATTGTAAAGACTAAGTAATAATTTGTTAGTTAATTAGTTTAGATTAGAACACATAAAAAAAATTATTTTAAGTTTCTATGGGCAGAATATGTCTTTCTTCAATATTGGCTAACACTAACTATGTATTTTATATGTTTTAAAAGCATCTAAAGCATTCGGATAAACATAAAACTAAATGGGTATAATTTAAATATGTTTATTATCAACAAATTATTTTACATGCAGCTACTGGAAAATCATTGTTTAACAGTTTAACATTACTCTATTCACTTTTAGTCACTAGTTTTAGATATTTATTAGTCTATTTTGAAAATAATAATTTACCCTTTTTCATTCTTTCTCTGGATAAAACCTTAAATATCAAGAAAATCAGACTTACAAAAGAATCACACCCTAAAGTATATATTTATAAAAAAGAAAATTGACTTAATGATTTATTTTTTTTAAATACCAATTGATTGTTACAAATGACTATTTTAAAAAAACATCAAGTGATTTCAGTCGCAATTTTCATCAATATTTAAATCATGCCAACCCTGCTTTGAAAAACAATGTTAGTTCTTATGTCTTGAAATTATGATTAAATAATTTATATTTCAGTTTGGTTTAAATGAGTTAAAGCTTCGTTTCCGATCAAGACTTACTAAACATCTGTATGACAAATACCTAAGGTAAAGTACTTGTTTTAAAATCTTGTTTGTTTATGAAACTACATTAAACTATAATATTTTATTTTAACATTAAAAAGTGTAATTTATTTATTTCACTTTAAATCGTTATAGTATGGTGCAGAAAGGGGCAGTTTTTTTACCATGTGAGGCCACATTATCATTAAGCAGTGATAAAGGAGACCACATATGTTGATATACCTATAAATTCGACTTTTATGTAAGAATTACCATGAGAGGCCACATTTAAATTAAGCAGTGAAAAAGGAGGCCGCATATGTTGATATACTATAGATGTGACTTTTGTGAAATAATTATAGTTTTATCACTTTATAGCATTGTTTAGAAATAATGTTTAAAAAAACATTAAGTCATTTATGAAATAAAAATTAACAGTATAAAATATTTTTGTACTCATATGAGGATAATAACTTATTAATAGCATTAATATTTAATAATGTTTTAATAAACTACATTGATTTAAGTATTGTTTTGAATAATGTATAAGTATTTTTCAATAAATACTTCTCATTGAGCCTCACCTTCAAAATTGAAATATTTATATTCCTTATGAAATGAGTCAAATAGTGTTTATTTGTATTCATTTTTTTTTTCAAAGTAGTTATTAAATGTTCTATTTTCTTCATTTTATTCCCTTTTTATTTAAAATAAAGAAAAAATTTGTACCAAATAGTATTTTTAAGAAAGCATATACTTAATGAAAATACATGAAAACCATGTATTATAATAGCAGAATTGGTAAAGTAATACATAGTTTTTCACAATGGCCGATAGCAATACGACCTGAAACAACAGATTTATTGTATTTCAAATAGGGGTAAGCCATGGCCAAAAAAATAGGAACATAACAGAAGAATTTTTGTTGCTTGACATTGGCAAACTGAAAAAGTGGTTAGAATGGAAACTAATTCAGACTATGGCATGCTGCTGCTGCTAAAACTACAACAATGCAGCATTATATTTCATGTTATGCTCAATGGATGATAACACATTTTTTAATTCTATAAATTTTCAAATTGTAATAATCTATATAATTAAATTTTAATTAATATAAGAGCTGGGGGCTGCACAAGAAGCTCACAGAAGTTGCCTGTGGTATCAAGGCAGCAAGTTCTCCACCTCTGGTATAGTGTTTAATATTGCTATGGGGAATTCAAAAAATAAAATTATTTGATGTATCTTTACTAATTTGTTTGAACTTGTAACTTTAATATTTCTTCTTAATTTATATAAATATATTTTATTTATATTTTTAGTATAAATATATTTTATTTATATTTTCAGTATAAATATATTTTATTATATTTTTTTGAGCAAATGAGATATCTGTGTATTATATTTTTTTTCAGCGGCATAACTTATTACAAAATGAGTAACATTGACAATAGGATAGCCAATCCTGATCAGCTTTTGACTCAGGATGTTGATAAATTTTGCAATTCTGTTGTTGAGCTATATTCAAATATAAGCAAAGTAAGTTTTTATTTCAAGTTTGATGGGTTTTTTTTTCTCTTCTTTTTTCTAATTCAATTGTTTATTTCTAGCCTCTTCTTGACATTATAATCTTCGTTCAAAGATTGTCTTCAGACATTGGGGCTGAGGTAACTTTTAAAAATTTAATAATAATAACATATACATCTATATATATATTTGTATAATGTATTTATCCCATTAAAATATTTTTACCACTATTAATATGTAATTTGAATTCATAGTTTATCATTTTTTTTAGAGATAAGGTTGTGCTGTTTTTTTTTTTTTTTTTTTTTTTTTTTTTTTTTTTTTTTTTTTTTTTGTAGTAAGAGTTAAAATTATTTTGCAAAATATTCACCCATATTAAACAACCTAGAAAATTATTAAAATTTAATTTTTTAAAACCTTTTTGCTGGTATTTGCCCTTAAAAAGCAAATTTATTATTATAACTTATCAAATACTTTCTTATTGAACTAATTTCAATTTTCTTGTAAGTGGCAGTAAAAGTTTTAGAAATAACTTATTTATGCAGCCACAATATAAAAGGAATTTATATTGTGAAGAGAAATATAATAATTTAATTGGTGTCAGTTCTTATATTATATTGAATATATCTTTTAAAATTTTTATCTTTTCAAATCATAAAAAGTTTACATTATGTATACAAATTTGTTTTAGGGTCCTTCTCTAATGATTGCTTATTTAATACTAGCTGGTCTTGTTCTCACAAGGTAAGTTTAGTAAGACTTATAATTCTTATACATTGTTTTTTTATGCAAAGCATACAAAATATAAACAATTTTTACTCTGAATATCTTTTGAACTAACGATCAAATTATACTTTTTTTTTTCACTGGACTTCTTCTACTTACATACTTTCTTTAAAAGAAAATTACATAATGGCATTTATGATGCTAAAATTCTTACTCTCTAACCTTACCTTTTCAAATATCTGTCACTTTCTTGTCAGTAATTATGAAGGTTTAAACTTCCTCCTTCCTTATAAACTGGTTTTCCACTCCTTTTTTTCTTAATTTTTAAGAACATTTTTTTTTCTGTATAAGAACTGTTTTATTGTTAGGCATGAAACCCATTTTAAAAAATTCAAAATGCTGTAATGCCCTATGACTTTTTTTAGTTTGTATTAAATAAGATTTTCTAGATACTTTTCAGATTTTCTATTTAATATTCATGCAAAGTTTCAAGCTAATTAAAGCTTATTATCAAGCCATTTTTTAACCAAGTTTATTTAAAATGTCAATTAATTAGAATAAACTTTTGAAATTTGTTTCATAATAAATTCATAATTTCAAATTTAATAAGAACCTGAAATTTCAGAAGTAGTATTTAAAAAATAATTAAATATTTTAAAATTTTATTGAATTTTGACTTAAGTTTATATTTTCACTTTACTTTGGGTGTTATATTTAAAACAGTTAATCACTAAAGTTATGTAAACCAATCATATCAACAATTTCTGTAGAAGTTATGATTGCATTTAAGCATTGTTGCTTTAATTTTCACTTAGGGATGAATTTTTAAAATGCCTCAATAAAATTTTTTTTGCATGTTATTATTTTTGTATGAGAAATTGATTATAGTGCCATTTGTTTTTGTTACTTTGAATAGATAATATCACAACTGTTTATTAATTATAGCGTAGTTTAGTGCCACATCTGGCTCTCAACTAATAAAGCTAAAACTTTTTTACTATTTAAAAGTATTGAATTAACTTTTAAAAATAACTTTTTTCCTTATCTAAGAATTTCATCATTATTCATATCCAGTTAATGAATATTTTTTGAAGTTTTTATCTTTCAAATATGTATTTCTAAGGTTTACTGAAACTTTTTATGCCATAAATGTATAAAGAACTTTTATTTTAAATATATAAAAATGTAAATGTATAAAGATGTGCATAAATGTATAAAGATAACTTTTATTTAATCATAGTTTAGTGCCACATCTTAGCCATTAAACCTAAAAAAGATTTTATCATTTAAAAGTTTTTAATTATTTTTTAAAAATATTTTTTTCCATATCTAAGAATGTCATCAATATCCATGTCCAATTAATAAATATTATTCAATATTTTTTTCTTTCAAACATAAATTTCTAAGGTTTACTGGAACTTCTTATGCTATAAAAGTATGAAGATAACTTTTATTTTAAACTGAAGTGTTAGTAGCTTATGAAAATACTAAATAAATTATTTTTGCTGTTCTCCTTATTTTCTTTTAAATTCTTATATGTGGAACATTCATTTAACTTGGTTGATTGTTTCTATCCATTTTATTGGTACATTTAATATATACAGTCAATAAAAAAAATAGCTCATTCTATAATAATTTCCAAACTAATGCAAATTATTAAGTGTTTTAATTACATACATTTCAAAGGAAAAAAATTTAGATGTTTTGAAAGGTAATCTTACGTGCAAAAGTTCTGATGTATTTGGGGCACTTACTACCTCAGCATAATATAATTGCTTTACTATTATGCCAGAAATTTTTGATTTAGTAAAATAACCTATTTTCTGTTTTATGTATATGTTTACTTTTTTAGTTAAATAAGAAATAACATATTTACTTTTTATGTATTGAATTATTATTTGATTAAACCTGATGTTTAAGGTAAGTCATTTCACAGACATATATAAATGAATACATTTTCTCTCTCTCTTCTGGAAAAAATTGTTTCCTAATTTTTATTTTATGTTTTGAAGTTAAAATGAATTAGTAGATTTTAAAGTTGATGCATAAAAAACATAATTGAAAACTTTTGTAATTTTTTATCTTCATAATTTTTTTTTTTTTTTTTTTTTTTTTTTTTTTTTTTTTTTACATTTTAGACACCGTTTCATTAAAATTGCATTTGTTTAACAATTGTTTTGGTTTCTATGAGTTCAAACTCAAATCTCTTCATGGGTTATATTACTTAGAAATACTATTTTTTTAAATATGTTTATTTCTTTTTGGTTTCTGATGAAACATTAAATAAAAGAAGGTCATAGTAGTTAAGATTATTACTTAATTACCTTTTCATTTTTTTCATTTTTGTTAACATTTTTATTTGTTAACATAACATTTGTATTCATTTTTGTTTTCATTTTTGTAAAAAAATTTCATTTTTGTTAACATTATTGAATATTGCTACCTCTGTTACTACTGTTACCTTTGGAGAAATATTTTTATATTTAAGTTATGTTAACTTAATTTAAAAAATTACTGTGTTTAAATCATTTTTCAAAAAATTATTAGAACACAAATTTATACATTATGTGTTTCTTGAATTCATCAATTCTAATAAAATGTTAATCAATTTTGTTTAATCAATTGTCTTTATTACTGCCTGTATCAGTAATTATTCATTATTGTTTTGTTGTTATGAGCATTATTGTTTATTACAAGTAATCAAGCTACTTTTTATGGAAAAATTTTAATACAGCATTTTCTATCTTTTATCTTCTTGTAGACTTAGAAGGCCGATTGGTAAAATGACGATGACTGAGCAGAAACTGGAAGGAGAATTGAGATATGTTAATTCTAGAATAATTACTAATAGGTATAATTGAGATCTGTAAATTTTTAAGTTTGAAATTTTTTAAATTTATTTAAAAATATTTTAAATTATTCTTGTGTCTGATAAAATCAGCTATTTTATGATATAGCATTGCTTTGAATAATACATATTTGTATATAGCATTGCTTCTATAATAATGTAGAGTTGCTATTTATTGACTAGAAATAACTTGTGCTCATATAGTACAAAATTTAAATGCTAACGGAAATACCACAACCAGACTTATGAATGAACAAGGAAACATTACTACTTATTACATATTAACATGTGATAGAGATGACGTGTTTTGGTCATCACTAAGTGTTTATAAAAATTTCAGTTCAGTTCTGCGACTCACCTAGTCCTGTTGTTTTGTCAGATTCCTTCCATAAGGTTTTTCTTAATAATGCATAAATCTTATGAGTCTTAGTACAAATCCTTGTCTCCAAAATTAACCAAATGAAAAAATGGATTTAAGCCTAGTTAATAAGTTTCTCATTCTCCTGTGGTAAGAAAGTTTAAAAAATTTTCATGGCATTCTTCTTGATTCTCTGTGTACTGGAGCATATTCATGATGAGAAGGTCTATTTTTGATTTTCAAAACCTTTTAAAACTTAACTCTACTTATTTGTTGTATCTCATATATGTCGCACTAGAGCTGCACAATGAGCTATTGGCGACGGTCTGGGAAACATCACTGAGGATGACCCGAAGACACGCCATCACAATTTTGATCCTCTGCAGAGGGGATGGACCCCCGATTCAGTAGCCCAATGAACTGCATGCGAAGTCGAGCACTTTACGGTAGAACAGTTTAACGAGGACCAATACCACACCCCCTCGGTCCCTACACAAACTGATCAAAGTGGTCACCTACCCACACACTGACCGCAATCATTGATGCAACAACAACAATCTACTTACTTAAACTCTAATGAAATATAACATCTTTCAAAATGAGTTTTCTGTATGTTGCAATTGAAATATTTGATTTTGAACTTTATACACTTTTTTTATTATATTTTATATTTATTAATAATTGATGTAGCTAACGATTCATGTATACATTTATCTGTATATTTATAACATATCTTTTTATTAAAGTGAAGAAATAGCATTTTATCAGGGTCATGGTAAAGAAAAAGTTACCATGCTACATTCATTTCAAAGACTGGTAAGTTTCTAGTATTTATATTGTTAATATATAAATGGTCATTCAGTAGTATTTTGTAACATAAATTCTTATTTTCTTTATTTTAGATTAATCACCTGAGAATGTCTCATCATTTCAATTTTTCAATGGGATACATTGATAATATTGTTGCTCGCTGTAAGTTAAAATTAGACATGTTTTACAATTTACAACTCATAATTCACTCGTTTTATGATTACGAATTATTTCAATGTGGTTAAAAACTTTTATATATATTTAAGTTTCTTGAAAATGTATACGTCTCTGTATTTCAACTTTAAAAATATTCAAAAAGTTATTCAATCGTTGTTTGTTTTAAATGTGTTTTAATGATTATATAATTGAACTTCTTATTCAAATTCTTTGTTAAAGCTGTTCTTTGATGTTTCTGTCATTGCATGAAATAACATTTATTTAGCGAATGATGTGCTATTTTGATATTTGTTATGACTTTATAACAGCTGTTGACGGTTGATTAAGGTTTATCCATTTTAAGCCAGCTTTTTCTGTGCAAATTATGAAAATGGTATAAAAGGTCATTATGAAGATCTAAACTTAGAGAAAAACGAGTTTGTG
The DNA here is from genome assembly GCF_982258835.1 of Parasteatoda tepidariorum. Taxonomy (NCBI): domain Eukaryota; kingdom Metazoa; phylum Arthropoda; class Arachnida; order Araneae; family Theridiidae; genus Parasteatoda; species Parasteatoda tepidariorum. The sequence goes on along the minus strand of NC_141758.1, from coordinate 74,155,119 downwards.
ATGTAATTTTTTTAATTTTAAAAGTTACTGCAAAGCTGCCTTGTTTTGGAACTCCTGAAATATGAAAGAAAAATTTTAAAATATATATTGAGTTTTTTTTTAAAAAAAATTATTATTCATCAATTTTAATCATTTTTATCTGAGTGCAAAAATCTTTCTGAACTGAACAATTATCTTTAAATATTTATTTTAGCAGATCTGTTTAAGAAACAAAATTTCAATTAAGTTCATATTATTTGAAAAATACAAATTAACATTATTAAGTATTTATATTTTATGTATTTGGGGCAGAGCTAGGTTTTTTTCTTCATATTTATAGACAATCTTTGATTCTCGATATTTTTTGGCATTTGTAATTTTATATATATTTTTCTTTATTTGTAATTTTTAATTTCTAGATATGTTTTCTCTAATTATTTAATCAAATAAGTGGATAAAAAGCATTAGAAAAAGTGTAATAATCCTCCTTTGTTTGGATAAAGCTTAAAACATGATATATATAGTTAAATAAATTTATATTCTGATATTGCAGGAATGTTTTATTTTTAAATGTTCATTTTAGTTAAAAATTAAAATTTCTTTTGATTAATTTATAGAAGTTTGTATTTTTTTCAAATAAAAAAAATTTTTCTATAGTCAATTTATGTTTTTATTTTTAAAAATACTTGAACTGTAATAAATTTTAATGTAGTTAAAGTATTCTTTATAAAATTTAGGATTCAATAAGTTAAGATTTAAAACCCTAGTGGGGGGGAAAAAACTAATACTACTTAATGATGGGATAATTAGCAAATAATGTACTTTTTATTATCTTTTATAATTTGATATTGTTTATGCTTATTTTATCTTCTGAAAAATTTAATTTATGTCAAAAATTGTTGTCATGTGTAATAAATAACAAATGTCAACACTGAATATTTATTTTATAGTGTGATAAATGTACTTAATTCATGTAATGACTAATAAGTAATGTTTATAATAACTTTGTGTATCCTAATATTTTGTACAAATATTTTTTCTAATTGGCTTACTTTAGATTGGGCTACAGTTGTTGGTTATCTATTGATAAGTAGACCTTTTATAACTTCTAGAAAAGATTCACTTTCTCATGGTGACAGAGTTGAGGTAAGAATTGTATTAATTTTATTATTCGTTTCCCAAAAACTTCATGTGCAAATTAAAATAATTTTTTCTTCAATATCTTTTGAAACATTGCTTTATTTTCGTTAATTATGTCAAATTTTGCAGTAATATCTTAATTATTAATTGATAGATCTTTAATTTATGATTATGAATTTTTAAATTTTTTAAGCAGATTTATTTTTTGTTTTATTTTTTATTGTTTAGCTTGTAGCTGTATTTGCCATTTTTTATAATTTATTATAAACCTCTATAGAAAATTAATTATAAAAATTATTTTGAAGCATTCCTAAAATTATTAGAGGTACAATGTAGTAACAATTTAATTATATTTTATAATTGGAACCATTTTGAATTTACAACTATCAATATTCAACTTCGTAGCCTTGTAATTTTGAATTCAAGCCAATGTTGGCTTTAAAGTCATTTTTAACCACCATATCAGTTGGCAGTTAAAATATTGCTGCTTTCAGCATCATCTTGAGTTATTGCTTTCTCACTCATCTACTTTTTTCTTATGAAAATAAAAACATTCATTTATAGCATTTATTTCATTAATTGTTTTTTTGTTATAAAGAGCAAATAGTTTAAAGGTATATTAGGTTAGTGATATGAAATGTCAGATTTTTTTAATTTTATAAAACTGCATATCTTTCTTTCAAAAACTGTTTATTAAACAAAATATACTCCATTTGCTTCCATACACTTTTCCCAATGAAATGTCAATTTTGAATGAGCTGTCTGTCTGAAAGAAATTCTGATCTTAACAGAAACTCTAATATGGAATTTTTGATATGGAAATTCTTTTATGGAATTTCTTATTTTGAAACTCAAATATGGAACTCTAATGTAGTGAATAAGCTTATTCACAAGATCTTTCACCAATAGATTATATTTTTAAAATATATTAATATAGATTTTTAAAAATTTAGAGCAGTTTTTAAGAGTTAGAATGTATGAAAATTAAGAACCTGAAAAATTTCATATTAGAGTTTGTTGATTCAAAAAATCAGAATTTTTTTACGACAGGCATTTATGTAATCATGTCTTGTTGGTAAAAGTGTATTCTATTGAAGCAAATGGAGCATATTTTGATTTGCAATTTTTCACATAAAGATATGCAATTTTATATATTCACTAAAAAATCTGACATTTCATGCACACCAACCTAATATATGATTCTTCTATTTGTATTAAACAATATTGTCTATACATTTGATGATTTATTATTGCTAGTTAGTAAAATATCATTTATATTCCAGTTGGTAAGTGTTATACCTAAAATTTTGTAAATGCAGTAATTACTACTTATGATTAAATTATGAATTATTGTGTGGCATATATTTCATATGCAGTAAGTCTGTTCCTGTTTATTGTTAAAAAAAATTATTATTAAAAATATTTTTTAGTCATATTACAGAAGTGGCAGAATGCTGGTTAAATTAGCTGAAGCTATTGGCCGTTTAGTTTTGTCCGGACGTGAATTGACTAGACTAGCAGGGTTCACAGCTCGTATTACACAACTTGTGACTGTTCTCAAAGATTTGAGTCAAGGTTCATATGTTAGAACAATGGTAACAGAACATTCCAAAGCTGCTGGTAATTTCTCTTCTAATTTTTTACTGAAATAAAGTACTTTACGTTTTGAGTTTTGGAGGAAATTAGGTATAATTTCAGTGCATTAAAACAAATTATTTTATAGTATTTTTTTATTTAAAATTTTCTTTTAAATTTAATAAAAGTTTTCAATAATTCATATTTTTATTAGCCGGGAAGCTAAAATTTTTAAAAACCAGGAAATAAGATTAAAACTTTTTTTTTAAAAAATTGTATCTAACATCCTAATCAAAGCTACCTTATTTGAGGATAAAAATGTGTTCTCTGTCACTATAGCATTTTCACCTGTTTTGCAACACTGTAATAATTGTAATAAATTGTAAAACATTGCATTGTACAAATACTTGAATAATATGAAATGTTTAATATGAGGTTTAAATAAATATTCAAAGATTTTGCTTGTGAAACAAAACAAAAGAAATTATTTTAAAGCTATCTTGTACAACGATTTTGAGACTTAAAATAGCTGTACAAAATCAATTAATTGGTTCTGAGTTAATCTTATTATGCATGAATAAGACATTACTTTATTTGTGCATAATTCGCTTAAATAGTTAACAATAATTTAGTAGTTATTTGAACTAATCAAATAATTGACTTGGGATAACTTTATACTTTGTTTTTGAATTTCAGATGTCTCTCTTCAAACAGCTGTAAAAAAGCCTCGACTTATACCAGGATCAGGCAGAATTATTAACAAAAACAACGTAATCAAGTGAGCCACTTTTAAATTTTATTTACTGCTCATATCTAAACACTCATTTTGTATGCCATGAAACCATCCACTCCATAAATAATCAAACATTTCACCATCGGTTGATAAGTGGAAGTTAAAATATCTTTTTAATTATTTGTATTTTTTATTTTAATAAAGTAATTTTGTAGTCAATAATGAGAAAAGAGCTTGTCCATATTTATTGATCCTTGTTTTGTTTTTTTTCGCCGGCCAGGTGGCCGAGTGGTTAGCGCGCCTGACTGCGAGGCCAATGGCTGCCGGTTCGAATCCTGCTCTGGGCATCGATGTTTCTCTCTCTCTCTCTCTGTTGTCTTCTGATGCGTGAATGTATGAATGTGACCCACCCTATGAACGTGTTTTTGTGGCAGTGTGGCGTGGGTAATGTTGCTCACCTCCGTGACTTTGGCTCACAGGTGCCCACTGAGTAACGATAAATGAGCAACACTTCCGGCATCTTCTAAGGCGAAGAACGAAAGTTCAGTGCCTGCCGTTATTAAAAAAAAAATGATCCTTGTTTGATGGTTTAATGTTCAGTAGCAAAAGAATAATCTTAGTTTACTTGTTAAAAACACAATATTTAAGATGTTTGAATGGAGATTTCTATTATAATTTGTTTTGTAAAATGGTTTTGTCTTCTTTAAGGTTTGATCGTGTGCCTTTAGTTACACCAAATGGAGATGTTTTAATCGAGGAGCTTTCATTTGAGGTGTGTATTAACTCTTTTGTAGATAGATTTTCATGTTGTGTACTTAATAATCTAGATGTCTTACTGTCAACCCTCTAGTACCAAAAAATCTGAGACTTCAGGTGAATTTTATGAAATTGGAAGTATAGTTCGTTCACCAGCAGTTGGCACTTGGCTCCAACTCCTTGGACAAAGAGTTCATTTCAGCGCGGAAGTAAGAGGAGAAACGTCTCCACGCTTGAAATTGAGACAACCCTTAATGTGCGCCAAATGCAAACAGTGAATTCTTTTTCAGTCACTTACTTCACTTTATCATCTGCTATTATACCTTTCATCACCCTAGCTAATTAAATATATTGTAGCTGAATTTTCAAAAAGGACAAACTATTCACTCAAAAGGGAGAAATATCATAAAATGTATGAAATTTTTAATGTAAAAAAATGCACTTAAAGATTGTGAAATAAGTATTTTTGTCATACAATCGCCAAACAGCAACCTTGTTCAGGATTGTTTACATCCTTCTCCCAAAAATAGCGAAATAGTATCGTCGGATATAGGGTGATGGAGCCAAGTGCCAGCTCCTGGAGAACAAACTATAATTAGTGCGTTTTTTGTCAAATAATCAATTAGAAAGCAGTAGAGGCTTTAGTTACGATTTTGTGAAATGGTTCATTTAGATGATTTATTGTTAGCACTCTAGCTCCAAAATCTGACTCAAGGGACAGTTTTTATAAAATTTTAGAGAATTAGTGTTATAATACAATGTTTATTTATTGTTGGTCTTTGCTCATTAAAACAAAAACAAAATTTGTTAAGTAATCAATTATTTAACACTAAAAGATTAATTTAATATTTTATTTTAACTGTTTATCAAAATGACTCTCTATTAATCCTTTAGTACCAAATCTGAATCAGGAAATGGTTATTGAAAAAATATCTCTCTACCTAGAGGCAATATTTTTTGTATGCAATCAGTAATTGAATACTTGAGGGTTAAATTAAAGATGCATTAATTTATTTTATTTAGAATAAAATATACAAATGATTGACTCTTTTTACTTTTTAATCTAGGTTAAATCTTCAATGAATGTTCTAGTATTTGGACCTAATGGCTGTGGTAAAAGTTCATTGTTTAGAGTATTAGGTGAGGTGAGTATCACGATTTTTTTTATTGGTTTATTTATTATGTTGTTTTCCATGTGTATTTCTTTGTAGTTGAATTTTTAATCAATTAATTTTATAGCAGGGTTGAAAAAAAATTTCTTTTAAATCTAGGGAATATTATTTTATATTCACTAATAGATCTTAATAGAATCGTAAGAAAATGTTTGGAGGTGGGTACTAGGACCACAAGTTTGAACAAACTGATTTTTTTAGTTAATTTATTTCAAGTGAATCATGTCAACTTTCATAGAAAAAACTGTTTCATGCCAAGAAACACCAAATATTGGAAACAATCATTGTGGTTGGTGAGCAGCAGCGAACAGGAGGCTTAGCCACCTAATAAAAAATTAAAAAATAAATTATTTATTTCGAACTTCAAATGTTGCCATGTTTCGTAGTCTTAGCAATAGCAATATTATTTACTTATATTCCTATGTATGAAACCAAATGCCGAAAAGGTCCTCTCCTTTTCCTCAGTTGAACATACAGCTGTATGTAATTTTTTAATAATAACTAAGTACATATTCATCCACATCCTTTGATAAGCTTAACCACCAAGATATTGGAGAAATTTTTACAGTTACAGTTTTAGTAGTTATATTGCTAGTACTATACATGTAAAAAAGTAAAAAAAAGAAAAAGTAAAAAGATTTTATAATTTGTAAATGTTTAGTGCCATCTGTTGGTAAAAGATAATAACAAAAGTGCTTTTAACACACCTTTATTATTATATAAAAGATTATCCTGTTTCCATTTCTCCATCAATTTTTTAATTTGATGACATTGTTTAAGTAAGAAATTTTTTTGTTATTCTGAGAAAAACATGTTTTTATTCAAAGCAAGTGTTTTAAATGTGACTACCCTAATTCAATCCATCCTAAATCCATCCATTATTAAAGGGCTTAGCTCTTTAACTGTTTTGCCATTAATCAAAAATGTATCATCTCTGCTATATACCTTAAATGATTCACATTGTATGAAGCTTCTTTGTGATCAAGTTAAGATTGCTAATTTTACCTTGAACTGAATTCAAATATTAGCAACTTAAGGGTTAAATGCTATCACTGAAAATTTTACAAAAAAATTATTTTTATTGTTTTGATTACAATTGGCACTAAGTAATTTAAACTTTGATGCCTAAAAGTTGTTTATTCTTAATACAACATTATCTTTTCGCATATAAGGAAAACTGCTCTTTTTTATTACCATTTGAGTTTTAATTTAAACAAAATTATTTTAATTTTGAAAAAAAAATTAAACGAAACAAATTATTATTCTGTTCTTAGTTGTGGCCTTTGTTTGGAGGAACATTGACAAAACCCAGCAAGAACAAACTGTTCTACATACCGCAGGTATTTTTTTTTTCCTTTTTACTTATTATAATTTCTTCTTGTTTATTATTTATAAATGGTAAGACAATCTTAGGTTAGAACTGTGTGCTTAATAAAATTGTGTTTAAACTTTAGTATTTGGTTTAAAAAAGCATAAATGTATAGTGAAATTTTTCCAACTTGTATGTTTTGATTAGATTTTTCAGAAATCTTTCACCTACGATTCACTTTCAGTTTTATTGATGACATTACCGTAACTGTGAAATCTATTTATGGTTTTGAGAACATCTGTGTGGGGAACTTCTTAAAAAAAGTCATTTTTATTTTGATGAAGTGGAGAAAGATTTCAATGTGACCATATATATATACAATATTATATATATATAATATTATATATTAAAATAATTCAATGACGGTTATAAAATAAAAAGGATGAAATAAATAAAAACCTTTTTCTGTGCTTGAAAATCATGAATGTAGCTCTAATGCTCTTTGTAACTGTGTCAGAAAATTTAAATTTATTAATTATTCAATGTCTTTAGATCTCATTACTACATTTCCACAGCGTCTTTGTAATCACATTTGTAGCATTAAGCTTATTTTGGCTATAAGCTTATTTTTATTATTAAGTAGTTTGTTGTTAATCTTAAATGCAGTCCTAAACTCTTTTCAAATCATTCAGAAAATTTAAATTCATTAATTATTTATTTCATTACTAATGAACATCTTAATGACATTCAATTGCCTATAATTTTAAAACAAAAAAAGAGTGAAACAAAAAAGTTTTACTAAATTAAACTAAAAGAAAACAAAATTGAATTTTAAAACTACTTGATCTTGTACTTTTATCGGTTTAATTATGACAGTCCAATTTAGTAGACATATACTGAATAAAAACTTATACTCCATGGTAATAACAGCTATTTTTTGGGACAAAAATCAACTTAGTATAAGTTTAGAGTTTTAAAAAAAAAAAAATTTTTATGAAATTTTCAAGATTTAATATTTTTTTTAAACCTTGAAATTTTACTCTTTTGATATTCAAACTAGTGTGCTTAATTAATAAGTAAAATGGGAAAAATAACATGTTCCAGTTTTTACTGGAGTTAGAACACTAGAAGTATTATCTATAACATTTAACTTTGTTCTCTTTTAATTCAAACTACATTTATATCATTAATTTTTATATTTTACAGAGACCATATATGACTTTAGGCACATTTAGAGATCAAATTATATATCCTGATAGTCATGAGGAAATGATTCGCAAAAGAAAATCTGACCAAGACTTAAAAACTTTATTAGAATGGGTAAAGTTAATTTAGATGATTTTTTATTTAAAATATTGTTGTATAAACTAATAAGTATTTCGATTGTTATATAAGTATTTCAATTATTATGAAAATTTTTATTGGAATATTAAAATGCAGAACTTTCTTCTTATTACAGATTATTACAGTTACAGATTTCTTTTTCAATTTGTCTATTAAACTAATTGTTAATTGATAGCATTTTTAAAATTACTTTTTAATAAAATTACCTTTTAATACAATTTTCATTAAGATTATTTCTTCTTGTCAGGTTCAATTAACATACATCCTCGATCGAGAAGGTGGTTGGGAATCCATAAAAGTAAGATTTTATTTTTAAATTGTATTGCCTTCTTTTATTTTATATGTTTAGCTTTCTAATATAGTAATTTATTTTTTTCTAGGATTGGATGGATTTGCTTAGTGGTGGAGAAAAACAAAGAATTGCTGTAAGTATTTTATATCTTTTTTTTCCTCACTTTTTTTTCTTTTTGTACTTGATTTTTTTTTTTTTGTCCTTGTACTTTTTTTTTGAGTTTTAAAAAGCTACTGTCATTTTTAAAACAAAAATGTTTAACGTAAAACTTAATGTGTTTTAGTATTTACTGCATCTCTTACAAAAAAAAAATTCAATCTCTATAAATTTTTTTAAAAAAAGTAATCCAGTGGAACCCCAATGTTCCCTTTAAGTGCCGATAAGAAATTAATTCAGAGAAGCCTTATTTAACTCATTTGTAATGCGTTTTGGTCAAAACTGTCCAATGATGTAGAAATCACATTCAGAACTTCCAAAATATTAATTTTTACTTTTAGAAGCAGCATCTTGTGGTCGCCAAAATTAAGAAAAAGAAATTACTACCAAACCTATTGTTTCGTTTCTTTAAATAACATTCTTTAAATGATTGGATAATTCCAAGATTCAAAGAATTAAGTTGGCTGGAAAGAACATTACATTTGCTTTTAAAACATCTCGAAACTTGTTTTTAAAAAAAAGAATTTTAAATTATATATATAATACTATCTTTGGTTTTTATCTTTAAATAGTATTCGCTGCTTTTTTATATTTTATATTTACTTTGATATGAGTTTAAGAAAATTTGTATCATAAAATTATAAACAATTAAAAGATTTAAAATCTGCAAACCGTTAATATAGAATTTAGAGAACCTACTGAGTCAATGTAGAATATGACTACAGTTATTCCTCCTAATTGCATTTGTTTTTAATTAAAATGAAATTCCAGCAATTAATTTGAAAGTTTCATATTTTGTGTTTTTCAGATGGCGCGTTTATTTTATCACTGCCCTCAATTTGCTATTCTTGATGAATGCACAAGTGCCGTTAGTGTAGATGTAGAACAAAATATGTATGCTAAATGTCGTGAGGTAAGGAAGCATACTTATTAGTAATAATTACTACAATAAAAGTTAGTGTGTACAGTGAAACTTCTACTTTAAAGTCATCTCTTTCTGCTTACTTTGTTTTGTTTTTTTGTTAATATTTCACTCCTTTTATAATAAAATGTTATTCACTTTTATAGATTGGTATAACTTTGTTTACTGTATCACACAGAAAATCATTATGGAAGCACCATGAGGTAAACCTATTTGTTTATCAGTCATCTGTATGTAGTAATTTTTTTTATTTTCTGAAATTATATTGGGTGTACAAATAAGTTCCTGCCGTTAAAGTTATGTTAAATTTGCAATCCTACATTAAAAAACTTAAACAGCTTTAAGAAGACCATTATAAGATTAAGAAAAGCATCAACCTCAACTAAGTAAAACACTTGTTTGAGTGATACAACTACAAACAGTCGAATGTTAGTACTTATTGCAATATTTAATCATCCAGAGCTATATCTAACAACTCTCAGTTATGAAACAAAAAGTTAAAGTAGTTAAGAGTTAACATCGATCCTTTCAACTTAAGTGAAAGAAAAATTGTAGTTTATTATTATAACTATACCATAGAGAGTGATGTGGTAGGTAAGAAAGAAGAAAGGAAACAATTGCAATAACACTTGAAATAAAGAAAGATAATTTTTTTGTGTACCTTAGAATTTTCTTAATAAATGAAAATAAAACTAACCATGTTCTTATTTTACTAATTTTTGATTAAGGCTCTAATTTAAATTTATCTTTTTAAAAAAAAGAAGAAGAAATTTAGATAAATTTCTTTTCTAACATTGTTTTCTTTCTTCCTACTACTTTTCATTTGTCTGCGTATTATTTTTGAATTGCCAGAGGTTTTTAAAGATGTAAACTTTAAAAAGAAATCACCTTGTGGGTAAAAGTTGGTGTCCCGGGAAAAGAGTTATCTTCAAAACATTGGAAAACGCCATTTTTCAAGATTTGAGTACTGGAGCAATACTTAATGTTAAAACCATTAATTTTGCCTAGACTTTTAAATTACGTACTTCAGCTTCTCAAGTTGTATATATTTAAATATTATATGTTTGACTGAATCAATAATCTTAAAGAAAAGTGAAAAATGTAATATAAATGTTATGTTAAAATTCACATTTATTCCAAACTAATGAACTAAAGTTATCTTTTCCTTATTTTTCTAATCAAAATTTCAAAGCAGCTTTAATTGGATTTGAGTCTACTGCAATTTTAAGCATTTTCTTGTAATTTGTGCCTTGTTGTTAGTTGAAGATTTTGATGTTATATTTTTAAATATCTATTTTTTTGTAACAATTACGAATAAATTTAAAATTATTTATTTATTTTCAGTATGTACTGTACATGGATGGCCGTGGTGCATACGAATTTAAACCCATCGACGAAACAACTGAAGTGAAAGGATCATGATTGAACTAGGTCTGAAAAGATATTTATATTGGTTGTGGCCTTATTTTAATACTCTTTCAGTAGCTACAATTGTATACATATTGATTGATATTTCAATTCCTTGTCTTTCAAACATTCAGTAACTGCTATAGAGTATGATAGATAACGATTTTTGCCACATTGATTTTTTTTAAATAATATTTATAGCATAATTTGTAAAAAAAATTTACAGAGTTTTGAAAAAAATTTTTAAAGTTAACCTTAATCAAATGATATTCCAATGTTTTATTCAGTAGAATCCAATTATCAGACGCCCTCGGGACCAGGGATATGTCAGAAAATCGAAATCCTTGGATGATTAGAGGACCTTTTTAAGTTTATAACCAAATTATGAATGAAATTCCTCCAATTAGGGACTGAAATAAAAAAAAATTCTCATTTGTGTATTGTTCTAGCAAAAGAACAATACAATATCATGAAGAAAAATATCCTCTCCTTTTTGCTTTCTGTTTGATTGCAGTTTTCTTACAACCAAATTTTGGTTTGGTCACCACTGCAGTTACTGAGCAGCAGCATCTGTAATAATAAACAAAACATGCGTTGGATTGTGTTTAATACCAGGCGGTAGAGGTGTCAGTTAACTGAAGTGTTGTATAATCAAGCATCAGATAATTGGGTTTCTACTATATTACCAACATAAAGTTTTGAGTGTTTCTATTTCAATAGATTGCATGTATTTCAATGTATAGTGTATTCTGAAGTATATACTTTCCAAGATTTCTAGTAAAGGAAGTCATAATACACACATTAGAGGTCACAAATTAATATTTATGAGAAAAACATAAATGCTATCAAAATCTAGCAAATCACTTCAGAAGAAGATGAAAACATCAGTGATTAATTAACCACAGGAAACAGAAATATATCAAAGGTTTATCAGGCAATCAAGCTGGTTTTGATGTGGTCAATCCTGTCTTCTTTAGTTATTCATTTATGTTTTTTCTGACTTCAATATTAATTTGCTATCTGTAATGTGCATACTTTTTGTCAAGGATTCAAAAAATACATGTGAAGGGCTGTGTTTATGAAACTTTTTATGAATCTTCGTTATAGTTCTATGTGTTTTACAGCTTTTCCAAGATTCTAAATTTGATTTTATAATAGTTAATGGATTAAAATGATTACAACAAAATTTCAATAGCTGGGTGTAATAATAGCATGTTCTGTTACAAGTCTGGATAGCGTTTTGTTATTTTTTTGACAAATTTTATTAAGTTATCTAACTTCAGTGGTTTGACTATCACCAAATTCTAGCCTTATAAATAAATATAAGCATATTTAAAATAAGACTTAAAATTGCTTATCATACATCAGAATTTCGAATTACCTTATGTATAAGCACAATGTGTTATTGCTATTGTTTATTTACCTATCTGTTAATTTTTCATAGTTTCTATTCTATTTCTTTGTTTTAATCTATTGTGTATACCGGTTATCTTCTGTTCGACAATTTATTTATTGGAAATTGGCACATTTTATACTACAGTTATGCTTCAAATAAAATATATTTTTTACATATGTGTAGTTTTCTTTGTAATGGAACATTCATTTATAAAATTACACGTTTTTTTAAGTCATGTTATAAATAACTTGCAGTCAAGGTTGCAGCCTTGTTTTTTATGTAAGAGGCCAGTGAAAATGACTCCTGGTGGTTGAGTGGTAGCTCTTCATGCTCCCATGCCACAGGTCCTGGATTCAATCCTCGGGCAGGGTTGACTCAGTCTTTCATTCCTTCAGTGGGTCGAGAAAAGAGTATCAAGCATGCTTGGGAACTAAACACTGGGGGTTTCGCCTTCGGCTAACCACCTAACCGGAACACGTGCTTCTGCACCACAGAGCCCAAGAAAACTTAAATGGGCACAGTAGGCCTTGACCCTCTTTGCAGGGCACGTAGCCAAATCTTTGAATCAAAAATAAGCACTTTTTAAAAACTTTTCAAGCACTTTACAAAAATTTTCAAGCACTCAAAAGATTCATATTCAATCAATGATATTATTGAAAAACAAAAACTTTTTATAAACAGTTTTAGCGTTAAAAAAAACCCAAAAAGAAACGGGCGTAAATCGAAACAATCAGTACTTTCCCACATCACCGAGTGAATTCAACTTGACCCTGAATTCAGAACAAAAGTACCCTTACCCCCTACGTCAAAAAAAGTGTTAGAAGTAAAAAATAAAATAAACAAGAATAAAATTAAAAAGAAAAACATTTCATAAGGATCTGTTATTCTCTATCCGAATTGGAGCACTCAGGTTTCGGTTTTAAGCGTGCGCGCATGCGCAAGTCATAACGTGGGTATGACACGCAATCATTCACGCGGACATGAAGTCCGCGTGAATGATTGCGTAGCAAACACCCCATTTTTCGTAAAATTAATGGGATCTACCAGATATCACTGAAGGAAAAAAAATTTATTCGTGAAAAAAAGCACTTTTTAAAAACGCCAGCTGAAAAAAGCACCTTTAAAAGCTTTTAAAAACGAAATCCCCAAAAAAGCACCTTTAAGTACTTTTTACAAACGCTACGCACCCTGTCTTTGGACTGTCGAGCCACTGAGTTTAGTTTAGAGGCCAGTGAAATGCGTATTTAGGAAAATGGACATTTGATTCAGTATGTGAGCATCGTTCTTGGCTAAACTGAATGAAATCGAGCCATTTCATAAACGGAGACTGGGGATGAGAAATGGGTCATATACGACAAGATAGTGTGAAATGATCATGGTCAAAGTGCAGTGAAGCAGTTCAAACTGTGTCCAAACCAGGATAATGACCAGGAAGATTTTGTGCATTAGGTGGGACTGGAGAGAAATAATTTATAAGTTTGAATCTCTACTGTCAACAACTCAACCATTTGAAGTTGGTGATCAATAACGGCCACAATTGGTCAACGAGGTTCTCCATCAAGAAAACACTAGGCCACACAAGTCTCTAATGACTTTCCAGAAACTCCGGGAGCTAGGTTGGCAAGTTTTGATGCAATGCACCATTTAGTTTGCACCTGGCATAAAGCGATTACATTGTTTTTCTTGCAATTCAAAATTTCCTTAGTGATAAGAAATTGCCATCAAGGGAGCTCACCATTGGTGATCAAATATTTAAGACTGGTGAATATGTTTCATCTTTTTAAAATAATTTAGCTATAAATTCAACTAAGTACGCTTAGATTATCGTGACTCATTGAAGCGAAGCCATTTTTCTTTCATTTAGAACAGGCTGCGGTGCGTAGCCACATCTTTCAACAAAAAATAAGTACTTTTTAAGCACTCAAAAAATATTTTTAAGCACTACATACATTAGCAAAATAATTTTCAAAGACTTTATATGATCATGAGAAAATAACTAGTTTCTGAAATAACTAGTTACTCTTTTTCTTGATTATATTAGCCCTCATAAAATGATCAAGAGATTTTTCGGTTTGATATAAGAGGTTGGAAAATGTCTGAAATTGAGAATATCTTGCAAAATGCAGCAGAGTTGCACATGAGAAGGCAATAATCTCACTGAACCCAGCTCAATAGACGCACATATGGACTCTCAAGCATTTCATAAAACATGCAAAATGATAGGCGCTTTCATACGCTATGGACCGACGGTACATCAAAATGGACTGTGAAAACGTTAAATAGAACAATGTGAAAATCACGCTTTTGCATAATACGTGGCGAAAATCAACATGGTAACAAAAAAAAAATTCTTTTTTTTTTAAAAGGGAAAATTAAGCACTTTTTAAAAACACCCAATGAAAAAAGCACCTTTAAGGGCTTTTAAATAATGAAAATCGAAAATAAGCACTTTTTAAAAACGCCACCCACCATGTAGAATAAAAAATGCTGAGTCACTCACTTTTCACTTATTCATTTGACCCCATTTACTTCTAAAAATCTTTTACATTATCATTCAAACTGATGTTGATAAAAAGAAGAAAAAAAATAAAAACTGTTTTAATAAAAATTTTATTACAAATCACTTTTTGAAATATTTAAAGGCATATGAAACAGCAAAAATACAGCTTAAATGAACTTTAATGTCAAAACATAAACAATTTTATAATTTTAAAACCAGATTTCTTTGGCTAAAATTTTAAATTTATATTGAAACAGTTTGATATTTGAGTATGAAAATAAGGGTTTTTAGTTTATCACAGTTGAAGATGACAATGATATAGCTCATCTTAATCATTTGCACATTCATCTACACTAAAATGGAAAATAAGTGAAATTTGTCTCTACAAATAAAGCTGCCAAATAGTCCCACAAACTGTTTATTGATATTTAAAAGTTATGTTTTCAATAACATTGGTTTTGTTTGCAGCATACTGTATTCTGTTTGCAACAATTAGTATTATTTTTAGAATAAGAAAACCTTGACTATTAAAAGAAAATGACAAGCTAAAATATATTCAATGTCTTCTTATAAAAGTCATACATTTAATGCTTAAAAAAGAAAGGACATTGTACAGGCTTTTGCTTAAAATTCCCAAGAATAATAAAGTA
The DNA here is from genome assembly GCF_982258835.1 of Parasteatoda tepidariorum. NCBI lineage: Eukaryota > Metazoa > Arthropoda > Arachnida > Araneae > Theridiidae > Parasteatoda > Parasteatoda tepidariorum. The sequence goes on along the minus strand of NC_141758.1, from coordinate 74,139,788 downwards.
CAAAAATTGGGAGATTGCACATAAGCTATGTACAAGAATGTAATTTTTAAAAATTCCAGTACAATACAACAATTTAAAATTTCAGTTTTTAGGATTAAAACTTTCTATGATTGAAGTTCATTGGCATAAATTAACAATTTTTCTAGAAAAATATATTATGTTGATTTAAAATCAGATTTAACATAAATTTTTAATTGCATCTATATTTTAAAAAATTTGGCTGAATTCCAGATGTAGAATACTTAATAAAACTGCCTATTTTGAAATTAAATTTCACAAAATATCTAAGAAAAACTAAACCTTGATTTATTTGTCTGGTGTCAAAATATGCACGGATGACTAGAGAAAGCCGATCAACAAATGATTATTTACCTTTTAACTTTAAATAATAAAAAGATTTAAATTATAAAAATATTTAAGATCAAAATGCACCAGAGTAATAACTCAAGGTTTATAACAAAAACAAATGCTGATGAATGCAATAGTTATTTTTAAAAAAATATGAATAAATTATCTTAATTGCAAAAGAAAATCAGACAACACACATGAAATATTCCAAGATCTAACACAAAGTATGGAATGTTAGCATTAGGTATTATGAACTCTAAAGAAAACTCGATAAAAACAGTAGTGATGACAATCCACAAGTTAATGACCAAGCACTGAGCTTTTTCATAGTTCTATCAATAGTTTGACGATAGCTAAACTTTCATAAAATCCGAAGTTATTAGTTCCTCGGTAGGCACTGTCGTTATGTAACTATACAAAAAATATCACCATATCAGATCATACACACATCCCACTCTAGCTAAAAAAAGCTTTGCCATTATTGCAGCTGTATGGCTCAAGTCAACAATTTAATCACCTCCTCAATAATTAGCTCTTGCAATTTGAAAGGTAAACATAGCTGCCAATGCAATCAGGAATAAGTTGTATATGGGTGTTGAAGATGCATTTACACCATCTGTAAGCTCGTTGCATTTACTGCCACAATCTTCACCCTCGCAGACTTCGCACAGTGTAACAGACTTTGGTTCATAAAACATTCTGGCACTTTTGGCTGAAATAATAATGAATGAAATGTAAAAATTTGTAATACTAAATATATTGTGTATAATGAGCTGCCATTTAAGTTTGGATTTTTTAAACACAGAATTTAGCTGACATAGAATTTTAGGTTAATTATTCTTTTTAAAGTGGTAGAATATCTTTTTCATTCAGAACAAACTTTGAATCATGAGGCTTTGCATTGTATAAAATTTTGTGCTATATATTAAACTTTTCATACATTAAACTTTTGTATTAAACATAGAAATGTATATCTGAAACAGATCAGTATTACTGGTTTAAAACAACTTTAAAGGTTAATACTTAAAACACAGAAAAATGCACTTAAATATTCATTGTTTTCAGAAAAAATTTATATTATAAGCAATAGAGCTAACAACCAACAAATTTATCAATTTTGGATTGCTTTAGAGATTAAGTTAATGCTTTATGAAAAATTACATTGACTAATACTTCAATACAATAAAACCTCTCGGGAGTGACCACTCTCCGTTCCAGTGTAAAATGGTTGTTTATGGAGGTTGGTCGTTGATAAAACCCCCCATTGATTTCAAAATTGTTATCGATTGAAGGTACATGATTTTTCCCAAAAGATTTCAATTTTAATCAGTGTCATTTTCTTGGTGCGGATATGCTACTTCTGTTGACATTGTGAAAAGATAAATCAATGCATAAAATTTAAGGTCTATAAAAATGATCCCAACTGATATAATTATGTGTAAAAACAACTGTACCAATTATGAATGATAAAGTTATTTTATATAAACAATAATATTTTTTGCTTAATTTTGCATTTATATTTTATAACAAAAAAAATTAGTTAGCTTTAAAAGATGAAGTTTGTTTGAGATGCCTGTTTTATCATAATAACTTTTTGTTTTTCTGGTTTAACTTTAAATTCTAAAAGTAAATCATTGATAGCATTGTCTTTAGTGCACTCTTTGCAACATGAGGGTGTATCGTCAAAAAGAGCTTTAAATAAGAGCCTCACACAAATAGTTTGAACACATTTCAATAAACTCATTTGTTTTGTTAAATTTTTTGTTTTAATATTTTTCGTGTTTCCTCATTTGACCTTTTCCACATTTGGTGCAGATGTTTAGTCGGTTGCTTGGAGAGGTTTCAATGGTCTCTCCTAAAGGTTTTCCTCAACACAAAGTTAATGGAAAAAATTCTGTGCCTCCCAAAGGTAGCCGTAAATGGAAGTAGTCTCTACATAGAAGTGGTCTTTCCTAGAAGTTTCACTATACTATTATTGTTATCAACAAAGCATTGCAATTCAATGTTATTAAAAAAAAAATTTCTTTTAAAAATTTTGTTTAATTAAACAAAAATAATACATAATTTAGAATAACTCTTTGCTTAAAAATGATGACTTTTAATAAATAGTACCAACCTACATTTTTGTAGATTAAACACGTGCATTTTTCTTTCACTACAGATATAGCAGAGATGAGGCTACTTGTAAAAATAAGTGTTGCTGTCAACTGATATTATAAAATATCCATTTAATCTACAACTAATCTACATAAAAAGAATTAAAACTTTTATGTACAATTATTTTAAGTAGTAAATTTCTTATAAAATGTGGGTAATCGTGTTTTACTTCCAAGATCTTTACAATTATATAATTAATTTTCGAATAGGAAATGTTTAAGTTTTTAGGCTTTGTATTTATTATTTATTGATCAAAAATATTTTTAGACATTTAAATATCTTACATTGATTAATCTCACAAACAAATACTGATTTACCTATATATACTTTTTGCTACATACCTCCTTTGTTTATTTTATTTCATGCTCTTTATGGGAATCATCTATATATAGTTAATTTAAAATAAATTTTATTTATCACAGTAACAAAAGTTTTATTGTAAACAGGAAGAGTACTCACATAAATCATAATAATCATACACTTTAACAGGCACAGGTTTAGGATTGGCTACTTTGTGACTTCTGAAAGCAGGGACATGAACACAGACTTCTTCATTGTCAATCTAAAAAAAAATTCATGGATATATATATCACTCATATTATAAATCATGTCTTCCAGGCAGAATTCAGTTATTTTTCCTTGATTATAAAAATGAAATAAAATAACAAATTATTATTGACATTTTTTTTACATTACTTTAAATTAACGTTATATTTGTAATCTATTGCTCAAAATCATGATGCATATTAAAGTTGCAAAGAAAATTTAGCAATGCATAGCATATAACTTTATTTTCGTACTTCTAAATTGGTATTCTTAATTGAAAACTTATTACGGCAAGAATAAAACAAAAAACAAGGAAATTCAAAGGACTTATTGGTAAGATAGAATAACAAGCTAATACTTTAAGTTTTTTTGACAAAATAAAGTGATGGCCAAATTTATTTTCAAGTCTTTGAAACATATAAACACTGCTTTTGTAATAATTATTACAAAATATATAATTTATGTTTAAATATATAATTGTGTTTAATTTAAATTTTCTTGAAATCTCTTTTAAAGTTTTTAGTTAAAATGAGAAAATTTTCCCTACACCAAATTTTAATATATTTTGTAATATATTAAAATTAGTAATAACAACATTTAACATTGAAGTTTATACTTTAACATAATAAAAATTCAACATTATGTATGAAAGTTTTACAAAATGAAAATTTACCCTGTCAAAGTATATGACAACATTGGTATCACCCTCATTTGTTTCAACTCTCTTTATTTTGTCTAAATTCTTTATCATGGGTAAAATTTCTGTATCAGCCTCAAATCCAGAAGGAAGACCAACTTCCATTACAGCCATATTACTAGCTCCACTCTCTTTGTAGCTGAAATAATATAAAATTATCTATTGTTATTTATGAACAAAATTCAAACTATTGTTATAAAAAAGAAAACATTTACGACAAAAGCAGAGATAATTATTTCCTATATAAGATAAAATTACACAAAATAGAAATTATAGCATTCCAACCAAAGCAAATTGTAATGTAAGATTCTTACATCACACAACAAAGCAACCAATGGACAACTTTGAAAAACTTCTCTTCCCCTTAAAAAAATTTTTGGCATAATTTTTTTTTTTTAATTTTTACCCAACCAAATTTTTATAAATATGTTATTTTTTAAACCAAAATTTTATAAATATTTTATTTTTTAAACCAAAATTTTCTAAATATTTTATTTCTTAAACCAAAATTTTCTAAATATTTTATATCTTAAACCAAAATTTTCTAAATATTTTATATCTTAAACCAAAATTTTCTAAATATTTTATTTTTCAAATCCAAAACCTTTTATTCTTCAAATCTATTTTTCTTAAAAAAATCTGCATTTGTATTGCAGAAAATTGGATTCTCTGAAAGCACACAAAAATTAGGTACCTCAAAACAAGAAGATAAAAATCAGAATTTATTAAATATCAAGAAAATCAGAAATATCAGGACAAATATGAACCTAATGTACTGATACCTAAAAATATTTGTCAAATGCTTCTATTTTAACTCAAAATTCTTCCTTTTATGCCAAGTAATATTAAAAAATTTAAAGAATAAGATAAAAAATACATTAGAAATTGTGATAAAATATTACCGAGTGCAAATATCTAGCTCCATGTAATCATCGGTGGAGGCTTTGCCCAAAACAGGTTTTAATGAGAAAGCGGGAGTGACATCAGTAACAGCAACATTGTATGACCATGTGACCTGCAATTCAAAACTATAATTAATGGAATACTTTTTATTCTATATAATTTGTAGTTGTTTGCATATACTTTCTGTGCTCAATGATTTTTTTTTTAATTATTTAGCTTATGAACACTTTCATACCTGCCAACTTTCACTCCTTCCGAGAATGGATTTTCAGAGTGGTTGTAAAACAATAACCGAAAATCAATCTGATTCAAAAATATATTTATATTTTGATCCCGATGAAAATAGCTTGCGTAAAGATTATGCTTTCATATATTTATTGTAATTATTTATATGTAGTGGTGGTCAGACTCATTTATAATTATCATTATAATTCAAAAAGTTAATTGGAATAACCTGAGTATTGCTACCACTTTAAATATGAAAATAAAATCTTCCGGAAGAGTTGGTAGGTATGCACTTTAATGAGAAAGAAAACGTAAATTTATTAAATGGTTATAATTGGCTGTCATGCATACTATTTATTTTATAACTACGATTGACCTATTTATGAGTTTACAACTACTAATGTTCAACAATGTAGTCTAGTAATTTTGAACTCAACTCAGAAGACAAGGGAGCCTCTCGAATGAGCATTATTAAACTAGATTACATAGTGAACTTTCAGATGGAACTAACCTGTATTTATGTTAAATGTCCACCAGTGAGGAAATTTTGCAATGCACTGTGGCCAGTGGGAGCAAGTGACAGGATTTTTAACAATCTATTATCACTGGAATTTAGACTTTAATCACCTTAATGGAAGGCAAGCCCTTCATCTTTGGCCACTGTGACTCATGCATACTATTTTATTACTAGCTACTGTGACTCGTGCATACTATTTTATTTTATTACCAGCCACTGTGACTCATGCATACTATTTTATTTTATTACCAGCCACTGCGACTCATGCATACTATTTTATTTTATTACCAGCCACTGCGACTCATGCATACTATTTTATTTTATTATTAGCGTTGAGCAGCCAACTCATTTTTGAGTTTACGGCTATCATTGTTTAATTCTGTAATCTTGCAATTTTGAACCCAACCCAGTAGACAAAGAAACACACATTTCAAGAAACAAAAACTAAAAATTTAACCAAATATTCAAAAGACCCGAAAATAAAAACGAAATTTCACATTAAAAGTTCTTGGTGCGAAAAGTAAATATATTAAATTTTATGAATAAGTTTTCGTAGTTGGTAACCTTCACTGCATGAATAATTGATGGAGTAGTTAGAATTTATTTCTACTAAGGTTTTTCCACTAAAAGGATCCAGAATATCCAAAATATTTTATCACTGGCAGTGAACTAAAGCCAAAATCCTTTATTTTAAAAAAATGTTTTTAATGAGAAACATTTCATTACTAATAATATTATTTAAACACTGCACATTCCATCACTAACAAAATTTTAAAAAATGCATATCTCAACAAAAAACTTTAAATATTTCGACTAGAAAATTAAATTCTCACCTGAACTAGACCAACTCCAAAACCTTCAGCTTGAAGAGCAACAGATCTGACATCAGAAGGTAACTATTGGTATGGAAAAAATATATATTAAATTCTTGAAAAAAAAGGTACAACTAAAAAAATCTGAATTAATAAAAAAGTAACTTACAATAACATTCTGAAGCACCATGGCATTATCAGAATTAATGCTTAATGTTTTCTGCATATCATTGAAGTTGTAAGAGATGTTAATAGATATTGAAGCTGAAGCGAGTCTGACGCCCAAAGAAGCCAAGGCTTGGATACCAACGACTGTGTCCTAAAATGAAAAAATATTTTGTAACTTAAAAATATTCCTATGTATTAGTCAAAAATATAAGTCTTGTCGGCAATGATGTAATTTTAAAGCATTTCAAATATATAATAGAAATTTTATGATACAAGTCTTTAGAGAATACAGTAATAAGCTACATTTTTTCAAAAGTGGTGTTTTTACATAATTATTTCTAGAAAGGTAATTCAGGAGTTTCTGCCATTTGGCCAATATAATATGAGGCCTTCATTTTGGCCAATATAATATGAGGCCTATTATATTGGCCAAAGCCTTTTAATTTTTCAATTATTCTCAGTAATAGTTTCATTCTATTTGTTGTTACAGTTACAAAATAGTATACTAACACAACATGAATAATTTATCAGCATTACAAAACTAACTAAAATTACTTAATTCCTAGACTAGAGAAGAAAATCTACCTAATTGTGAATCTTTGGATATGTGATTAATTTTAATCAGAAGCACAATATAATTATATTATGTCTAAAAATTCTGCTTGAAGAAAAACTAACCACATTTATTTGAAGCAGCTTTCTTTTACATCTGCATGCAATCACAATGTTCTAATTGGAGGCTGAGTTTCAATCCAAAAAGGCTATAAATATAAACTAATCCTTAACTCAAATGTTCTTTTCTATTAGGCCTTTCCCAGTGTACATTTCAATTGAGTTTCTCTCTGTGTAATGTACTAATAAATAAGTTATTCTCCGATCCACTATCTGATTTATCCGAATACGATTCATCCTCCGATTAGTACAATGCTTGCTTTGTAGTAGTTAATATGGACTGAAGCAACTATCACACCACTGTGCTAGATATAAAAAAATTGAATGCAAATGTGCAAAGAAAACACTAGATAAGTTTTAACCCAGACCTAGCTGAAGGCTACATGGCATATTAGGTATGAAATAAATAACATTTTAGAAAGGATAGGAAATCAGAAATTTTAATATTTTCTTACAGTTGCTATTTCAAAATATTTTAATCCATACCTAGCCGAAAGCAACAAAGGATGATAGATATAATGTAAAAATAACACTTTTAAGACTTACCTGAGTGGAAGAGTATCCTCCATATTCATTTTGTTGGGAGATCATCCACCTAAGAATGGGTAAGGCTCCGGCAACATCTCCTCGCACAGAGTATGTCAACAAGGCATAAGCAGTCATCTCTACATCTTGGGATTGAGGTTCGTAGTAAGGCATAGAGTTGTCCTTTGGTTTTTGCCAGTGGATGGTATCAACTGAATTGAGATTAGAAAATTAAATTAATGATAAACTTTAAATGAGATATCACTACAAGAATTTTAGACAAAGCAATAATTTCAGACACTATATTAAGACAACAAATCAAACTTTGGAAAATTAGGAGCAAATGCTCACAGTAAAAACAAATATTACACCAAATTTATTTACACAATGGAAACACTACTTAAATTACACAAAGCTTTTCTAACTACTTAAACTTAAGATAAAAGATTGCACAATCTAGAATGCATAAGAATTTTAAAGAATAATGTATCCAACATTTTAAAAGATCATATTGATATTCATGCAGACATCCATGACAGATCGAGTAGGTGGAATGAAATTGTCCGGTTGTATCTATGATAGATTTCTGTATGAAAGAATTCTTACAAACAATAATTGGAATGAGATATCCATTGTGGGATAATATATTAAGTAGTGACCAATAAAAATTATTGCAAACTAGAGATGAATAAATGAAAAAAGAGTGATTAAATTCACTTTGAACTGAAATTCATGCTTGCAGCATGTGGCCATTGTTCAGAAAATTGCTGTTCAGAAGTTGGTCCTCAAGTAAATCTTATGAAAAAAGTTTAGTTCCATTAAAATATGTTCGGTTTTCCGAGATTGTCGTTATTTAGAGGTGATACTTAAAGGAGGCTTAACTGTAAATTTAATACTGCAAATTCTCACCTTTAACATCGTTTGACTTTATTATTGATGTAAAAATAATAAGTTTTCTACAAAATGAAAACAGAAAAAGCAAATTACCTCCTCTTGTTGATAAACTCAGCAGTTTCTGAAGAGCTGTATCTTTCTCCTCATGCTCAGATAAATGGAATGCATATGTAACAATAGACACAAAATAAGGGTCCTGAGAGTTTTTCAATTCTCTCAAAAGGTACTTTGTAGCTTTGTCCATTTCTTGAGCAAAAGTTTTTTGCGCCTACCAGAAAAGAATCAAACTTAATTTTGTTCTCTTTGAAAGCTTCATTGAGAGAAAAGTAAAATTTAAATTTATGTACCTGATTTTCTAAGAAAGCAAGAAGAACGTATGCCGTTAAGGCACTCTTGCTTCCAGAACCTCCCTAAAAAAAGATTAAATGATTAGTATTATCTTAGATGGATGAGTTTTGTATAAAATCAAAAAAGCTGAAAATAGAAATCTAAAAATATTATGCATAAAACACTTTCTAAATGGTTGAAAAAATACACGAAATTTGAGCAAGAAAAAAAGATGTAGGAAGCATATATCAATAAAATATTACGAACGTTTTGATAAAAATTGTCCTTGCATGATTAATTTATTATTTTTAAATTGTATGAATACAAACCAGAATGTGATGCTTAAATCATGTAAATACGAATCCCAAAGCGTGATTTTTAAATCTCCTGAATACAAATCATGGTTTAAATAATGCATGGTTTATTTTATTACATGATTGAATCTGATTTTTAATTTGTGTGAAGATAAAATCTCAACATGAAACTTGGAATCACGTGAATATGTCATGATACATAGTTTCAAATTGCATGCAATTTTCATTTTAGTGAATGTGAATCGCGATTAGTTATTTTAAATCTCGTGAACGTAATTTTAAATAGCATTTACATAAATAGGAGATAGAGTAAAAAATTAAATATTTTTTAAGAATTCGGAAAAAAACAATTTTTTTTTTTAAAAAAAGGGAGAATCTACATTTATTAACTGAAAAAATGGAAATTCGTACAAAAAGCGGAAAAAATGTCATTGTGCAATTACACTTATTTAATTAACCAAATTATTATTATATTTAAATACAAATCTAGTATTGCGCTCTGTTAAAGATGCAGCAATTGAAATAATCTCCAAAACCTTATATCACAAGTTTATATATTAAATGACACACCAACAATACATAAATTAATACAAATTGATGAAAATAACACTCAAAATATTTTACCTGCATTGCTTTATGATGAATTTCTCCTGGTTCATCAAATGAACCATCAGATTTTTGCTGTCTGGACAACCATTCTAATGCAGAAGTCATTACACCATCATCAATTTCCATAAATTCTTTAGCCTGATGGAATGATCGAACAACAAATGCTGTAAGCCTAAAGAGTTAAAAAAAATTATAAATCAAAATGATACATAAATTTACATACCTGCCAAAATTGGAGAAATAAAATAACACAGATTTTGCTAGTAACATTTTTTAGGCTTCGAGTAACGTTTTGATACATCATGCAAAATCATGTGCAAATTTCTTCAACAAATACAGAGAAATTTGAAAATATACAATTACGCAGGAAATAGTTGTAAAATACAGGAGTCTTCAATAAAAAAAAAAAGGAGACTTGGCAGGTATGAATTTATCAACTTCATTAAATAAAGTAAAACAGCACTTAACATTTGAATGCCTAAGCTAACAATAAATTTAAGCATTCACATATTTAAAAACATTGCTTATCTAATTGTAATATCATAGCATGTTTTTTGTTTCACAATTCTTTTAAAAAAATTAAAACCAAATATAGCCTTAACAATAAAAAAAAATTTTTAAATCTAATAAAAAAATTTGTCATTTATGAGGTTTTTTCTCTTTTGTATCTACTGACTGAATACATTGTGCAGGAAAAAACACTAATTACTCTGAATAACTTTAGATCTAATGGTCGGATTTTCATTAAGAGACGTACGACAAATATGATAATTGGTTAGTGCAGACTTTATTTTCAGTAATGAAATCAAATACAAAAGTGTCTTTTCTCTGCATAAACATACCTTCCTTTAGATAGATTTGAATTTTTGAACCTTCAATCATGGGGGCTGCTTAAATTAGGAAAATATGCTTCCAATAGTTTGGTAATTAAATCAGGTGAAAGTTTGCACCACTTAATGTTAAGTTTACTTTGCGTATTGCACCATATCTTAAGTATTTATTACCCAAGTTGAAAATGCATCCTACGTGCATTATTTTATTATTATAATTCATTTTTACTAAACATGGGTTTATTATGACTGTTTTATAATACATAGAAAACTACTTTCTTTCATACATAAGTGTCCCAGGTATCTAATTTCCAAGGACAAAATTGAAATGCAATCTCATTAACTCTAAATTTTATTCATAAGAAAACATTTCTTCAATCGTCTAAACATTCATACAAAAAATGAAACTTTTTCTTGTTTTTACCTTTAATGAATTTAAATCTATAATGATTGATAAACTAAATATTGAGGGGAAATATATAGAATTCCAATTACTAAGAGCGACATATACCTACTGCTCCCCTTTGCCAAAGACGCCCATGATTTCACTGATTCTACAATGTTTTTTTTTTTCAATCTTAGAAGTGAACCTTATAAATTTTACAATATTTTGAGAAATGCTTATACTATCATATTTTACGGTTGAGAATTTCAATTTTAGAAAAAGTGACCATGGTTAAAAAGGCCACGACCGGTAACAATGATCAGTAACAAAATTTCCTAGTTTTACCCTACAGTTGATAATTACAGAGCATTAACATTTTCCAATTTTTAAAAAATTCACCAAATTTTACTAAATTATAACTCACCATGTGCTTCCATTTTTGTCATTATTTCCAAAAGCACTAAAAGAACCATCATTTCTTCTGTATGTCAACTCTCTTTGGTATCCTGAAAGTGTAATATTTAGATTCAGATAACATATACTCATTAGCATTTTAAAAATGAAGTTACAAGCTAGTATAATACATACCACTTTCCATAAAATTCAGTGATTTCTTCTGGATTGTAGGAGTCAATCTGTTAACTCGTTTTAAGTATTTAGTAATGACAATGTTCGGTACAAAATTCAACATATTTTGTTCACCACAGCCTTGAGGCATTCTAAGCAGTTTATCTAAATTATTAACAGTAGGACCTAACAAATCTCCTGCAACATAAAAATAATTATAATGTTATTAAATATGGCTATAATAATAAATATTTTAGACCACTTAATTTATTACACAATAAAACTTTTCAATCTACTTTTAAATTAGCACAGACTCATTAAGCTTGGAAAGCAATAATAAAGTTATAAAATGTTCTAGAAAGATACATTTTAGCATAAATTTAACCTAGTCTTAAGTGCTGAAAGATTTTTTCAATCCTCACATTTTAAAGCAGAGAGAGATACTATTTCATAATAATCAAAGAAAAAATATGATTTAAAAACATCCGAATAAAATCTTCTCAGGAGTTCCGTCACAGAATTAAAAGCACATTACACAAGAGAAAGGCAGAAAACTATTTCAAATAAATGTTTTATCCAAAATATTGCACGGTTATCATTATTAAAATATTTTGCGATTTTATCCAAAATTCAAAAGACAAATTTTGGACAAATGTTACTTGTAAATTTTTTTAAATTATTTTACATATTCTCTTAAAATTTGGAGCATAAAAATAGTCTGTATGATTGTGAAAGACTACAATTATAAATCTCTGCTTCTGAGTATCCCAAAAAAAGCAAAATTAAAATTTGAAAAAGATAGAAAGATTTTTATCTTTTATTAAAAAATTGTGTGGTAAATTTCAAATTACTCAAGTTATTATATTTCAATTTACTCAAGTTTTATTATACAAAAAAAAATATGCCCCCTCTAAAATCCTGCATACTTTTGAATATTTTTATAGGAAAAGTAATCAATCTGAACCAGTTTCACAATCTGGATTAAGAGTTCATAAAACAGTATGATCTCTAATTTTTATCATACATCAAATAATTATTTCATGTTAACATTCAACACATAAATGGCGAAACAAAAAGATATTACATTAATAAACACCACAAATGAAGAAACATTAAATAGTCAGGAACAGTACAGCATTTGCTACTGGAAACACTTTGAACTTAATAAAATTATTATTAGCATATAAGATTGTTTAAGTCATTTATAATTATATTAGGGACATTTTTACTGGAATACTTGTTCACCTGCATAAGGGAATTGCTTTTTGCAAAAGTTAAAAAATTTCAAGTTGGCCCTTTTCAGTTATTTTTGATGTGCTACTGCCATGTAGTAGTCAAAATTTAAAAAACATTTTTGGTGCCGGTACAGGTACAAAAAATCGACCAATTATACATATATTTAAGTAAATATATTTACCAATTGCAGAGAGAGATACTTTTCCCGATCCAGGCACAGCCTCTTCTGGTATAGAAATTTCAACAGTTTCCTCAAATTTCTTTGAATTGGTATCTCTCAAGTCCACCAAAATAGCCTTATTAAAGTATTGAGGAGCTCCTTCAGGCTAAAAACAAACATTTTTGTTTAAATTAACAAATATTTAAAATTTTTACCACTAAGCTTTAAAATTTCAAATTTTCTTTTGGTCTTCAATTTAAATACAGAAACTGTAGAGGTGAAAGTTAGAGTATGATATTATAATATACATGTACTTATTTGTTATAAATGTTATTTTTTATTTCAAGTTAGCAAACAAAAGTAATATTTTAGTAATATGGTTAAAATTTTTAATATTTTTGCAGCAACACACATTTTGATGTTTAGTTCAACAAATATTGAGAAGAAAAATATTCAACAGAAAAATGATCATGTTATTAAATTAAAACAATATAAAGTCATATTTTCCCATTTTAAAGTAATTAATCCTCAAATAAATCATCAATGTTTGATGATACCGTGAAAAAAATTTGCAACACAAACTTCAACAAAAAGTTTATAGTTTGAAATTATGCTCAAAATTTCCAGAAACAGCAAAATTATAGCATATCTGGTAAGAGAAGCCATTTGTAGACAAATTATAACTTGCTACAATTTTTTTCTTTATATATTTCTATCTATATTTATTATGTTAATATTTAAAATTTTAAAAAACTTTCTCATAAAAGACAAACAATGATTAATCATATAAAAAATGCAAACATAAAACATTAAAAAAATTAGAGGGTAGTTAAATATGTCAAACAATACACCTCAAACATATCCTTACTTTTACTAGAAGCTTCCTAACCACTGCATCACCAGCATTATTAGCAACAGCAGAAACTTTAATATCAATGTAACCAAGACTTTTTGGTGTAATTAAGAACATTACAGACACACCATCTTCAGCAGGTACCTGGAACAAAAAAATATTATAATGATGCACAAATTTCCAAATTTGCTTATAAGCACTTTGCAAATACAGTACAACAGAACATACCTCAACTGACTTTGACATCTTATCATAAGCCTCACCAATTTCATTTCCAGCTACTGTAAATTCGAAATCATCATTTTTATTTTCCAATGTAACAACAGCCTGTTTAAAAATAAAAAAAAGTCTGAGCCAAAAATGCAAAGGAAGCAAAATCTAACAATTAGTAAATTTATCCAATATCAATTTCATAAAGTTGTTCCAATAAATAAAAGTACATTTTCATGAAATAATTTAATGTAATAACTGTGACACATGGTGGCTCAGGTGATAGAGCGCTTGCCTCCCAATGAGGTGAGCTGGTTTGAATCCCAGTGATGGCTAGTTGATTTGAATTCTGCACCCAGGTCACACCAACCACAGTGCTGACGTAAAATAGCCTCAGTGGTAGATGGAACATAGATTAGCCCTTGCCCTTAGGTAGGAGGTTTTCGTGCTCTCCCTCTCTTTGTAACGCAAATGCGTGTTAGTTCCCTCAAAAAGTCCTCCGCGAAAGGCAAATTTCTCCCAATACTTGATCCAGGAGTTTCATTGTCTTCTATATTGAGTTCAAAATTACAAGGATACAGAGTTGAACATTAGTAGTTGTAAACTGAAAATTCGGTTGGCTGTTGAACGAGGGTAATAAAATTTAATAACTGAAGCTAAACTCTATATGACTTACTCCAAAAAAAGAGTAGGAAATTGATGGCTGGGGGATACTAAACTAAAATTTGCTAATTAAAACATCTTCTTTCAATATCTTGCAACAACCTATGTACTACATTAAAATACATTTCTCTGAAACACGAATTGCAAATATAACAATCAAATTATGTTTTTAAAAGTTACTATACTATCATATTTTTAAGAGAATGGAAATTACTTAAAGGAGGGAGAAAGATCAATAATGCATCTAAGAAACTCTAGTGCTTAACTGAATATCATTTTGATCAATCAAAAGTTGTTCTAATTAACTAAGTTTCACTACAAGCACAAATATACTAATAGCATAAAAGCAATGTGCGCATGGATTCTGTACTTTTTTCAGAATATTAACACCATGACTGTATTCAATGGATGTTGTGATTGGAGGAGGTCCATAAAATTTATTCCCTGCTTTGATTGACACAAAACATTTTTGCAATTATAATAAGTCTAAGTTTATATAAAGCCTTTAATATGCTTGTCAAATTATGTTTGTTTATATATATATATTAGTATTATATTCACACATAATGTACAAATATGAGGAGAAATCTAAAGCCACAATACAAGCAGATATTTGAAACTTACAATGTAAACTACATCTACTTTAGCAAATTTCTCCACATTTATGAACACAGATTATCACACATAAACTAAGATAAATAACTGCACTAAAAGCATATATACTGATAATTTAAAAATAAACAGCACATATATTTCTAGCACAAATACTGTAGTAATTACATTTTTAATGCAAATTTTATTTAAATTACATAAAAATCATATTAGAACTTCCATACTAGAGACACTGTTGCATTATAACAAATTTTTCTAAATTACCTTCATAGGTTTTTTGTTGTAGTTGAAAACAATGGCTTCTAAATACAATGATTCTCCTCTGACAACTGAGTATGGCAGGTTTAGTTTGACAAAAAATGGTCTAAACACAGTGACCTAGAAGAATCAATAAATATCAATATCCTAATATTTTTTTCAACATAATTTATAATAGCCTTACTTTGGTCAAATTTTTATTTAGTTTTGGATTAAATAAATAATTTATCAGTTTTTAAATGATAATGCTGATATGTAGAAAAAACTAATCACAATAAAGTTATAATTTTTTGCAATCATGTACTCTTATGATTGAAAATAAAAAAACCATTTTATCTTCTTTTTTTATCTTACTTAAAAATAGTTTTAGAGTTAAAAATTTTAAAATCACATAGTTTTACAACTTTTACTTTTTTTTTAGAAATTACAAAAAAGTATACCACTTAATATATTTATCCACTTTGTAACGAAAAAATATATAGATAAATGGATAAAATTCATATATCAAAAAAATTTTTTTACATCAATGGTAAAGAACATATAGAGTTGTTTACACTGAAAAAATATTTTTCAGTAATAGAAAGAAGAAAAAAATTTTATTACATTTTTGTTTGGTTAATAAAAAAGTAATAAATTTTTCCTTTTTTTTTAAATGAAATAAGTTTTTTGGGATTATAAAAAATTTCATTTCATTTAATAACAATAGAATAAAATGCCTAGTCCAAAAAAAAAATTCATTTGATCAGTATTTGCAATTTACTTAAAAACAATTTTCAAAAAAAAAAACAAATTATGTTAGTTAAAAAATTTTTCCAAGTTCTAGATGTTTTTTAAGTTTTTTTCTGAGTAAAGATAAATAATCAGTAGAAACTATAGCTTCCATTTAATTACAAAACTTCTGTTTATTTTGTACGTCTTTTAAAACTAAATTTATAATTAAAATTTCAATAAATATGCTAAGAAAGTACACAATAGGAAAAACTTTTAAAAACAAACTAAACAGCTAACCAGGTACCAGAATTATTTTCAAATCCCGTATAATGGCTACAAAAATTAATATCTAACAAGATGTGGTATTAAGTTGAAAATATATACCTTTGCAGTATCTGGTGCAATTCCTAAACCATTAACAGGATCCATAGCAAAAGCACTGATTACCCATGATGTGATGGTGTCTGGGATATTCTTCACAAGTGATAATTTGCCATCATTTCTAAGAAAGAAAGAAAAAGACAAATAGAGTAAATATTGAAAGCTGAGGTGTGTTCCTTAGTGAAATACTTCCCAAAAATAGCATTTATTTCTGCACATTTTGGAAGTACATATCACAGATTATTCTAACCAGATGTTCTAGTGCGATACTAAAAATAACAATTGCTTCAAATTTT
The DNA here is from genome assembly GCF_982258835.1 of Parasteatoda tepidariorum. Classification (NCBI taxonomy): domain Eukaryota; kingdom Metazoa; phylum Arthropoda; class Arachnida; order Araneae; family Theridiidae; genus Parasteatoda; species Parasteatoda tepidariorum. The sequence continues at coordinate 74,122,912 of NC_141758.1, read as the reverse complement.
AATATTCTTAAAACAAATTTCGTAAACCAGAAAACACGATTCTAAACCAGTTTAATAGATTTACGAAGTTTATACACAAAAATGTTAAAATTTAAAAACAAATTTTTGAAATTAAGTTTAAATAGGTACAAACGAAATGAACATGCATTCAATAATTTACAGTTTAAAAAATTACAATTAAGTATAAAACTAACCCAGCAGGCAAGAGATCCCATATCCAAGTTTCAGGGAAATGTTTTCGAACTCTCGGTTTAGATCCTTTTCCATTGCCATGATCATAAAGCATTGTGTCAACAGCATTTAACTCATCTTCTATTGCTCCTGAATAAGATCTGTACATAACTGAAATTCAAAAGTTTTTAAGTTATACAATGAAAATAGGAGTAAAAAAATTAAGATTAATTCTTTATAAACCAGAAAGTTATTTCCTCAAAACATGAAGGCATAAACTATGTATTACAAAAAGTTTAAAATAAATATTTTAAATAAACACAAAATTTTTTTTAAAGTTTAGAATATTTACATTAATTGCTAAAAGTAAACAAAAAAAATAACAGAACTATTAACAAAAACTATTGGGTTATAAAACATAAGAAATATTTCAAATGGAGGATAGGTTTTCAGCCAAATACAAATCTACATTTTTAGTATTTCTATTTGTGCAGTACACCTTTTGATAATTATTTTTCTGCATTTTTGAAATACTCAAAAATATAAGCTCTAGATGATACAGCACACACATGGCTGTCATTGGAGTAGTCTTTAATATCATAAAATCCTTTATTTTATTTTTTTTTTTAAATCTGAGCATTAACAAACAATATTTTTGGTTTAATAGCATGTCTACTTTTACCTTTTACAAAACTACTTACTACCTTTTACAAAATTTTTGAGAAATAATGCTGTGAACGATATATATTTCCAAGAAACAAATTTAATGTCATTCGATGAAAACAAATACTCACTTAATTGGATGTAGCGGTATACAAGACCATTAGTCAAAACTACAACACCAGAGTCCTAAACAAAATAAAAAGCATTAAAACTCCATACTACACATACATATTAATTTTAAAACAAAACTGATTGGAAATGTCAAAGTACAAAATAAGTAGTTTGTTCCAAGCATAAAAAATTTAAGATTTTAATGCTTTTATGTATTAGCAATAGTGATAATATACAAGCATACAAACATTAATTACTTACATTTTTAAACATGGAAGTTAATAGAAGTAAATTTCTTTCATGTTTTATAAGCATGTATTACAAATCAATGTAGTTACAGAGGATTGAATAAACATAACATAATTCATGATAATAATTAAAAAATATGTGCATTACCTAACACCTTAATAAAATTCTTAACCATTTAAGCTTCAGTTTAAGATTTTTCCAAACTTAAAGCTGATTACATCTCAACAACAAAAACAAGTTTCTCTTTGAATTAATCAATGATAAAGTAACATTCTGCGCAATATCATACTGAATCATCCAAAAAAAAATATTTCAAGTTTTGAAATAAAATAACTGATGTAAAAATAAATTTTGAAAAATAGTACAAATATACTACAGACTAAAATTTTAATTTAAAATTAGATAAAGTACATTAAAAATAGAGAAAAGTAAAAAAAAAATAATAATACTTACATCAAATACATCATGAGCAGTTGCAGATCCAGGCCACCACAAAGATCTCTTTTTGCGATAATATGGACCATATTGATACCTCTTTTTTCCTCCATCATAGGTTTCTAATTCAGTAATGACCTAAAAAAATTTTTGAATTATAATAAATATTAATGTTCAACATATTGATACATCAAACACAGAAACCTCAAAAATATAAAGATTCACAAAATTTAAGATCTTGTCGAAACAAACCATACCAAATATGGGACAGTTGCCACAGGCCTTTAAATTTTTAAGGAAAAAAATGTTCTGTGAACAGGTTTTAAATTTTAGAGCTGTTTTTTAAAAAAAATTTACTTAAATATCACTTAATATATTCTAATAAGCTTTTATTATAAGAATTTATTTAGTCAAATACTATATTTCAGCATTTGAAGTTTTATATTTTAAAACACAATTAGAGCACCAAAAATAATAAAGTAAAAAATTCATAACACTAATATCAAATATGAAGAAATTTATGCTTACATCATTCTGAGTAATGTCATTGCCAGATTTGAGTAATAAAACACTTTGGTCAATTCCAAGGAGACCAACAAGGGCATTTGGTTTAGTTGCAACAGTCACATTGACTGGAGCACCAGGCTTTGTTTCTTTAACATTAGTATTGATACTGACCTATGAAAAAAAATTATTAAATTTAATAAACTATTCTCAAAATGAATTTTTTTTAATCATAAATTAATGCATAAACTTACCGGAGTTCTGAATGTTCCAGATACATCAAAATTCACAGCATCAGCGACAATTTCATTATTTTCAGGTCTAACATAAAAAACAACAATCCTTGCTTTGGGCGCCATTTTGTGAGTAACAGGTATGGAAAATCTGTAGGTCTTAACATTAGGAACATCAATAGCACCAGCCAACACAATGTCTCCACGTCCTAAAACCTATTTTTAAAAATTTAACTTCAAAATTAATAAAGCATTTTTTTAAAAGATTATCTAATTTTTTAAATTTTTTCTTTGAAGATGCTTAGGAATACTGTAATAATTTCTGTGAGAAAGAAAGAACCCTCACAACTCAGTTTAATTAACTCTGATAGTTTTATAAATAATTTTTTTCAAATTAGTAAAACCATGTCTCCACCTAAAAAAATATTCTTAAATAATCAGATCTGGGAATAATAGAATTTCCAGAGATTAATTTTTAAACCTTTTTCTCGATATGCTAGATTAGACTGAACAAATTCCAGCAATAAACTAATTGTTTTGTTATACCACTAGCCAATACCAGCAAACTATTTAATTCAAAGGGGTGCACTTCTTAATCTTAGTTTCCAGTGATGCTATCTATGGACAAGAACACATACATCACAGCCAGTTTTACAGGGAGGACTCATTCACAAGCGAATCATCCAAGCAAACTCTGGTAACTATTAATAATACTTATTAAATAAAAATATGAAATTGGGATTTTTTTAAAAAGTTCTTTAACTTTTAATTTGTCGCACAAGACTGCAGCACAAACATTTAGGAGTCAACAAAACAAAATTAGATAACCATTAAAATTACCTCATATACAAGTTGAGATAAAGGTTCCGTAGCATTCACTTCCAACTCAACTTCTTTATCAACAGTTGGGTTTTCAGTTCTCAACAGCACTTGAATGAAGCTGTTACTTGGTGACATTGCTGCTTCAACATTATCAAGATTGTAATCGAATCCTCTAAATTCAGCATTCATGCTTAAGGAAGATGCATTGGTGTTGACGGGGGGATAGAAATCCACACTAAGCAAACCATTGTTGGGCACTGCAATTCGACGAGAGTCCCACTGGCGCTCATCATAAGTGTATCCATATTTCAACACAATTTGATCACCGTTTGTAACCACAACAGGAGTATCATCTTGATAGCATACTTTAAGCTAGAAAATTAAGCCATCATAAGTCATAATAAAATGGATAGTTTATTATCACAAAATTCATTAATTACTGAATTTAAATTAAAATTTTTTACTTAAAGGCAGAAAAATTTCAATTGACAAATTAATATTATCAAAACAATTATCCACATGCATCTACATATAACAAACTAATCTTCTGAGTTAAAAATTGCTTAAAATGCAGAATATGTAAAAAATATATATAACTATTTAATGCAGGAATACCTATTGACGAAATGTAGTAATCACAGTAAGTTTGAGCATCAACATTTGAGCATTTATGCTATTTTATTAACTTACTGTGTCAATGTTTATGCTGCTAAATACGAAAAACCCTGCTTATTTCATTTAAAAAATTATTCTGCACATAATAAAAAAGCAACTGGTTTAACAATGTAGTTTATCACTATAGCCGTGTAAAAGATTAGAGCAAATATTAATAAACATGTTTCAAATTTACATTTCGTTAATAAGAAAACAATGTGCTACAAAAAACATGAATCACTTTAAAGGAGATTTTAAAAAAATGGATATACACACTTGTAGGTATAAAATTTTAAAAATTATCAATACAAAAAAAAAAGGAATTAAACCAAAACATAAAATAAGCAAATCTTACATGTGCAGTATATTTCAAGCCTGGTTTGAAAGATTCTGAAGATTTCACCATTTCTACTTTAATATCTCTGTCATATACTTTAAGTATATTTGTGGCATTATATTTTCGTTTAGTTAAATATTCTTCTACTTCAGCAATCACATCAATTTCTAAAGCCATTGTATCTTCCTTCAAACCTAAATCACGGGCTAAATTTATTGGAATGTCCACAGAACCATCAATCTGAAACATAGATATTAATTTAAATATTAAATTTGTATATAATGGAATTGTTTTATAATAAAATTAACAGTTAAAACATCTGTAATTTTTGTTTAAATGAAACATTTATAAAGACATTTGCATTATAAAAATCTCCAAAACAGTTATGGCTAATTTAATTTAGGATTTTAATAAACTAAAGAATAAAGAAAGAATAGAACTTCTTACTGTTTACAAAACAAAAATTTGAACGAAACAAAAGAGATGCAGCAAGATGCATAAAACATAATAAACGAAGCTGATACGTAATACGTTATGTCAACTGAATGCTCGATTTTCAACAATTTGCAATACTAACAAACACCAGAAAAAACAAGAAAAACTTATATTTTAAGCATTATAAATTGTCAGGGCAACAGACAACTGCATGAAGACAAAATGCTGTGAAGACTGTTGCCAAATCACTCGCATGGTTTATGAAAAGAATATACATATCGTTTTCATCCTTGTATAATAATGTATATAGGAAAATTTCTCGCTAAAATTTTCCAAGTAACAATTAAAATGTTGGGACAATGATGAAGTAAGTTATTAATGTAATAGAGACATAATTTATACAAATATCTTTTGAATAAATAGATAATTTCAACTTAGATAGAGTACTAAAATAACAAAAATAAAATATTAACCTCTAGATGATTTTAAGTTTCTGAGGTAAGTTTGCAACAAAAAACTTTAATATGGGTATATTATTCAAAATAATGAATACATTTTATCCCTTACAAGATGAACTATTTGATTAGAATCGCATAAAATTAACTAGCTGTTAAAAATAACTAAGAACAAATTCTCAGACCATCAACTACAGAATGAAGCGTTTATAAAGACAATATGTACTAAAAATTCGCTCTGCACTAATAACATTATCAACACAGTGAGAGAAACTTCAGAGATAGAATATCTGCAAATTTAATTTTCAGAATCCCAGTGAAATAATTTAGACAGTTTAATATAAGATTCACCTCAGCTTCAGTTACAGCAGGCTTATTTTCATTTGCTAAGTATCCAAATCTCAAGGAAGGCTTGACAAGAAGTTTGACATGGCCTTTTACAGGTTTTCCGTATGTGTACCTGAATAAGATAAAATAAAACATTATGGAAGAGAATTAATCTAATTTGTAAAATTGTATGTTTTATGATTCATATGAATCCTAACTCATGCCTGATTGTATGGGAACTAGTTCTTAAAAATAATACTCACTTTGCAGATACAGTTGCAACAAAATCTGGTTTATTGTAAGTAACATAAGGTGGTAGGGCAATTTGAACTTCAAAATTGGGTAAGACTAAAAAAATATATAAAAAATAATGTATAGAAAATATATTTAAATATATAAAAATTAATATATAAAAATATATTCAAATATATAACAATTAGTATATAAAAATTAATATATAAAAATATATAAAAAATACATAAAAACTAATATATTTTTAACACAAACATAATTTAAGATATATGTACTTATTTCTTATGAAGATGCAGTAACATATCTAAAATTTAGAAACAGCAATTGAAACAGTTTATGTAAACAAACTACAATCATTTTTATTTATGTAATTTTGTATATGTTAGCTAAAACTTTAACATCCTAAAGACTTGCTTTTAAAACAAAAAATACTTAAAAAGATTGTTAGATTAATCTCTAAATATGACATCGAGTTATATCTTTAACTATTATGACCATTACTTTTTATTTTCACGAAAATGTAATTATACATCACATTGGTTAATCAAAACAGCTTTTATCACAATTATACATTACGGTTACAATACCTATTTAGCATATACATACACAGAGAAAATGAAATAAATTTTAAAAAATTCAATAATTTACTCTTATCTATACTAACAGAAATACTTTAAACATAGTGAAGTTTTAAAATAATTGTAAAAAACACAAATTAGTAATTTACTAATTTTGCTAATGAAGTGAAAATATTACATAAGCTAAATTAATAAATTTCCAATTGAGATTTTTCTAATAAATTATTAAAATTATACATGAATTTCAAGTAAAAAATGGGTTAGAAAAATCAATTATAATACATTCAGGCAAAATCAAATCATTAAATAACAGATTGAATACAGAATTTAAATTTCATAAGATCAAGATAAGATAGGGATATATAGGCAAATTAGTTCAAGAAAAAAATACTTATAGCATTGATAAGTAATAACAGAAGAATAGAGAAAAGCTCAACAGGGCGCTATAGGTTCATGGTAATTTACCAAAATATATAAGCCCCTTGAAGAGATATAAAGATAATTGCAATAATTATACAGAGAATTGAAATATGAAAGATTTCCTGAAATGTGGAATTATAAGTGCATTTTTAATAGCTTAAACTATGCAAACTAGAAAATTGCCAAAAGTTTCTATCAGACTCAATATTTGTTTCAAGTTAAACATTTCTCATGAAGAAATAATATAAGACTTCATTATAAACAACAACAAAAAAAACAAAAAAAAATTACCATATTCAGCCACTGTGAAAGTTTTCTTAAACATTTGACCCTAAAATATAAATAAATTCATTTAGAAAAAATATATTATGAAGTTATCAAAATAAAAATCTTAATATTTTACTTACCAAAATGTCGACATTAATAGTCCAATCTCCTAAAACTGGTTGATCAGATAACAATAACTCAGCCGATGCAATACCTGTTTAAAGTTTAAAACAACTCTAAATTACTTCAATACATTTTTCAGTGCCACATATAAACAAATATTTTATAAATTAATACCTTTTGTGGTAAAAACTTTTCCCCATTGTTTTATTCTATTACCACTTGCATCCTGAAATACATTAATTGTAATGAATACATTAATACAAAATAAATTTAAAATTAAAATGTTATAAAAATAATTTGAACAAAAAAAATCATTTCAATTTCCAAGATGATTTAAAAGTTAAAATTTTTTGTTAGGATTAGCTCATTTGTTTAGATTTATCAATAGGAAATGTGATTTCATATTGATATGATGTTAATGAAAAATTTAAATCACTTAATTGATTTTAGCATGAATAAAGAACGTTAATATAAAAAATTGTAAGTTTAACTGACTTGATTGAACTATATTTTTTAGCACTGTTACTCAAAATCTATTAAAGATCAAACTATCTTTTTATTTAAATGTGTCTATTACAGAGATTTAGAAATAATATTTTCATGTATGCATGTATCAAAATAGTGTAACTTGCTAAAGAAAAAAAAAAGAATAATATCATAAAAATCTGTATATTGGAAGCATTTTTTTTAAAAAATGGAAGCTTTATAAACATAGACAAGTTAAAAATAATCTTTTAAAAATAGATTGATAATTATAGATTTAATAGTTTTAAGCTGCGTGTCCACAAAACAAATGAACACAATTAGTTTTTAAATTACTAAAAAGTATAAAAAACAAATAGTATAGTAAATTATTACTTTTAATAAACAGTTATACTCACAGTAATATACATGTTTATTGCACCAGTTACAGAAGGCAAAAGATGTGGATTAACAACAAGCACTCTGAATTGCACTGAAAATAAAGTAAATTTCTGTAAATTAAACTATTTCATCAACTAGATTAATATAATTCATTAATTTACAACATAAATTCAGGATATAGCACTTAGTGCAAAAGAATTTGAGTTTTACCTAATTGTCCAGGCTTGTAAATGGCTTTGTCTGTTTGAATGAAGACAGAATAGCTTTTATGTTCATAAGTCAAGACTGTTTGATTTCTGAATTTTAGTCCACCATCGCCTTCCACAATTAGACTGTAATTTCCAGAGCTCCATTCACCAATCTAATGGAAAAGGAAGAATGAGGTGATTTTTTTCTTCTAAACCCCAGTACATTAAAGACAGCCAGTACAATCATTGGGAAAGGGTTTTCAAAGTGGTAGTAAATTAATAGTAAAAGAAAGAAAAAATTTATAAAAAAGTTGTTATTTTGCCATTAATTAAAATAATAACTGCTTGATCCTTTTAATCATAACTACGAATATGCTTAAATTATTGATCAATAATTTTTTAAAAAAACTTAAATAACTAAGATTTATAAATCAAAGCAAATGTTCCCTAGGAAGCATTTTGGCAGCATCACAAATGGATAAGAAAATATGAAAATTAGAAGTATTTTACAAATATATAATGACACTTTAATTTTATAAACAATCATTTCTAATAGAAAAAAATTAGAAACACTCAAGCATTAATTTGAGCAAGACGTTTTATATTGATCAATATTCATTTTAGATTTATCTTTATACTTTTTTTTTAATAAAAATTCTCATTTTAGAAGTTTATGCAACAAAAGCCTTTAACTTAAATAGTGAAAATGGGATCAACTATATTAAAATAAAATCTATTAATAATGTATCTGTATCTAACTTTTAAAAATTAAGACTTTTCAAATTAAGTCTTAAAAATTAAGTAAAGTATAAAATATTTAACTTTTAAAAATTAAGATAACGATTTAAAATTTAAATTAAAATATATCTCAGAATATTTGAGCTGATCGTTTTTATATGTAAATTGCAAATTTATTTTAGTTTTTAAATGCAAATTATAGCTACAAGTTATTAACTAAGCACTTACCTCAAAATTCAGGATCTGTGTTTCACCTATTAAAAAAAAAAAAAGATTTGAAATTATTTTAACATGTTTCTAACTGAATATAAACAATATAAAAAATTTCCAACTTAATATATCAAGACACCAATTACTGACTTTAAAAATAGTAAAATGCCAATTACTAGCTTTAAAAAATTGGATGATACCAAGTAATGGCTTCAAAGTTATATTTACAAATATGCTGAGTAAAAAACTGAAAATCACATTTATGAACAGTTTCTTATAATTTGTTTGACATCAAGCTGTTATAGCGTATGATCTTGTAAGTCTAGGTTCAGTTGAACCTTGAAATAAAAGAATCTGAGAAAAATAAAAGTTTACCAACTCACCAGAATTTAGAGTAATTTGTTTTCCTATTGTGTTGTATTGGCCATTATCAGCTGGTCCTTCGATTGTAATTTTCAAATCTAGTGGTGCAGGAAGATTATGGACAGACGCACTCACATGGAAAGGAATATTTGGTCGCAGCTTTGCAGGTGCTATCACAGTATAGACAGCTGAAGACAGGGGAGCTACTGTCGTACTACTTTAAAGGGAAAAAATGAAAATTTTAACAACAAAGCAAACAATACCTATAGTCTATATTTTTCATTGAATCAATTACCAACTTCACACAATTTTTAAGAAGGTATTTGCAGCTTCTGAGCCTGCAATCATAAAATCAAACGATATTAAATTTTGCTTAAAGCTTCTGTACTATAAATCTGAAAACTTATAAAAACTGATTAGGCATAAAAAAAAAATATGCCTTGAAGAGGATTGTGAAATACAATATCACAGTGAATCAAGCCTATGATAGCATTCATTTGAAAAATTAACAATTAAAAAGGCTTTGAATAAACTATCGATTGCCACCAAGACCACAATACGTTTATATCATTTAAACGTTTAAAAGCTTTAAAATAGTCAAAGCTTTAACATTTTACGATATTAATGGATTAAATTATTTTACATTTATATCTGCAAAGATAGGAAACTTATTAAAAAGTTTGATGCCACCATGACGACAGAAACAGCCCTGCAAGATTCAGTGATGTATGTAGTGATTATAGCACATTTTCACTTCTGGAACGAATATCGTTAAGAATTTCCTAAATAATTTACGAATTATCAATAATGCAACCAAATAGTGGCATAATTAGATGGAATTTTCAGGCTTTGTTATTTTATAAAATCTCCCGGATAAGAATTTCAAGTAATTTCTTTAAGTATTTTCAACGACAAGCGATAAAAGTAATCATTTTTGTAAATTTGTTTGCAATATTAATAAAATAAATAAAAAAGAAACTATTTCTCCATCGCAAGTATTTGTCCCGTAAATGTGCGACACAACATTAGGGCGCAATTAAAAAATTAAAACGCAAAATTAAATTCACGCTTTTCTTCGGCAGGATGAAACAATTTTTCAGAATTTTTAATTTAACTTTTAATATTGGAATTATTTACTCATCTATATTTTTTAATACTTACTCTATCTAATTTACATCTAACGTAATTTATCAATAATTAACACTAGAAAAACTAAAACTTAGTATATACCTACATCGAACAAAAGCAGTCAAAATGACTGCATTGTGAAAGAATAACTAAAGTGTAAAAAAAAAAATTTTAATTTTTAATATTTTTTATATTATTTTCAATTATATAACAACTTATTAGTAAATATTAACAACAACAAAAATTTACTTCACTTGGAAAGAAAATATTATTTTATGCATTATTATTTGTACATTTTTTGCAAATGAAAAAAACAGTTAAAAAGCACTCAAAATGACTTCCTTTAGGTAACCTAGTGCTAACCACTTATAAGTCCTTAATTACAGACAAATAGGAATTAACTCACCTTTGTCCTTCCGTAAACGCTAATAGGGCACTAAGTGCCCATATCACTCCAAGCATTTTTTCCTAAAAAAAAAAAAAAAAAAAAAAAAAAAAAAAAAAAAAAAAAAACACAATTTTAGTCTAAGTGACACAAATACAACACAAAATACATCAAAATAAAATTTGCATTTTAAAAAAAGTTATTCTATCACGAAATTAAATGAAAGGCAATATATTCTTTTCGAATTTCAAGTTCTAATTAACCCACATATTTAGAATCAAGTTCGTTAAAAAAATTGGAACGGAAATAGATTTACAACAAGTCCAGAACCCCAAGGAGTTAGGCTGATTTAAGTTCAAAATTACCTAAGCAAAAATAGCTTTACCGCAAAATCAAATCACCTCTACTATTGACACTATGAAATCCCGAATTAACTAAAAATATTCGAATAATCAACTAAATATTTAACGACCTAATACTTAGTTTCAAATTTAGTTAAAGACTTCATTTAAAATTAACTGTAGTATTGCAGTTAGTGATTGTTTTATCTTAAGGCATGATAAGGCGTTTATTCTTAAGGCATTACTTTAAAACTTATGTTTAAACAGAAGCGCACCTACATAAAAATATTTTAATTGCTTAATAGATAAAACTTTAGAACACTTATATTATGCGCAGAAAATGGTCATTGAAAACTTCAACAAAAGAGCACGAGTCTGCAAAACTTCAGAAACAATTTATTCGATATGATATTCTATAAACATAAACCATCTGTATACTTTGTATACTTCATAACTTAAAAGAAATTCCCAAAATTTTGTTTTATTTAAAATTTTATTTTTATATCCTGCGAGGATTCCAGGACATCTTACACTTGCATTGATTTTTTTTGTTTTTTTAAAAGTAGTTTATGATTTTTATAACAAATTTTACATTCTAAATCTGCTATAGTTCATTAAGGGATATGCAGGTACTTGATTCATACTAGAACAGAAACTTTCTCTTACTTGTAGCATTAAAAAATTAACATGTTTGGAAAAATTTAACACGTCTACTTTTTACGAAATAATAGATCTGTGAAATTGCAGAAGTTAAAACAGTTATTTACACTCTGTCATTGTAATAGAAAATAGAAGCTCACAGATAAATCCTGGACGTACACAGAATATTTTCTTTAATATAAAACTACTAAAAATATTTAAGTTAATAGTTTCAAAATAGCTAAGAAGTTCTTAAGTAATCAATAATAATACAATGAATTTTTAACTTCGATGCTTTTCGAATTCTGTTAAGAGGGTTAAAAGTGAAGCCTAATCAAACTATTTATCAAAGGTGTGTTTATAACTTATGAGCAAATGTTAAGTCAACGACCTGTTACCCTTGTCAACAGATGCTGCAAAAAGAAAGCAAAACCAAAACAACTGCGGACCCTCGAGGCAAATGACAAAAAAGAATAATTTTCCGCTTTTGCCGAACATCACGTCCAGCTTGGGGGCTGAAAGGCCAGGTAATCACGTGTTTGCGAAAGGGAATCCTGTATATGCTTACCTTTACAAACACTTCTCAATGAATATGCACGCCTGAACTTTTGACCATGCCATTGCAACATTCCATTCATATTTCGGATAAGCGGCAATGAAAATAATTGCAAAGAGCTTGAATCATATAATTAAAAGGAAAGGAATGAAACAGTATGAGTATCCCATGCCTCTGAGGAAATACATGGAATGTTAAAATAATTCAAAGCAAGCACAGCTCCAACCAAACTGTACAATAATTTATTGCCCAAAAATTGTATAGATATCTTGCTCTTGTTTATTTAACAATAGCTTAAAATTATTAATACAGTGAACTCTCACTTATGCACCGGTGTAAGGGGCCCAAGAGAAAAAAGCGCATAAGTGAAAGAGGCGCATAAGTGAAAAACTTCAAAATTCTAAAACGTAACGTAAATTGCAGCGACAATATAAATAAATATGTTTCTGAAGATTAAATGTTAATATTTATACTGTTTTGGTATTTACTATAATTATACAAAGAAAAAAATTTAACATACCTTAAGACAATTTATTTTCTTACAAAATAATCTTAATACATGTTTGTATTTGTGTTTGCAGATGTTATTCAAAAACAGTTTTTTCCTGTTCATATAAATGGGATAAGGGGGAGTTTCAGAAGCAAAATTAAATTGTAAATGGTTAAGAATAGCGTCTAAAGCTTTCAATACTGCTGTGTGATTTGGAGGAACTTTATCATCTCGTCAGTATCATCCACCACGTACTCATCGTTCACAAGTTTTAGTTAGATATAAATGAACAGTTCTTCACAAAAAAATTTGAGTTTTATGGGAGGGGGTGAAACATCACATGATAAATTTCTAAGAAAAGTACTTGACGTCATAATATGCTGCACAATAAGTTGTTCAAGTACTTCTGTCACTAAACAGATCACTTCCTTTTATTTACTAATAATGTCCATCTGACTGCAAGTAAGTGATCGCGGTCTCTTTCATCTTTCATACTCCAGGTGTCTTTTTTTTTTTTTTTTTTTTTTTTTTTTTTTTTTTTTTTTTAGAAAACAGCATGGGAGTAAAACTAACCTCTGGACAAGAGGAATGGTCATTTTTTAAAAGATGAATGGGCTTTCATTGTTGTTGGTGTAACAGATAAGACACTCTATTCAAAATTCTAGAAAGAATGTCTTTCCAGAAACAGCAAAAAAGAAAAGGTCACAGGGGGAAGCAAAATTTAATAGGATCTAACATATATTTCTTTTTATCTGTAACAAGGATTGCTTATTTGTTTCATTTTTAATTTAAAACATTTTTTTTTTAAAAAAATATATTTAAAGGATTAAAAAAATAAAATTTTAGCCTAAAATTTCGGCTCATAATTGAAAAATTTATTTTTAGAGCGACGCATAAACGAAGGATGTTTTTTTTTTTATATCATTTGCAACCTGTGCACATAATTTTAAAGAATTACCACAAACTTAGTGTTCTATATATAATCCAGATAAAATAAAAATACCACAATTTAAATAATTGTTTTGGAAACAGCGATTAAAATTGTATCCACAAAGCAAATGCTTAAAAAAAATAAAAGAAAAAAAATTACAACGGCGGAAAATAAAATTAATAATTTGGAAATAAAATGAAATCGTGAAATGGTGTTCAAGAAATAGTTCTAGAATACAATTCACAATAAACTTGGTTGACGTCAGAGACCGGTCATATTAACCGTAACGCCCACAACGAAGCCAAGATTTAGTTAAATATTCAATTGATATTCAACATACGCAATCTCGATGTTACGAAACATTAAAAAAAATATATTACCTGCAAATAAAAACCTGCTTTCATAGCAAAGAATAAAAGCGTAACTGTGACTGCATCCATAAACACTTAAAAGTGCTGCAGAGCTTGGCGAAACAAATTAGGCTTTTTACAATTTGAAACGAAAAAACGTTAAAAGAAAAACCAGAAGTCCAGACTTGTGAAATTTCTTTTTTTTTCCTCGAAATGTTGAGTTAAAACGAAAAAATTTACAAGCTCGTTAGACTGAAGCGGGAATGAGGCATTTCGAAATTTTAACTTGTTTTAATTTCGCTTTAACTAGTTCGGTCAATAAATTTTGAAAGTATTCTACAAATTTAGAGAACATCTATTTATTAAAAACTTAACTATTTAAAGATTTCTACTTCTATTGAAGAATAGTTTTAAAAAATGCTAGAAATGCTAAGAAGTTAAATTTTGCGGAGAAAAATTTTGCACGCCATAGAATTTTACAAAATGGTAAATGGAATAAAATTTTTTTACCTGTGCTCTTATTAAAATATATAGATAAACTAAAAATTGGACATTAACGTTCCATATCACTTACAGTAAAAAAATAAAAAATAATAAAAGTTTAAAAAAAACTAACGATTAAATTTTTAAAAAAATACTGAAATGAAACAGTGATCATTATTTAAAGATTATTTTAACCCCAATGAATGTTCAGTTTACAAAACATTCCTGTAACAGACAAGTGAGTTTCGCTAATTCGAGACTTTACATTTTAACAAAGATATTAAATGTTAAGCTGTATAACTTATCCATATTTAAACTAAGATTCAAAAGTAGTCCTAAGATAAGAGTGAAAAGATTTCTTGAAACTGCACGAATTTGAAATAAAGGAAACATAAAAATCGCTTACAGAGAAAGACATGTATAAGTTCAACGACATATGGTCATTTTAAACTCTTTCATGAATTTCGATAAGGTAAGAAACTTGAAAATGTTTTTAAAAAAAAGTATTACGGAACTAAGATCAATTTGAGAAGAAAGCAGCCTTATTTAAGAAATAAAATGTGCGAAAATTAAATGTTTTATAATTGACTTCAAAATTTATCACAACTTCGAAAAAATATTGTTGTACAGCCATTTTTTTATATTGAATTTATTATATTTATTTATTTATTCAGTAGTTCTCAACTAAACTCAATATCTAAGCAGTGGATTACTTTACCATTTCCATGGTATGCACGGACCATTAAAATTTAAAAATATGATGTCCTGACGGCTTGCCAAGAAGCCAATTTTCTCAAAATTCCTTATTTAAAGAAGGGGGTAGATGCCCTTAAAACATTTTTAAAGAAACAAAATAAAATAAATAAAAAGTTAATTATGTACATAAATATTTTCTTTAAAAAAAGGACATAACTAAAAATATTTTAAAATAGGAATATGAAAAACACACTTTGTGCCACACATTTAGTGAGTCCAATTAGCAGGATTTTTAATTTAGGAGTTCGAGAGGAAAATTATTTTAAAATATTCACAAACCACGTGCTTTTTCCCAAAAATATATTTAAAATTTTAATATTAAAATGCGTTTTATTGAGGGAAAGGTTTACTTATTAAGTATCTGAAACAAGCGATTTTTAACATTTAAAACCTCATTCTTAGGTTTTCATTTTCAAGCTTATTTTGGTGAAAACCTTGTATTTTACACGAGTTTAAGTTACTGGCGAGAACATAAATATCCAGCAACAGTTCATTTGCAAAAAATAAAGACAGATCTGCCAACACGGAAGTTACTCTTCTCAACATTTCCGCTGTGGGGTAAATTACAATTAGGTGTGCAAACGGGTTAAAAAATTTCGCCAGCACTTAAAACACATCAAAGCATACTTTTTATGTACCACATAACCATTTAAATGTCGTGGTAATCAACTAATTCAAATTTTAAATCATTAAATCACAAAAATTGCAGCCACTTTACCTATTTGAGAAATTTCTCCAGCACGTCCAGTTTAGTTGAAATCAGAAGGAAAGAGTCGGTTTGTACCAATTTTGGAAGACTAAATCCAAATATGATATTCAACAATGTCATCAGAGTATATATCTAAGCTAAACAAGACAAATCTCATTTTCTGCAGCAATAAAGTCGGATTAATTCCGAATTAAATACAATTTTCATTTGAATATATTTCAGCAAACAAATAATTCGAAGGGGAAAAAATCCATCTAGAAAGTTTAAAACATTTGATTGCAAGCAAACACCAAACATAACCAAATGGAATCTCGCCAAGAGTACGCAGCTGTCACAATGCAAATTTTATCATACGCTGGCTTCATGAAAGAAAACAAAATTATAGAAAGAAGCTAGAAAACAATGGTTGAAGGGAGGCCAATTAAAAGAAATTCAAGAGCGAAAAATAAACCTGAAGAGAAAACAAGTTCTGGTCTACAGGTAGAGTTCAACGGTTACGGTTACACGATTATGAGTACGGCTGTCAGTATTATAAACTTACAAATACAAGACACTGCCTCGCCTTCTGTTAACGTGTCAATAAATAAAGAACATGATGCGATTTGCATAACAATGGTTTTATGGGATTTGAATAGCAGCTTTTTAGCACGAAATCTACACAGGACTATCATAAGAATCAGCCCGATCTCGTTCGTTTAATCCGTGGAGATAAGTTATATTTTAGTAAAGAAATATTTACATTTTTCGAATGAAAAAAACTTCTGTTATGTAAGACATGAATGTAAATATTTCGGCTTTTTCGGCTCTGAAAATTGTTATTGTGCGCGTGTCTTTCAAACGCCTATGATTTGCTTGATAATTTCAAGCGGTGTTTCAAATTGCATTCTACTAAGGAAGGCATTACAAGCTTAAAATAGTTATGTGAAACTAGACTAGTAATTTGAATAATTTTCATGTGTTATAAATTGTGTGTTTCATACAAAGAATGAGCAATTTGGGGAAATATTCCTAATATTACACTAAAATTTTAGCAATTTATGTTCCCTTATTTTCAAAAACGAAAAAAAGAAGCAAAATATTTTAATGAAGGGTGAGTTACTGAGAATTAATTTATGGCTTAATATCAACTGTCGGGCACTAATCATAATTAGAAATTTAAAAGTCTAGATCCTATTCCTGCTGGAAGGATCGAAATATTCGAAACACAAATTAAAATAGGCCTATTCTTTGCCTAGCAGGATAAAAACAATTTCAGTAAAATGCGTAAAGATGACGTCTCACGCTTAAAATTTATAGCATATTTTCTTTGTGTTGCTTCTTTTTGATACAACTTAATAGTGAAAAAGTAGAGGATGTACTACCGATGAGCACTAGAAAGTTAGAGGACGGGCATGGAAGTGTTTCTAAGACTAAAGATTTAAGAGTTGTGGTAAATATTTATTAAACACTCAGGGGTCTGTCCAGACATTTTGTGAAAGGTCCGTTTTTCGTGAAATTGTGAAAAAAAATTACTCACATTCTTTCAACCAGGGTCCGCCTTTATAAATTTGTGCAAATAGGGTCCGTTATTGCAAAAAAAAAAATTTTTTTTCAAGGAGTTTTTAAATTGTAAGACATACAAGATTATGCTCAACACAGTAAAATTGTAATTAAAAAAATTAAATTTTAAAAAATAAACAACAATTGCTCCTTTTAAATTAGAGATGCAACATACAAATATTTGGTATTTAGCCTATACTGCTGAACGCAGAATATTAATTTCGGACGAATAATGGAAGAATCGTCTGCCGAAGACAAAACTTAATTCGTTTACATCCATCTTTCTTGTTTTCTGCCCTGGAAAGGATTTGTTCGATTAACAAAATAATAATGAAGTTAAAAAAATTTGTGAAGGGTCCGATTAAAAGAAAAATCATTTTGTGAAGAGTCCGTTTTTAGGTTAAAATATTTTGCGAAGGGTCCGTTTTTATGAAAAGATATTTTGTGAAGGGTCCGTTAACGGACCCAAATTTCTTCTAAACAGACCCCTGACACTTAACTAGACATGTATGATAACGAACAAAAAAAATTATTTGGGCATAATTAATAGAATTACAGTTTTATAACCACTTAACGCTGTGAAGTACCACAAGCAAGTCATGATGCTTTTGTCACAAAATCGTCAACGACCTGCTGTACACATAGCCAAGCAATTATAAGAGAAGGAAAAAGTTCGTGGTTCGTATCACAATTAAAAAATTGTACCGATTAATAAGGCATAGAATATTTAACGCATCGCAGTGATATGGAGTAGACTGCTTTGGAAAGCGCATCGTAATTTCTTGCCAGTGCCACCACTAGACATGTTGCATTTATCTTTGAGCCAAAAACTTAAAAATAAAAAAAAGGGTTCAAATTTTAACAATAGAAGTTAAGTTCACAAAACTGCAATTTTTTCTTACTAAAAAAAAACTTTTTTAATCAATATTAACAACTAAGTTACAGCAATGCATTAAAAACCTTTAGCTGAACTCATCTATGTACTTACCAGCCCCATCTTTTATTTTTTACTGTCACAAGTATTGTTAAACACTTATGTCTGTAAATTAAATGCTAAGATAGCACCTAGGTATAATTAAGAATAAAAAATGCTTGATTTTTACTTTTGAATCACGCGTACCTTGCTTACGTTGTTTAAGATTGAACACTAATATTCTAACTTCTAAGATCCCATCTCCCACCTAATTAAGATTCCAACGCAGAGAGTAAAAATAAATATAAAAGATTAAAGTGAAAACTATGTATATCTCACAACTGTTCTAAGTTTATGATGTATTCTGTACATTCAATTGTAGGGTTAAATTTTATCATTTGCTCCTACACAGAAAACAATCACGTGTCAGCCACCTTTAACAAAAGACAATGACCAAACATTACCAGCTACTACAATTATATAGGGCAGTGACACAGGCATGAATAATTCAGTAGCAGACCCCTAAGTAAGAAAAAGTAAGATTGAAAATATCCACTTGGCCGTGACCGTGATCGGTAAAGCAGACTTCAAAACAAAGCATGGCTGGAATATGGCAATAAACGTAGTTGACGATCCAATGATAATCCATTTTAATGGACTCTTGCAAGCACGGACCGGCTCGAAAAATTTTCCTCTGTACGTTTAGGTCACTGGGGCGGATTTATGTTTCAATGGGTTTTTTTCCCCTATTTCATACAGTCATGCGTGAACAGAATTTCACAGCAAATCAAAATTTTGAAATAAATATTGCATAAATTAATTGGAAATGTGATGATTCACAAATCCATTATGCAACTGAAATTTCACGTAAAAAAAGTTTAGTCATTTTTGAGCACGTAACCATCATCAGGCAATGTCAGAGTTTGGAATTCCTAAAAAATTCGGGAACCTCATAAGAATGACACCCAATAGAGTAAAATGTTGAGTGAATTCAGAAAATATCAAATGCTTTCTATACTGAAACAGGGAGACTCCCTGTTATGTCATCTCTTTAATATAGCACTAGAGATGGCTATTAAAGACTGGTACACAAACGCAGAACAAAATTTTTGTGAAATCCGTACAACAGCTAGCATTTGCAGACGATATCGTGGGAAGAACTTTAGCAGCTGGCTAGTTTGTAAAGGCAGATACAAGTTCAGTAATAAGCTTAGAAACCTTGCGCTGTTTGTCGATTAAGAAGACCCGAAACTTATTGTTTACTTTTTAATGAAATTCTGGAAAAATTATTTTTTATAATTGATATTCAATCATAAAAAAAAACCACTTAAATAAAAAAGTGAGAAAAGAGCCCCAGGTCGGCACATGACTAACGTCAATTTTGAAGATTCATATGCCCGAGATTCAATGAACTACAAGCTATACTTAACTTTAAAGTGTTTTGATAAATAAATGAGTAAATTTCAATTATTCTTCAAATACGTGACAGTCTACCTCTAAACAGTTATTAAGGAAACGCTATCAAAAAATGAAAGAAATAAAAGCATTAGTGATAAAAATGCAGAACGGCATCTGAATTATAGTTATGAAAAAGTCGATATTTCACAGTATAGAGATATTTTTTCCAATCTATTTACATTATCTTTACATTAATCAATGTTATCGTTACCAAAATATTTATCAAACAATCTATTACATCACATTTTATCTTATTCGCAATGTTATCAGATTGTGTATTTATCGTAGTCGATAATGATCAAGGTAAGGCTATTAAAAAAGAAAAAAAGCATTAGTGATAAAAATCCTGAACGGCATCTGAATTATCGATAAGGAAAGGTCGATATTTCACAGTATAGAGATATCTTTCCAATCTATTTACATTATCTTCACATTAATCAATGTTATCGTTACCAAAATATTTATCAAACAATCTATTACGTCACATTTTATCTTAATCACAATGTTACCCGAGTACGTATTTATCGAAGTCGATAATGAAAGCGATATTACAGCATTCAATATGTATAGCTAATTATCGTATATGCGATATGAATTATAAGGCATGATATTCACGATACAGCGAGAGAACATTTTTTAAAATATTGCCATCGTGATGACTAAGTAATATCGATGTAACGAAAACATCACTATATGATATGGCCTAACTCCAGACTAAATTTCAGTTTAGAGAACGTAAATAAAATAAAACAATCAGTTGTTAAAAATTTACGAAGAAAAAGACGCGGAGTCTAACAAAACTGGTCCAGAAGACAGAATCATATGAAGAATCTAAGAAAGATAAAACTATAAAAACTATGGTTGTCTTCGTATCAAAAAAAGAGTGCCCTATATATAAACTGGCGGAGAAGCTTCATTTAGTTAGTTTTCTTAACATAAAAAAAGGGTTACGTAGAGAAAGTATTTGCACGATTGAGATAAATTTTAGAGCTGAAAGGCTAAGAGTTTTTGCGAAGCACGCTTTTGCGTGGCCATCAAAATGTTCTGGGACAGGTACGAAACGATGATTATCACTGGAACAATGGAAGAATGTTTTTAATGAGTAGAAACGCTTGCCAAGGTCAGCAATAGACGTTAACTAAGTTACAGTTGCAGAACAGTACAGAACACATGGCAAAGAATACTTCATTTAAAATTGTAATACATAATTTCTTTTTACAGCAGCATGCAAGCTTAGAATTTATGATTGATTTTGAAATTAGGCACTTAGAATTAGGCACTTAGAATTATGTATTTAAAATTACGTATTTAAAATTACGTATTTAGAATTACGTATTTAGAATTATGTATTTAGAAT
This sequence comes from Parasteatoda tepidariorum, assembly GCF_982258835.1. Taxonomy (NCBI): domain Eukaryota; kingdom Metazoa; phylum Arthropoda; class Arachnida; order Araneae; family Theridiidae; genus Parasteatoda; species Parasteatoda tepidariorum. Next base: position 74,101,478 of record NC_141758.1, on the reverse strand, counting down.
TATGTATTTAGAATTATGTATTTAGAACTAAGTATTTAGAACTATGTATTTAGAATTATGTATTTAGAACTAAGTATTTAGAACTATGTATTTAGAATTATGTATTTAGAACTAAGTATTTAGAAGTATGTATTTAGAACTAAGTATTTAGAACTAAGTATTTAGAACTATGTATTTAGAATTATGAATCAAAGAAAACTTACAGCAACCAAAGCACATCCTTGAAAAATAACACCCTAACTCATCACAATTTTAACTATTTAACATAGCTCTAAAATTTTTTTAATTTTAATTTATTTTTACGCCGAACATCACAATTTTATCTATTTAACATAGCTCAAAAATTTCTTAATTTTAATTTATTTTTACGCCGAAATACAAAGCAAATCAAAGTATGAAAACATAGCAAAATTTATTTATATTCAAAATAAATTTTGTAAAACAAAAATCCTCCCCTTCTTTCCAACGAAAGAGACTAACGAAAAAGAAAAGTTTTAAATTTTTGAACTTGCATAATTTAAGATTATTCGGAAATAAATTATTTGTACTTTTAAGAATTAATTTGACACTTGCTACCAATGCTTCAATTTTAAAAAAAAAATTACAAAAATCGAGTTACATTCTAGGTTTAGAGTCAAGATTCTAGAATCCTGTATTTAGTAGTTTTTGTAATCCTGTATTATTCCATTACTACATGAAGTTTTTGAAAATAAAAACCTGAAAAGTAAGAACTTGTGTTTTAAGAAAATTGCGCGAAAATTTTTTTTTTTATTATCTGCATTTTTGTTAGTGCTTTTTTTTATTCATATAATATATAAAAAAAAACTAATTGTAAATTTAATTTGGACATTTAAGCCAGTATCGGAATTATTATCCATGTAAAGAAGCCAGTAAAGATGTCTTAGCGTAAGTCACGATTACCATACTTACTGTTTCACCTGGATATAAAAAGTAACCATTTCACCCTTTGACCCAGATAGCAGATATCCCTTTTATGTAAATTTTTTCTGACTCTTTAAATACAAACAAATACATATTTTGGTATTTTTTAATTATGAAAAACGCTTTAATAGTTACTAAAAAGAAGTTAGATTATTAAAATCATATTTGTACTAAAATATAAAATCCAAAAAAGTAGAGTGAAAAATAAATTTTTTTTTCATTCACATTCAAAAATGTATCGATTTTATAAATTAAAGAAATTTCAATGAATAAATCTTCCTCTTAGATCTAAATAACTGCAAATTTGAAAAATTTTACTTTTAAAGCAGAAAAAGACACCGATGTTTCATGCGATATTTCATAACCATTATTTATTAAATTTTATTAATATTTTTCACCTATTTTTACTTAAAATACAAGAAGAGAAAAGTATGAAAAATATGTTTAATAAAACTTCAGAGTTAAAGGGTTAAAAATCAGATGGTAGCACCGAAACTCTTGTTGTGTATGGACACTTCTGTCTGCACTTTACTGGACAATTTAAAGCATGAAGGAAAAGAAAAAAATAGAAAACTCTGGTAAAACCAGAATAAACCATTAAGTTTCAAATGCCGAAAAATCTTCGAAAAATGCAGGAATACTGCAGACTCAAACAAATAAATAACCCAGCAAAAATTTGTTTCTTAAGCATTTTTGCAGCATTTGAAACTTTATTTACCTTAGGTTTCCTTGAACTCACACTTTCTCAAAACTTTAATTTTTATAACACCAATGTTGGTGAAACAGAATTTGCCACGAAACATTTCTTCGGTGGTAAATCGTCCTCATAAAATGGTCCACGAGCACGGTCATTTAAACAATATTTATTCATTTCAACACGAGTCACGTTCTCTTCACCAAAACATATTCTCCCCCCCCCCCCACACCCGGAAAAAAAAACTATTTACTATCTTGCCATTGATTCGGTAAATATTTCACTCACAAAACAGAATCCGGTGAATTTTTCTGTTCAACAAAGCAGTAAAGCGGGAAAAAAATATGGCCGCCGAATATTGAGGGCGATAACACCCTTTTGACAAATCATTCACAAAATACAATCAATGAAAGCAAAATAGGCAAATAGAACTTAACAAAAGAAAAGCGGAAATCATGTAATGTCGGAAAATTGTACAACCTACATCGACAATTCCAACGATTCATTAACAAAACTGGAAAATATTAACAAGTTCGCAGAAAATCAAGTCAAACAATCAATATAAAAAGTCTATCAAGGCCTTTGTATAAGGTTATTTTATTAAATATTGAAAAGTCTACTTCCAAGATCAATAATAAGTACTATTGCAATAACCTGATTTTAAACGTATTATAAGCAGAACCTGATTATTCAAACCTGATTTTGTCCTCTAACTATTAAACCATGAACAGATGACATATTTTATTACCCAATTTTGTAATTGCGTAGTAACTTTACAAAGATATGTGAAAACAAAAATTTAAGTAATTTGCCACATGTATAAAAAAACATACAACTTGCAATAATATCGATTAAATTATCACTTATAGACAATTAAATCAATAAATTTTAAGACAAGGCCATTCATTATTAATAACTAACGCAAATTATTATGAATGCATGAAAAAGTAATAAAACTTCAATCATCAAAATTAAAAGTTTCACCAACTGTTCTTTTATTCTTCCGAGGAAAAAAAATAGTCTGCAATTCTAAACTATAATTTAGAGTAACAAATATTCAAACGAACACCCTGAAATCAAGGACGTAAATGACACTAGACTTCCCGAATTACAGTAATTTTATCATTACAGGGAATTAAAGACACTTTCAAAATAAATGTCATAATTTTATGCCAATCCCATTTAGAGACCTCCCGAAATCGTCTTGTCGTTTGAGTAATTTAAACAAGCAAACGATGCGATGAAACACTTTCAAAGAGTATTTGGAAACTAAAACAATCCAGGTGGAACAGGTTCCCCACCTCATTTGAGTAATCAAACCAGTTTTCTGATTCGCGTAAAAGACCCCCTCTTTTTTCCCTCCCACTAAAATGTTCCAAGGTAGATTTTTGTAAACGTAAATTTTATGTCGAAGAAATTGTAGAACGCTGAAGTTTAGAATTGATGGCTCAATTCGTATTTAATTTTGTTGTAAATCGTGGATATTATCTTAATATATTAACCCTTTGACGCAGAATTTCTATTTAAAATATTTTTCATTATTTTGTACCAAATTAGGTTAAAATAAGTTAAAATATTTACCATTTTAATGCATGGTTATGAAATACAGCACGTACACCCAGTGAGCAGAAAGAATATAGTTTTTATCATTTTCTCTCCGGTGATGAGAACATTAGAATCCAGTAAGATATTAAAATCCAGGCATCCAGGTCAAATAATATCAAAAGTACCAGTTTCTTTATTAAAAAAGAAAACTACGATTTGTTTTAAATTTAACGAAACAAAATATAATAAGAATACATAGCGGGGAAAGATAAGATCACTTACTATGCGTAACGTAAAAACGGAAAAAATAAAAACCCTCGTTTACATAAAAACAGTTCTGATTTTTAAATAATTTTACAGCCATTATTGAAATTTGGACACATAACATGGTGCGCACAATATGGCAAACTGGGGCGATTTATGTACATCAAATGTATCTTTTACTAACCAATGAGCTAGAAACTAACTCGTTAATTTTATAAAATAAACAAAACCAGACATGCATTCATAAAAGAAAAAAATTAGTTTTAGGAAATTTAACTTATAAAAAAAGCAATGTTGCTCCGGAACTAATTATTTGATTGTTAAAGTGCCTTTTTTTTTTCTTTTTTTCAAAAAAACCATACAAAGTAGCACAGCGATTAATAGGAAATTCGATATAATTTCAATTTTAAAAAAAATAGACAAGTTTATAAAATGTAATGTTTACAATATCTGTCGTCTATGGCAGCGGTTTCCAAATGGTGTTTCGTGATCGTGGAACCCGAGGGTTCCGTAAAAGAGTTAAAAGGGATTCCAAGAGTAGAGACTTTTTTTAAAACAGTTTTCTTTATAAAAAAATTTGAAAAATTTAAAAAAAAACATTTTTGAAATCTGCAACTCTTAGATCCAATCAATGATTCATTATTTACTTATTATTTCGATTTCCTTTATGAAATTATATTTTCAGGGGTCTGTCCAGGCCGAATTTACTACCGTTTAACGGTACCTTCACAAATTCAACTTTAGGAAAAACGGTAGTTTCACAAATTCAATTTTAGGAAAAACGGTAGTTTCACAAAATACTTTTTCTTAAAATTTCATTTTTGTATCCCTTAAGAAACGATAAATCCATATTTTTGTGTTGATTTTTTAATATAATTTTTAATTTTTCACAAATTACGTCTAAATTTTCACAAAATAGGTACCTGTCAGAAAAACCTAGACAGACCCCTGATTTTAAGCAAAATGCTAAAGAGAGAAATTTAATAATATATAAATATAGATCAAACTTTTTTTACAATTATGAATTATAAAAAGGACATGCATTTAAAAAAAAAAATCAATAATTCATATTGCGCTTTTCAAATCAAAGTGAAATAACTGAATACATTTATAAAGAAATATGTTTCCCTAATAATTTTAAACGTTTATAATAGTTCTTTTCATTATAGCAATATAAAAACAAATTTTTAGCTAGACTAGATTCATCTACAAGACTGAATTCGCCTGTCAAACATAAAACCTAATTTAAGATTATCGATGATAAAACATCTTATTTTATTCATCTTATTAAATATAGAAAAAAAAACGTCTAAATATCAAAATAAAGTAGTATTTTTATGGATAATAAGCACAGAATTTTATTTAACAACCGTCGTTAAACAGCTGTCCCAATTTTTGAGTTTACGACTACCAGTGTTTAACTCCGTAACCTTGTAATTTTGAACCTAAGCCAGAAGACAAGAGAACTCAATCAGTACCCCCAAAGGTACTGATTTTTTATGGGAACTTGGAGGGCTCAGTCACCCCGACAGATTTTAACGTGCACCAGTCACCATTTAATTAATATTCGGGGATTTTACAGGATGGGTGGATTCGAACTCCCGTTCTCTCGAACAAGAGTCCAACGCCCACCAACCAGAAAACCCAGGCTCAAACGTACGTAATTGTCTATTTATTTAAACATGGGGGCACCAACGAAAGAGGCTTGTTTTGAATTACTTTAAATATGAAGTTGGGTCCGCCGGAAGCGACTTGCTTATTTAAGATTCCATAGCAGAAAACAATAGAGAAACGCTTGTCCATACAACACGAGGTTTGCTTTCTCTAGAAAGACTACCAAGCACTATGAAAATCGCACACCGCTCAATTCTACCAACAAAAAATGTCTAGGCTTAACTTGAGACAAATATCTTTTGGAAGCACACCAAGTGATAAAATAATTTTCTTTCTGAAAAAATGAACATAGAATTAGTTTCTAAGATGAATTTTTTTTTTTTTTTTTTTTTTGAAACTAGGAAGAGTTCTCCATAACCTGGATGAATTTTGACACTTCGCACACACATCACAATCAAATTGAATAGAATCGCATGCAAGCTGCAAATTCAGAAGTCCTTCTGCTTCTATTCCATTCTAATCAAATAATGCTTTTGTCCGAAATCAAAAAACCGTGACCCAAGTCCGTATAACTTTGACTTGGAAGATATTTCAAGATGCGTCAAGCGAAGATTGGAAAAACAGTAGGTATAAAAAAGTAAAAAATAAATTGAAAATAAAAAAAAAATTAGTAAATAAAACAGGTTCTGCCCACGTGGCAGCAAGGTGGGGTATATCTTTGACAATATTTAGTGATGAAAAAAAAGCAAAAAACTCTTCAAGGACTGGTCGTAAAAAGGGAGTTCACATCACATGCAATTGTGGGCGATAGCCTGTCCTCCTTTCGTCGTAAACTATTTAAAGAAAACTTTGAAAATGACTAAAAATGCTGAGGAGTTGTAGCAAGTTTGATGTTCCGCGTACTTGTTGAAGCATTGATGAAAACTAAAAGGTGGGACTTAGTTCATCATAATATTTTAATTTATTGCTTTATAAACAAACAAAAACCCCAAGGTTGTTGAATATAAGCACCTAAAAGATAATTTGTTAACAAAAAAATAATTTTAATAGAAAAATTACTCAAAATTATTGGAACATAAACTTTTAATTTAATACTATAATTTGTATATTTATTGCCCGTACACTTAAACGAATAACTGTGAATATGTGAATATTGGGCATTATGTTATTGTAGATCTAAAAAATATGCCCTTGAACGCCTTTTTTTTCTCATTACTTTGTGTTAGTTTAGGTCAAAGTAAGTGAAAAATATTATATTTAGAATTTTAATAATTTATGGTTATGAAATACAGCAATTAAAAACCGGTGTCCTTCTGCATTGAAAGTAAAATCTTCCAAACAATTTTTCTGATTTGCAGTTACTTAGATCTAAGAGAAACAGTTGTCCATCATTGAAATTTCTTTAATTTTCAAAATCTATCGATAAAAATTTAAATTTTAATTCATACTTTCTCGTTATTTTGTATTATTTTAAGTAAAAATAAGTGAAAAAACATTAAATGTAGCATATTAATAAATAATGGTTATGAAATATAGCATGAAACACCGGTGTCTTTTTGTACGTTAAAAGTAAAATATAACTAACATGGCTCACTTCCAAACAATTTATTATTATTTTTTTTTTTTAATTTGAAGTTATTTAGGTCTAAGAGAAAGAATCATTTATTGAAATTTCTTTCATTTAAAAAATCGATTACTAATAAATTTTAAATATGGATGGAAAAAAAATTTCAAACTACTATTTTGGATTTTATATTTTAGTACAAATATAATTCCGATAATCAAACACTCTTTTAGCAGCCATTAAACTATTTTTTATAACTAAAATATAAATAATTTATAACTAATATTTTTGCTTGTAAATAGAGAGTCAGAAAAAAACTTTTCGAAAAAGACACCGGTGTCGGTACCATCAGCGCCAAAAGAAAAGCAGGAAAAGCCCATCTTCGAATAACAAGTTTTGTAAGCAATGCACCTGCATCAAAACAATTAGGGCCATTATAAATTTGCACGAAATGTGGAAAACATTTTCTACAGCATCAAATTAGGACCATTTTTAATTTCAATATAACTCATCGGTTTATTGATTAAAAGCTTACTCGTGTTATTAACAGGTAATTTCTTTTTTTGACCGGATCGGAAACACTGGAGAAAAAAATTAGGAAAAAGTTGAAGTTAATTATTATTAATTTATCAGGGCAATACAGCTAAGATTTTATAAATTATAATTTAAATAAAGTACGGATTAATTAAATCTGACATAATTTAATTTGATTATATTTGAATTTATATGGTAATTGCAATATCAAAACCTAAACTTCAAATTTCGTTTAAAAAAGTAATAGTTTAAAAGTCAAACAATGTATTGTAAAATGAAACACCAGATTTAAAAACTTTATAATAATCAGGCTACAAGAAAAACTTTCGATTTAAAATCTTACCATAGACGTGTTACTACATCTGCAAAATAAAAAAATAAACTTAACGATTAAAATCCAACATTACAAACATTTCCTCCATAAAACACATCTGCCCGGGCACAGCAAGTTTAATTTTCTAGAAGAGAAATACAACCCTTTCCTTTCAACTGTAATTCTGTTCTTTAATTTTTTTTGTTGTTTTTTTTTTAAAGAATTACCACTAATTCTAACATTTATTCCTTGTTTCATTTCAGTTGAGTAAAAACTTACATCTTTTTATATCTGGTGCGTTAGACAAAATATTTTGAAAGTAACACTTTTGAAAACACGTGACCCGGACTTGAATAGAACCGTGCACTGTACACGCAGACCACTAACTAAAAGTAATTTAAAGTAAAAACAGAAGGTAAGAGGGTAGCGTGAAGCCAATCGAATAAAAGCCAGTTTTTTTTTCTTCTTTCCAGGTCAATGGTGCATCTTTCTTTCTCTTTGCTTAAGTAAATCAATCACCAACAAGCACACAGACGGATGAGTTAAGAAACGCCGCGTTGACCCGAAGATGTTTAAGATTATGCTAAACTTAGGAACTGTTACGCAGTGGATGCTATTTTGAGAATTTGTTATGATCGTTTTTATAGATTTTCTTGAGAACCAGAAGTTATAAAAAAAAAAAGTCCAGCAATCTCTGAAGGTGGATGAAAAACTGCAGAGGAATTATGACAAGAGGAAGAGCTTCTCAACACTTAGTTGGATAAGTTTTTTCCTCCTGCCTGGGATTGTGAACTATTTTAAGATTTTTCTTATGTTTTTTCTTTGAATAACGAATGTCAAATCCTTAAATAAGCTGAAATTTCAAGCTTGAGGACAGTAAAATAAACAGTTGATATTAAACAGGCGAAATCTGATGAAGACAGGGAAAGAAAGAGCAGACACTACACTCTATATAGCGACAGGGCTGAGACTACTTAGAAAAGAATAGAACTTTTCTAAAAGAGGACAAAATATATATATACTTTTTTAAATAAACTTATACAATTTTCCTTAATATTAAAAGCAGTTTTTCGTCATATCTGAAAAGATTTTTTTTTTCAAGGCGTTCAAGACTCAGGACGACAAGTTACAATGTACGTTTGGAATATCAATACCTCATTATACAATGCGATATTTACCTATTTAAATGTTTGACATTATATTTACATTAGTCAGTATTATCGCTACCCAAATAAAATTTCTTAATTCACAATAATCATTGATAATATTAGAGATATTATCGTTGTCGATAATTATTGTATATCCGGTACTAATCGCAAGAAAATATATAATCGATTTAATGGGCAAATACTGTGTGGAATATCGGTATCATGATATTTAAAAAACATCTGAAATTGCACTTTAAATATATTTGTAACCCTAGATGCAAAAACAAGTTCCTCCTTAACATAACAAAACAATATTTGTAAAATCTCACCCCCTAAGGATACTGATATCAATGATTATACACCACACTTCAGTATTTCTTCAAAAAAAAAAAAACTCTAATTACTATCAGATATAAAGTTGCAAATTTAATGAGAAAAAAAATTTAACTAAATTTCAATCGCCAAAAGTTTAAAAAAAAAAATTCTGATCTCTTATAATATTAAACACTATAATTTCGTAATGATAAAAATTAACGTATTTTGTAATTAAAATTTTTTTTTAAATTTGTAATCGATTAATTGCATACTAATACTTTTATTAATTCAAAAGATACGATTTTTCAAGTATTTACACTAAATTTATAAGTTCTGTATTGTCAATCACACACCACTTTAACCATAACCAAGCCAGTTTTTTAGGACTATCTTTTACCAGCCATAATAGGAACGTCACTTAATTTTGAACCCGGCCAAACGACGTGGGCGACATCTGAGCTGATACCTCTTTAAACTTTCATAACCAAGATGTTACATGATCCCTGCCGCATACAAACGCCGGTTTTTCAGTGATTAATCAGACTGATGTTCTAAATCATTTTTAATGAAAGAAAATGGTATACACGAATAAATACAAGAATATTGCTACCAAATGTAAATCAGGAAATAAATTTCAAAATTATATTAATATGTACAATATTTAGTTTTCCTTAATAACTCGAATGATACTGTTTTTCAAGTATTTACACTAAAAATTTAAAAAAATACCCTATTTAACGGTAAAAGAACAATGGAATTCTAGAAGGATATTAACATTGGAAATTCGGGTAAATGCCGATCCCTAGTTCATAACAAATTAGAAGGTAAAATTGAATAAACTTCCTTTCATAAACTTATTAACTTATGAATCAATATGATCAAATGTATCGCTAGATTTCAATTCACATTAACTACGTTATGTATCGGATTTGTCACTGATCAAAATTTAATTAGAGAGCTGGAATGTAATATAACTATGGAATGTACAAATAATAGTTCATATTGTATAAACGAAATTATATTTTGTTTTTTATTAACTCATCCTGAATAGATATCGGCTCCCACTGATTACGAGCGAATCAAACTATTTGCAAAGGAATGCTATAATTCGAAAGAGCGCGAAACTCCGAATGACTTGAAGGAACAATAAAAGAATGGCATGCGAGAACAAAATTTAGGAATTCCCCAATCCGAAATAAGTGAAGTTAGAAAAATGCATTTTTACTTATAAAGTATTTGGCATACCATGCAAGACAAAAGCGAAAAATCGAATTTGAAAAAACTACGGATTGCCATTACATTGCCAAATATATACTTATTGCAAAATGTTTTATAATAAATTTATAGATAATTAGAGATTAAGCGAGGGGCATATATACTGAGTCTGGTTATGATACAAAAAAAGTTAAATCTCTAAATTTTATATATCAATAATTCTAATTAGTATCTCAATAAATTTCAAGATGTTGAATGTATTTAAAGGAATTTTTTTTATAACAAAAATTTTAAACTTTTCGCTTTATTAGTGTTTATGACATGCTTAAGTAAAATTAAATATTAACAGGAAAAAAAATATGCTTACGTAAAAGCTAACAACCAAAGGAGTCCTTTTTTTTAAAAAATAAAAATCTTTTGAAGAAATATATTAACCTATTTCTCGTTTCTTCTAGATTGAGTGAGCACCATACAAATTTTAGTTTAATTATTAAAAATAATGTCATTTAAAAATTATGTCATAAAAAAAAAGAAACCAAAGCTTTAACTGTAACAGGCAATGGAATTTCCGCTTTAATTTATGCTTTCGTAACAACCATAAGTAGGATAAAAAATAAAAAAAAGCCTTGTTGGGATATTCGAATAACACAACTCAATAACCTATTATTTTTTTTTTTTTAAATTGCCCCAAAACAAAAAAAGTAACATTTTAAATTTATTATTTACAATATTGTGCTTCATTAAAATAGATTTCTGGGCAAAAACAAAGCTTTAAGAAGTAAAATTTTGATTCGATAACGCCTCAACCTGTATCGCAGCAATTAGGGAAATTAAAAACGTGCGGGTCTTTTAAGACATAGCATACCAGGGTTCCAACTAAATTTTAGAAGTAAAATAAAATTCCCACGACTTTTCCAGGTATTTCAGGTAAATCCAGATCATATTTTTTATCAAAACCATGCACTTTTCATCAGAAAACTAATTTTATTATTTGTATGCCAAATATTTGAATTTGTGAGCGAAAAAATATTGATGGAAAACTTACCCTAAAATGCAGAATTTTTACAACAAATAATTGTAATACGCATTAGACTTATTTAACTCTAATTTCAATAACTGATTACTTTAACTGACAATTACTGGCTATTTTTCAGGTATTATGTAGGAACTTTCCAGGTTTTTGAAGAAGAAAAAAATTTAACTTTTTCTGATTACCCCCCCCCCTTTTTTTTTTCTTTTAGAGTTAAAAATAAATTTCTCTACAATTCCAGATTTTTACCGGATTTCACTGCCCCACGGGAGTCCTGCATACGAATGCCTACACTTCAAGGAATTAAAATGTGATATTTACATTTTAATAATTATCAACCATAATAACGCAGGCGATCGCAAGCACTAAGATTGTTCAGTGTGGAAGAAAATTCTAATTCGCACTCGTAAACAAATAGCTCCATAAATCAAAATCATAAGCAACAGAATGATGAAATACGAAAGCAAAGCACATAAATATCAACACCAAAACAAGCTAAATTAACAAATACAGTCAATTCGCTATAACTCGAAGTACGATAACTCGAATATTACTATAACTCGATTTTTTTTATGAGGTCCCGACCCTTTTATCTTCAATTTCATGTTAATTATTCTCGATTACTCGAATTTTACTCCCTTTAACTCGATTTTTTTTTGGATCTTTTAAAGCAAGAAAAAAAAACTAGGAACTGATATCTTTCCCCTTCCTTTGCTAAACACACACAATGTCTTTCGCACTCTTCATGGAGAAGCTAAAGCTGTCCCTCTTGAAGTATGTGAACAGTGGTTAAATGAAACGTTACCAAATTTACTTCAAGGATACAGTGAAAATGATGTTTTCAATATTGATGAAATGGGTTTATTTATTAAATGTCTTCCAAATAAGACTATGATGTTTAAGGATGAAAACTGCCCAGGGGGTAAAATGAGCAAGGAACGTTTGACTGTCCAAATTGGAGGAAATGCGTCTGGGACAGAGAAATTGCCCTTACTTGTTATTGGAAAATACCGAAATCCCCGATGTTTCAAGAATGTAAAAACTTATCCTTTGGATTACAAGTCTAACAAAAAGTTTTGGATGACATCAGCTTTATTTGAAGACTATGTAAGAAAATTGGATCGGAAATTCTTCGCTAAAAAAAAGAAAAGTGATACTCTTAATGGATAAATGCACAGCACGTAGTGAGCTACCTAATTTGAAAGCCGTAAACTTACAGTTTCTCCCGCCAAACACAACAGCAAAGTTGCAGCCGATGGACCAGGGCATCATAAAGTGCTTAAAACAGTCTTATCGTAAATGGCTTGTCAGAAAAATGATCTTAAATATTGTAAGCATTTAGAAGATTTGTAATTAATAAGCATTAATTAAATAATCCGACAATATTTTGTAAGTCCAAAACCGAAACTAACGGTAAGTCGAACTTCCGATATGTCGAAGTTTTTCGTCAGTCCTATCAGATTCGAGTTATCGCGAATTCACTGTAGTAAATACGAGGGAAGAGATTCCAGAAAATTGTGAAATTGTTACGTATTTTCTGCTTCGATGATTAAGGAGACAAAAAACAAAGAATAATCAACTTTTTCATGCGTTTGTAAGAACAAGAAATGGAAATGGAATGATACCAATGCAAATGCCTATGGCATGGTGAAAGTTATAGCCAGGTATTTTCTTATGCTGCATGAACTCGTCTTGAAAAGATTAATGAAACTTCTCTACGATCATATTACCTATTGAAGAATCATTGAATTTTAAGTGTGCCCTTGAAAAAGTCCAGCTTATATAAGTCAATGAATTTACATGTAAAGTTTTAGCAATACTGTATTATTTATTGCATAATTCAAGCTTTATTTTATGCTTGCAAGCTGAATAGGTTGAAAATTGAAACAAAGAAATGCATTAACATCTAAATTAACTGTTGAAAATGTTTTAAAAAAATATACTTTCATGATAGGGATTTTTTCTTCTACATTTTTAGTGGAGCGATTTGAACTCTAAAGGAACATTTTTAATGCCTTATTACTGATTTTCGTTATTTTTTCCAACTGCAGAAGGGGAAAAAAAACATTTCTTTCGAGGAATTATAGTTTTAAAATAATAAATTTAGGGAGGTCAATAATTTCATTTCTCAAAAAAAAAAAAAAAAAAAAAAAAAATTGTGATAGAACTATTTTTAAGTTAAAATATTTTGTGAAGAGTCGATTTTATGAGAAAATGAGAAGGTTCAGTTAACGAAGCCAAATTTTTCCAAAAATCACCCCAAGTCCAGAAATTCCCTAAGCGTAACATAATATTAATTTTTTGTGTTTGAAATAAAAAAGCAACAGTTTATATTTATTAATTTTAACTTATAAAACTGCTTATTACTACGATTAAACTTATAAAACTGCTCATTACTACGATTAAACTTATAAAACTACTCATTACTACGATTAAACTTATAAAACTGCTTATTACAATTAAACTTATAAAACAGTATTACTATTAAACTTATAAAATAGTATTACTATTAAACTTATAAAACTGCTAGTCGTGAAGCCAAAAGCAGCTCACTATTTGAGTAAAATTTTAAATTCTCGATCATTTTAGTCAATAAAGTTGATATTTTAAAAAAAAAGAACTCTAGATAAACTGCGGAAAAAAAGAAAAAAACAGAAGTGATAAAATATAAACATTTTGATTTTCCAAAGAGAAAAAAAAAAAAATCAGGTCAATAAAACTAAAGTTTCCCAGCAAAATGCTTAGTAATATCTCGAAAATAATGAATTATTCAATAAAATTAAGATAAATCATTTCTGTTTGTCAAAACATACAAAATAAAAAACGAAAGGAAAAAAAAAAATCACAATAAAGAAATGATTTTTATCGACCTATAAATATTTTCAATGTCCTTTCTTCACTAAAACAGTCGACAAATTTTTCGCTCACGCCTCCACAGCTTGAAGCATGACCTTCATTTTTCTAGTGCTGCTTTTCTGGGCCAAGAGATTCCGCTAAGGCGACGGGGAGGGGGGCAACTCCTCAAGCACCCCATCATCTTTTTTATTTACATTATTATCCTTGGGATGATTTGGGAAGGAATTTTTCACTCAAAGTTCTGTTTAAAGAAATCATTAAAGGAAAGAATGATGAGATCTTGAAATTGTAGAAAACGTATAAATGTAAACCCAAATTCTTATACTTTTTATCGTAGAACTTAGCTCACCCCTTGATTTGTTACAAAGTCAAAAAGTTTTTGGTTAAAGTTTAGAAAACTGCATGCGAATTTATATATTTAAAATTAGGTAAAATTCAATAGATATTTTGTCAGAAAATATCGAAAAACGGCAATATTTCACAACTTTTACTGATTAGCATTATTTTCGCATTGACCAATATTTTCGTAATCTAAACTAAATTAATCAACACCGAATAATATCGTATTCGATAGCAATCGCGATATTGTTTATACGATATTCATCACTGTCTAAAATTATTGCAATATTATTGCGTATGATAATCATCAACAGTTCTCACGTCGATATCTATCTTAGAACATATCGTCATTCCAATGTTTAAAAAATATTCATTTCGCAATGTGCTAATATTAAGTTTATGCAAACAAACCATTTTTCTAATATTTTTTCAAACGGACTGATTAAAATTTAAAATGTTTTTGTTTTTTTGTCGGATCGGGATCAAAAGTTACTCCACATAGTCGATGTCCAAATTTTACGGTTCTGGAGTTATAAAATATTCAAAATAGCGTCTCGGACAGAAAAAGTACAGAGTAAAAGACAGAAAAATACTGAGAAAATACAAAAGAAAAGCTGAAAAATAGAGGGTTCTTTTTGAGCAGGCATGCAAAATAGAAATCAAATTCACTCAAAGATAGGATTATAAACAAACCAGTGAGCTGAGAACCTATCCCGGATTATATATAGAATCTATTTTAAATGAAAATTGGCAGAACTGATTTTGAAAATCATTCTGAACTAATCTAATACCTTTAACCAAGCTAGTGATTGAAATTATTAGTCGTAAAAGCTTCAAAATATACATAAATGATAAGACATTTAAAACCAAAATGCGCATTTAGCACCAACTAAAAAAACAATCTTAATAGTTACGTTGACAAAGCGTTTCGTCACACTGCAGCAAGGTCAGACAAAACTTGAAGAAATGTTACATAAAAAAGCAATCACATGCCTCTGGAAATTCCACTTCCTTTATTAACATAAGTGCTGAAACTATTAAATAAAAACTCCAAAACGATTGTCGGCCATTCGGACATTTTATCACAATACAAATAACTTAGAAGTGCATCGAAGCAGATATCCTCTTCTGACACGCAAAACTGATAAACGACAACGCCTTCACGCAAACGCGGACAATTTTTGGAAATTAGGTACAATGAAAAAAGAACATTTTGGTCCCTAAACACATCTTTGAAACTTTAACTTTACAAGAACTCAAAAATTCGATATCAGATACTACTTCTATAACACCCAACTTTTGTATTCTGTAGAAAATAAACACACTGGTATCCTATCAGCCACAGATTTGTTTGGAAAATGTAGCCATTCTAAACTAAACTGCCAATAGTAGTTGTAAATTTCGACATAACTCTGTAGTTTTATCTTTAACAATCAAACATAACTATCATTCCAAAGAGATTGGATCCGCTAGTCGATGATTTGAATGTTTTCATACTATCAATTACGATGAATCACAGTAATTCAAGAGTCAGGCGGATCTTCAAAGCAAGCAATTTTTTGAAATTAGAATCCAAAAATATATATATATATTTTTTGTGACAAAATAGATTTATGAAAAGCGATAAGGAAAATAGAAATTTTCAAGAACTTAAACGATTCTAGACTGCCAATCACAGCTTTTTTTTTTTTTCCACATCTCTGTATCCTTATTTTTAACAATCGAAATATCTATCATTCAGAAGTGATAGAAGTCGCCCACTCGATGATTTGAACGTTTCCATATTGGTAAGTAACTAAGAATCACAGCAATTCAAAAGTCAATGCGGATCTTGAGAAACCAAAAAAAATTTTTTTAGTGACTTAATAGATCTATGAAAATGCGATGAAAAAATATAAATTCAAAAGAGCTTAAAAATTAAATGTCAGATATTAAGACACTTTAAAGATCACACTAAACTTTCTTTTTCTGATGAAATAACATAAATGGTATTGTAAAACAAATTTCACTCAGATGTCTGCAAAATGTAATCATTCTAAACTGCCGATCATAGTTTTTTTTATCCAAATCTCTGTAGTTTTATCTTTTAACTATCAAAAAGATCTATCATTCAGAAGTGATTGGAGCCTCCCACTCAATGATTTGAATGTTTCCATATTGGTAAGTAACTATGAATCACAGCAATTCAAGAGACATGCGGATCTTCTTCTGCCCTACTTAATAAGGACCACGACGATGTGTGACTGACTAGCCGTGACGCAAGTTGTAAGGAAAAGTAGCTCGTGAATTTCTTGTCTGGGTTGAAATCTCTGTTGCCGGAATGGGCCCGAGCAAGGGACGCATAATAATCTCTGTGAAGTCGTAGGAGTGATGTGGGAAGTTTCTTGAACCAGGTGAGTTCGAAAAACCTATGACGAAATACACAGCACACTCAAAACATTCTAGTTATTGGACAAAACGAATCATCAAGGTCATTTGAATATCTTGAATCAGCTTATTAAAGTGAATTACTGATTCGAAGCAGTGCTTCAAAAAGTTGATTTGAGCAATATACATATAAGAGCTAATTTTGCTCAATTATAAAAAATAAAAAAAATATTACAATCATTCAAATTTACCCTCGTTTAATTTCCGTTCAGTTGATAAGAGTTCTACAGTTTCAGAAAAGTATTTTAATCGCTTAACATTAATTTGAAATAAAAATATTTCTAAGTTGTATCCCAAGATATTCTTTATGTTAACTATATTGGGCTAACTACGTCATACGTTCTTGATTCAGAGAAGCATAAACTCTACCTGTACTCTAGAAGACTATTGCACAGAAGATTGCAACCAAGAAACCATAGTTGCACAAAAATTATGTTATGGTTGAAATAATAAATATTCAAGCCAAATGCGATATTAATTTAGGAAATAAAACGCATCCACAAAATCCTCTTAAAACCAATATATATATTTTCATTATTTCAGTTTAAATATAGGTAACCACTAACAAAACTTAACGCATATAAAATAAAGGAAATTAATTCACGGATCGTAAGTTTAATCCTACATGGAAGAATAAAATTTTTCTGCTACACATTAACTTCGAACTCGCGCTCTATCAACACCTTCTAGAAGTAGAAAGGCCTCAGCACGGATCAATTTAGTAGTCCGATGTGACGAAGTTAACTGCGCAGTAGACGAAAAATAAGAAAGATGTCATTACGTTAGGGGTACTAAGCTGCGCAGTGGTTGAAAATACAAAATATGTCATTACGTTTGGACTAGTAAGGGATATTTATGGTAACCCGTGCTGAGGCCTGTTCTTTCTAGGAGGTGTTGGCTCTATGCGCACAAACTGTTCTTAAAATAAGAGACAGGGCACACTATTGGGCATAATGAGATGAAATAATTCAACTGCGATTCCCTGATCTACTTAACTAAATTAAATACTACTTAACGATCGTATATAATTACTCATCTCAAACTATAATTAAATAGTTATGATTAAAATCCTTAGTAGTATCGAAATTTACACATTGCAGTGTAGACACAATAAAAAAAACTTACACAACGGACATCCGCGGCATTGTTATATATTGATTAAACTGTTGAACCATGATAGGGTTACAGTTAAATTTAACACACAAAACAATTTCCTCTTGACTATGCAGCAAAGAAACAATATCAAAGTTTAATTTATTTTAATTTGATTAGATACAAGTGTTGAATTGAAATTTAGGGTTGCGAGGCAAAAGACAAAATAAAAACAAATTTCATAACATTTAAATTTTTTTTTCTTAAAAAGAAACGCCTCAATCTTCTCGAAAGTAGAATAATCCTAGTAAACTTATGATAAGAGGGTTAAAATTAGGCTGTTATCAAAGTACAATTTACAAAACCTATTTAAAAATGGATCACAAAATTCTTATTAGAAAATCAGGTAAGAAAAATTTTATGAAAACTTCACATAAAAATCATGATCACCCTCTCAACCAGCGTCGACGCCCAACTTTGCAAAGAACAGGTGATTCCGTGATTAAAAAGGTTATAATTCCGTATTGGACACTTCCCGAAGTATAAAGGGGAAAAAAAGCACGCGATTCAGAATTTGCACACAACTGGTAACCTGTTTGCCAAGGTCAAAAAAAATTAACAAAAAACACATTTAAAATAAGAAATTTAACTTCGGCCACAAAACCTAATAAAATAAATTAAACTTTGGATAACTAAGCTTTAAATACAAAGATTTCAATAAAATTTCGAAACATTTCCATAATCGAACAATAAATTTCAGAGTCGATAAAGTTACAGTTATAGTGTCGAGCCGACTCATCGTAAAGTTTGCTAATAAATGATATTCCATTTTGAACATTAGATATGAGCAATAAAAGGAGGCATTAAATCAAAAGGCGGATAGAACAAGCATCGAATTCGCCATAAAAATTGTAAACAAATGTTACTCCTAGATATTAAGTTCATTGATTTCATTCGAACTGAAATGGAGAAAAGCATTTTGGCAATAGCTACATAATATCTAACGGCAAATTAATATTTAAAATGCGAATAACGAAATTTGCAACGTTACGATTCAAAAACGCAAACAACTTTTACTTCATAAAACGCAGATACTTATTCAAATCTCTGATTGGCTGAGTTAACTACGCTTCAACTTCCTGTGAAATATCGACTTAAATTTTATTATCACTTCAAAAAAAGCAAACGATTTTCATCGAATTTACAATTAATTCTTTATGTCATCCTATCACGTTCACTGTCACCTTAATTTCTTACAAAATGTTTCCTTTTTCCTTCTCTTCAATACTAAATACAATTAAATGGCATCAAATCAGCGATTGCAAGAGAAAAGAGAAACTCTTGGATCTAAATATATCAAAATAGGTATGAAACATTTATTTTGTAAAAAAAAAAAAACAATTCTCAACTGCGTAATCAATATTACTCAGTACAGAAGCCAATTTCAAAATGCTTGGTTACATGTATTTCACGTTCTAATTATAAAAAATTTTTAGTTTTACAAGTTATTTAAAGAAAATTTTAAACACTTTTATTCAGAATACTTTAGTATTATCTCTAAAATAATAATAATTGCATCTTGAAAATATTGATTTGAGATAACTTTCAGAACGTTGAATATACATAATATAGTAGCTATAACCGGGAAAAAAATGGTAATCATTACTACTGTAATTTTATATTTGTTTAACATCGAAGTAATGGTATGGCTAATGATGACAGAGTCAATTTATTCATTCAACAAATCTGATCCAGTTTTAACGACGCAGATAGTTTACATAGTTGAATAGTTTACATAGTTGTGCTAAATACTATGAGGGTATTAAACCTCAATTTCCATAACAAATCCTGGTAAAATTGAGACAAAAAAAGATAATCGGATATCCTTCGAAGGACGAAAATCGAATTTTACAATCTTAATTACTAAATCTGATAAGATCAGAGCTATAAAGGCACACTTGCCCTATAACTGAAAAATAATTTTTATATTCAACATTCAGCAGAACACATTTGTCGATATGAATTTTTAAAAAAAATTATGTATGGTGAATGCCAGATAATCACTGATACAAAAAACTATGAATGTCGATACTTGGCAGATATCGATATCTTACCTTATCAATACAACCAAAATTGTTGCCAATTATTTTAAATTGCGAAAAACGAATACGTAATTTTGTGAATTCATGGAAAAAAAAGTCGTAGTTTGGTGGGGGGTACAAAAATCCGCTTTTTCAAACTTTTTATAGTTTTTGTGTAAAATCTACTTACAATTTTATAAATGTGAAAACACTATTCTGTTTTTGAGAGATAGAAAATACACAAAACCATGTCTTTTAAGGAGTTATAAAATTATGAATTAAAAAATACAGCAAAATTAGGAAATTTTGTTACTAGCCAATGGCCAGTAGTAGTGTTTTTATCAAAGGCCACTTATCCAAAAGTTGAAAATTATAATTTTAAAAAAAATTTAAAAAACAAATATATTATTTATAAAAAGGATTTTTCATGCACTTCTCAAAATCTGATATACATTGCAATGATCATTTCTACAATGAAAAAAAGTAAGAAATAAGTGAAATAAAGCAATTTTGAGAGAATTATAAAATACCATAGTAAATTCCAATTTTTAAAAATAAAATGCACATTTTCGACGGAAAAAGTGGCATCGAGAGGCAATTGTAAGACAATTTTATAATCGTCATCTTTTATATTTAATCACCCTCTGCTCTAAACGGTGAGACTTTTAGTTTTGACTTATAACCATTATAGTGTCAACATCATGTCCATGTCTTTCACAATTTTGCATACAACACAGATGAATAAAATGTTAAACCAGAGGAGAAAAGGAAAAAAAAACATTAAATTACGAATTTTAAATCCGAAATAAAAATAAATATGAAAATGAATTAATTTCTTAGACCAAGGAGAAAAAATAAATACATAAAAGAAAGCATTTTCAACACCTTGACTTTCCAATTTACTTCCGGCCATATGGACGCGCAATGACCCCGAAATAATCGCGGTTAAGTCCAAGGATTTTGAAAATAGAATTAACTCGCGCGTTTCTTAAAAACTCATCCTTCAGTTAATTTATCAGATTAACAAGACAGAAATTTTCCATGAAATTAAGCAGAGATAGAAAGAGCTGATTAAATAAGAAAGCATGAACTTTAACTTCACTTTATAAGAAAACAATAGACCAGCGGAAGTTAAAAATTTAAATAATCGCACTTTGTAGACAATGCTCACCTGCATTTAAAACAAGCAAAATAAACTGAAAAAGAGCAATCACACATTGATGATGTAAATGCTGTATGATTGCTTAATAATCTCATCACAGACAAAATACCAATAAATTATGATAAATTTATGATTTATTTTATTTAGTGGTATACATTCAAAACACATGCTGGTACGAAAATTTAAACAAAATAGTTGTAAGATAAATGTCAAAACATGTAATACAAAAATTAACTACAAATATGCACAAGAGACATTAATGCATTTGCCTTGATAAAATTGATAGTTACCAACTTGATACCAAATTTACTATATTTCTTAATAATTACATTTAATAACGGCAAGATCAAAAAGATTGACTCGAGTTATATAATTTATTTTTGTTAAACTTAAAACATTAACGAAAAATCTAAATTAAGAACTCTTTACAATTCAGTGGATACAGATATATGGGTAAGATAGTTGAAGTCTTTATCAAGTACCAATATCCCCCCCCCCCTCAAAAAAAAAGCTTCTTCAAAAATTTATACAAAGCACAATTATATTAAGAAAGCATAAAATGCCCAAATGCATAAATAACAAACTCTGCACCAATAAATATTAATGCAGAAGAATTAAGTGCCACAATTGAAGGGAAAAATTAAGTTCATTGCTTTAAAATCAGCGTATTTTGAACAAATTTCTTTTACCACAATCACTTAACAATAAATACCTTCAAGACAATAATACCTTTATAATAAATACCTTCTTTCCTCAAATAGAATCTAGATTTTTTTTTCCTTTTAAAAAAATATTTTGTTTATAATGCACAACGCAAAGGCAGTTCTCTTACTTTCTTAAGCTTGCTTTTTTTTTAACAGAATGGTAGCTGATAAAATTGGGTAGCTATTGATTTATTCCATTCCAAAAAATTATTTTAAAAAAGAAATTTTTAAAAATCCTGTATGAAACTGAATTCAAAAAACGCTTATTAGATGCACGCATATTTTAATCTTCATTTTATTAATTTCCTTATTAAGTTCTATTTAATTTTGTTTTAGTTAAACAATAAAGATTTTGCTATTACCAATTTTCACTCAAATTTAATGTTTAAGGAAACGGTAAGGAAAATGTCATTAAATTTAAAATTTTATATATAATTACATAGACTATCACACAACAGCAATCCGACCGGTTCTTTCTCGATAAAATAAATATTTAAACCAAACACTACATATTTGTCAAAGCTCGCTAATACAGATAACTTCCTCAGGAAATTGGTTTTCGCGAGTTTTCATAATTAAAAAGGAAACCCCCGGAAGTGATATCTTTGTAAACTAGCAACATTCGAAAAGAATCAAGGAAAGCAGTAATCGCTCTGTTTACCAATCGTATTTTAAAAACCCCATTCACGAGGAGAAAAAGGTATCAATTCGAACTTACTGCTGAATGTGTCAACAATTCGATATTTATGAGCAATCACCAAATGGCACGCAACTTCCAAGTACCATACCTTCTCTTCCTGAAAAGAATGTTTGATTGGCCTTGAGCGAAGTATTTAAATTATTGAGCTTGAAAACAATCCTACGCGCTCTTATTTCGTTCCATTCTGAGGAAAAATTACCTCATTGTTTAGATAATGTGTAATTGCTTACTAAGTCACTTGGAGAGACAGAGAAAAAAAAAATCCAACCAAGATCGTTATCGATTGGCAGTAGAACACTATCTGCCTCTTATACATATAAAAAAAAAATCGAAATTTTATCTGAGAGACATCGACAAGTTAAAAGATAATTATTAATTTAATATATTTTACCCCATTTTGAAAGCATAATTCGTATGCCATATTAACTCTTTGTCAGGTTTCGGTAGACCAGGTGTTAAAACTTTAAAATTTTAACCTGAATACCTGTGTATAAGATAAGTTTTAAAGTAGCAGGGGAGAATTCGAAAGCTTAAGTCATTTAGGAATCAAACAAATTTAAAACGTGGGATTAGGGACAGTAATTTATTATCTACTTATATCATTTGCCCTACTCACGAGGAAACAGGCTACAGTGTTTAGTGAAATTTCTTTAGGTAAGTACTCAGCTTCGTAGCTATGGAGGGGAAAATCGGATTTTGAGAATGAAAAATCAAAGAATCTTTTTCCTCAATGAAGAAGAGGCATAGTTTTCTAATAGTTTAAAATAATAACCGAAATACTATTGGAAATTCCTAAAAAAAAATAGTATTTCTGTAAGCTTTGACAGTATTGCATAGCCTCATTTTAAATAATGTAACCATGTAGAAAAGTTTATGAAATCCCTAGTACTAGAGATTTCCTAGTACATACTGCTTCCTTTTTCTTTCTCTTCATGGGGGGGGGGGTCATTAATGCGGATTATTTGACAAAATCTCGAATAAACACTACCTTTTTCTCCAGCTAATCTGCGAAGTATTTTTCCTTTTTTTTAAAATATAAAGCACATGCTTTCAACTTTCTGCGCAATGCAGATTTTTGTAATATGTCCAAAATACTATTAAATTAATAGTTAACCCGAATTGGAAGAAAAGTGACGGCAACCATTTTTGAAATTAGAGAACTGGACACAAAATATTTAAAAATCAATGATTTATCAAAAATTTTATTAAATGAACAGAACGATACAAAGTTTTAAACTAGATGTAGTTAAACTTGCGATGATATGCACTAAAGGTAAAATCATCAAACGGTACTAGAAAGTAGGTAGAGCGAAGAGATGAAAGAGAGAAAAAATAGGAACCAGTATTTATTCAACAACACTATCTTTAGCGATTAAAAACAAATTAAGACAGATACAAATTGATCAATTAAATAAAGACACCAACTACTTAGTAAATACATTTCACTTAATGGAAGTTTTCAAAAATGCACACCTTGTTTTAAAAACCGATTGACAAAAGGCTTCCCAAAGAAATGAGATTGAAATTGGTTCTCAGCCTAGTATCTAGGTCACTGAGACACTAGACAACACAAAGTTTTGAAAAGAATAAAAAGAAATCTAGAGGCAGACAGTTTATTGACGAGACTTACTTTTTATTGAAGGAAAATCGATGAAACAGAAAACGTCCAATAAGCGGAAAGAACCAATAATCAAAGCCTGGTAAAATGGAAAGAACTGCCGAAAATAATATTCATCACAAAGCTTTTAAATTAAGAATAGTAATTGCTTTCTCAAGAACCCAGTCTATGTTGGTATTTTGGTAGCGTTCTAGACCTACTCCAGGGTGCGTAGCATTTTTAAGAAGCGCTCATTTTTTATAAGTCCTTAAAAGTGCTTTCGAGGTTTATAAAAATTGCTTCATTTTTTATCTTCTAAAAAGAAATTTTTTCTTTGCCGTGTCGATTATCGTTACAAAAAAAAAAAAAAAAAACGCACGATTTTCACAATTTTTTCTGAATATTTATTATTTTATGATTGTGTTAAGTTTTTGAAAATTGTTTTGAACTTTATCGTTTAAAGTTAATAAATTAACTTTAAATGATAGAAAAAAAATTTTACTACTGCACAGATACCATTTTTCTTTTCTTTGAAAAGTGATTAAAAATATTTTTGAGTGCTTAAAAAGTACTTATTTTTTGTTAAAAAATTTGGCTACGCACCCTGTACTCAATGACTTAATAAAAATTGGAAATATACCTTTAGTTTTAAAACCATAAAATAAAGAGTCATTAATTCAAATATAAATTAATATTAAACAAATTGGTAATACGACTAGCAACTATTCTACAAAAGCTCTTTAAGCACGCATTTCGAAAAGAAAAACAGAATACGTATCATAAATTTATTAAACTTACGTTTAAAATTACAATAAACGTCGGACGCTTATTCTGACTACATATCCCTACCCTATAATTTAATATGGAGAACCTCACTACTACTTCAACTTCAGATAAATGGGTACCAGTTCGCCTGGAAAGTAAAGGCGACCTGTGCGCAATACTCACCACATAGTCATAATTATGCCATTTGTCACGCGATTGTGAAGCAATAATGTTAAAGACTCCCCTGGCTAATAACGCGCTACTGCGACATTGCTTAATTTTACTCAGTTTATTCAGAGTAAGTTCTTTATATACTGGCTAAATGAAATAAATCAAATTGTCTTTAGAGTTTATCCGAATAACTTTAGAAGAAACTTTCACCTGCAGTAATTTAGTGATTAACTAAATTACTTCTTTCATTACGGTATTAGATGCAAAGAGTGCCAATGGGCTTATAAAATTTCCAAATATTTCCTGAAACTTGGACTCCAGTACCAAACCAGTTTTTTTCTTTTTTTTCTCTTAAACATTAATACTGCCGTGCAATTGAAAAAACGTAGAATCCGAGAAAAGTGGCTTGACAGCTTTTTTCTTTCTGTTGCTATAATGCTAAAACAGAATTTCAGAAAACAGATAAAACGAAATTTATTTTTGAAAAAATATTTTTGCAACAAGTAGTTCATCATACAGAGATGCAAATTCATACAAATCCCAATTTTGAATTTTGTCGCTTACGTTGATTTTTCCTATCGCACGACAGAATAGGAGTTAAGAATTCTACAAAAGAAAAAAACAAGTGACCTACCAGAACTATTAAATTAGAATATGGATAGCATACTAAAAACATGTTGCATGGGTGAGTGGTAGAAATAGTTCATCCTGACTATCATAACCACTAGATAAAAATGCCAGAAAATTCTAAAACAATTCTTGATCCGAATAAGAAGTTCTTTAAAAACGCGCTCTATCATGCCAGGGCACAGTCACTCTTACAAACTACACCAATGACGATGGCATTCTTACTTTTTCCAATAAAAGATCTCAATGGGACACAAAAGGTCACCCCTGGTCATATCCTTAGAACACCTTTTTGAACAGAGAAGGCTGAAGTAGG
This sequence comes from Parasteatoda tepidariorum, assembly GCF_982258835.1. Taxonomy (NCBI): domain Eukaryota; kingdom Metazoa; phylum Arthropoda; class Arachnida; order Araneae; family Theridiidae; genus Parasteatoda; species Parasteatoda tepidariorum. The sequence goes on along the minus strand of NC_141758.1, from coordinate 74,075,463 downwards.
CGTGCTTCGAAAACTAATGATAAATGAGTTCAGCTTGGTGTACCTAATCTGATAATGTCTGTACAAATGAGAAATCGCCATTCGTAACCAATGTGTTAGATAATTGGTTTGTCATAACAGATACTTAAAAAGCAAATAGATAAATTAAAATGTTAACTTATTGGATTTGCTGGTCAACACTTCGCTATAGCACCAGATTTGGGAATTTATAGATATTAACACAAGTTCAATGATGTGTTATTACAATAGAGTTTATGCATACTATAATAGATATAAAAGTTGAAACTGTGCAAAGAGAGAAAAGAAATTTGGGAAATAAATAAAGATTGAGCAAAATCAACGCGACTGTGTAAAAGTGTCCAAAAGTTTAGCATTTTTCAATGATCAAAGCGTTACATAACATTAAAAATTCATTAAAAAAAACTTCACTTCAAAAAAAAAAAAAACTGTCAAAGATGTCGCGTGTAAATTAAAAGGATAAAACGAAATGACCTAGATATTAAACAATCCACAGCCTCGATACCTGGCTATCATAAAGAGAAAAAAAAATTAAAAACACTAATAACCTATTCTGAATAATGTTTTAGACTTAAAATTTAAAAGGTGAAAAACAATTACTGAAAATAAAAGAATTATTTATTACAATGCCATTAGAATTTGAATAGCCTTTTTTAAAAGAATCGCAACAAAATAAAGAGACTTCAATGGAGAAAATGATAAACATAAAAATATTTAGACATATACTGTTTTTCCTTTTAAACGTGTTGTGACATCAATTTCCGATAGAATTCAAAGGTATATAAAAGTACAGAGGTCAAAAGTTTAAAATGATTGACCTGAAGAATTTCACGCTATACTTACATGAGAAAACTATTGTTTTGAACGCTAAATAACGAGAATTGTTCATTTTGACCCCGAATAGCAGCATTTCGTATAAATTTAAAGAGAACTATTACGGTATATAAAATTCCAAATAAAATCAGTTGCTTTTGGAAACTTATTCCTATGGATTTAGAATGTGCACTTCACTTCTATAAAACATTCGAAATAAGTCATAACTGGATTACTAAAGTATAGTTTAATCGCATTGCATTTTTTTCTTTAAAAATAAATCAAATTGTGATTAAAAAAAAAAAAAACGTTAAGCGTATAATTTTCAATTATCAACATACAAAAGTAAATACAAAACTAAATAAACAAAGGGAAAGACTTAATCAGCAAAAGATCCCTTCGCGTTTAAAAAAAAAGTTGTAAATTCATCGAAACGTTAAGGTTTTTAAAAAAGTAATATTGTGAAATTAAATCACAAAATAAAAATTTCCCACAAAATTTTAACTTTTAAAATTACCGATAAACAAATAACATCAGCATACTATTTTCTATCAAAAACTTTATTCATGCATGTTAGACACGCTATATCACTAAAAAAGTTAGTTTGCAGCATTTTTATAAATAACATTTAAATACAGAATTAATATTATAAAGAAAACATTCCATAAATGAGATTAGTATTTTAAACAATAATTATCTTTAAATTAAAAATTTCAAGAAAATAATTACAATTATAGAATATTACTCCAAAGTATTCCCAGAGTTTAAAACAAATCAAAGTAACGAGCTAAACAAAATTAAGTATTTTAAACAAAACTTTTAAATACTATGGAGAAAGAAGAAAAAAAAGGGTACACTTTTTTTTTTTTATTATTATAAACTAACCCTAACGTTTCGCATTTTTAACAGTCTATGTTCTCGACAAAAATTTTAAAAGCATTGCAATCATCTGACTATAGTAAAATTTAGTTATTATTTAGACTTGATAGTACACTGAGAGTAGTATAATAGAGGTTTTTTACTATAGGTATTAATGAAACAAACAAAGATGCCACTTACTTTTATAAACAAATCTGACTAAGATTATAAGATCCAGGTGGTTTAGTTTACTACAAAGTAATGTTATTTTTCTTAATTCCGGGCAAGTCCAACACCTAATTCAAAATCCCACTTCACTTATAACTTCACCGACTGATTCAGAATGACAACTTCTCTCATCAAAGGTAAATTCCAGTCTGCGCTCTACAACCATGTGAAAATGAATCCCGCACAACAATCAGCGCCAGTGTCCGCGGTGCGTCTAAAACCGTAACTACTCTCCTCCGTTCCGTAAATGCACGTGTGGAAAATGAGAAAGAAATATACAAAGGTTTTTATCACGGATTTGGAGGTGGACCGATCGCGTATTGACCTTATTTCTCAATTCTTGGGTATTCCTTAGTTTTCACAACTGAGGAGAACATCGTGCTTTTTCCATGAAATAAAACACGGATTTCCGGCTTCGGTTTTTTTTTTCTTTCGGAATAAAAAGATTCTACAATCGTTTATATCTTTTTTAATGGTGTGAAAAATGAATTTAAAGTTTTTATGAATTTTAAACATTTTTATACCACACAATGAATTATTCATTAAATATGCATAAGAAATAAAGTCACACTACTGTTGTTCACTAATATCAAAGAGCAGGATATTTCTCAAATTCTGGTAGAAATCAGTTAAATTTAACTTACAAATTTTCGACACTTTACAAAATATTTACATACATTTCTTTAAACTTTGAACCACCTCCCATGAAATAAATCAATAAATAAAATAAAAGGATCGGATTTTTTCCAAAAATAATTTAAAGTTAAATCTTTTGGATCATTTTAAATTTGAAAAAAAAAATTAAAAAAGCAATAATAATAAAATTTTAATAATAAACAATAACAATAATAGCAAAATTTTTAAATTAAAAAACACTATATTAAAAAGGAGGTATTGAATTTGTATACAGTTACAGAATAATGATATTGTAGAATCCATATTTTACTTAGATTTTAAAATATTGATTACAAGCAATTTTACACTAAAAAAAAAAAAAAAAAAAACATGAAAAAAAACACAAATAAAAATAAACAAATGTGTGCCGTTTTCACTTTGTTTTTTGCTTAAGTCTACATAAGTGTAAAGTTTTACACTTTCCTTTGCTGGATAGAAGTTATTTTGATTCCTTTATTTTTTTTCAGAAATAGTTTAGAGTGGTTGCAAGAATCTAAGGAATCGTTTTTTTTTTTCTTCCCCTTCACTTATTAGATTTTTTATTATTTTGTTTATTTATTTATTTTCGAGTTAATTATTAATTAGTTAAATGTCAAATGTTGTTTAGTAAATTGTTGTTGTTATTTAATAATTGCTGTCACATAATAGAAAACTATTTAATAATTGTTATTAATAATTTTGAAAATAAAAGTATTTTTTTCAACATTTACTATATTCTGTTCAATAGTTCTATTTTAATAACATATCTTTTTTTTATGAACATGAAATAATTACTATAACATGCTAAACTAAACCTTATTCCACATCAGTGTTTCCCAAACTTATAACTTTTGTGTACCCTTACTAAATTTTTCGTAACGTTGCGTACCACTAATAAAAAAATGAAAGCACTTTTTAAAAAATATGTTTATTTTTCTTTTTTGGTACGAAGTTTTGTTAATTAGTAAATTTGCATCAGTGAGAAGGATGATATTGTTTTTGCTGTGATAACAGCTGCTGTGATAAAAAAAAATTTCATAAAAGTTAAAAATCACAACTGGCTGTCGACACCACTATTTATTAACTGTTAACTCTGCAAAAAATAGCCAATAGAAAAATACGTAATCGTAAATTTTTATGGCTAGCTTTGTTTTTAAATAAAAATTTTCGAAATTTTCGTTTGTTGCAAGATATTTCGCATAAAAACGCGTACCCCCGCTAAACTGTTCCCGTACACCTGGGGGTACGCGTACCACACTTTGGGAAACACTGTTCTATATCATTGTTAATTATTTCCAAATGAGAAAAAAAAATTAAATATTTTATTACTTAAAATATTCGAAAAATAGAGCATGAAATTAAATATTTTCGGTTCCATAAGGCAACACGGTTCAAAATTTTACATTTCCCACCAAAGCTGAAAAAGACAAAACTGTATGTCACTATACATTAAAGGAGTTGTATGTCACTAATGCATAACATGACATTAATATTCATACAGCTTGACATTAATATTTATATAACCATGTACTTTTCCAAATTTTTTCAACTTCGCCCTAGATAAACATTTATGCACATTTACCAGCAAATCTATCAAAAATAGCAGCTTGGACGCGAATCAATGGGATTATAATTACCCATTACTAATGCATTGGTGGGAATAAATTGTGAAACGAGATGTAGTAAGAATAAAGATTTTTAAAGCTACTTATGGGTAATGCTATTTCCTTATCCCAGGGATAAACTTTTAACCACATTCCGATATGATAACAACGATTTGTTATCTAAATGACAATAGCGTCTCGCTCATATATTTTGAAGAAGTTGATTTATTGTTTTTTGCATAAAAATTTAAAGGATATAAAATAAAACGTATATCTAAACTCTCCAAGGAAAATAATAAATGTTTAAATTCTTCTAGAAATAAATCAATTTCTCCATAGAGAAGATGATTTATTAGAGACTTTAAAATTAAAATTTATGTTTTAGAAAGCATAAAGAAAGGCAAATATCTTTCCAGAATTTTCCTATTGAACAATATGTATCATATAAATAGTGTTGTAGTAAAAAATGTAAACGCAACCTCTATTTTTTTTATTATTATTTTTTTTTTTGAGAGCTGCGCGGATAACAGGTGGTTATGTGTTGAAATTTTTCAATCAAAAGTCCGCAATGTTTTGAACATTTATTTGATTATAAAACTTCAAGAATGCGTTAGCAAGTTGTGATTTGAAATTAATTTAAATTGTGGCTAGGCTTAAATGAAATTTGTTAAACAATTACTTTATTTTCGTTCATAACTAATTCAAAGTATTGCAAACCAATATTTTTTAGAATTTTTTAAAAAAAAATTTGAGAAAGAGTGAAAAAGCTTATACCTTAGGTTTAAATTTACTGTATCACATTGTTGGGATAATTTTTATGCCTTATGCCATAGGTATTTTATAATTAGTAAATTAATTTATTGGTTTATTTTCGAATTTATTGGTTGAAAAATTTAATATTTACAATATCAACATTGGGGAGCATTTTTGTTAAAAATCAAGCACTTATTCATCTGAGAATGCGGAGTATAAGAAAATGTTAAGTAACATAATAATTTGTCTTCTCAGTTATAATTGAACTTGAAAAAATAAGAAATTCGAGTATCATTGTGATTTTGATACAACATTAAAAGAAAAAAAAAAGAGTTTGCCAGCAGCTTTTCAAAATCACGGCCGTGTGCAAAAGTAAATAAGAATTATCAATTTATTTAATATCGATGATTAAAAGCGCTTTTAACTCCTTAAGATAACATCATTAAAGCTGTTTTTCGAAGGCTCCGTTGTGATATAAAATGATGCTTTTTTTTGTGAATAATACGCTCAAAATGATGCTTTTTTTGTGAATAATACGCTCCGTTGTGATATAAAATGATGCTTTTTTTGTGAATAATACGCTATTTTCATAACTGCTGTGAGTTGGCAACTGTAACTCATGACTGTTAGGTCAAGCTTAGCCTATCGCCAGTGCTGTATACGTTTATTTTGTAAAAATGAAAAAAAGCGTTTGTGGTCTAATTTTTAAGTATCTAAAAACTTACTGCATTACCAGGGCTCATTAAAATTGGCAAAAACTGAGAATAAGACAGTGATTTTGATAATTTTCAGTGGAAAAATGTCGATTTTTAAAAGAGTTTAATGACTTTTAAAATATATAAGTCATTTGTCGGTTCTAAAGCCCAGATAATTCTCCACGGTAAGATTATATAGTTTAAATTCATCGCATTGATTCAAGTGTAAGGCACTTAAACTATGGCTTCTTTATTTTCTTTGGCGACAGAGCTTCGAAAAACAGCATTAAAAGAGGAAGGAAAAATAGAGTTTGCGAACAACTTTTCAAAATCTATTCAACGGCAGTATGCAAAAGTAAGTAAGAATTACCAATTTATTTAACATCGTTTATTAAAAGTGTATTTAGCTCTCTTTTACGGGCAGACCCCTTTGACGACTGAGCCTGGTAGTGAGGATCGAGGATCTTGGTTGCCTTCGATCATTTTACCTGATTTATTTTTTTTAAAAATTCTGATACATTGTTTCCGAAATCAATCGTTCAACTAGAACTACAGGCTCATTATCCGCCAGATCGCGATCGTAACGAACTATAGGGGGCGTTGTTGTATGAGACGCATACCTGCGATTTCTATATGAACCGTCATTCAGTTACTCTGGAGACGTCGTTAATGTAGCGTGTAGCATTGCAACGTTCCTTCTTTAATGTGGCTTATTAAATTTAAAAAAGAAAAATGCTTGATCTTCTTTCTTGTACAACCGAAAACAAAATGGTATCTCTTTTTATTAGAGAAGGAACATCCAAAACACATCGGAAAAATATTTGTACATTAACAGAAAAAAATATGTATATTCTTATAAGAGTTAAAACCTAATGCCCGAGAAATAGTATTACTAAATTTAATGATATAACATGAAAGGCCCATTTAAACTTTACATTCAATAGTTTTAAGAATCATATTAGTTCAAAAATTAAAATGAAAAAAAAGTATACATAAGCCTCATAATTTTATGAAATTTAATTTTGTAAACAACGTTTTTTGACAACAATTTTTATCAAAAAATTTCAAGTTTCAATAAAAATCATTATTTAGAAACTAAGAAACGTAAAATAAAGAATGCTGACGAAACAAAAACAAAAAAAACAATTCTTTTTTGTCGCCATTTTTAGTGCTACGAATATTCGTCTTTGGGATTTGCCAAAAACAAAACAAGATGTAATTTTATTTTTTCAGGAGGGAAATATTTTACCGAAAAAACGAAAATGTACTAATTCCCACAACATAAAACTTTATCTTGGTAAACGTACGTTTTGGAAATGTTATTTCATTTGGAATCTTATTCATCAGAGTTCATATGGCGATATGATTGTTTTGAATCTATGCTAAACTCTATATCGGCTCATTTTCCACCGAAATCCGATTAACTATTTTGATTTTAAATAAAGTGTTTTATTTTATGAATTGTCGCAAAAATTTTAAGTGTAGATTGGCGGCACTTAAAAACCGCCAAATCTGTAGCGGCGGTGGCGTTAATACTTAAGTACCGAATTTTTATTCCATACTTTTCTGAATCATATTATTTCAAACATTGGAATATACAAGAAGTATACATAAACACATAATGTTATACCATTTAATTTTTCAAAAGTATTTTGAGAACAATTTTTATCAAAAAATTATAAACTAAAAAACGGAAAATAAAGAATTCTTAGGATAAAAAAAAAACGATTTTAAGAATTCTTAACATTGAAATAAAAACTTTCATATTGTTTCTTTTTTTATTATTCTTATAGTTCTTAATCAGACGTAAAAAACCATTCTGTAGAGAACCATCATCAAATGAAAAAAAAAATATTTACAAGCAAATTTTTTATTGTAAAAATCATTGCACTTACCTGATTTATGATTCCCGGAGAATTCCAAAATGATAAGTTCCTTGTTTGAAAACTTTATTCTCAAATAATAGATACATAGTTTATACCTTCATTACTTTTAGATAACATACTACACAGCAAAATTTTATAATTGATATGAATTTGAATATGTAGCTAAAAACAGAATAGCTGAATTCTAGTTGAACTTATTCTTTCAAAATTAAAAAGAAACTTACCAAGAAAACGATTTAAATTAATTAAGAATCAGCACAAATGGCACTATTTCAAGTAACTTGGATAATTTTTTATTGTTGTTTTCCGAATTATATGGATACAGAAATATATACCATTCTATAACGAAGAAGAATATGCTATAACTATTACAATTCTGTATGTTCTGAATTCATATTTATTCACTGGAATGACGAAAGCAATGTTGACTTCACTTTAATTCGTAATGAATTGAAGACAGAAGAAATGCATTTTACCTAAATACACACATCTGTAACAGTATCCGAAATCGGAAGTCATCAGTTGCAAGTTTGTTGATAATAGAAATTAAAAATTATTGCGGAATTTTTCTTCAAATGTTTGGCGTGTTCTGTTCCTGAAAGATTTACTAATATTCTGGAGATTTTTTTCAAGTTCTTCGGCCTTTTCCTTAGGGAAATTTTGTTTCTTATTTGCTGCTAAAAAATGGCGTCTGATTCAGTCAATGACTTTGATGGAACTAAATGAAAACGTGATAAATTAATGTCCGATATTTACAGGCTCCCGCTAGACGGCGTACTCGAGCGTTGCGATCGCGAATTGTAAAGGAATATTACAGAGCTGTGTTGTGAATGTAACGTTAATTATCAAAACTGGTTACGCATCGTATTAAATACACGAGTTTTCATTTTAAAATGATATAGATGAACAATTTTTCTTCCTTAATAGCATAGTTAAGACCAATATTTCTTTCGTATAATGCTGGTTGTTGATCAATAATTCTAAAATTCACTCAAATTAATTATAATTAAGTGTAAACAATTATAAATATGACCATTTATCCAAGAAAGGAAATTATTTAATTGATGAAATTGAGACACTTGATTTTCGTTAATGTTTCGTATGACTAGGCCATTACAATAAGAATGAATGTAAATATGGGGCTCAGAAAAATCTGAACTTCGAAACCAACGAACTCAAGACCCTGAATAAAATTTAAAAAGAATGATTAGATGATATAACAAAAGATCTAACCGTATTGAATATCGTAGGCTAAAAATCGAAGGCAAAGAACAGAAAGGGTTGGAAAAGCATTGTTCAACAAGCCAAGGCCTGGGGTGGAGTGTAGCGTCAAAAAGAAGAAGAATATAAAATTGATCTACCACCCCTTTAACAATGCATTCTAACTTTACGACATTTAAAAAAAATTAATCAAATTTTCTATATAATCAAAGCATTATATAGATGTAATTTTAAATCTTATTAGAAAAATACTAAAGTTAAGTCAATGTATTCAGGTTTATAATTTTCTTAATTTTCCAGTAAGTAGCATTAAAAGAAAATTGTGTTTGCTTTAATCCGTAATTTTATAGAACATTTTATTATCTGCGACATTTTTTTCGGTAGATTGATTACTTCAAAAATTACGTCATACATTATAAGAAAAAACTTATCCTACTACATTTAAAGCCATTGTTTAATAAGCAAAAATGCTAAATGGCACTCATTAAATAGACGTAGCATTTTCTAAAATGTTTTACTGCTTGAATTTCTTCTACCAATGTCTGAAAAGAGAATGAAAGTCAGAAAAATTCCGGAAAAAAAACATTTCTCCACCTACTTTTTTTCCTGGAAAATCCGGGAGAAAACTGTAAGAAAAGCTTTACGTCTCATTTCCAACACGACACTTAATTCACTGTATAATGAGGAAAAAAGCTGCCGTCTCGCTTTTGAAGTGCCAAATACTTTAGAATCATATGTTAGAGCAGAGCTGAAATATTTCGAACACTTTTTTTTTCACCCGCAAAAGAAGTTGGAAAATACTTTGAAAACAAAATCTTGCAAGCATTTTTTACCCTTTTTTTTCCCTTCAAAAACCTATTTCTAATAGGAGAAAGTGACATTCATTACACATTTAAGAATTCACTTTATAATTGGCTCAGAAAACGCTGATGAATTCCGTACTTATTAGACATTTTCATTTCCTATTTTGCGTAGGCGTATATTTTAACAACTACAATTCAAGTTTCTACATCTATATGAAAAACTAGATCTTTGAATACAATATCTGTTACGTAATACAATATATATATATATATATATATATATATATATATATATATATATATATATATATATATATATATATATATTATATATGCACAAATAATAAAATAATATAAATATAAAATAGAAAACTATTAATGGGAAAAACCAAAAGTCCTTCTCAAGACACATCTTCTGGTATAATTTAATGCCATATTTCTGAATAAAGGACAATTATCCTAAGATAAAAATTATTCTTTATATGTGCAGATATCGCTAAAAAATTCAGTTGAAAAAGAGCATGAAATAAAAGAAAGCAGAAACCAAACTTTATATATTTAACGATAAGCAAGTAAGGAAATAGTATCCGGAAGTGTTTAAAGGTTAGTGTTCATAGGTACTTATCTGTTATTTTTTAGCCGTTTTCATAACTTCATAAGTTAGTTATTTATAGCCCCATCGTTGTCAAACTATGTGAGTGAGATTGTTCCATAGTTCTTCCTTCAATATAAGACCATGCAGACAAATGAAAAATTAAAAAGTTGTAATTACGTAATAGTAATAATGTACTTATAGTATGCATATAGTTAATGCATGGGACAATAACCATAGATTCTATTTCATTCTAAAATACCACTTATGCTGTCAAATGATATTCCTCTATTAGGGTTAAAATTTAAAAAAAAAATACAAAAAAGTTAATGAAAAAATAATATTTAATAATTTATTTGCAAAATTAAGAATAGCTTGATGAAAAAGAGTAGACAAAATAAAAGTGTTCTGATTAGCCTTTGATAATTGTATCATTTTGGTGAGGGGGAGTTACGATAACGATTTTGTTGCGGAGGAAGCGGTCAAAAATTGATAATGATATGTATGAAGAGCCCCGAAATTCATTGATTAGAAATTCCTTTTAGTATCATTAAGACAAAGAATCGTCTCCCTAATCCTTAAAGCTTAGTAATACTCTGGGAAGAAAACAAAATTAACTGAGGAAGTAATTAAGAAACAACTAGTTTACTAGCTGATCTAAAGCTAGGCAATTGTGTTGAGCTTTTAGAATTAATGATAAATTAATGATAGAATGATTTATCTACGAAGGAGAAAAAAAAATTATTTTTTACGAAGGACATTAAATAAAACCGAATCTTTCCTTTCGCAAAAGTTTCTTTTGAAGTTAAAAAATTATTAAATAATATCAAACTGTCAAGTTTTCAAAAATATCTTTATTTTTGGAGATAATATTTTTAAATATACAGTGCGAATAGTTCCGAAGAAATTGAATTTATTTAAAAGTCAGATACTTATGACCGATTTCGCTCAAATTTTTTATTTTGTCATGTAAAATTACATTAGCATAATGTAAAAAAGTTGTATACCTTAAAATTCAAAAATTTTCGGAAAAAATGAAAAGTAATAATTATTTTTAAAATGGAATTACCTTTGAATAAACGAATTTTATAATTCAATTATCTTAGAAAATTTCTCCAAATATGACGAAATACGCGAGAAGTAAAATTACGATTAAGGGGTCCGAACTGATCGCTCTTCCGATAAAACTATTGGGACCATATTTCCTTGATTGCGGCTACACCTTATATTTTGAGCGACATAAATCCAAATCCATCAACAACAAAATGCGTTTATTCAAAGAAAGTACGTTTTCGTGTCTAATTTCGTAAGTTAAATTATTCATCTGCAATAAATTGATTGGCTTACTTGAAGTCACCTCCTCGAACTCTTAGGACTGAGTCTTAGAACGTGAAAAACCGATCATTAGATCAAAAGTTATTTAGGGTGGTCCATTTTTTTTCTTCTTTTATTTGCGCACTGTACTGATGATAAAATATGTAAAAGAAATTTTCTGATGATAAATTAATATTGTTGTTTTTTTTCATGCGAAGGAAAAAATATTTTCATGAAATTTTAAATATTATTTATAGATAAGTGAAATCAGTTGTATCTTCACTTAAAAACAGTTCAATTTAAGCGGGGGGGGGGGAAACGAAAAAGATTATGGGTAAAAAAAATAAAGAACTTGAAGGTCCGGGTCGCATAAACTTTATTTAGAAAGGGGGATTTGAAGACTAGGATCTTACTAATATTTCTTCCACGAAAAAAAGAAGAAAAAATACCCCCTTTTTTATTGACACCACTGACCTATTGAACGGTAAGTTCAATAGAATCCATGTTTGAAAGCAAGTTGTACTTGTATACCGTTGGAGGTAGTTTTTTTTCTTTCTTTTTTTTTCTTCTAAGTTTGCTACCTTTCATAGACAGGTGCACAGGATACCTCTCCCCTATTGCAACCGGATGTATGAATAGTGTAGCATATTTACGTACCTGCTTACCCCTTATATCACTGACTCACTTTATCTGATATTTTTAAGTCGTCATCACGTGATGGAAGGAAAATGCGTCTGAACTTACTGAACATCGCTTAATTATTATAAATTTTCATGAATTCCCGTATTCAGTCATGAATTTTTATATAAAAAAAATTACTATCTTACTAATTACTTACTAATTACTAATTACTTATCTTACTAATTACTACTTACTAATTATTACTTATCTTACTAAAAATTACTTTATTACTATCTATCGATTTGCAGAAGTTCGTACTCTCTTTGAAACCAAATAAAATACGACGCACTGAGAAAAAGTATTGTCAAAACTACCAATATGGTAGGAAAATGTGTCTGAACTTACTGAGCATCGCTTTATTATTATGAAATTTCATGAATTGCCAAATTCAATCATGAATTTTTATTAAAAAATTGCTATCTGCGGATTTGCAGAAGTTCGCACCCTCGTTGAAACCAAATAAAATACAATGCACTGAGAAAAAGTATGGTCAAAACTACTAGAATATGGTAAGAAAATGTGTCTGAACTTACTTAACATCGCTTTATTATTATGAATTTCATGAATTCCCGTATTCAATCATGAATTTTTATATATATATAAAAAAATTACTATCTAGGGATTTGCAGAAGTTCGTACCCTCGCTGAAACCAAATAAAATACGACGCACTGAGTAAAAGTATGGTCAAAACTACTAGAATATGGTAAGAAAATGTGTCTGAACTTACTGAACATCGCTTTATTATTATGAATTTTCATGAATTCCCGTATTCAATCATTAATTTTTATATATAAAAAAATTTACTATCTGGGGATTTGCAGAAGTTCGTACCCTCGCTGAAACCAAATAAAATACGACGCACTGAGAAAAAGTATGGTCAAAACCACTAGAATATGGTAAGAAAATGTGTCTGAACTTACTGAACATCGCTTTATTATTATGAATTTTCATGAATTCCCGTATTCAATCATGGATTTTTATGTAAAAAAATTACTATCTGGGGATTTGCAGAAGTTCGTATACCCTCGTTGAAACCAAATGAAATACGACGCACTGAGAAAAAGTATGGTCAAAACTACTAGAATATGGTAAGAAAATGTGTCTGAACTTACTAAACATCGCTTTATTATTATGAATTTCATGAATTCCCGTATTCAATCATGAATTTTTATATATAAAAAAAAAATTACTATCTGGGGATTTGCAGAAGTTCGTACCCTCGCTGAAACCAAATAAAATACGACGCACTGAGAAAAAGTACGGTCGAAACTACAAGAATATGGTAACATTTACCATATTGGTAGTTTTGACCATACTGGTTAGTATGGTAGTTCTGTAGTATTTTTGGCTCTATGGGAAAACCAAAAAGCTCGGTAATTTTTACCACAACTCTCTGATTTAGGTAAAATTAACAATAAAATATGCTTTATAACTTGTGATAAAATTTGATAATTTTCTCGTGCCATCTTACAGTTGCATAAAAAACCATTCATTTGGTTAAAGTTACTTCTCAATTTATATTTTTTTACGGAATGTGTGGCAACATAACTATAATTTTGAAAACTAGAAATGCCGGTAAGCCGTTACCATATAAACGGAAAAAATACCATGAAAATAGTTTAAATTCCGTATATTTTAATTTTTATTTCCAGAATTATGTTTTTTTTCTTTTTCTTTAGAAATTTTGTATTCGAATTCGGTAATTTTATCAGAATATTTTTCTTCGTGCGCAATTTCATTAAAAATGGCATCCATCATAATTTATTTTCCAACATTTTTCATAGAGGTCTTTGAACGATTTATACATTTTTGTGGCTCCTTTTAGCGTAGTAATGCCATGGCCTATATCATTATTCACTTTTATATTCCAGAACAGAATTAAGCTTAACAAACTTTATTCTAACCAAATAACTTGCTCGTCATGTTAGTAAGATAGGTAATTTCTTTTTATTTATTTATTTGATTATTTTTCGATGCTCTCCATGCTTTTGGAAAACTCGACGCTTGGGTTTTCTTGTATTCAAAGACAGTAAGCAAATTGAAAGTGCATTTCGATACTTTTTATGTTCATTTTTTTTTTTTTTTTTTTTTTTTGCATTAAAACCGTAAACGGAGTAAATCCAAAAACAGCAATACAACCCACGACCTTACAGTACCATTTCTAATTTTTTTTTCTTTTTCAAATGGCAATCACTGAACATTATTCTTCGCCTTAGAAGATGCCGGAATCGTTACTCATTTCACGTTACCCAGTGTACACCTGTGAACCAAAGTCACGGAGGCGAGCAACATTACCTACGCCACACTGCCACAAACCCGTTTATAGGGTGAGCCACATTCACACATCACACACAACAGAGGACAACACAAGAGAGAGAAACATCCATGCCCAGAGTGGGATTCGATCCCGCAGCCATTGGCTTCGCAGTGAGTTGGTATGCATTTGTATTGTATGTTGATTTGTTCATTTAAGGTAAATTTTCAGAACTTTGGAAATTTCCAGTTTAGCAAATAATTTGGTTGAAACGAGTTTTTTTTTTTCTTTTTCGACAAGTACAATTGATGCTTGATGGTCAGTACCCCCTATTACATTGCTACCGTCTTTGTTTCATCTTCTCGTTTTTATTTACAATATTTAAAAAATTTATTAAAGAATTCATTCACATTTTCTTCATACTTTTATTAATTTTAACACTATCAGCACCTGATAGTAATACCAATTTTAAACAACAAATTTTTCTAAAAAAATATCGATTTTGTTTTGAATTTTCATTTTTGAAATTCCAATTTTACTCTTAAATTAATTGAAACAGAACTAACAACAGCTGAACTTTGAGATTTCAGAAGAAAAACAATAAATATATAAACAAACTTAATCAAATAATGTTACAACGTATTATTCAAAATGAGATTTCATATTAAAAATAACAACAGATTATTAATATGGCACAGGTAGGCACTAAACTTACATCGCACTAAACTGCACAATGAGCTACTGGCGACGATCTGGGAAACATCTCTAGGATGATGAGGATCCGAAAACACCCCTTTACAATTTTGATATTCCACAGAGGGGATGACTCCCCCGCTTCTTTATAGCCCAAAAATCTGCACGCAAAGTCGAGCACTTTACCGTAGAACAGTTTATTAAGGACCGATACAGGGCACCCTCGGTTCCTACGCAGATTGATTAACAAAGAGGTCACCCACCCGCATACTAACCGCAGCCACCTTGACTTCAGTGTTCTATTAGGAGCCGTGTCTTTACTATCCGTCCACTGCTGAAAGATTATCAATACGTGTTTACTGACATTTTTTATGTACCAGATAAATTAAAATAACAAGCCTATATTATCAAAAAACTTGAATTATAATTCTTTTTAAAAAATTTAAGATTATGTTTCATAAAACTAAATTATTTTATGATAATTGATTATTATTGAAGACGACTTATTTTATTAAATTTCTTCTGAATTTGTGATTGAAATTAATCTTTACTTCCTGACCCTCTAAATTTATTCGATTATACTATAATTTTAACCGCTGGTGTCATTCTTCGGTTTCTTTTTTTTAAAAAATCGCTTGCTAAAAACAAAATCAGTTTCCATTTAAAATGATCTAATGAACCGAAACCTAGAACTTTTTTGGATCAATGACATATCTGATTTTAAATTATATAGCTGGAACACATTTTCGAACATTATATATTCTGTCAATGTTTGTAATTATATTTTTACAACGGTCAATTGTTTTTCTGTCAGTAGCCTGGCTTTATTTCTTTTATCAGACTTTAATTCATAGTTTATGTAAAGAACAAATGATGAATCAACATTGATGACGATATGAAATTATCCATTGTGCAAAATAGGTCAGAACCAGTCCATTAAAGAATGTTCTAATTCGAAAATTAATTTTTTTTTATTATGAATATTTTATAATATTTTATATTTTTTAGGTCATTTTTTGTGAATTGTCTCAATAGAATTGCATACATTTTGTGATCGTTTATAAAGTTGAACAATGGCTAGAATTATATGTAATTATAATTAAATATAAATTAAAATATATAAATTATATATAAATTATAGAACATAAATTATAATTAGTGAGTTGACAACGGTATAAGCATATAAACAGTTATAAAATGATTTTTTTTTACAATTTATAATGTATTAATTCAGTCCTAATTGCGATAGTGTGTTGATAACGGTATAAGAATATGCATTCTTATAAAATGATTTTTTTCACACAATTTATAATGTATTAATTCAGACCTAAATGCGATAGTGTGTTGATAACGGTATAAGCATATACATTCTTATGAAATGATTTTTTCACACAATTTATAATGTATTAATGCGATGCGAACTAAATGCGATAGTGTGTTGATAACGGTATAAGCATATACATTCTTATAAAATGATTTTTTCACACAATTTATAATGTATTAATTCAGACCTAAATGCGATAGTGTGTTGATAACGGTATAAGCATATACATTCTTATATCACACAATTTATAATGCATTAATTCAGACCTAAATGCGATAGTGTGTTGACAACGGTATAAACACTCAAATTGTTAGAAGTTTTTTTTCCTTTTTACAAATTGCATAGTGTATTATAATTCTGTCCTAAATGCTGTAATGTGTTGATAACGGTATAAGCATATAAATTGTTATAAAATGTTTTTTTATCATTATTATTAAGATATGTTACATCAGTTTTAAGTTTGATAATACGATGAGGATAACAGATAATATGAATATAAAAACTAAAACGGAATTATTTTTAAGATAGATATAACTTTTATATTTTTGTAATAAATGAATAAAAACGAATTTTCATATATAGAGCAAAGATCACTTACGTTTAGAAATTAGTCAAGTATTTATTTGTGTGGGACACTAAATTATTTTTTCGCATTATAATTAAAACAGTTAAATTAATTAGTTTTTTCATAAAATGAAAAATTACTTCAAATTCACACTGTTCATAAAGTAGTTCGTTTAGAAAATTATAATATTTTCCTAACTCATAAATACCTTTGGATAAAATATGGTAAATAAACGTTCAATATGGAGTGAAAATAAATTTGCATTAGATATATGTTTGCATTTTGAGAACATTTAAGTACATCAATCAAATGCCACGGTATCTTTCGTTTCATTCTGTGAAACGTTAGATAATGAAGCAGTGTAAGATGAAATGAAATGGTTTTTCCGATGTTCGATATATTTTTTAAAATCATTTTAATGGTGCGACAGGATGATATAGGAGATAGAGTGCCCGCTGCTAAAAGCAAGCCCCGGGATTCGATTCCCGGTATTGTCTGAACGCGCATTCACTCTATTATTTTTCTACATCATTTATTTTTTTTTTCGTAAGTTTTTATGGTATATATTGAATTTTCAATCAAACGTTCTGGCTCTTTGATCATTATTGCATTTTACAGCAAAAATCCAAGACTTTTTATTTTATTATTACCAATTATTTTATTTTTTATAGTGTATACTTGCTATAACAATAAGGTTCCCAATTTAGAAATGTAGACTAAGGGAACAAAACTGTTGGGGGCTCCACTGAATTTAATTTTGAATAAATGTATATATATATGTATATATGTATATATATATATATATATATATATATATATATATATATATATATATATATATATATATATATATATATATATATATATATATATATATATATATATATATATATATATATATATATATATATATATATATATATATATATATATATATATATATATATGTATATATATATATATATATATATATATATATATATATATATATATATATATATATATATATATATATATATATATATATATATATATATATATATATATATGTATATATATATATATATATATATATATATATATATATATATATATATATATATATATATATACAGAGAGAGATACATGTATGACGTTTTCACATGTATATATGTAAATACAGGCTTATTAATTAATATTTATCATAATTAAGCATGTTTGTGTACTAAATGATTTTGAATTATGTAGCTTAAAATAATCATGATATGTTAAGAGTATTTATTCTTCAAAATTTATTTCAATTTTTTTTTTAATTCAGCTAAAAAGAAATTTTACGGGGGAGAAATCCTTATTTTCCAAATTTAAAGTACTCTAATGAATTTTGGGGCTCTAGGCACAGCACTTAGCTGTTTGACAAATCTGGTCCTGATAACAAGCACTCAATTTATATTCTTGTATATTATTTCTTAAAATTACAAACCAACCGCTGCGAAATGGTTGCAGGAAAGCGCTTTTCACCACTTAAGTAGTACCTAATTGCTTTCATTATCAACGTCAAAGGCAGAAGAAGGTTAGATTTCACTTACTTGACTACACCTTGGAAATTCCGGCCACCCACTACCGGCACCCAGCATCGTGAAATTAAATACAAGGGAATATCCCTGACCCTTAAAAGAGATACGCCTTTCACTTTGCTGACACACTAGCACTCTGTGAAGACATTAACTAGTAGATCCTTACAAATCTAGTACGTTTTCGCATAGAGTCACTTTAATGTTAGTCAGAATTAGTATAATTAGTTTATTTGATAGTTTAAGTACTTCAATGGCCGCTTGGATTAAATTTCAAGGAAAGAGATTTTAAAGATATTTTTTTATATGAGTTCATTAACTATTGTTTTTATAGTTAATTTGTGAGTAGAATAATAGAGGATTGTTTAAGTAGGTACTAATTTTCTTCAAATGTCTTTTTGTAAAAAAAAAAATTTAGTAATTAACCCTCATATATATTAAGGTTGTCAAGGACTATAATATAATAGAAAACTTCCATGACATTTCTTAAATTGTAAACTATGTAAAAAAAAAAAAGAAGAAGAAAAAGAAGAAACATGGAGGTTTAATTGTTTGATAAGATATTCGCTTATTCCACATTCACATCGATATTCACATTCACATCGTTATATTCACATAGTATCGTTTATATATACATTCACATAGTATCGATTATATTTACATTCACATAGTATATACTGATATTACATTGTATTCGTATATTTTTACAGCTTATAACCACCGTTGAAAATAATAAATATGACAAACGAATAAATTTAAATTACCATTGGTTTATTAATCAAATTTTATTTCAGCAGTTTACAATTATCTGTGATTAGACCATTGAAATATGGATAAAATTTCTATGTTCGTAAACTCGGATAACACAAATAATATAAAATTTGTACAACTACAGGATTTAATAACTTACTACAAAAGACAAATAAAAAGGAATATTTAATAAAGGGTAAAATTAACAATCTCCGCCGGCTATTGGGAGACTAATCTATAAAACAAGAGGCAATAAGAAAATGCCTGCCATTCTTCATTTTTTTTTTCGTCGGAAAAGCAAAAATTCTCCCTCTCAGTGCATTTTTTTTTTAAAAATAATTATGGAATTTTTATGAATATTTTATAATATTCTTAAATATTAATAATCTTTATTTCGTTTTAGAAATGAACCTTTTTACCGATCAAGGTGTGCAATACACTAAAAACTCCCCACGTGTTGAAAGAATAGAGGAAATATTGAGGTGTCAGCCTCGGGATTCGTACCCCTGTTCAGCCGGTCAAGAGTTTAACAGATTAACTCTCTCAGCTAAAGTATGTATAATTAGCAGAAAGAAACTAAGTGGTTTCATACGGTGTTCGCTCCACACTTATTACGATGAGATAATTAGGAGTCTGGCATCTGATGATGGAAAATATAAATATGAATTTGTAATCCATATAACATAACTTCGTTTCCAGCTTTCGTAGAACGGGAGATCGATTCTTATTGGCTGTGGCGTATTTTTCGCAGATAAAATTCTGGTTATTTAAACTTATTAGGTAAAAACTGTCAATGAAAGATTTTTCCCACAGTTATAAGTTTGAATACCATCTTTTGTATATTGACTGTTTCCGCTGTATGTGGTAGAATAACAATTAAATAAATTGTTCTTTAACCAATTTTTCCGAGTAATTTCTAACAGTGCGCAATCTTAAAAATATAATTTTTAGATTAATTGATAACTTAGTTTGACATACGTTATATGGGTGATTCTCACGAAATATGACAATTCACTGTCCTTTGCTCCAAGATCTAATACTATAATACTTAACGAACTTTTTTTAAAATTAATAAATAGCATTGCTGTTAACATTTTAAAACGACTTTGCACTAGCATTGACTGTTTTGTAGAGTTAAAATATTTAATTGAACTTCAAAATTTCATGTTTCTGGCATGTCACAAACAATGTTTCCAATAATAAGCTTCAAAACTTCCCATAAATTCTTCAATATCTATTTTTTTTTATCTCAACCGGTGTAAGCATTTCTAGAATATACGCAGAGGTTATTATTTACAAAAAATTCGTTAAAATAATTTTTTCTGTCAATAATTTGTTTGTCCCAAGAAAAGCTGTCATTTTCCTGGCTACTTTTATTTTGTGGTTTATAACCAAAATAGATAGAGCCAGCAATCAATATCTTATGTTAATAGATTGATTAGATACCCTCCTATACGAACATGTCTTGTTGCATGAATAAAAAACCAATTTTCTGGTTCAAAATCTATTTCAAAAAATTTTTCAAGGTGAGTAGATTTTTGTGCTGTCATTTTCCTGGCTTCTTAAAATCATTAATAACATTAACTACATAGATTTATCTGAGTTCAGAGATCCTGTTGTTTTCTGCAGAATATAAACGTCTTAGGCCGAAATATTAAATTAAAGTAAAGTTATATGCTATAAAATGGCGAATTTGTCATTATCCTGACTTATGAATGCCAAGACACTGAAGTGTTACCAGAATTTTTTTTTAACTGCTAATACTGCAAGGAGGAAAAGCAAATAGTAACTTAATACCAAATTTATGCATGATTGTAATATGCTTGTAATCAAAGCTATTTATTTATTTAATGATTGATAATTATACACAATTTTATTCTGTACTTGTCAGCAACAAAATTTTTTTTGATTCTTTCTACAGTGGATGAAAAGAATTAATTTAAGCAATTTATAGTCTATCTAACATAAAGGCTTAAGTTGAGTTACTTACTATTAACTTAAAAAGACTGTTTTTTAAACCTCTAAGCTAATATGTTCTTTCCTGGCATTCAAGATGTGGTGAATTTCCATTTTATTTTTTTTCTGGAGCAAATGTCAGTAAACTGCACTGCTGTCTGTAAGAAATTAATAAGTGTAACTAAAGAAGTATACAAAAAAAATTTTTGATTATTTTGAAGGCTTTAAATTTGAAGAAATTTTCTGTTTCGAATTGTCATGTTTAAAAAGAGTCACCCATATATTAAATGAATCGCATTTGATTTATTCTAAGTTCCAAATGATCCTATGCAAATAGGATCATACAACCTCTCTTCTCCAATTGGATTTAATTGCTTACTTCAAAGGACAAATAAATCAGAGGCACGTATTTTAATGTAATTTCGTTTTGAATTAATTATTTAGTTAGCTAGACAAACGCTATGTCCTAAATGTTTCGACAGAATTCTCTATTTCAATTTAAAATTCATGTATACAAGCACGATGATACCTTCTTAGAACTAAAATGAACTGTATTGTAACGAAAGTGCTGCTAAAATAAATAAATAAGTGTATGATAAAGAAAAAGGTTAAGAAACTTTTAACTGATGTTTGTTATATTTTATATCAGCTAAGTTTGAATCACGAGTAAAACGAATCAAGTGTAATCAAAAATATAAACATCCAAAGGAAGAAAAAAAAACTATGATTTTAAGTTTCCTGGATTTTATGATTCTAGCTGATCAAATAATTTTCTTTACTTATGCATAAAATAAAAAAGAAGCAGTTGCATCGAACAAACAGAAAATATGTGCGATATTTTTTTATTTATTTTTATTGATAAAGAACGTTATTAGGCAAGAGTAGCAGTTGCAAAAATACATATTACCTGAATAAATATAACACATGAATGCATAGTAATCAATAAGTATTTTCATGTATCATTAGTAAAACTATATCAAATGTAACAGATTAAGCATAAGTTTGCTATAACATCGATATGCGACTGCCAGAAAAACGGGAATGGAACAACGTTTAAGCTTATTAGGATATACCCCGCTATAGTGAACATGGTTTATAGTGAACTCCCGGATATAGTGAACGAAATCTCCGTTCCCGTGCCTTGCTATACACATATAATACTTTTTGTGTGGATATAGTGAACCAACAAAAGAGAGGAAATTGGTTATTATGAATTTTTTTCTGTCTTCAACTGACTTTTTTTTCCTTCATTTTTTGGTAATTTTGAAAATTTCTGCAAAAAATACATATACCGATTTTTAAAACAATCTATTGAGTGGAATGTAGCCATAAGTATTTTTTCTTGTCAAACCTCCTATACAGTGGATCCAACCACCCCACAAGTAGGAAGGTTTGAACCTGCTTGTATCTTTGAGAATCAATTAACAAAAATTTTAAGTAAAATACATTCAATCGACATTTTAAGTCAAATATAATAACGTAGACTGATGATAAAAATTTGTGACATTCATCAAATCATGTTTATTATGTTAACAAAAAAAATAATGTTTTTGAAAAAAGGTATCAAATATTTTACGTTTCCCTTATAAAATATACTTTAAATTTCATAATACAGCTAAATACATAGTTTAAAATTTTTCTAAAATGTGTGCAAAAAGTGAGTTTTGCTTACTTTTTCGATGTTAGACTATTTATCTGGTATTAGATATCGCAAAAAAATATAATAAACGCAAGGCAAAATTTAGATGAAAAATCAGATTTTTGACACTATCATTGTTTCCCTTTTTTATTCAAATATTCCGCAAATTGTTTTTTTCTCTTTAAGCAATTGCCGCTATTCTTGAAATTGTTGGAAGAAATACAGAGCGCTTATTTACAAGTCTCATGAAATCGCGTTTGAGATGGCACTCTAGTTTTACCTATGCATTCTTCGCCAAGAACTCTCTTTATTTGATTCGATGGTGAAATAGAATAAATAGGGAAAAAAATGATATCGCCCTTAAGTATCTGTTTATTTGTTTATTTTTTTGAACTCAGTCTTTTCTATATCATTATGTTTTTTGAGATATTTTCAGGTCCTTGCGCATAAAATGGTATATTCTTTATTTGTTAGCAGTGCACTTAAACTATTTGTTTAAAAATAAAACAACTTAACTTAGTGAATTATTCTCATAAAATGAGACTCGTGTTTCTCTTGGAACTAGAGAGTAGCTTAAAAGTCATTAGACACTTGATAAGTTTTATTTGAAAAATAGAAATATTTACAGACGGGAGGAACCGTCATTTAAATTATTACAACACGGCATTCATTGTGCTGTTTTCGTTGCAATTCATTGCTCTCTGAAGACAATGGTTGACTTATTTTAAGGTTTTTTTACCAGGTACTCGTGAAATAAAAAATAAATAGTGTGTTACTACCTATTTTTTATTTTATTTTACAACCGATCTTATTTTAAACAAAATGCGAATCTTATAAAGAGAGATTTAACGCTTTCACGCAGCATTCTGCACATTCGCTGATGTATGTTAAGTGCAAGCTCTATAGAAATCCGACATCGTACTGGAGTAACAACATCATAAAGAAGTATATAATCGCGTGGGGTGTTGAGAGAAAGTGTTAAATCACGAAATGCTTTCCCATAGCCTTCCACATTACGTATGTGTGTTCAGCAAAAGATCTCCAGAGATCTGAAATTGTTCTGTAGTTACTACATTATAAAGAACATAAGAATATGAACGTGGTGGGATGATGAGTGAAAGTGTTAAATCACGAAATACGAACGCGATGGGATGTTGAGTGAAAATGTTAAATCATGAAATGCTTTCACATAGCCTTCCACATTACGTATTACGTTCAGCAAAAGATCTCTAGAGATCTGAAATTGTTCTGTAGTTACATACATCATAAAGAACATAAGAATATGAACGCGGTGGGATGATGAGTGAAAGTGTTAAATCACGAAATGCTTTCACATAGCATTCCACTCGTCCACGTATGTGTGTTCAGCAGAAGCTCTATAGAAATTTGAATTTGTTCTGTAGTAACTGCATCATACAGAACATATGTGTATGAATGTGTGGATTACCCAGGCCACTCAGCGTCGTTAAGATTCAGTGGCGCAATAAACGCCACCACAATCACTGTATTTTTCTAGAACGGAGGACGTGTTTGTTGTTGCCATTGGCTAAAATATTTGAGTGAAAAGTTGTAAAATTATGGAGTTTTTCTAAAGGCAATCCAATGCTTTTAAAAGTCATTAAAATGTAGATTTTGTTATTATACAGTTAATCAAACGAAACATAAAAGTAGCATTAAAATTTCAAAACATATATTTTAAACAACTTCCAAATTATGCAACTTTTCTGTATTAATTCAGATTAAAAAAAAATCGAAAAAATAACCTCATTCAATAAAGTTTAACAAAAGATAGTTCAAGTAAAAAAACAGGTATTTTTACAGGCCTCAACTTTCAACAATGTTTATTTATTTTGTAAGATCATTTGATAAGGTAATCATTAGACTAAGCCGAGTTGTTGTTTATTCCTTCCTTTCTTTCTGGACGATTAAAATTTCATTCATTATGTACAAAAATGGCAACAAAAAGAGCATTATCTATCCCTTCAGAATAGTTTTCCCAGACGAATGTGCACATTTATATTTCAGTGAGTGAGCAAACAGTCACTGAAATAATAGAAGCTTAGAGATACTTCTCAGAGATAGAATACTTCCTTCGTCTCGTGATGTTGGCATGAGTCAACAGAACATTAAAAAGATAATGATGCCCCGCTTCCTCAATTTCACCTGTGGAAGTGTTTTAATATCCATACACGTCGGAAAGGTGTCTTACTCGCTTTTAGAATTTAAATGTTCTGGCAAGAAAACTACACCATTAGATAGTTGATATTTTCTTCTAGACATAATTGATATGAAAATTATGAACATAATTAATTTAATTTATAAAATATAATCTTCGTAACATAAAAATGGCATTGTTTGAAAGTATCCTAATATTTACTGATGGTAGTTTTTTCCCTTTGTTGTTTTGCAGTAGCGTAAATGTATACTTAAAATCACATTGTTTAGTGATAGCAAAGTATACTAATCTTAACTGATTGCTGTTTCTCTCCTTCCATACGTCTAGTATGTATACATAACTAAATTACTTTGTTAAGTGAAAGGAAAGAATATCACTCTTTCCTGATTGTTTTTTTTTCTCTTTTTTTTTTCTCTTTTTTTTTTCTCTTTCCATAAATATTGAGCGCAAAAACAATTAAAATCACATTGTTCAGCTATCAAAAAAGTATCTTAATCTTTACTGATTGTTACATTTTTTCCCTTTCTATGCGTGTAGTATGAAACCATAATTAAAATAGCGTTATTTAGTGATAGAAAAGTATCCAAATCTTTATTGATAGTTGTTCCTTTCTCTTCAATATGTCTAGTACGTAAACATAATTAAAATGTATTTTTTTAAGGATAGGAAAGTATCCTTCTCTTTATTGGTTTTTAATTTACCATACGCGTAGTACTTAAAATATGAGTGTATATACACTATATATATATATATATATATATATATATATATATATATATATATATATATATATATATATATATATATATATATATATACAGGGCCGGATTTAAGCTCGGTGGGGCCCTAAGCTACTGAAAATGATGGGGCCCTTATAAGTTCAATTCCATTTCTACACACCTAAAGTAAACTGTCATTATTTTTTATTGTTGAGTGTTAACATAATATTATTAGAAAATTTGATAATATTACTTGATTGTTAAATATATTAATTGTGATGAGACTATAATGTAGAACCTTTCTTTTATTGCACATATTTTTTGAACGAGGAAAAAAAGTTACAACAGAAACACATTTTAAGCACAGAGTAAAAATTTGGCGTGCTGGAAGGGCCACTATATATTTAACAGAGTTTTTTTTTTTTTAATTCATTTTGAATATATTTTATTTGCAATTTTTAATGATTTTTTGCGAATTTTTTTTCAATTGTTTTTTCTTTACGTTACATTTTGCTTTGCTGCTCGAAATCTTGGAAGTAAGACATTTTGAATCTGTGAAGAAAATATGCAAAGAGTTAGAAATAATACAAGAAAATACAATTTGATTATTAGTTTTATTTTTTTAATAACCGCCTTTAAACAACCGACTCTATTTTGAGTTTACGACTACCGTAGCCTTGTAATTTTGAACCCAATCCATAACACAAGGGAACTGCTGGATCAGTACCCAGAAGTATTTATCTATTATGAGAACTTGGAGGACTTTGTGACCCCGACAGATTTAACTTGCTTCAGTAACCATTTTACACATGGGTAATCTTCTGCTTTCTGGATTCAAAATCCCATTCTCACGAACACGAGTCCAACGCCCTATCAACCAGGCTATCCCGGCCAAATTTATTAATTTATTTTATATCAGTCATTGCACAGCCGACCCAATTTCAAGTTTACGAATACTAATATTCAACACCGTGGTCTTGTCATTTTGAACCTAATCCAGCAGTCCCTACACTCTGGAGCAGGTGAGGGCCGTTATATTAATACTGTTTGCAAAAATAAAAATAATAAAAAGAACATTTCGTAAGCTGATATTATTTAATTGATGCTTATATAAAAAAACATTTCTTCATTATTTTCGCTTTCTTTTTAATTGTTTTAAGACATTTGTTAAATTTTAGTACAGGAATAAAAATTTTCATTATTTATGTAAATTTTTGGCTTATATTTTTAAGGATGTATTAAAGCAGAGGTCTGTCCAGACATTTTGTGAAAGGTCCGTTTTTGTAAAATTGTGAAAAAATTGCTCGTAATTTGCGAATATGAAATAAACGTTAAGTCACATTCTTTCAACTAGGGTACGCTTTTGTGAATTTGGGCAAATAGGGTCCGTTATTGCAAAAAAACTTTTTCAAGGAGTTTTTAAATTGTAAAGACATACAAGATTATGCTCAACACTGTAAAATTATAGTTAAAGAAATTAAATTTTAAAAAATAAGTTGCAATTGCAGCTACTAAATTAGCGATTCAACATATAAATATTTGGTATTTAGCCTATACTGCTGAACGCAGAATATTCATTTCGGACGAATAAAGGAAGAAGCATCTGCCGAAAACAAAATTTAGTTCATTTACATCTGTCTTTCTCCTCCCCCCCTTTCTGGGAAGGGTTTATTCGATTAACAACAATAATGAAGATAAACAAATTTGTAAAGGGTCCGATTAAAAGATAAATTATTTTGTGAAGGGTCCGTTATTAAGAAAAGATATTTTGTGAAGGGTCCGTTAAATTTCTTCTAAACAGACCCCTGATTAAAGGGTCTATTAAATGTCAGAGAGAATAAATATGATACGGGTTTTGGGCATCTAGCCAAAACGAGCATTCAGCATATCAATGTAACACAATCAATTAGCTTTAGATAATTACAATTGTAGAATAATTATTTTATTATGGAATGAAATGTTTTAAAAGACAAATATGTTTAATATTTAATCAATGAAGAAACAGAACCAATATTGAAATCTAATGAATTTATTATTTTTAATTACTGATAAATTTTGTGACAGAAAAAAAATTAAAGCCTGATAGATTTCAGAATTTTAGAAACATCTTCTAGTTTTACTATTCAATCAAATAGGTTTCGATGTCTTTCACCCGCCTGTCTCATAAGCGATTCAACATATTTCAATATAATTTTTCTTTCGATATTACTTAATATTAATTTGTTTGCGACAGTTAATTAGTATACCTTTTTTACTACATTTTTCGAGGAGTTTAAAAATATAAAATTGAGGATTTTAACCGAAATGAAATTTGCTTTCCGACAAGCGTCCGACTAAGTAAAAAAAGAAAAAAAAATGCATTTTGGGCTTCAGAGGGCCTCAGTTCCGAATAAAACTTTAAAAAAAAAGAGGGGGGGGGGGAGTAGGATTTGGGGGCCCTTGTCATCTCGGGGCCCCAAGCTACAGCCTATTTAGCTTATACGTAAATCCGGCATTGTATATATATATATATATATATATATATATATATATATATATATATATATATATATATATATATATATATATATATATATATATATATATATATATATATATATATATATATATATATATACACTCATATTTTATATTTTATCATAAAAATGTAATTTTAATTATATTTTTACATAGTATATAAAAATATAATTAAAATTACAAATTGATATTTTTTTTCTTACGCGTAGAACATAAACATAATTTGAATTACATTCTTCCTTGTTAATAATGTAATCCACTTTTTACTTATTTTTTTTTAATTTGCTTAATGCGTGTATTGCAGTGTGTAAACATAGTTAAAATTATATTCCTTAGAGATAGGGAAGTGTCCTATTCGTTACTGATTGTTTTTTTACCCATTAAGTACACAAACATGATTAAAATTAGCCTATTCTTTACTGAACAATTTTAAGAATGAATAAATTTACGCATTTTTGCACGAGTGATTTCTAATACACTATAAATTTCGAGAAATGTTGCGTAAATTTTGTTTGAAAACTTTTCCGCTAAAAAGCTAATTAATATATTTTTACGAAAGCGCTTTCCTCGTATGGAATTACGTATTTTAGCAGCAGCAAAAAAATCTATTTCTATAACTATCTTGTGTATACTATCTTTGAAATACATAAATGCTGTTAAAGATAGCACAAGATTTGTGCATTTGTAGCCGGCACTAAACGCAATATGAAAAAGGCTCAAGATTTCAGTCTAACAAAAATCCCCAATTTTCTGAAAATGTTAAACATTGTGATCAAAGTCTTTTGTCTAAAAAGTTACTCCATCAAGTTCGTCTCACACATTTTGCATTTTTAAAACCATTAATGGCTCCTTATGATGCAGTAGTTTTAGCAACGGTAGACCATTCACAGTGTCATCACATGGCCACCAAGATCCACTAACTTAACACCATGAGATTGCTTTACGGTGTTACTTCAAAGTCACTTTTTATGAACCACCGTGGTAAAAAGGACCTGTAACAACTTAAATGACGCATTTGAGCAGCATTATAACTAATGTCGGCATTTAAATTTAAAATGTGTGGAACAAACTTAATGTATAGAACTTAATTAGATGTTCTCGTATAATAATAGGACCACAAATCAAATATTTACAACTGGCAAAAAAACAATTTTATTTAATCTTGTGCATCAGTTATTGTTATCGGTATAAGTTTTGAAATGTAAATTGGAAAACCGATCACTCTTGATTACTCCCGATTACCACGACTCTTGTACACAGCCGATGTTACCCAGTTACTGCTATAATGACCAATCACAAATTGCCTGATGGAAAACGACAACGACCGAAGAAAAATCGAATGTATACATTTTTTCCATAATATTATATCGCTTTGTTAAAAAAAAATAAGAAAACAATAGTGTTTTGTTTCAGTTTTCTTGAATAGCATTGTAACTACTAGTTATTCTGAATAATTTTACTTACAATTTATTGTTAATATACTTAAAAAACCGTTTTGAAAAGGTTCTCGATTATCCGACGCATTTTCGATTTTCTGACATGGTCCCACAATCGTCGTATAAACGGGGTTCTGCTGTACTTAAAGTCAGATTTCTTATTTTTGCTAAACCTGCATTTTAAAGAGTAATTAAAGCTTTTAAAAACGATACTATATCTAAAATATTTGATAACGATGCTTCAAAATGAATTTCAAATTTTCACAAAAAAAAAAATTCCAAAGATTTACAACAAAGAATTCTGTTTCCATAGTCTTCCTGACATCTAAAATTAATAATGATAAGCTTACTTCTATCTTTATTTTCTCACCCTCTGTTTGAGAATAGATGCAACACCATTTTTTTAAGTACGTACAAGTTGATTTCATTGTTTGGAAACGAAGCGTAAAGGTCGGTCACCTTGCTTACATTAGATACTTCGAATTACGATGGATTCAAAGCGCGTACTTTAAGTGAAAAAATAAAGAAAAAAGAGAGAGAAATTAAGAAGCGAGAAGAAAACCTTACGTATTAGCAGGCAACGTGTATTCGCTTAAGGAACAAAAAGTGAAGAAAAAATTTTTTTTTAAATTTCTTCCATTCTCTTATGCACACGTCGTAGACCCAATTCGTGGTTGAAGCGACGTATTTAACTTTCTTTCATTGTGATTTCATTATCAAGCTGTATCAACAAATCATGCACCGGTTTTGGGTTATTAGTAGGTTAATAACAGTTTTTACCTGACTGAAATAAAAGAAATTGTTATCATTGAAAAATAACTTAATATTTTAAAAATAAATTTTTCAACTCACATTTTTGATTGAATGATCCAATGGTTAGCTAAATTCTATATCGCATCAATTTCACTTTAAGATCTTTGAATTTCTTACGTTTACGGCCCAGAAAATTTAAGTTTTCCATTGTTTTTCAGAAATAAAATTTCATCTTTAACAGTAAAAATAAATCCTACCGCAAAAAAGTTTGTCAATTTTTTGTTTATTTATTTTTTAATTCAGACTTAAAAAAATGCTTTTTTGTGAATAATATTATTTTTTTATATATCGCTCATGGACTGCAATAGTGGCACAACTCAGGAAATCATGTTTTGAGATACTTGGGGTTAAAGTTTTCATTGCTAAGGAAAATGCATAAGAAATGCTTTAGTTTGCTTAAACAAAGATTACCTTCAAGTTGAATTATGAGTTGTGCTAGTATTGATGTTGGAAAGAATGTGTATTTTCATATTTATACCCATTCTTAGTCCAAAACGCGTGTTTTTTGAGTTGTGCCACTATTGCAGCCCATGAGCGATATGTTGCAATTCTGTTTCGGTTTTTCATGAATGTTAGGTTTAGTTTTGCCTATTTTTTACCAGCATAATTAGCTTAAAATAAGCCAATTATGAAAAGTGTGAAAAATATCAATGAAGAAGTTATTCTTAAACGAGAGTGAAAATGTGTTTAATCTAGTTTTTTTTTTTTTTTTTTTTTTTTTTTAATATTTGAAAAGCTTTTTCAAAGATGCATTGTTTAACTTCATAAAAATATGCTCGAACTGAAAAAATATTTATTGATTTTAATGATTTTTCACGTAGATTTTAAAAACATTTCTCGCAAAATTGGCGATTATAAAAAGAGTTAACAATTTTTTTTTTTTTTAAATATTCAAGCTTTTTGTTCGTTTTAAGGAGCAGATAAATCTTTTCCAGCATAATATATAGGGGAGAGTGGGGTCAATTGTAACAGGGTACGATTGTAACAGAGCAAAAATTTCGAGTGTCGGGTTCTAGATTTGGTTCCTAGGTGGCGCACAAGGTGTATTTAATAAATCTACATGTACACCCCTGCTGGCAACCATTTTTATGTACATTTAAAAGAGTTACATCACAAAAGATATTTTCACGCTATGTAAGAACTTTTTTGGTATTAGAATATTATATTGTAACAAAGTAATTTTGTTTAAACAAATAAAAATTATTAACCGAATATGTAAGTGGACACTTTAATTAACATTTCAAAAAAAAGATTAGTTTTGTTAATTAACTAGCATTGTTTTTAACAAATGAAGCTCTGAAATGGCGTTTTGGGGACGATTGTAACAATAAGTAAAGGGACGATTGTAACAGCTGAAAATAGATAATCTTATGTTTATAAACCATTACTTAACTCCTTAAGAACCACCAATAGTTTCCTATATCATTTATATTATGTTGCATGTGCATTATTTTACTTGTCACCTTTCACAGCATAAATTAAAATTTTTAACCCCTTAAAGTTAAAAGTTTAGCCCTTTAGGTCTCTGCTCATTATTATTTTTACTCCTAAAATATCACTACTATTTTGATCAATAAAAAATATATCACAATTATGGTAATATGTATAATTAACTATGTTTAGTTGAATTTATGAGCTATTACAATTGACCCCGTAAGTGGGGACAATTGTAACAAGTGCTCGACTGTCAAAAATTGTTAATAACTAATATAATAACATTTAAAATAAGGTATTTATTTTTTTTTCTAGTAGAGGATAGTCTACTTGACTCGTCTGTCAATTAATACTAATAATATATTGGATTTTTTGTTAGTTAAAAATAGTTAAGTAAAAAATGTTACAATTGACCCCACTCTCCCCTATAGTTCAGAATTATAGATTTATTTCAAATTTAAGACATTCAAACTATAATTTACTATTATTGTTATTATACTATTCTTGGCTGAAGATCTCCAAAAAAACACCCTAAATGCAGCCTATTTAACTTTCTCCTACAATGGGTCCATTATCAAGTAATTTAAACTAATCATGCACTGTTTCGGGCCTATTTGTAGTTTTTGTGAAATAAAAATACGGAATGTTTTTACCAAAAAAAATTACTTTTTTAAGAATAAATCACAGCTCTCACAATAGAAAATATACTTTTAAGTGACAGATCTAAGTGCTAGATAAATCCTTCATCAATTTGAGGATGTATTCAGATTCACATGCAAGACAGAGTAAATATGAAGTCAGAACAGAACAAGAAGCCACTTTTGACCTGTGAACTAAACCTTTCACCTGTCAAATAAACTTAATTTTGAAGCTTTTATTGATGAAACCATGAAAAAATTAATTTTCTTCTTTAAATATTTGAAGAGTAATTTTCTTTGGTTATTATGCTCGCAATAACTGTTAAACTTTCTTTTGTGGTCGCGGTGTTCCGTTAAAGGACTGTTGATTATTTGAGCTTAATAATTTGCGATTCTAAATATTCTTAGTATAATCAAACTCTAAAACATTAAGCTTATTATATAAGTTCATAAAGTTTGTTATATTAAGAGGTTTCTTAAATAAAAACTATTTTGCAGCTGTGCAGTAGTTAAATTGTGCAAAATAATAAAATTAATTTCAAAATATCTCTAGTAGAGAAAGCGTTGGAGTTTTTGCTTGGTTTAATATTTTGGTGAGAGCCGAGTGGGCTCAGGGGACAGAGCGTTTGCCTTACCTGGTTAATCTGGTTCAAATCCCAGCGATGGCTGGTCGATACGAATTCCGCACCTGGTCAGCACCGACCACAGTGCTGAAATAAATAATCCTTAGTGGCAGACTGATCATGAGTTAGAGTCCCCTTGTCGCCAGGCTTACCGTGGGAGATTTTCGCGGTTTTCCTCGCCGTGTAAAGCAAATGCGGGTTAGTTCCATCAAAAAGTCCTCTAAAAAGGCAAATTTCTCCCAACACTTGATCCAGTAGCTCCCTTGTTTTCTCGATTAGGTTCATAATCACAAGGGTTACGGAGTTTAACATTAGTAGTGGTAAACTGAAAAAACTTGGGTTGGTTGTTCAACGACGGTTATGAAATGAAATATTTTGGCGAAATCTTGTTTTTATGAAGAATAAAAATATATATATTTAAAAATTTTTCATTTCATTCAATAACTTCAGTTTTGAATAATTGATAAATAAGTAAATTAAATGATGGGAAGTTTGGTTTTGTATAGCGAAATATAAAATAAATTATCACTTATTTTATACTTTTAAGTGCTGTAGCAATAAAAAATAATTATTAGAGCTTGAAAAAGGAAAAGGGAACATAAAACAACTTCCATTTATTTCGATGTTTTTATTTTCTTAACTACAACTGACTCATTTATAACCACTTAAAATAAAAGAAAATGCTTTTTTTGTTAATTCATTAAATGTTTTCAGTTAAATATTTTTTAAACTTGCATCATTTTTCCATTATTTATTCTATAATATTTAAATTATCACTTAAAGATAACTTTTTCTTTCTCTTTTGAAGAATAAAGAACGTAATTTTAAAATCTGTAACGCAGAACTAGTTGTTAAGACAAGATTTTATTGATTATCCCTTTGACAATGTCATTTACATGTTTCCTTTTTCCTTTGCAAACCAACCGATTTCGCTGTTGTTGCCAACAGACCATAAGTAAATGGCGCCTAAGAAGTACATATTTTCCGGTAATCTATACTTGTCGTCTTAGGATGAAAAATCGTTTGTCCGAAATTCCGCTTTCGGTGGTCTCTATCTAAGCGATTTAGATAAAAATCGCATTCAGTTTGAGGTTGGAGGTGAAATTCGAAATGAAATGATAGTGTAATATTTGAGGCGTGATTCCTTTTCCAAAAATCTTTATCGTCTGACACCATCTGGCGACAATTGGCTGAATATCATAGAACGATTTATCAGTTCTTGGATTTTTGAGAGCACGCTTCACAAACAAAATTAACCCTTTTGGCGGGAATGAAATTGAGGCATGTATAAATAATATAATTGAAAAATAATCGCATTTTATGTATTCCTCTCCCCTTTTCTCTCATACTTTTTCAATCTAATGTCTTATTTTAATAAGGTATACTTATTTACAAGGCAGAAATTAATTTCATACATGAATGAATTTAATCACTTAGTTTGACGTCTGTCAGGAAACTATTTATATTTAATTAAGCCGTACCAATTTGTGAAATTTCGATTAGGAAAAGCTATTTAACAACTGTGCGAAAATTGTACATCAAAAATACTAAAATAATCAATAAGCATGACTTAAACAACCTTTGGAAAATAATTCTTAAATTATACTAACCGAAATCCTGATAAAATAAACTATTGTTCTTTTTTTATCGCATGAATTATTTGAACTCTGTACTTGATTTGATAATAATATGTTTTAATTTTTTTTAATTGTGGGACTATTGAGAACCATTTTTATTCCTGGCATTTTATTTATGATTGTATTTAATATATTAATCGAGAAGCTCAGAAAATATTGATAACGATTATAGTTTTTAATTAATTAAGTGAGTCATCCATGCCTTATAAAAAAAATTTTAAAATCTGTGTTGAACGTTTAATTAATCAGAAACTGTTAATACTACCAAGTACGGTTTGATTAAAAATATTTAGAATATAAGAAAATAAACCAAATATTTAGAATGTATTAAAAATTTTTGAAATGTTTACAGTATATACAAAAATATTTAGATTGGAAAGAACAGCTTCAAGCGTTTAAAAATAGGCGCCTATTTTCATGACTTGCCAAACGTGAATGAGAAGAAACAAAAGTGATTTGAAATATACAAAGTAAAATTGCCAGCGAAAAATGGAAAATAATTGTGAGAAACAAAACTAGAAAAATCTTGGTAGCCGAGAGATAAAAATAAACATGAAAAAATAATACAAGAAAAAGCACTGTGGAACTGAGAAGGGCAAATCAGGATAAATGCATTTCCAAGCGCTATGGAGAGGTGGCGAAGAACTATTGTCGTTAACAAGGGAATCAGAATTCATATGAATAAAATTGATTGAATCTTTATTCATGTGAAGGAATTGTTTATTTCATATAAATGCTGATTTCCTTGTTAGTTTTGTTTTCCACCTTTATTTTCCATTTTTTGTTGGCAACTTTACGTTTTATACTTCAAACCACTTTTGTTTCTTTTCATTCACGTCTGGCAAAGTCTTGAAAATGAGTGCCTATTTTTGATCGCTTGAAACATGTTGACCGTTGTTTCCAATCTATATATTTTGGAAGCGAATGAAGTGTTCCAATCGAATAAAATCTTACAGCTTCAGTTTCCTCGGAATAGTTGTTTAATATTGCCTAGTAAGTTGATAACAGTTGTAGTCAAATCGGCTGAAATTGAAGAATATCGTATCTAAGAGTAGGTATAAAAAACATTTTGTAAAAACAATCTCATTTTGTAAAAAAATAAAATTAACGTTTGCAAAAGCTCTAATGCTTCTGTATTATCGCAAAAGTGAAAAATCAGCTATTCCACAGATTATCTAGATAACTTGCTGATTAGCTAGAGTGGTTCATTCTAGAGACAAAAATCGTTTCATTTCTGAAATTACCTGGATAATCTGTAGTTACTTACTAGGCACTTCATTGACCTGTACATTACCTATTAAGCACTTGTTAACGTGAAAATATAATTTTTTTTCTAAAACAACAGCAACGTTTCTTCATTCTTAAATTAACACAATGTTAGCAAAGCAGAGGGGGAAAAACGTGATTAAAGCCCAAATGAAAGCACAGAAATGGACATACTATAGTTTCGGTTCTATAAACAAGAACCATCCTCCGAATCTAGGCACTTTCCTTAGTTTACCTAAGTCAAAATTCTTGATGATCCCATCAAAATATTTTGATGATTTACATTGGTTTCAGTGCGATTCATGATGGTCCATCATCATTTGATGGTCAACATCATCCAACATTTTCCATTATGCTTTCATGGTCATGGCCAACAAACTTCGATCATTCCATGATTCTACTTTAATGCTATGATGGTTAACCATCAAGAGAAGTTTGATTCGCATGGATCAACAATCCATGATGGCTCCCTCTATACACTTCCATGGTGGTTGAATTGGAATTCTTGTTGCTTCTCAGAAGCATACTATCAAAACAATTTGGGTTTTTTATGTTGAACCATCATAATTCCGTCCGAATTTCTACATTGGGGTGGTGATTGTTCATGATCGTTTTAATATTTGATTTGTACAAGTTTAGTATTTGATTTGTACATCACAACTTACTTATTCTTATGTTGGACCATCATAAATCTGTCTGAATTGCTACATTGGAGTGATGGTTGCTTATGTTGGGTACCATCAAGAAATAAAATGGTTCATGATGGAATTATTGATGATTACCATTAAAATTTTGTTGGTTCATCAATGGGAAACCATCAAAAATTTGGACTTAGGTAAACACTGAGGAAGGTTTTTGTTTATGGATCCAAAACTATAGTATTTCCATATCTGTGCTTTCATTTATGCTTTAGTCACGTTGCTTTTGAGGTGATTCGCAGGAGTAATCGCGTCCGGGTCACCAATGTGGCGGGTGAGTTGTTATCCTCACGTCCGGGTCACCAATGTGGGGATTGAAGTTGTTATCAATTATGACAACCTTTAGCTATAATAACGTACCCCATCATAGAATCTAGTTAACATGTCTTATATACTAGTGAATTGTAATTGTAATTTTGTAGTGGTAGATACACTTCACTTTTTTTGCTTTAGTCTACATAGCATAGAGTATACCCTATCATTTTTGAATAATGAAATATTTTTTTTTCGATATGTAGAAAATTCAGTCAGTATTACAACCAGCAAATTATTTGAGAGAATCAATCTTCAACTAAACTATAATACACAAGAGAAAAACAAACTTTTGAATTTTAACGATGCGAGAGACGTTTATGTGCACATTACGTAAGTAAAATGTAGAAAAACCCTTGATTTCACACTTTAGCGAATAACAATTCGCACATTAGTTAAGTAACATGCATTTTAGTAGCCTTCGAGCTTTAGCATTATGTGTACGCATACGTGTATCAAATCAACAAGCGCTATATCTATCTTAATTAGATGAATTTCAACTTATGCTCGTACTTTTTTATGACTATGTTCTCAAATGTGATTACTGTAGATTATTGTGTTGTTAATGGTAAATATAGACAACGATTCAAGGCACCAATACTCCCAAAAACTGATGAAATAAGTATTGAAGATCTACCTAAACATTAAAATTCTATTTTTATCATTATAGCAACGTAGATTTTCATTTCCTGACTTTGATTATTCTTTTACAGATTTCCTAATTTTAATGACAGATTTTTTTCTTCTTATGATCGACCAAATAAAACTAATTGTTTTTATTCTTCCCTAGGGATTCTAATATAACTCTATTTTCCCAATATGATAAAAATTATTATTATTATTATTATTTTTATTTTTAATAAAATTAATTAGGAATTGTGTTATTCATAAACCCATTTTGAGTTATAACAAAACTTTATCATGTATTTGGTTAGAAATCTAAAAACTATTTTCCTTATTTAAAGACATTCTCATAATTATAATATTTTTTGCCGTAATAATAATATTTTTATTAATTATTACGGCTAAAATATCGCATAATAAAGAAAAGAACTTTTTCAAAATGTATTTGCAAACATGTTGTGGAGCGCAAATAAATAAACGAATTAATAAATAAAAAAATTGAAACACCGTGAATAACTTTTGATATTATGATAGGATTTTAACGTACCAGCTCCCGATCCTAATGGCTCGAGGTGGTAATCTCAAATATGCTAATTAATTAGTGTAGGCAATATTTGAAGTTTCGGAATCAGACACCAAAACGTACTTTCTCTGAATAAATGTACAATATTTAGATGGATTTTGATTCCAGATCCTCAATATAAGGGGAGGGGAACTGCAATCTGAAAATATAGTCCCAAATAGTTTGGTCAAGAGAGCAGTCGAAAGTTTGGACATCTTGATGTTGTTGTTGTTGTTAATTTACGTCGCACTAGAGCTGCACAATGGGCTATTGGCGACGGTCTGGGAAACATCCCGGAGGATGATCCGAAAAAATGCCATCAAAATTTTGATCCTCCGCAGAAGGGATGGCACCCTCGCTTCGGTAACCCGACGACCTGCGAGCGAAGTCGAGCACTTTACGGTAGCACAGTTTAACGAGGACCAATACCACACACCCTCGGTCCCTACGCAGACTGATCCAAGTGGTCACCCACCCGCACACTGACCGCAGCCAGTGATGCTTGACTTCGGTGATCTGCTGGGAACCGTGTCTTAACGATCAGTCCACTGCGGGACACATGTTAATTTTACTTTTTCTTTTTCTTGATGTTAATTTTACTTTTTGTGTATTTCGCTTTATCTAAAGAACTGCTTGAGAGCATTAAAAAGTTTCTGCACACAATTAAAAAATTCATTTATAAAAAGATAACTTCATCCAAAAAAAAGTTTTTACTAATTATTTATTATTTTATTTAATAATGGTGAACATTTTGAATTGTTAGGTATGCGAAATTTTACATAAATTTAGAGAATGTAATTTTACATGGCAAAATGATCAATTTTAACGAAATTGGTTGATTAGTTTCTGAGAAATCGAGTTTAGCCATGCATCTAATTCCAATTTTTAAGAAACTATCTGATTTGATCTGATTGGATTAGATTTAGCATCTTTGCCTATTCATTTTTCTTAAGTATTACTGTGAAAGTTTGAAATTAAATTTAAACAAGCCTAAATTTTTGTGTCAATTTTATTTTTTCCTATGCTATGTTTATAAGATCAAATTTCGCTATAGATATGTTTGGTTAACCTAAACTTTTTCCAATAAAAGGCTGACAAAGTTTTATCTGCTATAATATATTTTACATACATTTATTGGAACTTGATATAAATTTTTTCTTTTCAGTTTTCTATTTATGTGGTTTAATTATAGTTTAATTCCATCTTGAGCATTAAGTACAAATTAAATTAAATTTAAACATATATTTCTTGCATTTAATTTTATATACTATTTTTAAAACCTAATTTCGTTTTAGTTTTGGTGAGTATAATTTTTACAATATTAGTCTCCATTTAATTGTGTTTGGATCGCAGACAATTTTTGAATTTATAAAAATTTTATCAAATTAAATTTAAACACATATTTCATGCATATTATTTTTCTCTACTGTTTTCAAATTCAAAGTTCGTTGTATATTTTAGGGATGCATAATTTTTACAATAAGTATCTATTTAATTGTATTAGGTCGAATTGAATTTAAATATATATTTTTTGTATTTAATTTTTATCTACTATTTGCAAATTCAATTTCTGTATAAGTATAATTTTCACAATATTAGTCTCTACTTATTTGAATTTGAGTCGCAGACAATTTTTTAAATATGATAATGGTAACCAAATTAAATTGAAAAATATATTTCTTGTATTCTATTTTTATTTACTATTTTCAAACTCAACATTTGTTGCAAGTTTAGGTAAGCATAGTTTTTAGAATATTAGTCTTGATTGTATTTGGGTCGCAGGCAAATTTTGATTTAAGAAAATGGTTTCAAATTAAATTTAAACATACATTTCTTATAT